>NW_026606070.1:30290000-31490000 GCF_029834395.1 Sorex fumeus
AACAAATTGCCTTCCGTAAGTTCCCAGAAGAGCAAATGGATTTTGACAGCGCCTCTTGTTTCTACACCGCCAACTGTATGAGCCAGGCATGTCTATGGTGGCTCTATGTTCTCAGAAAGAAATCTTTTCCTATTTGTGAAACCACCACTGAATATTCCAGGAGATATGATTATCCCTGTAATTGGTGGTACAGCACAGACATCAACAATCAGAATTGATGTCAGGAGTAGAGATTTGACATCACCCCATAATGAATCTAGTTGAATATATACTCTGACTACATACCCTGAATATATACCCAAGAGTAACTTTGCTAATTCACAGCATTTTGTGCTCAAACACTCCTTTTTCTTTTTTGTTTTCTCAGCTGTGCTTTGTTCTTTCTTGCTCTCATGAAGAAAGGTCTGGTGAAGCTTCTCTGTCTTCCCTCTGCCTATCTCAGCTCTTGTCCCATTGTTGCTCGCACAGTTGTTTTCCCTAATACAGTCCTTGCATGTTAAATCTTACTTTGGCACCTGTTTCTCGCAGAGCCCCGATGAAACCCTAATGGTTGTGTCAAGATCACAGATCACAGAGCTCACCTATTAGGATTGCATCCATCCCATATCCCTGCAGAGGCTAACTTCATTTCCATCACCTTAGGCAGATGCACCAACTGACCTGATTTCTGTTTATCACCCTGTCCGTCTTCCACCGTACCAGCAGAATCCTCAGGCTTCCTTGATGAGGATTCACCTTCACTCTATTTTAACAAAATCTTGCATGATTATTTTCAGTGATAAGGTGCTAAGTGAAGCCAGCCATCTAAGCATGGGTAAAGGAGTTTGTTGTGAGAGAGAAAGAGAGACAGACAGACAGACAGACAGGCAGAGACAGAGAGAATGGTGATCTATTTCAAGTCTGGCTCTGAGATGAATGGCAACTTGCATTCACCTGTTGGTGACTGGCCTGTAGCTGATTCTTGTCCTGGAGAAGATGTGACCTTCAGATGATCAAGGGTCAACCCAGAACCTCACAGACTCTCTCCAACTTCAAGTTTAAAGCAGCATTTTTGGGGCTGGAGTGATAGCACAGCGGGTAGCGCGTTTGCCTTGCATGCGGCCGACCTGGGTCCGAGTCCCAGCATCCCATTTGGTCCCCTGAGCACTTCCAGGAGTAATTCCTGAGTGCAAAGCCAGGAGGTAATCCCTGTGCATTGACAGTTGTGACCCAAAAGGCAAAATAAATAAATAAATAAAGCAGCATTTTCCCACCTTCTTGCATATGCAGACCATTGCCTGACCTGCTAACCAGTACAGACTGGCAGCTACAAACAAGGTGGTATTTGGGTAGTTTTTAACCTCTCTACCATTTGCAGACTGGCATCAATCCATGGATTGATGACCACTTGTTTAAAGAATTTGATGTGTGCAACTACCCCTAGGGGGAGAGACGAGGCAGGGACATTGCTAGTCCAGCTGCTGTCCCTTCTGTCCAAGCCCCAAAGTCACATGCCAATGAGAAAAAAAAGCATCCCAGAAGCACCCCTGGCTTGCTGCCATTCCAAGCTGTTGTCACAGCTGCAAGTTCGTGGGTGGAGGGGATGGAAGCAGAATGGTGTGGATACAGCAAACCAATCATCTCGAAGAACTGACCAGCCTGGGAGATACATTAGTGAGAGTCACTGGACCCTACACAGGGCATGCCCAAACTGTCCACATCCTGGGGCAACTCAGAGAAAGTGGAAGAGGGTTGGCAAGGTAGTTGCTCCTCTTGCCAAATGGATTCACACCACTTTAGGGGGACAGCCTAATCTGGAAGGACCAGTCTAACCACTCTGAGCGGATGGCCAGTGCTGATATTAACCAAGCCTCGAATTACGACAATACAAACAGAGAACTTGGAGATCTGGAGTCTCGATTATCCAGATGAATTAATAATAACGTTGCTAGCTCTGCACACCCCAGAAATGTCCATTTGAATTGAGCGGAACGGATGCAAACACAAAAAGCAGGTGCCTTCCTTTAGTTCCCCAGGAAGTTCCCCGGGAATGTGGAAGGCATCCCTGCTCTCACACTTGGGTGTAGTGAAGTTAACACTCAGGATCAGTTGAGCTACTCTCTGTAGGAGACTCCAGGGAAGACTTGTAATCGTAACCACACCCTCCATCCTTGAGCTGGCAAAGGGACTGAGGGGAAAGTACTCATTACTCTGTGATAAGCTACCCTTTGAACTAGAAGTATAGCTTCCAAACAGAACCTGGGAAGAGATGGCAGCTCCTGGGGCCAGAGTCACCAGATGTGGGCATGGAGGAGCTCTTCCTCCACATTGCCAAACACCTGTCTACAACTTCCCCTCCCTGTGCCTTCCTGGTGGGCCAGGAGGTCTGCCCCTGCTGCCCCCAGGCACCTCATGGATTAATGGCAGCTGTCCCTGGCTATCCAACCTCTAAGAAGATCTGAAGACAGAAGGCACCCATCCAGATCAGCACATCGTCCAAGTTCAAAAGGCGCATCTTCACCTACTCAAAGGTGAGACAAATCAAATCAACTATTGCTCAACAGAGTCTCGGTTAGAATTGACCTCAAGAGTGAGGAAAATCGACTATTTCTTGGCCGATTCTCTGTTAGCATCTGACCTAGATGCCATTAATGGTGAGTACTTTTCACAACACTCTTCTAAAGAATGGTTCGTTCTTTCATTTGTTCTTAGTGGTCACTCCCCTGGTTGAAGCTCTGCTCTTTCTTGAAAGGAGATGAAAGTTCACAGGGAAGGACGATGCTGCCCCACTTCCAAAGCTAACTTCCCTGCTGTTTCTCACATCCAAGAAGATGATATGAGTGAGGCCTCTCTTGTTTTGGCTGTCTCTACCTCCTCGCATGCTGAGACATTCTTTTGTCTGTGGATCTGTGAGTCACTTGACTGATTCTGGTCAATTTTAAAAAATATTCATTTATTTTTGATGTACAATCCTATAAAGTAAAGATTTCTCATGGGCATTATCTGACACCACACGCATCACTAGTGTACCCAATTCCCCTCACCTACCTTCTAGCCACCCCCTAACTCAGTTGTGTGTGTGTCAGTTCCCCTGTTATGTTGCCTTTGGATCTTTGTTGATGTCTTACATATGAAAGAGATCCTTCAGTAAAAAGTCTGAAGAAATTGGATTCAGGCTCACAGAGAGCACACACTCTCCATCATCATAAAACATGCAAGTGTCTGAAAGGGTGTGTGAGTCAAACGGTCCTTGTTCATCATGGAGGACTGAAGGGAAAACATGGAGTCACTTTGGTCTTTAAATCATGTGATTTCCAATATGAGATGAAGATCTGTCCCAACAAATGACTTACTGAAGTTGTCATTTCCATCTTAAAGGAATTTTAATTCATGTATATGTCTAGAGATTCCAATTCAGGTATATCTCTATAGAGTTTCTGGCACCTGAGAGTAGCACCTTTTCCAGGTGCTTCCCAACTTTTCAGGCTATTATGAGCGGGCATGAAATTCTGAGGACACACTGGCAAAGTCCTTCATCTTTTGGCTTATTCAAAGAACCCACCCCTATGTTTTTGGTGTTTGTAAGCAAATTTCAGTATTTCTAGGATGACACTTAGAGCAGGTAGAAGCAGGTTGAATCCCCATTCTCAGGAACCTCCTCTCCACTGACCAACCTGACTCAGGGCCAAGGTGAAGCTATGTGGAGAGTCGGGGAGGTTCAGGCTTCAAATTCAAGTGGAGAACTCTGAAGTGTAGCCCCATCATGCAGCTGTATGAGCTCACAGAGGGCCTATAGCAACGTAGGTCCTTTATATAAGAAAAAACCCACCTCCCTAATTCAAGCACATGTACCACACCTCTGTTCTGGTCATTTCCAGATATATTTGAAGATTTTGTCTTTAGCTCTGCTTTTCTACTTCTAAAAAGTGTATTGGTTACCAAAATTATATTGATTTCTGCTGTACCACATTATAAATTGGCATTGGCATATTTTATATCATCAATATCACCTAAACTCTAGCTTCCATCCACTGTGGGGTAGACCCCTTTCACCCATCTTACTCACCCTATTCCTTCTCCCCTTCTTCCCTTGGTATCTCCCATACTGTTGTTAGAATTTAAATTTTTTTCTTTGATTTGGCTTGTATGGTCTGCTTTGCTTGTTTATCTTCTGCATGTAAGATACATCATTTAGCATTTGTCTCTGTCTAATTTCTTTCACTCAATTGAATTCTGTCCGAGATTAGTACCAGGAATTTTGCTCCATGGCTTGGAGGCCAGCTACACATGCTAGGGGAAAAGGGAGCTCAGATAGAGAAGGGAGCACCAAATAAAGGGTGTTGGGAGGATCCTCCCAGGATGCGAGAAGCATGCTGAAAGTAGACAATAGACCAAACATGATTGTCACTCAATGCCTCTTTTGCAAACCCAAAATGAGAGAGAGAACAAAAAAATATACCCTGCCAAAGAGGCAGGGTGGGATGGGGGGGGGGGGGTGGAAGGGATAGTGGGATCCATCACTTAATCACTTAACTTCCTGTTAGTCGTCGATTTGCTCGAGCGGGCACCAGTAAAGTCTCCATTTGTCCCTGTCACGTGCTAGTGTAGCCCAATGGCATCTGTTCGCTCCGGAAACATGAAGGGCCTCAAACCGATCGTTCATGATCTTGACGAAGAAGTCTGACCATCTGGTAGGTGGGCGGCCACGCAGTCTTTTGACATCCCGTGGAATCCAATCAGTAACAGCTCTAGTCCAACGGTCGTCTTTAAATCTCATTACGTGACCAGCCCATCTGATTTTCGATACCTTGGCAAATGAGACAGCGTCCCTGATCCTTGATCGTCGACAGATGTCAGAACTCCGGATTCATGGGATCCATGGTGGTGGTAAATGGGCACTGGTGGAAAGATGGGTACTTGATCATTCTATAATTGAAACCCAAGCACAAAAATTTGAAAGTTTACAACTGTACCTCATGGTGTCTCACTAATAAAAATTTAAAAAATTAAATGAAAAAAATCTATCCATGTTCTAAAAAGGGAAGGAAGAACAAAAGAAATGATAAACAGGGGGGCTGGAATGATAGTACAGAGGGTAGGGCGTTTGCCTTGCATCCAACCAACCCAGGTTCAATCCCCTGCATCCCATATGGTTCCCCAAGCAACTCCAGGAGTGATTTCTGAGTGCAAAGCCAAGAGTAAGTAACCCCTGAGCATCGCTGGATGTGAACCAAGAAGACAAAATAAATAAATAAATAAAAAGAAATGATGAACAGAATAAAAATATAAACCAAATATTGGGAGATAATATTTGCCTGTCACTCATATGATAAACAATTAATAACCTAGATATGTAAAGCACTGGTAGAATTTTAGAAGGAAAAAACAACCAAACCATTCTAAAATGATGAGAAAGATAAACATAATTTTCCTAAAAGAAGATATCCAGGTCAAAAGGTATATGATAAAATGTTGTGCATCATTTATCAGGAAATACACATCAAAACAACAATTAAATATTATCTCACACCATCACAAAGATAAAAAACATTCAGTGTTGCCATGGATATAAGGAAAAAGAAACACTCATTCCTTGCTCTTGGGGATGTTGTCTGGCACAAACTATTTAAAATAAAATATGAAAACTTGTCAAAAAACCCTAAAAATTAGCTTTCAGATGACACAGTAATTCCTCTTCTCAGCATCTTCCCAGAACACCCAAGAACTCTAGTCAGAAAAGACATTTGTACTCTTATGTTCATTGCAGCATTATTAACCATTGCCAAAATATGGAAACAATTGAAGTTTCCAAGAACAGAGGACTGTATAAAGAAACTATGATATACACGCAATGTGATATTACTCAGCTATTAAAAAATGACAAAATCAAAAAAATAAGTTAATTAATTAAAAGGGTAGGAGTTCATTGCTTTTTCCTAACTGAGTAGTATTCCATTGTGTAAATATGAACAGAATAACAGGACATGTTACATCTCCTTCTGTTTTTTAATTATAAGAAACTTTAACTTCCTTATATTTCTTTTCAAATAAATGTATATTTAGCTATTTTAATATTCTAGCATAAAAATTATTGCTATTAAACTAATATAGTTGCAATAGCATTAACATTTGTGCTCTTGGCATACAACTTTCTTCCTCTCCACCAACATCAAAGTTCCAAAGACCCTACACCACTGTTCTTATGTACCTTCCTAGTCTTCCATCCCCATCCCTCAGCCTCCATCCCCCACCTCAGTTCTGTTGTCAGAGTCCAAGGGTTTGTTTTCATTGGACACTGTCCATTCCTTTGCTTTGTTTCTTTATATTCTACATATGAGTGAGATCATCCGGTGTTTGTTTTCCTTCATTTGATTTGTTTAGCTTAACATCACACCCTTAGTTCCTTCCATTCAAGTTTCAGCAAAAAGCAAGATTTCATCTTTTCTCAGAGCCAAGTCATATCCCATTGTGCATATATACCACAATTTCTTTATTCATGCTTCTGTTCTTTGGTATTTGAGTTGCTTTCAGATTTCCAATATTATAAGTACTGTTTAATACTGTTTCAGGTATGTATATGGCTTTTGATTTAATATTTTTGTGTTCTTGAGGTAAATAAAGACAAGCAGAATTGCTGAGTCAAATGGGAGTTCTCTAGCTACTTTTCATAGAGGCTAAACTAGAGGATAACTCCCATTAACAGTAATAGAGCATTCCTTTCTCCGACCATCCCCCCCAACACTGATTGTTTTCAGACTTTTGGATGTGTGCCATTCTCACTGGTGTGAGGTGATATCTCATTGTCTCTTTTGATTCGCATTTCCTTGATAGTAAGGAATAAAGAGTGTCAGTTTGTCATCTGTATGTCTTCTTTGAAGAATTTCCCTTTCCCCATTTTTAGGGAGTTCTTTTTGTTGCTGAGTTTTGTAGGTACTTTACATATATTGGATATTAGCCCTTCATTAGATACGTAGAGTGTGAATATTTTTTCCTATTTTTAGTGGGAGTTGTTTTTTGGGAGGGAAGCAGGTTTGGGATCTTCACCTAGAGGTGCTCAAGGCTTACTCCTGGCTCTGTGCTCAGAGATCACTCCTAATGGTGCTCTGGGAACCATGTGAGGTGATGGGGATTGAACTCATATTGGCATAAGCAGGGCAGGTCCCCTAATACTTGGCTCTGTCTCTGGCTCTCATCTTCCTTATTCAATCATAATCAGTGGGCTCTAGCTCTGGGATGCTTTCCCTGCTTGACATTGACTAGCAACTTAAAAGTGTTTAATACCGTCTGTGAATATGTAGATGAATGAATAATAACTTTTTTTCCTTTTTGGGTACACCTGGAAATGCACAGGGTTTCCTCCTGGCTCTGAACTCAGGAATTATTCCTGATGGTGCTCAGGGGACCATATGGGATGCTGGGAATCAAACCTGTATCGGCCACATGCAAGGCAAACGCCCTACCCGCTGTGCTATCTCTCCAGCCCCTGAATAATAATTTTGAGTTTGCATCATTGTTGTGAAGATCAGATACACTAAAGTTAGTTCCCTTTTCAAAATCTACAGGCCTAGTTTCCTGGGGAAATGAAGGTCTGCCTTGAAGTTTTAGTAATATACACTTCCTCCCTTCCCTCATTTCTATTTTTCTCATCATTAATTCTCTTATCCAGTGCCTGCTATGGTTCTTCCAGATGCCCCTCAAATAGAAGTTTAAGTGCTGAGGATTTATGAAAAGTCAAGTTTCCTACCTGAATACCTAGAGAATAGTTTTCCAAAATACCATTGGTCAAATAATTACTGGGTAGAGTATGTGGAGAGCATTTAGTAGACCCTGGTATCTGCTTGGAAAGCTGAGGCAATGACATCTGAGTTGAGACCTGAGGGAGTATAGAGAAAGACCAGCTCAGGCTAAGGGCTAAATCCTACTTGAGACTGAGGTTTCCTGGGACCAGCTGGGGATGGTGCACAAGTCCTTTCTCTAGTCGATCATTTCTTCATGCTAAGAGGTGTCTGAATCCCAGCCAGAAACATGGGTTTCTGGCTGAAATTTATAAGAGAACAAAGAGAAGGTACAAAATGTCAGTCCAAGCAGTGGTAGGGCACTGCCACCCGAGCCCTTGCCTAAAAGTGAAAGACCTGTGCTACCAACAACCACCAAGAGTCCTGGGTTTGTTGGTGTATTTTTTTTAGGGGTGGGGTGGGAGGATGGTGGGTAAGGAGTCCTTTCTTTCTGGTTGAGAATAATTTGAAGAAAGATCATTATAAAGGGAAAATTTCCGTAATGGCTAAATTGGAAATAAAAGGCCTGGAACAAAAGAAAACAAATCTTAAAGACTCCAGAATGAATAGATATGGGCATGATGTCTCTCAAATAGAAGTCTGAAGCCTATCTGTGAAAGACTCTAAGCATTGAGCAACATCTGGCTTACTCTTAGACTCAAGGGGGAAAGCAAAGACAAGCCGGCCCAGTGATACTTCCTCACATTTCTATTTAAGAACTGGCCGGAACAATGGGAATAAAATGGTCAGAGTTCGCTCTGGGAAGTGCTTCCTGTGGAATGTGGGTGGGAGAGAGCACTTCCTGCTAACCCAGCGTGAAGGGGCCCTGGGAGGAAGGGGAATATGGTATAGACAGAAAGGATAATGCGGTGTTGATGTTAGGCAGGAGCCAGATCCTGGAAAGCTTGATAGCCAAGCAAATGAATAGAATGTGGAAAGACCTCTGAATGAAAGGAAATGGCACTAGGAGTGTGGCTTGCAAGTAGCTGGCATTGCAGAGCAGACATGGGCAGAGGCACCTATCTTCATGCTTACAAGTAGAAAGGAGGTTGGTGCCATGATACCACCAGCCCAGGAGGAAGTTTAGGATGCATGCAAGTAGGACCTGAGTCAGACAGGTGTGAAGTAACACAGCACGAACCAGATATTCTTGAGCAGCCTTCAGGAGTCCAGGAACCAGGCACCAGTGTAAGTTGAGGAGAAGGCAACATTTGAGTAGGGAAGTAAAAAAAAAAAATCCCAATGGCTCAGAGAATACTGCAAAGAGCAGCATTTCAAAGACTTTAGGGTGATAAGAACATCAAGGGGGTAGCCCTGAGGATAGGTAGTTCAGGAGTGAAGAAGTAAATGTCATTTTGATTAGAGAGTTTAGGATGTACCAGGCCATTTCCAAAGTCATGCAAGCCCACTCCACCTCCTACCAGGATGAGACAGGGATTCTGGAGTGGTTCTTCAATCCCCTTACTCATGTATTGGTGCTAAAATGCATCTATGTACACCTGCATGTGTAGAAAGGTTGAAAACCACTGGTCTACAAAGCAATGGTTATAACTGTTGGTCTGTGGATGGGTGTGCAGGACAGATGCTGGTCTGCATTAGTGAAAAGGTGGGGAAATGCTTTTCTGTATTAAGGAACTGGGAAAAATAAATGTATAGCAAACTCCAAGATAGCAACAACCATTACCCAATAATTAAGTACCCTATCCGGTGCATTCAAGGTGCATTCAAATATCTTTATGTTTGCTAAACATAAAGATAATTATGGTTCTGGAATTTAAGCTTTGTGACTATAGGGACAGCAGCGATGACATTCCTTTTTATTTTTCCATGAAATGTGCAGCATCTTTAGGAACTGACTTTCTCTGAATTTTTTTGAGATTTTCATCTCAATCCCAAAGCCAGAGGAGCTATTCCTCCTGCACAGAACACTCAGAGGGTTTCCCAGAGACTCATCTGCTCACCAGGCATCACACAGATTGTAAGCATGTGAGAAAAATGCAATCTCTTCCACATACACTAATCCAGGAGGCAGCTATCACATCAGACGGTATCTGTGATTATCCCTATTATTTTCTGTAATTATCCTTCTGAGATTTACTTGTTGTGAACATGCTAACTACTTGTAATTAGCCAGCGAATCCAAGATTTGGAGTGGAACTAGTTAAAACAAAACAAAACAAAAACCTGTGGCCAACACAATGGAATGTATACAGTAATTCCACTTAGAACGCTAAATACTTTCCACCAGAGAGGTTTTTTTTTTCTAGAGATGTCATTAATTAAAATCAGACAGAATCTGTTCCCTTTGTTGTGGCTTGCAGTCAGCTAAGACAACTCTAGAAATATGCCATTTAAAAAAAGGAAAGCAAACAGGGCCCAAGTCACTCTAAAGATCCCCAAAGCCTGAGTTTAGCAATGGGTTCATTGCCAAAGGCATCTTTGAGAGTGCCAGCCTTCATTGCTGTGATCTAGTTAGGAAAAAACTTTGAAAACAGACCTCTTCCTTCCAACTTTAGGTTTCCCTGTCAAGATATATAAAAGTATTCAAGCTAATCACAAAGCCCAAGTGATCTGGCTGGCTAACTGGGACAGGCCGTCTTAGTTCAGAGACCATTCTAATGCCTTCCACCTGCCTCTCCAAAGAACAAAGTTCACAGGATATACTGACTGCAGACAGACTTGCTGCTAAAGAGCAAGGACAGATGGTTGTGGCATGGCCTACCAGGGAAATTAAGCTTCACACTGAAAATTTGATTGCTCTTAATAAATTAGCCACTGCTCCAGGTAGTGAATATCTTTCAATTGCTTAATCATCACAAGAGAAGCAGCCAGCAGTAATGGGAAAATTGGAAGTAATCATAAGGTTCTTTATTTTCTGGTCCTACCTTACCCACTTTTTTTTGTCTTTGTTGGGTCACACCCAGCAATGCTCAGGGGTTAATCCTGGCTCTGCACTCAGAAATTACTCCTGGCAATAAAACCATATGGGATGCTAGGAATCGAACCCAGGTCAGCTGCATACAAGGCAAACGCCCTACCTACTGTGCTATCACTCCAGTCCCTTGCCCATGCAAAAGCACAGTAGGTAGGGTGTTGGCCTTGCAAGCGACCAACCCGGGTTCATATTCCTCCGTCCCTCTCAGAGAGTCGGGCAAGCTACCAAGAGTATCACGACCGCATGGCATAGCCTGGCAAGCTCCCCATGGCATATTCAATATTCCAAAAACAGTAACAAGTCTCACAGTGGAGACGTTACTGGTGCCGCTCGAGCAAATCGATGAACAACCGGAGGACAGTGCTACAGTAACAGTGCTACCTTACTCATCTATCCAAGTTTAGCATGCATGGATCCTCTTCATCCAGGGAAGGTGAACATTTTTTGGCCTCTCCCCTTATCTGACCATGCTTCCTCCTCTACATTTTAGACTATGACCATTTCTGCCTGCGCTTACGGTTTCCTGCCTGGAATTGTTTGCCATTCTCATGATCTTGCCAAATCCTTCAAGGTAAAACCCTTGTTTTCATTCTCCATGGGACCTTCTCTGTGGCATCAAACACAAGATATTCTTTTCCTTTGCTGAGATGCCTCCCAATTATTGTCAAACCCCAGGAATGACTTGGATCCTGTGCCTGGCTGGATTTATGTCTTGAAGATTCTAAGGAACAGTAACAACTGTTACTGTATTTCGGGAAGCCGTGCCCTATAACAGCAGCACTAAGAATGGATAACAGTGATAGTAATCGATTTTTAAAATAAATTAAAATCTAAATGTATAAAACAAAAGAACAAAAATCAGTGAAAACAGTTTGGAGGAGGGAATGGGGCATGAGTGTAAAGTATTTGCCAACTCACTCCAAACCAATCCATCTTGGCCGTGTGGTCTATTGGAACTTAACTTTCTATGGTCTCAAATTATCCACTTTTAGTTTCATGTTCTTATTACCATTCTAATAACATTTTCAGATTTTAAAGTATTAATGCTACTGTTAGTAATTTCATTAAATTTCATTAACAACAATTAGTGCTCATTATATTACTAAAAGAGACTGTTAGGTACTAATTTCATATCAATAATATAAATTATTGTAGTTAGGAGCGATAGCATAGCGGTAGGGCGTTTGCCTTGCATGCAACCAACATGGCCGACCCGAGTTCGATTCCTCCGCCCCTCTCGGAGAGCCCGGCAAGCTACCGAGAGTATTCAATATGCCAGACACAGTAACAACAAAGTCTCCAATGGAGACATTACTGGGCCCGCTCGAGCAAATCGATGATCAACGGGAGGGTCTTATTGTAGTTATAAAGAGAATTTCCACAAAAGGTGTCATAACCTATCATACTGATTCTGAGTTTTTAATCTTTGGTTTTGGTTTTTGGTATAGATGCAATAGTGCTCAGTGATTACTCCTAGCTCTTTGATCAGGGATCACTCCTGGCAAGCTTCTGTAGTATGTGGGACCATATGCAAAGCAAGTGCCCTGCTTGCTGTACTATCTCTCCTGCCCCAAAATGTTCATTTTGAAGAGGTGCCTCAAGTTGACTTCCCTTCTTGGATTGGTTTTATTTTTATCTTATTTTAAATTAATTTTTATTAAAAACACCATGATTTACAAAGTTCTTCATTATACACTTGTTTCAAGCATTTAGTGTTCCAACACCACCCATGTGACCTTCCCTCCACCAATATTCCAAGTTTCCCTACCAATTCCAACAAGCCCCCTTAGACATATAACAAGTTTACTTTATAGTGCTTATTCCAACAAAACTTTAAGAAATGGCAAATAGAATGATCAGAAAATAAATCAGTAAGAGCCAATATGATTACTATTTGATTCTGACCTACATAAATAAGAAAAATAAAACCATTTAATACAATATAATAAAATGCTTATTCTCATTTAAATGTTTTCAACTCTGGATTCTAAGTATATTGCATTAAATTTTATTTTATAGTTGGATCTTGTTATGTTAATAATCACGTCTCACCTGTCATTAATAAAACTTAAAGCATTGAAGTTGGTTTTATACCTTCCCAGAAGCTGATTTCATTTTCCTTATTTTTTTCTTTTTTGGGTCACATCTAGTGATGCTCAGGGGTTACTCCAGGCTCTGTGCTCAGGAATTACTCCTGGCAGTGCATGGGGGACCATGTTGAATGCTAGGGCTGCGTGCAAGGCAAATGCCCTATCCGCTGTATTATTGCTCCAGCCCCTGATTTCATTTTTAAGTGTGATAGGTTTCCTGATATGCTTTCACAGAAACTTATGTATACATGTCTACATATGCATATATGCCTATGCCTATTCATACATAACCAATGCATAAGCCAGATAGCTTATTAATTGATTTGCAAATGACATTTCTTTCCAGAAATGACACGACTCAGAATTATTTCTACCAGATACTTCCTTCTGAAGAGAAGATAAGCTACAAGCTTGTTTGGCATCTAGGAAGTTGCCCATCAGAATCAAACTCTTCACCTCTTTCTTTCCAGAAGTTAAGACACAGTTACAATTGTACTGGTCCTGCCTCTTGCTGGTGGTGTTGTCCCCAACCAAGTAAGCCTTGGTTTGCCCAGCTCTTAATGCAAATAGTCAATGTATCTCATATATAGGACTCTAGGGAAAAGTACTTAAACCCAGTGCCTAGCACCCACTGAGCATGTATTTTATTTTATTTTATTTGTAGGAGTACTGCTATTTATTCAGCCACTGATTAGCTGATTGAATTGGGCATGAATTCCACCTTAATTTTTTTAATTTTTATATTTATTTATTGAATCACTGTGGGAAAAGTTACTAAGCTTTCAGGTTTAAGTCTCGGTCATACAATGATCAAACACCTTTCCCTTCACCAGTACTCATTTTTCACCACCAAGAACCCCAGTATACACCCCCTCCCACCCCTCCAAATGTCTGTGAGGCAGGTGGTTTCTACATAACTCTTCTCTAAATTGATTACATTCATTATTTCGACAAAAGATGCACCATTATTGTTTAGAATTTCCCCCCAAACAATCAGAACTGCTGAAAAGGCATTGTGAAATATTTTGTTTTCTATAACTGGTTATGAGAATCATATAATGTCACACGGCCATGATTTTGGATTTCTGCAAAGAGCCAGATAATTATGAGATTGGTTTCTGTGTGTCTGATGTTATGGCTGTGCCGGAGAGCCACTCGTGGGGGGTAACTCGTGACCTCGGTAGGGAGTGAAGGACTTGCTGGTACCGCCCCCCCTTCCCATGAGACTGCAGTTGCCCAGTTACCGCTGGCTCATACCTGGCTTTCCTATAAGCTCTGAGGTGGCGGCCACCTTGCTGCCAGGGGGGAGGGGTGTGGGGAAGGCAGAAGGGAGCAACACCCTTTCCCTCCTGGGGAGGCATGGCGCTGTAGTTTAATGCATGGTCCATTCACTTTTCTGCCGCAAGCTTCTGGGCTCTGGATTAAGTCCTTTTGCCTCTGGAGCCATGGCCGTGCCAGAGAGCCGCTTGTGGGGGGCAACTCGTGACCTTGGTAGGGCGTGAAGGACAAGCTGGTACCACCCCCCTTCCCATGAGACTGCAGTTGCCCCGTCACCGCCGGCTCATATCTGGCTTTCCAATAATGAGCATGTATTTTATAGTAGGTTTTATGATTATTTTCATTTCCCCCAATATTATTCCCATACTAACAGAATAATTAAGCCCATATTTTTTACCTTTAGAGATTTCTACAAACAGGAGGCATCTCACATGGGAAGTTAGATTGTGTGAAATACATGTCCATGATGTCTGTTTTATACACTCTACCTTGCAGTAAGCTCCACTTCGGGTTAAACTCTTGTTCTTCGTTAAGTTATGGATGCAACAGGCTGTTTGTCTGTGTGTGTATGTGTGTGTATGTAGTCTGCAGAACTTTATGTAAACTTTTATGCACTTTCACCTGCCTGTAAATGCCGTTTCCCAAGCAATCCCATTCATCACACACAATCCGTGCCACTTTCCAAGACAATCTGTAGGTGCACGCTTCCAAGTCAAACCCTGTGCTCTTTGCAAAAGGGGAAGACACACACACACACACACACACACACACACACACACACGCACACCAGGCAGGAGCCCAGTTTTCATGACTCATTGGGGTGGCTGGCAGGCCCACTCTGCCCCTCTTCCTGTCCCAGGGGGACACCCCTTCATTAAAGGTGAACCCTTTGCTGATGTTTCTCAGAATTGTACCAAAGCTGTGGGCTGGGATTTTGCTACAGTTTTGCTGTCTTGGGCTTTTTGTTATTGCTGGTATTGAAGTGGTAGCCATGCCTGCTTTTATTCTTACTGGATAAGATCATGAATGGGCTTTTTTCTTTTTTATGCTCCAGTTCCAGTCCAAAGGCATCAAATTTCCAGGTAGGGAGGGCAAGAGCCGGTTGGAGGAGGCTGGTTGACTGGGTGGGGGAGAGGGCGTCCCTCCTCCTAGAAGTTTCCAGAGCCTTGCTTTATGTTTTTTAGGTTGCTTTATGACATGTGGAATGACTGGCGACTCCCATCGAGTTCAGACCAAGGGAAGGACCAGAGACATTCTCACTCCCGGCCCCTCTCACTCACCTCCTTCCTCCCGCTCCCTGCAACCCAACACCTACCAATGATCAGCTCTTTGGGAAACTGAAGTAGCACAGCATTAGAACAAACCCAGCCAAAAATATCCCAAACATCAGGAGGAGTGAAGAAGGAGAACAGCATGAGGGGAATAGCAAATTTTCAATCTCTTTTCCTTTTATCAGCAGTGTGTGTATGTGTGTGTGTGTGTGTGTCTGTGTGTGTGTGTGTGTCTGTGTGTGTGGTGAGGTGGGGGGAGGAGGAGTGCAAGTCTCTGAGCTAGCTAGTCAACTTCCAAGGTAAGGGGGTACCCGGAGTTTCCCAAGTAGCACATTCCGGAGAGTGAGTCAATTGTCCAGGCACAGCATTTAGACGCAAAGATATTTATAATTCTCGGAAAGATTCCAAAGTGTTCCCCATGCTGACTCCCGATGCGTAGTAACTGCTGAGCTGGAGTTGTTACGTCCTTCCTGGCTGGAAGGCTGAAAGCACACAGTGACTTGCCCAGGGTCATACACCGTGCCTGGGACAGAAAGCATTCTGACTCCTCCTTCCTGCAGCCCCACGCCACCTTATTACTATGCTATCATTCAAATCTGAATCATGGTAATTGCACCTAATTGCAGGCCTACGGTGAACTCTAACTGCCGTGTGACTGCTGGGCTGAGGGAGGGAGGGTTTTACAAACTCCTCAAGAGGGGCATGAAAATACTGGGAGGGGCAGGGGGACAAGAAACTGTCCCCCATCCCCCACCCCCCAGACTGTTGACAAGGACTGGATTTAGATTTTGGGTTTTTTTTTGGGGGGGGTGGGGCTTGTTTGTCTTTGGTGCTCAGGGCTTACTCCTGGGTCTGTGCTTTGGGTCTGGCAGGGCTCTGGGATGGAACCAGGGTCGGCTGTGTGCAAAGTTCAATATCAGGTTTCCCAGCTGTCCCTCCGCACTCCTTAAACTCACTCAAATCACTGTCTTCTTTCCGGGTTCGATTTCCTCTTCTCATGATTTTCTAGCATTTCTTGGGAAGGACAGGGAGCATGGGAGGGGGGTGGGAAGGTGGCTAAGCCAGCAGGTATAAAATTCAGCTCCTTCCAAGGGGCTGGCCAAGCGCTGAAGTCCTGAAAGAAAGTAAATCCCCTCCTTCCTCCCCTCCCCCCCTCCCTGGCAAATCGCTCTAACTGATTCATTGGTCCGCGCTGCGACGCCACCTACCTGCTCGCAGGTATGCAGGTAAATGACAGGTGGGCGGGGCCTCCTGACTGTCTCAGTCGCTCAGGTCCCAGCCATGTCTTATCCGTCCCGGCTCCGGGGCTGGACACATTTCCTGCTCTCCACGGAGCAGTGCCCTCCTGCTTCCCCTCGGCTGGCTTTGGGGGCCTGGACGTGAGACCGGCCCCGTCCCCGGCTGCCCCGGGCCGGCTGAATTCCATCACGACCCCAGTGTCGCTGCTGCTTTGAGAGCCCCAGGCAGACACCGGCCAAGGTGAGTTCGTGCCTGCCTGCCTGCCTGCCTGCCTGTCCTGTGTTCGGGCCACTGATGTCCTCCCTGGCCCCTGCGGGCTCCGAGCGAGGCCCTGGAATGGAAAGGTCTAGCAAACGGAAAGGGAATGGTCTAGCAGCGTGCAGCCCAGGGGGTGCCCCCTGGAGAAGGTGCCTTTGACCATGGCTTTGCACTTCTCCCGGGGCCAGATATTTCTCCTGGAGGTTTCTCCTCCTCGTTAATCCTGCCTCCGCTTGTCTGGGAAATCAATCCATTTTTTTTTTAACCCTGGAGTAGAGTTTTATTTTTTATTTTGAAACTTTTTTTTTCTTTTGAGAACTCCAAGCGGCAAACCTTCTGGGGTCCTTGCCAGGGCTGAGGAGGCCAGCTGATTGAATTCAGAGAGAAATGCCAGCTTACTTGGGTCTTTCTGTCTGCCTTGGTCTCATGGGGCAACTTCTATCTAAACCCACCGCTCCTTGTATTCCCCCAAGTCTGTTCCTCTATAGAGTGATGCCATGTCACATTCAGAAGCCCTCTGGGCCAGTTTTCCTTTTCCCTCTAACACAGGCTAGAGTTCTCTTTGTCCTTTGTTGAGCACTTTAAAAAAAAAAAAAACAGTTTGCCGGCTGGATTAGGATTGTTTACATTTGCTGGCTGCTGACCTGCTGGAAGTGAAGATTATTTCCTCTGTGCTTACATGATTTAGCTAGCATCTAACTTCAGGTTCCGTTCTTTCTTTCATTGTTTGCTGCACTTCTCCTTCTTTTCTCTTTTTAATAGCAAAGATATCGAGGCAATTGTTCTGCAAAGAATTCTTTCTTCTTCTTCTTCTTCTTCTTCTTCTTCTTCTTCTTCTTCTTCTTCTTCTTCTTCTTCTTCTTCTTCTTCTTCTTCTCCTCCTCCTCCTCCTCCTTCTCCTTCTCCTTCTCCTTCTCCTTCTTCTTCTTCTTCTTCTTCTCCTTCTCCTTCTTCTTCTTCTTCTTCTCTTCTTTTTTCTCCTCCTCCTTGTTCTTCTTCTTTTCTCTCTCTTTTTTTTTTAAAAAAGTATTCTGTATTTTTTTTCATCCTCCATGCCACTGGGCGCAGGACAACTTCTTTTTTGTGACTATTCAATAGTTTGAGCCATGGGGATGTCCCTGTGTCAGGTGTTACTGAAAGGAAAGACGCTCTTGAAACGCTATTGTGAGGAGCTGGGGAACTAGAGGAGAGAGATCTCCCATGAGGGAAGCAATTCATTCTGGATTCCTTCACCTCATTTCCCTGAGATTTCAGTTGACAAGAGTGTGTGCAAGGGAATGGTCTGTTAGGAACTAGGACTGTGTTCATCAGGGAATTGAAATGAGCTGAGGGAAGTTTTGCCACCAACTTGTCACCGCGGTTGCTGTCTGTGCTAAGAATGGTTCCTGTACTTGTTCGCAGTGTCTTTCCTCCTTCCAGCCCTGTATGCGGGGGCTCTGTTCTGACCTTTGCCTTCTCACGCTGTGTCTGCCTCACATCCTTTACTTATGTTTGGATTGGTGCAGAATTTTCTCCACAGAGGAGAGAAAAATATTTCAAATTTTCCAGATAATAATTCATGTCTTTCAAGTCACAAACCTTGGACCAGGCTGTGGTTCAGATGTTGGGCACAGGCCTTGCATGTGTGAGGCCCTGGATTTGATCCCCAGCACCATGTGGCTCCCTGAGCACCACTCAGGTGTAACTCCGGAGCCCTCCACCCCAGCCCTGCCAGGAGCGATTCCCCCTCCCCCACCCCCACACACACAAGAAATGCGCGCAAAGTAAAGTCACCTCCCTCTCTACAAGATTGCTTTCCCTTGGGCGTATCATGGTTCATTAGTTCTTTGTACAGAAGTTCATTTATGATTAAACAAAACATTGTATCCCTCTAGGGTAGTGTCTCTCATTATTAGAATAACACAGTCACAGCTACTATGTCCCATATATTTAAAAAAAAAACTAAACTTTCCTTTATCCTTACAGAGACTGAAGTCAGAGCTAGCTTCTCTGTAAGTCTGGTTATTGAGTTGGAGGGGGTGCATTGAAAAAGGTGCAGAAGAAAGGGGTGAGATGAGAATGAGCCACATTATCTCGCCCGCACAGCAAAGCCTGGCAAGCTACCCGTGACATATTCAATAAGCCAAACACAGTAACAAGTCTCACAATGGAGACGTTACTGGGCCTGCTCAAGCAAATCAATGAACAACGGGAGGACAGTGCAGTGCTATTTCCTTGCTGTAGAAACTCCCTCCTTGGATCAAGCAGCAATAAGACTAGGGATCTAGTCTGTGTTGATGCAGATTCAAAGTTCCAAGATCTTTTTATTCATTCGTGTATTTATTTTTAATTGAACCACAGTGAGATACAGATACACAGTTACAAAGTTGTTCAGGATTAGGTTTCAGGCATATCATTGTTCCAACACCTGTCCTTTCACCAGTGCACATTTCCCGCCACCAATGTCCCCGTTTCCCTCCCATCTCCCCCACCCCACCCCCACCAGCCTACCTCTATGACAGGTGCTTTTCTTCTTTGTCTCTCTCTCTCTCTCTCTCTCTCTCTCTCTCTCTCTCTCTCTCTCTCTCTCTCCTTTTGGGCATTCTAGTTTGTAATACAGGTACTGAAAGATTATCATGTATAACCTTTACCTCCTTTGAGCATTCAATTGAGATCCAAGTTCTTAGGTGGTCACCTCTGTGAGGCACCTGTTGGTTCTGGCTGAAGTTGTTTATCGTGTAATAAATTCTAGTGTTCACCGTTCAAAGAAAGAACACAGGCAGGAGAATGGTCAAACTGTGCCACTAAACAAGCTGGGTGGGTTGGTCTCTGCCAGGCTACCAGGCCCGGTTCTGAGATGCTGTCTGCTGCTGGGACTCCACCCCTCCCACCCCCGACTCCAGCTAAATGGGGCTTTCTCCAGACATTCTAGGCCAATGCCCTGCTTCCATTGGCTGGCATCTGCCTTGACAGACAGATCTTTCTGCTTTCCTCTTTGTTTTCTGTGAGGCAGGCTGGGGTCTTAGTCTCCTCTGCTTCTGCAGTGAAACGCCCTTCGCCTCGGCCCTGGGATGCTACTGTGCAGTTGCTGGGAGGATGGGGCAGGCCTTGAGCCTTCATTGTGCTGGCAAAGGGGACCAGTGCATCCCTAAAAGCTGGAAAAAGACCCCGCGCCCTTTGATGACCTTGACTTCTTGTATAGGTGTATCCCCAAGCCCCTGAGATCTTCCCCAGGTCTCCACTGCCCCCCCAAAGAAAAACAAGTTTGGGCCAGAGAATTAGTCCAGGGTTAAGGTGCTTTCCTTGCACACAACCAATCCTGGTTGGATCCCTGGTCCTAGACATCACATGGTTCTCGAAGCACTGTTGGCAGTGACCCATGAGCACAGAGCTGAGAGGAACCTGCGAGCACCACCAAGTGCCTGCTATGTACTAGCTGTGTGACCAGGAACTGGATATTTAACCTGGCTTCTCCACAGCTGTAAGACTTACAGTGAATTGGGGCTGGAGCGATAGCACAGTAAGTAGGGCATTTGCTTTGCATGCAGTTGAACCGTATTCGATTCCCAGCATCCCATATGGTCTTCTGCGCAACACCAGGAGTAATTCCTGAACGCATGAGCCAGGAGTAACCCCTGTGCATCCACCGGGTGTGACTCCTGCCCCTCTCCCCACCAAAAAAAAAAAAACTCACAGTGAAGAAGAAATGAGCTGGAATATACAAAGTCTTCAGAATGGTGGCTGGAACTTGTTGGCTCTCATTTGACAGGGAGGTGCAGCGGATAGAATCAGTTCCAGCTTTGAGACCTGGTTCTGCCATGTAATTATTAGGTTGAATAAATTACTTAATCTCAATTCATTTCATTACCTGGAACTTAAAATAACCTACCAAATTGGAAGCTCTGTTGAGAAATAATTCGAACAGTTACACATAAAATTCCTGGAATACAGAATATGTTCAATAAATGTGAACTACTAGATTATGGAAAATCATGTCATGGTGGTTATGGGCTCCTCAAATCATGCCCCGGTGTAGATTAGATTAATGTGACCAAAATAAATCAATGGCCAAATTCTAGGAACAAAACTGTTGAAGGGCCCGAGAGATGGCAGAGCAGGTAGATGGCTTGACTCTTGTACAGCTGACCTGGGTTTGATCCCTGCACTCCCCCAAGGACCACCGGGAGTAATTCCCGAGTACAGAGCCAGGAGTAATCAAAACAAAAACAGAACAGAAAAGAAAAGAAAAAGAAAAGTGATTGCTGGAAAGACCCCTAAAGGCTTACTGGGAAAACCAGTTAACAGTTATTAACTTGCTTACCTTGGCATTCCAGGGCTGTAGTCCCTGATGTTCTGCAGAACGGGCTGTATGAAGTAAGATCCCGGGTTATAAATAATGACTGGATTCTCCTGATTCAGTGATTCCTGCCTTCCTGGCATCCAGGATCTCCTTTCATGATTCAAATTCCTCGTCTGAAGTAGATAAATAGGGTCTACTAGAGTTTTGACTCCCTAGAGGCATTCTATGATGCCAAGGAAGGCTTGGGCTTGTCCTCCTCATTGCCTCAGTATTCATGACTTACTGGTGTTACATCACAGCACCTGATATTTATGGTCTGGCATCCCATAGACTCACTTTTACGTGGGTGGCAGATGCATTGTCCTATGATGCTGCCTACATAGTATCAAGGGCTATTTACAAAGCTCTGTGTAAGCAAGACAACATCACTCTTCCTAATGAAGTTAACCCTCCTCTGAGAATGAGGGTTGACATGAAATCCATATAAGTAGGTAAGTACAAAAAAATCACAGAGCTGAAATAAGAATCACAAACTGTGGATTGACTCTATTAAACCTCTGACAGGCTCCACATCCTAGGGTCTTTTTTTCCTGAGTGCCATACAAGCACCATAGTGAACTATTGCTTGCTTACTCAAGACACATCAGATCAACATCAGGGAGAACGTGTTAAGAATTAGCATTGTTGAAAAATCTAGTAGGTTGGGCCAGAGATAGTACAGTGGGTATGGAGCTTGCCTTGCATACTGCCAACCCTGGATTTGATCCCTAGCACTATGGTCCCCTGAATACCATCAAGAGTGAACCCCCTAAGCACAGAGCCAAGATTAAGCCCAGAGAACAGCCAGATATGACCCCAAGTAAAACAAACAAACAAACAACCCCCCCCCAAAATCTAGTAGGTTTCCTTTATAGGGAACGGAAGGTTTATGGAGTTTGCCTATAATAGGGGGCTGCATTCCTTGTTAGTGAAGGTGACTTTTGGGGGGTATATTTAGTTTTTGGTAAATTTTGCTGAATAAATGAATGTCAGGATTTTTTTTCTTTTTCTTTCTCTCTTTTTTTTTGAGGGGGGTGAGGTGGGATTGGGGAAACTATAACTAGCAGTGTTCAGGGCTTACTCCTGATTCTTTACTTAGGGATCATTGCTGGAAGTGCTCAGGGGATCATATGTGGTGCCAGTGATCAAACTGTAATCAGCCGTGTTCAAGGCAAGCACCTTAACCCCTGTACTATATCTCCAACATCCAGATTGCTATTTCTTTTTGTGTGTTTTGTTGTTGTTGTTATTTTAGTGCTATACCCAGCAGTCCTGGTTGTGTACTCAGGAATTACTCCTGGGGAGCTTGGTAAACCATATAGGATTCTGGGGAATGAACCCACAGGAGCTCAGTCTACCCTTCTGGCTCAAACTCTCTTCCTGCTCTACTATGTCTCTGGCCCCAAGAGTAATCTGTAAAATGAAGACTGTGCCACTGATTCCAAAGGGTTATTTTAAGTTATTAAATGAGAAAACACATGTCAAGTACCCAGTAGCATATCTTATATCTCAGAAATTGCTTACTTGACAGAACGATGGTTTTTCTTAAGTATGCTTAACAAGTATACCCTTCTCACAGGGGCAGTAGGTGATGTCCCAATTAACCAGGAAAACTTTTTTTCCTCTACCACTAATCTGGGACCTGGTGTGTGTGGGCTCACGTTCCACCATTACTGCCCAGTGACTGATTTGTTTCTGGTGTTTGAGGCATTGGTCATGGAGACACAAGAGACTTCACCAACAGCAGAGGAGAAGCTCTCTAGGAATTTTCTTTAATAGTCCCTTGGCAGAGTACGTGGCAACAACATAAGCATGATGGCGAGGTCTAAATATGTCATTGGTAGCTGCTGAGAGGATTTACATAACTTGCTTATGACTGCTGTGTCAGTCACGTGGGCTTTTTTGACTAGAATGCTGCATGTTTAGGCTCCTGCCTGCTCAGGCTAATGCATGAGTCACCTCATGTTGTCAAACTCCTCAGTAAGTGCTATTGTTGTATGTGTGTTCGTTCTCTGGCGGACACACATACACACACACTCTTCAGCTACTCTATACATAATCTTCTTCCCCCTTGGGGCCCTTGTGAATTTTAAGAGTCATCTCTGAAGACTTCTGTGTTCTAGCTTAGTAATGGATCAAAAGGAAGTTACTACGTTTTAATATTAGTTCAAAACTGCCCCTCCCCCAAGCATATAGCACTATAAATGTCTGTCCCCTCTTCATATTTTCCACATCCCTAAGCCACATAGCGAAGTGCTGGAGTGGGCCATTATGGATGCCCACTCCATTCTTGGGGGATGCCTGGGAGAGATATAACCCTACTTACTCACTTCCAAGGGCTACTGTCATAACAAGTTACTATGAACTTCATGACTTAAAACAACACAATGTCTTCCCCCACGGCAGGGAGGCCTGAAGTCTGAAATCAAGGTGTTCTGAGGGCTGTTCTCTGACTGAAGGCTTGAAAGGAAGTGCTTCCCTTGCCTCTTCCAGCTCCTAGTGCCCCCCAGGTCCTACTAGACTGAAGGTTAAGAAAACCTTATCCCTTACTCTCTCACTCCTTCTCTCCCCTTATTTTCGAAATCATTCCTGCCATTAGAGTTAGGGTAGTGGTTCCCAAAGTGTGCAATACTATCCCCCCCCCGGGGGGGGGGGGTGCTGCACAATAATCCAAGGAGGTGGGAGTAGTTCAGGTACCACTGCGGGGTGCCTTTTGTTTGTTCACTTAAAGAAGGCAGATTTTCATGGGTTTGCTGAGTGATTTTTTTTCTGAGAATAGCACTAGATCTAAAAAATGATCTCTCTCTCTCTCTCTCTCTCTCTCTCTCTCTCTCTCTCTCTCGGTGGGAGGGGTGGAAGGGGAAGAAGGGGAAGTGGTTTCAGGCATACTTAGGACTTACTCCTGGGTCTGTGCTCAAGAATTATTTCAGGTGGTACTATGGGGACCATTTAAGATCAAATTGTGGCCAATCACATGCAAGGCAAGAGCCTTAACCCCTGTGCTGTCTCCCCAGCCACAAGACCTTTAACTTAATTATATTGACAAAGATCAGTTTTCTTCTAAAGTCACAGCCTTAGATTCTGAAGGGTTCGTATCTGGATATATCTTGCCCATCATTCTACCCTCTATAGCCCTCCACTGACAATCATATACAGGCCCCTCCTACTCTCATGGAGATGTTGGTTCCTTGTCCACTTGGAGACTGAAATATTAGACCAAATACAGATAAAGAATCATCACTCTCATCATTTACTTCTATGCCCAAGGCACAATGTTGTTGTATAATCAGAATAACCATTGAGGTTTTTCAGTTCATGGTATAGACACTCCCCAGCAACCCGGAATCCATCAAACCACAAATAAGTGTTTCAAATACTGTTTTCAAAAGAATCTTAGCAAAAAAGGGGCATCCTGGTTATACTCTCTACTGCCCAAGAAGACAACTACTCAAGAGATAGTGAGGCTATGGAGAAATCATTAATCCTCTCTTTGGGCATGGGGCTTGCTGTCATGTTTTGAGGGTGTGACTGAGCTCTCTGTTACACTGAGAGGCAAAACAAAGGTCAAAGTTCAAGGTCACAGGAAGGGAGCCGTGGCTATTGGAAAACTGGGGATTCCCCAGCAAGAAGGGTATTTGAACTTCCTTTGGACTATGCAAAGAGAATTCCAGCACTTAGATTTCAAAGTCTTGTGGCTTCCAAATAAATAATCCTAAAATCTCATGTGGAAACATGAAACAATAGTGTGTGTAGTCTTCCTTGCTTAAGGAGTCTGCCCAGGCTTCCTTCCACCTGGATATCTTCCTACTGCTCCGAATCCTGTTAATTCTTGATGACACCCCCCCCCCCCCCAAAACTGTCTAGTCCCTGAATATTTCTTCACTGTTCTGGTCACTCTGAACAGTTCATGTCTTCCTCCTAAGCTTGTCCCTGCTCCTATTGAAGGAACTATATTCATTGTCTATTCCCTTGGGGTGTTTTGAGGTTTTTTTTTTTGCCAAAATTCAGAAAATACTATATTTAGGAGAAGGGAAAGAAGTTCCCAGATTTTGGGAGGGGTCTCCTGAAGACGCTTATGTTTTAACATCCCCTCCCATATACAAGTTCCATTTTCCCATTAAGATTTAATAAGAATATTGAAAATGAAATTGAATTCCCTATGGGAAAGCTCACAGAATTTCAGACAAGGGTCAGGAATATATGTAAGAGTTGATAAGTGAGAATTTTAATGGCAAAAGAAAAAGAGCTGAGAATGTAAGTATGTTTTCTCCATCTTGCTTTACTTAGGTTTTAAAAACTAATTTCCAAACATATTTCTCAACCCTAAGTAGAAGAATGCCAGCTTGTTTTACCCTTCTTCTTCTCTGGCATTAGCCCTTTGCAGAATCCAAATGGCAACTGTTTGCAAATCAGAGTCCTTGGTCAAAGCAAAATCCACTGCCTTCATTTCTGCTGGGAGTGTTGGGTCTGTTTCACCATGTGGATGGACCAGGACAGAGCAGGGCTGAGTTCTGAGCCTGTCTGAGTGTTATGCCAACAGCCAGGGACAAGGCAGTCTAGAGTGGCAAAGCTCCCATTCCCCAGTCTGGCTTTTTGAAGCTTGTATCTAATTGGCCAGTCACTTGGGATGCTTTTCATTTACCATATTTCACCACATAATTGTCTCACTCACTCTGTTTTTTTTAAATCCTAGTACACTTTTTTTTTAAAGTCTCACGTAATGGACACACCCCATTGCAGAGGCGGGGGGGGGGGGGGGGCGGGGTTGAGGTGGGGTGGGGCTAGCACCTGGGAATGGCAGGGAAAGACGTTATAAAATCTGTGACTATTATGCAGTGAAATATGGTGACCACTTCCCTTGTTCCTGACTTTCTTAATATCTATGCTTTCAGTTATTAACTCCAGATGTATGACATTATCTCCTTTTAGTTCAATTCTCCTTTAATTTCCTGACCATGTTTCCACCTCTTTAAAGACCTATTCCCACCCCCGAAAGTTCTTTCTAATATGGGCAGCACTGTGCAGGCTCATGTCATTCACAGATTGTATTAATGAATTGCTTACTCCTCTTGGACACCGTTGACTTAAGCAGGAGCAGAACTAACACTTTGACCTTTGCCACAGCACCTGCCTCCCTTGCTCCTCTCCTTTTCTTTGGCAATTTCTACCCCAACACACAGCCCGCATTACCCCCTGACCCCTACTGTGCCCCCACTTCCAACCCAGGCTCTCAGTTTAAGACTGTTTTCGATTCCAAGTGTGAATGTTTTTATCCAGGTCATTAAAGCACCAATTCTTCTCTGTTCTGTCTGAGTCCTTAAGCTAAGGCACATCACACTGAGCATTGTTTTATCCTCTTAGGGACTTTTGTTCACACCTGGCATTTACTATTTTAAAAAATGATGATATGTTATTGATGCTTTCAATTCTTAAATATCTGCCATTTAAAATGTAATTGTAAATTTACTCTGTTTCATAGAATTAGAGAGTTTGCCCTAGACATTGGCAGTAGTTCCCCGCTCCCTCCTATAATCTAATTTAGGAGTCCAGCCAAGCCAAAACAGACAAGCATGCCTGCTGCCTAATTATTTTAGGAAGAGAGATGGGGTCACCATGGGAAGAGTTTACAGCACAGCTCTGGGTGGGCTGCTGGTGTTCAGGGCTCAGGAGGATCTTCCTGGCTGGAATTGGGATGGTGGCACACAGGTGTGGACCCCATGACCCACCCTTTCAAGCCCACCTCATGTCATCTACATTTTAGCACAATCCTCATCAACAACAACAAAAAACTAAAAACAAAACATCAAGCTCCTTGGCTTGCAATGAAAAGTTACCGGGCAAGTCGTCTCCTTCTTAGTCTTTCTCTCGTTGAGAAACACAATTAAAAGGAGGAAAAGAATTTCAACAATATAAAATAAGTCAGCAGCAAAAGTGACGAAGTTAACATGACCAAGGAAGACAGAGTCACATACCTGTAAAACCTCAGTATCCACTCAGTATCAGACACCCTGGGCCAGAGAGACCCACATAAAGCCCTTGGCTGACTTTCTCCTGTGAGCACAGAACAAAGAGCTCTCAGCCGTCAATTATTTATTTATTTATTTATTTATTTTTACCTTTTGGAGGAGGGGGAAGGGAACTGGCTTTCGACTCTTCTTTCTTTTCCTTTGAAACCACTATTTTGTTACCTCTTGAATCCTTCAGCCAATATTCTTCTTCCCTCATATCTGTATCCAATACAACAGCTGGAGAACAAACCCTTTAGACCTTGGATAACAATGTTTAGTACACTTGTAATTTGGGGGGTTTGCCATGGCACCTGGCTGGGAAACAGAAAGAAAAGCTGTAGGCCCATAGAGGTGGTTGGAAATAGGACCATTTTATAGTGGTGTTGGTGGTGACAATTGATCTTTTGGTGTGGAAACTTTACCAGGAGTTCCTGGGGGACAATATGGTACTGGGCATTGAATCTGGGGCTTCAGCATGCAAAGCATATGTTCCAACCCCAGGTCTCCACACTCTAGTCTTAACACCACTCTTTCTATTTTCTAAAAATCACCTTAACAGGGCCCCAATGAACACCTTGATGCAGATGCTGCAATTTGTCTTAATTATGCCACATTCCAGTTTGAGCCACCAGTGGCATGCAGCAGCATCAACCTGTTAAGTGAGGCCAGTGAGATACCCAGCTTTGGGTGCATAATGGTGAGAATACCAAGAAAAACTCACTAATCATTGTATGCAATGTTTTAACACCGTGTTTGAGAAGATTTAAATCCACGCAAAAATATCAAGATGAACAACAGATCAAATTTGATCTCAAGACAGACAAGTAGCTAAAGTTAAAAAATAAATAATTTAGGGCTAGGAACAAGATGACACGGGGGTCAGAGGTTCCTGTTTCGCATGTGCCAGACTCTGGTTTGATCCCTGAAGCTACATGGCCCCATCAACACTGATTAAGACTTTTGTGGTCCCTGTGCCACTGATGTGGCCTGGGTAATCCCTGACATCTCAGGACCTGATCAGCACTGCATCCTTGGTTCTACCTGGTCCAACTGCCAGCCCTGTTGGCCAAGAAGCAATGGAAGAGGCCCTGAACCTGCCAAGCAATTGCATGGGAATCTCACTCACCATCCCTGCCCTAATAAAATTAATTAATTTTAAACATTAGTCTGGGAGAAATTTTCAAATGTGGCAATCTTCTTATTTGAAAAGCACATAAGCTAAATGTAAATTCTGAAAGCACTGTTAGTGAATTCCCTTCCATTAGAGCAAGGAAAATAAAACTATGGCAGGGAGGGAGGAAATGGATTTTGTATAAATAATATATTTAATTGCATCATGATAATTTTCATATATTCACTTTACATGTTTCCAACTATTTATATGTATAGAATGATGGGAAAACAACCATTTTGCAATTCATGAGAAGATGTTTATCAGGGCACACCTTCCCTTTCGTGGCAGGCCCCAGCATACCCAAGCAGTTAGACACCAAAGAATGTTTGTGAACTGAAGAATACTCTGGTGGATTTTCCTGGGCATGTTTGTCACAGGTCAAGAAAGAAGTGTCCATAAACAAAACTTTCCGGCAGACCCTTGCCCCCCAGATAAGATAGAACCTAGTGATCCAAGGAAACGAGCCCCTACTCAGTCAGACCCTTCTCTTTGTCCACATGTGCATCAGTTTCTCTGTGAGGCTGGTGGGTACAAGGGAGAAGAAGCATCAGGAACTGCAGGATTTCCAGTGTGTCCCATTGTCCTTCACCAGCTGCCCCTGGACTACCAGGATAGTCACTTTTTTGCTTCTTCATGAAGTTTGGTAAAAGCAAACTAATACTTGTGCTGTGGGTGGAAGAAAGAATCTCTGCTTTGCTGTAAGACTCTGGATTTCAATGGTTTTTATTTCTCTGCTGATCTATCTTCTTAGATTGTTATCTTTTTATTTTGAATTTTTTTAATTGAAACAAAAGTTGTTTGGGTTTGGGGCCACACCCAGCGGTGCTCAGGGCTTACTCCTGACTCTCTATTCAGAGTCTCTGCCTAGCCATGCTCCAGGGACCATGTGTGGTGCCAGGATTAAAACCAGTGTTGCGTCCATGGCTGCATGTTAGGTTAGTTCCTTAACCTTTGTACTATGTCTCCAGGGCCTAGGTTAGTATCTTTCAGAACACAAAATTTATCAAAATACAAACATGCTCTCAAACAAATGGGAGCGCCCCAAAGCTACAAATACAATTATTCTTGGGCTCAGGTTATACACAGTGGATTACAATACCAAACTGACTTTCCTCAGCTTATACAGTCCCACCCAGTGCCTCTCACTGACTTTGCATTCTATTATGTTTATATCTGTTTTTTTTTTTAAAGAAAAGCTTCCAACTTTTCCCACTTAAGAAGCCTTGAATTTGTTTCTTCTTGTTGTTGTTCCTATGGCTAAGAATTAATAGCATCCTACAGACTTTAGAGCTTTGTCTCCTAGCCCAGCCCACCAGACTGGAGACAATATCATACTATTGCAACCAAAGGTTCTGAAGATATTCAGCTTCACTCTTATTTTGGGGGGGGGGGGTGGGGAAGGGAGAAGGGTGAGGGTTTGGGGGAGGGGGTGGACCATACCTGATGGTGCTCATTGTTTACTCCTGGCTCTGTGCTCAGGGATCACTTCTGGCAGGCTCCAAGGACATGCAGTGTGTGGCGTGTGAGGGATTCAACCTGGGTAGTCCACATGAAAGGCAAGAACCCTGTCCCCATATCTGGTAGAAGAAGCACAGATCAATCAGGGATTCTATAGAGGAGACTTGAAGGAAGGCCAAAGGAGCCAGAGGTTGTGAAACCTGCAGAGAAAACAAAGGGCTGCATCTTCAAATGAAGATGGAAGAAATTAAACATATTTATTCTAAATAACTCATTGAATAGCATTGTTCCCCAACCCCCCTTTGAGGGGAGAGATGGATATGCTCTAGAAAATCAAATCACATTTTTGGTCCTAGAAAATAAATAAAAGTAGGGGCTAGAGATATTGTACAGCAGATAAGGTGCACACCTTGTATGTGGCTGACTCGGGTTCAATTTCTAGCATCTCATGTGGTCCCCCAAGCACCACCAGGAATGTTTCCTGAGTGCAGAATCAGGACTAAACCCGGAGCATTGCTGAGTGTGGCACTAAGAAATAGAGGAAGAGATGAAAGGAGAAACAGAGGAAAGAAGGAAGGAAGGAAGGAAGGAAGGAAGGGAGGGAGGGAGGGAGGGAGGGAGGGAGGGTGGAGGGAGGGTGGAGGGAGGGAGGGAGGGGAGGAAGAAAGGAAAGAAAGAAAGAAAGAAAGAAAGAAAGAAAGAAAGAAAGAAAGAAAGAAAGAAAGAAAGAAAGAAAGAGAAAGAGAGAGGGAGGGAGCGAGGGAGGAAGGAAGGAAGGAAGGAAGGAAGGAAGGAAGGAAGGAAGGAAGGAAGGAAGGGAGGGAGGGAGGGAGGGAGGGAGGATGGAGGGAGGGAGGGAGGGGAGGAAGAAAGGAAAGAAAGAAAGAAAGAAAGAAAGAAAGAAAGAAAGAAAGAAAGAAAGAAAGAAAGAAAGGAAGGAAGGAAGAAAGAGGGAGGGAGGGAGGGAGGGAGGGAGGGAGGGAGGGAGGGAGGGAGGGAGGGAGGGAGGGAGGGAGGATGGAGGGAGGGAGGGTGGGGAGGAAGAAAGGAAAGAAAGGAAGGAAGGAAGGAAGGAAGGAAGGAAGGAAGGAAGGAAGGAAGGAAGAAGGGAGGGAGGGAGGGAGGGAGGGAGGAAGGAAGGAAGGAAGGAAGGAAGGAAGGAAGGAAGGAAGGAAGGAAGGAAGGAAGGGAAAGAAATAGAGAGAAAGAGAAAGAAAGAGAGAGGAAGAACAAAAGCCTGTTTGATTTAAGAACTCTTTGCAGGAGCCTTTTCTACCGGGAAAACTGGCTACAGCATCCTTGAGGTTAGTGTAGATTACACTGCCCTCTGACACCAATAAAGGGTTTTTGGAAACAATATGAAGTCCCATTACTCTTACTGGAAAATTGTGATTCCTGCAACTCTTCAAGTTATGCTTTCACTGGCTTGGGGCATTCAGTATGTGGGAATTGTGTGACTGCCGGGAAGCCGGTGTTACTGTTTCTCCATCATCTTTTTCATGATCTGTTCTGGTGACATCAACTGACAATTTCCTATAAAGCCAGGGTGCATTTACACAGGAATAGGCGGGCCTACGGCACACAGGGGCCCGTTGTTGTGCTGGGTTACCTTCTGCAGACAACATCCTTCTTCCAAACAAGCTCTAGCCCAAGGCTGTCCTGTGTCAATTGAGTTGTTTCTTGCAGGTAACTGAACTTTAACAATTTTCTTGGCTGCAGACAGAGCTGAGTTTATTTTGTTGCCCAACTTCAAAGTTCAGGGTTTCTAAGTTAAGTAAAAAAAAATTAAAAATTAAAATATTAAGAATTAAGAATTTTAATTTTTTTAGGGGGTTTGTGTTCTGTTTTTATTTTCTCCTCTGTTTAGTTTTTGGACCACGCTCACCATGCTCCTTCCTGGCTTACTCCTTGTCCTGTGCTCAGGAATCATGCCTGGCTGTGTTTGGGGTCCATATTCAGTGTTAGGGATTGAACCCTGGGTCCGTCGGACACAAGGCAAGCTCCTACCCTCAACATCCTATCTCTCCTGACCAAAAATTACTTTCATTTATTTATTTTCTGTTTGGGGGGCTATACTCAGCATTGCTCAGAGGTTACTCCTGGCCTTTCACTCAGGGGTCACTCAGGGGACTATAGTGGGTGTGAGGATGGAACCTGGTTGACTGCCTATATGCAAAGCACGTACCTTACCTGTTTTATTATCTCTTTGACCATTTTTAATAAGTCTAAACAGGAAATAGAAATATTGGAAAGACAATATTCAGTCTACCTATTTATTTAGAGTTAGAACTGTTTGTTTGGCCTATTTTCAAAAATCAATGTCTACCTAGTATAAGGTAAGGTCAGAAACAAAATGAAACAATATTTTCAGTGAATATTCTATTAAATATTGGAGTGTAGAGATGTCTCAAAGAGCTAAGCACACACTTCACATGCAGAAGGCCCTGGTTTCATTCCCTAGCACATTATGGTTCCCCTGAGGAGAGAGGGATGAGTAGACGCTTAGCACCACCAGGTGTGGCCTCAAACACCCCCTCACCCCCAAAAAGACCTATATTATTCACAGGGATAAGTGCAAAAATTAATATTGCTCTACTGGGCTGGAGAGATAGTACAGGGGCTAAGGAAAAAGCTTTGCATGTGGTCAACCCTACTGCAAAACCCAGTACCATCCATGGTCCCTAGAGCATCACTAGGAATGATCCTTGAGCACAGAGACAAAAGTAAGCCCTGAGCACCCCTGGCTGTTCACCAAATAAGTAAAATTGCTCTATGAAAGAAAATAAGGAAAGAGTGGAGAGAGAGAGCCAGAGAAAAAGAAGAAAGAAAAAAGGAAACAAAGAAGGAATAAAAATAAGAAAATATTAAAGAATTAATGTGGGTCTAAAAAGTGCCATTTTCACTTGCTCTGTTCTATCAGTCCATCTTAGAGACGTAAGTACTCAGTAAAATCAAAGACTTTTTATTTCAAGCTCTTAAGAAGAATCTGTTTGCAACAGGGCATAAAGAGGTCTACAACCTAATTTCCCAGGACTTTTCTATTCCAGTATTAGTTACAGTTCTGGAACCTTTTTTTTTTGGCTTTTGGGGTCACACTCAGCAATGCTCAGGTGTTACTCCTGGCTCTGCACTCAGGAATTACTGCTGGTAGTGCTCAGGGGACTATATGGAATGTCGGGGGTCAAACCCACGTCAGCAGCATGCAAGGCAAATACCCAACCCCGCTGTACTATCGCTCCTGCCCACGACACCGAAATCTTGACTGGTCATAATCAAGAGGGTTGTTGGGAAAAGAGCTGCAAAATGTTTTAGAAAAGAAATAAACTAGAGTCCTTTTCAGATTGGTTTCAATTTTGTGTGTAACTGCCAATTCATGATACACTTTAGTTTCTTCCTAGGTTAAATGGGGAGGGGGGGATTCTGGGGATTTGGAAGATCAAATGACATAATACATGTCTCCTCTCCCCCAGCATAGTACTTGATATGTGTTCAATGCCCCGAAAATTTGATACACAAAGCACGGGGCGGGGCGGGGTGGGGGGAAGATTTCCCCAAAAGTCATCTCCAAAAACCTCCACTTTATTAGCATGGAAACATTAAAGTCTACTTCTTTTTTTAAAAAAAGATTAATTTTATTGAATCACCATGAGATAGTCGACTTCTAATAAGAACTTTGTAGTAGCTCACCTTTGCTTCCCCACCACCACCATCCTGCTTAAACCAGAGTTCTTAGAAGATGAAGCATCTGATGTGTTAAGGGAATTGGGATGGGCAGGGGTGGAGCAGAATGCAGAGTGCCACCCTTCCTTCTCTGCAAAGCCCTGATCCACTTCACTCCAAGAAAAGTTAAAAAAAAAACAAAACAAGTATCTGATCATACCCACCATTCACCAATAAGGGCCTGGTCCGGTAGTGCAATGCTGCATTTAATTTATTTATTTCTATTTCTTTATTTTTTTTTTTTAGTAATACACGATATAATGGCATTGTTTTAACAACTGTAGCCCAGTGTTGAGACAAAGACATGGCATGTGAACACAGAACTGCAAACTCTGAAAAACTTCACAAGATCTAGAGCTTTAGTTCACAATGTAGGAACCTTTTTGTTTTATTTTGTTTTGTTTGAAGGCCAAGCCCAGCTCTGCTTGTGGAAGGGAGAAGAGTCCCTCCAGGAGGTATTTCTGGGTGGGACCCAAGGCTCCTGCAAGCAAAGCATGCCCTGCAGCCCTCGGAGCTATCTTTCCAGCCTTTAAACCATTTTCCCCCTGTAGTTGATCATAATCTTCTGGGTGACCCAATTCCATTTTCTTGTTTATTTTTCAACTGTTTTGCATGCCACAGAAAGCATTTCCTATGTGGTTCGAGGACCTTCAATCAGTTTTAAAGGCAAATAGCAGCCGTGTAGGTTTCCATAAAACTTGAGTGGAAGCGATTTCACCCTCTCCTGCACCCTCTACCTTAGCCTTCTGTGGTATCTTTTGATGCTGAATAAACTGCTGTGATGTCGGAACGTTTTCACATCGGGGGCATTTCCCTGCAACCTCTCCAGCAGAGTGTTCTTTCAGGCATGTTAGCGAATGACAGAAATGTAAACACGAAGCGGATCCAGAGAAAGTTTGAAGTCGCTGTATTTTCTTTTTGAGATAAGGCTATGTTTGTACAAACAACCTCGGACTTTATTTGGAAAAGGGGGGCAAAAGATGTAACTGTTTATAACTGCTGTGCTAGTTCCAAATGTGGCTAGTTTCCTGTTGTGTATTTCTGTGTCTTTACTGTCTGTGGAAGACTCCAAGTTTTTCTTTTAATCTCAGAAAAGAAGGTTGAGATGATGCACAGGTGGGTTCTCAGTCACCGTGAGTTTGAGCCAGACATATCTAGTTGTTTCCTCTGTCTCTGTCTTACCTGGGCTTCCAATTACAGTCCATGACCTCGTGGACTAAGGACACCAGGAAAGCATGAGCTCTAAAGCTCTCTGAAATATCCCCTGCCATACGAGTGCCTGACCTTGCTCAGATTTGGTGCTTGAAAAGTAATTACTGACTGATCATTCAAGAGACTTCCTAGATATTCATCAGACAAGTGACCATTATGTGGGACTCTTAGATCAAATTGTTATATTTGACTACTTTGAAATATATGTCTATATAATTGAATAAAACATTGAAACGAAGCAAAATTCCTTCAGGAATTCTGCTTTTCAGTGTCCACACCACGTGATAGCTCAAGATAGGAGTAACTAGTTAGGAGACAAAATTAATTCAGTAATACATATGTAAGGATGGTAGCCACTAATATTTGAGTCCTCCCAATATGCCAGGCACAAATCTAAGAGTTTCATGAGTCATATCTCCTTTAATCCTCAATCCTACATGGTTGGCTGTTGCTCCTATTTTACAGGTTGAAATCATTGGCTCACAGTGGTGGTAGAATCTGAACCTGGGCACCTGTTGCTCCAGAAACCTCTTAAATACTGGATGACTGACTGGGTGAAGTGCGTCGTGAAACACAGCAGACGCATCCATTCTCATTTTTTCCAAAAGATTTCACTCCCACCTTTTCTGAGTGTGGGTGAAATATAAGTATGAGAAATAAGAAAAAGTCATCATGGACTGGAGAGACAGTACAGTGGGTAAGGTGTTTTCCTTGCACATGCTTGGCCCAAATTTAGTCTCCAGCATCCCAGCTGGTCCCCAAACACTGCCAGGAGTAATTCTGGAATGCAGAGCCAGGAGTAACCTTTAAACAAATAAAAAGTCATCAGGGGATAGAGAGATAGCACAGGGGTGAAGGCTCTTGCCGTGTTTGTGGCCAGCAGGAACTCAATCTTCAGGGAACCACATATGGTCTTCTAGCATTGTCCCATGTGGTCTCTAAGCACATTGGCATCAGTAAGCCCTGAACATTGCTGGGAGTGCCCCCACCCAATATAAATCACTGGTCCATTTAATTTTATATACAAATTACAATTGAGAGGGCATTTTCCTTGTAGTTGGGAATTTCCCAACAATTTTACCAATGATCTTCACTACAGTGACATGAGGATACTAAAGGTTCATGTTCTTCCCACTGGGGTGAATGGTGAGAGGGGCATCAATTGGGAGGCAGACATTAATACCTGTATTGCAAACCAGAACACCCAAAAGGAGAGAGAGAGTAAAAGGAAATGCACCTGCCACAGAGGCAGGGTGGGGTGGGGTGAGGTGGCAATGATACCGGGAACATTGGTGGTGGAGAATGGACACTGGTGGAGGGATGATTACTCGACCATCATATGACTGAAAAGTAATAACGAAAGTGTGTAAGTCTGTAATTGTATCTCATCATGTTTCATTAAAAATTTTTAAATAAATAAATAAAATAAAACTATCTGCTATTGTAAAAAAAAAACATTGTGAGGCAGAGTTCACTGCTCAAGGTCATGTCCATCCCTGTGGTGGTCCACAGCCTAACTTTCCTCATCAGAGTTCAGTGCCAGCAATGTGCTCTGGCCATACCAAATGGAAATCTTCCCTTTACTGTGAATACTAAGCAAATTATTCCCTTTAGGCTTGTGGATGGCTTCTAGAAGATCTTGATTTGCTCCTGAAGACCTCCTAGTTTCTGGGTGTTCCATCACATTGACCCCTTCCTGGTGGACCATGAGCCAGTCAGACCCTGCCGAGGACCCAGATGCCAGCCCTGCACCTCTGTGTGCGGTGTGCGGCCAAGTCCACTCTCCCGAGGAAAACCACTTCTACACCTACACGGAGGATGTGGACGATGACCTCGTCTGCCACATCTGCCTGCAAGCTTTGCTGGACCCTCTGGATACTCCCTGTGGTCACACCTACTGTACCCTGTGCCTCACCAACTTCCTAGTGGAGAAGGACTTCTGCCCTGTGGACCGCCAGCCGGTGCTCCTGCAGCGCTGCAAGAAGTCCAACATCCTGGTCAACAAGCTCCTCAACAAGCTGCTGGTCACCTGCCCATTCACGGAGCACTGCAATGAGGTGGTGCAGCGTGGAGACCTGCAGCAGCACTTCCAAACAAGGTAAGGCCTATACCCTTAGGCAGCACCAAGAAGCCCTATGGCACAACGTCGCTCCAGCACGACAGGCACCTTGGTTGTGGCATTCCAATACTGAGGATGATTCACCAATGCCTATTCCTCCGTCAGCCTTTATAACCAATGAAAGTATTACCAATGAAAGTACTAATATAGGAGAGAGTTGTGTTTACGGTTGTGGATCAATGTGAAGCAATAGCACATGGTAGAGTTTTGTGTCTTTGTATGTGTGTTGTAAAGGTTTGGGCAGGGGTAATTTTTGCATGGTATATGCAAAATGTAATGTTTACCATTTTAATTTAATTAATTAATTTGCTTTGATACTGGTATTGAACCCAGGGCCTCCTTTAGCTTATTTATTTTAATGAAATTGTATTTTATTACATAGCATCTTAGTTTTAATTTTTTATTGAAGTAGCATTATTTGAGTTCTACATCATTATAAGTCAGCGTCTGTTTATACTACATTAAGTTTACCACTAATTCCATCCTTCATCATACAGTTATTACCTTTTGCCCATGTTACCCACCCAACCTCTTCTGGTAACCACTGTTTGGCTTTATATTCTAAAAGTTTGCTTTTGCTTCATTCAGCTCATTCATTTCTTTATGTGCCACGTGGAGTGACATATTATGTCACTGTCTGATATTTCACTAAGCATAATAGTCTCCAGGATCATCCGTGTTTCTGAAAATGTCAGAACTTCAGTTTTTGTTTCCATAGCTGAGTAATTTTCCACTGTGAAGCACCATTAGTAATTTCCCACAGCCCTTGGATATTTTATTCTGTTTGGAGGTGTTTTGTTTTTTTAGCCATAATGGTAACAAATACACTCCCCCACCCCCATGGCTTTAAATATACGTTGTTGGGGTTGAAGAGATAGTACAACAGGTAAGGGTGTTTGCCTTGCATGTGACCAACCTTGGTTCAATCCCCACCATCGCACATGGCTCCTTGAGCACTGCAAGGAGTGATCCCTGAGCATAGAGTAAGAAGAAAGTCCTGGCACACCAGGTGTGGCCAAAAAAGCAAAACAGAACATAACAAAATAAATGTGTACTGCTGGGCATCCATTGCTACATACATCACTAGAGCTTGTGTCATCTTGCAGAACAGAAGTGCCATCTAGTTAACCAAAACTCCTCATTCTCTCCCTTTAATCCTTAACAACCACAATCCTACTTTTTGTGCTGATAATTTGACTGCTGTAGGAGCCGGATATGCAGTGAATCACATATCTGTCTTTTTTTTTACTAGTCATGATTTATTTAATATGTATGTAATTTGTATGCATTTTTGGTGGTCGGAGAGAACAAATTTCAGTTCCGGGGGCTACTCCTGGTGGCGGTGCTCAGAGGGTCCAGTGCCAGGTGTTGAATCCATGTTGTCACATGCTAACAAGTACCTTAACCTGATACTATCTCTCCAGCCCCACATGTACGCACTTTAAAATGTGGATGACTACACTGGAGAGATAGTACAGCAAATAGAGCACTTGCCTTGCATGTGACCAACCCAGGTTATATCCCCAGCATTCCGTTTGTCCCCTGAGCCCATCAGGAGTGATCCCTGAGTGGAGAGCCATGAGAAACTCCTGAGCACTGCTGGGTGTGGCCCAAAAACCAAAACTAAAACTTTTTAAATATGTGGAAAATTCTGGAAAAATCTCAAGATTTCTGATTGACCAAGTATGACTTTTCATACAAGAAAAATAAAAACTTTTCTTCCCATTTGATCCAGGCTTCTTATAATTTCCTCTGTATTGGAATTGACAAGCCTCAGTTGTTCTTTGGGGAGATGCGAGGTCGTCTTTTCTTCTTCTTGCATACCTGGCAATGCTCAGGGGTTATTCCTGGTCTGCACTCAGAAATCGCCCCTGCTGGTGCTCAGGTAGTCATATGAGATGTTGGTGATTGGACCTGGGCCTGCTGCATACAAGGCAAACACTCTACCCATTGTACTATTACTCTGGCCCCAGATGAGAGGTGATTTTAAAGCACAAGGCTCCCAGGCAGTATTCAGGGAGTCCAATGACCTTTTCTGGTGGAACTCAGCCAACCAGGAAGCCCAGGTCTGTGCTCAGGCCTGGTGATGTGAAGCTGTTTGAAGCTGGCAGTGCTGGAGGCACCAGGACCATACATATCTGGTGGTGCCACAGGGCTGGGGTGGGGGCTGGCAGAGAGGGGGATAGGAAAGCATGCAGTGCTGGGGATCAAACTTGGGGTCTCCCACATGCAGGTGTGTGCTTCAGCAATTTGAGCTATATCCCCTGCCCCTCAACTAAATTGCTTCTTAAAATTTTTATTTTTGCCATCATGGTAAAGGTAAAAGGTAAAGGTAAAGGCCCTCCCGTTGTTCTTCGATTTGCTCAAGCGGGCCCAGTAACGTCTCCATTGGAGACTTTATTGTTACTGTGTCTGGCATATCGAATACATCACGGGGAGCTTGCCAGGCTCTGCCGTGCGGGCGAGATACTCTCGGTAGCTTGCCAGGCTCTCCGAGAGGGGCGGAGGAATTGAACTCGGGTCGGCCATGTCGGCTGCGTGCAAGGCAAACGCCCTACTGCTGTGCTATCGCACCAGCCCATCATGATTAATAGTTTTTACAATATTGATATAGTTAGGTCTTAATGCACTCAATATTCCAACATCAGACCCTCCATCATAATTCTTGGTTCCCTCAATTATCATCTCAAGTTCCCCCCATTATCCCCATCTCACCATCCCTAGCCTACTTCCCACATCTCACTGCCCTGGTAGACCAGTTATTAGAGTCTACTGCTTTGGGCCATTTGTTATCCCCTTACTGTGGGTTTTTATAGGTACATTTGAGAGCTATCATTCTATATCTGTCTCTCTCCTTCTGGCTGATTTCACTCAGCATGATACCCTCCACTTCCATCCATATAGTGACAAATTACATCATTTCATCTTTTCTTATAGCCAATTAGTATTCCACTGTGTATAGATACCACAATTTCTTTATCCAGTCATCTGCTTTGGACACTTGGGTTGTTTCCAAATTTTGGATTTTGTGAATAGTGCTGCAATGAACATAGGAAATCAAATGTCTTTTCTGAGCAGGTTTTTGGTCCTTGGAGTTGATGCCCAGAATGGAATTGCTGGGTCATATGAAAAAGCTCTATTCTTAGTGTTTTGAGAAGCATTCATACTGTTTTCCCAAAAAAGGTCAGACCAGTTAGAATTTCCACCAACAGTTGGATGAAGGCTCAACTTCAAGAGAAATTAAGAAAACTAATCTTCCAAGTGACATCTTCCCAGGTACATACTATATGGCTGGGATTGTTTCTTCCATAGGCAGCCTCGCTTATCCACCTTTTACTGTGTCCACTTACCCTGTTCTGTTGTGGGCCATTCCTATGAATCCCCCAAGGCAATCTAGTTCTCATTCCACACCAGAACCTAAAAGGTGAAAGTGGAATGGTAATAGCAGTTCTCTGTAAGAAGTCTGGGAGTGGCTGTTGATCTGGTTCCTCTGGTGACCAGGGCAGGCGGCAATTTCACTTGTCTCCTTCCAAAGGTCACATACTCTTAGTCCTGTGTGATAGGCATATTCTTAGGTGGGGAGGTTTACATTCGAAAACAAAACCTGGGAATAAGGCCTCACACGTACTTCCCCAATTCTGCAAGGGAGCTTAGTTTTCTCCCCAAGATGTTGAGCCAAGTGTCTCACACTCAGGTTTGTAGAATCCTGCTGACCTAATTGTTATCATTGGTATTGGTGGTAGGATACCCTCTTCCAGCTCCTGGAAGGGAGTATGGCCAGTGGAGAAGGGGTGAAGGGAGTCTAATTGCAACCTTTGCTGGAAGTTTTACCCAGATTGGCGAGACACTGTCTGGGGGAGAGGGGGGGATAGGGAGGGAGCATGGGTCTAGGGTCAAAGTTGAGGAAGTGGCTCACAGGTGCAGAAGACCTGGAGCCACCCTGGGAAGGGGCAGGGAGGAGTGCTTCCTCTACAGAGCACATTCCAAGCATGTCACAAGAGACACATCTGTGTGTAGGAGCCATGTTCACTTCCTGTTGGTGCTGTAACATGGAAGATCACAAACTGAATGGCTGGAAACAATCCGAATGTCTCTCTTACAGTCTGGAGGGATCAAAGCCCACCATGGTCTCAATGGGCCAACATGAAGGTGTTAGGGGTTCCTTTGGCCTTGACGAGGCAAGGAAAATAACCTTGCCTCACCTCTTTTAGTTTTTAGAGCAGTCTTCTTTGGCTTGTGGTTGCTTTCTTATTCTTCAAAGCCAGGAGTTATAAACACTCGCTCTCTTCTTTTTCTCTCTCCTTTTGTCTCCCTCTCCCAATCTTTTGGGGAATCTCCCAAACACTGCTCATGGGGGGGCCCTACCGGCTGTCAGTTCAGCACAAGACCCTGAGGATGTGATACCGCTTAGGCCTGCAGTGCCAGGGGACCCAAGCCACCCTGACAGTTCCGGGGGTCCTTAGCACTGTACTCGGAAATGCTCGGGGGGGGGGGGGTATGTAGTGCAGGAGTCAAACCCTCTGCTCTCTCCTGGTTTCTCTCTCTCTTGCTTCTTTTTCTCCTTCTCTCTCCTCTCCATGCTCCCCTCTCCCCCAGTGTCTCTTCTATGATGCCGACTCTCTTGCCATACCCCGGTGAACACCTGTGATCACACGAAACCACTTGGATCACCCAGACCTAATCTTCCCATGTTAGCATCCTTCATGTACTCACTTATGCAAAGTCCCTTTTGCCACATAGAGCAGCTTTATTTTCAGGGTTCAAGGATTGGAAATGGACATGATGAAGAGGTGGAGATTAGGTTTCCACCCCAAGAGTGTTGCAGGGAAGCGATGAGAGGGGAGAAGGAGAAGGAGAGGAATGAGGGGTGCTCCAGAGAGAAAGTAGAACAGTGCCTTCCTTCCTCATCCCCCTCCATAAAGACAGGTCTAAGGTCTGGGGTAGACTTTAGAATAGGGAGGAGAGCGGCTGGAGAGACATTACAGCAAATAGGGTTCTTGTCTTGCATGTGCCGGACCTGGCTTTGATCTCTGGCATCCCATTTGGCCTTCTGAGCTCTGCAAGGAGTAATCCCTGAGTATTTCTGGGTGTGACCCAAGAACTAAAATAATAATATGGAGGAGTGGTTTGTGGATCTGATCGAGTTGGGCAGGGGAAAGACTAGGAAGTCAGTTGGGTACCATTCAGGACTCGGGAGAGAGATGACATAGGTGCCCCTCAGCTGCCCCAAGTGGGAACTTCATTCAGCTGCCCACGCAGGCAGCATCACCCACAGTGACCCAGGAATCCTGGGGAAAGGCTGTGTGAGTGCTCAGCTGATACTGACATGCACTTAGGACAAATAGCGGTGAGGAAAGAACACTGAGGAGCAGCCGGCGCCTCTCTGCGGCCTCCTTCCCGGGCACGCCCGAGCAACTTTCGGTGCAGAGAACTCCCACCTGCTGGAGGTGTTGGGCCTCGACACCTCTGCTCAAGCCTCCCCACACAGCCACCTCCTAAGTAGGTTGACACCACCGTTTCCAAAAATACACCATATATATTAGTCACCAGATGCTGAATATACACTCCCTCGCTCCTGCTCTTCCCCGCCTCCGGAGCGTTTTCGTAGCGAGGATTATGAATAAGAAGATCAATTAGAACTTGGATGGAGCCTTCTTGAGTTCAGGCCTATCCCTGGGCCCGTGGTCCAGCGCTTCCACACCTCAGGGGACCTATGAAGATGACGCATGACTATCCACTGGAGGTCCCTAAACTGGAAAAAAAAAAAAAAGAAGAGGCACAGAGTTTCTTCTCCTTTCTGTGTGAGAGACCTCTAGTTGCATGTCTGAGAGTCTTGTCATTCCTGTACATGGGAAGATAAGTTTGTTTGTAAACTTCATATCTCTATCTTGGTGTTTAAAATATAATGAGTTCAAACAACATTCTTCAGAGACCAGAACAATAGTACAAGGGGTAGGGCATTTGCTTTGCATGTGGCCAACCCGGGTTCGATCCCTGGCATCCCATTTGATCCGCTGAGCAACACCAGGAGTGATTCCTGAGTGCAGAGCTACCAGGAGTAACCTCTCATCCCCACTGGGTGTAATCCTAAAGAAACAAAAATTAAATATATATTTTAAAAGAAAACCATTATTCAGGGCTGTGAATATATGCAGTCATCAGGGGTGCGTGTCATGCAAGCTCAGGGACTCGAGTTTGAACCCCCCCTCATCCAGAACATCACTGGGTATAGCCCTGGAGGACCCTACACAGTCACCCTTGAGCAGTGCTGCAGTCCCAGTCCTGAGCATTAACCCACCTGGACTCCTGGTTGGTCAAGATTCACTTAAAGTGACCCCTTGGTCCTCCAAGCACTGCTTGGAAGGTCATATATATGTATATGTATATATATATATGTGTGTGTGTGTTTATATAGATATATATGTGTATATATACATACATATATACATATATGTGTATATATACATAGATGTATATATAATCTTCACTTTATGGCATTTTAATGGATATGAAATTAGGTAGGGCTCTAAGTCTGCCTAGTACAGGGAGCCCTGCTCATTATGATTCTGTTTGAAAAATATGAACATACTCCCTTTCAGTAGGTTTCAGAGAACCTGTAGTCCTGGGTTTCTTGGGAAATGCTTTGCTTTGGCTTCTTTTTTCCTTCTGCAAAACAAGACCTTACTTCAGTCAGAGCGACATGTATAACAAAGAACTTGTACAAATGAATTGCGTTTAGTGTTTGCATTGTTTCTTTAGGGAAAGAAAATGTGTCAGAGATAAATGCCTTTTCCTTCAGCCACTGTCTGTTCATGGCCATCCACAAACCCCTGCCTATATGCAGTATTAGTGTTAAGTGGGGGAGGCTCCCTGCTTCCTCCAGAATGTGTGCCCTTTGTAAACATTGCTATCTAACTGCCTCTGACTCAAGTAGAATGTAAACCCTTGTGTAAAACATTGAGCAGTGTCTGGGGATGCCTGGTTGACTAGACCAGCAGCAAGTTGGACAACTATTTGAAACATCAGTCCACAGAGCTGTCCCAAGAGAGTTTGCTTGAGCTGGTGAGCTAACATTTGAAAGCTTCTGGCTAAAGAGATGGCTTTAGATGCTAGTAATCCCCCATCCTGTGTGTCTGCAGTAATGAATTCCCATGAGGGTGATGGGCTTGAGGAGTCAGATGGCTCCTTCCTAACCAAAAGACAGGGCCCAAAGATGTAGCCAGCACACTGCAGAGGACCAGCCCGGTGAAGAAAGCTTCACCCAGGACATGAGAGAAGGTGCTTGTGAGGGTGAAATTTTTTCTTCCTTGATCCTGAGTGGAAATTGGCTTAGACTCAAGACTACATTCTTCTTCATCTGCCTAAGTAATATTTATCAAGGTTCCACCCTATGCCAGGACTTCAATGAAAGATAAATCTATATTTACCATGATTTCTGCCTCTGACAAAGTATAGCAAGACTTTGAAAGCACAGGCATTGTGAATAGTTAAGCAGCACAAGTCACTGTGCCCTTTAGTTTCTCTCTTATGGAAGATAATAAAAATGGGAGATAATACTGTTGACTCTTCCTGAGCATTTACTGTGCAAAGAGAGCCCTCTTCACTGTTCTGAACACAGCCATGAATGAAAAATCTGGTGGAACTGACCCAAGACATACCTGACTGAAGGTTCTCTGGGACTATTGTTGATGACCTTTGTACTCCATGTCCTGGGAGTTTCCTTGCCCAAGACTGCCCCAGGAGCCTCAATTGACCTCTCTTTCTGTCATATGCCCTTTTTTCGGGTGTGTTCTGTATAACAGGCTCGGCACGGTGTCTGTGGGCTATTCTCTTACCGCCACAGTGAAAGTCTGGGGAGTATTAACTTGAAAATGTGAGTTGCCAATCTTGGTTATTGCAGTCTGGCTAAATGTCTCCTCCACAACAATTGTGCTCTAACAGCCGTCTTTCATAAGACTTTCTAGCCCTGAATTCAACTGCCTAGCTGAGTCCCTCTAGGCATGGAAGACATGAGGCAACTTTTCTGCATTTTGTTCTGAGAGAACCATTGTTTTTCCATCATGTCAGATTCCCCGCAATTCTTCAATCGGCCCTCATTTCTCTGGGACATTCATTCCCAGGAATTGTTTTTAATTTTTCCCTTTCTTTGTGGATATTTATTATCCATCTACTTAAATGCTCAATTCATTTTTTGTTTTGCTTTTCACTTTATCTAAACATCATGTTTTACAAAGTTTTTCATAATCTGCTTGTTATGGGCATTCAGTATTCCAACACCAATCTCACCACTAGAGTGACCTTCCCTCCACCATTGTCTCCTTTCTCCCAACCAACCTCCCAGCCTGCTCCCTTAACAGGTACACAATACTTTATTTATTATTACTTGTAACAATTATATGGTTAGGGGAGTAATCAAAATCAGTTCAGTGAAAGAAAAATTGTAAAAATTTTTATATCTCATCATTAAGTCCTTGTCTGAAGATTTACTAAACTGTTTTCTGCTAGTTGAGCCTTCTGTGTTACTGTTTTAGTTTGTTGAGTTTATTTGATTTCTATGCTACTTTTCTAAATTTTTTTGATTGAATTAACTATAAGATACACAGTTACAAAGCTGTTCATGGTCGGGTTTCAGTCATACAATGTTCCAGCACCCATTCCTCCACCAGTGTACATTTCCCACCACCAATGTTCACACCCCCACCCCCAGTTTCCTTCCCACCATCCCCCACAACCCCGCCTGTCTCTATGGCAGGCACTTTCCTTCTTTTTCTCTCCTCTCCTCTCCTCTCCTCTCCTCTCCTCTCCTCTCCTCTCCTCTCCTCTCCTCTTCTCTCCTCTCCTCCCCTCCTCTCCCTTCCCCTTCCCTCCCCTTCCCTCCCCTTCTCTCTCTCTCTCTCTCTCTCTCTCTCTCTCTCTCTCTCTCTCTCTCATTTTGTGTGCTCTTACTGGGATGTAAATATTGTAGTATTTGGAGGTGTTGCACAGCTATGTATGTGGCTGCTTGGTCCAGAATTTCAGGATCTGTAGATGTTGGCCGATGAGTTAACATGGTGGTGGCTGTGAGATGTGGCCACTGCTTCCAGGGGTTCTGGAAGTACGAGGAGGAGGGGGAAGCTTGGGAGAGGGAGAGGCTGTCCATCCCCACTCTGAGAAGATCCCAGAGTTCTCAGCCTGAAGACTAGTGTACCTGCAATTTTTGCAGGCTGGTATCTCTGCAATGGCAGCAACTATTGGGTGTGGGTCCAGCTGCCAGGGTTTCAGCAGGGTGGAAACCCATCCCCTCGAGAGGGTGCCCCCAGAGTTTTCAGCCAGGAGACCAGTGTACCAAATAAATTTTAATGCCTTGGCTTGCATCTCCTTGTAGACTTGGTCAAGAATCTAGAGAGCTGACATGGCATTGGATTTTGAATGTGGGCTTAAATGTTCAATTCTTTCCAAGTCATTCTTGTTAAGTTTAAAGTCTTTCTCTTTTGACTAATTTTTTTCTGATCAACAAAGTGTGGTCTGAAGTACTGACTCTTTAGAGTTGAATTCTCCCTATTCACAAATATTTATTGCGCATCTACTATATTTCAGACACTATGGTGAGGATACAATGGAGAATAAGGGCAGTTGAACTTCTTTAAGTCTAGTTTTCAAAAAGAGACAGAGAAAAGGCTGATATGACATTTGAGCATAAGTAGTATTTAAAGAGGCAGAGCCTATGTAGGGTTAGGACTATTTTCTGACATAGAAATTACAGAGCATTCTGTTACCAATTGAAAGTAATATTTATCCCCAATGTATTGTGCTAGTTTGGATTATAACCCAGGTAATAGAAATTCAGGTTTTATTTGTTTAGCTGGGTAAAAGTTTTGTTTTTCTCATTTAATACAAAGTATGAAAGTAGGAAGTCTGGACTAGCATGATGCTATCAGGAATCTAGACTCCTCCTGCCTTTTAGTTTATCCCTCACCTTCAAGCTTGTTATCTCATGGCCTCAGGACCGCTGATCAAACTCCAGCATTATATCTAACATCCTGGCAGAAGAACTGGGTAGGAACCAGGCAGGAAGGGTAACATACAGTGTACAGACTGAAACTCCCTCCTCTCAAGTGCTTCAGGGATATCTCACCCAGTAATTTTTGCTGATATTTCATTGGCCGGGCTTGCATTACATGGTTACCCACTTGTGAAGGAGTTGAAGGAGTTGAAGGGGCTGAAGGAGTTTCCCACTATGGAAAGAATGAGACTCTTTTAAAAAGAACTGGAGATTAGATACTGAATAGGCAATGAGCTATTTTGCAAAAACAAAGCCCCCAAGCCCCTTCATTTTCATACTACAATTATACTGGTTATTGAATTTAATCCTCTTGAAATAGAAGGTGGAAAGGAAGACATCCTACTTTTTTTCAGAGATCTGGAGAAACAACCTGATGATCAGAAATGTAATCCAGTACCATTCCAAAGCCCAAACCTTTATTTCATCATACTGCTAATAAGTAACATCCTTCCAGGCAGGTTCTGAGCATTCAAAAAGAATTGGTCCTAGAATTCTGTGCAATTCCGTGTTCAGAAAAGACTCTTACATCTATTCCCTTAGCAGTGCAAGAGGAAAGAAAGGACAGAGAAAGCAAACCTTTTGGAGAGAGCTGCCAACTAGGCAGTGAATTCATCCATGAACATTAGTAGTTATTATTAATAATAATAATAACAACCATAGTTAGTGCTCAGAGAGCACACTGCTCTTCATGGATATCTTATTCCACCTTCATAACAACTATCCAAGTTGAGCATTATTATTATTATTGTCTTTCTTTGGAGAAAACGGGGTCCCCAGTGCTAGGGGCCACCAGGCTTTACTGGGTGGTGCCCAGGAGTCCACGTGATGCTGGGGACTAAATGCAGGGCCTTGCACCTGCCAGCTGTGTGCTCTTGCCCAGCAGTTCCTGTCTTTCTTGACTAGAGGAGGATACAGAAATGCAGAGAAGTTAGACAATATGCCAGTGTGACCCGGCATATTGCGAAAGTGCAAGCTTTGTTTTTTGGCTTTAAATTCCAAACCTGACTTCCTCTGACTGCTCTCCCAGGTCTGACTCATTCTTGCATACTGGGGTTAAAGGAAATGGAATTCAAATTAAGCTGCAACCAAATTATAAATCATGTTTTATCAAAGTTACGGATCTTGGGTCCAAATGGTGGAAATTAAATCAGCACATTCTAAGGCCGCACAGTATTGAAACTCCCTTAGCAATGCCTCAGGTAAATAGGGATTGCAAATGCCAAATTCCTACTTACTACATGGTTCAACACACTCAGTCTCAGCCCACAGACTTTATTCTGGTCTTTTTTCCATTTAGAGTAGATAACTGAAATTGCTCAGTTGTCTCATGGAACTGTCCCTTTAAGCCATTTGGTGAAACTGATTTTTCAGTGTTCGTGGATTAAAGGGGGACAATTCTTGAGACTTCTGTGGCACTAGGAACACACGTAAGCAAAAAACAAACAAAAAGTCCTAGCGGACCAGAATGATAAAACAGCAAGAAGGGCATTTGCCTTGCATGGAGATGGACTTTGATTTGATCCCTAGCACCATATTTGGTGTTCTGAGCCCCACCAGGAGTGATCCCTGAGCACAGACCCAGGAGTAAGCCCTGAGTGTGAGTGTGGACCAAAAAAGCAAAAGAGGAAGTCTGATGTAAATAGTCGGTACAGTCTAGATTCACAGCTCTGAAAGCCGGAATGGTGCATGTCCAGCCCCTGAAAAACCAGAAAGATAAAGTTACAGTAGATCTATTTTGAAGATGCACTTCTGGATGCTCGGAGCATAACTGAATTCTCCAGGGTCCGACAGCTGGGATTGGAGTTTAATTCACCTCGGTAGGGCAGATGGATGACGCCCTTGTCACACAATAGGTACCTGTGCAGCTTTTGGGCCCATCTGGACGACAGCTCTCTGTGATTGTCCAGGAGAGCCTTGCTGCCTCTTCATCAGTCTGCAAAGTGAGCCAGGCAGCCGTGGCTTTCCCAGGAGCTGCCAGCACAGTGAGGTTGGTGACAGGGAAGCGATCTTAAACTCACATTCTCTTCTGCACTGAGTGGCAGCACCAGGACAGATTGAACCCGCCTGGCTTCCACTGTCTGTAAGGCGCCTTGGAGCCCCCATCTGTCTGCTGCCTTCCCAAGACTCTGGTCTCTGATGGAGCCTTCCTCTCACCAGCCCAGAGGACAGCTCTGCATCAATTTGCTCTTTCACACCGTGGGGGTCTGAATGTGCCATGCTCATGCCCTCTTCCAACACAGTGTAGCTGCCAGCCCATCTGCTCCCGGCCAGTGATGTAAATGTACCAGCTGCTCCCTGAGAACCAGTCGGCATCGGGCAGGAGGGGGCAGGTCCCTTTCCCGGGCATCAGCCTGCTCGCTCACAGCCTCAGTGCTGTTGCCAAGCATGGTGGAGCTCTCCCTGCAGCTGGGCACGATGCTGTGAGGACCAGCCCGGGACTGGGCAGCGTGGCTCGCTCTTAGGGATCCAGCGACTTGGAGACATGGCATGTTCTCTGTGTAAGAGGGGCTGAGCCGGGCCCCCGCAGCTGACACCGAGAAGGTGGCCGGAAGCAAGCAGCACCCCGCTCAGAAAATGAAGGCGCTTCTCTTGCTGGTCCTGCCTTGGCTCAGTCCTGCCAACTACATAGACAATGTGGGCAACCTGCACTTCTTGTACTCGGAACTGTGAGTCCCCCTCTCCACCCCTCCCTGCCTGCCTGCTGCCTGTGTTTGTGTGTTGGGGCTGTCAGGGTGCCACCTGAGTCAGTTCCCCCAGCCCCAGGGTGTCTCTGGTGAGGAATACATTCCACCGACACTCTAGCAGCACTTGGACCAAACGCCCTGCTCGCAGTTTTCCAGCAGCCAGCCGAGCTGTCTGTGACCTAACAACAACAAAAAAAAAGACAACATAAAAACACCCTTCTCTGATGCACTGCCTCCCCTCCCAGGCACTTTGCTTTCCTGCTTCTGTGCTCACACTGCTTTGGTACGAAAGAATAGAAATAGAAATATATTTTTTTTAATCTTGCACTCTGCATTTTTCTCTCCATCAATGTGTCTCCTCTTCTTTTTCTATAAATAGAACCCAAGAGCAGTTAGGAGCTGAGCATGCATGCCTCCGATCAGCCACCTCCTCTGAGCATTTCAAATTGTCAACAGAAACCTTCCTTCATGGAGCAACTCAGTACTCTACACCCAAAATCACAGAGAGACGCTTGAAAGGGACAGGTGGCCCTCGAGGTCTAAAAACCTGTGCCCGTTGTCTTTCCTTTCCTTCCAAAACAAAAAAAGCAAAAATCGTGGGTTGCGCATGGTCCCATCACCTAGATTTAATGAGAAACAATCTGCCCCCTTGGTGTCATTGAATCGTCTTGGGCTGAAGTGATTACAAGTAAATTGCAGCCATGGTGACATTTCACCCCAAAAGACTTCGCTCTGCAGCTCTGAAAAAGAAAGACGTTTTCCTATGTGACCTCGGTCCATTTAATAAGAGGAAATGACTCATGTCCCCAGACTTGACAGTGATATTTTTCTGGCTCCCTTTGTTAGGAAGCTTTGAAAAAGAATTGTCGACCTAGGCAAAGAGCTTTTAGCAATCCCATTAAGAGGGCTCCAGTGTTTGGGGGATAATGTTCCAAAATGTATTTCCCCTTACATTTTACCAGCCAGGCAGGTACACATTGTACAAGTTGGCATATGTATTAGTCAGGGGGGGACAAATGAGAGATGGGTTCAAAATAGAGTTCCCAGGATGCAGACTAAAACAGCTTGGCTTCATAGTCATGTGATAGTGTATTTGACTAGCATCTTTAGACACAGATAACCCTGTGCAAAAGTGATGATAAACTGAGCTTCTTTGTAATTTGTTCCACTACCCAGTTTGTCTGGCTTTATAGATATGCACTCACTGCTCGTTAAGTAGAGGAATGAACAAGGAATCTAGGCCTTTGGAAGCCGCCCACTCATTTGGAAGAATCTCCATTTCTAGAGCATCTAATCCTAGCTCATTGGAAGGTAACCCCAATCCACCTTCGTAAGAACCAAAGCCTGAACAATGAGCATCTCAGGGCATGTGATGACACTGTGAGAGGTTTTCTAGAAACCCGCAGAATGGCAAAGCTGTTCAGGATTGGGAAGAGGCTCCTTGCTGTTCCTTTGTGGATGCAGGAGCTGGTATCTCTAAATCTGGGGTCGAAGCATCTTCGCCCTCACTCTTGCACCTACCCCACAGGCTCTCCTTGATCATTGCTCCCCAGGGCAGCAATAACAAATAGGTACCCATTTTGATGACAGAAATGTATTCTCCCACAGTTTTAGAGGCCAGGAGCTTAAAGTCAAGTGTCACAGGGAAGTGTTCCCTGTGAAGGACCTAGAGAAGAATCCTCTCCCACTTCCTTGGGACTCCCACACTCCTTGGCTTGTGACTGTGTCACACCAACCTCTGCCTTCTTCTGAGTCTTCCCTGGTTCTGTCTCCTCTTCCTGTAAGAGTACTTGTCACTGGAGAGGCCAGAGCCATAGTACAGAGGGTAGAGATCTTGCCGTGCATATTGCTGACCCAGGTTCGATTTCCTGCAACCCATATAGACTCCTGAGCACTGCAAGGAGTCTTTTTTAAAAAATTGAATCATTTATATATTTATTGAAACTAACATTTATAAGACTTTGGGTTAAGAAGCTTTAAAAAAAATTTATTAGTGAATCACCATGAGGTACAGTTACAGACTTACAAAATTTCGTGCTTGCATTTCAGTCATACAATGATCGAGTACCCATCCCTCCACCAGTGCCCATTTTCCACCACCAATGTTCCCAGCATCCCTCCCACCACCCCCACCCCATCCCCTCCTCCCCACCCCGCCTCTGTGGCAGGGCATTCCCTTTTGCTCTCTCTCTTGCCAGGAGTAAGTCTTGAGTGTAAAACCAGGAGTAGTCCCTGATCATCACCATGTGTGACCCAAACTTTAAAAAAAAAATTTTTTTAAATACTTCTCATTGAAGTTAGAGTCTACCTACTTAATCCAGGGTGACTTCATTTTGAGATCCTTAGCTTAATTGCATCTGTAAAAAAAACAGATTCATTTAAAGTGATCTTCAACCAGTTTGAGGCAGGCATATCTTTTGGGGGCAGCCATTCAGTCAATGACAGTTCCTATTGGGGAAATTTTCCACTAAATTACTTTTTATTTTAGAGCTCAGTGGAAGAAAGAAAGATCTTGGTACAGGCCTAATCGATTGTTTTTATACATGTGTGAATCCAAGACAGCTTTTCCCTTGAGTGGATGTAAGCAGATCATTCTCTCCAAAATGGGAATCCAGAAAGCATGTTACCAGGGCATGTTACCAGAACACTGTTCTCACACTTCTGTGACCAATCTTTCCGAAGCCTTTAGTTTCTGCTTTCTGAGGGCGGCAAGGCTTGTTAAGAAGCATATTTATTGTGAAGAGAACAGGGACTCAAGGGGTAGTGTCTGCCATGTGCAAGAGTTCCACAGTTGGGATGTATTTAACCCCACAGCCATCTGGGATGAGCCTCCTCTCAGTCTCCATGTCATCAAACTCATCTGCATTAAACTTGATAGAGCCCCACATTTTATTTTTAACCTCAATTAAAAAAATTTTTTATTGAATCATCATCAGATACAGTTATAAGCTTTCATGTTTGAGTTGATGATACAATGATCAAATACCCATCTCTCCACCAGTGCACGTTCTCCACCACCAATATCCCTAGTATACCCCCCTTTCTAACCCTCCCCCTGCCTTCATGGCAGACAATTTTCCCCATACTCTCTCTCTACTTTTGGAACCCCACTTTTTTGAGATGTGGATCTTCTAGCCATGGGGAAATTTGTACTTGGTCCACACAGAACTTCAATCACATGCGCCTCATTCTGCAATTGACACAGATGGTCATATGACTTGATCAATGTGGGCCCCGTCCCCTGTGCCCTGGGGCTTTCTAAAGGTGTCCTGAACTCCTGCTTGTAGCCTAACACTGGGCTAGTATGAGAGCAGATGGGAATGTCCACTGCAAAGGACTGTTTCCAAGGTCCTTAGAACAGCTGGTCCATGGAAGTTGCTTCACTACCAAGGCGTCTGCTTATGGTTTGCAGCCATCACACACTGGGCCCTGTGGTGGAGAGAGAATGAGAGATTTTTGTGCAGTTATTCTCTGTGGCTACCAGTGAGAATGAATCATCAGTGGCTTAATGTCACGTTTGCTCTAAGGAACACATGCAACAAGCAATCAGGCCCAGTACTCACCCTCAAGTAGTTGACAATCTAATTACAATGGAATGTGTATTTGTCAGAAATCCCAGCAATGATCTGAGATATAGATTGGGTGTTTTAAACATTGAGTCGGTTATCACTTGAGAGGGGATGAAGAAAGTTTGTCTACTTTTGTAAAATTGGTCAGGGATTCTCGAGAAGTTGATTGTTGCTACATCTTTTTTGCTTTTGGAGGGGGCGGGATTTGAGCCACATGCAGTGATGTTCAGGGCAAGCTTCTGTGCGCAAGGATCTCCTGACAGGTTCTGAGGACCATATGCAGTGCCAGGGATCAAACCTGAGAGAGCCACATGCATGGACTCACCTGTTGTACTATCTCTCTGGCCCTGTCACTGCATCCTGAAGTGATGGGGCAGAAGAAGGGAGGAATTCTGGCAAAATCAGCAATGGAATAACAAATATTTCCTTCAGGTAGAGAATTTTGCTATAGTCCTGGCCAGTAGAGCTTTGTAAAACCATTGAAATCCATGCATGAGGCTGCCTGCTTGTTTTGTATTGTGGGGACAGGTTCTGTGTCCCCAAATGAAGAGACTCTTTCATTCCTGCCTCGGCCACTGAAATCTCAGAGGCAGGCAGTGCTTGCAGGCTACCTGGGAAGTGCTGAGTAGTGGGCTTTCTCGTGCCTCCCTAGTCTGAGCTTTGCTGTCCTTCCTTGGACAAGCGCCCCATGTCTCTGTTTCCAATGCTAAACCTTCCTGGATTTCTGTTCCTCTTGACCTCAGTTCTGTCCCTCGAGGCCCAACTGGAAAACAGCCCCATCAAGTGCAGCACATTTAGTACTGGGTCCTTGTGTTCTAAGACTTTCTTGTCAACTCTGAACAGATAGGGGATAGTGCAAGTTGTGGAGCTTATGCTTGCCATGTGCAAAGCTAATAGTGGGATTCCTGGCACTTCATAACCCATCTGTACCCAAGTACCCTGGATATGACTTTGGTGACCCCTAGGCACCCTCCAGGCCTTGAACACTGCACCCCTGAGTATTTTAGTATTTTAAAAAGTAATAAAATAAGGGGCTAGAGAAATACTACGGTAGATAAGACATAAGGTTGACCTGACTTCAATCTCCAGCACCACTTATGGTGCCCTGAGCACTGCCAGGTGACCCATAGCCTTCAAATAATACTAATAAAATAGTAAAGGCCAAGGAAATGACAAGGTCACTGACCTGCATTATGTTATATATTACAATATCCAAAGCCATTTGGATTCATTTTGAAGCCAAATAAACACTTTGTCCATTGCAGCAGAGTATTTTAGGTTCTGCCTTGATTTCCAATTGTTATAGCTTTGAGCAGGCAGTTCCTTCTTTAATTGTGTCCATTGTCACCTGTTTTCATAACCCAGGAGGACTCCCTGACCACAGAAGACTCCTAAAACTCAAGTATCTGGTGTGACATCCTTATTAGTAGGTGAGGAGCAGGACTGAGGGGTGCCCCTGGGGTCTTGTAGGAGCACAGGAGGGACGGGCAATGCTCCCCCCACCCTCCAGCCCCCGCCACCCCTGGCTCTCCCAAACACTCTAAAATTTCCTGGACCTAGAAAGGAGGCTTTCAGGCATCTCCTCTCTGGACCCAGGCCCACTCCCACCATTCTTGATCTGACTTGTGCTCCTTAGAGCACATGGTTTCTGAGGAGATTCAAGGAGGGTTGATGGCTGACTGCTGACTTTGTTGTGTAAAACATTTGACTTCTAAATCAAACTACCAAGACAGAAATCCTAAGAGGGTTGATGAGCATCTGCCTTATTCTTTTCTTTGATCTTTTTTTAAAATTTTCATTTCATTTTTTTTAATTGAGTCACCATAAGATACACAGTTACAAAGCTGTTTATGATCAGGTTTCAGTCATACAAAGATCCAACACTCATCCCTCCACCAGTGTCCATTTCTCACCACCAATTACCCAGTTTCCCTCCTGCCACCCCCACCCCCCAGCCTGCCTCTAGCTGAAGACTGGAACTTTCCTTTTTTCTCTCCCTCTCTCTTTCTCTCTCTCTGTCTCTCTGTCTCTCTCCCTCTCTCCCTCTCTCTCTCTCCCTCCCTCTCTCTCTCCCGCCTTCCTTCTCCCAGTATGGTCTACAACACAGATAAGATACTAAGAGGTTATCATGTTTGTTCCTTTACCTACTTTCTGCATGCAGTTCTTATCCAGGGTGATCATTTTCAACTATCTTTGTCAAAATGGTTCTTTCTCTATCCCCCAGCATTGGGACAGGCTTACAACTATAAATTAATCCTCCTTGTCTTTGTTTCTACTGTCCGTGGGTATTAGTTTTGTGCATCTGCTTTATTCTTAAGTGGTAAGTGATCAGGGCTTACTCCTGGCTCAGTCAGTGCTCAGGGTTCACTCCTGGTAATGATCAGGGCACACATGGGATTTGCATGATCAGACCTGGGTCAGCTAAATGCAAGGCAAGCACCTTCCCCACTCCACTATATCTCTGGCCTGCCCCAGTGATTTTTATGAGGCCCATCTATTTTTAGTTTAGGCTCTGTGGTTTACAATACTATTAATGACATTCCAGTACCACATGCTTCCCCAGAGTATCCACTTCCCTCTACCATTGTCCCAGTGTCGGCCCTCCACTCCCGCCAAGCTTCCTACTGAAAAAAGCTTTCAGCTTCTATTGCCTCTGAGCATTTCTTATTTTGATTCTTTATATCCCACATATGAGACATCATTCTGTGTCTGTTCCTCTTCTGGCTGACTTCATCTCTGGATCCATCTACGTAGCAAGAAATACATGATTTTGTCTTTACCTATATAATGTACCATAGTTTTTTTTTATCCAGTTTCTTGTTTTTTTTTTTGGACACTTGGGGAGTTTCCAGATTTGGACTATCGTGAATAGTGCTCAGTGAACATAGGAGTGCAAGTATATTTTTTGAATAGTTTTTGAGCCATTGGGGTAGATGCCAAGAAGTAGAATTGTTGGGTATTATGGAAGCTCGCTTCCTAATATTTTGAGAAGTGTCCATATTGTTTCCCAGAACATTAGACCAGTCAATATTCCCACCAGCAGTGAATGAGGGTCCCTTTATCCCCCATTCCTGCCTACACTGGTTGTTTTGTTCTTTGTGATGTATTCCAGTTTCACTGGTGAGAGGTGATATCTCATGGTTATTTTGTTTTGTGTTTTCCTGATAAATGATGCACAGCACTTTTTCTTTCTTTTTTTTTTATTTGACAGTTAATAGCTATAGCATAACAATTTAATGAGTTATGTTTTCTTTTTTTTTTTTTCCCTTTATTGTATTTTATTTTTTTTAAAGTTGTAGATTTACAATTTTTTGTGCTTTGGTTTCAATTATACAATGATCAGATACCCATCCCTCCACCAGTGCCCATTTTCCACCACCATGGATAATATCCCTCCCACCCCCATCCCCCCATCCCCCCTGTCTCTGTGGCAGGGCAATCCCCTGTGTTCTCTCTCTCCTTTTGGGTGTTGTGGTCTCACAGCACTTTTTCATAAACCTTTTAGTCACCTGTATGTCTTCTTTGAGGAAGTTTTTGTACATCTCTTCCCTGCAGCCCCACCCCCACCCCCTGATTTTTTTTTTTTTTTTTTTTTTTTGCTTTTTGGGTCACACCCGGCAATGCACAGGGGTTACACCTGGCTCTGCACTTAGGAATTACTCCTGGCGGTACTCAGGGGACCATATAGGATGCTGGGAATCGAATCCGGGTCGGCCGCATGCAAGGCAAACGCCCTACCTGCTGTGCTATCTCTCCAGCCCCACCCCCTGATTTTTTATGTGTTTTTTTTTTATAAGTTTTACGGGTGCTTTATCTTGGATATTAACCTTTTGTCAGATGTGTGGTAGACAAATAAGATGCCCATCTATTTTAATTCTTGTTTTGCTTTCTGTTTAGGGGCCATACTTGTCAGTGCTCAGGGGCTACTCTCATTCAGTGCTCAAGGGCCCACATAGTTCTGGGAAGGGAATCCAGGCCTCCTGCATGCAAACATTTGCTCAGCCCATTACCCTACTTTCGGCTCTCTCCAATACTCTACTTTCATTCAGAATTTCCTTTGAGGTAAACCTTCTGGGACCCTGAGTTAAGAACCTTCCCTCCAGCTCTGATGTCTGCACACCCTGACTTCCTGTAAAGAGTCACCACTTCTCACCCTCACGTTCCTGTGTGCTGTATAGCATCAGTTTTGGGGTCTATCTCCTGCACTCCGTGGGGTGAGAGGTTTCAGGATGTTCAGCTTCTGCAGTGTTCAGGTGTGGGGCCCTTCAGATGCCGGCGCCTTCACAAACAGACCAGAATGTTCCATGTTTGGATTCAGTAGCTGGTAGTCTTGATTCTGCTCCTCACGAGACCAGCAAACCCATCTCAGACAAGCTTTTGTGGTTTTTCTAACATTTCTTTTAAGATCCCATTCTGCAAGGATACCTCAGAAATGCTGGAGAAACAAGACAGGGTGAAGGTGCTTGCTTAGCATGCTCCCAACCCTCCTTCGATCGCTGGCGCCAAACAGACCCCTGGATCTCTGCTGGGTGTGGCCTGTCACTTCTCCCCCTCCCCCACAAATAGAATGGCAGGCAAGAGTTTAGAGTTTGGTGGGGTGTTGAGATATCTTATATGGGGTACACCCAGCTCTCAATTCAATTCAACAATCTTCTCTGCTACTTTAAGCTTTTCATGACCTATCATTCTCGGAAAAAAATCCTTTTCACTCTGCGCTGATTCTGTCAGTGCTTCATTCATAGGCATGGGGTCACGTGGGAGTGTGTTTTGAGTGAGCCCCTCCCTCCTCAACGGGGTCACACCTGTGCTCAGGGAGGCGCTTACCCACAAGATACCAAGGTATAGAAGCAGGAGCATGACAAGTCTCTGCAGCCAGGTTGACCATCACTGCTGTGTGACTTGTCAGAAATTCAGGAGATAGGGGCCCTCTAGCTTCCACTCAAATATTTTTGGTTCTAATGGCATCGCTGCCAACCACATTCTAACCAGTTGCTGGGGAGAAAGCTGACAGTTCACTCCTGGGACCCAGTCCAGAGAGTGCTCTGAGCCCAGGAAGGCGTATTCCCCTTGGAATTTTGTGTTTGGGAAATTGAAATCAGGGACGCAGCCATTTGCAGCTTGGATCATTTAGCACCGTGTACGGGTGAGGGCTCCCAGGGTAACTGCCAAGAGCTGCGGGGGTGCAGAGGCAGCCAGGCCTGTGGGGGTCCTCCCAGCGCAGTGGGGCTGGCTTCCAAAGGCAGAAGCAGAACACCCACCAAGTGTTTCACCACCAACGGCTCCAACCTTCCTCCTCCTCGCTAGCAGAGCTGCTCCCTGCAAGAGATTTGAGCAGTGAGAGCCAAGGAGCAGCCAGCCACACACAGAGATGCGTGTCCCCACCTGTCGGTCATTCCGCAGTCTCCTGACCAGTTCCTCTAGGTCAGGTCCGGCAGCCTCATGTTTCTCCTCAGTGACCTCAGCCAGACTGTGGCCTTGTTGGGGTACTCACTACCTAATAGGAAATATCCTTTAACACTTTGAGGGCTTCCGAGTGGTATTCAAGAGGCCTGGGGGCCCCTCCTGGTTATTCTTGACCAGCTTGGGTCAGAGGTCCAGTGCACGATTTTGAAAATGCAGCTGTTCAAACCCTGCAATGTCGGACAGGGATTATAAGGGCCACCCTGACTGTGCTGTGGGCCTGCATGGCTACACACAGTGAAATGTATTTTTTTTTATTGTATTTGGAGGGAGGTTTCCAAACCTCCTAGTGCTCAGGAGATCTGGGGGTCCCACTGGTTATTCTCTGCCATACAGAACTTCGGTTTAGCACAAGGCCCTGCAGTGCCCAGGTGCCTGGGCCACACCTGATGGTGCTCCGGGACTCCAGGCCTGCACCTGGCTAAGCCTCTTTTATTTGGCTTTTGGGTCACACCCAGCTGTGCTGGAACTTACTCCTGCTTTGAACTCTCGTGAGATGAGGAGAGGCTGGAGAGGCATGGAGCAGACTGACCCACTGCCTTCTTCCTTCATTTTCACTGTGTTCCTTCCCAGTACTGCTCCTGTTTCAAGGCAAATGGTGAGCTCCTTAGATTTGCCAGCAAACACTTTCCAAGTTGAGTCTCGAATAATGTGTTTCTTTTTCATCATACTTGAACAAATAAAGAAGGTCATGGGTCTCTGCTGTTTCCGATCATCTGTTCTGAGACTCTGACGTCAGGTTTGGATGAGGAAGGAAGGAGCTAGAGCTGATAGACAAAGTGGAGCGAGGTGCGGAAAATCATATTCCAACAGAGGAAGGAGAGCCAGTGTAGAGGAGCAAAGCCAGGGCCCACTTGGGTTCAGTGAATCTGGATGATGTTGAAAGCAAGGTATTTAGTACATGTTCAGTTGGCCTATCTCTTAAGTTTTCTAACCTGTGCATCTTGGAGGAAATCGAAGGTTCATTTCTGGCTCTGCATTCAGGAATCATTCTTGGTGTTCAGGGGACCACACACGGTGCCAGGGATCAAACTGGGTGCAAGGCAAGTGCCTTAACCCCTATCTCTTTGAGCTGGAATGAGTCTTTACTCAGAAAATAGAGTGACCCTGTTCGATGGTCTTTTTGTTTGGCCCCCCCCTTCAAATTAGTAAAAGGTAAAGGTAAAGGCCCTCCCGTTGATCGTCGATTTGCTCGAGCGGGCCCAGTAACGTCTCCATTGGAGACCTTGTTGTTACTGTGTCTGGCATATCGAATACTCTCGGTAGCTTGCCGGGCTCTCCAAGAGGGGCGGAGGAATCGAACTCGGGTCGGCCATGTTGGCCGCTTGTAAGGCGAACGCCCTACCCGCTGTGCTATCGCTCCAGCCCTTCAAATTAGTAAGTTCTCTTTTTCCAGAAGGATAGAAACTCCACTCCCTGAAATCAAATACGTTCTGGCATAAAATCCAAAATCTGGAAGCTTAGCAATATCAATCACCCCCCAGTTCAGCCCACCGTACCTTTCTTCAGGTCCCTTGACTATGTCAGCTGGATGAAAGTTAAAGTAGAGATGGAATGGGACTGCGTCCTGTACACACAACCACACTGTTTTCGTGGTTTCTTTCACAGTGGCTTGATTTATTTTCTTTTTAATTTCTCCTAATGAATCTTAATACAAAAGTAGAGAGAAAATAATAACTATCCTTCATTACCATAATACCTGCCTTCACAATGATGAATTTATGGATATCTTGTTTCATTTGATGGTTTTAAAGCAAATCTCAAATATTTACATAATAAAATAAGCAAGGGTTTGGTATTTATTATTAAAAGAGTGAGGTAATCATAATAGTAATGCTATGGCAAAAACAATTAATTATAATTCCTTCCTATCAAATTCCTTCTCACCCATAGTAATTTATAACAAATAACTCAACTGTTCAATTTTTCCTGTTGTGGGTCAGAGAAATGACTCAAGGGTCCAAGTGCATGGTTTGTATGCCTGAGCCCTGAGTTCAGTCCCTGGCAGTGCATGGCCCCCTGAGCACTGCTGCAAGCACTGCCAAACACCTTTAGATGTGGAGGCCCCAAACCAAACAATTTAAAAGCTGGTATCAGAGTCATGACTTTTCACCATTTGTTTAAAACTGAGCCAAATGAGGTCAGCATTTAGCAGTCGGTGTTCAGACCCCATCGCCTCTCCCACCCACCCCCTACACACACCGTTGACTCAAAATTCTATGGTCACTGGGACTGGAGAGACAGAATAGCGGGCCAGGCACTTCTTTGCATGCAGCTGACCCTGGTTCCATCTTTCCACAGTCAGGTCTGGCCCAAAAACAAAAACAATTTTTGTTTCCTATGGTCAATTTTGAAGACTATAGCTTTGGCAAGCTCCAGGTACTGGACTAGTAAATGAAAAATAGAAATTGAAGGAAAGTAATTGCTTCATATCAAGTTGAGGGGAAAATAGAGAGGAAATCCCCAAACCTCTTATGAGCCAAACTGTGGTTTTAACCAACAGGTATTTCTTAGATGACCTTGTCTTGGGCAATGGGGGGGGCTGTCTTCTCCCTCAGGTGATCATCTCTCCATTTTTAATCACAGGCCTCTAACAATCAAGAGACCCATTCATGAGACTCAGTCCTACGCATTGTTGTCTCTAAAGGATATGCATATTAATGGTATTAAGGCTATATCCGTTATAGCACGCACACAAAATTATTGTAACAATAACTACTCAAGCACAGACTTAGTGCACTGCCCAGAGACGTGTGTTGTCACTTTGGAGACCACCTCGGAGGAGCAGGCTCTGGGAGTTCACTTGATTTCAGCATCCCATCCTTTTGGAAGCAAAACAAATTTCCTAGGGCCCGTCTATGAGGTTGGTCTTGGAAGGAAATTATAGAAAATGACTTGGGTGGGCCAAGGAGAACATGTGGGTTTAACACCAGACCCACTTCTGAATTTCAGTCATGGTTCTCTTTGGGGACCATTCTCCCCTCTTCTGACCTTCCCTCCTTCCTCAGTCCTTGGCATTGAAGCAAGAATACATTTACCTCGTGTGCCCTATGTGTACCCCACCATCCTCCAAACCCCTCCTCCTCCAAGCATGCTGCTTTTGTAACACCCAGAGTGGGGACAGGAGGTCTAGGTTTGTGACACCCAAAAGACTGAAATGTGAGGCCTCTTAAAACAAAAATAGAAGTGAGCCCACAGTGATCCAGTCATGCTGAGGATCCACTTCTCAGGATCACTTACACAGGGCTACTTAGGTCTGGTGGTGCTGGGGTGGGGGAGGCTTGGTGCTGTTATGGTCACACCTGGTGGTGCTAAGGGGCCATGTGGTTCTAGGGATCAAAATCAGGACCTTGCACATGCTAGGCTTGTGCTCCATCACTTGAGCTGTCTATCTGGCCACCCCATGATGATGAGTCCACTTTTTAAAACAACATGATGATCATAAATTCATATTGTCCAAGTCCCGTGTCAGGCTTGGAAAAAAGATCTGTGCGTGCCCTGAGGGCTGATCACCCACAGTCCCTGTGTGTACTAAAGAGCCCAACAGACACCTCTGTCTGTCTACGTCAGCATCAACTGGCACTGGGAATTCTAGGTTTCCCTCCAAGCCCAGGCTGGCAGACCAGCTATAGAACAATATTCATGTCATCCCTGAGCCCTGGAGATTCCTCTTCCTTCATTAGTAACTCTAGACAGAAGACTAAGAGGAAGCGACTAGGGCCACATGGCTATGATAAGTTCCTTTGTCATCCTGAGGACCCTGATCTTGTGGCTTCTTCTGGAAAGGTTGTAGGTAAGATAACTGGATGATTAAAGTACGTGTTCCAGCATCGGGCTGACTCAGATTCTGCCAGCCTGGGTGACCTTGGGCTAGTTACTTAACATCTCTGAGCTTTTCTTGGCTATAAATGGGGATAATGATATCTACCTCACACGTTGTTGTATTAAATGAAATTATGTCAAGTATTTCATACAGTTCCAGGGACATAGCATGCCCTTTAGTTATGAGTATTAACAATTGTTGTAAGAACACATTTCACCAAACCTAAGATATGTTTCCATATCTTTACTCACAGGCAGCATGTTAGAATTGGTGGCACCACACAGAGAAAATGAGCAGTAGTTTTCACCTTTGGGCATCTGTAAAACAGTGCTACCTCTTACAATAGACAATCTTTAATTGGATGGAAGTGGATAGTAACTGACTTCATCAGTGGTCAGCATGGATGGGCTGTGATCTGAAAAATGCACTTCTTGAAATACCATATTCCCTCCCTGCCTCCCTCACTGAAGAGGTGGGAAAATGGTGTTGCTAAACTGAGATAGAGGTGATTGGCTTCTCCAGGGGAGAGTCCTAAGCACTAGGCCATTGAGGGCCAGTCCATCCAAATGGACTTCTAGGGGCCAGCACATAGTAGAAAGGTTAAGGTGCATGCACCCATCTGGGTCCCATCCTAAGCACCGTGTGGCTTCCCAGGATTCACCGATGTAGCCTTGGAGGCTCCCAAGCATTGCTAAGGTGGCCCTGGTGGTCCCCTGCATCTCAGAACTCACTGCATCCTTAAATCCTAGACTTGAATCAGTGGTCAGATTGGTCTAGAATTGCTGGAAGGGCCCTGGCTCCCTGAGTACTCCTTGGGAATTTCTCCCACAGGAATAAAAGTAACAAGGGGCTAGAGTGATGATAGTACAGTGGGTAGTGCACGTAGGACACTTGCCTTGCACCAGGTTCAATCCCTAGCATCCCATTTAGTCCCCCAAGCCCATTAAGAGTGACCCCTGAGAACAGAGCAAGGAGTAACTCCTGAGCACCACCAGGTGTGACCCAAAAGTAAAGCAAACTAAAGCAAATTAAAACAAAAATCCAAAAAGAACTGAATAGATCTTTCATCCAGTTCTGCTTCCCAAATAGATTCCTCTTTACCACTCCTCCCTCTCTCCTGGCTCTGTTCCCCTGAAGTTCTCCTGTAGCTCTGAGCAGTTCTTGTTACCTCACTCCAGTTGATCCTACTTTTTTCTATCTTCCTGCCTCGTATCCCCCGCCCCCCGTTTGAGGAGAAGTATAAAATGCAGCATGTTATGTGGCTGGTGAAGTCTGTCACCAGAATCATAAATTTTTTCAGAGCTGAAGAAGACCATGAAAATGATCTCACCCAATCCTCCCATTTTACAGAGGAAGAAACTGAGGCATACGAACTTATCCAGATGACTCAGCCTTTCCAATAACTATGTGATCTCCATATGTCATGACTTTTGTTTTTTTTTAGAAATTTCAATACTGTGTTCATTACTTAAATGTGTCCTCGGGAAACAATAAAACTGGAGCTAGTTGTTAAATGTTTAAGCTAACAGCTTTAGGCAAAGCAGTGGCATCAGTGCAATTCAATGAGGCATGCAGACGTTACCTCTTAATGAACTGAGTGTCCTCAGAGGTATCTTGCCATCTGGGTATGCTCAGAGAAGGCACTCGTGGGACTTTCAGATTCAATTTTGTACAAAGACAAGCAGGGATTATTGGGGGGAAATAAAGCCTGATATTTAAGTAAGGTATGCCAAGGATTTTCCTATCTTCCCAAGGGTTTCCTATACAAAGGAAGAGGGGAGAGCAGGGAAGAGCCCAGTCATGAGGCACTTACAAGTTTTAGCTTGTGATGTAAAAGATGACCTCTGAAGTCACTTTGGACCTGAATTCAAATCCTGATGCATCGTTTTGCAACTATGCAACTATGATTAGATTCACCTCAGCCAGATCTCAAGTTCCTCATCCTTAAATCAATGGTCTTACTCAGGGAGTAGGAATGAGATGGAATACGCATGAAGCACTCAGGAGATGCCTGGAATGTTCTAAGTGCAGCCTAAGCCTCAGCAGTTGAGATGATGAATGACCTCATTTGAACTGAGGGCAAATCTTACTGATGACAAAACTCAGTTCATTGACATGAAGGAAGCTTTCTCTGAGCACAGGCACCATGTATTTTTAGGACTTTTTAAACTGCATCTCCCTGTGTTGCCATGGAGACAGCCTAGTTGGGCGAGAGGTGGGGGCTGGCAGCCTGTTCGAGGCCTTTATAATTCATAGAGTCAAACTTGGAGACTGAGATGAATTCTGAACCCAAAAATATTTTTTCTTGGTTTTTTGTGTCACACCAAGTGATGCTCAGGTTCTGCACTCAGGAATTACTCCTGGCAGTGTTTAGGGGACCATATTAGCAGTGTTTAGGGGACCATATAGGATGCCGGGGATCAAATCCAGGTTGGCCACATGCAAGGCAGATGCTCTACCTGCTGTACTATCACTCTGGCCCTCCAAAAACATTTTTAATCGATGAAACTTTTCTAGGCAAACAATTTGGGTAGTTCCAATTAAAGACATACTGATGAGAGAACTTTCTAACTCTCCCACTAAAGTATTCCTCAGCAGGTTGGCTACACGTGGTCCCAGAGACTTTCTTTAAAGAGGCCATCAAAATTTGTCTTGACCCCATGAGCTAATTGATGATAGAGTGGATCAAAGCAATGAGGTTCTGTTGCAAATGTATAAGACTGTGCTTCTTCTTTCCAAGATGCAGTTGTATGTTTTATAAGAAAAGCATCTGGGCACCATCAACAATTTAGCCATCCCTTCCCATGCCACAGGAATGGGACCTGGGCTTGCTGGTACCATGTCATATATGCAGGACCTCCCTCCCTGCCCACCCCAGCTCTCTTTGCTCAGCCGAAGTGGACGCTCAGTCTCCTCAGCCCCAAATGGTATTGTTGCATATCCCCAGCCCACTCATGTCTGTGTTTGGGGTGGAATCCTTCTCATTTGCAGTTGTCGATCCTGATTTATTCTTCCTTCTCATGTCATCTGCAGTCTCTACACCCAATTGTCACTTAGATATTTTCTGACTTCCCATCCCATATCTCCTGTTGGAGTGCTAAGACAATGTTTTTTGTTTGTTTGCTTGTTTGTTTGTTTTGGGGCCATGCCTGGCTGTACTCAGGGCTTACTCCAGGCTCTGTGCTCAGGAATCATTCCTGACAGGGCTCAAGAGACCATATGGGATGCTGGGGATTGAACCCTTGTTGGTCACGTGCAAGACAAGTGCCCTCCCCATGGTACATCTTGGACTATTCTTGATGCCATGGTTTTTATGCTGGGTCTCTTTGCAGTCCAACTTTGAATCTTTCGACAAGTTCATGAGCAATCTTTCCCAAGACACACGATGCAGCCCAATTGCCCCGTCGTCCCTGTACATTTGTCGAACCCATGGGATCATCTCTGGGTCTTGTCCATGGAGACCTCAGGGATGAGTTTGCTTTGTTTATTCGCCCCTGGTTTTCCTAAAGGAAATTTTTTGGCAGGAACTAGTGATTTGTTGTTCAATGCAAGGGCCTGAGAATGCAATGCTGTTGAGCCTAACTGTGTCTAACTGTGTCTGAGATACCCAGGGTACACCCCTCAGGGGACCTCCAGGACTACACCCATGGTGCTTGGGGATTGTGTGGTTCTGGGAATCAAACCCAGGCCATATGATGCTAGACATGCAACCTAATGACTGTTATTATCCCCATCCCCTACCCAGACCTCTTCGATTATACCACTCTCAAGCTTATTCCAGTCTTTAGACTCACAGTTCTTTCTCTCACACTGCCTTTTTCCTTCTGTTTTCTCTCTACTTTGCAATCATGTGCTGTTGGTCTTTTGCCAACACGACATCCCTCTGTGCACAAGGTAATTTCTCAGATGGAATTATTCACCTTCACTGTACTGTCTTCAGTAACATATTCTTCATATTCTTCCATTCCCTGTAGACATGTACCATCTGCCCAGCTGCTGGATGTGTGTTTGTGCTTGCCAAGCATGCTCTTACCTATTTTTGGACCGAATTTATCTATGAGAACTTACAATTCTTCAGGTTTCACATATCACACAGCTATTTATTTAAGTGAGTCTCTAGCATTTCACATTTTCAACATTTTTATTTCCATGTTGGATTCTTCTAAAAATGGAGTAGATGTGTAGATGTGTGTTCTTTTAAGCAGCTCAGTCTATGTTTTATGTCTCGGGGTGAACTGACAGATTTTAGATCATTGCTAAGTGTGAAAGTCCTTCTGTTTGAACTTGGGTGTTTTTCCTCTCTTGAGCTTAATGTATACAAGCCATTGTTTGAGTGTCTTTCTTGTTCTTGTCTCAAGTACTGAAACTGTGCAGTGATCCTTAGAGTTTTTGACACACGAGTATCTGCTGGTTTAATTTGTCACTGAGATTAGAAGAAACTCACAGTACATTTCTTTCAGTGGAGTTTGCTTATTGATCAACTTCCTAGGAACTGTAGACTCTTCAACCTCCCCAGAGTGGAACTTTCCTCTGGGAAAATAGTTGGACACTAATTATTCATTCTTTTGCCCCAGAGAAATCACTTGACTCAATAAACCTCTCTTTTAAACCTGATCTTGCCAAGTCAACAAGATTTTAAAGAGCGTTTTGCTGAAGTTGGCTCAATTGATATCTGTACCCAACTTGATGACTACCTTGCCCATCCACTGGAAGGAGAATCCTGAAGTCATAGCCTACATTCCTGCCATTTATTTTTAGAATAGAATCCAACGCCCTTATTTTACTAAAGACAAATGTTTGACCCCAACAAGTAAGGACACTTTAGTGTGTTGCTCTTCTGTGCCAGGAACTACTCCCGCAGAAAGCTGTTTATACTGCAAGAACCCTGATTCTTAACAAGCTTTTACATGTTGGTGTCACACTTGGCTTTAAGCTTGGTGTTGGAGTACTTTTAAGTGAAGCCCCATTGTCATTTGGAGCTGTTCGCCTGCATAGTTGCTGTGCCATTTTATTTCATTCAAATGACATTCAATTTGGTACTAATTAGTAGCCTGAGCAAAGATAATTGGAGCAATTGCAAATATTAAAATTTCAGTTTTAACCTTGGCCAAGTCCCTCGTTGGCACAGATGGCCCATGCAAGGAGGGCAAGAATTAAATAAATACAAATTGCAGCTAGTTGCAAAGAGGGAGGAGCCTAGCTCTGGGAGATCCCCTGTAGCTTAAAAAGAAGCCATTGTCTCTGCCCTCTGAAAGCATACTTTTACTCTCAAGACCCGCAACCAACCATGGAGCTGATAGTGTCGGTTTTAGGTAACAACACTCCTGGTATTTGGAGACTTCTGTCAACAGACACTTCAAAGTGATCAGAGCAGAGGTTAACCAAACATACTGGACCTGAATCATATTCTGCAAATGAAAAAATGTGCTTGTGAGTCATATGCTCATGATTCTCGAGGAGACATTTCAGCGCTCTAAAATAATTACCTACCAGATTTCAAAAATCTTAAAGGGGTTCCTGGAAAAGGAGCAAATTAGTGAACATCTGGGCAATTTCATGGCCTAGACTCAACTTGGTCAGGAAACCACAATGTGGCTGACCCTTGAACAACTGGGTTTGTACTACATATGTCCATACAGGGGTGTTGTTCTTTCTGTATAAAGGGTTTCCTCTACATGGATTTAACTGTAAACCCACAGGTACAGGTACAGGTACAGGTAAGGTGCAAATCTAGATATAATACAGGTACAGACATAGACAGGTTTTTTGTTTTGTGTTTGTATTTACGGTCCCAGGAATAAAGTCCAGATGTAGGATTTCCACTGCTTGGGGGCCTAGCAACCCTCACTTTCCAACTGTAAAGTCAACTGTATTACTTTTAAAAGCAGAGAGCAAACTAATTTCTCCATTCCTTCAGACCCTGTGTGATCAGAAGACCAAAAAAGGTTCGAAAGATTGCTGAGCACTCCCTGGGAAGGGACCAGTGGACAATTCCCTAGTCCAGACCCAGGTTCTTGCTCCATGGCCAAGGGTCACTGTGGCCTCATCCACGCCCGAGGGAGCCCTTGACTCATGGGTTGCGGTGAAGCTCTGCTTTGATAGACTGAGAGCCACACAGGCATCCTGTCTTTGTCAGAAGTCCCACCTTCTAGCGACATTATTGAAAGTGTAAACCAAGCCAGGCTTGAAACCAGACTGGGAAAGACTCCACATGCCATGAGACTCAGGAGCTTGGGTTCTTTATCTGCATCCTTTTTCAGCCACTCAGCTCTCCTGGACTTGGCAAGTGGAAGGCCCCGGTTTAAGCGGCTTTTTGGCTCTCTCTAATGACTTTTAGAAGTCGTAGAACATGCTGTCCCTGTTGGGGATCTTCTGTTACCCGTTCTTCCCTCTCTCTACCCCCCAAGGACCCTTCCTCCAATGTAATCTTATTTGGCCCTTCCTGGCCATGACAATAATGAGACTGGACAGTAATGGTGGCTGCAGTTGCAAAGGCTGCACTGCGTCCGCTGAGACCTGCACACCTGCAAGTTTGAAAGCAATTTCCATCACAGCTTTGAGGCAGATGAATGGAGTGAGACTTGGACTACCCCGGGAAGAACATTTCACCAAACACACGCCATGACATTGAACTTAAGTCATTGGACAGAGCAAGCGGATTGACTCTCATTTTTTGCAAAGTGGAAGATTTATTCAGATTAATTGGCCCCGCGATGCAAGTTAGTAATTTTCCAGAGAGCAACCCAGATCCATTCAGAAAAAAAAAAAGAAAGCATGGGGGTGCAGACCTCATACCTCGAATTACACGAATGCCTCCTCCCTGCACTCCACTGAAGCTAGGAGGGGCCCCTGCGCAGGCGAGCTGTAATACAGAGCTATTTTAGGGAGCAAAATCTGCTGCAGAGGAGTTTGGGGATTTTATTTTTGGTTTTGTTTTTTGTTTTGTTATATCACTGCTGATTCTGTCTCTCTGGCCTGAAAATGATTCCACCCCACACAGTGGTTTTGTGGCCAGTGTAGGGGAAAGAAGCAAACAGAACTGAGCACTGTGGTGTCCCTCCTAGGATGCATTTGATGTCCCTACAAGTGTGGGTTGATTACTGCCCTCTCTGTCCCTTTCCATTGGTCTGAGTTCCTGGATTTTTGTTTGTTTGTTTGTTTCCTTCAACTTTGGTTTGGCTGGAGGGCCACACCCAGCAGTTCTCGGGGCTTACTGCTGGCTCTGTGTTCAGGGTTTGTTCCCAGCAGTGCTTGGGAAACTGCTGTGCCAGGCATCAAACCCAGATTGGCTACCTGTAAGCCAGTGCCCTATCCATTGTACTTTCTCTTGGGTCCTGCTCTTTTTTATCTAGTACCATGCTGTTTTTGATATCTGTTGCTTTGTAAAATAGTTCATGTTGGGGAGAATGATCCCTCTATTATTTTTCTCTCAGAACTGCCTTAACTATTTGGGGTCTTTTGTGATTCTACACAAATTCAGAGTTTTCATTGTTTTCTTAAAAAATGGCAGGTTGCAAGAGACACTCTGAGGTGAACCCTGCCACTGATTGAGCCTCTTTCCCACTTGCCTGTGTAGTCTCATGCCACCCTTTCCAGTATGATATATATGTTGAGATACTGGGTTTTTACCTTGCCCCTATTTTCCCGAGGCAAATTTCTGTGAGTCTTTGTACTGTAGAGCTGGTCTCTGCCCCAACTGTCCACATTTCCCAGGAAGCATTACCCAGCCTGGCTTTGGCTTGTTGCTCAACCAAGGCTCATCTCCTGAGAAGGACATCTGAACTCTATATGTCATTTTGGTGGAGTGTCAGCCAGGATTCTGTATTTAATACAATGTTGAATGTAGATTTGCCATGATCATCAGAGTATACTGCATAAATTCTCTCTATTTGACCACCTCAACTGTTCATGCTTTCTATTTTTTCCTGGTTCAGTCTTTAGTTTTGTGATTCAAAAAAAATGTGTGCATTTCTAAGCTGTCTAATTCTTTTTTCCATATAAACATTTGAATATGAACACGGTATCTTATGGTTCTTGGTTTATCTGCAGTGTTAGTTACAGTGTTAGTTATAACTTCACCTCTTTCATTGATGACTTTTTTTTTATGAAGGTGGGACACAGGGCCTATTCTCAGCTCTGTGTTCAGGAGTGACCCCTGGCAATGCTCAGGGATTATACACAATGCTGGAGATGGTACTGGGGTCAGCCACATGCAAGGTTTGCCCCTTAACCCCTTTATTGTCCCTCTGACCCTCATTTTTTATTTTTTTTTAAAATCAGGACTTTCTCTTTTTTACTTTTAGTGAGCCTAGAGAGAGGGGTATCAATTTTACTGCTCCTTTCCTAAAAGCTGCTGTTGGTTTTATTGATCTTTTGTATGGTCTTTTTGGTTTCTATTTAATTTATTTCTGTTCAAATGTTTATTATTTCTTCCCTTTTACTTACTTTTGGTGCTGTTTTTTCCTTCAGGTGAAAGGTTAGATTGTTTGCTTGAGTCTTATCTTACTTGTTGATGTGGCCTGAATAGTGATGAACTTTCCTCTTAATGCTGCTTTTGCTGCATCCCATGGGATCTGATAGCTCCTTTCTTTGTGTTTGTTATTTTCCAGGTCATTACAAAATTTCTTCCTTGACAGGAGAGTTATTCTCCACATGTTTGTGTTTTTCCTGTTTTGTTTTGTTTTGTTTGTGTTTTGGAGACCATGCCCTGGCATGCTCAGGGCTTACTGTTAGCTCTGCATTCAGGAATCATTTCTGGAGGAGCAAACAGGACCCTGTGTGGTGTGTGGGAATGAAACCAGGTCGGGCTTGAGGCTAGCACCTTCCCAGCTATGCTATTTCTTTGACCCCTTTCCTGAAGGGCTTTGTTAATTTCTCACTTTATAACACCACGATCAGAAAAGATGTATTGGTATAATTTCCATCATTGCAATTTGTTGATACTTGTGTGCTAATAGATGATCTATCCTTAGAATGTTACAATTGAAAAATGTATATTCATTTCTTTGGGATGGAAGTTCCTATATACCTATTAAGTAATTTCCTTTGATTACTTCATTTAATGTCATTACTTTCTTATTGGGCTGAAGTGATAGCACAGCGGTAGGGTGTTTGCCTTGCATGCAGCCAGCCCGGCCAAGCCGGGTTCGATTCCTCCGCCCCTCTCAGAGAGCCCAGCAAGCTACCAAGAGTATCTCACCCACACGGCAAAGCCTGGCAAGCTACCTGTGACGTATTCAATATGCCAAACACAGTAACAACAAGTCTCACGATGGAGACGTTACTGGGCCCTCTCGAGCAAATCGATGAACAATGGGAGGACAGTGATAGTGACTTTCTTATTATTTATCTATTTAATTTTGGGTCTGGATGGATCTGTCTTCTGCAGTAAATTGTGTTGAGACAGCCTACAAGTATTGTGCTGCTGTCAGTTGGTATCTCTTGAAGTATGTTAATATTTGTTTTGTGTATTTGGGAGACTCTGTATTGGATACCTGTATACTGGTGATCATTTTATTTTTGGGGTTGAACCCTTGGGGTATATAGGGCAACCAGAGGGCAAGAGATATAGTTCAGTAGGTGGGATTTTGACTTTGCATGTTGCTGACACAGGCTCAATCCCCAGTACTCCATATGGGCCCCCTGAGCAGCAGCAAGTGTAATTCCTAATCATAGGAGTAAGCTCTGAGCCCAGCTAAATGTGGACAACCCTTTCCCAAAATGTATATATAGGGCAGCTATATATATTTTTTTTAATTGAGTGTCTCTTTTGTCATACATGTGAACAGCAGCTCACAACCTTTTCTCTATATTGTTAGCTTGGAATACTTTGCTCTAGCCTTTCACTTTCAACCTGTATTTTAGGTGCTATAAGTTCTTGTCTGTATAGTATAGATGGGTTCTCCTTTTATTTTAATCCATCTAATTAATCTATGTCTTTTAGTTGGGTTCAGACATTCTCATTAAGGGTGATTATTGGTGGTAATAATAATGGAGACGTACTTATTGCCATTTTATCTTCTGTTTTCTGGTTGTTAAAATTTGTGGTGTATATATTTTCTTTCTCTCATTTGTTTCTTTCCCCAGAGTAGATGACTTTCCACAGTGATTCTGTCCATTTTTTTCCTATTCTCCAGTCTATGCTCCAGATTATTGTTTTGTGGTTACCATGGGGTAGTATCAGTTAATACATGTGTAAAGCCTTTTTTATGCTGATAACAACTCATCACTACTTGACTTTTACCATTTTCTTTCTTTGCCCCTTTTAATCTTGTGTGGTTCTTTCACTCTTAATTGTTGCTTTTTTTTTTTTTTTTTTGCTGCTTCTGTGTTCTTGTTTATCTCCTTGCTCAAGATTTTGGTATCTTTTATTTCTTTTCAAATAGAAGAACTCCTTTAAACATTTCTTAGAGCAGATCGTTGTTTTAACTTTTGAATTGAATCGCTGTGAAATAGACCCTTACAAAGCTGTTTATGATTAGATTTTAGTTACAGAGTATTCCAACACCCATCCCTCCACCAGTGTACACTTCCCAGTACCAGTGTCCTCAGGTTCCCTCCCATCACCGCCCACCCTCACCCCCTGCTTACCTCTATGGTAGGTGCTTTGCTTCTCTCTCTCTCTCTCTCTCCTCTCTCTCTCTTTCCTCTCTCTCTCACTCTAGCTAGCTCTATCTAGCTCTATCTCTCTCTCCTTTTCTCTCTCTCTTTCTCTCTCTGGGCTTAATGGTTTGCAATATTGATACTGAAAGGTTATCAATAATATCCCTCTACCTACTTTAAGCACTCAGTTTTTGTCCAGCATGACTATTCCCAGCTATTATTGTCAAACCAGTCTCTTCTCTATCTTGCCTACCCTCATCCCCACCCTCCTTGTGGTTAGATCCAACCATTGACCAGTCCTCCTAACCCCTGTTTTCTCTGGCCATAGATATTAGTCTTCTACCATATGTATTTTTTAATACCACAAATGAATGCAGTTTTTCTATATCCATCCCTCTCCTTCTGACTCATTTCACTCACCATGATACTCTCCATACTTAGAGCATATCTTATGGTAGTAAATTATATTAGCTTTTTTCTGTGTTTTTTTTCTGTCTGGAAAAAGACTTTACTTTTTTTTATCATGTTTTAATATTGACTTTTCAGGGTAAAGTATTCTTGGCTGGAAGTTTTAATATTTCAATATTATGAATGTCTCATTGCACCTCTTCTAAGCTGCTGGGTTCCTGCTGAGAAGTCTGGTAAAAGAGGTGCCTTTGTAAGTTACTTGCCGCCATCCCTGTAATTGCTATTATTTTTTATCACTGACTTTTGATAATTTAACAATGTCTTGATGTGGGTCATTTTTGGATTCACTCAACTTCCTAGATATCTATGGTTAGTTCTTTCCTTAGACTTTGGAAGTTCTCAGGCATAATTTCTTTAAAAAGTTCTCAATTCCCTTGCCCATCACTGAAAAGAAGGATCCTGATGGTGCAGACTATATATTTTACCAGGGAAGAACAGCAAGGAGCATAGCTCCTTGAAAGATCTTCCCACTTTCAACGATAGACATTCTCTTTGGCTATGTGAGAGGTGTGTATAGTTCAGCTAGACTCCTGTCAAATGGAAAAATAGTACAGAGGTAGTATCCTCTGAATTATTGGAGAGATAATGAATAGAGGACTGGTCATCTATGGATGTCTCGGGGGGCTCCAGCAAAATATTTAGAATCTAAATGGTCTGTATCTCAAACTAAAAGAGCCCCTATAGATGAAAGTGTTTGGTGCAAGTTGGACCAGAGTAAAGGATAAGAAGCTGATAAAATACTAAAGAGACCTAAAAAGTACCTATATCCTAATCTTTTCTGACTATTCACTCTGTATACATATGTATATATGTACAGTGTATGTGGAGTAAAAGTACCCAAAGCTTTCCAAAGAACTGGCTATACCTGTTGATAGAAGTTCTACTGCCTCCCTCCTTTCTTCACCAAGAGTTGGATGTCCAGAGGATAAAAATGCAGTCTTGGACAAAAGGTTCAATCAATCAAGAAAGGGTGGACCTGAAGCTATTGTACATGTCAAATTTCAATGGTATTGTTTACCATTTGAAAGCATGCAGAGACGCACCCATAATTCCTTTATAATTTGCTGGGTGACTCCATAAAAAGAGCCAGGTGTTCATGCAATATAACTTCCTTTAAAAATTATATGTATGTATGTGAATATATATATATGTTTGTGCATACATATTCCCCTTTTCATCTGTTTTAAGGAAAATCCTTTATTTTTGTTTTTGTTTTTGTTTTTGAACCACACCTGACTGTGCTCAGAGTTTACTCGTGGCTCTGTGCTTAGGGGCCACTTTTGTTTGGTTGGCTGGTTAGTTTTTTTTTAACTAAAATATTAGTTAATTTACTTTATTTTTTGGTGAAGGTGATTTCTATTGAAACTTATTTAGAAAACTATGGGGGGACAGAATTAGAGAAATACAGATTTGAGAGAACACAGGTATCTCCAGAGTGGAAACAAGCAAGCAAAGAAACATAGAGACAAACAAGCAAGATACAAGTCCAAGAGAGAACATGGGCTTGAAGAGCAAGCTAAAATATTAATTATTTAATACCTTAATTAAAATAATAAAGGTACACAGTATAAAAGTTCAAGAAGAACCAAAGGTTTTCAAGGAATTATTTTTGCCCCTGCTCGGTTTCCTGATCTGTCACATAGATTTGCTTAAGAGGCAACCAATTATAAGAGGTCACTTATTTCTTATTGCCCCTGATATTCACCTCTGTGTTTCTGGACAGCATGCTTACTATCATATTTACTGGTTTATGGATTTTAGTTTTTTTCACTTATTTACTTATTTGATTTTTTTAAATTAAATGACCGTGAGACAAACAGTTACAAAATTGTTCTTGATCAGGTTTCAGTCATGCAATGTTCAAACACTGGGTTTCTTCACCAGTGTACCTTTCTTGTCACCTTGTCCCACCATTGTCCTGGAATACCCTCCTTCCAACCCCCATCCCTAGTTTGCCTCTGCAACAATTTTTCAATCTTCTTCTTCTTCTTCTTCTTCTTCTTCTTCTTCTTCTTCTTCTTCTTCTTCTTCTTCTTCTTCTTCTTCTTCTTCTTCTTCTTCTTCTTCTCCTCCTCCTTCTTCTCCTCCTTCTTCTCCTCCTTCTCCTCCTCCTCCTCCTCCTCCTCCTCCTCTTCCTCCTCCTCCTCCTCCTCTCTCTCTCTCCTTTTGGTCATTATGGGTTGCAGTACAGGTACTCACTGAAAGGTTATCATGTATATCCCTTTACCTACTTTTAACACTAAATGTTTGTCCAGAGTAATTATTTCCAACTGTCGTTGTCATAGTGGTCCCTTCTCTATCCTAACTGAGGGGCCACTTTTGGAGAGACTCGGGGGAGCCTATCGGGTGCCAAGGATAAAATTCAGGTTGTGCGCATGAAAAGTAAGCAGTTTACCTGCTATCATGTAGTCTAAGGCAAATCACATTTTAATGTAAATAGAGGTGTTATTATTATTGCCTCATGATATTTTTTAGTTTATGGTTTGGGGCTTTTTATTAATTAATTTTTTTAATCATCGTGAGATATAGTTACAAAGCTTTCATGATCGGGTTTCAGTCATACCATGTTCCAACACCCATCCCTCCACCAGTGTACATTTCCCACCACCAAAATCCCTCGTATCCTTCCTGCCCCCACCCCCACCCCCAGCTTGCCTTTATGTAGGAACTTTTCTTCTTTGTCTCTCTCTCTCTCTCTACTTTAGACAAACCACTTTTTTAAAATTTTTATTAGTGAAACACCATGAGGTACAGTTGTAGACTTACAAATTTTTGTGCTTGGGTTTCAATTATACAATAATCAGATACCCATCCCTCCACCAGTGCCCATTTTCCACACCATGGGTCCCAGTATCCCTTCCACCCCCCATCCCCCCCACCCCACCCTGCCTCTGTGGCAGGGCATTCCCTTTTTTGACAAGAAAATCAGTATATCTATCCAACTGCCCACCTAAAATGCAAAGAAAACTGACCCAGAGCTACATTTTCCAATTAATGGCATGATAAATTAATCACTGACTTGAGATATTTTTTAAAAAGGCAAATAAAAAAGGTAGATTTGTTTTCTACATGGATACTAATATCTATATCATAGGAGAATGAATGCAGTCTACCACATATTTTGTGTTATTATTGTTTAACCAAGTCAATGCATCATCAGTTGTAGAATCAAGAAGAGGAAGAGAAACAAAGAAAAACAAAGGCGTGATTTGTCATGAACATTTTGTGCTTCCTCAAAGTAATCAAGGGCTCTAGAGAGGCATTTGGAATGATCATTCAAGGAAACTATGATGTGCCAGTATCTATAAAACTCATTCTAGGGAGTGAAATAGGAATAAAAGCACCAACTTAGAAGCATAGTGACCCCAGGTCTAACCCAGAGTTAACATAGCAGGGCTATGAAATTAAAATTGTGTAGGAAACATTTATAGAACATGTGTTCCATGAGAAAAGTGGAAGAGTTGGGGCAAACCTTTCTAAGTAAGGAGTTGTTTGTGATCTAGGTAACTCTTCTCTCAGAAATATGACAGATACCTATGATCTTCTCGTGCTCCTTTTCCAAAGTATGAATTTCTCAGGGACACCTTTGGAGACTGTGCCTTAGGTGTTAGGATCAGTTCCAATCGGATCATTTAAGAAGTGTGCAGGGGAAATGTCTTCAGCAGCAGTGGATGAAAGATGACCTCCGTTACCAAACTCTTGTGAGTCATTTCCCATGAGAGTTTATGCGATTTGAACTTGAGAATATAAGTGATTCATTTGCAGACAGAATATAGGCATTACATTTCAGAGAGGATCTCAGTCTCTTTCCCCCAGTTTAAATAAAGAGAGCCATGCTACCCTATTATGAGAAATGACTAATAAAACAACAGTAAGAGAATTAAGGCATACTGTAACATGCTTATTAAAACCAGGTGGAAAGACTGGGTCAAGGTCAAGCAATTTACCCACAAGACTTAACTTTGTGCAGTCCTGAAACTCACATGAGGACTGATCTTGACAAAGTCTAATGCATGTGGTATTGAGGATCCCATTTGAAAAACTTGGGGCTGCTGGTGATTTTGTCAACAGCTACCAGGGCTCTGTAGAAGTAAAGTGAGTCCCAGGCCAATGTGTTCATGAGCTGAGTCAATAGACATATGAGAAAGAATGGAGGAAATGAGGGGGGTCTGGGACTGATCATTTACTCACTTGTTTTTGCCTGGCTCTCATCATCCACATCTCATTCCAATCTGTATCAGGGGATGGTCATGTTTCTTATGATTGCTATTTAATCTTAACCACTGAGATCATTAGCATGTTGTATTAAAGTACAATAGAGTGACATGCTACGACTAATCATTAAAAAATCAGTTTCCTTATAGTGCAGCAAGCCAATTTGTTTTATTGGATTTGTTTCTTGTGTGTCCTTGAGGTAAGAAGGATAAAATAAAATTTGCTACTCAGGATGGAGGCAAGGTATTTTTTTTTGTGTGTGTGTGACCACATCAAAATGCAGCTTTTGTGTTTTGGAATAACATTTTAAGGGAGAGACAATGATTGTAATAGAATTTGCAAAAAGAACAAAAAGAATCAAGCCTTTAGCAATCTAAACAAAACCTTAGTTGTTCATGGGCTCTATATCAGTATTTCTCAGTCAGTGGGCCCCAGGAGACCCCAGGTTCCCAAAAGGAATACAAGTGAAAGTGCCAAGGAGAATACAGTTAAATTTGAGCAAATGGTTTGGGGGACTGCAGCACAAGACTAGAGGAAAATAGTAGAATAAGGGGGCCCACCAGAAGGAGACAAGTTTGGAAGGTAGCCTTGATGAGGAAGAGGTTGAGAAACACAGGTCTACACAACTCAAAAAACCTTTGTTTGCAGTGGTAACAGCCATGTTGGTGGGGCTCCTACAATTCTTATCATCATATGCCTCCTACTCACCTGTGTTTCTGTAAAACAACAAGTCAAAACTTTTAAGTTAGAGTGTACATACTTTTACTTCTATTTCTCCTACTTTTTGAAGCCATGAGGATATATGTATTTTTTAATTCTGTCACTGTCACAGTCACTGTCCTCCCATTGTTCATCGATTTGCTCGAGCGGTCCCAGTAACGTCTCCATTGTGAGACTTGTCGTTACTGTGTTTGGCATATCGAATGCATCACAGGGAGCTTGCCAGTGTTTGCCGTGCAGGCGAGATACTCTGAGTAGCTTGCCAGGCTCTCCGAGAGGGGCAGAGGAATCGAACCTGGGTCGGCCAAGTCAGCCTTGTGCAAGGCAAACACCTTACCTGCTGTGCTATTTTTAAATTTTTTTTAAGTTGAATCACCATAAGATACACAGTTGCAAAGTTGCTCATGATTGTTTTTAAGTAAGACTATGTTCCAACAACGATCTCTCCACCAGTGTACATTTCCCACCACCAGTCAGCTCCCTGACTTCAAAGAAAACTATTTCCTTTACAACATGTTAACCATACAGGTTTCTTTCCTTCCTCCTTTATGCACAACTGTTCCTTTCCATTGAATTTTTTGTTCATCGTTTCATTGGTTTTGTTGGGGGGGAGGGGGAGGAGGGGTTTCTCCGCATGGTGCTCAGAGGCTGGAAAGCAGTGCTATAAACTATACGATGCTAAGGATTAAACCCAGACTGCTGTGCGCCAGCCATTTCAGCTCTCACTCTCTCTGACCCTCCATCATAATTTTTTAAGGCTTTTTCTCAAACAAACATTATCTCTGATTCTCACCACTGTCTGATGAGTGAAATAAGTCAAATTTTACAGTGGTCAAGAATACCGAGGCTGGGCCAGTGCGATAGTACAGGCTTTAGGGCACTTGTCTTGCATACAGCTGACCCAGGTATAGTCCCTGGCACCCCCATCTGGTACCCTAGTCCTCCCAGGAGTGATCCCTGAGTTCAGAGCCAGGAGGAAGTCCTGAGCACTGCCAGTGGTGGCTCCCTAAAAAATTAAATTAAATTAAACATTTAAATAAATTTAAAGAATACCAAGTTACCCAAGGAGCCGGTCTGGTCAAAGTTTCTGACTGCTGTGTGAAGAGAACAGAGGGACATTAGACTCTTCAGACTCTTGAAAAGTAAGAAATAGTTAATGTTTCTCCTGAACTCTTCCACATCTTTTCCCAACACCAAATAGGTTCTGCTAACCTATTTGGTTGCCCATTACATGACCAAAATACAAAGTGTCGAGTTAACTGTGGTTCTTTTTGGCATCAATTCACAACACTTAAAGGTGAAGACAGAGCCCTACCCACAGGCATCATGCTTGAGGAGAGCACTCGCAGACACACAGTATGAATAAACAAAGCTGGACTGGGCATGTGAAGCAAGGAGCAGAGCCCAGCCTTGGCCTGTGGGAGGCCTTGTAGCTGATCTCTGCGCTGAGAAACCCACCTCCAGCATCAGCCAGGCTGGGCCCCACAATGGAGTAGAGTAAAGAAACCAAACTAGAGGGACACTCAGGAAGCTATCAGGGAGGTCTTTCCTGGAACAATGTTGGGATCCTGAGCAAACCTTGCTTTCTGCTTACTGCAACTAAGCTGAACTTCAACCTTGCCATGTCTGCTGCTATTTTATAAATCTTATCATGAATATTTCCATGGTTTTAATTATCACTATTATAGCTTAGGTCACATGTTTATAATAGTGTTAACATAGCACAGCAGGTAGACCATTTGCCTTGCAAGTGGCCAACATGGCCGAGTTTGATTCCTCCGGCCCTCTCGGAGAGCCCAGCAAGCTACCAACAGTATCTCACCCGCATGGCAAAGCCTGGCAAGCTCCCCGTGACGTATTCAAAATGCCAAACACAGTAACAGTTGTCACAATGGAGACGTTACTGGGCCTGCTCAAGCAAATGGATGAACAATGGGAGGACAGTGACAGTGATTTATGGTTTTGAGGTATGGTTACGGCACCTTCACCACCACCAAAATGCCCAAGACCCTCCGTCACTGTGTCACTTCTTATGTCTCATTTAGTCCATTTCTTCATTCCCTGCCAATACCACTGCTGCGTAATCTCGGTTTCGTAGCATAAGGTCAAGGGTTTGTCATCATTTGATATTATCTATTTCCTTGTTCTGTTTCTTTAAGTACCTCAGAGGAGTGAGATATCTGGTGTATGCCCTTCTCCTCTGACTTATTTCACACGCTGCCCTCCAATTCCATCCATATTGCAGAAAAACTGCAAGATTTCATCTTACAAACCACAGCGATATTTATTCATCTATTCCTGGACCATTGGGTGGTTTCCATAACCTGGTTATTGTCGTTAGTGCTGCTGTGTATAGAGATGCACATATATCTTTTCAAACTGATGCTTTTCTATTTTGAGGTGGGATGCCAAGAAACTGCATCACTGGGTCATAAGGAAACTAATCTTACTTTTTTTTTGGGGGGGGGGGGAATCTTTGTACTGTTTTTCATAGAGACGGGCCAGGTGACAGCCCCGACCATCCATGAATGAGGGTTCCTTTTCACCCTATCCCCGCCAGCAATGGTGGTTTCCAATCCCTCTGATAAATGCAATTCTCACCACATGAGATGATACCTCATTGTTGCTTTGATTTGAATGTCCCTGAATAATATATGAAAATGAATACTTTCCCTATGCCTCCTGGCTGTCTGTATATCTTCTTTACAGGAGTGTTTGTTCATCTCCTCTCCCCATGTTTTGATTCAATTATTGGGTTTTGTCATTGCTGAGCTTTGTGAGTGCTTTCTGAAGTTTGAATATTAGCCGTCCTCTGATGTATTGTTCCTGAATGGGTCTAAATGGGAATTGATTTCTGAAGTAGGATGCCACTGTTTTGATGACTTTGACTTGTGGGTATTCCTAGTACTCCCACACTCCACCCGGTCCACCCTCACAGACCTGGGGAGCTAATGGTGCCAGCTGGCTCCCAAGGCATGACCAATGTCCTAGGCCTCAGGATGCATTGGCATCACCTGGAGAGTGTGTTTCAAAAGAAGTACTTGGCATTTCTGCACCCCCTGGAGTGGGGTGTCTCTTCCATAGCACTATTGACCAAGTAACTGGGGAGAGAGGAAGAGAGTGAGAGCTTTCTGTGCTCTGATTAAGCTGTTCAGCACCATTCCTAGACCCTATTTATTCAATGCCACTCGGCCCCTCTTCCAGTTTGACAGCTCAGAATATTTTAGGACATTGTCAGATGTCTTCAGGAGCAAACTCTCACTAACGCCGAATATTTGACTTCCCAAATGAAGATGGGGGCCCAGGATTCTGTTTGCTCAAGCCAGCAAACCCTATATTGTGTGTAAGGGTCGTGCAACTTCCGCTGTGTGACCATTTATAGCAGTGGTTTTCAACTGCTGGTCTGTAGAGCACTACCAGTCCAAAGGTCTGAAACTGTTGAAGACGTTGGTCTCCTTCACTCCATATTTGAGGAGTGTGGGGTGGTGCAGAGACAAAGGTACAGGGAGATGTCCAAGCAGTGCTCAGGGGACCATGCAGTACCAGGGACTGAACCAGGACCTCTGCATGTGCTCCATACCTTCTGCATTTGCTCCATCCCTTAGAGCTATGTGTCCCCCATGCCCTCCTCATTCAGTTCAGAGCACTGCTTTTCTCTCACAGTTTCACAGACTGGTGTCAGCCCACAGTATGAAAGGGTTGGAAAACACTGTTTACGGCACCTTTAGAGGGCAGAACATAGCTCTTTTCCAACCTGGATTTTCCATCCTGCCCTCCTTCCAACTAGAAGGCACATAACTCACTAAACCAAATTCTGTCCTGTGCCCTTCCCTGCATCTAGGGAGCATGTGTGCTTAATAACCAGGTCCTTCACAAGGGCAAGAAATATTGCTCCATGGTTGATAGCCTGCCTCATGAGCTGGGGGAGAAAGCAGCTGGGATAGAGAAGGGATCACTAAGTCAATGATGGTTGGAGGGATTGTTTAGGAATGGGAGATGTGTGCTGAAAGTAAAGGACCAAACACGATAGTCTCTCAGTATATTGCAAACCATAATGCCCAAAAAGTAGAGAAAGAGTCACGGTTACGGTCATGGTCCTCCCGTTGTTCATCGATTTGCTCGAGCGGGCTCAGTAACGTTTCCATTGTGACACTTGTTACTGTGTTTGGCATATCGAATACATCACGGGGAGCTTGCCAGGCTTTGCTGTGCGGGTGAGATACTCTCGGCAGCTTGCCGGGCTCTCCAAGAGGGGCGGAGGAATTGAACTCGGGTCGGCCATGTTGGCTGCACGTAAGGCAAATGCCCTACAGCTGTGCTATCGCTCCAGCCCTAGAGAAAGAGTATGGGGGAAATTGTCTGCCATAGAGGCAGGGGAAGGTTTGGGATGGGAGAGGGGGATACTGGGGACACTGGTGGTAGAAAATGTGTATTTATGGAGAGATGGGTGTTTGTTTCAGTCATTGTATGACTGAAACTCAAACATGAAAGCTTTGTAACTATATCTCATGGTAATTCAATAAAATATAATAATAACCAGTTCCTTTAGGAGAGAATTCCTCCTGTCTCTGTTATATAACCCAGGAAAGCAATTAATGGGTTCCTCCATGGGATCTTTGGACTTGAAGGGAAAGAGGGCATGGGAGTAGCAGACTCCTGGAGGGAGAGAGATTAGGAGCAGATGACTCCCTGGCAGCCTGAAGCCGTCCCTCAGGGGAGACTGGGCCTGAGTACCCCCTGCAGGTCTGGCCACCACCAGTCCAGATCCAGCGCCCTGGGGTCCAGTATAGGCCAGGCCAAGGACCAGCATAGCCAAATCTGACACCTTTGTGACATGAATGATTTGGAAGCTTCCAGGAATTTGCTGTTTAGTCTGTCTCCTGTGGTTGGAACTTCCTCTCCAAATGGTCACGTTGGGATGTTATTTTCCAACTGGCATGAGGAGAATTTCCGATAGAGATTGTCAAGTGCTGTGTTCTGCAGAGTTGGGCCACTCAGGGGCAGGGAAGGCTTCGGCAGGGATTTGGGGAACAGGGGCCCTTCTGTGGAAGTCTTGGGGGCAATCAGGCAGCAGAAAAACTTCAGGCTGCATCTCCTGGGGGCTTGCATTCATTTAAAGTGCTAATGGAGGGACCATACAGCAGGGAGGACGCTTGCCTTGAACACTGCAGACCTGAACCAGAATTTGATCCTTGGCATCCCTGAGCATCGCCAGGAGTAATTCCTGAGTGCAGAGTCAAGAATAATCCTGAGCAATCCAGTGTGGCCCCAAAAATCAATAGATAGTATGAATTGTGTCAAGAAGTGCTTTTTCTCAGTGTATTGATGGTGTTTGGACCTTCGACCTACTTCTGTCTGAAGAAGTTGCAGCATTGCCAGCACACCTAGCAATGTCCCATTGAAAGCCATGGGTCGCATCTTGAGCTCTCTGATGCTGGGGGCTTGTCTAGTTTTCATAACAACAACATAGTGCTTGAAGTTCTTTAGAGCCAAAAAAAAAATAACCACTGAGGCAAAAAGTGGGTACCAGTCCTCAAAGAGGCCACACTGTGTGGGTCTCCCAAACATGCTGGAAGAGATAGAAATAAACACCACCAGGACTGTTGCGATAGAACAAAGACCAGCACCACCCACGTCTGGAGGGACCTTCTGTGATCCTTCTTAGAACTAGGAGCGCTCATTGGGTCCAATGTCAAGAAAAATGAAGTGCAGGACTTGTGGCTTACCAGCAGCCTGGTTCAAACAGAAGACAAACGTGGAGCGTTTCAGTCTCACGTTTAATCCTTAGCCACAGTTTATATGACGATGATGAGTGCGTTCACCTCCCCTCCTAGGCTCCCCCAAACTGCTCTGTTTACATGGCAGGGACGCGTCAGAGCTGGCAAAACCAAACAACTAGCATTAAGCTAAAATAATTTATACTGAAAAACATTTTGAAAGCTAAATATTGTCCTAACCACTGTCTGCATATGCGAGCCTCAGCCAGGGAGCTTAGGGTATAGTAAGAGAGGAGCCAGGCAGAGCCCTACGGTGCTTTAGGGTTTTGGAAGATCTGGAGAATTCAGTCTCGCTTCCTAGAGAAGTCTTATCAAGAACAATTTCATCTTTTGTCGAAATAATGAATGTAATCAAAGTATAGAGAGAGAGTTTGGTGGAAACTAAACTTCATCTGCCTCACAGGCAGGGGAAGGAGTGAGATGGGGGTATTTTGGGGGTCTTGGTGATGGAAAATATGCACTGGTGAAGGGATGGGTGTTTGATCATTGTATGACTGAAACTTAAACCTGAAAGCTTTGTAATTGTTCTCATGGTGATTCACTAAATAAATTAAAAATAGTTAAATAAATAAATAACAATACTGAAAAAAAGAACAATTTTGTGGTATGCCTAAAGGAACCCCATCAGCTGGTGTAGTAAAAAGATATGTCTTCATTTATGGTCCAGTTTCTTTAAAATTTTGGGATTCTGTGGTCCCATTGAGTGTTCTTTCTCCACTCATGTTCACAGCAAGTTCTTTGTTTTTAAAGATTTTATTATTGAATCACGGTGAGACAGATCTTTAAAAAGCTGTTGATGATTAGTTTTCAGTCATACAGTGTTCCAACACCCATCCCTCCACCAGTGTACATTTCCCAGCACCAGTGTCCCCAGGTTCCCTCCTGTCACTCCACCCCCATCTTGACTCTCTTGCAGGCACTTTTCTTCTCTTTCTTTCTCTCTCTGTGTGTCTCTCTCTCCTTTTTATTTTAATTGAATCATTGTGAGATATAGTTACAAAGATTTCATGATTGGGTTTCAGTTATACAATGTTCCAGTACCCATCCCTTCACCAGTGTACATCTCCCACCACCAATTCCTCCTGCCACCTCCCCCCATCTCTATAGCAGGCTCTTTTCTTCTATTTCTGTCTTTGCCTGTATGCCTGTCTGTCTGTCTGTCTGTCTGTCCGCCTGCCTGCCTGTATATCTGCTTGCCTGCCTGCCTGTCTGTCTGTCTGTCTCTGTTTTTCTCTGTCTCTGTTTCTCTCTCTGTCTCTGTTTATCTCTCTGTCTCTGTTTCTCTCTCTGTCTCTCTGTCTCTGTCTCTCTGTCTCTGTCTCTCTGTCTCTGTCTCTGTCTCTCTGTCTCTGTCTCTCTCTCTCTCTCTCTCTCTCTCTCTCTCTCTCCCCGCCCCCTCTGTCTCCTTTGGGACATTATGGTTTGCAATGCAGATACCAAGAGGCCATTTATGTTTGGTACTTTTCCCACTTTCACACACCATGCTCTTACTAGAGAAAAAAAGAAGAAGAAAATTCTGAATCAGGACCAGTGGGGTTTAACTTACAAGAAGCAGAAGCAAGAAAATTGAAGAAATTTATACTTGTGTGTTATTCCACTAGGGCTGCTGAAAAAAGGGGCTTGAAGCTGGGGTGTTTAATCAACAGAAATTCATTTTCTCCCAATTTTGGAGACTAGAGGGCAGAAGCTTACGGTCAAGTTAAGGGCAGTGCCTTTAAGGGCCCTCCTCTCCTCTCTCCCTCCCTCCTTCTTTCCTTCTTCCTTCCCTCCCTCCTTGCCTCCCTCTGCCCCTCCATCCCTTCTTTCCTTCTTTCCTTCCTTCCTTCCTTCCTTCTTTCCTTCCTTCCTTCTTCCTTCTTTTCTTTCTTTCTTGGTACTATGATTTACTAGAATGAAATTTTTATTAAGCTTAATTATAATAGTTTGAGTCACGTGTCTTATCTTTTCTAGCTCTTTGGGTGGCCATTTTAACTTAAAGTAGTCATTTTAGTATGAGATTGCATGTGTTAATTTCCTTTCCTTTGTGCTAGGGTGTGTTAGGTGGATAGGTTGGCTGTTCAGATCCAAATAATTCAGTGACTTCACTTAGAGAATAATTCATACTTTTCACACTATACTTTTCACACTATACTTTTCATATTATCATTTCACACCAACATTTCTACTTTCTACAAATTAAATTCTATGTAAACAGGAGAATGAACACTTGGCAGTATGTCCAGTGATTGAGTTTTTCTCTTTGTTCATATCACATGGATTAAGTAAGGTTTCTTATTGAGTGTAACCTAAATTAGACTGAAATTTTTATTAATTATTCTTTTTTACAAAGTCCCAAACATGCAATACTGTATTTACTTAAGGTAGCTTTCAAACAAATATCCCAATTTTTTAAAATGTGCATGGCTAAAAGAAACAGTGACCAAAATACAAAGACAGCCTACAGAATGGGAAAGAATATTCGCCGAATACACATCTGACAAGGGGTTGATATCAAGGATATACAAAATACTGGTAGAACTCCACAAGAAGAAAACATCCAACCCCATCAAAAAATGGGGCAATGAAATGAACAGAAACTTTCTCAAAGAAGAAATCCGAATGGCAAAAAAGCACATGAGAAAATGCTCTACATCATTAATCATCAGGGAGATGCAGATCAAAACCACAATGAGATATCATCTCACACCTCAGAGACTGGCCCACATTCAAAAGAACAAAAGCAACCGTTGCTGGCGCGGATGTGGCGAGAAAGGGACACTCCTTCACTGTTGGTGGGAATGTCCACTGGTTCAGCCCTTCTGGAAAACAGTATGGACGTTCCTCAAAAAATTAGAAATTGAGCTCCCATTTGACCCAGCGATACCACTCCTGGGAATATATCCCAGAGAGGCAAAAACGTGTAGCCGAAGGGACATCTGCACTTGTTTGTTCATCGCAGCACTCTTTACAGTAGCCAGAAACTGGAAGAGACCTGAGTGCCCAAGAACAGATGACTGGTTAAAGAAACTTTGGTACATCTACACAATGGAGTACTATGTGGCTCTTAAAAGAGATGAAATCACGAACTTTACATACAAGTGGTACAATATGGAAAGTATCATGCTAAGCGAAATGAGTCAGAAAGAGAGGGATAGACATAGAAAGATAGCATTCATCTGGGGGATATAAAATAATAAAATATGAGATTAATACCCACAACACCAGGAGAATTACTCCATAACTTAGAGGCCAGCTGGGTATTCTAGGGGAAAGGACAATTCAGATGGAGAGGGGAACGCCAAGTGGAGGGTGTTTGGAGGATCCTCCCAGGAGGGGAGATGCAGGTTGAAAGTAGACTGGACTGAACATGTTCGCCACTCAATGCCTCTTTGGCTGATCACAGCGCCCAGGAGGAGAGAGAGAACAGGGGGGAATGCCCTGCCACAGTGGCAGGGGGGGATGGGGGGATGGGAGGATGGGGGGGAGGGATATTATCCTGGTGGTGGAAAATGGGCACTGGTGGAGGGATGGGTATTTGATCGTGGTATGACCGAGATCCAAGCACAAAATTTGTAAATCTATAACTGTACCTCATGTTGTTTCACTAATAAAAAATAAAAAAAAAAAATGTGCATGGCTAATAACCAACTGATTATTCTGATTGAGCAAGAATTAGATACTGGCAATTTGAAAATTGCCCCTTTGGTCATTTTGGAAATGATAGGTTACATGCTGGCATTCATCAGGTGATTTTTTTTAAATGGGACTGAGCTAAACAAAGAACTTCATTCTTTTAACATCAGCCAGCTTGCCTATACAAGCAACAACCCCATCCTGGCTTCAGAGCAAATTCCCTGAAAGAGAAAAGCTATTTTCGCCACAGGAGAAAAGTATTGCCTACTGTATCTTTCATCCGAGAACCTGGAGGTATTTGGTTTGCAAGTTCTTGAATCAAAAATAGGTTAGGAAATAGTGAGTCTACCTTTAAGAAGTTTTAAACAGTGCTGTCTCCCATGGCAGTGGTGGCCAGTGAAATTTCAGTGACGGATAAACAAAAGTCCAGTTGATCTTTGAGTAACACAGGTTTCAGTTGCACCGTCCACTTACACGTGGACTTTCTTACAAACAGATGACATAAACTTGCATTATTGATAAACACAATATAGTACTCTGAAAATACTATCTCTTAGAAAGGAACACCTTGTTGTGAGAATATGCAGTGTAATAAATGCAACACACAAAATACATGTTAGTTGATTGTTACCAGCAAGGCTTATGAACAATAAGATGTTAATAGCTAAGTTTGTGGGAATTCAAAGTCTACAGACAAGTTTTTGTTGAAGAACCATGATTTACAAAACTGTAAATAACCATTTCTAGAATTCAATGTTTTAACTCCAAACCCACTACCAGTATCAGAGTCCCTCCACCAATGACCAGAGGTTCCCCACCTTTCTCCAACCCTCCTCCTTAGCAAACTCATTTTTAAATACTTGTTTATTATAGTTTGGGCCACATGCTTACAATAGTGTTGATTCTTCTGGTTTTGGTGTACATAGTTATCTCATCTCCACATTAGTGAAATGTCTAAAAATATTGACCCCTTATGTTATCACCAGTTCTGTCTCCTTGTCCCCTCCAAAGTGCTCTTCCATTCACCACACACACACACACACACACACACACACACACACACACACACCCCTCCCTTCCTTGCCACTCCCATTTGTATAATCCAGGGGCAAATGTTTGAAGTCATCTAATGCCTTCCACTTCCTTGTCTTTCTACTCTATGTACATAGATAAGTGAGAACATTTGGTATTTGTCCTCCCTCTGACTTACTTTGCTTAATTTGACACCCTCCAATTCCATCCAGGTTGCAGTAAACTGCATGACTTCTTTGTTTCTTGTGCCTAGTTGCATTGTTTTCCATGGTGTTTGAGTACAGAGGGATCGATGCCTGATATTATTTCAAATATCTGACACTCTCTGACTCCTCAGCATTTTGTACAATGTATCTGGAACTTCAGTTAAAGAAGCATTGAACTTCTAAGCTCATCCATGAAGCAGAGACTCATTCTAGTACATGCCTGTCTGGTATTATAAGAGGTGTGCATATTTATATTTTAAAACTAAATCTGTAGCTTGGGCATCATTCGTAAAGTCTCAAAATATTAATTCTTTCTCCAGGACAATCCTTTACTCAGTCTTAGTCAGGCAAAAAAAATACATGCTTAGGTTGGTGTTTTCTTGGAAGATTTCTAAATGGTCCCGTTTTTAATCTAGAAGGTTTACATAATTTTCATTGTATTTAAATTGATAAACAATTCATGAAATGCCTAATGATGAAATTTTAAGTATTTAGAAGAACTCAGGTCCAAGGGGTGTTAACATGGAATTCCCCTACATGGAGAGTCAACTCCTTGCTGCTTGCAACAATATCCTACAGCTTAACTTCCCAGTCTCTTGTCTGCATTGTTGGCACATGGGCAAACTCTTGATTTGGACCACTTGGAAAGTCCACGCTTTCCTGATGAATCTAAGGAATCTATTTACTCCCTCTGGAATAATTGGACAAATTAAAATATCTGACCCTGTTGAGTTCAGTTCCCTAGTGATGATGGATTTTTAGTTAGGAACAGTTGGAGTAATAAATCGGGTAACTGGCAAGTGGCCAATGTGTAGATTTTACTTACATCGGGTTTTGTTTTCCATTCCCTTTCTTTGCTCTCTATTCCCGAGAGACTATAGGATTTGTAGACAATAGAATTTCTAGAGTAAAAGGGGGAAAAAATCAAATGATGGAAAGCTAAAAACAAATCTTGGAGCCCTCTGGTGATAGAAAGTAGGAAATGGGGGTGGGTAGGATTCAGTTATGATCTTAGGAGGCATAGCTAAACACGCCAATGTCTAAGGTTCAAAAGTAAAATGAGGGGTCTGGGAGGATCACTCAGAGATCAGGGGCAGATGCCTTACATGTGCAAAAACCCAGGTTTGACACTCAATACTGCATGCCCTCCACCCCTACACACAGGGCTGACAACCCCCAACCCCCGCGTAGCTGATCTCAAGAAACACCACAGCACTAACCCAAGCAAGGATCTGATGGGTCTGGTTGGTCCAAACCTCTGCCAGAGATTGAACTTGGGTCTGCCACATGCAAAGCAAGCACCCTGCCCATTGTACTGGCTCTCCATTCCCCACTCCTCCTTTTTTTTCCAAATATGTCTTTCTTGCACCTCTTGCTTTCGAATTTCTTCAAGGGACTCTACATTTGGTTCTAATAGAACTAAACAAGTTTTTCATAAATGTCTATGATGGTGTCTGAGTGGTAGCACCGTAGCACTGTCCTCCCTTTTTTCATCGATTTGCTCGAGCGGGCACCAGTCAACGTCTCCCTTGTGAGACTTGTTGTTACTGTGTTTGGCATCTTGAATATGCCACGGGGAGCTTGCCAGGCTCTGCCGTGTGGGTGGGATACTCTCAGTAGCTTGCCAGGCTCTCCTAGAGGAATGGAGGAATCGAACCCGGGTCGGTTGTATGCAAGGCAAATGCCCTACCCACTGTGCTATCGTGCCAGCCTGTCTGAGTGATAGAGAAAACAAAAGACGAAGTTCAACAAAAACTGACAGTGCTCTCCAGAGCCTTCCTTGCCACTTAGTGTCAATGCATAATAAAATACTGGGATTGTGGCACTGAATGGGTGTGATTCACACTGGGTTTGTTTGCCTGCCTGTCTTCTGTGTGTGGATTGATTGCTAAAGAGAGGGCAGAGGCTTAGGAGCACCTGGCCTTGTGTTTTCCATTTGGTGAATGTTAGTAGTCACTCCGAATCATGCGTTGTTCAATGACAGATCACATCTATGGCAGTGGTCCCAATAGGTGACATCACCCAGCCCAAGAGTGTTGTAGACAACACCATCTACAATGGCCGAGTTACACTGAGATATTCACACAGCAAAATCAAATCACTCCTGACATGCTTCCCAGCTCACATTCCTGATGATGTGTGGAATGACCGAATTCCAGAAAATAGTAATTATTGTTAAGCTTCAGTGGAGAGTGTGGAAATAGAAGCAGGCAGTGGATATAAGGAGCTGCCTTTGTTTGAAGAGTAGTCACTCCAGGTAAGAGGCCAGCCTCCGCAGAAAGGCAGGGTGGGGGTGATACAGAAAGGGGCGGTCCATAGTGGTGTTTGACGGTAAAAGCTTTGTACGGTAAAAGCTTTGTATCGCAGTGACCGCTAAGCTCCAAGAGTCCAACAGAGCCAGAGACAAAAGGAGACATGGTAGGAGAGAAATAAAGAAGAGAGAAATTCTGCAGTTATCCAATAACTTTAAGTCGTTCTGTTCTGTAGGCAGGCACATCTGCTCCCTTGCCTCATTAGGAGAACATAATTTAGGGAAAATGAAATGTTCATAGGAATAAGGCCATTCTATTTAAATATATCAAAATGGAGAGGATGCTTCTTTAGCCAATAGAAACTGACTGGGAAAATAAAGCTTGTTTCATGCCAAACAAAAAAAAAAAAAGAGAAAAAGATTTGGCACAAGAGGCCTATATATTTGCAAGATACATTCTCAAACACACCGAGGAAAAAGGTGCTTTCTCTCTGAGTGTCATGTCAGTCATGTAGGGGACTGGTGATTCCTGACGCAGAAAGAGTCTGGGGAAATGCAAACATTTTAGTTATTCTCAGAGTATCAGTGAAATGCACTTTGAGAAACAAAGGACTCGCTTTGAAGAGTCATCTAGCTGTGCTCACTGCATTGCTATTTACAGTTCACAAGTTCTGGAAATAACCCAAATATCCAACAATCAGTGAGAATATAATGAAGAGTAGCTTAGGCACACAATGGGATATTATGCAACTCTAAGAAAGAATGGAATCTTGCCTTTTTTCAGTTTGTTTGTTTGTTTGGGGCCACATCCGGCAATGCTCAGGGGTTACTCCTGGCTCCACACTCAGGAATTACTCCTGGTAGTGCTCAGGCACCTTATGAGATGTTGGGTATTGAACCCAGGTCAGCCAAGTGAAAGGCAAATACCCTACCCACTGTACTATCACTCGGCCCCTGGAATCTTACCTTTTGCTATAACTTGAGTGGAGCTAGATGTGGTCACATTCAGTGAAATAAGATAGAGGGAAAAGGACAGATAACAAGTGATCTCTCTCAGATGTGGCGCATAAAGAAACAATGGGAGAGAATGGGCAGTATCTAAAGGGAAAAAGGCTGACAATAGAATGGAAGTTACCTAATAGTTTGAGAAGGGAGAGGTGAACTGGAAGTGAATTCAAGACAGTGGTAGAGGATTTTGGGTGCTTTGGTTGTGGTGAAGGTGCAGTAAGTTTCTGCAACAAAACCTTAACGTATCATAACCATGTGACCTCAACTACAATAGAATGAAAATGGGAACGATCCTCTGGGAATGATTTCAAAGGCCATTCCCACCTCTTCAAGGCCATAACAACTTTTGGAAATGTGCAGACATTACAAAGCTCAAGGGCCACAAACCAAAACTCAACCCAGGCAACAAAAAAAAAAAAGAAGAAGAAGAAGAAGAAGAAGAAGAAGAAGAAGAAGAAGAAGAAGAAGAAGAAGAAGAAGAAGAAGACTCTTTCTGAGCTGGTTGAGAAACCTTACCAAGGCATTCTGTTATGTTCAGAAACCCTGACGGCTGTGAGATCCACCCCTTCCCAGTTACCCTACAAGCATTTCCTAGTCAATCCTGAAATAGAAAGCACAGTTGATCCAGAGCCCAGCTTCCCGAAAATGAACAGCTAGACTTTGGTCATTGCCAAGTGTTTTCAAACTCAAGATGGTATTTCTGAATGGAACCAAGAATTGCAGGAAACAAGTGTTAACCCAAAGGATCACCTCCCTACCCCCACCACCGTATACACCCTCGCCTATGGCGGCTGACAGAGAAGCATCTGTGGCATGGGAATTGTCTGCCCTCCCTCCCCCAGAGTGTCCAGGAAAACAACTCAGTGACCCCAAAGATGACGGAGACTCTCAAAGTGGATAAACGATGGCATGTCTCTGAAGAAGTGACCTGGCATGTGGACGGTGCCCGAGCCTTCAGCCATCCCTCATTAACCACTGTCAGCCGCACATCTGGTTTGGGCTTTGGAATGCCCTGGCGTCACCCCAGGGAGCAGCACTGGTATTTATCAGGCTCTCCTGGCTATCAGCTTGCCTCTTCCTCACTAAACGGCGGAGTTGATTGTTCTGTTTGCTGGCAAGTCATGAAATTTCATACAGTTTGCATCTGTGAGGTTGGCCTAGAGGCGCTTTGCTGAAGTCTGCAATTGTGTGTGTGGTAGTGGGGGGTTAGGGGGACCAGGGGTGGAGGGGCTTTTGGATGCCCATCTAAAGGGGTGTCATATGAGCACACACTGGGAGTCACACAAAAGCCCTCACCAAACCCACTTCTGTTTCTTTTAAATGCTTGGCAAAATATGCAAAGGAAAAGAATATGTATAATATCCTGGTGACAAACACTCTTTGGAGTCACTGTACTAACTGGAAACTACTTTGAGGAGCTACTCAAGTGACCAATTCATCTGAGATGACCCAGATTTGTTTTGTTTTATTTTGTTTTGTTTTGTTTTGTCTTTGAACTACTCCAGGTGGGGATGAGGGGATCCAATCGGATCTGTGCTGGGGGGTTGCTTGAGGACATGTAGTGGTGCCAGAGACCAAACTCAGCCTCTCTCTAGCATGCAAAGCCTGCACTAAGTCCAGTGAGCCATTTTCTTGGCCCCGATGCAGCTTTAAAGCTAAAAATTCCACATCCCAAGATCTTAGCCTGGCCTAGGCCAACTGGGACATCTGGTCACCCTAGATATTATGACCCTGTGTCAATGAACTTAATTAAAGTTTCCAGATCTGCAGAATGGAAACCTCAACCCTATCTCCTTCAGTAGGAGGATTAGACAGAGGGTAGAGCACTTTACACTGCACTTGAAGGGTTCCGTGTGTTATTAACATAACTTGATACTTAAACACCGGGCTAAAATGAACAGCAAAATTCTGGACAGGGATACAGTTAACTTTCTGCTACTTTGCTTTTAGTGTTGTGTCATCTTGGATGTGTCTCTAGCTTCATTTTTCCCATCCGTAAGATGGGATGAACATAACCCAGCTAGGACAGAGTGTGAGAGAATAAGCCTCCTCTTGCAGAGTGGTACCCTCCTCACGCAGAGTACAAAGAAACATTCAGATGGTTGCCATTATGACTTAAGAGGAGAGAAGCAGGACTCCTGGCCAATTTAAGCTGGAAAAACCCTGCCTTCCACAACAAAAGCTGTGATTTCCTCCAGGACGTTTGCTGCCAGGATGCCTAGACAGAGGAGCTCCCTCTAGAGGAGAAATTAGAGAATCACCCAGAGCAGCCCATAGAGGATCCTATTCAACTTCCATGGAATCGCCTATCTTGGAGAAACGGTTAACAGGATTAACTGAGGAATTGGAGAATATCAGGGAGACAGCAAGCCTGAGAACACCCGCCACCCCGTCCAACCCACCATGCCTGCTTCACGGATAAATGGCCCAGGCAGCACAATGCTCCTGGCTCAGCATGTCAGCTGCGGATTCACAGACGCTGGCTTGGTTGGAAGAGACCACGTTTGCCCACGTGTGCTATTTGTATTTAGCTGGTGGTGAACACTATCCGCCCTGAAGAGTAGGCGGTTGTAAAATCTTTTTTTTTTAATAATGTGGGAGTACTGCTATTTATTCAGCCATTGATTAAGCTGATTGAATTGGGCATGAATTCCACATTACATTACATTTTTTAAATTCAGAAAGACAAATTTGTTTTATTATTATTATTATTATTATTATTATTATTCCCCCTTTTTATTGATTCACCGTGAGATACACTTACAAAGCTTTCATGTTTGAGCTTCGGTCATACAATCATCGAACACCCATCCCTTCACCAGTACATATTTTCCACCACCAAAATTCCCAGTATTTGCCCCCGCCCCCCCCCCCACCCGTTTCAACCCTTCCCCTACCGGTGTGGCAGACAATCTTCCCCATCCTCTCTCTCTACTTTGGTTACATTCACTATTAGGAACGAGAAGACCTACTTCTTGCTCCTACCCGCCTCCCCCACCCACCCATGAGGAACACACCTACCAGTCATGACTTTCTCCTGTCCGTTCAGCACTGCTTGTGATGGGCTCCCATATCCTGGGTAAATTGAGTCAGCCGTGCTTTCTTTGATTGGTGTTGGACAGTAGTTTTCCTGAACTGATTAAGGGGCACTGCACCCACCTGGTCAAGAAAGATATTGGAGTTTCACTGTTCCCAAGCTGGACCTACAGTTCCTCAGCCCCTTCTAGCTTGCTTCTAATTTTCCCTTTCTGGTATTCATTAAAGGGCAAGGCAGGGGTGGTTGGAATTGCTGGGGACATTTTCCCCCGCGGTTTGGAGACAGAAGAAAGGGGCTAATGAGAGGAAGGAGTGTGCGGTTGGGGTGATGTAAGGGTCTCTGGCTCTCCTAAATGAGGAGGGTCTTTTAGGCTCAAGTTCATGCTCCAGGTCTAAACTGACTCCCAGAGAGGGGGGCTTGGCCCAACCATGACCTTTTTCACTTACTCACTGGCGGGCGTTTCCTTCTCCTGAGACTGTAAAGAAGTGCTTGAGGCACTGGTGGACAGTTTCTGGGAATTCTGAATGACCATGTAATTCTATCCCACAGAACACAGTCTTCATTTACCAGGGTGGGATGTAATCCAAACCAGGAAGAATGGCTTTCCCTAATGGGCTTAGGCTGAAGTTTACTTAAGAACTTCAGGTGCCATGAGTGAAAGGTAGAAACAAAGTAATGAGCTGGTCGAAATCAGAAAGTTCTCCACAGATTCCTGCATCCAGAACCAGTCTGCCTGCACACCACCAGCAACGAACCTGTAAAAGATGTCATGTTTCTGGGACATGAGTCGTTTCCAAGGAACATAATCAGGACTTCATTAGCAAGCCTCTGTCCCGTTTGAGGGTGGCCCCAGAAAACTCCAGTGGGACCTTTCTGGAAGATGGTGCTGGAGGCATTTATTTCTTTTTTTAATTTTTTTTATTGAATAACCATGAGATACTGTTACAAAACTTTCATGATTGAGTTTCAGTCATGCAATGGTCGAACACCCATCCCTCCACCAGTGTGCATTTTCCACCACCAATGTTCCCAGTATCCCTCCTGCCACTACCACCTTATCCCACCCCCTGCCTCTGTGGCAGGCACCTTCCTTCTTACTCTCTCTACTTTGGGACATTATGGTTTGCAATACAGATACTGAGAGGCCATCATGTTTCATCCTTAGTATATTTTCAACACATGTCTCCCTTCCTCAGCGATCCATCCAACCATCATTGACTTAGTGATCCCTTCTCTATCCAAGCTGCCTTCTCCCCCACCACATGAGGCAGGCTTCCAAACTGCGAAGCAATCTTCCTGGCCCTTGTCTCTACTGTCTTTATGTGTTAGTCTCATGTTATTTTATATTCCACAAATGAGTGCAGTCATTCTATGTCTGTCCCTCTCTCTCTTACTAATTTCACTTAGCTTAGCATGATACTGTCAATGTCCATCCACTTATAAGCAAATTTCATGACTTTATCATTTCTAACAGCTGCATAGTTTTCCATTGTGTAGATGTACCAAAGTTTCTTTAACCAGTCATCTGTTCTCAGGCATTCGGGTTGTTTCCAGATTCTGGCTATTGTGAGCAGCGCTGCAATAAATATACAAGTGTAGATTTCATTTCATTCCATTCCTGGGATATATTCCCAGAAGTGTTATTTCTGGGTCATATGGGAACTAAATTTCTAGTTTTTGGAGAAATGTTCATATTGTTTTCCAAAAAGTCTGTACCAGTCAGCATTCCCACCAACAATGAAGGAGAGACCCTTTCTCCCCACATCTGCATCAGCACTGGTTGTTCTTGTTCTTTTTGATGTGTGCCAGTTTCTGTGGTTTAAGGTGATAGCTCATTGTTGTTTTGATTTCATCTCCCTGATGATTAGCAATATAGAGCATTTTTTCATGTGCCTTTTGGCCACTTACATTTCTTTTTTTGGGGAAAGTTTCTATTCATTTCTTCTCATTTTTTGGTGGGGTTGGAGGATTTTTTCCTTGTAAAGTTATACCAGTGTCTTATATATCCCGGATATTAAACTCCTATCCGATGGATAATGGGTAAATAATTTTTCCCAATTTGTGGACTCTCTCTGTATTTTGGTCACTGTTGAAGGGGCAGACGTGACAGCACAGCAGGTAAGCCATTTGCCTTGCATTCAGCCGACCTGAGATCAATTTCTCCATCCCTCTCGGAGAGCCCAGCAAGCTACTGAGAGTATGTCGCCTGCATGGCAGAGCCTGGAAAGCTCCCTGTGGTGTATCTGATATGCCAAAAACAGTAACAAGAAGTCTCACAATGGAGATGATACTGGTGCCTGCTCCAAAAAATTGTTGAACAACGGAGGACAGTGCCACAGTGCTTTCTTTTGAGGTGCAGAAGTTTCTTAGTTTAATGTAGTCCCATTTGTTTATATTTGTTTCCATTTGCTGGATTAGTGGTGTTTTATCCTTGAAGATGAGGAGGCATTTATTTCTATCTCCAACAGAATAATGATATTGAAGGCTTAGCATGCAAAGGGTCATACAATATTCATTGTATACTTGGAACCCATTGCCTGCTTTCTTCCAGACTCCAAATGCAGGCAGCTTGCAATGCTTAAGTTCTATCAGCAGCTGCAGAGACAGTTCGCTTGCCTTGCATATGGCCTACAAGGGTTCAATCCATGGTGCCCCATATGGTCACCCAAGCCCCGCCAGGAGTGATTCTTGAGTGCAGAGCCCTGAACACAGCCAGAAGTGGCCCAAACCTGCAAACCTCTAAAAAGATTAAGACCTATCAGAATCAGCACGGTTAAGAGCATAAGCCAACAGCATGGAGGGAAAGGGCCTCAGGACACAGAACTGTTGTTTCCCACACCTAGTTCATCAGAGTGTGCTGTCCGCAGGCTCCAGCACTTACTGCTGGGTTGAATTTTTAAGCTCCCTGAAGTTTTAGTCGACTGGGGGACAGTTGTTTAAAAGGGAAGCCCCCCAAAATATTCCCCCAAGATATTAAAAGCTACGAAATGCAACCTGACAACTGACAGAACTGAGATAGCACCATAGAAAGAGGGCCAAGTCTCTGCAGGGGTGACACTGAGTCTGCCATCTTCATCTCCCATAGCTCCTGCTTCCTCAGCCCTTCCCTGTGTGGGCCTCACCCCCACTATCTCCTCCCCCAGGGGCCTGGCTTAGCCCTGCCCTGTGCCTGGAGAGAGTAGATGGACAGAGATAGGGAATCCAGTGCTTCTCCTTTGGGGTCTCCATTCCCCCTAGCTCCTTGCCCCTTGACATCAATAGTGACAAAATCTAGCCTAAAGCCAGAGTCCTGGCTCCTGCCTTGCTCTTGCTCCTGGGAGCCTTCAACTGTTTCCTGTCAATGTTTGTTTATTTCTAGACTCACTTCCGTTTCACTGAGAGGGAGCACCCCTTTGCTCAGCTCTCCCAGTCCCTCCTCTGAGCCTGGGGGTTCCCTACTCCTCCTCTGTGTAAGGGCAGCCTCTCGGGAGCCCAGGCCTTCTTGGCCTCTGTGTCCATCTCTTGTCTGATGCCTGATCCTGAAGCTGCCCACTCCCTTCTGTACCCCAGAAACTGTTGGGGACTCTCCCTGAATCGTCAAATCTCAGAATACGTGAGCACCTGGGAACGTGGACATCTGGGAAATGAGGCTTAGAAAAAATCAGAAGCCACGGGCACAGTCACAGACCTGTAGCCGGCAGGCCCAGGACCGGCCCCTGAGATCTGGAACTGCAAAACCTTTGCAAGTCAGCCCTCCTAGGTAGCCCTCCAGGAGGAATGGAAGTTGGTTTATTTCAAGAGCTCTCTGACAAAACCGTCCTGTCCCAGCATCCTCTGTGTGAAAAAAAAGATACATGGTGATGTATGTGATCTTGGGATTGAATCTGATCTAGGTTTAAGAACTATTGCAGTTATTGGGAAATATTATAAAGCAAATACTATCAAATATAAAACACTTAAAATATGCAGGGAGAGGCTGAAGCAATGGCACAGCGTGTAGGGCGTTTGCCTTGCACGCGGCTGACCCGGGTTTGATTCCCAGCATCCAATATGGTCCCCTGAGCACTGCCAGGAGTGATTCCTGAGTGCAAAGCCAGGACTAACCCCTGAACATCGCTAGGTATGACCCAAAAAGCAAAAAATATATAAATAAAAATAAAAATACGCAGGGAAAGAGCATGTGGAGGATCAGGGATGTGGGTCACTGGTGCCTGCCTTGCATGTGTGAGGTCCCAGGTTCCATCCCCAGCACCACCACACACACATACGCCAACTGAAAAATCCAGAGAGCTAGCTAGCATGGAATTTATGGCACAGACACAGAGGAGAGAGATGAGAGGAAAGTCAGACTGTCTTCAAGTTGTTCTACTTTTTTGATGGCAGGAAGAGGGGGTACACTCAACCCAGCATTGCTTAGCTGTTATTCCTGGCTCTATGCTTAGGAGTAACCCCTCCTGGTGCTCAGGGGACCATACAGGAGATGCATGATACAGGAGATTGGAAAAGGGATCACAGCTGTGTCTGTGTCGGTGCCTTATGTCCCGTGCTAGCTCTCTGGCCTTTTTAGTTCGTCTATGTGTGGTGGTGCTGGGGGTGGAAGCATGCAAGGCAGGCACCAGTGACCCACAGCTCTACAGCAGAAAGGGCTCTGGGGAAAGTGTGTTCCAAATAGCAGCATCCAAAGCCCCCTTGAACAGGAACATGAAGAGCAGGGATAAAAAGCAATAGGCACTGGTGGACACAGGGCAGGAGTGACAGGGACAGAGGACATAGTACACTGGAGGCAGAATGGAAGGACCTTATGTTTTAATAAAATGCATCATTTGAGGGACCTCTCTAGTCTAACTTGGGGGTCCAGGAGCTGGGTGGTTGGGCCAGCTGGTTCAGTTTTGGGGCCCAGGGATGCTGAGAGTCACGAGGACCCAACTCCAGGCCTCATGTGGTCCACCCACTCTGCTCTCTCCCTGGCCCCTGGAGTGCCATTTGGAGTTACTCTGGCTTCCCCATGTGAAGCAGTTAGATGGAGGGAAAGCTCCTTTGAGACAGTGGCACTATTTCAGGCAACATAGATGGTAGCCTGGACCAAGGGGTGGCAGGTAAGTGATGAGTGGTTCTGGACTCTGGATATCTCTTGCTGAATTGTCTTTGGATCATCTTGAGAAAGAAGGGATCACGGAACACTCTTAGGTTTTTGGCCTGCTCAGTAGGAAGTATATAAGGTGTTAGTAAGAGAAGGGAGCTATAGGAAGAACTGGTTTGTCAGGAAAGATGAGAGTATTTGGATACAAAAAATACACATTAGGCACGGATGTGGAGTAAGCAATTTGATCTGTGAGTCTAATATCCAAGGGGATGCTCTGGGCTGGAGGCCAGGACATGGGAGGGAGAAAGTCTGGAACCCCAAAGCCTGGATCCCTTCCCAGCTCTCCTCAGAGAGTCGGGGTTGGTGTTCCACCTTTCCTGTTCTACCACCTCATCTATGCTATGTCTGGAGGTGGGAGGGGTTGGGGGGTGTTAACCATCACCAGACAGTTGTGAGGATTCAAGAAGGCCTGATAGAAACAAATCCACCAATAGGTTCTGTTCTCTCCGCAATCCCCTTTCAGGTTGCCATGTAGCTACATGCCATGAGCATGTAGCTCAGGAGCCCCCAATCCACCTGCCCAAGGGAAGATCAACTAGGTGGCATGAGGGGGTTGGAAGGGGTCTCCATCCTACAAGCACTGGGAACATCAGGTGGAAACCATTGAAGGCAAGGATGCTGTCCAGGTGTGGCAAAGAGGGAAAGGATTGAGAGAGCTGGTGATGGACAAATGGGAGCGGGCTTTCGCAAGGCCATGGAGATTCTGGTGTCAGGAGACCTGAGGGGTGGGAGCCGAGCATAGTGACCAAGACCCACCTTCCACGGCGCCCCAGCTACCAGGACTGTCTGGGCAGAGCACTAAGGCCCCCAGAGACTTTCAATGGCCTGTGCCCCAGTTGCCTTATCTAAGGACCTGGAAGAGAGTCTGTGGCCACCTCTCAACCACCTCCTAGCCTGGCCATAGTTCCCCCCATGTGTTGTCACTCCTGCACAGCCAAGTCACTGACACCTGAGACCAGAGGAGCACAGGTAGACTTGCGTCCCTCCAGAGTCCCTGTGCCTTGATCCTGTCAGAGTGAATCCATCCTTTAGATTTGAGCATCCCCCTTTCAGTAATTTGGGCCAACGAGTAGCTATCCCAGGAGGAAGAGAGGCAACTGAAAATTCCATCTCCGTCTCCAACTTGGATCAGAAACTTCATTTTTACCCCAAAACCCTACTGCTCAGGGGCAGGAAAGCTGCAAAACCAAGGTGCTTGCCTCACATATAGTTGACCCTGGTTCAATTCTCAATACTACCTGTGGTGCTCCAAGCACTACCAGGAGTGATCATCGCTAAGCAGAGTTGGATAAACCCTGAGCACTGCCAGGCGTGACCCAATCCTCCCCCAAACCTACCTCCCCAACAAAAACTGCTGTTCAGAGTTGTTTTGTTAAACAGGATTGGGGCAAATAATGAAAGGGAACCTCCCTTTACAGACAGATCACCTAAGGTCTCACACAGGGAGGGAAAACCAGAGGAGAGAAAGAGAAGAGAATTGCCTCCAGGAAGACCCAGAAACGGGCCCAATCTAGCAAACAGGGCAACTCTGTTTGTGTGCTTTTTTCCAGGGGTTGGAATGTTGTCATCCCTTCAGATAAATCTGGCCGACAGCTGTCTTTTGTTCAGCCCACACAATGGGTTTTAAAAAATTAAAATTATTGCCAACTTTTAAAAATCAAGACTTTACACGGAAAACTGGATTTCAGTTTCCAAGCTGCATGCTCCGCACCGGGCTAAGCTTTGGAAGACAAGCTGGTCACAGCTGCTGTCCCTGAACCTGGACAGTGAGGCTCCCCCCACCCCCCTCACCTCCCTCATTTCCTCACTGACCTGCACATGGGTTTGCAAGGTCTGGCTGAAAGCAGCAGGGCCCGGGCATTACTGCAGGCCCGTTGCATATTTACCTCATTCAGCAGAGCATGAGCTGACTCAGTACAAAAGAGTGTCTGAGAACTCGGTAGACTGCTCAAGGGTATTGAGACTGGTTTTCTCTGGGCAACTTTTATTTGGCGATGAGTAAGTTCATCAGAAAGAAAGCAGCTCCTTCTCTGCAGGTTCAAAGGGTAGGAGGAGCTCACCCCAGCCAAATCTTGGAATGTTCTTTCTGAACGTTCCACTCCCAACCTTGGATAGACTCCCAGGAATGGAGACCTCATGCACTCGGGAATCTGGGTGAGAAGAGAATTGGATTTTCTCCTTGCTGCCCTCCAGGCTGGCATACAAGGACAAAAATTCCACAGCACCCCTGGTGTCAGCATTCTTAGGTGAAGAGAGATTTGTCTCTGCGCACTTTGATATAGGAGTTCAGGAGCTCAACTCCATCACCTCCCCAACAGACACACACAAACACACACATGGCATATCATCCAAGGGGCAGGGTTTGTTTGAAAAAAAAATGGCTCTATATGTGCTCCCTGTGTTCATCCTTCAAGTTCACAGCCATTGACCATCACCATCTGAGAGTACATTGAGCTCCAGAGAACTAAATGGGAGGATAAATCCTGCTTGCTTTGAACACAGCCCAGGGGTCACTGTGTGTTTGCAGATGGGACAACACTCATCAGCGCTTTCCCTCCTCTCCTCTCTTTATGCCTGTAAATCAGGGGGGTTCCGGAATTGACCACCAAAAATGATAATTTGTGAGTACAAACAGCTATCTTCATAGATCAACCTGGGAGTCTCTTCAAGCTAAGCCAAGAAGGTGGCACAAGCATTATTCAAGTATGAGGTGCATTAGCAGACCCCTCAGTACATAGAACTCATGAGTCTGACTGTTTCATCTTGGTTCTGCACCCTTCCCATGCCTATTTCATGAGATTCTCCTCAACTCAGACACGTGTCTTTGGAACCCCAAGGGTGTGAGACAATATTAGTTTGGTAGTGATTTTTGTCTTGAGATTCAGATATTTGAAAACACTTCAGCTGTCCTCGCATGTGGCAGCCAAAGTTGATGCCACTTTCTTCACTGAAATGTGCTACTGTCGGCCCCAAAGCTGTGGCTTGTGCCTTAACCAGTCATTTGTGGAAATGGAAAACTCATTTCCTGCTCTGGAATGTGGTCAAGGGCACCACTGTCCCCCAAAAAAGAAAAACTCTTTCCAGTCCAGCTCCTTCATCGAGGAACGTCCTCCCATGTGCCTCTGGCAGGTTGGGTGGGGTTCCCTCGCTCGTCTGCGATTATTTATTCCAACTCTGTGTCACTTCTAGTTTTGACTTTTGGTGGTGGCAGGGGCTGAGGGAAGGGAGGGAGTGCTGTTTGGCCTTATCTGGCACTGACCGGGGTTTTTTCCTGGTTCTGTGCTCAGGAATTACTCTTTATGTTCTCCGGGGACCTTATGGGGTGCCAGTGAGTGAACCTGGGTCACCTATGGGCAAGGCAAGGTCAGACAACCAGCTGTACTATCTCTCCAACCCCTTTCTTGGCTATTTTTTTAAACAACCCAATCCCAAGCAAAAGTAACTCATGGGAAGAGTAAAACAATCTCACTGCTTCCAGCAGGGACTACAAATGTGTCCGGTGAGAGAAACATGACACAACCACCAGTGCAAGCTGGAGGTTGGTGTCTTCAACTGTAAGATAAAGGTGTAGGATTGTAGAATCAAAGCTCTTTTCTGCTCCTATTAAAAACTCCATCTTAGAGGTTTTTTGTTATAAGGAAATGTCATGTGTATCAACACGCAGGGTTTCAAAAAAATACTGCTACTAAAATTATTTCAAAACACCTTTGAAGACTCCCCTGTGAAGCGCAGTGGGGGCCCCGACCCCTCCACCCCCAAACTCTGTGGTTTTGAAGTCCCTTCTGATGAATTTGGTGACCATTGCTGCCCTCTAGTTGTGTGGGTTGGCAGGAAATAAATCAATCCTTTTGCATGATCTCAGTGACAAAATATTAACACCGCTTTTTAGCTATGTCCTGGCCTTGCTCTCCTTAAGCCAATAAAGCATTTGCTTCTCTCTTTGCAAGAGGATTTGGAATGGTGACTTTCTGCCAGTGACTATTTGCTTTATCAACACCAATTGTACCTGGTATTATTTGCTTCTCTCCTTCCTCTAATTATATGCAAATTCAGTTTGTTCTACAGTGGCTTCTTGGGACAGTTTCCAGCTAACATATATGTGTTTTTTTTAGTTTTTGTTGTTTTTTTAAATAAAATCACCATGAGATGCACAATTAATACAAAGTTGCTCATAATTGGATTTCAGTCATACAATCATCCAACATCCATCCCTCCACCAGTGTACATTTCCCACCACCCAGGTCCTCTGCTTCCCTCCCATTATCTCTCACCTTCCACTCTCCCTCTATGGAAGGTACTTTTCTTCTTTCTCTCTCACTCTCTCTCCTTTTGGACATTAAAAAAGGCCCTCCTGTTGATCGTCGATTTGCTCAAGCAGGCCCAGTAACGTCTCCATTGGAGACTTTGTTGTTACTGTGTCTGGCATATCCAATACTCTCGGTAGCTTGCCGGGCTCTCCGAGAGGGGCGGAGGAATCGAACTCGGATCGGCCATGTTGGCCGCTTGTAAGGCAAATGCCCTACCGCTGTGCTATTTTGGACATTATGGTTTACAATACAGGTACTGAGAGGTTATCATATGGTTTCCTTTACCTACTTTGAGTTCTTATCCAGAGTGACTATTTTCAACTATCATTGTCATAGTCACCCTTCTTTATCCCAGCCACCTTCTCCCCCCAGCTCTTGAGGCAGGCTTCCAACCATGGGCCAATCCTCCTGACCCTTGTTTCTACTGTCCTTGGTTATTAGTCTCATTCTATGTCTTTTTTTTTATATCCCACAAATGAGCGCAATCATTTTTTGTTTGTCCCTGTCCTTCTGACTCATTTCACTCAGCATGATAGTTTCCATGTCCATTTATAAACAAATTTCATAATTTCATTTTTCTTGGTGACTGCATAGTATTCCATTGTGTAGATGTACCATAGTTTCTTGATCCAGTCATCTGTTCTCAGATACTTGGGTTGTTTCCAGATTCTGTCTATTGTGAATGGTGCTGCAATAAACACAGAAACATAGATGTTTCTTCTGCATTGTGTTTTTGCGCCGCCAGAAGTGATATTGTTGGGTTGTATGGAAGCTCATTTCTAGTTTTTTGAGGAATTTCTGTGTTGTTTTCCCAAAAGTCTGGACCAGGAGGCAATCCCACCAACAATGAAGGAAAGTCCCTTTCTTCCCACTTCCATGACAGCACTGGTTGTTCTTGTTCTTTTGGATATGTGCCAGTCTCTGTGGTGTGGGATGATATCTCATTGTTGTTTTGATTTGCATCTCCCTGATGATTAGCAATGTAGAGCATTTTTTCATGTGCCTTTTGGCCATTGAATTTCGTCTTTGAGGAAGTCTCTATTCATTTCTTTTCCCTCTTTTTTGATGGAGTTAGATATTTTTTCTACCAGTTCTACCAGTTCTACCAGTGCCTTATATATCTTTGACATAATCTCCTTATCAGATGGGTATTGGGTATCTTTGACATAATCCCCTTATCAGATGGGTATTGGATAAAGAATTTTTTCCATTCCTGTCTTTGTATCTTCTCTGTCTTTGTATTTTGTATCTTGGGCTGTCTTTGTATCTTTCAGGTGCAAAAGCTTTATTAGTTTAACGTTAGTCCCATTTGTTTATCTTTGCTTCCACTTGCTTGGTCAGTGGTGTTTCATCTTTGAAAATTCCTTTGGTTTCAATGTCATGAAGGGTTCTGCCTACATTTTCCTCCATGTACCTTATGGATTCAGGCCTGATGTTGAGGTATTTAATCCATTTTGATCTGATTTTTGTGCCTAGCATTAGAGAGAGTTCTGAGTTCATTTTTTTGCACGTAGTTGCCCAGTTTTCCCAGCACCACTTGTTGAAGAGGTTTTGCTTGCTCCACTTCATATTTCTTGCTCTTTTATCAAAGATAAAGTGATCTTATATTTAAGAGTCTGTGTCAAAATGTTCAACTCTATTTCATTGGTCTGTGGGTATGTCTACACACACACACACAAACACACACACACACACTTTTGTCTCTTTATCCATTCATCTTTTGATAGACACTAAGGTGATTTTAATATCTTAGTTACCATAAATAATGTTACAATGAACATTGGGGTGCATATATTGTTTTAAATAGTGTTTCTGCCTTCTTTGAATAAATAGTTATAAGTGGAATTTTTGGATCATAGAGTAGTTCTTCCTCCGTCCCTCTTAGAGAACCTGGCAAGTTACCGAGAGTATCCCACCTGCACAGCAGAGCCTGGCAAGCTCCCCATGGCGTATTCGATATGCCAAAAACAGTAACAACAAGTCTCACAATGGAGACGTTACTGGTGACCGCTCGAGGAAATCGAACAATAGGAAGACAGTGCCATAGTGCTACAACTGCAGGAGAACCCAGTTTTCTTGAAGATCTTTTTCAGCACGTGATTTTTTCCTCTCTTTGATGATAGCCATTCTGAGAGGTGTGAGGTGCTCTCATGGAGATTTTGATCTGCATCTTCCTGATGTTTAGTAATATTAATTCTTTTCAAATGCCTGTAGTCATCTGTGTGTTATTTTTTGAGAAATGTCTATTCAGATTCTCTATTTGTTTTTGAAATAAGACCACTGTTATTGAGTTCTGAGTTATTTGCATGTATTGTGCAAATGGACACAATTCTCTTTAATTAATTAATTTATTAAAATAATTTTATATAGCATGTTCATTATATGCAAGTCCTAAAGGCACTCACCTGTGTTATTCCTGCCTGTACAAAAATTGTGGATGCTTCTACAGTTGTCTGTGACTGCATTCTCAACACAGTTTAGTGAAGTAAAGTCATTGCTGTTTGACCAAAGCCCCAACCATGTAGGGTACAACTGATACAACTTGTAAAGGCATTGGAATGTGTAGCAAAATGCTTATCTATACCATATCAGAGCTGGTCTCTTTATCATTAGTCTGTTCTTTTTTTTAAACAAATATAGTGAATGGATTTACCTTCTTTTTTTTAGTTGCAAAATGTATTTATTTCTTCCATGACAAAGATCATGACTTAAAAAAATTGAGAAATTATGATAATTGAGGTAACATGGTTTACAATGACATTAATGTGTATGTTTTTCGGCATACTATATTACCACACCACCACCACCATCACCAAGGTGTCAAAAAGTTTCTCCAGCTTTCTTTTTTCTTTTTCTATTTTTCAATTTTTATTAGTGAAACACCATGAGGTACAGTTGTGGACATTACAAGTTTTTGTGCTTGGGTTTCAGTTATACAATGATCGGGTACCCATCCCTCCACCAGTGCCCATTCCCCATCCCCAATGATCCCAGTATTCCTCCCACCCACCCCCATCCCTCCTATCCTATCCCTCCTCTGTGGCAGGTCATTCCCTTTTATTCTCTCTCTCCTTTTTGTTGCTGAGGTTTGCAAAAGAGGCATTGAGTGGCAATCATGTTTGGTCTATAGTCTACTTTCAGCATGCATCTTCCATCCTGGGAGGATCCTCCCAACACCTTTTATTTGGTGCTCCCTTCTCTATCTGAGCTGCCCTTTCCCCTGGCATGTGCGACTGGCCTTCAAGCCATGGAATGAACCTCCTGGTACTTATCTCCACTATTCTTGGATGTTAGTCTCCTATTTTGTTACTTTATATTCCCCAGATAAATGCAATCTTTCTATGTTTTTCCCTCTTTTTCTGACTCACTTCACTTAGCGTGATACTTTCCATGTAGTACCACTTGTATGTAAATTTCATGACTTCATCTTCTCTAACAGCTTCATAGTACTCCATTGTATAGATGTACCAAAGTTTCTTTAACCAGTCATCTGTTCTTGGGCACTCGGGTTTTTTCCAGATTTTGGCTATTGTGAACAGTGCAGCAGTGAACATAGAAGTGCAGATGTCATTTCGGCTATACTTCTTTGTCTCTCCAGGATATGTTCCCAGGAGTGTTATTGCTGAATCAAATGGGAGCTCAATTTCTAATTTTTTTTGAGAATTGTCCATACTGTTTTCCAAAAGGGCTGAACCAGTCGGCATTCCCATCAGCAGTGAAGGAGAGTCCCTTTCTCACCACATCCGTGCCAACACCAGTTGCCTTTGTTCATTTGGATGTGGACCAGTCTCTATGGTGTGAGATGATATCTCACTGGTGTTTTTATCTGAATCTCGCTGATGATTAGTGATGTCAAGCATTTTCTCATGTGCCTTTTCGCCATTCAAATTTCTTCTTTGAGAAAGTTTCTGTTCATTTCATCACCCTATTTTTTGATGGGGTTGAATGTTTTCTTCTTGTGATGTTCAACCAGTGCTTTGTATATCCTTGATATCAACTCCTTATCAGATGGGTAATGGATGAGTATCCTTTCCCATTCTGTAGATTGTCTTTGTATTCTGACCACTGTTTCTTTTGAGGTGCAAAAGCTTCTTAATTTAAGATAGTCCCATTTGTTTATCTCTGTTTCCACTTGGATGGTCAGAGGAGTATCATCTTTGAAGATACCATTAACCTCAATATCGTGGAGGGTTTTGCCGACCTTGTCTTTGATGTACCTTATGGATTTTGGCCTGATGTTGAGATCTTTAATCCATTTTGATCTGACCTTTGTGCATGGTGTTTGGCTGAGGTCTAGCCCATTTTTTTGCATGTGGTTGTCCAGTTATGCCAGCACCATTAAGAGGCTTTCCTTGCTCCACTTCACATTTCTTGCTCCCTTATCAAAGATTAGATGGTCATACATTTGGAGTCGTGTGTACAGATATTCCACCCTGTTCCATTAGTCTGCGGCCCTGCCTTTGTTCCAGTACCATGCTGTTTTAATTATTGCCACTTTGTAGTAGAGTTTGAGGTTGGGGACAGTAATGCCTCCCCACGTCTTTTTCCCAAGAATTGCTTTAGCTATTCATGGGCATTTGTTGTTCAATATAAATTTCAGGAGTGCTTAATCTATTTCTTTGAAGAATTTCATGGGTATCCTTATAGGGATTGCGTTGAATCTGTATAATGCTTTGGGGAATACTGCCATTTTGACAATGTTAATTCTTCCTAGCCATGAGCAGAGGATATGTTTCCATTTCCTTGTGTCCTTTTTTATTTCATGGAGTAGTGGTTTGTAGTTTTCATTATAGAAGTCCTTTACCTTTTTATTTAGGCTGATTCCGAGGTATTTGATTTTCTGGAGCACAATTGTGAATGGGTTTGTTTTTTTCCTGTCACTTTCATCTGTCTTATTATTTGCATATAGGAAGGCCATGGATTTTTGGGCATTAATTTTATAGCCTGGAATTTTACTGTACAAGTCTATTGTTTCTAGGAGTTTCTTAGTAGAGGATTTAGGGTTCTCGAGATATAGTATCATATCACCTGCAAATAGTTAGAGCTTGATTTTTCCCTTTTCTCTCTGGATGCCTTTAATGTCTTTTCTTGCCCAATTGCTATTGCAAGTACTTCCAGTACTATATTGAACAGAAGTGGTGATAATGGGCAACCTTGTCTTATCCCTGATCTTAGAGGGAAGACCCTTAGTTTTTCCCCCGTTGAGGATAATACTTGCCATGGGTTTGTTGTAGATGGCTTTGACTATCTTGAGGAAAGTTTCTTCAAAATCCATTTTGGTGAGAGTTTTCATCATAAACGGGTGCTGTATCTTGTCAAAAGCTTTCTCTGCATCTATTGATATGATCATATGGTATTTATTTTTTCTTTTGTTGATATGATGGATTATGTTGATTGATTTTTGAATGTTAAACCATCCTTACATCTCCGGAATGAATCCCACTTGGTCGTGGTGTATGATCTTTTTGATGAGTTGTTGGATTCTATTTGCTAATATTTTGTTGAGGTTTTTTTTGCATCCGTATTCATCAGGGATACTGGCCTATAGTTTTCTTTGTTGGTGGTGTCTTTGTTTGCTTTTGGTATTAGGGAGATATGTGCCTCATAGAAGCTGTTTGGGAGAGTTCCTCTTTTCTCTAATTATACCTTCTTTTTTTCAAGACCATAAAAACTACTCTAATTTCTCAATATGAAACAAAAAAAAATTCTGCCCTACCTCTGATCATTCTCTGACCTAGCCTAGAGATAGAAAATAGAAGTCTGCAGGTCTACCTCTAGAGAATAATGGTGCTGAGTAAATGGTGCTTAACTGGGAGAATGATTCTGTTTCCAAGGACAGTCAGTGATGGTGTCTGGAGGAGCTTCCTGTTTATATGCAATGCTCTGGGAATGGAAACCCCAAAGAAAGGGCTGGGCGTGTGAATCAGGGCTTTTGTGGAGAAAATAAATACAAGCAAGAAGGAATTACTGATTCCAAAGAGCTGAAGTTCATCAACCTTAATCCCTAATCTTGTGTATACTCTGACAACTTTCATAAACTTGCCTCCCAAGGACCCATGTAGAGATTGCTGAAAGACAATGCAATAATCATTTTCTAAAACTTATTTTCTCAAATCATTCATTCATTTGGTCAGCAAGGCCCTAACATGTGAACAGGACAGAGGATGAACAACTCAAGTACTGAGTGCTGTATGTACGGTACTTAAAAAGACCCATCTGAACAATGAGACCTTCTCACCTTCCATTGGTCTTGTTACAGCTGCAAAGGTGCCTCCCACTATGGTCTGACCAAAGACAGGAAGAGGCGCTCCCAAGATGGCTGTCCAGATGGCTGTGCAAGTCTCACAGCAACGGCACTTTCCTCAGAGATTTCTGCAGCTGCCACCATCTCCTTAATGACGGACGAACCTGGCCTAGACAACCCTGCCTACGTGGCCACAGCAGAGGATGGTCAATCAGAAACCAGCCCAATGGACACTGGCCGGAATAACCGAACTAAGGGTGAGTCAAGTGGGTAGTTGTCTTGGAATAGGCTCCTTGTCTTGGGATTGCCCTCTGTGGAATACGAACCATGGAAAGTTCTAGAAATGTTGTTTTAAGAAGAAATAAATCCTGGCAGTTTTGGTGGCAATCCAATATCTAGTTCTCCAAAGCAAGATGAAGCCACGAATGCCTCCGATCATTAAAAATGTGTGTAATCTGACTTGGTGAAAGGGGTGGAAGTTGGACCTAATGATTCATTCCTCCCTCCACATCAGTACTTTCCCAACCACACTGCTCCAGGAAAGGGCTCTTCAGTCCAGTCCAGAAAGTGAGATATATGCAGTTTCAAACAAACTGTACATATTGCATTGTCAAAAACTTAGAAAAGACAGCTAGGCAAGTCCTATCATCCTACCACCTCAAAGTCAACTACGGTTCATGTTTTATTGTATGTATCTTTACCAGATGTGTGCATACCAGAGGATTTCTATGAATGGCAAGCTACTTTCCTTTCTTTTCTCTTTTCCTTAGCTCGGCCCTTTGAACGATCCACTATCAGAAGCAGATCTTTCAAAAAAATAAATCGAGCTTTGAGTGTTCTTCGAAGGACAAAGAGTGGAAGTGTAGTTGCCAACCCAGCTGACCAGGGTAGAGAAAATTCTGAAAACACCACTGCCCCTGAAGGTAAATAAACTCCCCACAAGACTGGGCATGGGCAGGGCCTCCAGAAAGTCGTCACGTGTGATGACAACCTGACCACCTCCCACCAGAGGGTCTCAGATATTTTATACCTCCATTAACCTACTTCTCATATAAATTACTGAAAGCAAAACCTAGTCTGTCTTTTACACAAATTAAAAGAAAACGTGCTAGCTTAAGGTGCTAGCTTAAATTTAGAACAGTTCCTGGAACACAATTAAAGACTATAGAAGTTTTCTAATGATTGCTATGTATGATATGTGGTTCTGAGTATTTGCATGAACTCACTGAAACCTCATGATGGTACGATAAAGAAGCTATTATTATTAGTATTATTATTATTATTACTATTATCATTATTTTTCTGTCTTATACATTAGGAAACTGAGACATAAGGGAGTAACTTCCCTTGCTCTAGTTACCTTGCCAAACGTTGAATGAAAGGGATATGGCTCGAAAATTCATGCAAAGAAAGTTACTAATCTTTGTGTGTTTTCCTTAATAGAAACAGAGCTTTCCTTTAATGTATCATTTGACATAAATGGAGGCAGTACGACTCCTTTTCTTATCTTACATTTTATATGCAAACATTAATAATAATCATAGTAACAACATAAAAGTTGATGAGATTAAATAAGTAGCCAAAGTCCCCAAGCTAAAAAATGGTAGAGCTAAGGATTTTAACTGGAATCCCTAGTCCCAGAGCACACTATCTTTTTTTTTCCCTTTATTTTTTTTTTTTTACAGTTGTAGATTTACAATTTTTTGTGCTTGGGTTTCAATTATACAATGATCAGATACCCATCCCTCCACCAGTGCCCATTTTCCACCACCATGGATAATATCCCTCCCACCCCCATCCCCCCATCCCCCCTGTCTCTGTGGCAGGACAATCCCTTGTGTTCTCTCTCTCCTTTTGGGTGTTGTGGTCTGCAAAAGAGGCATTGAGTGGCAAACATGTTCAGTCCATAGTCTACTTTCGACATGCATCTCCCCTCCTGGGAGGATCCTCCAAACATCCTTTATTTGGTGCTCCCTTCTCTATCTGAACTGCCCTTTCCTCTAGGATACCCGGCTGGCCTCTAAGTTATGGAGTAATCCTCCTGGCAGAGCACACTATCTTAACCAGGTATAATAGCGCCCTCCACTCTAAGGACTGGGAGGTAGAGTGCAAACCCCTGTAATTGACCTGCCTTCAAAGAAGTCTCCACTCTCACCTTGCTTGCTTACTCATCACTTACCCTCTGCTCTGATTACTCTGACTATAGTACAGTCCTGTGCAGACTCTTGCCCTCCTCTCTTTGGTGCCGTCCAGCCTGCACTCCCTTTCCCCTTCAGCTGTCCTTTGCAGTCCTCCTCTGAGGCTCAGTGATAAGTCATTCCTCCTCTTGAAAGTCCTCCCTGACTTGTTCAGTCAGCCTTCCTTTATATTCTCCAAGAACCTACATCTCTAGTAGCAATAGCCATCATTCATTATAACTGTACCTAGAAGGACAGAAGTTCTTTTTCCTGGTCTTGGCATTCTTGTGGCAATACACAGTATCTGCCATATATTTTCATTGAGTAAATGTTTGTGCAACAACAAAAAAAGATAATGACTTCCTTTTTTGATATGCCAAACACAGTAACAATTGTCACAATGGAGATGTTACTGGGCCCACTCGAGCAAATCGATGAACAACAGGAGGACAGTGACTTCCTTTAGGTCTCTCCCTGTTATTAAACACTACTTAATTTTTTTTATTTTATTTTTTATCATCATTTTTTTTATTAGTGAAACACCATGAAGTACTTTTATAGACTTATAAATTTTTGTGCTTGGGTTTCAGTTATACAATGATCAAGTACCCATCCCTCCACCAGTGCCCATCCTCCCCCACCACGGGTCCTAGCATCCCTCCCACGCCACCCCCCCCCCCCCCCCGTCCCACCCTGCCGCTATGGCAGGGCATTCCCCCTTGTTCTCTCTCTCTTGGGTACTGTGTTTTGCCAGAGAGGCATTGAGTGGCAATCATGTTTGGTCTATAGACTACTTTTAGCATGTCTCTCCCACCCTGGGAGGGTCTTCACAACACCCTTTATTTGGTGCTCTCTTCTCTATCTGAGCTTCCTTCTCACCTAGCACATGTGGCTGGCCTTCAAGTCATGGAGCAAAATTCCTGGTACTAATCTGAGCCCTTCCTGGGTGTTAGTCTCCCGTTTTGTTGCTTTATGTTCCCCAGATGAATGCAATCTTTCTGTGTCTATCCCGCTCTTTCTGACTCATTTCGCTTAACATGATACTTTCCATGTAGTACCACTTGTATGTAAATTTCATAACTTCATCTTTTCTAACAGCTACATAGTACTCCATTGTGTAAATGTACCAAAGTTTCTTTAACCAGTCATCAAACACTACTTAATTTTATCGTATGTAACATCTTCTCCTGCCTGAACTATTTGTCTGTGTCTTGAGGGAAATTTTTTTTTAATTGAAAATGTTTTTTTCTTGTGGTAGCATTGGTCTATTTCACATGTTTCGGAGTGCTTTTTCCTCATCTCTTCAAGAGCTATTTCTCCCAACTGTCTCTTGGATATTTTTAACCCCCATCCCTCTCTACCTGCTGTCTGTTGGCTTCAGTTCTGCTATTTGAATCAAGTGTTACTTCTGGAGGGGCTTTCTCTGTCTTCTTGCTTTATTTGTTTACATCCTTCATATAAGTCAGATCATTTGGTATTTGTTTTTCTAATTTGTTCCACTTATCATCCTATCCTTCAGCTCCATTCATGTTGTTGCAAAATGGCAAGGTTTCATCTTACATAGCTCAGTAGTATTTCATGATGTATATATGCCACATCTTTATCCACAATAGCCAAGATCTTATTGCATAAACATTTTGGAGAAGTTTGGGGCTACAGCCCAGAGGTTCCAGGGGACATTCCCTACTTATAAATAGCCAAGATCTTATTGCATAAGCATTTTTGAAGGGGTTTGGAGCTACAATCCAAAGGTGCTAGGGGACAGTCCCTGTTCTGTGTTAGGGACTGACCCCTGGCAGTACTGAAGATAGAACCAGTCACCTGCAAGGCAAGAACCTTATTCCCTGCTATGTCTCAATCCCTGCAGAAACATTTTGAGAATCCTATAGTAAAGCATTGGTCTGGGCTCTGAACTTTTATGTAAAGATTATAGAACCAAGTTTCTGGCTTCAAGGGATTTTTTTGAGGCTAAAATAAAAACATGTTGGGGCTGGAGAGATAGTATAGTGGGTAGGGTGTTTGCCTTGCATACAACCAAGTGGGATTCAATCCCCAGCACTACATATGGTCCCCTGAGCCCTACCAGGAGTAATCCCAGAGTTCAGAGTCAGGAGTAAGATCTGAATAACCACCAGGTGTGGCCCAACCCCTCCCCCCATTTTTAAAATAAAATTAAACCATCTGAACGCATGAGATATAAATGACAATGGCAGAGAATCTCCAGAAGCATCATTTTCTAAAGAGAACCATGTAAGTTTGAAGAAGTGTGATGAGCAGAGAGGCCTGAATTTAACTGAGGCCAGGTCAAAGAGAGGGAGGAAAACCCTCAGGGTCCTGGGCTTGATTTAGAGTCAGGCATACATACCCCTGCGAGCTTGCTTCACTCTAAGCCCAATGCCCGAAGGTGAAACAGCAGAATCGATGCATCTGGGCATTCTGGGAGAACCTGTGATTGCCCCAAATGCCCACGGAAGCTACCACCCCAGGAGAGGGCATGGTACTAAGTCAGAGTGAGATGGAGAACCACTTCTCTACAAGATTTTTGAGGTCACAAAATGAAGCTTAACTCTGAGCTTCATTGGTCTCCAGGATACTCCAAAGGGGTCACAAGTGAAAATATCACACCAATAAAGACCAGGGCACAAAACAAAAGGGTCAACAGGTAGGACAGTGGGCTACAGAAAGGAAACGAGGTAGAAAGGGGACCATGGTGGGGAAAAGCTTGAGAAACACTGACAGTAGCTGAGCAATGGCCGTGTGACTTTTCTACCTTTTTCTATCCATGGAGAGATGAGACCTACTGCTGACTAGCTATGTGACCTTCACCTTGTTACTTCCTCAGGGCCTTTTTTTCATCTAGGAATAAAAAAACAGGCATAATAATAATAATAATAAATTTTATAAGATTGTGTGAGAACTAATCCAAAACTTGATGTGTGAATTGCTTAGCTTGCTGCACGGTACATAATAAAGTTCTGGTAGATAATAATTGTTTCCTTTAGTCCTCAGTGAGGAGACAGTCCCACCAACTCCATTTCTTTCTAAACCAGCACAAGATTAAGTGTTTCTGTCTTCAGGTTCTGAGGTTCATTGTTGTGCCTCCAACTAACATTTCTTGCAAGTATTGCTGTACAGGTTCTTGCTGACTACCCAATTCAGTGGCCTTGAGGGGCTTGAGGGTTAAAAATATGGTTTTGGAAAGTTGTGGTATGGCAGGGTAAGAAAAGGATGGAGGAGAAAGGAGGAAAAGGCAGCATCTTTGATACTGATTTCCACATCTTCTTTGCTCAAAAAAATTTTTTTTAATTTTTTTTCTCGTATCACCAAGCTGATCCCAATAAGTGACTGTCATCATTACCTACTTTATGGAATCAAAGTAGGTTTAAAAGTTGATTGAACCCAAGGGGCTGGAGCAATAGCACAGCGGGTAGGGCGTTTGCCTTGCACGCGGCCAACCCTGGTTCTATCCCCGGCATCCCTTATGGTCCCCCAAGCACCGCCAGGAATAATTCCTAAGTGCAGAGCCAGGAGTAACCCCTGAGCATTTCTGGGTGTGACCCAAAAAGGCAAAAAAAAAAGTTGATTGAGCCCAATCAATACTGTTAGCACCAAGAACAGATAGTATCGACAGATTTCTAAACATGACTTATAACCAAACCAATATCTTAACAAAATTAAATCCTACTGAGGCTTCAAAACCCACAATTATAATGTCACAGGTTGCCTCTGACTGTTAAGTGACTTTATCACGTTCTATAATACTTAGAAATCATTATCTGGACCGGAGCAATAGTACAAGTAGGCACTTCCCTTATACCCAGCTGAACCAGGTTTGATCTTTGGTGTCCTATTGTGTTCTATCCATCTCTCCCAAGCTCCACCAAGAGTGATCCCTGAACGCAGAGTCAAGAGTAACCTCTAAGCATCACTGGGTGTGCCCCCACTCCCCAAAAAGGAAATCATTTTCCTCCTTTCTGCATTGTTGCTAGGTAGTTGAGTAGTCATTAATGAGTTTATAGTTCATTAGGGAGAACAGACTCAGGATATGGGTTTTGAAAATGATCCTGAAGAATGCATTAGGCAAAAGCCAGCCTGCAGATTGATTTTCCCAGAAGATACAAGTAAAAGAGAATCTTAGCTCAAAGACAGCTTCAGCAGTTATGGAGACAGCTGTTCCCTCCCCTACCCTCACCACACCAAACAGCCTCAGGCTGCCAAAGGATCTCTTAGGGAGTCACTTCTTTCCAAACCAGGAGCAGCTTAGACAGTATTTTACAGCATTTCATGGGATTCCTTTGGAAACCTTCCATTTAAAGGGAGGGGGAAAGCATTTGGTTTGTTGGTTTGGTTTTGGGGTCACACCAAGTGATGCTCAGGGATTGCTCCTGGCTCTGCAGTCAGGAATCACTCTTGACAGTGCTTGGGGGACTATATGGGATGCTTAGGATTGAACCTGGTCTGGCTGCGTGCAAGGGAAGTGCCTTAATCCTCTGTACTATTGCTCCAGCCCAGTGAAGGACATTTGGAACTGCTGGCTTAGAGGTCCGTAGGTCAAATTCCCTATAGGATTGTCCTGGGTGTGAAACTCTTAGTCACAGACAGCCTGAGGGAGATACAAGAGACCAGATCATTGGGAACTCTGGGTTCTAAAGGTCTCATAATTTGGTCATCTCCAGCCATCAATCACATCACCTCCCTTATCTGAGCTCAAATCCCTCATTTGCACAAGACAGTTTTCTTTTATGGTATGGAGTGGAAGATGGGGGAGGGTAGAACCAAGAGTCTCCAATTTATAAGACCTACCTTCAACCACTGGAGCTGGAGCAATAGCACAGTGGGTAGGGTGTTTGCCTTGCACATGGCCGACCCAGGTTCGATTCCTCTGCCCCTCTCAGAGAGACTGGCAAGCTACCGAGAGTATCCTGCTCGCACGGCAAAGCCTGGCAAGCTACCCATGACATATTCAATATGCCAAATACAGTAACAAGTCTCATAATGGAGACGTTACTTGTGCCTACTTGAGCACATCGATGAATAACTGGAGGACAGTGCTACAGACAGTGCTACCGTCAACCACGGATCTCTATCCGTGGCCCTAAGAGAGGTCTCTGACATTGATGCTACACAGCTAGGACAACTCTTCTGTCTGTAGGTACAGGGATGAGGGATGTAAGAGGATGAGGTGGGCAGAGGGGGTCAGTCAGGCTGTGAAAGATCCCATGGAACAAGCAGAGTTCTCAGATTAAAATATCAAAACACCAGCCTGGGTGATCTGAATCTGCTTTCAACTTGAAACTCTGAGATTTTAGGCCAACCAAGGATCTTCTCTTGATCATGAATCAGGACCTTTGACCATCCCTTCGTTGACAAACATTTGGTGGGAAGGACTGTCACTTTATGCTTTAGAAATGTGGAGGCTTCCAGCAAGAAATCTTCAAAACAATCTGAGAGGGTAGAAGAGTGGATTTGTTCTGTTTCATCTCTCTGTAAGTGAGTGATAAAAGTGCAGTTCACTCTTTCATGAACTCATTCATGCGACCACATTCACTTGATAAGCATCAGCTGAAGTCTAGGCAGAACTAGTCTTCAGGGATCTTCTAGTCCAGTGGAAAATATAAGAAATGAGTACAAATAGCAATAGTGGGTTGAGAACTTTATGGACATGGGATGCTCGGACCAGTGTTTCTCAATCCTACGCAGACCATGGCTGCCTTGTTTCCTTCCTAGGCCTCCCTTTTATCAGTTAGTCCCCTAGTCTCATGTCATCCCCTCTCTGCCCATTTATAAAATGTTTCACTTGTAGCCCTCTTGGAATATCCTGCTTTAGAAAGATGGGGGTAGCTTTTAATCAGAAGAGATCATTTCATTCTTAGAGAAGTTATGAAGGAAAAATATTCTAGAATAACCACCATTCCAGTGAGAGGGACTCACACTGGTTTAGAGGCAAGGAAACCAATGAATAGCTTGGTTTGGCTTCTACCAAGTTTTGATCAAAAGAAGAGTGGCAGGAAATGTCTGTCGGATTGATGCTTATTTTGATAAACACTGTCCTGGTCCATTTTAGTCTTCCCAAGGTTGCACCACCTGATTCCAGATGGTGAAATCACCAGCATCAAGATTAATCGAGTGGATCCCAATGAGAGCCTGTCCATTCGCCTGGTGGGAGGCAGCGAGACCCCGTTGGTTCATATCATCATCCAACACATTTATCGCGACGGTGTGATCGCCAGAGATGGCCGGCTCCTGCCAGGAGATATCATATTAAAGGTAGGGGCTCAGCTAGGGTCTCACATAAGAGGGGCCTCACAAAAACCATTTCAGAGAAAATAATTGGATGGGTGAATGAATGATTGAATAAAATATTCAAATATGGAGTCATACCTTCGATCACTATTATATGTCTATGACTCCTCAAATTCATTAAGCAAGTTGTCACTGTATTTTTCTTGTCCTCTCCCACTTTCTTCCTGTATATAAATATATTTCATCGCCTTCCTCCCCTTCCCTTTTCTTTCCCCCTCTTTCTTCTTCCTCCCTTCTCCTTCCTTTTTTCCTACTTTTCCCCCTACTTTAAATAACAATAACATAAAGTAATATAGGACTGGAAGAATATGTTTTCTTAAGTTGTTTTCAGAGCAGATTCATGGGGGCATTTTGTGTTTTCTCTAATCACAACAGCCCTCTAAAGCAAATTTCCTTTAGTTTAATGAGCCTCCTTGGGAAAAGTAGTAATAATTCTCAAGAAGTTCCCATCAAATTCCCCTCTAGGCAGGGTAGTGGGAACAAAATGTCTTGCACTTTACTCTCTTTTGAGGCTTGGTTTGAGAGAAAGATTTGGAGGAAGAACTTTCAGAAGAAAAGGAAAGAGAAAGGAAAATTAGTTTATCAGACTGAAATCAAATGTGGGACTAAAGTGACAAACAGTCCCTTACCTATCCTGTATTTTCCATATCATGCTTAAATGACAATTTCAGGACTGGAGAGATAGAACAGTGAGTATGGCACTTGCCTTACACATGTCCAACCCAGGTTCAATCCCTCGAACCCTATATGGTCCCCTGAGCCCACCAGGAGTGATCCCTCAGCTCTGAGCCAGGAGTAAGTCCTGAGCTAAGCCAAGTGGGACCCCAACACTAAGAAAACAACAATTCCATCTCATTCCTGATAAGTCACGAAGAACCAGCTGCTGATACAGAAAGAGTTGTTTCTTTGGCAAAGAAATTCTGATTTAAGGGAAATCTTAGGAGATAGAATCTGAAGCAATTATTGTACAAACTCTGAATGTCTCACTGACCTCTGATGTGGGGAATAAGGAAGGACCCCCCAAGATCCAGACATAATCAGCTTTGCAGCTAGCAATGTGTACACTGCTCTCTCCCTGCTCCAAGGGGACTTAGGCTGCCTGAAAAGGTCACATAATAAAGCAAATTGATACATGGCACACTCAGCTACCTTTCACTGCCCAAAGGACAGCAACACCTTCTCTTGACCCGAACTAAGGTGACAGAGAAGAGGAGATTTAAACTCACCTATGCTTAGTCAATGGTGGTGAGCTTTGTCTGTTCAGAAGGAAAGCCCCATCTTCCCTGTCCATCTGCTGGGCACTTAGATGGGTGACTGTAAGCTCCAGAGAGGCGTTACACAGTCTCAATCCAAGATTCTTCTAACCACTGGTGGAAGGTACAAAAATCCAAGCTGTTCCAACAAAAAATCCAAACGTTCAAAAAGGTTGTTTCTCTTTGGTGACATCTCTGTCCTTAAGCACAGAGAGTAGCACTGCTACAAAATACTTTTCTTCCAGAAACCAGCTACCACTGCAACTGAGAGCCTTCAACTGAGCTGCCCAGCTAGAGTAATGAAAGTCAGAAAGTCCAGCAGAGCAGGAGCAGGCACAAATAAAAGGGCCAAACTAGAGAGCACTGAAGTAGCACAATAATGTGATCACATTTATCAAAGACCCTAGAAACTTTCATTCACATGAGATTGTTTGAAAATGCAGGGTTTTTGTTGTTATTGTTGTTGTTGTTGAGCATATGGGTCAAAGACTCTGAAGGTGACTATCCTGAGACCACACACATGTATGCACACATGCACAATATCACACACATGCATTCTGTCACTCTCACATAGTCACACACCACCAAATATGTTCACACACTTACTCACATAAACATCCCATCTCTCACACACAGAGGTATATATACACACAGTCATCAGGTCTGTAAAGTCCAGTCTAAATGACCCAAGATTAAAAATTTATTTAGAAATGTGAAAGAAAATATCTGCCTGGAGCCAGAGAGCGCTCAATGGGATGTGCACATGCTTTGCATGCAGGAAGCCCAGGTTCAGTCACCAGCAACACAAGGACCTCTGAACACAGCAGGGAGCAACCCCAAGCACTAAGCCAAGAATAACCCCTGAGCACAGCCGAGTGTGGCCCTCAAAGCAAAAGAAAATGTCTCCCCTGTTTGATCTGAGCAGCTGTTGAAAACAGTCATTTGCTGGAGGAAGTTATGGTAGAGTGGGTCAGCCTAGCTGGGTTTGATCCCCGGCACCAAATATTGTCAAGAGTAAGCCCTGAGTAATGCTGATTGTAGCCCCCAAATCAAAATTTAAATAAGATTATCGTTTGAGGGCCAGAGATATAGCTCAGTAGTAAAGCCTTCAGGTGTGAGACCCTTCCATCCCTGACACTGCAAATCATCATTCATCATTGTCATTATCATCATCTTTGAGCTTAATGGGGAAAATTCTCCTTCTTTGGACTCTCTCTCTTTGTTTTACCTCTTCCTCCATCTACCAGCTACAAGCTAAGCCTAGCAAACAACAGAAGGGAGGCTAGGACTCCATCAACAAACTGGGGTCCTCTGAGTAGACCAGGTTGAGCAGGTTCCTCCTCAGAGAGGTACCAGGTGGCACTCAAATGGGCTTAAAAGTGGTTGGGGGGAGGGGGCTGGAGAGATTACATAGCAGGTAGGGCTTTTGCCTTGCATGCGGCTGACCCGGGTTTGTTTGCCAGCATTCCATATGGTCCCCCGAGCACTGCCAGGAGTAATTTCTGAGTGCAGAGTCAGGAGTAACCCCTGAGCATCACGGGGTGTGACCCAAAAAGAAAAAATAAGTGATGTTGGAGGACTGGGATTTTTGGACTCAGGATAAGGACGTGGCCAAGCAGAGTCTTGTATTAGGGAGTGGGTGGAACCAATGGGTCTGTGGCTCCCAGTTCTGAGGCCTCCTTCCCCCGCAGGTCAACGGGATGGATATCAGCAACGTCCGGCACAACTATGCGCTGCGCCTCCTGCGGCAGCCGTGCCAAGTCCTGCGGCTGACGGTGCTGCGGGAACAGAAGTACCGCAGCAGGAGCACCAGCCAGGCCCTGGACAACTACGCCCTGCGCGAGGACAGCTTCCACGTCATCCTTCACAAAAGCAGCCCCGAGGAGCAGCTCGGCATAAAACTGGTGCGCAAGGTGGATGAGCCCGGGGTGTTCATTTTTAACGTGCTGGATGGAGGAGTTGCGGGGCGCCACGGGCAGCTGGAGGAGAACGACCGTGTGCTGGCCATCAATGGACATGACCTGCGGTACGGCAGCCCAGAAAGTGCCGCGCATCTCATTCAGGTGGGTCCTGGGTCCACAGCGGGCGTGACCCTGCTCCTCATGCCTCCTCATGCCTCCACACCACGTGCCACGTGCACTTCCTTTCAAGGAGCCAGGTAAGAGCTTTACTCAAGCAAAGGCTGGATTATGGGGTCCTGAATGTTCCTAGGTGTTTCCAGTCACACTGCAGGTGATCCCCTTGGACCCTGGGCTGCAACCTTACTAGGTTAAGATCACCCAAGCTTAACAGGGCTGTGTCATCCTCGTACCCAGCACGAGTACTCACACCCCGGGGGCATTCTGAGACATTCTGGATGCATCGAAGACAACCAGATTTACTGATTACCTTATGAAGCTGTCATGAGCTCTCCGGGGAAGCTGTGGGCAGAGACCACTATGGGATAAGTCATCTCCTTGGCAAGTCCATGGAAACTCAACCTAATGGAAGCCCTCCTCCCCCTAAGAAAGATATAGCATTCACCATTCAGGCAAATGGAATTTTCAGTGGACAAAGATTGTCTCACCATAGACTTTTTTTTTTGGTAGCACTGTAGCACGGTTCTCCCGTTGTTCATCGATTTGCTCGAGCAGGCCCAGTAACATCTCCATTGTGAGACTTGTTGTTACTGTGTTTGGCATATTGAATATGTCACATATAGCTTGCCAGTTTCTGCCATGCGGGCGAGATACTCTAAAATTTTTTTTATTATTGAATAACCCTGAGATACAACAACAGACCATTTAAAAAGTTTTTTTTAATTGAATCACCATGAGATACACAATTACAGTTGTTTGTGATCCGGTTTCAGTTATACATTGTTCCAGTACCCATCCCTTCACCAGTGTACATTTCCCTCCACCAATGTCCTAGTTTCTCTCCTGACCCCATTGCCAGCCTCTGTTACAGGCACTTCCCCCAACCTCTTTCATTCCTTTCGGGCATTGTGGTTTGCACACCCTGAAAGGATATCATGTTGTCATGTACATCCTTTTACCTATTTTCAGCACTCAGTTCTTGCCGGAGTGATCATTTACAATTATAGTGTCCTAACTGCCCTCGGCCCCACGTACACTTGTGGCAAACTTCCATAGGCAATTATTCCTGGCATCTAACAGACATTATTGAAGATCTTGTTTTGGAGTACTTGAGGATCTTGTATTCTAACCCATTCAGGAAGCCAAAATGTTTTCAGTTTCTGCTGTCTACCTCATCTGAGTTACTGATGGAGAACAGAAAGGATGATTTCTTAGGCCTCTATCCCAAAGGAGACCAAAATACAGTCAGGGATATGAAATTTTTTTAATGACTGCCATCTGGTGTGACAGCATTGCATTGAAGAAATTAAATAATAGTGCCATTGTAAAATAAAGTTTTGCTTGGATGGACCTAGAAATTCTTCATAAAGGAGGAAACTCTTGAACCAGAACTTTGAAAGATCAGTAGAAGTTCACTAGATTGATGAAGCAAGGAAGGTCATGTGAAGGAAATACAACACAAAGTAGAAACTAAATACAGGACCAGAGCCATAGGACAATGGGTAGGGCACTTGCCTTGCATGAAGCCAACCCAGGTTTGCTCCCCAAAAGCTCATATGGGCCCTGAGCCCCTCTAGGAATGATCTCAACACAGCCAGGAGTAAGCCCTAAGTACTGCCAGGTATGTCTCTCCCTACTGCGCCCCCCCCGCTGCAACCTCAAACAAAAAATAAATAGGAAAATGGTTAATATCTAGAGCTATTTTAAAAGCAACAAAATAAGGAGTGATAAGAAAATTCATGTCAGGTATTGTTTTATGAGACATGCTGAAAAATTGAGACTTTATCTCCAAGTCTATGGGTGTCATTGAGGTGTCGTTGTAATGGTTTCAGAAAGAAATGACACTTTTTTTCTGGAAATACCTCTCCACAAGCAATAGAGACAGGCAATATTAGACAGGCCTTGTCTTAAGAAATATTTTCAGGGCAGGAGTAAAAACTCAACAGACTGGAGCACATGTTTTGCATTCAGAAGGCACAGGTTTCAATCCCTGGCACAAGCCCCCTAACAACACCAGGTATGGCCCCCCCCAAAAAAAAACACAAACAAAAACAACATTTTCAAATATCTATCACCTGGTATTAGATTCCATTTAATGATTGAAGCAAAAATGATAAAGACAGTGAGTAAGTTGCAGTAGTTGACTGAGCCTTGTACCTGCTAGTTCCAAGAAAGAGAAGAATTAGAAGACAGAAGCTGCCCTCAAGAACTGAATCACATAAGTACAAATCTCCCTGCTCTGGGGGTCATAGAATTCTTCCAAGAGTTGGTAACATGTTCTGATCTTGCATGTAGTGTCTCATCTCTCTTCTTTGAGGAGAACCCAACAGGGGATAACAATTATTGTCACTTTAGATGGAAGAAACTGAAGTCATGCCCTGTGGAGCAAATGGAGAACAAAAACAGAGTTAGTTATAAGAGTTATTTCCCTCAGGTTGAGGAGATAGTACAGTGGGTAGGGCTCTTGCCTTGCACAAACCCAACTTGGGTTTGATCCCCAGGATTATATATGATCTCCTGAGCACCACTAGGAGTAATCCCTGAGCACAGAGCAAGGAGTAGGCCATGAACACTGCTGGGTGTGGGCCAAAATGTGGGGAGAAAAATAAGATGTTTTATTCTTGTGGGCATGGTACCATACCAGGGGCTGGAGCAATAGCACAGCAGGTAGGGCGTTTGCCCTGCATGCAGCCAACATGGCCCACCCAAGTTCGATTCCCCCACCCCTCTCGGACAGCATGGCAAGCTACCGAGAGTATCTCACCTGCACAGCAAAGCCTGGCAAGTTACCCGTGGCGTATTCGAAATGCCAAACACAGTAACAATAAAAGTCTCACAATGGAGACGGTACTGGGCCTGCTTGAGAAAATCGATGAACAACTGGAGGACAGTGACAATGACAGTGACAGTGATGGTACCATTGTTTTCCAGTTCATACACCCTGCTTCTCACAACTACTTGGTGTCTCCATGTTTTAATTTCTGAAAGCAAACCCCAATATTCCCCTTGCTAAGCCTGTTCTCTCTATTTTTTGTCAGAGGTTACTTCAGGCTCTGCCCTCAGGAATTACTCCCAGCAGTGCTTGAGAGATCATACCGGTTGACTGCATGCAAGGCAAATGCCCTACCCACTATACTACCACTCTATGCCCTGACCTTCTTGATTCTGCACAAGCTCCCCTACCGTCTCTTGTACCCATTACAGTTTAAACGGTCATTTTACAAAGCAAATCCCTTAATGTCACTTTCTTGTGCTGTCCCCTGGTGCTCCCAAATATACTTGGATTGAAATTCCCAATCCATATGATAGTCTACAGAGTCAAATATAACCTTGTTTCTCCATTTTCATTTCTTAGGCAGACGGAAGAATTTCTAGTATGTTCTCCCTTGTGGCCACCATGCTTATTTGCATTGTTTCTTGTTATTTTCAAGAACTCTTTCAACTCAGGGCTCTGGGGAGAGCCTTTGAAATATCTGCCTAAACCACTCCCAGATTTTATTCAGGCCTCTCCTCAAATGTTGCCACCCAGGGGAACCTTTCCAGACAATCCTTGCCTCCAACTTTAGAGCCTCTAATCACATTTATTTTTCTACTACTACTACTACTACTACTACTACTACTACTACTACTACTACTACTACTATTATTTCCTGCCTATAATAATATAGTGTACACAACCGTGGGTTAATTTTTTGTTTTGCATAGTTCCAACCCAGGGTCTCATATATATTCTGTTTACTTTGAACTAGATCCCTGATGCCAATAGAGTGCAGAATTCTATATCAAACACTTAGAGAAGCTCCTGGAAATAACAGGTCCTCATCTATTTGTTAAGTGAAGAAACTGAGTAAAGTTATAGAAATGTAATTATACATAAGGCAGAATTTTTGCATTCATTCCATCTTGTGTGAATTTGCTGTCAAACCATTTATCAGAGAATAAGAATATGCTACTTTTCCCTCGAATAGAGCCTGCTTTTTGTCTCGTTGAGCTCCTTCCCTGTGATAAGGGATGGGCAGTACAATGGGTGAGTGGAGTATCATAGTTCTTAGCTTCTCAGAACTTGGCATATACTTCCTTCTCTTTCCATCATTACACAGGGAAGGACAAAGCAGGTGAGGCTAGCCTCTAGGTGTGTCAGTGGGTAAGAACAAAAAATAGTTCACCCTTAGTAACCTATGGGAAAGAGAAACTCCTTTCATCTTCTCCTTCATGAAGAATTACACTCTATAATCATACATTTTTTTCCTCTTTCAGTAGAAGCTCATCAATTTCATTACACTTACTGGCTCCTTCTAGAGTCAATCAGTGCATCTAGAGTTTTAGGGAGAACTTGCCAAGTATAGTGTCACAATAGACCAAAGAAAAACTCCTCTGCTTGGTTATTTAGAATAGGTTTGTTTATATGTGGTACTCTACTTGTATAGATTAATAATAGAAGGGGAATTTTTTTCCTGACAAAGTCCATTCCAGAAAAGAGATCAGACCTACCAAGCAGGTCTTGCTAAGAGTCTCTTTTGCTCACTAAACGGAATCCATAGACTATATCAGCAGGCACTGGGAGCAAAGCAGCTTAAAAAAGAAATGACAAAAAAGAATGGAATTCTGGGAAAAGTCCATTAAGGAATTTAAGGAGTATATTTTATTTATATGATATTTGTAACACACAGCAAGGAGAGGGGGGCTAGAACAAACACACTTCAAAGTTTGAGGTTCAAGTTCCCAATCCTTGGCTGCATTGCACAGAGTTGCCTTACAGAGAAATTCCCAAACAGCATGTCCTTCTGGTCTTATTTTCTCCCAAAGAACTACACATTATGCCCTTTCTACATGATTTCAGGGAAAGAGTTATTACAGAGAAGCCACAACTGTTTTAAGTTTGAACAACTTTACATATGTGCAGCCCTAAACTCAGCTTACTCGGCAACAACCCTGCTGCCGGGTCCTAGAGTGAGTGAGTTGAGTGTCAGAAACTTGGAGAACTGACCTTCATTTCCTCCACCCCGCCAAATTTTGTTTTATTAAAGCACCATGAATTACAAAGTTATTTGTAGCTGGGTTTTTTGACGCACAATGTTCCATCACCAGTCCCACCTCCCATGTCAACTTCCCTCCACCAGTGTTTCCAGGTTCCCTCTCCTACCCGCTCCCACCCCAGCCCCAGCCTGCCACCTTGACGGAACCTTTGAAATCTGGTTGAAAAAAAGTCTGGATCTTGCAACTTCAGTGTTGTTGACTCTGTGTTTTGGATATTTGGCTCTATCATTCCCTAAAACCACTGATGTACCTGAGTCCCCTTGACCCCTGCCCCTGTTATCTCTGATCTATCTCTTCTCCCCTTCCCCTTCACTCTACTTCCTTTCTTGTCCTCCCTTTAATCTGGGGCTAAGGGTGCCAAGGGCCAAGGGGGGAGGCATCCCCCTTCCCCCCTTTAAACCAGTGCATTCTCTCATCCAGTTACTCGAAACAGGCACTTTAAATAGGGGATGGTTGGCTTATTTAGCAACACAGTACTTTTCTTTTTCCCCAACATCAAATTTCAGATTTGGGGACACCATAGCCAGAATAACAGTATGAAGAGACAGCATGGGAGGACGATCCAGGGTCAGGACTACAATAATAGAACAAAGAAATAGCCACAATCGAAAACCTTGTGGAGGAAATAAGGATCTTAACTTCCCAAGCTTTCCTGATTCAGATTGTTTCTACCTAGCAATTCATTCTGAGAGCTCTGGCCTCTTTTGAGACACGCTCGTCAACTGATGATTCTGAATCAGCGGATTTATATTTATCTTGGTGTTCAAATATCGACAGTTAATTAAGCCAGAAGTAATACGGAATTCAAATTTGAACACCCCATCCCCCAAAAGGCTTTCCTTTTCTTCCTTGACAATTTCCAGATTTGAGCTAAAGCTCAAAAGATGCAAAGCCCTTTATGCATAAGGTGTTCATGAGTAACTGACATATGTGTGATTTTTCTTTGTATGGATTAGTAGCTAAATAAAATTTTTTTATCATAGAAAATTGACAAATAGCTCTTCAAACCTTTAAAAAAGAATATGAGAGCGGGGGATGTGGCTTGTCAGTAAAGCACCTGTCCCTCATGTCTGTGGCCCTGGGTTTGAGCTCCAGCACCACAAATTAGTCAACTAAGAGTAAGACAAGCCTTTAGAAAGAGTCCAAAAGCAAATAATGTACACTCACAGCTCACATTCCCTACAATTGTTCTAAATCTCTGATTCCTGCTCTTAAGTTTTACAGCATACCTGGAACAAAAGGCCGCACACACACAATAATTGAAATACTCAAATCTCCCTGGGTGAGCAAGAACCACCAGGGAAATGGGTCTGATAGGTCTGTGTTTTGTTTTCTTTTTAACAGATCAGCACAGTTAATATACAATCAAATCTCTATTTAAACAAACTTTCTTAACATGGTATGTTAGTAAATGCAATGCACATAGACTAAACAATACATAAATTTTAAAACATTCTTTTTGAGCTGAATTCTCAAGGTCCAAATGTCGTGCATTTGTAAAGCATGCCTAGGTAAGCACTGCAGCTTCAACTGGGGTTTTCATAAATGAATTACTTGTACAATGTACTGCAAACATTGAGGGAGTGGGGTTGTCTTAGAACTACCCTTAGAACTGTCCTTCCTCCAACCTACACATTCCCTATGCAAAAAGCCAAGGAACAGGATCATGAGTGTAGCATGCCATAAAAAAAATGATATTTGGTGCAAAGATGCAGTCATTCTACTAACACAACTACCAGCAGATTCACAAATTCAAGAATTCAGCTCTCCTTTTGGCCTCATCACTGACACCTGTATGAGTCCATCTAAGTCAGATCATTGTCATTGTTGATTTCTTTGCTCTTTAAAGGTTTGCTTTGAGGACTCAAAGGGTGGATATGAAGCTACAGTCTAGTAGGGGAAATAGATCAAATATATGGTCTCAAATCTCTCACACCCTATTCACTATTACTCAAAGCCTCCTAGATTTTCCTTTCCTTTCCCAGACTCTTGGGTCACCCAAGTTTCCACTGTCTATCCAGATCAAGATGTTCACAAACTCTTTTTGATACGTGCCAGGTGCTATGTGCAAACCAAGAGTTTTTCACAGGGAATGCCAGACTTGTTTCTACCCTCCTCAAGATTATCAGCTCCCAGGGCACTATTAGCTCATTCTGAAGTTCTAATTTGGAATCCCCAGCTTTTTTATGTATGAGAGGCATTTTTTCTTTCTTTTTTCTCTTTTTAAATTTTTTTTATTGAATCATCATGAGATTGAACATTACAAAACTGTTCATGATGCATTACAGTCATGTAATGGTCCAATACCTATCCCTACACCAGTGTAATTTCCCAGCACCTGTGCCCCAGTTTCCCCCAACCCCGACCTTTCAAGCCACCCTTCTATGGCAGGCACCATGAGAGGTATTTTTCTCAGAAGTTCTCTTGCTCCCTAAAAGGAGGGTGAGAGGCAGAACTTGGTTTCCATGACTTCCATGACTTCAACATATCGTGTCGCCATGTCAAATGGATGCTCATGGGCTTGGTATTTTTCTAGCTCATATCAGCAACCCTTTCTGGGGATTCCTAATATCTGAATTGTCTTATGTGTTATCAATTGATATGAGAACCAGGGGGTCCTACTATGATGTGTTTCATAAAAGGTTATGGGGACACTCTATAAGTTTTTCAGTTAGGAATGGTGAAACAGGCTTTTTGAGCATTCTTGAGCTTCATCAGCAGAGAACCCATTTCCTTATGCAACATAAAGTGGCAAAATGAGAATTCCCTCAGTGAAGTCCTGGGAGCAGCTAGTTTGTCAGCAAACCTCCCCACCACAACTCTACCAGAACTCATCTTCTAGGTCCAGTTCTGTGTGTACACAGATACACACATACATAACCGTCTTGGTTTTATTAGAAGGAATCCAGAGTTCAGAGTGCTGTTTTTAAGGACTTGAAACATTAAATATCAAAGATGCTAGGAATATTAGACCTGGAATGGAGAAAAGCTAAGAGGAAAGAATGAAAGTTATCCTCAAGTATGTAGTCACATGGGTTGGTCCTAGAGGCCATGACTAGAACCAGTGCACAAACAAGATAAAGGAAAATTGAAACTGAACCTAAGGGTAGACTTCCTAATTAGTGGTGTCTGAAAACGACTTGCACTGCCTTGGGACCCAATAAGTCTATGTTCATTAGGGACCTGGATGCATGAGCCATGTGGCAGCATGACAAGGATTTTATAGGGTCATTGAAGAATGGGCTGTATAGAAGATGTTGGATTTGATGATATCTGACATCTCTTCCATACTCATGACTTTCTAAATTTCTAGAACCTGAGTTCCTCAAACCCCTGGGCATTATAGGCACAAGATAAATGAAGTGAGAGTGATACTTGAGCAGTTTTTTTTCTCCTCCAGTTGCTGAAGGGGAAGCTAAAAGCAGACTAACACAAGAGCCTGGAGAGGTTCACAGTAAAAATTAGGTTAACACAAGATGGTCTGACTTTCATCCTTAGGAAAGAAACTAGTAAAGAATTGAGATGTGGAATGAATGTTTTTAAATATAAAAGGTTGTTACAAGTACTGATGTTGGGAGCTAAGGAGATAGCTCTGGAGTCAGGAGCTTTCATGCACAGGGGCCCAAGGTCAAACCCTAGCACTATTGGTGTGCCCTTTGTGGTCCCGAAGCACTGTTGACTCAGCAGTGCTGCATTGCTAGGTCCCACCACTGATAAGGGCAGTACAGCTGGGCAAAGTATCACTGGGAGAGGCCCTGGTACCCCTGAACACTGCTGCAAAGCCACCTCATTTCACACATACACATGCTCGTGCGCACACATACACACACACAAACACACACACACACAAAAGCAGCAGCAAATACTGTAATGCAACTGGTTTAAATCCGATCTTCCTTTCCAATTGAAAAGATGAGGCCTTGGACCAGCTGAGGCATTTACATCTTGAAGCAAGGTACCATATCTTTTCTTGTCCTGCCTGGTTATCACTGGCTAAGTAGTGGATCTGAGCAGTGACTGGGCAGAGCCCTGCAAATGCCTCACCTGCGTCCTTGTGCAGTTTCATCTTCAGCTTCCACCTCTCTGATCTGTGCAATTTCTAGTTCCATTTTGCATCCTGACAAAATGAGCAGGTCTGCTCAGAGTGGAATTCAAAGAAAAAGAGATCTCCGGACTGAATGAGATAGGAGATGCTGGCCTGCAGCTTCCCCATGTAGCGTGCCAGACTGCTTCCCAATGTCAGAGGTGGGACTGTACTGTCATCAAAATAAGATAGAGAAGCCACTGGACTTTGAGCTCAATCTCAAAATGACAGAGAAAAAAATTATCATGAAACAAAACAACAAAGAAACAAATCTTTTCATCAGAAATGCATCTCTTCCTTTTCTGCCACTTTTTTAAATCTGAATTTTGTGTGTTTTCTATTTCCTTGGCTAAAAATGTTTGTTTCCACTCTTGGAGACTCTGATATGCATTTCCTAGCCTCCTTCATGCCCTGTTTCTGATTGTCTCAGTTGAGGACAAGTAGCATGACTTCCCAAGGCGCTTAGGAAAATACTAGTCCAGAGCAGGCTGGGTTGGCAAGGTACAAGACCTTTGTTGGGAGCTGTATCAATTAGTGAAGGCCCATCAGGGTGAACATGGTCCCTTCAGAAACATGAATCCCTTGAGAAAAAGAAAGAGGGAGCTTGATGGCAGGACTCTTGAAAGAGTAAAGACTATATGGTACTACCGCCAGGCTCTACAACTCATAACCTCTGTGTCCAAGATTTGCCTGGATCCAAATTCAGGGAGAGGAAAATCCTGCATGTATCAGGGAGGAAGAAGAGAAAAACATCAAGGTCTAGGGACCAAAGAGATGGCGCAACATGCCAGAAACCTGCTTTGCAATGCAGCAGCTCAGATTCAAGCCTCAGCACAACCTGGTCCCCCAGCAGTGCCAAGACAGAGCGCGTGCGCATGTGCGTGCGTGAGAGAGAGAAATATAAAATAAAATAATGACAGGGCTGCTGCATTCATTGCATGGGTATGTATAATCAAGCTCTCTCCTTCCCTGCTCCAGCCTTTCAGTCTCCCCCTCACCCTCCATCTCACACGTCACACTAGATTCATACCAGTAGCAAGAAGGAGCTGTTTCTTGACACTGAAGCCAGATGCTCCAAAGAGCAAGAGCCAGGACAAAGACATTAGCCCACTGTCCACTTTATGACTCCAAACTCTGTGGAAGCGCTTTGAATACTCTCCTGGTGAGCGATTTACTGGGTGGCTGGTAACAGCCCTGGATCCAGTCTTGCAGAGAATTTATAGCCAAGTAAATTGATCCCAGAGTTATTTATTAGAGTGCTGTTCCTGCCAACAACTTCATACTAAAGTTGGCATTTGAAAATCCAGCAAGAAAGTTGTGCTCAAAAATTATTGCTGCAGGCTGCTCCTTAGCGTTTTGTTCCTTGGATTTTTGCCTGGCTAGTGGATTCAACAGGCTTGTCTCACACTCTCTCCATCCTTGTACAGAGCTCAGGCCACGCGGCTTGTCTAGAACAAGCATGGTACCACATGCAGGCCAAGACACAAATGTTCTGTGGCAAGCCTTCAAATATTGGCGTTTCCCTAAAGAAAATGTGCTCATTTAGATTTGGCAATTGCCTTTTCACTTGGGTGTTTGCCACTTTTTTCTTTTTTGCAGTGCTGGGGATGGAACCCAGGTCCTTGTATTTTTATTGTACATGGTGGGCAAGGGCTGTACCACTGAGCTACATCCATGGCCCCACCATTTCTCATCTTTTATTTTTGGTGGTGGCGATTTCTGTGCCACTCCAACAGTGCTCAGAACTTATTCCTGAATCTGTGCTCAGGAATCACACCTGGTGAGGTTCAGGGGATGATATGGGGTGCTGGATATCAACCTGGGGTTGGCTACATGAAAAGCAAAAACCCCACCTGCTGTATTCTAGCTCTGATGTCCTCTTTTAGTCATTTTTGCTTCAGAGAATTACCAGTGATCATCTGGCAAAGGTGAATGCAACTTCACAACACAAAGGGACGATTGTGACCAAATACCCTTCTAAAAACTGAACTTAGTGGTGAAAACCATAATCCACTGTGTCATTTTTTGTTTGATGGAGCTGTGGTGTCTGTTTCATTCTTACATGAGCTGTCAGTATTAGCAGGAGCGCTCCAAAATTCAAGAGGAATAGAGCAAGGGGCCAACTTGTAAGCCATAGATGGGTTACACAGAGGAAATGATGTCTGGGCAGGATGTGAAGGCAAGTGAGTGAATGGTTGAGGCAAAAGGGATATGGTGTCCCATGAGGCTGGACTTTCTGAATTGTGGGAGAAATCAACTCAACTCTAACCCAAGTCCCCCAAGATGTTTACCACAGACATTTGCCATGCTGTTGAGGTGCTGTACAACATTCACGAAACGGACAGGTGCTGGATGGCAACCAAGTTTCCAGAGAAAAAGCTGGAAGAGACATTTGGGAGCATGAGATTGTGAACTCTTGAAGATTTGTTGCTATTGGATAGTTTGGGAGGCCCTGGTTTTATTGGTGGAATTCTCTCTCTTTTTTCTTCGTTTCTTTCCAGTTTTGGAGCCACACATTGCGGTGCTCAGAGATTACTTCTGCCTCTGCACTTAGTGATCACTCCTAGCATGCTCAGGGTACTGTAGGGGATACCTGGGATCAAACCCAGGTTGGCTGTGTGCAAGGCAAAAGCCCTACCTGCTGTACTATTGCTCCAGCCCCATTGCTGGTGGAATTCTTAGTAGTGAAAGTTTGACAAAATAAGGTGCTGTAAGGGTCAGCATGGGAGGTTTGGGTGCTTGCTTTATGATTTTCAGCTTCAGCACTGAATATGTGCCCCCAAGAACTTCCAGAAGTGATTCTCTTTTTTTTTATTTTTATTAGTGAAACACCATGAGGTACAGTTGTAGACTTACAAATTTTTGTGCTTGGGTTTCAATTATACAATGATTGAGTACCCATCCCTCCATTAGTGCCCATTCTCCACCACCACTAATCTCAGTATCCCTCCCACCCTCCATCCCCCCCATCCCACCCTGCCTCTGTGGCAGGGCGCTCCCTTTTGTTCTCTCTATCCTTTTGCGTGCTGTGGTTTGCAAAAGAGGCATTGAGTGGCTATCATGTTCGGGGTCTATAGTCGACTTTCAGCATGCATCTCCCATCCTGGGCAGATCTTCACAACACCTTTTATTTGGTGTTCCCCTCGCTATCTGAGCTGCCTTTACCCCTAGAGTGTGCGGCTGGCCTCCAAGCCATGAAGTAAACCTCCTGGTATTTATCTCAGCTATTCTTTTGTGTTAGTCTCCTATTTTGTTACTTTATGTTCCCTAGATGAATGCAAATTTTCTATGTCTGTCCCTCTCTTTCTGACTCATTTTGCTTAGCATGATACTTTCCATGTAGTACCACTTGTATGTAAATTTCATGACTTCATCCTTTCTAACAGCTACATAGTACTCCATTGTGTAGATGTACCAAAGTTTCTTTAACCAGTCATCTGTTCTTGGGCATTCAGGTTTTTTCCAGATTGTAGCTATTGTAAACAGTGCTGCAATGAACAAACAAGTGTAGATGTCACTTCGACTATACAGAAGTGATTCTTGAGCACAGGACCAGGAGTAAGCCCTGAGCACAGGTGTTGGGTGTGGCCCCAAAACCAAGCAAACAAATATACACAGAGAAACAAAGACCTCTCGGGACCTGATTCAGTGGCCAAGCCTGCATGTCTGAGACCTTGGTTCAATCCCAGGCTCTGCCCTCCTTGCACCTAGCATGATCTAGGTGGCTCTGCTGTCTGGGAGCCTCAGAACCACAACCAAGTATGCAGTCCTTACTGTACCACAATCACATGTGCATACGTGTGTGTGCGCGCACACACCTCAACTAATGTGTGAGAATACCACAATTGAGTGTGTGCTCAGCCTCCCTCCCCACATTCATCACTGCAACACCTATAACAAAAACAAAAAGGAAGGAGACTATAAATACACACTTTATAAGATCCAGGTCCTGTCTCCTAAGATGGGTATAAGTTACAGACTGCGAAGGGAGAGGGAGAGAGGCTGGAGGCCACTGTCTCCGCTCCCAGGCTGAGCTGGTGGGGCAGAGTGTGGCCTTTTTGTGATTTCCTTTCCTGGGCTGCTTTTTCCAGTGTCTGTTAAGCAGATGTAAGGAGGAAAAGGGCCGGCTGGTCCTGGTCCGACACTGTTGTGGCTGTGAGCATCCCAGGGATGGGAGGAAGAAACGAGAATGATGTTTCTCCCGATCTGCCCCAGAATTTACTCTTCTCCAAACCTTCCTGATGCCCCGACCTGGTCTTTCTGTGAGTTCCCATCAGTCCGATCTAACCAGGCCTTAACCACCCGCAGATCTGACTCACTCTGGCCTCGATGAGGTCCACTGGCCACATCCGCTCAGCCCATCAGGGAGACTGATTTATATCATTTCTTTCTCTTTGCAAAAACATCCTTTTCCAGTTTTTTCCTTGAAATGATCTTCATGACCCAATTTAAGGAGAGAGGAAAGGTCACTCATGATCTTCCCAAATCACACACACACACACACAAACAGTTGCTGCCACAAAAAAAATACAAGAAGCCTGTTTTTCCCCTTTTGTTTACTTAGACCCATTATTTATATAATCGTCCTCTATGGGTTTTCAGGCTTACAGTGTTCCCACCTCCAATCCCACACCGTGTCCCCATCCCTCCACCACTTACCCCTGCTTCCCTCCCCCGGCCTGACTCCTTGACAGTTACAGTTTTAAGTTTAGTTGTTGTTGTTTGGGGCCCGTGCTTACACAATTGCTCCATCCGGTGGTTTCGCTGTGTACAGATAACTCATCTTTACTTCACAGAGGTGACCAAGCGCCCTGTCCCTTGTTCCTGCAATACAGCTAGACCTTTGCTTGTTGCTCCCCTTTTCTGTTTCTCTCCTTCCTTGGCATTTTTGTCTCTGTAACCTAGAGCCAGTGTTTTGTCCATCTTTGCAATTCTTTAGACAAGTTATTCTGTATAACACAGATTAGTGAGAGCTAATTGTCCTTCTCACTTAATATAAGATCCTCCAGTTCCATCCAAGTTGCAACAAATTGCATGATTTTATCCTTCTTTGTGGCTGAAATAAAGACCTCTATATAACTTGATTTTCCATCTTCTGTCATTGCACACCTGGGCTGCTGCCATATCTTGCCTAGTGTACTAAGTGCTGCCATGACTTTAGAAGTGTGTGTGTGTGTGTGTGTGTGTGTGTCTTTGAATGAATGTTTTTGTGTGTTATGGGTTGATACCAAGCAGTGGGATTGTTGGGTCATCTGGTGGCTTTATTTTTAGTTTTTTTGAGGAATCTCCAGAATGAATAAGACTTTTTTTTTTTTTTTTTTTTTTTTTTGCTTTTTGGGTCACATCCAGAGATGCGCAGGGGTTACTCCTGGTTCTGCACTCAGGACTTACTCCTGGCAGTGCTCAGGGGACCATATGGGGTGCTGGAATCAAACCTGGGTTGGCTGCATGCAAGGCAAACGCCTTACCCACTGTGCTATCTCTCCAGCCCCAATAAGCCTATTTTTTTTTCTTTCTTTCCATTTTGCGTTGGGGTGGGACATGCCATCGGTTCTCAGGGACCATTCCTGGCTCTATGTGGCACTGGGTATTTGAATCACCACAGCCCTATGCAAGGCAAGTGCCTTCCCTCCTGAGCTGTCTTTCCAGCCCTAGAAACTTATTTTATTTCTGAGTACACACAAAGTGGGCTGGAGCGATAGAGCAGTGGGTAGGGAGTTTGCCTTGCACACCGCCTACCCAGGTTCGATTCCTCCGCCCCTCTCAGAGAGCCTCACAAGCTACCAAGAGTATCCTGCCCGATGGCAGAGCCTGGCAAGCTCCCCGTGGCGTATTCGACATGCCAAAAACAGTAACAAGTGTCACAGTGGAGATGTTACTGGTGCCCGCTTGCTTGAGCAAATCGAGGAACAAGGGGAGGACAGTGCTACAGTCCTACAGTGTTACACACAAAGTAAAACCAAGCTCACATCTTGGGCAACCCTGTGGGCTCGCTGCTTTGGCTGGGGACTCCTCTAGGACTGACACTTATGTCTTCTCCCTCAGGCCAGTGAGAGGCGTGTTCATCTCATCGTGTCCCGCCAACTTCGCCCCCACAGTCCTGACATCTTCCAGGAGGGCAGCTGGAGCAACGGCAGCCGATCCCCAGAGCCAGGGGACCGTAGCAACACTCGGAAGGTAAGGGCTGTCTGGGGTCCCTGCGAGGAGAGCTCCCGGGCACAGCTGCACACCTTTATCCTAGGAGTGTGTTCTCTGGAGTTCATCACATAAAGACATGCTATTTGACCTGCAAGACTAAAAGGCCCATGTTCCATCTTCAGGATCTGGGGAGATGACAGGTGTCTTGTGTCTCAGCAGGAGCAGGGAATGTACAGGAATGTTCCGAAAGCTGACCTCCCAGGCCTCAGAGTGGGCCCAAGGGGCTAGCATAAATCAAATAGGTGTCATGTTTTTCCAACAGTCATTCTGCTGAAAGAGTGGTTTTCATTCATTTTGAAATGAAACAAGGAATCAGCTTTGTTTCTGGCTTTTGAAGTTCCCTGTCTGCCCATAAATGGAAATAATGGTTCCTCTTGCTCCTTCCAGTCTATTTCTGCAGAAGGGTCTAGAAAAATCAGGAGAAGTCTGCAGCTCCTCTAGCATTAGGGAGGAGTGCAGATTGGGGCCAGCCCAAGAGGGCATGTGCTATCTGATGCATTCACATCCTGAAAAGATTCAAAAGAGGGCAAAAAAGAACCCATCTTCCATCTTCCTTTAGATGGAATCCATCCTTCAGGCCAGCAATTTGCAACCTCTCTCTCTCTTTTTTTTTTTTGTTTTTGCATTTTGGGTCACACCCAGCATTGCACAGGGATTACTCCTGGCTCATACACTCAAGAAACACTCCTGGCAGTGCTCAGGGGACCATATGGGATGCTGGGAATTGAACCCTGGTTGGCTGCATCAAGGCAAACACCCTGCCAGCTGTGCTATCACTCCAGCCCCGCAACTGCTCTTTCAATGAGGTGACTCTCAGCCCAGTTTGAATTTGTGTTTTTGTATTTTTTAGACAATCACTCCTTGGAAATGGCTGTCTAAACAGTGTCCCACTGGCTTGAGACAGTTTTAGCATCCTAGTAGTCTTGGATTAGTATCTCAGGATCACAATGAATTCCTAGCCATCATTTCTCCTTGGATTTAGTTCCATTACAATCACTTGTAAAAATTTCAAAAACTGACGTATAGGTAGCCCATTCTTGTCCTATCAGAGTCAACATAGCCCATCAGGAAATATTTTGGTTTGAAAGAAATTACGAGTTAAATCTTTGAGCAGTGTATGCAGAAACAACAGTCAATATCTTATTTTTTTTTTTTGGAATGTCTGCTCTGTTTACGCAACTTATAAGGCCACATCCCCTCTCCTTGTTCTGGCCAGCTCTGTACCATAAATCTATAAATTACAGTTTTATTTGCAATAAGTCATCTAGACAGATCAAGTACATCCTGCTAAAAATGTTACGGCTAATGGCTCCCTGGTGTCTTTTCACTGGTAAATATCATTAGCATGTTTAAGTCAAACCAATGGCATTTTGTAATAGTAAACCAGCTTATTCAATTATAGTTTTCATCTAATTAGTGTTTAATTAACTAGACAATATTCTATTCTAGTTTAGTAGAACGCTAGGAAGAAAACTTTTTCCGGCACTGTGGTTTTAGAGCATCTTATCCCTCCCACCTACCCATCATGAGTCATGGAATGAGCCAGTAGGATTTGATCAGATTTTTTCTGTATTCCCCCCCCCCCCCCACACACACACACCATGCGTCCACTTCCTGGAAAACACATATAGAAAACGGGTCTGGCAGGGAATAGTGATTATTTTCATTTTATAGTTCTATCTGCCTCCTGAAATTCCCTCACACACACACAGTGGCATATTGAAAATAAAATTAAGACATATGGTTCTTTGATTTCATGTTTTATGATGCTACTAAAGTTTTGTTTTATTTAAGTAGCAACAGGACTTTTGAAAAGAAGTTTAAATGATCCAAAGAAACACCAGAGCAGGCAAACCAGGATTTGTGGGGCTGGAAAGCGTCCCGCCAAGGGAGGAGTGAAAGTGAGAGGCATGGAGTGGAGGTCGCAGTTTCCTCTTAGAGAGGGGAAGAGGTTTGACCAACAGAGTCTTGAGGGGCTACTAACGTGCCCAGATTGTATGCTCCTGACTCTGGACTGTTAGGACCCTGGGTAGTCACGGTGTTTTCCTGGCACTCCTTTCTTCATGTCTAAAAAAGTTTTATTTTTAAACATTTAAAGCAGGGGGCTGGAGCAATAGTACAGCGGGTAGGGCATTTGCCTTGCATGCAGCTGACCCGGGTTCAATTCCCAGCATCCCATATGGTCCCCTGAGCACCACCAGGAGTAATTCTTGAGTGCAGAGTCAGGAGTATCCCCTGTACATCACCGGGTGTGACACAAAAAGAAAAAAAAAAAACATTTAGGGGCCAGAATGATAGCATAGCGGGTAGGGCATTTGCCTTGCATGCAGCCGACCTGGGTTCAATCCCCGGCATCCCATATGGTCTCCCAAACACTGACAGGAGTAATTCCTGAGTGTAGAGCCAGGAATAATCCCTGAGCATTGCTGGGTGTGACCCAAAAAGCAAAAAAAAAAAAAAAAGAAAGAAAAGAAAACACCAAATATTTAAAACAAATACTCTTCAATGTGTTTTTATAGCTAAGAGATAAGTTCACAGGAACCCATGATATTTGTTTATTTGTTTGTTTTGTTGTAAGGCCTCATCTGGCAGTTCTCAGGGCATACTTCTGGCTCTGTGCTTGGGCTCACTCTTGCTGAGGCCTAAGGGATCATATATGGTGTGGGAGACCAACCCTGGATTGGCTGCAAGCAGAGAAAGCGCCTTAGCTGTTGGACTATCTCTCCAGCCTCCTGATGGTTTTTAAACAGTTTGAACTATTTCATAATGAATCACATTTGTAAATAGGTGAGAACATGCCGAAGCCTCTGAGGGAAGGAAATGAATGAGGGAGAACAACATCCCCGACGTATCTGATTCTTCCAGTCATTATAGGTTTCCTAGGTAGACAGGAAGGGCTCACAGGGCACTTTGGAGTTTCCATTCCTAACATGGACTCTAGCTGATAGCTTCTGGAGACAAGGGGACACATGGATGCATCTCTTCTTTGGGGTGTCCCAGCCAGCCTTTCATACTGAGCCTGTGGGTGTCCATAAATCCCCTTCGCTCCCTTGCAGCTAGAGTGTTTAGGAAACTCTGAGGAGAGTGAGAGAACACAGCCCTCCAGGAACTTGGTCTCAGCATAAATCATGCACCCTGCAGCCAGGAGTGTGTGGGCTTCATTAGCCCCGTTTTATAGGTCAGGAATTTCATTTGACAAAATTGATTTGGGTGACGCTGTCTAGCCAATGCAATAGTTAAGCTCTTAATGGAAAAATTAGGCCATCAGCCTTCCTTATGTTTTTTCCTGGGTTATTGAAAATAGGTAGCTCAGTTGATCACAGATATTTATTGCCTCTAAAAGACAACTTTAGTAGTATTTTAGTAGATAGTAGATACTGTTTTCCTTCTGCTAAAGAAGTATCCAGCCACTCTTCATGTATTCAGACAACATTCATTTACAACAAAATCAAGAAATCATGGAGAGGCCAGAGAGAAGTTATGGTCACTTTTGACATAGCTCAAAATATATATCATCTTGGTCCTTTTGAATGAATCAAGAAATCATGGAGAGGCCAGAGAGAAGTTATGGTCACTTTTGGCATAGCTCAAAATATATATCATCTTGGTCCTTTTGAATGAATGTGGTAACATATATTCTTTTGTTTTTATTTTGGGGTCACATCCAATGGTGCTCAGGACTTACTCCTGGCTTTGCACTCAGGGGCCACTCCTGGTGGGACTTGGGGGACCATATCTGGAGCCGGGGATTGAACCCAGGTTGATTACATGCAAGGCAAACACCCTCCCTGCTATACTATCACTCTAGCCCTGTATATGTTCTTTTGGAAAATATGAAGAGGTGCCTTTGTTTTCTATATCATACTCACTTCTATGACATAACTTCGGGAGATTGACCCATGAACCCTCTGTTACTCTTTGATCCCATATAGGAATCATGGTGTTAAGCTCTTTCTGTGTGGGGATCAGGTGCTTTAGAAAGAAAGTCAGGATTCAGCTGAAGCAGCAGAGCAGCCGATAGGAGTCTTGTTGTAGAACTCTGCCTCCAGTTATGGGGCATGGCACTGCCAAGGGGACCTCTGTGACAGGTGTTGGTGGTTATGTTGAGTATCTGCAGTTTTCCCGAAGGGAAGAGAGGACGTGGACCCTGAGAGTGCCCTTCAACTCTCCTCCGGCCTTGGCAGGAGTGTGGCAATGCCTGTGTTCATCCTGCTGCTCATTTCTTCTATTTTGAAACTTTTGCTGAAGAAAGTTCCATTTCAGCTTCACAGCCCTTGTCTGATAGCCTGATCTTCAGAGCTCTCCAAGTTTTAGGGGTTTATAGAAACACAACCCAGACATTACAAATAGGCATGGTAGCACAAACTTTGTCCTTTTTAAAAATTTTTTTTTAAAGCAGGTAGGGCATTTGCCTTTCATACAGCCAACTGGGCTGACCCAGGTTCAATTCCTCCACCCTTTGCAGAGAGCCCGGCAAGCTACTGGGAGTATCTCACCCGCAGGGTAAAGCCTGCAAGCTACCCTTGACATATTCAATATGCCAAACACAGTAACAACAAGTCTCACAATGGAGACGTTACTGGGCTGGCTGGAGCAAATCGAGGAACAACAGGAGGACAGTGCTACAGTGCTACTTAATTTTAATCGATCACTTATTCTATTACTACCACCTCACCAAATCATAGCAATTTAAAATGTATATGTTTGTTGACAAACATTTACTTTGCTTCTTCAGTGTTCTAATTCTATACGCAAGGGCTGGGGATGGAGTAACAGGTTATTATCATCTTTCATAAGGCCACAAAATCAGATGTGGATAATTCTAACCAGAGAAGAGCATGAGCTCATAGACGCATCAAAAGTCAAGGTGTCCTCAATTGTAACTTATTTGTTGACTGCATAATATATTCACAGGTTTTTGAGAAATGCAAAGTGTGCTATAAGAAGTCCCTGGCTCTCAGATATGTTTGTTCCTCACCTCCACCCCCACAGTACCCCTTATTTTCTTTATGAAACAGCAAGTACTGATAAGATCTTATCCTTCTAATATAATGAGTGTATGGTTACACTATTTTGTTCATTTATTTTTTTTACATTGTTTTAACTTTCTATTATTTGTTTCTTTATTTTATTATGGGCCATACCCAGTGATTAAGAGCTACCTTAACTCTAGATTACTCAGAGCTATTAAATTAAGCTAAGGATGATCATTGGAGAGCTCTGAGGCAGTGGTGAATTCTGAGAGTATTTGAAGTTCATTAATTTTCCCTAGGGATTTCCAGAGAACCATAGGGGATGTCGGGGATTGAACCTGGGTCTGCCACATACAAAGCAAGTACCCTAAATGCTGTACTATCACTTTGGCCCCTTAGTTTTGTTTTCAGCCATATTTTTCTTGGATATTGGATAAAGTGTTAATGTGTTAGAAATATTTACCAGAGGTGGGTTTTGGATTTAATCCCTGGCATCCCATACGGTCCCCTGAGCACTGCAAGGAATAATTCCTGAGTCCAGAGCCAGGAGTAAACCCTGAGTATCACTGGGTGTGGGACCAAAACAAAAATAAAAACAAACATTTATCAGTGCCCATGCCCACTGCTATAGTTCATAATCACTGCACAGACAGGGAGAAACCTTTTCCAGAAAACTATAGATTGGACTGTGTTCATTAAATAGTGCCCTGGAGCCTACTCTAGTTGCTTCAAGGTGATACTGCTTGTGACTTTGGACATTTTCAATCCTATGTTGTTGAATCACATCTTGATATTTTTTGTTTGCTTTTCAAAAATTTGTCCACAGTATATACTACACAGTACACTATATTTTTACAATAAAACTAAAGGCTACAACTGAAGGTAATTTGAAAATCCAGTATGCTATCCATTGCACAACAGAGCCACCTTAACTATAGATTACTTAGAGCTATTAAATTAAGCTAAGCATGACCATTGGAGAGCTCTGAGGCAGTGGTGAATTCTGAGAGTACTTAAAGTCCATTAATTTTCTCTTGGGATTTCCAGAGTTACTTGCACAAATCAAACTGGGGTAATTGGATTGGAAAGATAGTAGGGTACTCGCCTGGGATGCTATTGACCCATGTTTGATCCCTGGCACTATATATGGTCTCCTGAGTTCTGCCAGAAGTGATTCCTGAGTGCAGAACAAAGAGTAAGTCATAAGCCCTGCCAAGTGTGGTTCCAAAACAATAATAATAATAATAAATATTAAAAGTTAGGTAATATAATAATTCAACTCTATTCGAATATTACTCTTTTCATAACTTGTAAGACATTCCTGATGGTCCTCAACATTGGCAGGAGTTTTATGAAATGCTGACTCATCATTCTCAGGAATAAAGGAGTTGCTAGAACTTGGGGATGCAGTTCCCTTTGCAGAGTACTTCTCCTGCCATTTCTAACCTGTTCCTTCTGTTATTTCTACGGGTCCCATTTGAAAAGCAAACTGTGGCTGAGTCCATCTCCAGAATTTTGAGAATGGCTAGAGGGAGCAATGCACATTCTGTCTATCCCCTGGACTACCACAATCACATGGTTCTGTGTGTATATGTGTGTGTGTGTGTGTGTGTGTGTGTGTGTGTGTGTGTGTGTATGTGATGATTCCTGGGCCAGGGATCAAGTCCAGGACCTCATATAGCTATGACACACACCATCACTGGCCCCCACCAACTCAGATGAACTCGATGGGAGTGGGTGGTGTTGTCTGTAGCCAGTGTAAAGCCTCCACGAACATGAATCATGCTGTTTCTCCGCTTGCATTTCCAGCTTCTCCGCCCCACGGTTACTTGTGTTGAGAAGATGGTGAGTGTCCGCAAAGAACCCAGCGACTCTCTCGGCATGACAGTAGCAGGGGGAGCGTCCCATCGGGAGTGGGACTTGCCGATTTATGTTATCAGTGTTGAACCTGGAGGAGTCATCAGCAGAGATGGAAGGATAAAAACAGGTAAAAAAAGTAGAGACTTAAGGAGCTGGGGTGGCACATCGTTCAAGGAACCAGCTGCCCTCTGGGTTAGGTTCCTTTCCAGAGTTAATGAGTGTGACCATGAGGTGATCTGGCAGGGATGTTTGTTCTTCAGGGGCATGATTGGTCTGCGTCTGGTTATGAGTGTGGGATTTGCCCCCTCTTAGTTCCAGAGGGACCCTGTGAGTCATCTTGCCAGTGAAGCTGGAAGTTACACAAGCTTCCTGGAATGAACAAAAAATGGCTCCAATTAGGAGCAGGTTTGCTTGGATTAAAAGGCCTAATTTGGCTTCCTTTATTTTCACTGATTTCCCGCTATGATTTGTTGCCTACTGTCTAAACCCCATCAAACATGTTGTGATAATTATGGAAAATGGGTAGGATGGGTAGGGAATGTCTTAAATCATAGAGGGAAATATATATATATATATATATATATATATATATATATATATATATAAGCCCGGCAAGTTACTAAGAGTATCTTGCCTGCATAGCAGAAAGAACCTGACAAACTACCCGTGGCGTATTCCATATGCCAAAAACAGTAACAATAATGGGTTTCATTCCTTTGACCCTGAAAGAGCCTCCAGTATGGCAGCATTGGGAAAGATGAGTAAGGAGAGGCTGCTAAAATCTTGGGGCTGGGTTACTGGCTCCCGCTCGAGTAAATCAATGAACAACAGGATGACAGTGACAGTGACAGTGACATTCTCACTGATTCTTTACTGACCCTGGGATGAAATTGATTTCTGAGTTGTTCCAGTATGGAGCTGCAGAGGGAAAATTATTTGATCGACTTGAAGCCAGTAGTCAGTGACTATTGATAAGATATAAATACAGGCTGAGTACACTGCCTGTGAAAAGTATTTGACTACTTTCATCTGTGTGTGTGTTTGACTATACACTTGCTTTTTACCCGGCTCATTGGAATGAAGGAAGATGGTACCAAATTTGCATCCTTAGCAGTATTGTCATCTCCTGCTCCCAGGGGTTGCTCAGATGGATGGTCAATGTTCAACCTTCTTCACATTCAAGAGGGGGAAATGGGAAGTGTTACAAGACTCATTAGTGATTTTCCAAGTAGCAAACAGGAAAGAGGGGCCAGAGAGATAGTACAGTGGGGACAGCACTTGTTTTACACATAGCTGATCCAGGTTCATCCCCAGCCATCCAATATGGTCCAGAGTGAAGAACCAGGAGTAACCCCTGAGCATTGTCAGATGTGGTTCCAAAACACAAAAAAAGAACAAAAAGAAATAAAGAAAACAAGATAGAGATAAAAAGAATAGAAAATGATGTTAGGAGATGTTTCTCTTTCTTTTGCTTTCTTTTTCACCTATTCATTTGCGTGGAGAATGATAAGTTAATCAAGAAGACCTATGTAAGAGTCGGGTGACATGATGTATGGGATGGGTAGACACAGCAGGTGCTTGGCCAATGACGGTGATAATCACTTTGGCACTGAAGAGAAATATTGGCTCTTCATCCCACCTTCTTAAGTGCACAGTTCCAGGGGCGGCAGAGATAGGTTTAAGGCACTTGACTTGCAGGCAGCATACTTGGGCTCAGTCTTTGGCTCTGCTTATGGTCCCTCTATCACCACCCTGATTCAGCCCTGAGCGCAGAGCCAGTAGTAAGTTCTGAGCACCCCCAGGTGTGGTCAGTAAACCAAGAGCTACAGATCCAGGCCCACTCTTCTTAACTGCTGGACTCCTCTGCTGCATGTACCCAGGGGGTTTCCTGTTCATTCAATCTGTTGCTTCTGGGTATCCCCCAGTTGCTAAACTCCATGTGGTATGGTAGCTGGCAGCTTTTGCCAAGTGCTCTTTGTGTTAAAAACAGGACACAAACAGAAATACAACACCTAGAGTGATGAGTGATGTTTTAGAAGCCCCAAGGCAACCTGCTGGTTGCTACTGTAGTCCATGCACACTGATCACCTCCAAGTGTGACTGCCAAGAGGCAAGGATGGGAGCCTCCCCCGCTGCTTTGGGGCAACCCAGCCCCTCACTGTCCCTTGCTCGCAATGGAAAGTTCTGTCTGTGCTCTTACGATGGCTGCTTCTTCTCCCGCCACTAGGGGATGTTCTGTTGAATGTGAATGGAATCGAGCTAACCGAGGTCAGCCGGAGTGAGGCTGTCGCCTTATTGAAAAGCACATGTTCCTCGGTGGTGCTTAAAGCTCTGGAAGTCCGAGACTGTGAGCCCCAGGAAGATAGCAGCTACCCTGAGGCCTTGGACTCCAACCACAACATGGCCCCGCCCACTGACTGGTCTCCGTCGTGGGTCATGTGGCTGGAGTTACCACGGTGAGTCTCAGAGTGATGTCCCCTGGGAAAAGTAGGAAGGGGGCAGTTACAGTTTGCAGACCACTCTTTCACTCTCTTGGGCTGACTCACTCTCCTAGCATCTTAATGAGACGCAGGCTGGTGTGTGGGACTATTTGAAGTAATTCTGTCTTCTCTTTTAGAAGTGAAAAATACATGCATGAATGCTAAGGGGGGATAGGAGGAGCTGGGTACCCAAGTGGAAGCCCTGTTAGGATGCACGTGGAGAAGCTTCCAGAACTGCCCGGAATGGTTGTGCCTGTTCGTGCAGCAAGGATTTCAGCTGACCTACCGGGCAAAAGGGGGTTGAGGACAGCCTGTTTGCATCCCTTCCCCGGTGGCAAAGGGAGGGTTGCCTTTTCCCTTGTTGGCTGTGGCAGCTGTAGGGTGGCCCTAGGGAAACACCGCCAGTGTCTTCCTCCCGTAGTTTACCACTTTGTTCACAAAGGAAGGAGACAGAATGTTTCACCTTCTCCTGATGTTCAAGCACAGATGGGCAGAGGCATTTCTCAGCTTCTCCACCCCGGGCTTAAGTATTAACGTTCCTGCGGACAATGTCAAGCAGGCAGCTGAGTTGCCATTTCACAAGTTAGCATTTCATCTCATCCCACGAAATCTGTCATCTATTCATAGAGACACTCGAGGAAAGGGTATGGTGGGGGATAGGGGGAGCCTTAGCAAATGGCCTTCTACAGACATGAAATACCAGAAGGACACCTCTCCTGGGGGCTGATGACCTGCATAGGAGCAGACACTTTGGGTGTGCACAGGATCGTCTTCCTATGATTAGTGGTAACTGCAGAGGATGACAGGATGACATGGGATTAAGTGAAGGAAGCAGGATGTGTGGTTTTGGTGCATTTTTCTGGAGGGTGGAGATGAGTCGTTTTTCCCTTTTCTCTTAAATTTTAAATGAGGTCTAAAATAATCCCTGACTCAAATACAGACTGACCTAGATTCCTTGGCTAAGCCTTCGATGATTTGTTTCTTCAAATCAGTGCACTTAAAAAAAAATAGTTGCAAACTGAGCATCGAAGCAGCCTGGGTAGATGAGGGAACACTTTTTTTAAAAGAAAATTTTATTAAAAGAAATTTTTTGAAACTGAAATAGAATACATTGGATCTCTCTCGCTCTTTTTTCTCCCTCTCTCTCTCTCTCTCGCTCTCTCTCTCTCTCTCTCGTAATTTCTTGGTGCTTGAAAGTGTTTCTGTGCTATGATCCAGTTACTGCCTGCTAATTCCTGTAGGACAGGACCTGTGGGAGATGCTTTTCATTCCAACACAGCTGGGAAGATGGCTTTCTCTCTTTCTTTCCTCTGTCACTTGCCCTCGGATGTAGCCTGCCCTTGTCTGTTCTTGCCAGAGAATAGATTTCACTCACTTTTTAAAAGAAGAGGGAAGGTTGGGGCTGGAGCAATAGCACAGCGGGTAGGGCGTTTGCCTTGCACGCAACCAATCCAGGTATGATTCCCAGCATCCCATATGGTCCTGAGCACCGCCAGGGGTAATTCCTGAGTGCAGAGCCAGGACTAACCCCTGTGCATTGCCAGGTGTGACCCCAAAAGCCAATAAATAAATAAACAAATAAAAGAGGGAAGGTAAAGTGATAGTATAATGGATGGGACATTTGCCTTGCGCATTCCAGACCAGGGTTTAATCCCTGGTACCACATGTGGTGCCAAGCCTGCCAGGAGTGATCCCTGAGCTCAGAACCAGGAGTAAATCCTGAGCACAGCCAGTGTGGCCCCAAAACAATAGTGAAAATAAAAACAAAAGGAGAAGGCTGGAGATGAAGCTTGGGTAGACCTTCAGATGTGTGAAGCTTGGGGTTCAACCTCTAGCACTGCTTACCTAAAACAAAAGTGGAAAGAGCAAAATGTTGGCTGCTCAGACGACACGTTTTTGGTCACCTTGGCAATTCTTACTTTCCTATTTCCCTCATTTCCCACAGAACACGAGCACAGGAAAAAATTCAGAGAGCACCAAAAGGTCCAGAGTGAGGGAAAGCAAGTCTCCCTGCTCAGTGCTCTTAGCCCAACTGCACAGAGGTCAGCCCTGATACAACAAACCTTTGTGTTCTTCCAGAGAGTCTGCCAGGAATCCAAGGGTTTGCCCTCGGGGTCACACAGCTATTCCAACTGTAGGAGGATGAAAGCAGCCATGGGTATCTTGTGGATGAGCAGACAGAACTTATACCCCCATATTTGTTTGTTTGGGGGCCACACCCAGTGATGCTCAGGGCTCCATGCTCAGAGATCACTCCTGGAGGTACTTGAGAAACTGTAGGTGTTGGTTGGGATCAAACCTGGCTTGGAAAAGTTCTATTTTGCTATACTATCTCTCTGGACCCTGTACTCCCAGAACACACACACACACACACACACGCACACATACAGAGCATAAAAACTAGACACTCCGTAGTGGTTGTTCAAACCCAAGCATATATCCTGGGCATCATGGCCCTCGGTACAGATCACGCTGTGTCTCTGCAAGGCTGCACTAGTCTCTAGCCTGGATGCACCATGGTTTGTGGAGGCCGGGCTACAAGCAGATCCCTCACTTGTTTTTTTATCTTCAGCCTCACATACCAGCCCATCAGCAAAATCTATGCCCAATCAAGTGCTCATCATTGCAATGTTGTCATGTTCACCACCAAGAGGAATTGGTTCCACAAATTCAGCTCATCCACACCTCCAAGAGACAGTCTGTCTAGAGAGAAAATGATCAGATTATAACTCACACTGGGTTGAGCACTTGCTGGGCATATGGGAGGCCCAAGTTCCCTCGGTTGATACCACCTGGTCAGTCAAGCACTACACAGCGTGTAACAAAAGGAAAACTAAAAGGAGAAGTCAAAAGAAGACTTCTTTCTTTTAAGACGTTTTTGAGGCATCATAATCTGATAACTCATATTGAACAGTGGAACGAAGATCAGGCCTGTCAGGTTTCTTTCCTCCTGTATAGTTTGGTCTTTTCACCTAATATTAGCAGTAGCTGTGACTTCAGCATTACTGACCCTAGCTTTGCACTGAATACCATTTAGCTTTCATTTTCTTTTACATCCTTTTCACCTCTATTTCCATCCTGTTTTCTTTGCTGATTTTAATCACCTTTCCTAGTCTTGCTTTCAGTGATTTTTGTCTTTTCTTTTGAAAGCTTTTTGTTCTCTACTTCCTGTAAACTTGTTTTCCAGTTTTATCAAACTGTCCTTGAAATCTTTTTCTGCCCAGTCAGTTCCCTTGGTTATACAGCAGATTTTTTATTAATTTCATTGTGGTATAATTGTTTGTAAATTTCATTTCTGGTAGCAGTTCATTTCCATGGTGGCATTTCTCTTGCCAGTTCAGTTCCTTTCCCTCTTTTCTTTGTAGTGTATCCCTGATTGCTTGTTAGTCGTTGTTGCTAGTTCAGCATTTCAGGAAGTGGTTCTCTCCTGTGGAGAAGGAAACAGGGACATACACCACACACCGGCATGAGTGCATGTGTGTGCACACTCACACACAGACACACACAGGGCATGTTTTACCCCTCCCAGATGGGGATGAGTCTTTGGCAGTCTCTTTCCACCTGAGCCCAGGAGGCTCTACCTGGTACATGTGAGCTATCTGTGTGGGATCTCACTGCCTCACTTATGCCCTTTTTGCTGCTTTGCTCACTGCAGTCACCTCTTCCGGGTGCTCCCCTGTGGAGTGTGGGTGTTTTTTGTCCCTGGGAGCTGAGGGCGTGGCTGGCTCCCTTCACCCTCCAGCTGGGCACCCGCTCCCACCTCACCTCTTACTTCCACAGCCTTTGGCAACTTTCCCTCCTAGAGACTTGTTAGGTTGAAAATGGAGCTTGTGGTTTTATTACTTTTTGCTCCCAAGTTTCCCAGTTGTTTCTCCAGTTACTTTTATTTGGTTTTGGGGTCACATCCAGTGATGTTCCGGAGCTAGTCCCAGTTCTGTGCTCAGGGACCACTCCTGACAGTGCTCGAGGCATCCCTCTGGAGCATACAAGGCAAGTAAGTCCTTTACCCTCGTGCTCTATGGTCTCTCTAGTCATTCTTAAAACAAAGGGAGACATGCATTTGCATGCTGCTATTTGAAAGAAGTAAATCCACCTGACATTTTTTTCAAAGGTCCTTTATCCTCATTGTCCTCTTATCTGGGGCTTATAGGTGTCCGGGGATGTGTGCTCCAGTGCTAACACTCTCCCATCTTCCTGGGAGAATAGAGGGGGCCCTCTCTGAAGACCTGCTGCTTTATTCTGCAACCAGGGCCATACTCCACAACTGGCTTTCAAAACACGCCGAACAAGTGTAGCAGTGCACATGAATGCATTTCTCCTCCCAATAATGGAAACTTTCACTCTCCCAAAACTCTTCAAAATAATCTAGAAGAGGACTCTGTATGAGAGCAGGTGTCAGATTTTTTTTTTAAGTCGGAAATTTCTAGGTCTAGGCAGGGAACACTATTAGGTCCATTGCTGCCTGTAGTAATAATCTGTCATCAGTGGCTGATTCTCTAACTTTTCCATATGGCAGACTAAGTCTGTATTTTTTTTTTAGATGATGGGTATTTATTCAGGTTTTACATTTTCTTTGTTTGCACTTCCCTCTCATTTAAAACTACCACAGGAGCTGGAGCAATTTAAGGAGTCTTAGAAAGCAAGTATGAGGGTTAAGTACAGGGGTTAAGGTGCTTGCCTTACATGCAGCTGAAACAGGCTTGAATTCCGGGCACCAAATATGGTCCCATAATCACCAGGAGTGAACGCTGAGCAGAGCCAGGAGATGTGTCCCCAAGACAAAACTTGCCTTAAAGTGGCTCTTGTTCAAGGCCACAAGGTATGTGAACAGGCGGAGCTGAAATGCCAACCAAGCTGCCTCCTTTTAGACATTGGCGAGGTTTGGTCTTGGCTGGCCACTTGGCACTCACACTTCAGCCCTGATGGCCCAGCTGCACTGCACTGGCCAGCCTTGCAAGACAGAGCTTGGCAAAGGGAGCCCTCAAGAGAGCCCGAGAAGGAATAGTGAAACGGGAAAAGAAGTCCCTTCATAAGTCACGCCCTGACAGAGCTGACTACATCAAGAAAGGCTTTCAAAGTGGAGTTTAGACAGAAATGACCATTTTCTCCTTGGGGAAAAACCACCCCCTTGTTCTTCTTTGAACTCTTGTTTTCTTCCCTTAGGCTTGAATCGAATGCATTCAGAATCCCATTTAGAGTTGATTCTAGTAGCTCAATGTTTTTAGTCTTTGCCTAGCAGGGAGTGAAGTACTCCAGGAGGAAAAGTTCCTCAATAGCCTCTCCTCTGATGCTCAGAAGTCCCAACCAACCCAGGTGTGACATTTTCTGACTTTTGAAAGTCTAACACTGTGGTCTCACTACCACAGGACAGCAGAGAAGGCTCACGACAGAGAGGTGCTCTTACTCTTGGTCATAGGGGCAACATGGGAATGCTGTGGTCTCTACACTAAGTGCCTGAGCACGGTGTACCCAGCCTGCCTCTGCTGAAAGGTGATTGAACAGGTTCTCCCCAGGAACAACCCTTGTGACTTCATGTTGCAGGTTTTCTCTGGAACACAGACATTTCAGAGGGTCCTATTATACTTATTCATGTGAAATAATTCAGTAGATTTCAGCGTTAGATCCAAGGTAATACTTACTGGAAAAACAATGGTCAAATACTCTTTCAAGCATTGTTCTATGTGCCCATTTGTTATTTTTGGTGATTGGGGGTGGTGGGCAGGGAGTGGCACATACCTGACTGTGCTCAGGGATCACTCCTGGCAGTGATCAGAGCACCACATGTAGTGGTGGGATCAAAATGGGCTTGGACACATGCAAGCAAGCGCTTTAACTCCTGTATTATATCTCTAATCTAACAGAATCTTAAAGATTCACAACTGGGATATAAGGCAGATATACTTGACCATGACTTTAGGTGATAATCATCTAATTCTATATTTAACTCCATCCCCAGTTGGGTAAGACGGAAATATACAGACTCTAATCATTGGGAAACAATGATGGGTATCTATCTCCTTTCTACATAAGCAGCCAGTGACCTGGCACCCCAGGGCTCTTACAGGATGAATTTACTATTGAAAAGACAGCAAATGGATATTTTACAAGGAAAATGTGGTTATGTTTCATTTAATAAATTTTACAACTACCATCTTAATGTAAGAAATTGATCTCTGTATTATATATATGGCATTGGCTACAAAACAAAATTGAGTTTAGTTTACATTTTTAAACTTACTTGCCAAACATATCCAAGGCTTGTTTCATTTCAAGCAGGAGACAGCAACATAGTATGTCATGTTACACTGATTAGCGAGGTTGTTGTCAAATGTGACCAGCAATCACTAACAAAACATTTCACAAAGCATTAGTGGCATTTTTTTTAAAAGGCAATTATTTTAAGGTACAGTTAATTAAGCGGCCTTATGTCGGTTCCACCAACACAAAAACACTACTTTTCAAACACCCTTTCTGATTAGGGAATTTAAGTGAAATCCAGCTTCTCATAAACAACCTGTTGTAATTGTAACACCATTTGCACTTAAGTCTATACCTATGTGACAATGATCCAACTGATACTGAACAGTATATATTTAATTTTCTGTTAGCTCAAAGGAATCCTCATTTAATGACTGTATTCTTTCGCCCATCTGTTTATAAACTACTATTTCATTATCTGAGTGTTTCTTCCTTCAAACGAAACCATTATTTATACTCATAAATTTCCATTTACTTTCTGTGCTTAAATACTTCTGTTATCACCTACCAAAAAGAACTGTAAACAGCCATTCTTCAAAAGTGAAAATAAAGGGGCTGGAGCAATAGCACAGCGGGTAGGGTGTTTTGCCTTGCACACAGCCAACCTAGGTTTGATTCCCAGCATCCCATGTGGTCCCTCAAGCACCACCAGGAATAATTCCTGAATGCATGAACCAGGAGTAACTCCTGTGCATCGCAGGGTCTGACACAAAAAGAAAAAAAAAAAAAGTAAAAATATAATAAACTGTAGGAAATCCATTTATAGGGTTAGATTTAGAAGCCATTTAAAAAGATTAACTTAGTTTTTTAAAATAAATGTATATCCACAAGCTAAAAAGTGACATTCATAATCACATTTAGATTTGGTTCAGCCTTAATAAGAATTTAGGTATATGCAACTTTTGAACATAAATTGAAATTAATATTTAATATCTTCAGGGTCCAAAGTTTTGGGGTTTCCCCTTCCCCCCTTGGGGGAAGTGCCACACTCAGCGGTGCTCAGTGATCACTCATGATGGACTTAGGGGACGATATGGGATGCCCAGGATTTAACTTGGGTAGGCTGAGTGCAAGGCAAATGCTCTACCCAGTGTACTCACTCCAGCCCTTTCTTGACCCAAAATATTCTTTCTCAGTTATATAAACAGAACATAACAACAGATGGTGGTCTTTTTAAAGTGTTAAGCTATGAAACACTGAAGTTAAATTAGAAAAAGCCAACTAACAGAACAAAGGATCCTGGGAAGGATACAATTTTGAAATACATCTAGTGCTATTTATTCAGCACTTAAAAATAAAGCTAATAAAGGGAATGGGAAATAAATCACAAATTATTCACTAAGTCAAACTTAAATGTGTATACTATTTCAGGTACTTATTTAACTGTAAAGATGTTATATTAAGAAGAAATACGGCTGGAAGTCTGGGCTTTTGCATTGTAGGAGGTTATGAAGAATACAATGGGAATCAACCATTTTTTATCAAATCCATTGTTGAAGGAACACCAGCATACAACGATGGAAGAATTAGGTAATAACACCTACTTGAATAATATAATCAAGTATTATTTTATGTTTGGCCCTATTTGGAATAAGCTGTATTTATTAGATCTGTTTCATTGCTAAGAAATTAAGAACATTTATGCAGCATTCAATTTTTAAAAAATCCACAGTGATTACTCTTGGTCCCATAGAGCAAGCAACTTCTTAAACCTTTAGCATCCCTTCTAATAGGAGAAGCAAGGATACAGAATTTGCAGTTAAATTGGTGGGAGGAATAGAAAATGTTTAGTTATAAGGAATGAAATTAAAATTGATGAATGCAGTGAGAACTAAGAACACCATATAAACCTGCACTAATTTCAACTTCACTGGTAAACTTGCACTAACTTCAACTATGAATTAAAATATTAATCATGTATTTTGTGGTTTTTGTTTTGCTTTTAGATGTGGTGATATGCTTCTTGCTGTCAATGGAAGAAGTACATCAGGAATGGTACACGCTAGCTTAGCAAGGATGCTGAAAGAACTTAGAGGAAAAATTACCCTCACTATTGTTTCTTGGCCCGGCACTCTTTTATAGACTCAAAGATGGGTCAGAGGGAAAAAAGAAAATCCCAAACAGACTTTGAAAAACTGAATCCTGTCAATTTCTGTATTTAAAGAATACATTGTAAAAATGTAAACTTTAATGTCAGGAACACTATGGTCTAATGAGAGCCAATTGCACCTCACAGAATCAAGTTCTCAAAATATAAAAGTTACTACTAGTTTTTATTCAGTGTGGAGAATTTCTTATTACTCTACAACTTTATGTTTATATTTTTCTATCCAATAAAAAGTTCTTAAACAGCTAAAATGGTTTTTATGCCCCCAAAGAATTCAACTCATACAATAAAAAATTTGCTGGTCTGTATTTAAACATTTCAAAAGTAATTTAAAGTCAGAAGATTTTAAAAGTGCATTGCTAAAATGTTCATTTCATCAAATGAGAAATAAATATTTTTCAAAAACTAGTTGTCTTTTAGCATGTGATACTAATTTCCTTTCTACTGACAGTACTTGACAGCACCTCATCACTCATTCAGGTTACCAGTCAGGTTAACTGTCTGAAATTCTTATCATTAAGTTCTGCACACCTTTTGACCAATGAGCCTTAGAAAACTTGCATCAAGGCCCAACTAGCCAACTTGATCCTGGTTCATTGATTGTTAACCATAAAGCAATTCAACTTTGTTACTATGATGAGATGAGTGTTATTTTTTTTCCCCCGGGGGGGGGGGGGGGGGCGGAAGGGTCATACCCAGCGATGCACAGAGGTTACTCCTGGTTCATGCATTCAGGAATTATTCCTGGCTCGGGGGACCATATGGGATGCTGGGATTCAAAGCCGGGTCGGCCGCAAAAGCCCTACCCGCTGTGCTATGGCTCCATCCCCAATGATGAGTGTTCTTGTGCCTGCTAGAAACAACAGTAAGGGCAAGCTGACTCATAGATGTCACCCAAGTATACTTCTATTAATTTTCATATGAAAGCTTCCCCATTTTATTTTACCATGAACCCAAATTTAGACTGCTGAAGGCCTACCAAAAAGTTGTGTAATTAAAACTGTGTATGAGTAATAGTGCCAAAGCAGGAAGTAGAAAAGACCACCTTGAATCAAGAATAAAAGGTCCCTCTGACAGTCCGACCTCCTTAAGAGAGCAGAATTTGATTCGCTCACAGATACACTAACTAGCCCAGCTGGAACTCTGGGTCTGCTTTAGACACTGTGTGTGTATACAGAGCTCCATCAGGGAAACTCCCTGCCAAGGGACTAATTCACATCACTATCGTGAAGTCATTGCTAGCTTTATTTTTTAAATATTACAAGACAAAATGTTTTAACTTAACATGAAAAATTCACTCTTTTATTATTTTTTGGGGGGAGGGTTAGGGAGGGGAGGCTAACTTTGCATACTAACAGAACAAGATTAAAGGTCAATTTCTTAAACATTATCCAGAAAAAATAACAAGATTGACAGCATCCATTTCTGGCACTGATATACACAAAAAGGCCACCCATGCCCAGGCTACTCAGCCGGTGCAGCTTCGGTGCTCTCCTGCTCAGGGGCAGGCTCACTGCCAGCTTCTTTTCCTTCTTTACTTCTTTTCGATTTTTTGTGCTTGTGTCTCCTGTGACTGTCTCCTTCTTCACTTTCATGACGTCGTCGACTATTACTGCAGGAGAGGAAAATGTAAGAATCTTAAGAAATGGTTAAGATTACAAATTTAACAAAGCAACTCACTCTGTAAATTCTCTACGTCACACTGCATTTTGAATCATTCCTTTGTTTTCTTGAACACATTCTGAGAGCAATCCACTTACCTAACTTTTATGCAGGTATTACATTAATATCAACTTCATTGATCCTGTTATAGATTCACAAGTCCCATACACTTTATTCTAAAAGACTATTACCAACTAAAAATTGAAACACTGAATCAGAATAGAAAATACTTTCTAGGCTAATTTTAGAAAAACGATAGGCATTAAAATTTAATACTGATTTTTTGAGACTACTGAATTTTCTCTAACTCATTTTTCTGATTCAGTAATTTTCTCTAATCAAACCGAACATTGCTTTTCTTCCCATTAAATACTAGCTTATCGGCCAACATTCCCCTTCTCATAACAAGATGTCAAATAATTTTGCATCCCATGCTACTTATAGGTATTGAATGCAGTATTGTTAGACTGACGATTTCCTGTTGAAACCTATAAGGAATCAAATATTTCAATGGGTAATTCTGAATTTTCCAATTAGGAAAACATATGTTGTACCGGTCACTGCAGAATGTTTGCTTTTATTTCCTGTAGCCAAATTATTTCTCCTTGCCTCAAAGTGATTCAGCAACTCACTATTTTTATTAAAGAACAAACCTTCGAGATGACTTGTGTCTCGTTTCCTCTTTCTCTCTGTGTCGTCTTTCTCTATGTCGTTCTTCTTTCTCTCGACTTGCTCTGTGACGCTCATAGCCTCTTTCCGCATACTCCCTATATCTATAGCGTTCTTCATCACTGAAATTGGAATCAAAAAGACATTTTATTTTTTGACAACTGGACTGTACATTTACACTGCAGAAGAGGGGATGGGGTCTGAAGCCAAACCAGAAGCCGCCTGCAGATCTTATATAGAACATGTGGCAAATTAAATGCCGAATTTAAAGGAAAACAATTCTGTTTCCAAATTAGTACTAAATGTAAGGGTACAAAATAGATAATAACTACAAATCACAGTAAAGCACCATTTTTATTCTGCTTTCAAGTTTATGGGGTAGAACTTTTAAAAGAATGCTTTCTTCAAAAAGTTGGATCTATAACTGATTTAAATTTTAATCAGCAGCTTCATTTTCTTATTTTTAGAATGAAAAGTACATTTATGTGGCTCATATTCCTGAAACCAAAATTCTTATATAACTGTACAATCTTTGATACAAAGTTAGTTGCCTAAGACTATAGTAAAATTGTAACTCACACAGACCACATGGCTAAAAGCATATGAATTTTAAAAAATTTGTCAAGTCTATTAATGTAGTAAAAAGTATGAAAACGAAGGTAATTTCTACAATATCCACCTGCAGGCAGAAATATAGTTCTCTTGCCATCACCAAGTTCTTCACATTTCAAAGTTCTAAGCGGTTTGTGGAACTAGGCAGTGGAGCAGGCAGTCTGCCCAGGATCCTCACTCAGCCACTAACTCAGTGATCCTGAGTAAGTTGCCTAAACCTCTCCTCCATCTTCTCATGTAGAAAGTGGCAATGCTGATTCCCACAGTCGCTGGAGGGCTGACAATACATATATAGGTACTTGATACAAGAGTTGGTCACAAATACGCCTGACCTTTAGGAAGGAGTAGACAACACCACATATAAGGTAGACTCAACTGTTTAATGCTCTATTTTCTGGCATTGTGACAAATGACTAATAGTTAAATCAATGCTCCAATAATTTGTTATTTTTTAGCCCTCTCTTTTCCCTCTCACCCTAACACAGATATGTTAGCTTTGAGGTCTTTGAGATCAAAAGGCAGCCCTATGATGGGAATCTTTCTGTAGATGTAGCACTATAGCACTGTCCTCCCATTGTTCATCGATTTGCTCGAGCGGGTTCAGTAACGTCTCCGTTGTGAGACTTATTACTGTGTTTGGCATATCGAATACATCATGGATAGCTTGCCAGGTTTTGCCGTGCGGGCGAGATACTCTAAAGCCCACTTCTTCCCCCATTGCCCATTGCTTCCTGATCAGCTGCTGTAGTGCAAAGGTTTTGCTGGGCCTGGAAACCATTAGAACTCATTTCAAATGCCCTAGAAAGAATAGCTTTCTTTGTGTCCACAATTAAACTGCTTAAGAAACAGATGTTAAAACTGGTCTGTAATTTTCAGAAACAATGACCCTCTAATTTGTAACACAGCACCTACATGTCATATTGCTAAAATGTCAGTTATGGGAAGCTGGAGGTAGGGGAAGGTCTTGACTTCTATTTATTTCTGAGATCAGAATAGCACAATATCCTTCTAACTTTTGCCTCTCTGATCTTGAACTCTGAGCCAGATTTAGGTAAACACTGACTCCTTAGCCACTTGGAAAGCAAAAGTGGTTGGAGTGATAGTACAGCGGGTAGGGTGTTTGCCTTGCCAACGTGGCCAACTGGAGTTCGGTTCCTCCACCCCTCTTGGAAAGCCCGGCAAGCTACCGAGAGTATCACGCCTGCACGGCAAAGCCTGGCAAGCTACCCGTGACTATTCAATATTCCAAACAGTAACAACAAGTCTCAAAATGGAGATGTTACTGGGCCCGCTAGAGTAAACCAATGAACAATGGGAGGACAGTGTTTATAACCATCAACATTTTAAATTTTAGTAAAAATTCAGTAGAATTTAAAATGGAAGTATCAGAATTTAGTCGCAAAAATTCTATTTATACATCATTTATATGAATAAAATAGAATATCTGAAATCACAGTGCCTACATAAAAATTGGTTAAAAAGTAATGTATCAAGTCAATGTATCTCAGGGGAAGAATGGGATATGGTGGAGGAGAAGAAACTTCTTTTATGTACATTATCATTATTTGCATGAACTAATGACCTTGTAAATTAAAACATTAATAAATATAAATAAATATAAATATATAAATACGTTTATTATGCATATAAACATAACAATAAGGGGAAAATAAATAATAAAATAGGTAAAATTAGTATTCTTGGTAAATATTGGTAAAGGTCTTTGAATTCCAAACCCCAACGTGAGAAAACCAATGACTTTAAGTGGTCAGTGTACTGGGCTGAACAGTGTTCCCCACAACTTAGGATACATTCAAATGCTAAATGTCAAGCTTGGCAATGCAACCTTCTTCGGAAACAGGCCTTCGCAGATGGAACTGAGTCAAGACATGGTGCTTCTGGATCTTCATGCATTCTAATTAAGTGATTGACCCTTTAGAGACTAGAGAGAGGAACTACAACACATTGAACAAGGCCATGTGAAGACAGAGGCATTGATCAGAGTGATACTGCTACAAATCAAGGAATATCAAGGATTAGAAATTGCTAACACCCACCAAAACTAAGGAGAGAGGTGTGGAGGACTAGAGACTACCAACAAGAAACAAAGCCTACTGACCCCTAGATTTCAGACTTCAGACCAAGGTGACCACTTAGTAACCTTCTGTTGTTACAGGCACAGTTAAGAATACTGTGCTATGTCAGCTCTAGGAGACAATTACACTCAGTGAAAAAGTACTTTCACAAACCAGTGATTTCCAAATCTCAACTCACGAGAAAACTGAGTCATGCATGAGCCGATAATATTCTTAAAAGTTAACATTCCACAATAGACTTACTGTCATTTTGGCACATCACTAAATCTAAAGATCTCTAATAACTGAGTGACACAGCCACAGCAAAATTCCACCTTCATTTAACTGTTTTATGGGAAAAGATTTCAGTGATATCTACTACATTACCTATTTATATATACTAAGGATACATATTAATATTAATGACAAAGCCTATCTGTTTCTAAAACAAGAGTAGAAATGGGCAGAAGCCTGTACCACAGTAAGGAATGCAGTACCAGTAAATTATTTTTAGGATTTGCATTATACGCCTAAATCACCAATAACTAAAACCAGAAAAAAGTTTTACATTGAAAATCTACGTTAATGAATTTGAAAATACACTTTTATGTTCCATATATGTATGGCAAGAAAGTCCGATAGGACGAACAATTAAAAAGAGCATTTTCGAGATGAAAGTATTTTACACTAGAATAAGTTTGAGGAAAGTTACTCCAAAGTAAGAATTTAACCACCAAAGAGAAACACTAAATTTCCAACATTAAAGCCTGCGATGCATTTTAAATGTTTTTAGTCTATTGGGTATAGATAAGAGTTTTAAATGTAAGGCTTATAATACATTGAAAATTAGCTCTATATTGGCAACTACTTAAATTTAAGATAAAGAGTGTAGCAAAATAAAACATGTAAGGGGGTGAGGAAGTTTTCTAAAATCTTTTAAGGGATGAGTGATCAAACCAATCCAAAGTTTGCCACTTTAGGTAAGGCAAGCTCTGAAGTTACATAGCTTGTTGCCTTTTTAAAAAGCCCATTCTAACTGCTTTCCAAGCAATCCTTTCCCAAATGAACTGGATCTCCTGACATCACACCAGAAACAAACCCTAAAAGAGTATGTGCTACATACATGCATTTGACAATTCCCTACACACTCCACAAACCTGTTGAAAACACTTGGTGTTGGGCTATGATCCCGCTCCCGCTCTCTCTCGCGTGTGCGTTCTCGTTCACGGTCCCGGTCCCGATCTCGCTCTCTGTCTCTGTCTCTGTCTCTATCTCGGTCCTTCTCTCTCCTTGCATAATAGTCCCATTGCTTGCTGGTGTCCACAAGACTAGGCCAGGAAGGAGCAGAACCAGGAAGGTGAGGGAAAGCAACTAAAGGAGGGAAAAAAATTAAAAACAAGTTATGGCACTTAAAAAATAAAGACAAAAATATAAATGGAAGCAGTGAAAAAAAATCATGACAAAATTCTATCCAAATGCTTCACTATATTATAGAAATGCATTTTAAAAATAAAAAAGTATGACATATAGTGAATATGCAGTTTTAAGATATATTCAGAAACTTGAATATAAAGGTTCTTTCGTAAAAACAGGAACCAGAAACTTCAATATCAAAAATATAAACCAGAATACAATAGACATCTTCAAAGTGTTGGAAGAAAGCAAATATGTGTAAGTCTTCACATTACTGATATGTTCTTAGAAAAATGACTCTAAATGAACATAATGATAGAAACATGTTCTTAAATAATAACATTTTGTTTAATGTCATTCTAATATCAGCCAGAATTTTCTCATCCACATTTCTCAACATAGATTAGGAAGTCATACTGAAATTACACTGAATGAAACTTTATCCAAGAATCTGCTGTACTCAATTAAATTACATTTCAAATAAAAAGACATTTAAAAAATAAGCAAACGTTATAACCAACGGACTTTATTACAAGAATTTCTATCAACAGAGCTGGGAAATGTAGCTTAGTGGTAGAGCGCTTGCCTTGCATGTGTGATGCCCTTGGTTCGATCCCTGGCACTGCAAAAAAAAGAAAAAGAAAAAGAAAAGAAAAGAGAGAGGAAAAAAAGCAGTATTTGGGGCCAGGGTGATGGCTCAAGGGCTGGAGGGGCACGTAGGAAATCCGGATTCAATCACCAGCACTGCATAATACTTCAAACAATGCAAAGAGCAAACCCTCACGCAACAAACCAAGAGTAGTTCCTGAGCACTGCAGGTATGGCCAATTTTTTTTTTCTCTATAAAAAGCATAAATAACATTTCTAAAGCAGCCATAAAAAAGGAGGGGAGGAAATAAAATATTAAAACACTGGGGGTGGGAAGGAATGAAAGTTTTTAAAAAATCATCAGAGGTAAATTTTAAAGCTAAATTTTAAAATTTTAAAACTGTGGCATATATACACAATGGAATACTATGCAGTCATAAGAAATGATGAAATCATGCAGTATTCTGTAACTTGGATACAATTAGAGAGCATTACGTTAAAATACTCACGTAAAGGACAAACAAGACCTCACTCACCGGTGGAAAAAGAGGGAAAAAAAAACACCTAGGAAATATCAAAAGGCAACAAGCCCCTGATCCTGAACTACAGAACTGAGAATATCAAACAAGGAGGAGGCAGGCGGAGAGTAATGAATGAGAAAGCGGTCTCCAAGTAACATAAGGACAGTGGTGGGGTGTCTCAGGCACTTCAGTGGCATGACGTAAGGTAACTGTGCAACAAAACTATACAGGTGAATACAACTGTATACATGTGACCTAAACTTTAATTATTTTTTAATCCCTCCCCCACCAAAGGCTTAGGACCAGGAACATAGGTTTGAAAAAGTTCAAAAATCTAGTTTGCTTTCCACATAGTGCAGCAATGGTCTGCAAATATAACCTACAATAAGATATTTTCAGAACTTCGAGAGAAAGATCACATTTACATAGCTGTTATTAGTGCATACTGTTCTAAGTGTTCTACTGTGCCAGAGAGAGAAACCAGAAGCTTATACACTACCACTCAGGTATGTCCTATAACAGGCAATCCCCATGTCTATAAATTAAACTTCATTAAAATATAAGTGTATAAATAATAGGAGCATACACAGGACTCAGACTATGTGGTTTGGGACATCCATATCTGGTATGGATTAAGGAGGTTAACTATAATATAAAACGAGATTGAATTTACCAGTTAAATGACAGATCGTTGACTTGTACTTTAAAAAATTCTAATTACAGTCTTCAAAATGCAAACACAAACTGGGTGGAGGATAAAGATAGGAGATAAAATATGATTATCTCCCAATCTCCATATAAGCTGCTGTATTAATGGCAAAACATATTCATATCAAAGGATTACCTGAGAAAGAAAAGAGGACAGTGTAAAGATGAAAGACGCAACTCACCAAGAGCTAGAACAAGTATAGGGATACAAACTGTTCTGGAAAAAAAAATCTTAAATACTATGAGAGAAGACTGAACATTCATCAACAAAGCTTCCCCTTTCACTTAGAAGAAACGAATAATCCAACAGAAGGAAAAAATAAAGATAAAAATAGGAGTACGCTAGATGAAACTTTAACGTTGATTTTGAAAACTAGGTAATAAAAGATGACTTCCAACAAAATGTCCAAAAGGGGTGATGAGCGAGGCTCTGGATTCAAACAGTCCCACAATGAAGGGAGGAGTAGGGAGAGAGGGAAGGAGCGAGGAAGGGTCCCCACATAATGCCAGAACAAAAAAAGGGATAGCAACTGCAGAAGTTGCAGAGATTAAATAGAAGAGTACGTATTCACACACTGTACCGACATATTAGAAACTGAGATAATAAACTAATTCCTAAAATGAAGAACAAAAGTGACTCAAGAATTAAGTATTGGATAGTTTCATTACTGTTAAACATTAAATTAAATTTTTAAGTCTTACCACATAGTCAGAGACAGCTTTTACAACTGAATTTTACCAAGTTATATGAGAGTAGTACAGACTACTTTACTATAAATTTACAAAGAACAAAAGAGTAACATCCTGGGTCTGAGCAATAGTAAGTAGGGAGGGTGTTTCCTTTGCATGAGACCGCCGAGCCAGGTACGATTCCCAGCATCCCATATGGTCCCCTGGGCACCACCAAGAATAACTCCTAGGTGCAGAGCCAAAAGTGACCTCTGACCATCTCTGGGTATGACCCAGAAAGCCCCCCGCCCCCCGCGTCCCCGCCCAAAAAAGGAGAAAAGTAACATTCCAAGTCTAAAAAAGTAACAAACAACATTTCATTTGTTTAAATAAACACCCAGGTCAGTCACAAATAGTACAAGAAAAATTATGTGCCCATTTACATATGAACTTGTCAAAATTTTGTATATCAGCAAACAATTTACCAGGTGTTTATTTAATTTTTTTTTGGGGGGGGGTCACACCCGGCGACGCAAAGGGGCTACTCCTGGCTCTGCGCTCAGGAATCACCCCTGGCAGTGCTCAGGGGACCATATGGGATGCTGGGAATTGAACCCGGGTCGGCTGCGTGCAAGGCAAACGCCCCATCCGCTGTGCTATTGCTCCAGTCCCTTACCAAGTGTTTAAAGCAACCAAAGGAATCAAACCAATGGCCAAGGTTCATATTGGCAAATAAAGTCATTTAGTATTATAAAAATTTAGAAATATGATTAACAGATAAGAGAAGAAAGAAAGAGTTAACTGAGCAAAACTTTAAGTCTACTCAGTTTAAAAGTCCCTGAAAAACTAGAAGAAAATTTCCTTTAACTGGCATAGCAGTTTATCAAACACCTAATGGTAAAAATCTAGTAGTAAAAATGTCAAAAATAACAAAATATTTTGTAAAATGTGTTAGCACTTCATTTCCAGTATTTGAATCTTATGTGGGTAATTTTCACCAACAGAGAGAGAGAGAGAGAGATAGAGAGAGAAGCAAGAATCTGAAAGGGAGGTACAAAATCATTGCCTACAGATAAAGAGGGTCCAGGAGTGCTGAGCAAGATAACAACCTACAAGGCAGGTGGGTAGGTCATCTCAATAAAGTGAAGTCAGTCTCTCTGTGATGGACTAGTCCTCACATTCATTTGTATGGAAATAAATGCACGAAGTGGAAACCGATACATGCCATGAAAGAAAAAAATTAATTAAGGAGTAATGTGCATCAGCAGTACGTATTACAGGTCCTTTCCTATGCATTTTATATTCCAAATGTCTTATGGACAAGGGAGATTATTTTGTAACTTAAGCAAAGCTACAGAAAAAAGGAAGAGTCAGGAATCCCATCCAGGCTATGGACCCGCAGGACCAACACCTGTACAACTATGCTACAGAGGGTAGCACAGGCAGACAGTTGTTACTGGCTGAAGATAGTGATGACCATCAAAAGTAACTTAATACATGATGCTTATCATAAAGTCTAACATTTTTCTCTCAAGCCCGTGCCTTTGAACACAATCTGTATAGTCAGTCAAATCACCTACTACTCCATTCCTCTGGAAATAGAGTCCCCTCAACTATACTCTCATGGTTCCCCTTTATTGCCACCTACATTTCCTCACGGGTTCATGAATCTGGGGAAGAAAACCTCCCTGGATTACTGTATACCTAAGACCTCCTACATTGCATAGTACTTTTAAATAGTCAAGGAAGTTACCCGGGGCCAGGGTGGAGCACACTCTTTAAATACGGGTGCCCTGGATTCAAACCTCGATACCTGTAATTCCCCCAAGCACTGCCAGAAATGACCTCTGAGTACTGAGGTAGGAGAAGCACCCTAACACCAAGCTGGTTGCAGTCCCAAATGCAAAAATATAAATAAAAGAAAGCAAGATGAAAGTATTACTAGAAGCCCTTCAACTAGACAAAATTGCTAAAAGTGAACATGGAAGAGGACACAGGCAAATGATCTACAAGGGAAGGAAAAAAGAGGAAAGATCCAAACAAGGTGAGTTGAATGCCATCTGTCAAGAGACAGAAAAATTAAATAAAATTCTGATCAATTCTGTACCTTTACAAAAACGGCGAAGTACAAATATCACTGCTATATCAAATTTGTTGTTTTTTGTTTTGTTTTCTGGTTTGGGGGCCACACTGGCATTGCTCAAGGCTTGCTCATGGATCTGTGCTCAGGAGACAATTAAGTGGCCTGGAATGTGTGAGACCTAGTTACTTGGTATTTTAAAATTTTTCTGTAAGAATATTTCCAACCCTGGAAGGATGTTTTTATTGCTTAAAAACAATTTTTCAAAAATTTTAGGCAACATGGTATACAATACAGTGAATGACTGATAGAGTTTTATGTAGAACACATTCCAGCACCACACCCTTCACCACTGGACCGGTGTTGTCACTGTCTCTCCCCCTCATCCCCATTCCCCCAAATCCTAGCCCCTTTCTCTCCCCTGTGCTTCTTACTGAAGACCATGAAGACCAATTGCAAGTTTCTGCTGCCTTTAGATACTTGTTATATTTTACTTTTGTTACTGTTTTAAAATTTTTAAAGTTATTTTCCTTTTTCAAAATTCAGTAATACACAACTCAAAATAATACTTACCATTGCCATATGGAAAAGCACGCGCTGACCGGCTATCATAACCAGAGGAATGTCCACTGTTGAGGAAAAAAAGCATTCTTACGTATGTTGCAAAATAACTTCTGAATTTTAACAGCTCGGTGCAAACAAAAACTCCAAGGTAACTACTATGTAATTGTAAGTTTTAATTCTGTAATTTTTTACTTTAACACAAAAATGCAGGTTTTTAACCTCAAAATTAATTTAACACTGACTTATAAAGAAAAATACAGCGTATTAGAACATTTTAGCATAAAAAATCATATCAATTCAGCTTGACTGACAGGTAAGACAACAGCAATTGAGATTAATAACTAGACAATTAAAATTTAGTCTTAAAGTTAGCTATGACTGGAAATCAAAATTTCGGTCAAATTGATAGCATCAACAAAAAATACATTTAACATTTTTGAAAAAACAATGTGTTTAGAAAGAAAATGTTCTCACAACTCAGACTCTGCTGAACTTTACTATTTCCTTCGAGAATGACATGCATGGTTTGATGCTCCTGGCTAAGGTCTCGTGATTTTACTGACATTTTATATAATTTTTTAAAAATCTACTGTTTCCGTGATTTGTCATGAAAAAGTAATATGACAGCTACCATTTTTATTAGTGATTTCTATCTGCCAACTGCACTGAGGCTTATATTAATTGGCTGTGGGAAATGGTGATGAAGAGCACTGGTAGAGGGCGTGCTTTGGTGATAAAAAGCCCTCAATTCAGCCTCTAGGAGTCAGTGTTGCATGTATGCATGCACATATTTTTCTCTTCTCACTGAATCTCCACAACTCCATTTGGTAAAAGAAAACTCATCTCTAAGAGTAGTTATTAATCTTGCATAGCAATACAAGTTGGGAAACGCTTTGAAGTCACAATCAGAATCAGGAAATGTGACTCCAAAGCCCACAGTGTCAAACCTCACCCTGCTGTCCAAAAGGAAAACATTCCTTCGTACAGTACTCCAACTAACATACCCTAAGAACAAGGCACAGAAGATAAGACTATTGCCATGTTGCATGGATCCAATCCTCCACATGGTGGCAAAAAATTAGTAGCTTTTCTTCATAATTGTCCCCCCTAAAAGCTGTCTTTACTTAAAGCTAAAACAGAGATGCATGTAATCACCATTCTGTCACTTTCAAAAATATTGATCACTGCCCTGTTTTTACCAATCTACCAATTTTCTTTAATCGACATGTCAGTTTTAAAAAATCAAAGTATTTCAAAATACTATGATTTAGTTTCTTGTCCTCTTTGTCATCAGACGAATTAAAAAAGTGGCTACTGTTGTTTATGAAAGGAAACCTTTCTAAGATATGACTATGGTATGTATAAGAGCCTTCTGTCATAAGCCTGCCAATGATAAAAAAAATTTCAAGTAGCCAAAATGATTTACCTTTCTATTGTTGGTATAAGAGATGGAGGTGGTGCACCTGGTGGAGGAGGAAAACCTGAAATATTCAATCACAAAATCAAAAAAGTTAATAAAACATACATGTGATGTAGGGTGAAACAAAGTTGCTGAGTATCAGTAAGTTTCTTTGGGTACAAAAACGTGCTTTTCTATGTTATAATGGACAGAAAGGAATGGAACTTAAAATTATGAACAGTTTTGGAGCAGGATCTTTAAATGAATAATAGTCTGATCTAATACACAGAGCACAAACAGGAGTCAGGACACTCGGTCTTATTTTCAGCACCACACACAGCCCATTTTGTGAGGATGAGAAGGTTTATTATCTCAAGACCTTACCTTTTCCATATATAAAACAGTTCCAGTGTTGCCACCATGTTATACTTGAAATGTTTTAGAAGAAAAGCAAATAAAATAGTATTCACCGCTTTCAAAATTATTTTGAGTTTTAGAAATATAGGAATTTCCTTTAAATTTAAAATTTATAAATTAAATCTTATCAGCGAACACATAAATGCTTATGGCTAAGAACATTCATTACAAAATACCTGAACAGTACATGATCCTACATAGCTTTTTACAAAAGAAAAGTAATACGTAATTTCTGGATCAGTCTGGAAAGAAATCATTGCACCTTTGTATCTATATTCTCAATAATTCGTAGGATCTATATGAAATACTGGAGGGTATGGCTAAAAGGATGCTTACTAATCAATCTACTCTACACTTTCAAATTCAGATACACAATAACACACCCCATCAAAACACAACTGAGACCAACTCCTAATGATACAAATTCCTTTTGAGTTTTAATGACCCTGATTACTAGAAAATGTGTTATATTGTACTTCGATTTCACACTATTATCTGACATTACTGTCCTGGACAAGAGGGGAAAAAACCCAAAACAAAACACTGCTAGATTCTCTATCAACCTCTATATATTTGAAAATACTATCACTAAACTGTCAGGATTCCAGATGAAAATGAATTCCAGTACACTCAGCCTTGCTCAAAGGTACATTTAAGTCAGTATTTGGCCCTGCTTCAATGTGTTTCAGATTCACCATGCTCAGCTTTACTGTATCCAGTTTTAGATTCCATAACTCCTCTATTTCAACACCTTTAAGAAATGTAATACACTTAGCAATTATCACATTGGTCGTAGAGTCCACAATCCTATCTTAAACAGTTTTACAATCACAGTTTCCTAAAGTAAAGGCACACCAATGGTTTTTCTATGACTTCTCCACATAAAAGCCTTTTTCAAAAGCCAAATTCATGCACAATAAACAACTCCCTATCCCATGTCTACTTAAATATGCTATCCTTCTGAAACTTTACTACTTCTGTATAGGGCATTTTGAATTTAGAACCCCCTTCCAAACACACTGTTATCACCTCTCATTCTCTGTATACTCCTTTCAACAGTGAACTCAATAAACACGCTTACAATCATATTTACACCATGTTACAGAAAAGGGAGGGAAAAGCCAACATTCAATCATATATAAACTCCTACTGATCAAACCAATACAACAACGAATAATTTATTCACCACTCTAATGCCGACCATCTAACCAGCTACCAATACATCCTGATTGTGCAGTTCAGAATAAATTTTCTCATAGTACTGAGTTATCACCAAGATTTTAAAAAATATGAGAATCTACAATATGGTCCAGATGAACTTTCTCTTCTCTTGCACTGTATCAAATAAAAATAAATGGGTCTAAAGTATTTTTTAATAAAATCATTTCATTCCCTATACTTTTTCTTCAACAAATTGACATTTTTCTCAGAATCTATTTCTATAGAAATGGGTCAGACAGGTGTACAGAAACTTAAATTATCTTGATCATAACTGGAATGAAGCAAAGGCAGAGCTGAAAATAGGACCTTGAAATCCCAATTACCTACTCCACATTCTAACCACATCAACACTGTCCCTCCTGTAACTGTAAGCTTCAAATTTCATGTTTATTAACAATGATGGAGAAAACATGAAAAAAGTTTTACCTGGAGGTGGTACAGTTATTGGAATACCTAAAAAACAAGTGATGAAATTTAATATAGTAATTGGATTTCATAACCTGTAATGTATTTATGCCATCACCAAAACAAACTTTGAAATAAAACCCCTCGCCTCCTTTGTCCTGGCTTATTCTCTCAAAAGCCGCATTCTGTTTTCTTGCAGAAGACCAATGAATGTAAGAGCCAACCTCCTGATGAAAGTCCAGTCTAACAACTTGATAATGAGGTTTCTCCAACTAATTGTAATCACAGGCAAAATTAGAAAAGGTCAATTTTACAAAGCACAATGTGCATACACAAATAACTCCAAGAAATTAACACTAAATTGGGTTGGATATGCAACATCTAATCTTGTTATTTTTAACATTTTAATAGGAAGGCTGATCAATGGGTTTGTTAATACTGCAAGAACTACAAGGTAATTGAAAATGATGAAAAGTCACTTTATTGAAGATTTACGCAAAGTTCAAGTGCCAATCTGGACTGCTATACTGTTACTGACGAGAGCAAGAAAAGTTATTTCTCTTGATTTCTGGGAGTAATAAGGGGTGGCTAATTCATATTTATATACACACATATGCATGCATATATATGTTTGTGTATCTGTATACACACAGGGCACATTAAGATAAATGATGATTTACTTCTACAGGAGTCATTAAGTAGTAATTTGTGACTCACTCATTTGTACACATAAGCTTCAAGAGCTAAACTATGTATAAACATTCCCAATTTAGATTAGTCAAATGTGCCCTTAAATCTTAATGTAAGATTAATAAATCTAAGCACTAAAATTTGACATTTTAAATGTAAAAGCTACATGAAAGGCAATTTATGTGGCATGCAAATTTTAACTACTACTTATATGAAGAAAAATGACATTTCTAAATAAGAGAAAAACATTTAAAACTTTCATGAAAAATATTATACCATAAATAACTTGGAACAGTTGGAATGGTCTACAAAATCTATCTTAAAAACTGCACCCAAATTATTCTGAAAGAGGAAAAAAATTCATTTGCTAAATGCATTGGAAAAATAATGAAAACAGAACAACTCAATTTTTTTCTTGTCAATGGAAACATCTGCTAATCATTAATTTTTTAAAAAACTTAACCATGTTTTACAGTAAGTGGGTTCTATAAAAAGATCTGAAAGCAGCAAGTGACCTCAAAATGGAGAATAAAGCACCTGACTTAAGCACCCAAACGTAAAAGTATATTCTGACTTACAGAACCAAGACTGAAAAAGATTGTGTAAAGCAGCCTCTCTGTTTCAAAAGCCATTAGACACAAAACTCTACTGAACTGATCTATACTTAATTGCAATTCTTGTCCATCCTGAGGTTACCTTGTTGAAATTACTAAACTAGAAGAATCCAGCAAAACACAAGCTAGCAAGATCCAGATTCCAAAAACAAAATGTGAAGCAAAGCACAACACATTTAAGATCCTTAATGGTAACTATTACTGATTTTCTTTAGAACAAGTATAATTTTTTGTACAATATTATCAAAGTTCACCTTAACTACTTTTCTATTGTAATACACAATCATTTTCTTGGGTATATTAGAAGACCACGCCAAAGTTGGCAACCACATTAATACCAGTAAATTACCTATAAGTATACATACACACTTCATCTGGTGTTCACTATAACTTAACTAAAGTAAGAAAAATAACTAAAAAATTCCTAGTCAGTTATCTCACCTTAGTCTTCAAAATAATTTGTCAAATTTCCACAACACATAAAGATAAAAGACAGATGGTCAAATGACTAGCATGTTATGAAGGCAGTTAAAATTACAACTAGCTTGTAAAATTTTAATCTATTAAGAGTTGTAGCATAGGACAATTTTTTTTTAATAAATGAATTCAAAATATGGAGATAAATCAAATTACAAATACAGATGCATCTGTAATTGATATCTACACATCAGAAAACTGGCAACTAGAATGGATCCTTCATATGAAACTTCTTATCTAAAATACTTCAGTATCATCTCTATTGGTAAATATTCATTGAAGCAGAACAATTACCCAAAGTTGATAAAACACTAGTATCAATTCCATAACAATTATCAAATACAATTTCAAAACAACCATGACGTTTCAGTAAGTGATAATGTAAAGCCAACATAATTCTAATCTAAAAAAATCACTGTTTAGCATGTCTTTTATTGTCAAAATATAAACAATGTAATAAGAGAAGAGAAAACCCATCTCAAAAAGCCCCACTCTCCTCATCCTCAATACTCCCACCTTCTCAGCCTATGCATTTGTTGTCTAACAAACTCCAAAAACACAAAGTAAGAACTGTTTTCTTTTCTATCCATTACTGTAAAACGAGCAGGTAGAAACTGTTTGTTTGTTTCTGATAAGCCTTACAATAGAGTAGTCTAAGATTTCTAGTGCTCTCTGAAAGTAATACTCAAGCTCCAAAGACTCTTCGGTAAGTGGGCTTGAAGACAAAGCAACCATCAGAATCACTCAAAAGTTGTTCTACAGATCAGAGCACTATCAGAAAATTTTTGATCAAATCTGCAACAGACACGGAAGAGATTGTGTTCTAACAAGATGATCATGTTGCTAATCAGGAATCATACTTGGATAATCAGTGAACTCTAAAAATCAAACTGTACTATTAAAAGCCTCAATATTTGATACAAATTTCATTTCAGATTTTTATTAAATAAAGCAAATTATACTTGTAGGTCGAGTACAGCTATATGATAGCAAAAACCATCTGACATTCTCAAAAGAATAAAATTTTCAGAAAAGCAGCCGATATTCTTATATGTAAACAATAGGGATTCAGGGAACTGAAATATTATTTGAGGATCTGTAGAAATAGAAAGCAACAGCCTTACAAGACACAATTAAAAATTTCAACTATATAATTCAGTATTTTTCTAAAAAAAAAAAAAGCAGCTCTGCATTAAAAAAAAATTACTGTCCATAAATTTCTACTCAATGGATTCCATCATTACAACACAGAGAGGCCTGTTACTCAAGCCGGTGTTTTCCCTTGAACACATTATCTCTCATCTCTATATATCTTTGTTTGCTTTTTCCAAGCCCATGATCTCTCTTAAACACACATTTCCTTTTTCTCTTCCTTCACATCTTTCTAAGCAAATTTCATTCAGTTAAAAACTGCCTTGCCTTAGGAGAGATAGTACAGTGAGTAGGGCATTTGCCTTGCAGGCAGCAGACCCAGGTTCGACCCCTGGCATCCCATATAGTTCCCTGAGCCTGCCAGGAGTGATTCCTGAGTGCAGAATCCAATAAATTCACTAACCACTTATCCTCTCTCCGTAATGTTTAACTGAAAAAAACACTAGAAAATTATATAAACAGTATTTTCATATAACAAAGCTGCACATTAGAGGGCAAAAGTATACTTTGTAAAGTGTGCTTATAATAATCGTCCAGCACAGAGCAAGCCTCTGCCAAAGTAGGGGAGACCTATGTCAGGTCCACACAAGTTGGGCTCAGTTTATGAGTCCTTTATGACTCAGAATTTTATTGATGAACTGAATTTCAAATGTTCCAAAGAATTACAGACCCCCATAATCACAACTATAATACTGATTACTGTAGTAAGAAATTAGCTATAATTATATCTATTACATACACGCAATTAAATTATATTTTCTCTCTTTCAACAAATATCATAAAAAAATTAACGAAGATAAAACACTAAGATTAGAGTCAAGGAGACAGCTTGAGGGCTAGCGTGCACAAACCAGGCCCCAAGTCCAATTTCTGGCACCCGGGACTGTGGGGTCTGAGCAGTAAAATTATCAAGATTCATATCGCCTGGTCAGGTATGACGGAGTGGAGCCCCTCAATAAACAAACAAAATACAAAGACTGATTCCAAAACAGTCAGCCTAAGCCTAACATAAAATATAATACAATCTGAATAGCTTGTTCAAAACTCTGAAACTCTTATTTTAAAAACAGAAGCCAGAAAGAGAAATATTTTGTGGTTCCATTTTATAAGATAAACTAGAATAAGAAATCTGAAAGAAAACTAAAATGTTTAATGAGAACAAAATTTTGGTTAAGGACATAGCACAGCGGGTAGGGCATCTGCCTTGCACGCAGCCAACATGGCCGACCCAAGTTTGATTCCTCCGCCCCTCTCGGAGAGCCCAGCAAGCTACCGAGAGTATTCGATTCGATATGCCAGACACAGTAACAACAAAGTCTCCAATGGAGACGTTACTGGGCCTGCTCGAGCAAATCGATGATCAACGGGAGGGCCTTTACTTTTACTTTTTACTTAAGGACAATGAAAAAAGCTTATACACACATAATAGTGATGTTACAACTGTACACTTACAAATGACTTTAAAATGTGTATTACCATAATAAAAAAATAAACAAGCATAAACTCCTATGTTACATATATTAAACATTGCAATTTCATAATTTTATCTTTCAGCAAGTAATTAAAACCTGTTTTATTCACCCCAGGTTCAGTCCCCCAGAACTGCATGGTCAACCAAGTACTACTGGGAGCGACCTCCAGGACCAGTGATGAGGGCAGCGGCCCAAAAACAAAACATCAAAAAGAAAAACCTGTTTCATGACCTATAGTCTTCCTAACTGCCTATCCACAAGTATGCAAGCATGTACTTCACCATCAGGAAAATACTTAAAATTTCAACAGTAATTCAACAGGAGCTTTTTTTGTTGTTTTTTCTTGACATAGATGGAATAATTCACTTCAACAATTAGAACAGAATTTCCAGTAACACTTCCTGAATAAGAATTCTGGTTCTTTCTTTTATATATATATATATTTTTTCCTTTTTGGGTCATACCCGGCGATGCTCAGGGGTTATTCCTGGCTCATGCACGAATTGCTCCTGACGGTGCTCAGGGGACCATATGGGATGCTGGGAATCGAACCTGTCGGTCATGTTGGCTGCGTGCAAGGCAAACGCCCTACCCGCTGTGCTATTGCTCCAGCCCCTATATATATATATTTTGGTGTGGGGAGAGTGGCATTGTGGGCAAAAGCAGTGCAGCACACCCAACAGCTCAAGGAGCTACTCCCTGGCAGTGTAGAGTTGCTGGAGAACTGTGGTTAGTAGCATGCTGGAAATACACCTGCTGTACGCGAATACACAAAATTCCTCCCAACTGCATTACTACCAACACCTCCATCTTTCCAGATCCCCTAATATATTATGCCCTGAATCTTTTGGCACCTCCCATTTTGAAAAACATTTAAATAATTTCAATTTATAAGTACTTTATGAATTGGTACATCACTACTCCCACCCTGAGCAAATATCCCACAGTCAGGTAAATTAAGCCAGTTTTAGAAGTCATCTGATTTTTGTATTCCATAAATGATGACAAGATAGCTTACAAATTGCATTTAAGAATAATCATCAAAGGAAAAATTAGAAAAGAGAATTAAAATTTAATAGCTAAGACAATAGTCAGCAACAAAAAAATCAGCGGTACTTCATAGTACAAAGCCATAAATAACCTAAATATAATTAAAATATGTTATCATCCCTAGAATCAGTTACACAGCAAAGAAATGGAAGTTTTCTTTAAAAATAAATAAATAAAAGTGCCCCAAAAACATATCAGCCATGTCAAGTGTTTCTAAATATTTTTATACCAGTGAGGTACTGATTTTTTCATCTAATATTAATTGCTAGTGTTGACCTATATAAAATGTTAGACTCTGTTATATTAGGGAGCAAACTTTAAGAACTTCTGTTTTTGTTTTCCTTCTAGCAATCAAACCCAGGACCTCATACATATAAAATCTGTGTACTATCACCAAGTTACATATCCTATCTATCCTGAAAATTTCTTTGAAATTCACCTTTGGTACGTAGCAAAGTTTAAAACTGTCACAAAAGCAATCTCTCAGAGGGCTATTAATCAGACACACATATCAATTTCCAGCCTCAAACCAATGCTCAAAATTAACAATTCTATATTTGTCTTTTTCTTTTTTACAAAAATGATTTTCTGGGCCACCTATGGTACTACTTTGCTCCTAGAGAATACTTAGGGGGTCCTGCTGTATTGACCAGTCTTCCACATGCAAAGCACGAACTCTAAGAGGCTCTGAAACATCTCCCTGGCCCCATTTATATCAAAGGACAAGAACTCATTTATGAATCAATAAGTCAATATTTTTCATTAGTTAATTCTTACCATATAAAACTCAAGAATCAGGGTCTGGAGAGAGTACCGGGGCAAGACACCTGTTCTGCACACAGTGAACCCTGATTCAATCTCCCATACTACATATTGTTTCCCAAGCACTGCTAGGAGTGTCTCCATGGGAGATTTTGTTGTTACTGTGTTTGGCATATCGAATACATCACGGGTGACTTGCCAGGCTCTGCCGTGCGGGCGAGATACTCTCGGTAGCTTGCCGGGCTCTCCGAGAGGGGCGGAGGAATTGAACTCGGGTCGGCCATGTTGGCTGCGTGCAAGGCAAACGCCCTACCGCTGTGCTATCGAGTGAGCCCTAAGCAGAGCCAGGTATGGTCACAAAAGACTCAAATATCATAAGCCCAATCACAATTTCTAAATGCTTCGTGCTTCAGAACAAATTTACTGTTGAACAGAAATTCATAAGTTTAGAGATAATGTTATCTACAGTAAGTACCTACAATCTACAGTCCTTTTGGGGGTTAGGGGCGCACAGGGCTGGATAATACTGGACCATACTCTGCTGTGTTAGAATCATGTGGTGCTAAGATTCAAACCTAGGCCTCCAGCATGCAAAGCATGAGCTTATCTAGCTTATCTCCCAACAATCTTTCTGCTAGTTATATGAAAACAGATTCACTAAAGATTTGGGCGGTTTCCATACTGATTTTCTTATCATTTTAAAGATAAGAGGTGACAATGGAAGAAAATCAAAGATGGTGTGGTTTTAAGGCAAAAAGAACAGTTACAATTTAGAGACCAAGAATGAGAACACATAGTAAAAGGACTATTCAGACTCTATTAACCTACTTCTCAAATCACAGCCAGCAGCTCTCTTGCAAGAGTAAAGTTTAGATAGGGGTTTTAATCTGAACTCATTTTATTAATAGAAAGTAAATTTTAATGTGTACGTGTAATTTTTATTAGGACTAGGACCTAATTTTATCATTTATTAATGGCATTTTCCCTTGAAAAAAAAAGGATTGTCCCAAATCAACCTTGTTGGTATCATTAAAATTTCATGAATAAAGTTCATAAAACTGAACTTATATTCGAAGTTTATTAAGAACAAAATTCAGGGGCTAGAGCAATAGCACAGAGAGTAGGGCATTTGCCTTGCACACAGCCAACCCGGGTTTGATTCCCAACATCCCATATGTTCCTCCAAGCACCGCCAGGAATAATTCCTGAGTGTATGATCCAAGAGTAACTACTGTGCATGGCCGAGTGTGACCCAACAAGAAAAAAAAAAAAGAATAAAATTCAAAATGCCTCTGAATGTAAAGTTGAAAATAAAAATTGAATTTAAAGGGTGCTGGGAGGATCTTCCCAGGATGGAAGATGTGTGCTGAGAGTAGACTATAGACCGAACATGATTGCCACTCAATGCCTCTTCTGCAAACCACAGCACCCAAAAGGAGGGAGAGAAAAAAAACAGAATGCCCTGCCACAGAGGCAGGGTGGGATGCGGGGATGGAGGGTGGGAGGGATACTGGGATCCGTGGTGGTGGAGAAAGGGCACTGGTGGACGGATGGGTATTCGATCATTCTATAACTGAAAACCAAGTGGTTAAAAATACATCAAAAGTTTAATTTTCTATGCTGCTTTTAAAAAACACTCAAAAGGGGCCAGAGAGATAGTACACCAGTAGGGTGCTTGCCTTGCCCGCGACTGACCCGGTTTGATCCCCAGCATTCCACATGGTCCTCTGGAGCCCATCAGGAGTGATCTCTGAGCATAGAACCAGAAGTAAACCCTGAGTACCACAGGGAGAAACACTCCCACTCCCTGAAATTAAATAAGCACTCAGACATAGTGTTTGAGATATAAACCACAGAACCAATTTTGTCTCTTCAGAGATATACTGTTTTTGACTATTCCGAATCTTTTAAACAAACCTTACAACTCAATATATATTTGAATATAAACTCATCAATTTTACTTTGAAGGATCACAATTTTATTAACTTTACATTATTTATTACTTCAGTAAAATTCCTTTGCTATGATAAAATAGTAAGACACAGCTATCAATTGTAGAGCAAATCTATATCGAAAACATATTGATTTCCTATCCATGACTTTTAATACATATCAATGAAGATAATATTTTCAAATATATTTCACTATTTTTTTTACATTGCTCAGGGCATCAGTAAAAAAATCTCTCCTCTTTTCCATTTGGAAAATTTCTTTTTTATACCTTCCAGTTCACATCATCTTATATTTCATTCATAAAAAAACACTCAAAGGTTAAAATATTTTTTAGTTAAAAAAAAATCTCAAGGAGTTCTTTTCCTTTCAAGGGCAATGACTTATTTACTACTTACCTGGTGGGGGAATCAGAGGAGGAGCAGTGCTGACAGTTGGAGGTGGTGGAAGAAATGGCGGAGGTGGCAGGTGGGTGGGAGGAGCTCCCGGTGGGAAAAAAGGAGGCGGTTTGCTAAAATTGTTGTCAACTTCAGTGGCTGATCTTTCAGATAGAACCTAAAAGCAAACCAGAGTTAATGAAAAACTAATATGAAATTAGTAACAATTTCACCCATTTAAGAAACAAGATAAAAAGTTGCATTCATATATACATATTTGAGGGAAAAGAATAATTTCTTTTTTTCTTGACTGACGTTCGGTGATTTTCAATACTGTTAGTGATGGATTCCCATGGCATAATTCCAACACCACATCCATCACCAGTGTACCCAAATCCCTTCATCATGGGCACCAATGGACAGGAATCATTTTTCTAAGTGTATGATACTTGGATACATATGTGAAATATATACTTGAACAAACTTCTAAAATATCCATAATCAAAGCCTATGAAAAATGACAAAAATTTAATAAAATCACTTTTAAAGTTTTGGTAAAAATTGATAAATATTCTGAATAATTACTTTACAAATGAATATTAGCCTGTTATCCAAATTTTAGCATTCACATTAAATCAATGTAGTAAAATTAGCAAAAATTGTATAGCTACACAGGGAAGATAGCTCAAGTGGCAGAAAACAGGCCTAGAATGTACAAGGCCCTGAGTTCAATCCCAAAAATCACGTTTCCACTGCCAGCACCACTGGGTATAGTTCTGATGCTTCCCAACACCACAGTAGGTGGTCCAAATTAAAAGCAGTTAAAAGTCATTATGATTTTTTGTCTGCATGTGACTCTCATATCTGTTGCAATTTTATGAAAAAAAAAAAAATCAACATGGCAGCACAGTCAAGACATTCACAGAGTAGGATCTGCAATCACCAGGATACTAAACATGAGACTTCATGACACACATCAACAGGGTGGAAGGACAGCAGCCAGAGATTGAGTCCTGTAACTGTGTAAGTAAGATTCACACCTGAAAAGTACAACTGTGCTTACAAAATAGGGGCTGTGTAGATAGGTTTTGCATCTATTAGTAGCACTGTCCTCCTGTAGTTCATCAATTTGCTGGAGTGGGCACCAGTAACGTCTCCTTTGTGGGACTTGTTACTTTTTTTTTTTGGCTTTGGGTCACACTCGGCAATGCACAGGGGTTACTCTTGCCTCTTCACTTAGGAATTACTCCTGGCGATGCTCGGGGGACCATATGGGATGCTGGGAATCAAATCTGGGTCAGCCATGTGCAAGGCAAATGCCCAACCTGCAGTGCTATTACTCCAACCCCTGTTGTGTTTTTGGCATATCAAATACGCCACGGGGAGCTTGCCAGGTTCTGCCGTGTGAGCGGGATACTCTCAGTAGCTTGCCGAGCTCTCAGAGAGTGACAGAGGAATCAAATATTAGTAGTATCCTATTATTACAGGCATAAATAAACCCACAGTCCAGTAGCCCTGGAAATGCAGATTCTTGAAACATTCCCAGAAATTTCAGTGTGCAAGAATATTTGGGAAAGAGCAGAAATAGGTGATATGTCATATATTTAGTTTTTTTGTACTATACCGCTTACTCCTAGCTCAGTGCTCAGGGATCACTCCTGCTGGTGCTCGAGGGACCATATACAGTGCCAGGAATCTAAACCACATATTTAGCTGTACTTCTCAAATCTTTGCAGGATAAATCAAATTCTTTATACATAAAATTCCAATCTGAATTTTGTTTGGGTACCACACCAACTGTGCTCAGAGTTTACCTGTGGCTCTATGCTCTTTCCTTTCCATTAAGCACAGTAATTTTTAAAAGATTTTTTAATGGTTAGCTATTTTTAATAGGAAATAATTATTTCTGGAAGTCAGAGGGCTAAGTTTATATTTCAGATCTGAAAATTACAATGAAATAAAAAGAACTTTTATATAATCAAGACTAAAACCAAAACTCTATGAACACTTTTATTTTAGGAGGAAGGACTATCAAGTGGTATTTAGGGGACCAAGGAACCACATCAGTCCTCAACCAATGCTCAGACCTTATGATGTAGTGCTCTTAGGTTTGAGGTGCCAAAGTTACTAGATCACCCTGGTGGTGCAGAGTTTTCAGGACCAAATCAGCAAAACTTGGAGGTCGCTAGGGCAAAACCCAGCAATATTGGGAAGCCATGTGCTGAAAGGGGAAGCAAGTTGGCCACATTAACCACTCTACCATCTCCCTAACCTGTCAAATATTTTAAAAAGTACTCAATAAGAAAACTAGTAACAAAACAGTGTGATCAAGCCAATAGCTGAATGTAACTGCAAATTCTAACTTGAATTATCTAGGTTAGTGATAACCCAAATTCTTTTATTTCACTTAAAAACAAAGTAAATCTAGTTCAAACAGTAATATATCAAATAAATCTGGCACATAATGATGCTACAAGATTTTAATTCATATTTTTAAAGAATAGAAAAAGTGAAAATGGTCATTGTAAGCTTAAAAAAAAGATATACATAAATACAATCTAGTAGTATCCCAAACTGCTTAATCATGAAGAATAACTATTCCAGACTGTTTAAGTGGCTTATCCTCTGAGAGCAAAAATATTATCAATGCCTTTCTTTGTCTTCCTTAAATCTGTCCCATATTTCTGTTTCGTTCAATGAAGCTGGTACAATGGTACTGGAACTTGGTGATAGGCATGATGAGCCATGCACATGAGAGATGTGATGACATTCCTCTAAAATTTCATAATATTGGAAAAAAATGTCCCACTCCCCTACTCCCCAATTTATCACAATCATTTTTGACCAGACCTAAGTAGGTAAAAGAACTAGGTCTAGGGACACATACATGATCTTATTATAGTAAATGTTTAGGTTGTCTTTAAAAAAATAATATATAAATCAATAATTATTATAAAAATCAATAATTATTATAAAAATCAATAATTATTATAAAATTATTGTAAAAAATTTTTTTTCACAATTATTGTCCTGATAATTGTAAAAGCAATTTTTTACTGGGTTGGATCGATAGTGATGTGTTTTCCTTGCACATGGCCGGCCTGGGTTCGATCCCCAGCATCCCATGTGGTCCCCCAAGCACTGACAGGAGTAATCCTGAATGCAGAGCCAGGAGTAACCACTAAGCATCTCTGGGTATCACCCAAAAAGCAAAAGCAAAAAATAATAATAATAATAATTTTTTTTTACTGAAAAAATAAAAAAAAATTTAAATTATAAGAAGTGTTTTTAATGAGTGACTGTTAACCATATCTAAAAATCTTTGTAACACCTAGAATCACAAAAAAATTTTTTTAACAAATTCCTCCACCCCGCTCTCAACACACACACAGTAATAACTTTTAGGGACCAGGAGATAGCTCAAAGGGTTGGAGTGTATAATCTACATGCAGGAGTCTCAGGTTTAGTCCCCAGCACAGGATTCCCCAAGTCAGGAGCAAACACTGAGTCAAGAATAACCCACAGTACTGCTGGGCATAATCCCCAACCAAAACCAAAATAGTAATTTTAAAAATGCTAAACCTGTATGTTGCTGTTTTCATTTGCTCGTCGCCTTCCTTCTACTCTGCTGATAGTTATAGTCTGACCAATAACATCAATTGCCCCAGGTAATCGCCTGTAACACAAAAATTGAATTAATTAGTTGCAGTATTAATAAATGTCTGAGAAATAATACAAGCATTAGGTAAGAAATAAAATCTAAAACCCTTCGTCATATACTTTAGATAGTTATGTTGCTACAGAAATTACTTTATTAGTAAATTGGAATCAACACATAAAATGATGATCATAAATGTTTAATTCTTATTGTTTTCTTCTAAATTTATTATTTTTTAAAAAATAATCTCCACTGAATCTACACCTTCATGTGAATAAGATAATAACTGCTAAACAAATAAAAAAATTTAAGTCCATAAGGCTTAAATTTTTAAGTCTTAATTTAAGTCAATTTGTCATTTCTAATAACATGTCTTTAGTCAGAACTCATATATTATATGCCTTACTGATGTCTAATCGTATCTGCAATTCTTTATACAGAAAAAGTCTACCACAAAAGACAGCTACAGGAGGAAAATCTAAGAAGTTAATTTTCTTTTTTCTTTTTGTCAGAAAGTAGAAAAGTGTATTGGAAAGTAAAAGGGGGGAAAAGTAACTTCCCATGTGGGAAGGAACTTCATCTAAGTTCACATGGGGAGTTACATAACAAGTGAAATTTCTAAATGTAAAATGTTAAAAGCTGTTTAACATACCAAAGGACATTATCAAAGTATATACAACCATAGAGAAGTTACTTATAGGAAAAGATAAAATGATAAAACAACAAAGCACATTGCAACCAGAGCCTCTGATACATATACATATTTAAAATCCCAAAATTCAACTAAATAAAGGCATGTGTGCATGTGTTATGAGGCAGGGCTGGAGTGATAGCACAGCGGGTAGGGCGTTTGCTTTGCAAGGGACCAACATGGCCGACCGAGTTCGATTCCTCTGCCCCTCTCTGAGAGACCGGCAAGCTACCCATGATGTATTCGATATGCCAATCACAGTAACAAGCCTCACAATGTTACTGGGCCTGCTCGAGCAAATCGATGAAAAACGGGAGAACAGTGACAGTAATGAGGCTACAATTTTCATCATTTATTGCTACCTTAACTTCACTTTAAAAATCTATTTCTGGGGTTGGAATGATAGTACAGAGGGTAGGGCGTTTGCCTTGCACATGGCCAACCTGGATTCGATTCCCAGCATCCCATATGGTTTCCCGAGCACCGCCAGAAGTAATTCCCGAGTGCATGAGCCAGGAGTAACCCCTGTATGTCGCCAGGTGTGACCCAAAATGGAAAAAAAAAGTCTATTTCTACTCTATTTCCTATTCCAATACTTTCAATTTTCAATGTGGATTATCTTCTTTCCATCTTTTAAAATGTATCCCCATCAAGAACAAATTCTCATTTATTTACTTGCATTTGCAATTTGGTTGGCAAATTCTCCAACTGTCAAAAGTAGAAAAACATAAATCCAAAAATAAAAACTCAATTTTTGAGTCAAGAGAAAATATTTATATATCATTCATTATAGTCTAAGGGGTTCCACTTTCAAAAATCCTAGAACCCATGGCAGTCCTAAATATAGCTGAGAAATCTAATTACTTTCCTTTTAGCTTTAAATGGATTAATCACTATTAATCACTAAGATTCAAAATGGCAATGCGTCCATAACATACAAATGAGATTATCAGTCTCATATGTAAAAGGAACCCTGAAAAGTTTAATTGCTTACATTTTCATGTTACTTTGACCAGGCATTTCTACATAAAAATGGAACTTAATTTTTAAATTAGAAATACAAAATTAACCTCTTTCCCACCAAAATATTAAATATATTCCAAAGAAAAAACCACAATATTCAACAAAGATTAGTAATCTTCAAAATACAATGACAGTCTAATGCCATATTATGGAAAATATTGAACCTTATTAAGTTATTAGTATTTTATTTCAGTGCATAAAATTATTCAGCAGGGTTTTATTATGCTAAGAATTTACTACAACTTCAATTTCTACAAAGAACAGATTAACCAGGTATAAAAATGTGTCTAAAAGAAGAACAGCTAACAGAGCTAGTAAGAAATTCCCTATACTGAACTAAAGCGTACTAAAAAGCTGAAAAAAAAACTAAACATGGTAGATGCTTAAGCCTTCATTATCTATAGTTTAATATAAGCATTAACTAGCCACAAAATTCTCCTCTACCTTTGCTTCTGGGACTAATAGGACAACATCTCTGAAATTATTATAGAATTATATCAAATTAAAATTAAGATGCCATTTAATGAGCTGATTTGCAGGAAGGGATGAGAGAGATGCTTGTAAAGATACAACAAATTTTTAAAATGACAAAATCAGGGTAAAATGAACAAACACAAAAGATTAGTTTGTTAGTTCTTTGTCTCAAATGTATCTGGAAATTTTTTATTTAACAGCCAAAATAATAGACATCACTACTAACAAATTCTTAATACGTGTAAGATTAACAAAGCATTGTCTTTGAAGACTCCTTTCCCTAGTAGTAATAATAGCATCAAACATGGGAAACTCTGTTTTATGGACTATAAATTCCTCAAAATAACTACAAAGTAACTATCATTCCCATTTTATAGATTAGAGCTTCATCTTAAGAGAAACCAAGTTCGTTGGCAGGAATGATAATATTAAAAAAGGAGGGGGAGAGAGGAGAAACTAGAAACTATGGTAGAGTAGTTTTTAAGTCTTTTCTCTCAAAATTTAGTTCTTTAGAAAATAAACTTTGCACAGCAATCCAGTATATTTTATATAAAAATTGAGTAGCAATATCTCATAAAGAGTAACATTAAAATCAAGTAACATTTAGTATTAAAGATTATAATACAAGAAAAATAACAGAGCAAAGAAAAAAATTTACTTGTTACAACCACCCAATTGAACCATAACTGCAAGCTCTAACAAGCACTTAAACAGGGACAAAATCTCTGATATTCTCCTAAGCTACCAAGAGTATTCGATATGCCAGACACAGTAACAACAAAGTCTCCAATGGAGACGTTACTGGGCCCGCTCGAGCAAATCGATGATCAACGGGAGGGCCTTTACTTTTTTTTTTTTACTTATTCTCCTAACAACAAAACTGAATCTCACAGCTGCTTCTCAGAATATTTCTGAAGGCTAGGTAAAGGATATCTGAAAAGCTAGACAATGTTGCCTGACAATTCAGCCCTCTTAATTGGCAGGCTTGATCTGAGGATATTTTACTAGTAACAAAATTAATTTTAATATATGCTAATAGATATGGTAAGTGACATGACCAACAAGTTCCTCGAAATAGCAAATTTACAAGTAAAACAATGTTATCCAAGGCCCTTACTGTACTTTTGAGCAAAAGTTCTTTATCAGCAGACAAAAAAAACAGAAAGACTCAATGATACTGAACCTAATTTTATGAAAGTACAGATACATATATTTTTCAAGAGTCCAAGGTTTGGCTGCAAACTTTCAGTTACTACTACTTCCAAGAGAAGTCAGGACCTCTTTTAGAAGAGTGACTGAGTCACATGCTCTTGCAGAAATCTATGAATGTTCTTTCTTACAACAGAGCTTCTAATAAGACTTTGGGCAACAGGTAGTTTAAAGGAGTTTTCTTAGGAAAAAATAACGCTAGACTGTTATTTCATACTCCCAGATGAAAGACAGATTCACTGGTCTGATTGCCTAATACAGGGCAATCTACACTGATATCTCTAACAATTCTGCACAGAAACTGGTATTAGAGCTTTTAAAGAAAAGACAGTCTTCAAAGACATGAAAATTCGGCCACATGGGAGAGATAGGGAAGCCTGTCTAGAAAGAGGGATGAAGATGAGAAAAGAATGAACATGGAGAAATATTATGTGCAGGATTCTAAGTTAAATAGTAGTACCTATTTTGCAATAAAGGAACACGATCCACTCTTGATAGTCATTACCTATAAAAAGACTTTCCAAAAGGCAGATATGTAAGTTAAATGAGAACTATATATAGAAAAGACCTCTGTGAGACTGTAAAATGCTTTATAAATGCCAGTTTTCTCATTGAAGCCACGTAGCTTTTCTTGAAAATCCAAGGTGCTCAGTCAGGCTCCAGTCTCTAAAATCACGGATCTTCAACGTTACTATTAGTATCATCTGGGGAACTTCTCTGAAGTCCACTACCCAGAGTACACACCAAGCGTTTCATAACACTCTCTAAAGCCTAAGAGCAGCAATTCTTTCAAGCTCCCAGCTAACTTTAACATATACCAATATTGAGGACAACAATGCAATGCCAAAGAGAATTTACCTTCTCTGTTCTGAAAAGTGCTTAAAGTAGCTGACCAAAAAAAAAACAAACAAAAAAACACTATTTAACTCTGATAACTCACAGTCATCATTACATACATTTTTTAATAAAATTTCAACTAAAGAGTCATTGCTCTTTATTCGGGTTCTGAGGCCATACCTGGATCATATGCAGTACAAGAGTTTGAACCAGGCCAGCTGGACGGTCAGGTTTGGGATCACGGTGACGAGACACACGGGGAAGATTCACGGGATGGGGGTGGAGCCGGCCCTTTCCTCCCACCCCAATGAGACCCCAAGTCGCCGCCCATAAACGGCCTTTCTGGCTCCTGATTAAGCTGTGTAATGGCCATGATCCCAGAGACTCAGAAACAAATCTTGGAACCCAACGGTTTTTGGCAGAAATATGCACAGAAAACACAGTAGGTTACTGTTTCCGGGCCACCCCAGGGGGGAAAGGGTCCTGTCCCTGCACCTGCTCCTCAGTGGCCGGTATCCTCCAGAGGCCACTAGACAGTCAGGTTTGGGGCCCTCAGTGATGAGACACGCGGGGCCTTATGGGATGAGGGAGGAGCCGACCCTTTCCTCTCTGCCCCCAAAAGACCCTGAGTCTCCTCCCACGATCGGCCTCTCTGGCTCCTGATCAAGCTGCTTAACGGCCACTATCCCAGAGACTCAGAAACAAATCTCGGAACCCAGTGGTTTTGGGCAGAAATCCCTCCATATTTGTTAAAATTGTGGAATTCCAAAATCTCAAGGCCACTATTGTGGCCGTGTGACATCATATGTTGTTCATGACCAACAACAGAACACAAATTGTCTACTGCTGCCTTTTTGGCAGATCTGAGTGTTGGGGTAAAATCCCAAATAATAATGGTAGGTCTGGTGTCAAAATACTGAATGTGATCAAAGTAGAGAGAGTAATGTGGAAATCATCTGCCCCACAGGTGGGGGGGTGGGGGGCATACTGGAGGTTTTGGTGGTGGAAATGGGCACTGGTGAAGGGAGGGTGTTTCATTGTATAACCGAGACTTAAACCAGAAAGCTTTGTAACTGCTCTCAGGGTTATTCAATAAATAAAATTATAAACAAGAAAAAAAAAAGAGATTGAACCAGGCCTGCCAAATACTAGTCAAATGCCTTAACACTGTACCATTCCTCCTACCCCTACACTAATTTTTTAAACAACTTTTCTTCTACGAGCACAATAATTTTCAATAGTATATACTGTGAATAGATTTTAATACTTTTATTTTTTTTTCTTTTTGGGTCACACCAGCGATGCACAGGGATTACTCCTGGCTTTGCACTCTGGCAGTGCTTGGGGAACCATATGGAATACTGGGGATCAAACCCAGGTCAGCACATGCAAGGCAGATGCCCGACCTGCTGTATTATCGCTCCAGTGCTAGTTTTATTTTTGATAAGATTTTTCATCAAAATTTTAAACTGTCTTCAATATATTAATTTCTAGTACTACATCTAAAAGAAGCAGGAACAAACAAATAGCACAGCTAAATATACAAACCAAAGAGTCAATAACACTGAAATCATGAGTTGCTATGGCAACTCCATGATAACCTTAAAGAGGTGCTCCTCAAGACACAAGTTGGGGGGTGGAGGTAAGAGACAGGGGGCAGGGGTGGAGGGGAGTGAACCTGGAAACACTGGTGTGGGATTAGTGCTGGAATTCTATGTCTAGAACTCAACTATAAATAATTTTGTAGATCCTGGTCCTTTAATAACTTTTTTAAAAAAATCTTATTGAATCACCATGAGATAGTTACAAGCTTTCATGTCTGGGTTATAATCACACAATGATCAAACACCCATCTCTCCACCACTGTACATTCCCCACCACCAATATTCCTGGTATACCCCCCCTTTCCCACCCTCCCCCTGCTTCCATGGTAGACATGATTCCCCATAATCTCTCTCTACTTTTGGGCATTATGGTTTGCAATTTAGACCCTGAGAGGTTATCATGTTTGGTCCTTTACATACTTTCAGAACACATCTCCCATCCTGGCCGGTTCCTCAAGCCATCATTTTCTCAGTGATCCCTTCTCTATTCCAGCTGCCTTCTCCCCTTGCTCATGAGGCAGGCTTCCAGCTATGGAGCAATCTTCCTGGCCCGTGTACCTACTATCCTTAGGTGTCAGCCTCATGTTATATTGTTTTATACTCCACAAATGAGTGCAATCCTTCTATGTCTGTCCCTCTCTTTCTGACTCATTTCACTGTGAAATGATACGTCTCACTGATACGTATCTGACTCACAGTGAAATGAGTCAGAAAGAGAGGGACAGACATAGAGTATCATGCTAAGTGAAATAACTTTTTTTTTTTTTAAGAAGAGTTGTCAGCAAATAGCAGAGGGAAGAAAGGGAGGGGGAAGAAAGACTAATAAAGCCATGGTGGAACAGAGGTATAGAGAAATTAAATTCTTGTTTGCTTAAAACTAAAGTGGAGTTGGGGCTGGAGAGATAGGACAACATATTAGCTCATTTCTGGGTAGAGCTTGGAACAAAGTCTTTTATACCACATTTATGCTTGAAATAATAATTGTATCATTGATAGGAAAAGACACCATTCTACAAGGAATTTAAAGTTTTTATTATATACCATTCTACAAGGAATTTAAAGTCTTTATTATATACCATCACATAAAATGTTCCAAGCTACATAACAGAACAATAAATGTCCAGAATGCTAATATCATAAATGTATAATTATATTTTCAGTTTTCACTTATTAATACATAACAGGCAGGATTTAAGAGGCCAGTTTTATTTAATGTTTAATAGTCAGTTTTGCTTTGTTTAATTTAAGAAATGTCAGCAAGTATATTTTAATCATTCCCATTGAAAAGTAATATTTAGTATTCCTCTCTAAAGAGTCTAAACTAGTTTCAAAACATTTTTATATTGAAAAACGTAATAAAGCAACTAAAAATCTGCAACTACTTAAAACGAACAGAATTTGATACTACAAAATGGAAACAAAATAAACCATAATCGGATCAAATTATGGTAATTATCCATATTGCAAATTATAATTTTCTATTTCACTAAAATTTCTATCTTCTAATTAGCTTAACATATATAATGAATTTCAATTCATAAAATGCACATACACCCACAAATGTCATTGTTACATACTACGTGCATGCATGTGCATGTATGGCTAGTTTTCAAGAGTTCTACTAAAATTTTAAACACATTATATGAATCAAAAGAAACAAATGTAAGACTGGTGTTCCACTGCTTGCTTATCAAAAAAAAAATTAAAGCAAAATAATTAAGGAAGACACCAAATTCTTATAATAATCAAGAACTAGAATTTTGGGATATTCTACTTTATGTTTTAAGAGTCGTACATGTATATGTAGATATACATGAATACACAAATATGCATGCCACTTCAAGCCACTTCAAATAGAAGTCTTTTAACTGGAGAATTTAAATTTTCAAAAGCTCAAAATAGGTACTGAAAACTTCCTACTGTCAAGTTTCCTGCTATCTATATTTCCTGAGATTAATCATAAAGTCAAGGGTCAGGTGTTTTCTGTGTTTCAAAAATCTTTGTGAGAAAGAGGGGGAATCAGTTACTGCGCAGTGAGACGTATCATTTTCTGGTGAAATTTTATTTCATGAAAATAACCTATGGCATGAAAGCACAACTATTTTGAGTTAAATATGCGAATGACTGATACTAAAAAACTTTTCTATGCCTTCCAAATACAGGGTGTTGGGAGGATCCTCATAGGATGGGAGATGCATGCTGAAAGTAGACTATAGACCGAACATGATTGTCACTCAATTCCTCTTTTGCAAACCACAGCACCCAAAGGGAGAGAGAGAACAAAAGGGAATGCTCTGCCATAGGTAGGATGGGATTGGGGGGATGGGGGATGGGAGGGATACTGGGATTAGTGGTGGTGGAGAATGGGCATTGGTGGAGGGATGGGTACTCTATCACTGTATAGCTGAAACCCAAGCACAAAAATTTGTAAGTCTACAACTGTACCTCATGGTGTTTCACTAATGGAAAAAAAAATAATAATTTCTATGCCTTTGATTGTGAAAGTGGATGTCCCTGCACAAGTATTAAAAGGCAAATAGTCCTGAGTTTGCTCCTAAGCAGTATTTAAGGGACCCAGGAACAACACAGATATCTAATGATATCTGGTCCAGCTATTTGGGTCTGAAGGTTCAGTAATTAGACAACAATGAATGATGCCAGGCTCACCAGGATCATCCCAGTAATGCACAAGGGACCACAAAGTTTGGGGACAACATCCCAGCTTCTGCACACAAGGCATGTACTCTAGCCCTCTGAGTTAACTCCCCAGTTTTCTGACCTTCTCTTTTAACTAGTCATGAATTTGAACACAATCTGTCATTTCTCAGATCTTCTTGTCATGTTAACCATTTTAGTATTGAAAGAGTCTTATTTGGAATATTAGTTTATTTTCATCAACATTTCACATATGTAAAAAAGAAGTCTAGAGATTTTCGGGAATTTCGCAAATTCACACAGATTCAAAATGAACTGAACATCCCAATCCAGTACTTATGCATGAAGAAGCAGCTGTAAAGTTTAAGCAGTTATTCTTTATACACAAAGATGTAGAGTTTCAGAACAATAGTACCACATTAAAAATGAAAGCTTTTGGGGCTGGAGCAATAGCACAGTGGGTGGGGTGTTTGCCTTGCACTCGGCCAACCTGGGTTCGATTCCCAGCATCCTGTATGGTCCCCTGAGCACCGCCAGGGGTGATTCCTGGGTGCGGAGCCAGGAGTGGCCCTTGTGCATCTCCAGGTATGTCCCAAAAAGCAAAAAAAAAGCTCTTATTTAGTCCTTTATCACTGGTAAACAAATAGAATGTCAACATTACTGGGCAGTTTAAAATATTAGCCCATGCATTTCTCTTTGCATTATGTGTTAAATAACCAATTAATTATTGGTTAAAATTTAATTGGTTAATAATAATTTATTGGTTAAACATTACATAATTTTAAAGCCAGACTACTTTAAACACCACTCACTCTTTTGGGGTTCACAGAAATTAACAAACACTGTAAAAAACTCCAATTCATATTTGCATCTCCTCAGCAAGTTGACTACAAACTTTTACCACTCAGTGGGAAGATACCGTAAAAAAAAAAAAAATCTAGAAACAGAATTTCCTCTTTTGATTTTCTTTTAGATGTAATGGTCAAAGATCTATGCCCAAAATTTACACATTTTAAATTTCTAAAAAATAGTAATTAAACATGTTAATTTAACGTGGCAGCACAGTGGGTAGGGCATCTGCCTTGAATGTGGCCGACCCAGGATCAATTCTTCCATCCCTCTTGGAGAGTCTGGCAAGCTACTGAGAGTATCCCACCCGCAGAGCCTAGCAAGCTCCCTGTGGCATATTGGATGTGCCAAACACAATAACAAGTTTCACAATGGAGATGTTACTGGTGCCCACTGGAGCAAATCAATGAACAGGAAGGACAGTGCTACAGTGCTACAATGTAACACCAAGTTGTTCAGCAAGAAAACTTAAAAATCTGCAAGAAAACCACACCCTTCCTCCATACCATCACTGCTTAAAACTTCAGATAGAAAACTTAAATGGTCTATATTTTCTACCTGATCAGTTATGTAACTCTTGAAAATGTACTTTCATACCCTAAATATATTTGTTTTCCACTGTATCCCATGGAAATGATAGCTCACAATTTATTAGACTCAGAAGTTTGTCTTATCCATTCAAGGTTATAGTTTAATAAGTAGGACTTACAATACAAACCAAAATTCTATGTAGAATGAATTATGAGTAAAAACATAGCAAATTAAGCAAAACTAGTTTTCAGGACACCTAGTAGACCAACCTAATGAAATGGTAAATATATGCACTATAGTTGGGTTGGGGAAAAAAATAACTGATGTGGTTTAGTGCCGTCCTATTCTAGAAGCCCTAAATAGTGGCTCAGTAGGCTACATTTTATTCAACATATAGTGAAAACCATCTAGGGATTTTATTTGAATAGAGTATGTTAAAAGAACAAGTAAGGACCAGAGTGATAGTACTGTACAGAGGGTTATTGCCTTGAACCTAGTCAATCCAGGTTTGATCCCTGGCATCCCATATGGTCCTCAAGTTCAGCCAGGAGTGATCCCTGAGCATAGAACCAGGACTAAGTTGGAGTACAGTAGGTGTGGCCAAAAAAAGAATCAATAATAATACTTTTTTTAAAAAAAAAAAACTATGCAGGAAAGTGGCACAGCAGTAGTACAAGTCTTGGATGTATGACATCAAATTCAATTCCTCATACCCACCCCTCCCACAAACCCCCACCCAGCCCGCCAATTAAATCTATAGCAAGGGAAGAGCAAACATCAACTGAACATCAACTGCCATGGTTCCATGCAACTGATATATAAAAAACCAGCAGAAAGACAGACAACTAGCAAGGTGAAGGAGTCTGATTCAAAAGTTATCTTTAAAATACCACAATTCGATACAGAAAAAAAAAAAAACAAAATAAAACTAATCTAAGAGCTAAAAATATGATCATCTAATCAAAATTTAATTTTTAGTGCTAAGACAAAACAACACTGATTATCTAAACATCAGGGAGTATCCAGTGTTTAGAAGTAGCCTTACCTTAGATCAGGTGATTCGGCCCTCCCATATCGGTCCTGCCACTTCCCAACGCTTGAACTGGCTTTTCTGGAGGCAGTACTTGTCTGAGACTGAGAAGAGCTGCTGTTTCTGGTGAGATAAATTTTCTATGGTTTTTCTTACATGTTGTTGCCTCTGACCCCCCTTCTGCTTTTTTCTTTTCTTTTCCTTGACATGCTTTTACCCTAAGATTTTTAGCTTTTTCCTATAAATTTATTCTCTCCAAGTAACATAAACTAAACTAAAATAAACTTGCTTTAGTATTAAGACTGCTAGTGTACTTGAATAGAGACATGTCATAACATTTTATTAACTCCAGAACAATTATAATATTTCTCAACATAAGGTTTGATGTCAGAATGTAGACATGTGAAAAGAACCAGGGCTTATTTAACATTACATTACCAAATAAATTTAGTTTTTTACACTAGTAAATAACCTTTACTTCTGCAATTTCACAAAATCTACTTGAAAATTATTATCTCCATATTTCAATAATAAGTATTTTAGTCTACCCAGTTAAAAGTAACACTGATGTCTTTTATAAAATCCTACAATATATATATATTTCATAAAAATTCTATTTTAAAATAATTCAACTCTTCCAAAGTAAATTCTAAAAAAGTTAACTTTCAAAAAAAATTAATTTTATTGCTGGTGATATAATCCATGGAAAGTTCTGATATTTACAATCTCAATAATTCTCTAAAGGATTAATAGATGCTCTTTCCAAGTAATAAGAAAAAGTTAATTTTGTGTATTTGCTTATTTATATAAAAAGAAACAAGTAACCAGATTAAAAAAGAAAGTGGTCATTAACAGGAAAAATCTCAGTATACCTTTGATAAACCACGCCTCAGATAGTATGTCTATCCCATTGCCGCCGCCACAGAAGTTCATCTACTGGCCCTGTTCTAGCAACTCGTAATTATATCTCAAAAGAGATCAACTAGTCCCCCAAATTTCTGGATACCTGGTTCTGGCTGAAACTTCCAGGGAGATCTTGGGAAGGGGGTGGACCAAGTTCCTGTCCTACCAAAACCCCTGGCAGCCACACTCACACCCCAATAGCTGCCACCAAGCCTCCATGTGGACTGCCAGGTTAATACTCTGGATTTTCTGGAGCCAAACTCTACAATACCAAGAACCCTAGCAGAAACACACCACTGGATGGGAATATAAAGTAGAAGCCAACTAATCTCGACTAACCAAAACATTAACATAGAAGGTTTAACTAGCAACAACAGATTAGACAAGAACAACCACATGGTGATATACAACTATCAGAAATTTTCTTTTACTGAAGTATTTTTTGACCATTATTAGACATTTAGTGGGAACAAGCAATATAATATGAATTACTGTGGGTCTACTACGGGGGCAGACTTAAGGACGGTGGGGAAAATGGAGCAAAACGGTGGAGGGACTGGGGGTGAGATACTGAATGCCTGTAATAAGTCATCCTAAACACTGTAAACCACAGCTTTTAAATAAGGGGGGGGATCATGTCTAATGTTTTATATGAACAAAAAATTAGTACGTGAAATAAGCATGGAAGAAAAAATGCCAGAATTGAATGCAAATAGAAACATATCAAATTATCTTTAAATAATATAATAACTTTGAAGTAAACTTTTTAAACATTTTGACTATAAGCCTCAATATGAAAAATGTAGGTTTTGAACATTTTGTGTATACTTTGAGATTAAGAAAATAAGTATATACTAAAATTGTTGGAAGCAGGTTTAAACCGTTGGAAAAGAAAGTACAATAATGAACTAGGAAAAGTGAAGTCAAACCCTAACCCTAATTGGAAGTACAAGAAAAACAACTTCCCAATTAAATTTTTAATATATATTCAGCAACTTCCTATTGAACTTTCAGCTCTGGTTTCTGAAAAGGCAAAAAAACCCCCCACTGATAGCCCCATAGTATCATAGCTAGTGCCCAGATCATGTTTTTTGATTACTATTTTCCATTAAAAGGCATCCAGTATGTAAGTAATAGTTTCTTTTAGACTAAAGGGTAGGGGAAGGACAAACATAAGTTGGAAAGTATGGTAAAATCAAAAGATAAAAATTGAGGATGTTTTGGCGACTAAAACCTCCTGGGAAGGGGGGCGTTCCAGTCCGTCCTTCACGCCCTACTGAGGTTACCAGTTGCCCCCCACAAGCAGCTCTCCGGCACGGCCATGACTCCAGAGCACAGAAACCAATCTCTTAATTATCTGACTTTCAGTAGAAATACTTCCAGGGTTAATAAGTAAAATAACGGAAATCCAAAAACCAACATTTAATTCTTGAACCCAGCTGTAGAAAGCAAATCACTTCACAATGCTTTTTCAGCATGTCTGATGGGGGGGGGGGGTGGTAAACTCTAAATAATAGTGGTGCATCTTTTATTGAAACAATGAATCTAATCAAAGCAGATAGAGTGTTAACTAGAATTCATCTGCCTCGCAGGCACTGGGAGGGGTGAGGGGGTGGGGTTTTATTGGGATTCTTCGGGGTAAAAAACAAGTATTGGTAAAGGGAAATGTGTTTGATATTTGCATGACTGAGACCTAAACCTGAAAGCTTTGTAACTTTTCCCACAGTGATCCAATAAATAATTAAAAAAAAAAAAATTGAGGATGTTTCAAAAAGCCAGAAGAGAAGTTTGAAGATACTCCTACAGAGAAAATCTGAACAATTGGGGGATCAATATGAATTTTGTATACACACACACATTCTCTCTTTACATATATACATGCACATGTGGTATACAAACAATTGTTCAGTTTATGTATTATATACAAAAATAAGCCATATTTATAAAACGACACTGTCTCACACAAAATAAAGATAAATGAGTCTGATAAGTAAATGGAGGCGAAAGAATTCATGTTAAAAACAAAAAGCAAACAAATGGAAGAAATAAAAATCCCTATTTTGTAGCCATCATAGTAGTGATTAAAGCAAACAACCAGTGGATCCTAAAATGAGAGGAAAGTTCAAAGAGGAGCAGAGTATTTATAGCCTCCTCACAGATTACTTACTAAGAACAAAAGCGACAAGAGCAGTTTTGCAATACTGTCACCCAAATGATACCTCCACTTCTAAATGAGCAAAATAAAATTATCATGAATAATCAAACAAAACAATATCACAAGTGTACAAGTTGTTGCACCAAGATGAACAAGACATCATCAACTGGACACCACATTCCTGTGCAAATCTATTATGCAGGAAACAGAAGAGAAAATCCCAACTGAAGGAAATTTACAAAGCAACTAGATTGTACTCTTGTAAAATTCAGTATCAATAAATACGAAGAATTTCTAAATTAAAGAAAAAAAGATTACAAAAAAAGAAAGAAAAGAACTATTACATGAGTCCAGAGAGATGGTACAGCAGGTAGAACACTTGCATTGCACAAGCACAAGGTTAGCCATAGTCTAAACCCCTGACACTACTTGCGGTCCCCACAAGCACCACAAGTGATCCCTGACCACAGAGCTAGGGTTAAACCCTAAGTACAGCTGGGTGTGGTCCAAAAACAACAAGAAAAGAACTACCATAAATGGGTTTATTAGAACAATTGAGTAAAATGTATGGTGTGTATTTTAGATGGAAGTGCTGATTCACTATTAGATTTTAAGACTGAAAATTATATTGTATGATTAAACAACAGGATATTCCTGTTCTTAGGTAAAAACTGTCGACGTATTAGGAATAAAAGGGCATGCTGGCTACAATTTACAAAGGGGCCAGAAAAAATATTTGGAATAAAAAACAGTAAAATTTTAATAACTGATGAAATTGGGTGAACAGTATATAGATACACTTTACACTTACTTGCAATTTTTTTCTTTAGCTTTCTCGTCTAACCAAAACATTAAAAATGAATACAAATAAAAGGCAGGGGCTTCTAGAACTAATGGTAATGTTCTGTTTGTTTATTGATGTGATCTGATACTGGTGTGTTAATTTTGCGAGAAAGTTCTGCATTCATCGCATAATACAAAACTTTTTTAATGAATCAAAAAAACTTCAAAACTTGGAGTCACCTCTGACAGTCTATTGACTGACTATTTTTGGGGTCACACCCAGTGATGGCAGGAGTTATTCCTAGCACTGCATTCTGCACTACTGGCAGTGTGTGGAGGACCATATGGAATGCCAAGGATTGAACCTTGCATGCAAGGCAAAATCTGCTGCACTATGGCTCTAGCCTCCACAGAATATAAAACTTTTAAAGAATAAGTAAAACCTCCTGATATGTTAATGTTTTACTAATGTATGCTGGGCAATATAGAAATTCAGAACCCCAGCACTTCAAGGAAAGTAGAAAATAAACATAAATAGTCCTGTGTAAACATAGCAACAGCAGTCTTTATATTAATTGAAGAATTCAAAATTCTAAATTAAAATATAGCCTTCATCTTAGTAGAAGAGCTTATCATCCCCTTAAATATTTGTTATCCAGTCTCTATGTCTTTAACTGTCTTCTCCATAATGTTATTTCCAAGTCTCTATAAAATACAGAAGAGGGTGGGAAAAACCCAGAAATATTTAAAGTATTTAACAGTAATTAATACTATCCTTTTGACCAAATTAAAGCTGGATCCAGAAAACAAATTTTCCTAATGAGAAATATTTTTTTATATTTTATATATCTAAAAGTGACAGAATTGGGGCTGGAGAAATACAACAGGTAGGGCACTTGCCTCCAGGAATGAACCCTGAGCACAAAGGAAAACCTGAGCACTACTTGGTATGGCACAAAAACAAAAACTGACAGAACTGCCATGCCAGATGTTTCTATAGGTCATGGTGGTTGTTAATCATTTGTTTTCCTAGACTAGCAACGAATCTGCTACTTATCATTTCTTTGTATTCTCTTCCTTGTCCCATGGACTACTATCTTTCCAACTCTCTTTATTGTCCTCTTTCTACAGTCTCATTTTTCTTGTCCTGCTATTCCTTTATTCTATTTGCCTGGTATAATCTCAACTCGATTAAATCCAACTCTTCCTACACTTCACAAACAGATGCATTCTTGCCAAAAGAAAGCATGTCAAACTGTCTGTGAGCCCCTGGTCATTAACCTCAAAAAGAGTAGAACACAGAATCTTTTCCTGAGTCATCAGTTTTTCTTTCCACTAGCATTCCAATCAACATAGAAAAATGTCTACTTTACCCATCCTGCAAAACAGGAGAACCTTTCGCTCTCAACCCCAATTTCATCCTTCAGTTATTGCCTAGCAGAGTCACTCTAATCTTATTCACCTACTCCAAATGACGATCCCAGAGTCTCTTTTGTTCTTAACATAAGGCACCCAAGTCCACTATGCTCATTTCAACAAGGTAAAGTTGACTCCCCAGGTAGCTAGGAAATAATAAAATGATCAGAAAAGCACTTTCAGTTATCCCCATCACTATTACCTAACCTCCAACCTTCTCTGGTACACTCTATCCTGCTTTCCCTTCTATACTATAAATGAACAATCCAAGGGCTTTTCACTTAAGGGTAACCTCATACCTTCTGATCTGCTTTAGAACCTGTGCTAAAAAGTGTCCCTTCATACTTCCTGCATCATCAATTTTATTCTTCCAGTACTCCTGTTCATTTTAATGCAATTTCTTTGACTAATGAAAGTTATTACTATACATTTAAAAAATAAGTTAATAAATTAATATAATTTGATTATGGAAAAACTACCTGACCTCACATTTCCCTCTAGATAGTGTCCCATCTTCCTCTATCTACTGGCCTATTTCTCCACTCTTCCCACAAAAAGGACTAAAAAAATCCTTTAGAAACTAGAGTTCAGGATAGAAGCCAGCAGGGTACTAGTAGAGTGGGCAAAGTGCTTGCCTGTATGCAGTCAACCCGGGTTCAATCCCAGGCATCACATATGGTCTCCTGACCACCGCCAAGAGTAACTTCTGACTGCAGCCAGGAATAATCCCTGAGCACTGCTGGTGTGGCCCCAAAACAAAAACAAAAAATAGAGTCCAGAATAGACAAGAATTAGATGCTTGCCACTTTGGTGAGCACATTGATTTAATCTTTCTAGCATCACATAGGGTCCTGATCCAAGGCAAGAGTAAGCCCAGAGTACAGAGCAAGGAGTAAATCCTAAACTAAGGCACATGTGGTCCAAAATCCAAAATATTCTAATGCTACTCCTCTCGTTCTCTCTTTTAACTCATTCCAGCCAGGGATGTGGCTCAGGGGTAGAGCAGCTGCCCTTGACCCCAATGACCTTTGCATTCTAAAATCCAATCAATAGTCATCTTAGTTCTCATCTTGATGTCAACCATTCCTTGCTAGGAACACCACCTTCACAGATGGGGACAGGAACGAGGGTGGGGGGGGGGAGTAAGATCAGTACCATCAGTAGTGTTCAAGGCTTCTGGCTGAGTGCTCAGCGAGCACTACTGGCAAGAAACACCTCATTTCAAGACATTCACTGAGTTTGCTTTCTATTTCTTCTAATCTTCTTTTACTATTTTAGCATATTCATTTATATTTTCTGACCCGCAAGGAAGGAGTGCCCTAAGATCTTGTCTTGATACTTTCCTAACAGTACTTAACTTAATTACAATATAACTCATTTTTCTAACTTCATTTAAATATTATTTATATCTGATGCTCCCAAATTTACACCCCCAACCCAGACTTTTTCCCCCAACTCCAGATCCATTTATCTACTACCTACAACTTTTCTACCTTATCTCAACGTCCTAAACTGAGCTGGTTTTCCTCCTCAAAAAAACAAAACAAAGCCAAAAAACTACTACTCCTGTCAACTATAAAAAGTCTTTGATACCTAATATCTAATGAGTTCTCCGTATGCCACTATTATCTCTTCCTGAGATCCTTTTACCGTCTCAAAGGGCTTCCCACTGCTGCTTTAAACACTTTAAGATTAACTTAATTATTAAGTTGAGACTTTTAAAACCTAGTGCAGATATTTTCACACCTCTATTCAAAACTGAATGGAGACTCATTTATTTCAACTACAGTAATGGCACCAAGCCCTATATAATAATCTGAACCAAATTAAAATAAAAAACTAAAGTTAGAAGAGCTGGAAAATTATTACTGGTTATTTAAATAAGTGATAAATGCAAAGAGCATTTAATACATGTGCCAGGAACTAAACAACTACATAAATTAATCCATTTAATAAACATGAGTACTCTGTGAAGGAAGTACTCCTAGATTTTCAGATGGGGATATGGAGATTCAAAGACTATGTCCAAGAAACTAGTAAGCTAAACAACCAGAATTTGAATTTACAAAATTTAGCTTTAGAATACAAGTTCTTAACATCAAATCTATATGGCAAATACCAAAAACTCAAGTGAAATTTTTTTATCAAAATTGAAGTAACAATGATTACCATTATTTTGTAAGAACCAATATTCCTCCCCTGTCATAACCTTTTAGACATTTTATGAGATGATAGCAATTAAACATGATCACCAGAGAGGTAGCACATAAAATAAGACAGTCGCATGCAGCCAACCCCAGTTTGGTTCCTGGCATTACAAAGGGTCCCCAGGAGCACTGTCAGGAATCAGTCCTGAGGAAAGAGTCAGAAATTGCCCTTGGGCACTGCTGTGATTGGCCCAGTCCCATTCCTAGTCCTGCTGAGGATCATAGTTAGAAGTGCTGGTAACTATCAATTATTAAGATTGAAAAATAAAAATCCTATGGACTTGGGCAGGAGAGAGAGGTCAAAAGGCTGGAGTATTTGCTTTGCATGCAGGAGGCCTGGGTTAGATCTCCAGCACTGCATGATGTCCTCCCCGCATCCTAGCACTGCAGGAGAGACCCCTGAGCACCGACTTAGATGCTGTCCCTGAACAAGGTATGACCTAAAAGCAATGAGAAAAGATTACATAGGTTGATAATTTTAAGAATACTTTTAGGACTACACTAAATTCTCACATAAGGATTCTTCTTCCACATTTGTGTTCCATGAAATATAATTTCATACAGAAATTCAAAATTACAGAAAAAAAATCAAAAACTATGTAAACAAACAAGTAACACAAAAGGTAAATAATCTAGTTAAGGTCTAGTTGATGACAGGCTTAATTCAAGACTACAGAAATAACTAAAGATATCTTCATTTAACCCAAGATTAAACTACTGACATCAAATTTTCCTAGTCCTAACCTTCATTTACCATCATATGGGGAACAGGCTCATCACTATTCATGTTTACATTAAAATTTAATGTTTACGTTAAAAATTAATGTAAATCTTAATGTTTACAATAAAAAATTACCTTCTGCAACTGGTATCACATGGAATTCAAAGTTAGGTATCATTGCAACAAATCGAAAAAAGAAAAAAAGTGTTCAACTGGAAAGATTTCCAAAGCAGAAAATCTACAATCTCTTATTAAAAATTAGTGAAACACCTTTAAGCCAACATATATAGACTTAAGTTCAGTAATTTTTTAAGTCAATAATAAAATATAGGAACCAAAGAATACAGTGGATAAGGTATTTCCCTTGCATATAGTTGACCCAGGTTCAATCCCAGGTACCACATATGGTCCCCCTAAAAACCCCAGGATTGATCCTTGAACAGAGTCAGGAAAAAGTCCTTAGTACCTCTGGTTGTGCCTACCTTCCTTACCCTACCATTTTTCAAATTTAAATAATGATTAAAAAATAAAAAGCACACAGAAAATAGCAAGACCATTGTTAAAAAAACTCTCCTGATTACGAGTGTTGTCTCTTCATATATACATACATACATACCATGTTTTATTTCTTGCTTACCTAATTGTTTTAAAGATAGAACTCAGAAATTTATAAAAATAATTCATTATAAACTCAACCAAAATAGAATGTTCCTGCATTTAGGGTTTTTCCTTTTTTCCTGATAGAATATCCAGTGCTTTTCTACCTCCTACAGCACTAAAGTCAGTGTCTTTAGTAAGCTAACTGTCTCACTCACCTGCTAGGTGGGAGCCCAGTCTTGAACAAAGAAGGAGGAGAAGTAAACTCAGCTTTTGTAGATGGAAGTGCTGTCTCCTTCTCAGAATTTCCAGTTCTTCCCTGCTGTACCTTAAAAGAAAGGGTCATTAGAGCACGTTTAATGCAAAACTCAAAACACAATACTAAATATGGTAAAGTTTCCAAATGTTAAAATAAATTTGTACCCTTGATTTGAAAGTAAACAAAAAACTGTTTCATTGCTGAATGTTCAATAAAACTGACCTATTTAAAAATAGTATCAGTTAAAGGGAATTATGAGACTAAAATGTTCATGAACTGTCACTATTCAACTACTAAAAAAAGCTCACAAAATGTCACTAAAATTCCAATAAACCTTAACTCTTCAGGACTTTCATAAATTCCCTCAGGTGACCATTCAGTCCAGATATTAAATCAGGATCCCCACTGATGGTGAGGAATGTGCACTCATGGAGGGATGGGTGTTTCATCATTGTGTGATTGTAATCCAAACATGAAAGCTTATAACTATCTCATGGTGATTCAATAAAATTAATTAAAAACTAAATCAGGATCCCCTATTTCTAAGCAGAAGAAACCTCAAAGGTTTCTCAAACCTTTGAGGGGCTCTACCCTTATCTAAGAAAACAGGCATGGGTGGGTCATTTTAGCCATTCTGATAATTTTCTATTGAGAATAGGGCATGCCATAATAGCAAGTGTTAATAATTTGCTCCTTTATTTCATGCCGATTATTTCCTATGTTCTACCATCATTTGAAGAGAACCAGAGCTTTACTTATTAGTACACCCAAAACTTTGGTCAGTCATCTCTTCTTAACAGGTTCTCTCGATGTTCATTTTCAAACCTGGTGTCTACTTCATGATTTCTCCTGGATTTGTCAATTCTTTCTTTTTCCACCAGATAAATTGAACACAGTACAGTCACACCTTTTTAAACAAGTTAGATTTTTTTTTACGCTCTCTTGATTTGTACTCACCTTGCAATCTTAAAATGTATCAATAAATTATAAGGCTGGAGGATAGTACAACAGGCAGGGAATTTTCCTTACATGTGGTCAACCCAGGTTTAGTCCCCAGTACCACAAATGGTGCCTCAAGGCCCAACAGGAGTCATTCCTGAGCACAAAGCCAGGAGTAAGCCCTGAGTACAGCCAGGTGTGCCCCACCCCACAAAAGAACAAAAGGTTTATGGATAAATTAACTATTGGAAGCTGTTCTATACTTAAGTAGCATCCCACATAATTTATGCCTTATTTTGTTGCCCCTATCTTTGACCTTTATCATCACTCTCTTCTCCCATGATGCTAAGGCTAAAGGAATAGCTTATGGCCAGAGGACACCTTGATTTTGGACAAATACATGGAACCATGAACTCAATTCCAGAAACCAACTATGTCCTAATCAGTATTATCTTATACGAATGTATTATCCCAACCTCTAATTGGTACCTTAATATATTCAGGATTAAACACTGGTATTTAACTTGAGTATGAGCCCACTGCTTAACAACAAGAAAAAAGTCACTCAGTGGCCAAATACAGTGGATAGTGCCCCACATGCACCTGACCTGGGTTCAATTTCCAACATCCTATCTGGTCCTCCGAGCCCACCAGGAGTGATCCAAGAGTAATCCCTGAACATCACCAAGTGTGGCCCCAAACAGCACTGCCCCCCCAAAAAAATCCATTTTTAATGCTCTAATCCATATGAGGGATGATGATAAGTACTAAAATAATGAGGAAAACAGATGGATATGACAGTTAAAAATAACAGAATTCAAGGAAACAAACACAATTCCCTCATTCATCCAGCATTTATCAACTATCACTCACCAAAAATGAAAACTTGAGAGAAATACTAGAAAATCCCAGTTGGTGGAGAAGATACACGGTCAAATGTAACAATACAATAAATACTCTAAAAATAACTTTTTTAAAATAAGAGATACAAGAATTAAAAAAAAAATCGATGTGTTCTTCTTCCTGAAGATATAAGGAGGAACAGCAGCCAGAGCTGATGTCAGGTTCTCAACTGCTCCTCTAAGCTCCAGTTATCTACACAGAACTTCTTATGGGTAGAAGTTATGTGTAATTTAAGATTACTTGACTACAAGCCCCACCTATTTGTCCATGCTTTCCTTTGTGCCTTACCAATTTATCTATATTATATTTAGGAGTGCTAGCACAGTGGGTAGGGCATTTGCCTTGCATGCAGTCAACCCAGGTTCGATTCCTTCATCCCTCTGGGAGAGCCCAGCAAGCTACTAAGAGTATCCCATGGCATATTCGATATGCCAAAAACAGTAACAAGTCTCACAATGGAGACATTACTGGTGCCTGCTTGAGCAAATCGATGAACAACGGGAGGACAGTGGACAGTACTGCATTTGTCATAATGACCTTTTAGCTTGTTCTTTTTAACATATAAATTGATCCTTTATCAGAGCTTTCCCATTGGTTATGCCTTCTGCCTGCTAATTACAGTCTCTCCCAGATTATCTCTCTTGGGCATAACTTTGTGATCATTTCAAGTATTATTCCAATGTCTCCCTTGAGCTGCACTACCTGACCTTTCCCAAATAATCTATCACCACACTACATTCACTAAAGGCTTTTATCTTGTTTTATGTCTGTCTGCTGATGTTATAAAAGAAAATCTCTTGGACTGCTGAATCTAGAGAGCTCAAACTGCTGAGCTGATGCTGAGCAGATCCAACACAGGAGGCCAGTGTTGGATCCCCGGCACCAAATGGCCCCCCTAAACAATGTCAGATATAACCCTCGAGCATAGAGGAGTATAGGTCCAGAGCACCACCTGGTATGCACAAAATAATCAAGCAAACAAACACCAGGGGACTGTTCATGGACTATCCCGGTCAAATACATTTCACAAGGGTCTAAAACCAGTTCCTGGCATGGAATGAACATTTGTTATTTAACTGATTTTCGGACTCAGCTAGGTCACTTTTTCAAAATCTTTGTCTTTTCATAGGCCATGAAATTTGTGACTATTACTTTTGGCATGATTAATACCTGTCTTTCTCAATGTCATAAACTCTTTTAAAAAAATGTTAATGTCTAGAATGTCTATCCCCAACACTGTCTGGAGAGTAAGTGCTTAACTAAAAAGTAAGAAAGAAAAAAAATAGTGGGGGAAGAAGGAAAGTCACAAAATTTGAAGAAATGGAAAGAGACTTATTAAAACAAGGAATGAGAATTTAGATAAATATTTATAGAGGGGAAATGTAAGATACGGGTTATCAGGAAGACATACTACATTTTTAAACATGTAAAAATTGCACGTGTAGGGGCCAGAGCGGAAGTACTAGTCAACTTGCATTCAGCTGACCCTGGTTTGATCCCTAGCATCCTGAGCCTGCCAGGAATTGTCCTTGAGCAGAGAGCCAGGAATCAGTCCTGAGCACCAGCAAGTGTGGCCCCAAAACAAACAAACAAAAAACCTGCATATGTACTTTTAGTTTATTTTCTACTTAAATTCTTGAAATCATCACATTAAAAAAATTTTTTTAATTCTAAAAATCCTCACCATTTAAACAACCCTCCAATCTGACTTGCATTTTCATTATCTAGGTTCCACTTCAGATGTTACATTTGTATTATACTCAAAATTTCCTTAACCAGAACAGACTTTTTCGACACGTTCTTTTATTTAAAAAAAATAAAACTCACTTTTCAGGGGCCAGAAATAGTACAGGGGTTAAGGCACTTGCCTCATATGCAAAAGAGCCAAGCATGATCCTATATGGTCTCAGAGTCCTCTAGGAATAAGCCCTAAGCACTGCCAGTTATGGCCCAAAATCCAAAAATATAAACTTAAATAATAAACTTTAAGACACCATGACTGATTTCCTAAAGTGAATTCGTATGAGATCTTACATAACCAAATGAAAATTAAAGTTTATAATCCCGAAAGGATAAATATTCACCAAAATAATAATACTATTGTATAAAGATTACTTTGTAAAACTTTCTTCAACTGACATTCACTGCATTTTTTGTAAAAGTTGAATATTACCAAAAAAAAAAAAAGATGTTTCTAAAAACAAATTTTGTTAAGATTGTAACATACGCCAATATAGGGTTATGCAACTTTAAAAGTAGTATTAAAAAAAAAAACCTTAGTAATCCATGAAAACATTTATCACAGTATACTTAGGTGAAATAATGCAAACTAGAAAACCAACTTAACACAACTGTTTCAACCCGTAAGAACAAAAACAGAAAAAAGAACAAAATTTTAGAACTTTGAAAGCACACACATTTTTACCACAGAGCAGATCTACGTAAACCTGAATCCTACATGAGAAATTAGAAAGCAAAAACACAATGATTAGCATGGCAGGACCCCAACAAGTTCAGAGGAATGACAACTCTAGCTCCCAGTTGAACAGTCAAATCAGCATAACCTACTGTGGAATCAGGAGAAAACTTAGGATGGCTGAGTGCATACTTTCTGATCCTTGGCACCCATTGCCAGGCCCCAGTATGCTGGGAGTGAGCACCAAGCAACGCAACCGGAGGAGCCAATCAAGATTTGGGGGGGTAGGGGGGAATGCAAGTGGGTCTTACAAAATATACCTTCTATGCAGGATACATAGAATGTCTCCTATTAATAATCAGTCTATCACAAAAAGAAAAAAAAAGGGGAGGGGGAGCAAACAACCTAAAGACTCAGAGCTTACCCCTTATAGTGATGGCTACAATCAGCGAACTTTAATACAATCACCATCTCAGTAGCACACTCATGAAACTTAAAAGGATCAACATCTGAGAAAAGCCAAAGTTGGAGCCCAAAACAATAAACTTCAAAAATTTGCATGGAGAAATCTATACATGCACGTACATGTTACAGACAGGTATATAGAGTAAGTCTGAGAGGAATATGGTCATTTTTTTTCATGCACATACATATTTGCCCAATCTCACTAGTCATCATTCTATTCGCTGATCCCAAATTGTAATTGTACAATTGTTTGTGCATACAACTGAGCAATTTTATTTTTACTTATATCTATTAAACTTCCTCTCATTTCATTTCACTTTAAAAAATAAAAGAACAGTTCTGGAAATAGATGACTAGATAAACTAAAGTATATAATATATACATAGGGCTGGAGCGATAGCACAGCGGGTAGGGCGTCTGCCTTGCACGTAGCCAACATGGCCAACCCGAGTTCGATTCCTCCGCCCCTCTCGGAGAGCCCGGCAAGCTACCGAGAGTATTCGATATGCCAGACACAGTAACAACAAAAGTCTCCAATGGAGACGTTACTGGGCCCGCTCGAGCAAATCGACGATCAACGGGAGGGCCTTTTATAGTACACACACACAAAATGGAAATACTGAGGTATAAGAACATGAAATCATGCAATTTGCCACTATGTGGATGGATCTGAGAGTTGGACAGCATCATATTGATTGAAGTGAGCCAGAAGGAGAGGGACAGACACAAAATGATCTCTCATATCTGGGACATAAAGAAACACATAAAGGAATAAAAAAGTGTCCAAAGGTAATAAAACCTCAGAACTGGTCTACGGAACTGTGCTCATCATGGAAGAAAAAGGGAAGAATTTTTTGCGGGGGTTGGTGGGACTGGTGAGGGTAGACACTACATTAAGGTGGAGGGAAGTGGACACTCTGATGAAGGGCATGATATTGGAATGTTGTATGTGTAAAACTGTATCATTAATGATACTATAAATCATGGTGCTTAAAAATAATTGTTTTTGAAAGCACTATAAAAATAGTTAAATTTATTCAAATAATTTGGATCTGTAAATTCCAAGTTCAAATTTATTAATCATGTGAAAACTAAATGTAATTCTCCCTTTTCAATTTAGAAAGCTAAAAAAACCCCCCACATTTAAAAAACCAAAACCACTTATAATTAGCTTCAAATCTGTCAACATTTGGGGGATGGAGCTATAGCACAGCGGGTAGGGCATTTGCCTTGCATGCAGTCAACTAGGGTTTGATTCCCAGCATCCCAAAAGGTCCCCTGAGCACCGCCAGGAGTAATTCCTGAGTGCAAAGCCAAGAGTAAGTAATCCCTGTGCATCACCGGGAGTGATCAAAAAAAAAAAAAGTCAACATTTTGATAATAGAGTACAATAAACATGTAGAAGCTCTTTTATATTAGCCTATCTAGTGTATTTAGAAAGTTACATATGAGAAGTGTTTTTCCTTTTTTAAAAAAAATCAGTTCATTAAAAAAAAAAAAAACAGTTCAGTGGCTGACCTTCTTTAGGGATTAAAAAAAAACTGTAGGGGCCAGAAATATATCACAGGTATTAAGCACACGCTTGGGATGTACAAAATCATGGTTCGACATAAGACAACCCTCCTAAAAAAAAATCTTTGCAGTAAGGATATTTTTTAAAAAATTATGATTTTTAATGCTACTTCCTCTGTTCATTTCAATACTTAGTTCGGGCCCTCAGCAATTGTATTATTAGTGCACTCCAACAATTCCTATCCAGTCTCTGGTATTCTATTTCCCCCTTATATCCTGGCCAGTTCTATTTATAAAAAATAGATTTATTCATGTTATTCTCCTACGTAAGAGCTTTCAAATGGTTTCCTATTACCCACAAATGTCTGCAGACTAGTTTAAGAGGAAAAGCTTTTTCCATCACGGCCCCCATACCATTTCCAGACTCCTCTCAGTATCTGCCATCCCTCCCAACTTTTTGCATGCTTTCTGGTTTTGATCATATTGTTCACTGTCAACGGATTCTATGAGCCTACTAATGAAACCTCACTCATCTCTCAATGATCAGCATCCATTTAGATCCTTCTGAGACTGCAATTTTAGATAAATCACCAGCATCACATTTGTCACAATACTGCAGGGGTTACTTCGACATAGTTCCAGTCTCAATGGGCACACATCTAACAGTGATGCACACACTGAAACTGATCCTCATAATTTCAGTTCAAATACTGGATATGTAAATGAAAGTGTGAACCTTCTTTTTCCAACCACACAACGCCATACACTGCTGCCAGAATACTGTCACTGTTGTCAATTCTCTGCTCATATTAGGCCATAACACCGTGAGTAGATTTTTACTTCTACACTTTCTAAAACTGAATGTTACGACTATGCCCTATCTACGTTTTGCCCCCCAAACCCTCCAATTTAATAAGGCTGACTTCTTAACTAATTCTCTTAGTTCCATTCAGTTAAAACAAATTTCTTTGCCCAAGCCAATTTCCTCCATCTAGAATATTTCTCTATACTCTCAAACCCAATAAAGTAATACACACTTGTCTAATATTGCATACTGTTTTTCTTTTATATTATAAAAGTTTTTATCTACAGAATTGAGGTTGCATGAAGGTTGGTGTGGGGAAGGTGGAGAATTGGGAAAGGTCCTTGGGACATCAGTCAAGGGAATTAGTCTCTGGTGTTATGTGTGGTACTGCAAAAGATGTATGCACAAAATCAATGATTTAAAATATTATAAATATTGGTATCACAATAAAATTAACATAGTTAAAGATTTTTAATAAGAAATCACAGAAACAAGCTATATTTAGTATCACAATATAATTTTACACACCAAAGTAATATCTCTGATTTCCTATTAATTCTTGCAATTCTCTAGAAACTATTAATATTTTTATCTAAAATATGCCTTTTCACACTGAGTACCTCACACATTTACCTCTTCGTATTTGCATTACTGATAAGATCTTTGTAACATTTTAGTAATCACCATTAACATGATACATGGTAAAAGATAATTATTTTTTAAAACTATTCCACAAAAATCTGAAAATCTTAAATTCAACATGGCAGTTTCAGAAATTTAAACTGCAGCTTAAAAATATCAACTGTTCTCAAACACATTTTCACATTTTCAGCATTATCAATTTAAAAAGATCCTACAGACAACAGTAAGCAAAGTGAAAAAAAAAAGTGAGCTGCACACAGTAATAAAGTTGAATGACTGGAGAGATTGCTCAATGGGCTGACCACATGCTTTGCATGCAGGAGGCCCATGTTTAATCCCCATCACCACTAAGTTCCCATCATCAAAAGAAGCCACCCCTGAGCACCAAGATGGGAGTATTCCCCAAGCACCAACAGATACGGTCCCGAAACAAACAAAAAAATACATACCCTACTCCCAAATCAGTATTTCTACAAGACAAGCAATATTTAAGCACATTATCAAGGTAAAAAGAGCCAACAGACTATACTTATCAAACACAAACCCTTATTCATTCAGAATCAAAAATTAAAATGGAAAAATGACCTCTACTCAAAACCAGAAAAAAAACCTTCAAAACAACTTTGCAGTAAAGCAGTATGTATATCAACAAAGTATTCATGAAGGCTACCTTCAATGGAAATCAGTTTCCTTTATATTCTTTAATTTTAGAAGTGTACTGCAAAGAGACAAAAATATATGGAAGCTGGCAGTTTATTAAGGAACTTTCTTAGTTCTATTTAAGGAAAATATAAAGAACCAGTAAAAATAAAATTAATTCACTTTCCAGAAAATGTTTCTAGTCGTTGTAAATAATATTTAACACTAAGTTCAATGCCTTAAAATAGATAACATCACCAAAACCCAAACCTAATGATCATTTAAAAAAGATGAAACAGCAGGCCCTTTCAAAATATTTACAGCAAAACAATAACCAAATACTTACCCAAAGTAGGATGTAAATTAAAATTAAATTCTCTAGAGAGAACTGTGTCCAGCAGAGCAGCTACATCTGCAGATATAGCATACGCATTGCACAAGGTAGAATTTGGTGGAAAGGGCTGTAGTCCTAAAAGAGGCAGAGAAATGTTCCTGCCCACAAAAGAGTTTTCTACCCAATCTAAATGTTATTCCCAATCTTCGTCCAGGTGGCATTCAGTAAAAGAAACAAGAAATAAGATAAAGGAATACACAACCACATTTTGTGAAAAATTTGTGAGTTGCTGTGTATTGCTGAAGTACTGAAATATATTATTTTGAACTGGTTTGTGATTATATGAAATGGAGCAATCAGAAGTGAAACTTAATACCCAAGTGGTAGTATCAACCCACAAGTCCCGTATACCTGCAACTTTAAATTTAAATGTTAAAAATCCACAACTTTCTTAAGAGACTCTTTTCTTAAAGAATGCCCAAACTGTAATACATACAACATTCAATGTTATACAAATATTCAGATTGCCATCTTCCTTACCATTGTTAAAAAAACAACAAGGAAAATTTAAGCCTCCAATTTTGATAGATTATATTATGATCTATATAACAGCTTAACCTGTTGGAATAAACTTTTATATCCAACAAACAAACATAGACTATGACTCAAAATAAAATCACAACATAGAGCAAGAACTTTACTTTGCATTTGTTAGTATAATAGGGTACAAATTCACATGCTTGCAAAAGTGGAGATAAAACAACAATCAGCAAACTTGTAAGTCACCAGGAAGCTGAAGGTTTGGAAAAAAAGAAGCTATTTCCACTTTAATCTTGTCCCTTGAGTAGTGGTATGGGAGCAGACTCAAGAACAAAAAATGAGAGCAACCAAGGATAATTTACTAAAATTCACCTTAAAAAGATTGAATCTGCCATCTTGGATCTCTGCACCTGGTGTAACTTCCATAGTACAGTCTTCGGCCTAAGTTAAATAACATATTCCCCATTAAGATACCATGTAATTTTGAATTGATAGGCCATACAAAGACAAACTAGCTGTGGCTAGTCAGTGACTTGTAACTAAATATCAGATAAGCATTAACATAGAACTCTGAAAGGGAAGGGGGAAAAATACGATAAAAAGAACGGAATTTTAAACTATCACACAGTATTTAATCACCTTTATGGGGGAAAAAGTGATTAGGGGGAAAAAACTGGGACAGTAGAAAAGGCAGGGGTATTTTGAAATGTTTACTAATTACCGTAATTTTATTTGTTGTTGAGGTAACTGGTATAACTTCAAGCCCCATTCGTATCCTTTTTTGTTTTTCACAGTAAGCTTTCCAGGTATCTTCGTTAAACCCATAATTAAAATAATCAGAAAGGTCAGCGCCTAAAAAGAAGACACAACTTTTGTATGGAAGTATTTCAATCCTATTTTTATGCAGCAAATAAAATATAAAAATGTAAATGATAAGTTTTATCAGTTTAAATACCTCCTCAAATTTTACTGGTTCTTCCAATTATTACTCTAACACCACAAAACTATGTTTTTAATGGAATTTCCTTTATAAATGGCATGATAATAAAATAGTATGCTATGCAAGACTAATATAATGCTAAGTTACTATTACAATTTAGCAATACAGGTTATTATTGCTAATTATAATTAGGACATTTATAATGACATTTACAAAAATCCTATTAATACTATTGATACTGAAAGTTATATATTTTTCTAATGACTTTAATACTAAACATCTTTTAAAAATCTACAATACAGAGAGATTAGTCAAAGAGCTAGAATGAATGCTTTGAATATACATGCCCAGGTTTTATCGCAAGCACACAAGGTGACCAGTCATTGCCATAAGACCTCAAGCACCATCAGGTGTTCCCAAGAAAAATCAGTCCTCTTCTGCTGGAGAAACAGCTCAAGTGCCCCACTCCCTGGTACCACAATGCTCATCCCAGAAGACTGAGCAACACACACACTGAGTGCCCCAGGACCTTGAGGGTCACTGAGGAGGCTGGTCCCAGGGAGGAGTATGGAATCATTTATCATCTTACCAGGTTTACGCCATGGTTTATCTTCAAAAGAATCCAAATCTACCTCCAAGAGCGGAACTCCATTAATACTTCCAGGTGCATCAAGGTCTACCCCTTTGACTTTTGTTCCTTTTTTAACAAATACAAAATAGAGAAAGAATGGCATGAGAAAGATACTGAGAGAAAAACAGAAAACACCATTTTACTAGTGATAGCTCTAAATATAACAAAGGCTTCAATGAGAGCATACAATAAGAATAAGCATGTTCTCAATAACAGTAAGTTTAAACTTTAGGGAAGAAACTCTAAGATAAAAGTGTACGGACTAGGAACTTGTTAACTCATTCAAATAAATTCCTGTACCAATATGTACCAATAACTTCCAGATATTAAATCACTTTTTATATGCTGTGAACTTTAACAGGTTTTACAGGGTTGTACAAACAAATTAAAATCAAAAGAGGAAAAGAAACCTCATGACCCACAAACTCTACAAACACGTATTCTCTTACATAGCCTTTCACAGAGAAAAGTTTCCCCATCCTTGAGACACAAGTTTACTCTCTTCAATTGAACTGAAGCACTCTTCAAATACCTGTGACAGCTACTATAGTCTATGCATTATTCAGCTATAGTCATTACTTTCCTACTGATGCATTGGCAAATACAAATTTTACCTGTAGTTCCATAAACTCTTCCTCCTGTCTTGATATTAAGATTCACTGGTGCTGTTCCATAACTCCTAAGAACAACAAAAATTATCTTGATAATCTTGAACTAAACAAAAATAGCAATATATTCCATGTATACAAGTTATACATATATAGACTGACACTGACTAACATGTTTTTAAAAACGTGGGCGTGGGGGAGGGTTCCGAAGTGCTGATTAGGGGAACTAAGAGCCCCTTCTGCCATTCTTGTGGTCAGCAATTCAGTTCAATGCCTGGGTCTGAGAATGCAATGTTCTCCAAGCACTGCAGTACCAAGGATTATCTACAGTACCCCAGTTGAGCTCAGAGACCTTCAGAGTCAATTCAGCAATGCTCAGGGGACCAGATGGTGTTGGGGATCAAACTAAACTGGTTACAGGCAAATCAAGTGAGTTAACTCACTGTACTATTTCTCTGGACCCTAGGGGGGGAAAAGTCTTAATTTTTAGTCACTTATTAAACAAAAGATTTAAAAAGAACATTTTGGGATCAAGAAAGATAGTGCAGAAGGCCTTCAAAAGTACTGCCAGATGTGGCCTTGGAAGCACCTGAGCACCACGAGAACAACCAGACCACACACTTTGGCCCTCAAATTAAACCACCTACCAATTGGGCTGAGAATCATTCGCAGTGGGGCCTGGGCCACCTGAACAAAGGGAGGACTCTTCCACAAAACAAACAATTATATCTTATATGTTTGGGAGTTAGACATAGTAGAGTGATTAGGGCACATACGTAATAAGAGCATGACCTAGGTGTCATCCCCAACATAATCTGGCCTCTAGCACACTGCCAGATTATTATCCAGGGGTCCCAAGCACTGCCACGACAATCCTGGTGGCACCAGCACCTCACAGCACAGAACTGCTGCTCAAACAGCCAAGAATCAACAGGAGGGAATCTCCAGGCCTACCCCTAAAAAAATTCATTCCAGGCCATTAGCACTGAACACCACTTAGGAAGCCATCCTACTCCCCAGTCCCCCATTCCCCTCCAAAAAAGGGGTCTTAAAAGTTGAATTGTTCTTCAGATGACTGGTTAAAGAAACTTTGGTACATCTACACAATGGAGTACTATGTAGCTCCTAGAAAAGATGAAGTCGTGAAATTTACATACAAGTGGTACAACATGGAAAGTATCATGCTAAGCGAAATGAGTCAGAAAGAGAGGGATAGACATAGAAAGATTGCATTCATTTGGGGGATATAAAGTAACAAAATATGAGATTAATACCCAAGAATAGCTCAGATCAACACCAGGAGGATTACTCCATAGCTTAGTGGCCAGTCGGGCATTCTAGAGGAAAGGGCAGCTCAGATAGAGAAGGGAACACCAAATAAAGGGTGTTTGGAGGACCCTCCCAGGAGGGAGGGGAGATGCATGTCGAAAGTGGACTATGGACTGAACATGTTTGCCACTCAATGCCTCTTTTGCAGACCACAACACCCAAAAGGAGAGAGAGAACACAGGGGATTGCCCTGCCACAGAGGCAGGGGGGGATGAGGGGATGGGGGTGGGGGGGATATTATCCATGGTGGTGGAAAATGGGCACTGGTGGAGGGATGGGTATCTGATCATTGTATAATCAAACCCAAGCACAAAAAATTGTAAATCTACAACTGTACCTCATGGTGTTTCACTAATAAAAAAAAAATTTAAAAAATTTAGAAAAAAAAGTTGAATTGTTCTTCTCTTCAAAAATCTACCTACCAGTATATGTCCCACTATAACATGCTTCCCAAGAAACTAAGCTGATAAAGTAGCACTGTAGCACTGTCCTCCTGTTGTTCATCGATTTGCTCGAGCGGGCACCAGTAACGTCTCACAACAAATTGGAGACTTGTTGTTACTGTTTTTGGCATATTGAATACGTCACAGGTAGCTTGCCAGGCTTTGCCGTGTAGGCAAAATACTCTCGGTAGCCTGCCGGGCTCTCCGAGAGGGGCAAAGAAATCAAACCCAGGTTGCCAGGTCGGCCACATGCAAGGCAAACGCCTTACCCACTGTGCTATTGCTCTGTGCTATTGCTTTTCTTTTTTGAGGGGGTCACACCCAGTGATGCTCAGGGGTTACTCCTGGCTCATGCACTCAGGAATTGCTCCTGGCGGTGCTCAGGGGACCATATGGGGTGCTGGGAATCGAACCTGTGTTGGTCATGTTGGCTGCGTGCAAGGCAAAAACACCCTACCCGCTGTTCTATGACTCCAGTCCCCTCAATTTCATTTAAAGTAGTAAAATATACCTGAAAACAGAGGGAAAAGCTAAAATTTGGAGCCAAAACCTCATTTACATTCAAGATTTACCCAATATTACTTATGTAATTTTGGCCTAAGACATGTATACATTTTCCTTAACAGTAATTTAGATAGCCACAAAGAGCTAGATCCCACATACCCGGGAGTCCAAAGGAATTTCAAGTATGTGAAAGTATTTCATTTTAACATACTCCTCCCACATTAACCAGATCAGTTATATTTTCAATTAACTTCTCTATAAGCCGTGAAGCCATTGAGTTCTCTAAGTTACCCATAATTCTGTTTAGTATGCAAATGTATCTTCTTTATCCACCCATTTTAACTTAGATCAAAGAATGTAATATGGATTCAGTCAGCCTTCTAGAGAGGTCTGTGCTAATGAACCCCTCCCTCACTTTCCACTTACCTCTCCACCCTCTACAGCCCAACTCTGCAACTTTCATCTACAAAAACGGTCTCTCCATAGCTCTTTTCCATGGCTATTTTCACTAATCCCCCCCGATAATTCTTTTTAAAAACTTTTTGGATGTTTCACGATCATCAGTTTGCTCCTGGCTGGACTCCACTATCTGGACAAGTCTCATCCAGAAATTAATTTTTTTTTTTTTGGTTTTTGGGTCACACCCGGTGATGCTCAGGGGTTACTCCTGGTTCATGCACTCAGGAACTACTCCTGGCCGTGCTCAGGGGACCATATGGGATGCTGCGGATCAAACCGGGGTCCGGCTGTGTGCAAGGCAAACGCTCTGCTGTGCTGTCACTCCAGCCCCAGAAATTAATTTTGAAAAACTCCAGTATGCAGGTTTTGTGACTGAAATCTCCAGCTTTCATGAAGTCAGGGAGGATTACCTCCCTCCATTTATCCCTGTTCTTCTGGAAGCCCAGCAGGAACATCTCCAGCGCCATGTGAGCTCTCCCATAGGCCATGATCCAGAATAAATTAGAATTACAAACTTAGAAATAAATCTTGAAAGAGATCAAGAGATCAAGAACTTCTCTCAGATCCTGCATAAGGCTGAGTCATACAAGGGCAACCCAGAGAGGGACGGGTGAACCCTCATGTCCACCCAGAGTGCCAGCAGCCAAAAACCTCCACATTCCACCATCAGCTTTCAGAGATCGGGCATGGACTACTCTCTGTGCTTCTGGAAACCCAGCAGTCAGGCATATGCCCCAAAGCCACCAGTTAAGAATTTAACTCCATCAGTAACTCTGTCAAAACTTTTGGACACCCTGGAGTATGCGGCTGCAATTCTGGCTACGTAACATCTCAAACTCTGCAACACTGTTAAACCAGAAGTAGCACACCAGACTGGATGGTATGTAATATGAAAGGCAACCAATTTCAATTAACGAAATCTATATACAGAAGGCTTAACCTGTAATGTTTTAGTAGTCTCTTATACAACGGTTTAAGGGCTCCATGGTGAGATGTAAGAATCTTCACTACCGGGGCTGGAATGATAGCACAGCAGGTAGGGTTTTTGCCTTGCACATGGGCGACCTGGGTTCTATTCCCAGCATCCCATATGGTCCCCTGAGCACCGCCAGGAGTAATTCCTGAGTGCAAAGCCAGGAGTAATTCCTGTGCATCACTGGGTGTGACCCAAAAAGCACAACAAACAAACAAACAAACCCTTCACTATCTTTCTTCTAAGGAAACATTTTTTGATCATCCTTTTAGCAAATTATTTATGACAAGCAATATAAAATAAATGATTGTGGGCATGCTATGGGGGCAGGTTCAAGGGTAGTTGGGAAAATTGGAAATAATGGTGGTGAGAAGGTGCAATGGTGGTGGGATTGGTGTTGGAATACTGAATGTCTGTAAAGTAATGACTCAAAATCATTTTTAATAATTTTTAGCTTCACTGTCGTGGAGAATTCTGCCCAAATTTTCCTCTATGTACCTATGGATTCATGTCTGATATTGAGGTCTTTAATCCACGAAGATCTGACTTTTGTGCCTGGCATTAGACAGAGGTCAGAGTTCATTTTTTTGCAGGTAGCTATACAGTTTTCCCAGCACCACTTGTTGAAGAGGCTTTCCTTGTTCCACTTCACGTTTCTTGCTCTTTTGTCAAAGATTAAGTGATCATATACTTAGGGGTCTGTGACAGAATACTCAATTGTGTTCCATTGGTCTGCAGGTCTGTTTCTAGCCCAGTACCATGCTGTCTTAATTACTACTGCTTTGTAGTGCAGTTTGAAGTCGAGGAGGGTGATGCCACCCATCCTCTTTTTCCCAAGGATTGCTTTAGCTATTTATTGTTCCATATGAATTTCAGGAGTGTTTTGTCTATTTCTTTGAAAAATGTCATGGGTATCCTGAAAGGGACCGCACTGAATTTGTATAGTGCTTTGGGGAGTATTGCCATTTTGATAATGTTAATCCTCCCTATCCATGAGCAGAGGATGTGTCTCCATTTCCTAGTGTCCTCTTTTATTTCTTGAAGTACTGTTTTTTAATTTTCCTTGTATAGGTTCTTCACCTCTTTGGTTAAGCTGATTCCGAAGTACTTGGTTTTCGGAGGTACTATTGTGAATGGGATTGTAATGTCTGCCATGGAGGCAGGAGAAAGATGCGAAAGGGGAGGTATACCGGGGATATTGGTGGTGGGGAATGTGCACTGGTGGAGGGATGGGTGTTTGATCATGTGTGATTGTAACCCAAATATGAAAGCTTGTAACTATCTCACGGTGATTTAATAAAATTAAAAATAAATAAAAAATAAACGCTCACAATAATGCCCAAAATGAGTGTGTGTGACAGAAAGAGAGAGAGAGAGAGAGAGAAAGAGACAGAGAGAGAGTGAGAGAAAGAGAGAAGAAAAGTGCTTGTCATAGGGACAGGCCAGGGGAAGGTGGCGGGGGAAACTTGGGACACTGGCAGTGAGAAACAAACAATGGTGGAGGCATAGGTGTTGGAACACTGTATGACTGAAAGTCATGAACATAAACCATAAACAGCTTTATAATGCTGTATTGCATGGTGATAAAATTTTAAAAAATTAATAAAATATGAATTTTTTTAAATTTAAAAAAAAGACAAATAATTTAATCTATTCTGGATTCCACTAAAATGTTCCTAAGAATTTTAAGTTGTAGAAGCAACTGCCATTATAACAAAATGACAGTGATATGGAGTGATAGTACAGTGGATAGGGCATTTGCCTTGCAAGTAGCAGACCCAAGTTTGATTTCATATGGTCCCCTGAGCATCACCAGGAGCAATTCCTGACTGAGGAGTTAGGAGTAACTCCTGAGCATCTCTGAGAGTGCCTCCGTCCCCTAAATGACCATGACAGTAACTGAATTAACTGTATGGTCCTTGAAATAACTTAAGAAAAAGGTTCTACTGAAGAAATATTCTAAAGCACTTATGATATATAAGATAAAAGTCTACTAGATAAATGATGGTACATTTAATAAGATATTTACCTTCCTACTACAGCATATGTCAGATTTGAAAATCAGAAAACACTGACTTCCATTCAACCACTGTAACAAAATCATTATCTGTACTTTATTCATTTCAGAATCTTTCTATAGACCCCAAAATATTGTCAGGAAGGTAATACATGAGGTAAGGCATTTGCCTCACATGTAGCCAACCTCATTTCAAATCCCTAGCACCACATGCGGTCTCTCTACCACCAGTTGTCTCTCTACCACCAGTTGTAACTCCTAAGCAGAAACAGGAACAGTCTCAGAGCACTGTTGGGTGAGGTTCAAACCTCTACTTCACCCCACAAGTAAAGATAATTGGATAGACAAACGAATGACAGTTCATTCATCTGATCCAGTTTACAAAACATAAAACTTAGCTAACACAAGTAAAAAGCTTAAGGAACAATTAACTTAAAAAAGAAGCTAAAAAGGCTAAAACTTTAGTACAATGGGTAGGGTGCCCACCTTGCATGTGGTCAACCTGGGCTCAACCCTAAAGATCCCATATGGATTCCAGAGTAACACCTGAATATCACTGGATGTGCCCCCCCCACTCCCCAAAAATAAAGAAACATAAGCCATACAGAGTTAAAAAAAAAAAAAACCTTGATTTAAAAAAAAATCAATTAAAAAACTAAAAAATATTAAAATCCTAGAGATCCTAGAGCTAGGAAAATAGCTCAAATAAAACCACATGCCTAACATGTCAGGCCCTGTACCATGAATACCACTGAAAGTATCCCCAACACTACCAGTTATTGGCCTTATTTTAAAATATATACATATATTTAACATATATAAAAAAACAAAGCTCAAGATTGGAAGAATACAAGCTGCAATATAATCGTTTCTAAATCTAAAAATTTGTAGCACTCATTTTACAAAAACATGTTCAGTTCTAGAATTACAAATTACTGATTCCATGCAACTTTTATAATTAAATTCACCATTAGGAAGGAAATGTTTTCCATGGCTAAGTATTTTTTGAGATATAAATAACAAAGTATTTGTTTTAGGTGTTCAACATGACTTGATACACATATATATAAACTGCAAAATGCTAATCACAGCAAGTTAACATTCTTCATCAGTTTTAATTTTTTTCTTATAAGAATGTTTAAGATGTACTCTCTAAGCAACTCAAAGTAAAACTTAAATAAGAATTCTTTCACATCATGATATGAAAAAATTGTAAAACCAACAGAATCAATCACTAACGGCTTAATAATGGCACCCAATTTTTGATACAGAACTGTTAGTTAAAGAAGTAAAGGATGTATTTCAGTGGGAGAGTAAATGCTTCACATGTATGTGGTCCTGGGATCAATTCCCTGCACCATAAGACTTGAAATTTAAAATTTAAAAACTTACCCATATTGTGGTGCTCCCGTTTTAATGTCTCCGATAGTGACATGAACATCATCCTCATCATCATCACTGTCACTGTCACTATCATCTTCAGTTTCAGTCACTTTCTATACCAACATAAACAGTAATAAAATACATTCAATAATCCACCTTCAACATCTAGTAACTGGAAAAGTAACCAATTCGTTTCACCTATGGGTTTAGTTATGTAACCAATGTTTTCATTTCTTCTTTGTAAGTTTAATGTTTTTAAAAACTAAAAAAAGTGATAGAAATGTGAAAAAAGACTCTTTCAAGCAGTTCTGGTAAGACTACCTAATGTTATCTTTGTATTTAAAGCTTTTTCCCTTGCCAAAAAGGATCTTAGGTAATGTGCTAAGGTATCCAGCAGATAGAACCACAAAAAGTAGGTATTTGAAGAACTTTTGGCAAAAGAAATGTGAAGAGTAAAAAACTAATTATGGAGCTGGAGCAATAGCACAGCAGGTAGGGCATTTGTCTTGCACACGGCCGACCCTGGGTTCGATTACCAGCATTCCATATGGTCCCCTGAGCACTGCCAGGAGTAATTCCTGAGTGCAGAGCCAGTGCATCACCAGGTGTGACCCAAAAAGAAAAAAAAAATCATACTAGGCACAGTGTTAGGTTGAAAAGCAACAAAATGTCACCAAAGAGCTCACCAGTCATGGCATTCATTTATATCTAGAAGAGGTCTTATAACAAAATGACTGGGAATGTATTTTATCTGAAAAACTAAAAAACATCAGCATACTTAGGAAATTGTTATTTTGGCTCTAAAAAGCTATTTTGTCCATAGTATTCTATTAGTTAACTTAAAAAAAAAAAGCATCATTTAAACCAGTATTTATCAATAAGAGACGGTATGAGACCAGGATGTTCCAAGGGGCAACGGGCATGGGTAGGAGAAAGTAGGAGGCTAGAGGACCATTAGCAGGAGAGGGCAGTCCACAAGTGGAAAAAAAGGCTGGAAGGGGCCAGAGTCTGAAAAAGACTGAAAAACAGCAACCTGGGAAGAACATTTTTAACCAGACAAGTTTAATCTCTTTGTTTCATAGAAATAACTGAATATATTAAAATCTTCAAAAGACCATGGTAAATTAATCCTGCAAAACATCACTTTAAGGTGAATGAGGTCAGAGATCAACATACAAAATAAAATTTTCCTTAAAAAAACAACAACAATTTTTTAAAAAAGAACTGTGATAATCTAACAGGTTCAGAACTCAAATGAAAGCAATAAACCTCTGCACACACTCTATTTCATTTGAATATCTTCCCACTATTTCTTTTCACTGTGCATCAAATAAATATACCTGACAACCAGATTATGCAGGATACTCAAAAGTTTAGCTAAATTTAGACTTTCATCTTAACTAGAAATCTACAGATTTTAAATACGGAAGCAACTGAATTCCAAAGCCTTATGTTACCGGTTTAGGTACACCATTTTCAGCAGCTTCTTCTTCAATTCCAGATGGAGGATTAGCACTACAAATAAAAACAAGTACACATGTCTGTTGTTACTTTTCAGAATAGACAGATTATACTACCTAGTTCTGATAGTTTCCGAAAATTGTCCACACTGAGAAGGTAAAACTAAGTACGAGTTGCCTGTTTATTCTTCTATTCCTACGCCTTGCTTTAAATAAATATTAAACACTGAAGGTGAAATAAAATTGCCTCCAAAATTTGTTAAGGACACCAAATTTAAAACTTGGAAAAGGTATAATTAAAGGTTTTTAACACTTTTCTAATATGCATCATAATCAATTTTACTTATTCTAAACCATTTGAATACTACCTAAGGTCTACATTAGATAGCTTTTTTTTCTCTTCCCTGGGGCCCAAGAAACTCAGATTTAGGGTATTATCACACTAAATCTTTCACTATTCAGTTAACATACAAACATCTTTTTTTTGTTTCATCAATCTTATCAGAAATGTTCTTAGTTGCACAGGAAGAAAAATTTAAATTAAAAAAAATATTTTTGTTTAGGACTTCCAATTGTACATTAACAAGAAGTATCAAGACAAAACTCTAATCTAAAAAATTAACTGGAGTCAGAACAGTAGTACAGCAGATAGGGCGTTTGCCTTGCACATGGCGATCCTCAGCATCCCATATAGCCCCCTGAGCACCAGGAGTAATTCTTTAACGCAGAGTCAGGAGTAACCACAGAGAATCGCTGGGTGTGACCCAAGAAAAAGCAAAATATATATAAGCAAACCAAAAGCCAATTAATACCACAATCTGTCCGGTTACAACAAAATAGATATATAAAGTATTCATTTCCAAGTAAGACAAGTACATAGCCAACTGACCACCAAATAAAACCTCTACTACTATAGAGCCTAGCTTCTTAAAACAGATCATGATCCCTTATGGTCATGACATAACATGGGGTTGCATAACCAAATGTAAATGTAGCAAAAAAAATTTTACAATAAATTTGTAATTATTACTAAATGTTTGATATGCCTGGATTATGCATAAATTTCTTGGGTGAAATGAGGTCGCATGTAAAAAAAAGTTTAAGAAATCCTGCTACAGTATGATTTTGTTTTAAATTATAATTCTGGGACAAAAAAACAATAGTACTGTGGGTAGGGCACTTGCCATGCACATGGCGAACCCAGGATGGAGCCCCATCATCCCATATGATCCCCAAAGCCTGATAAAAGTGATTCCAAGCATGGCAGAGTGTGGCCCCAAAACTAAAATTAATAAAGTAATACTGATAGTGGGAATTAACTAGTAATTCCATTTTATAGATAAGGAAATTAAAAGCACAAAGCAATTAATTCACAATTAGTAAGAGCTCAGGAAGCCAGAGTCCAGTGGGGCGGCTGTTTGCCTTACACACAGCTGACCAAGGTATGATCCCTGGCATCCCAAATGGTACCATGCACACAACCAGGAGTAATTCATGAGTGCAGAGCCAGGAGTAATCCCTGAGCATTGCTGGCCATGACCCAAAAAGCAAAAATAAAATAAAAGCGTTCTAAAAATTCTCAGAACTCTTCATTAGATTACTATTAATTTCTTTGAAACTTGTCATTCAGTTTCTCTAGAAGTCCATTACTCTCTAGTGGTATTTTGCAACACAATCCTCAAAGAAAGCAAAACAAAAGGTTGAAAACTGAAAAACTTGTTAAACGTTCATTGTTCAATTGCTTGATCTGAGGAAACAAAATGCAAATATCATTCCTCAGTACATTTAGTTACCTATTACTTCAATAAGCTTCAGCAAGTTCAGCTTGCTTTTTTACGTCACCTAATAGTCTGTTTGGCCAAAACTTAGAAAGCCAGAAACTAACATAAGTGAATATAATGCAATGCCAATGGTTTAACAGATTTAACAATGAGCCAGTCACAAGAGTGGAGTGTACTCAAATAGTGGGAACTCTCTTCACATAGGCCCAAGAAGTGATCTACCAAACTGCACCAGAACAAGAGGTCTCACAGAGCTGTCTGCCCAACAGACTTTCAGAAATGAATACTTTGCAATTACCATTAAAACACAGGAAGCATGATAAAACTGCACCTCACAGTGCACAGTATTTCACTGATTTTTTACTTAAAATTGATATCTCTTGTATGGCTATACCAGTTTATTATACACATCTGATGGACACCCGAATTGTTTTCATTCATGGGTGACTATGAATAAAATCACTATGAACATTTATGTAGATGTTTGTGTACAGACATACCTTTCATCGCTCAAATGCGTATATCTAGGTGTGGAATTTCTGGGTCATATGGTATAATAGCTCTGTTCAACTTTTTGAGAACCTGCCATACTGTTTTCCAATCTATAACAGTTTACAATCTATCAGCACGAAAGCGTTCCAGTTGCTCCATATCCTTACTAATGCCTGATTTTTATTTCTCCTAATTATAACCCTCCTTATAGCAATAGCCCAAATAATCTTGAAACATTTTTCCTAACCACTCCTCCCTCAATAAAGGAGACCAAGGAATCTAATGAGACTAATTTCAGCCTGTCTATAAACTTGTATACAAGTGCTGTCTTGAAATTTAAAGCAAATTTCTGGCTCCCCTAATATAATACTCATACCTTTCTAGTAATCAGAGAAAGAGACACAATCATAACAAATTCACTAATCACACTTTGCATTAAACTCAGAATGTTTAAATAGAATCAAAAGTGCATAACATCATAAAAAAAATCTTGATAGTGAAAAGTAATCACATCTTTAACTTCAAAAACTTTGTTCCCTCATCTACTGGCAACCAAATGAAATAGGTCCTGAAATAGGAGGAACCTCTTAATATCTTCTAACTTTGAGTCAAAATGTTGTAATCAAGCCACTGACTAGAATGAAAAAAATTATGACAAGCTGTCAACACAACTACACTAGACCACATAATTGGTGTAGAAATCCATGAGAAATTTCCACTAACCTGGCATTTTCTTCTTCTGGCCTTTCAACTTCATTTTCATCTACCAAAAAAAACGCAAACAAATAAATACATTAAATCAAAAAACCAATCACGCTAAGGAAAGCAGTATAAAGAAAATCTGAAGTGATCATCACAAGCACTAACCTAGGTCCTTTGCCAAATCACTGTGCACATGCACGTCCCATGGGCCTATAAGCACATCCAAAGTTAGATCACTTTACAATGATTTCACAAGATACGTCTCTTATAGGAAAAAAATAACATCAAAAACGCGGACTTTACTTCTATAAAAATAAGCTTCATTAAAAGGTCGGTTTGAAAGGTCGGTCAAAGAACTCCTACACGCTAGCAATTCAGAGCGTTACTAACACAAAAATCTTTACACCAGAGATCAGTTTCTCCAAATCAAGAGTTTGTTCAAGTGACGTCATTAAGGAGCTGCCTGGTGCCCAAACGTGCCATTTCACGCTGCTTTCAAAGTCAATCCAGAATATGCTTTTTAGGCATAAGGAAAAAAAAAAATTCACTTTCAAAACCAGTGGAACTGCGGGGGGGGGGGGGGGGGGGGGAGGGGTACTACGACATAAAAAGTTGAAAACCAGAGGTTGAAGTTAAGTCCCCTCCAAATTTACATGATGGACTCAAATCGAGAAAAAATGCATGAAACGATTACCGAAAACTGAAATAAGAGGCGCAATGAACTACGTTCAGGATGGGGAAAGTTTCTAAATGTTTTTTTTTTCTTTCTCAAAAATAAAAAAAAAGGGGGGGGTTAAAAAAAAAAACTTCACCTGGACACAGGAGACACTCGGTTTTTTCTTTATGGGCCATGAGGTATTCCATCTCTCCTTAAATGACTTTTAAAAGCCCGACTTTCGGGCAAGGAGGTGCCCCCCTTTTGGCAGGTGCATCCCCCACACACTGACCGTCCCGAGAAACGAGACGTTAGAGCGGGGGCAGGGGGTGGTGCTGTTCCCAGCGGCAGCTCGGCGGAGCGCTGAGTACGGAAGGGCCGTGTGGGTAGCTCGGAGGGAGGGTCGGGGAGGGCGTCCCGCAGCCGGGGGGACGAGGGGACGGAGCGAGGCGCCTCGGGAGGAGCGCCGGGGAGCACCACCGGGCGGCGGGCAGCGGCGGCCGCGCGGCCCGGCCCGCGGGGCGCGCGGGGGCGTGGGGGGGGGCGTGGGCCGGGCGGGACGCCGCGCACGCCGCGCTCGGCCTGAGGGAGCGACAGGCCGGGCCGGGCTCCCCCACACAGGCCGCGGCGGGCCCGGAGAGGCGGCTCGGAGGAGCCCGGAGAAGCGAGAGAGAGAAGGGACAGGGAGTTCCGTACCGCCATAGAGCCACTCTTCCTCCTCATCCCCTCCGGTCCCGCCGCTCAGTTCCGACACTAGGCGCTCGACCTCGCCGGCCGACATGGCCGCCCCGAGCGCCACTTAAAGACTAAGAAAGCCGGCGATCCACAGCCCCCTCCAACCCTGGTCCCCCCAACCTCGCTGCCCCGGGGAGGGCTGGGGGGGGGGGCCGCGAGCCTGAGGTGAACCCGGCGACTAGCCAACGGAGAAAGCGCGAGACCCCCTCCCCCCACCAGCCCAGGCAGGCGGCCGAGGCGGCGGTGGCGGCGGCGGCGGCGGCGGCGGCAGGAACAGGCTTCAGCGCGGCGCGGCGCGGCTTCTACGCACGCGCAGCGGCGACCCAGCGGCGCGGCGTCTCCAGGCGGCTTCGCTTCCGCGGCGGCGGCGGCGGCGGCGGCGGCGGCCACCTGAGCCTGACTGCGCCTGCGCGCGGCCGAGGCCCCGCCCCCAAGAAATCCCGCTCTGCCTCTCAGCGAGGCTTTTTCGCCCGCGGCTGCGTCAGCTGCGCCTCCCCTCCCCCACCCTCCCTCTAGTAGTCCTTATTGCTTTTGCCCATGGGTACTTCATTTTTACCTTTCCTTTTGATTTTTTTTTTTTTGGTATTTTCTCTTTCTGTTTTTATTCTCCCGAAAGAGTTGGCTTTATTCTTTAGTTGGTATACTGTATGGCTTGACTCAGAGCTCTGAGGAAAGGTCTTGTTTCTCATGACTGAAATCATCACTCCAGGCTACTTGAGGTTCAATATCTAACTAAAACAAAAAACTGAGGTATGATAGATGCGTTCTCCCTGTTAGACCATTACAGATACAGTCCAACACCTCCACTTTTCCAGAGGCAGCCCTTGTTTTCTGTGAAGTGTGCAGATCCCGCAGTTTGCTGGGTGTTTGCTTCAGGTGTGTATTGTTAGGGCACGAAAACTAAGATGCTAGGAGTTTTCAAGATAGCAGTAATACTATGTGTAACATTCTGCTAGCTGCTTTGCTCCCCGCACCCCCTTTTTATAATAGTGTGGTAAAGGTTCTATCTATCTTAGTATATATCAAACTGTGTTCATTTTTAAGTGCTTCATAATATTCTACGATATGGCAATCACAAAATGAATGTGGCTATATTCCTATTTATATGTATGTAGATTGCTTTCACATTTCACTTAAAATTATTTTCTAATTTAAACTTGTTACTGTAAGGATTTCTTGTACAAGATTTGCACCAGGGTTTCTCGAAGATACATCATAATGTATGAGTGGTTATTGTTTCAATAGATAAGTTTTGAGAACTCTTCTTTCAAGAAAATGGCACAAAATGAGTCAAAGTAGTTGTTCTAGTTCTTAACTGCAAACCATTTGGTTCCATTCTCAGGTAATCAACCTCCCTATAGTTTTCCCATTTAAGTTGTAGGAAAGCTAATTTGATGATCTCTTAGTCCCTTTTGATCTAAAATTTTTTTTTTAAAAAAGTGTACTAACTTTTCAATGAAAAAAATTCATTTTAGGTTTTAAAAACCAATGGGATTACTTGCTGGCTAATAAATGCATTTAATAATTGCCGAATATCTACAATTATTTTATGTATAATAATTGCTGATTGGGGGTATGGTGCCGCCAGCAGGTCAATCTGTAGCTGTGACACGAGTGCATCAGCAGCCTGATGGCGCCTTCAGACTTCCAGATACCCCAAAATTGTTGCTGTGCCTTTGGCCAGACCCCAAAAACTGAGGGCAAAGTTTACCAAGAAAGTAAACGGCCAAAAGTTAGGTATGTGGGAGACACACCCACAAACCACCTCTGGCTCAGCTATATAATTGAAAGTAAGGACTCTCTGGTTACTGCTTAATGGCCATGATCCCAGAGACCCAGAAATAAATCTTGGAATCCAAAGGCTTTTGGCAGAAATGCGTCTAGTCCCTGCAGTTGGTTACCGGTGCCGGGTCAACCCAGGTGGGAATAGGTTTCATGCCTTGGCCTGTTCCCCCTGGTGGCTCGGTGGCCGCCATCCTCTAGAGGCGATTGGACAGTCAGGTTTGGGCCCGCAGTGATGAGACATTTTGGGCCCCCCGGGATGGGGGTGGAGCCGGTCGACCGTCCTTCCCACCCCAATGAGACCCCAAGTCATCGCCCATGAACAGCCTTTCTGGCTCCTGATCAAGCTGTTTAATGGCCATGATCCCAGAGACTCAGAAACAAATCTCAAAACCCAGTGGCTTTTGGCAGAAATGTGTCCGGACCACGCGGTAGGTTACTGTCGCTGGGCCACCCCATGGGGGGAAGGGTGTTGTTCCTCCACCTGCTCCCCCTGGTGGGTCAGTGGCCGCCATCCTCTAGAGGCCATTGGACAGTCAGGCTTGGACCCGTAGGGACAAGACACACAGGGCCTCACAAGATGGGGTGGAACCGGTCCTGTCCTCCCCATCCCAACGAGACCCCAAGTCATCGCCCACAAAGGGCCTTTCTGGCTCCTGATCAAGCTGCTTAATGGCCATGATCCCAGAGACTCAGGAGCAAATCTCGGAACCCAGCAGGTTTTGGCAGAAATCCCTCCAGATTTAAGTGTTAAAATTTCGGAATTTCAAAATCGTGTGGCCACTACTGCAGCCACGCAACATCATATGTTATTCGTAACCAGCAATAGAAAACAAATTGTCTACTGTTGCCTTTTCAGCAGATCTGAGTGTTGGGGTAAAATCCCAAATAATAAAGGTGGGTCTGGTGTCAAAATATTGAATGTGATCAAAGTAGAGAGAGAGTAATGTGGAAATCATCTACCCCACAGGTAGGGGGAGGGTGTGGGATGGGAGTATAGTGGGGTTGTTGGGGGTGGAGAATGGGCACTGGTGAAGGTACGGGTGTTTCATTGTATGACCAAGACTTAGACCCAAAAGCTTTGTAACTGCTCTCACGGTGATTCAATAAATAAAATTATAAAAAATGAAAAAAAAAGTAAGGTGGAGTTCATGTACAATTAAATCAGCTGATCAGTGGCTGAATAAATAGCAGTACTCCTACATAAAAAAATTGCTGATTCTTTAGAACTAAGCAAATAAAGAGTAAAACATGATCGCTGCCCTTAAAGAACTCTCAATTTTTTAAGTGTGTTAATTAACTCTTTACTATGGAAGATTTATGCTATAATGGAGCCTCACGGTTTTCCCTACCCTCTAGTACACAGATTGTGTTAAGTAAATTATGTGGTTTTAATTTGCATTGCCTATGAACACCCCTTTTACTGATATTCTGTCCACTTTATCTGTTTAATACCTTTCTTCTGTCTTAAGTCTGTTGATGTGTAATCTATTTTGTGCATCGTATAGAATTTCATCTCCCTTTTTTTTTATTCAAAAAACTAATTTTGCCGAGTCTAGCAAGTGTAAGGAAGTTTCTGGGCTAGGTAGATTCAGCACTGAGAAAAAACAAAATCCTCCTGTAAATGTGCAATACATTACATATGGATAAGAATTTCAAAGAGTGGAGCTGGAATGATAGCACAGCGGGTAGAGTGTTTGCCTTGCAGGTGGCTGACCCTGGTTCGATTCCCAGCATCCCATATGGTCCTCTGAGCACTGTCAGGAGTATTTCCTGAATGCATGAGCCAGGAGTAACCCCTGTGCAATGCCGGGTGTGACCCAAAAAAGCAAAAAAAAGCAAAAAAAAAAAAGAATTTCAAAGAGTAAACAGGAAAAGGACTCCAAGAGAGAAGTGTTGAAGAGGAGAAATGGGTGCTCTTTTATCAAATGGTCCAAGAAAAACTTACTGGTGAAGAAGTTGAGTCGATATCTGAAAGGAAAGCTGTAGGTCCCTTGGCTTTCTGGGTGAAGTCCTATCAGATAACTGAGAATAGAAAATGCAGGGCTGGGTCTGAAGAGATAGTACATCAGGTAAGGAACTTGCCTTGGACATGACCAGCCCAAGTTCTATCATCTGCATCCTATATGGTCCCCTGAGTACTGCAAGGGGTGATTCCTGAGTGCAGAGACAGGAGTACCCCCAGAGCATCACAAGATATGGCCCTAAAACAAACAACAAAAGCAAGACTCTATGACAGAGCATACTTGGCATCTTTGAGGAATCTAAAACAAATAGAGTGGAATGAATGAGGGGAAAGGATAAAGATAAAGTTGGAATTACTGGTGAGATTGTGGAGGTAGTAAAGTACAAACCATTTCCTCCTAGTTTCTGAGCTGCTAATCTGGCATGAATCTATCACATTACATAGTAATTGGGTGACCTATCTACATACATATCTGCAAAACTATTCATGAGACCCAGGCTTCCCTTAAACAAGAGGTGCTCATCTGTGATTCTCATTCGTGGTATGTTGCCTAAGCATTTAGATCTGCTCATCTCTTACAAAGAATAACCACTCCTAGTCCCACTTATTTTTTTTAACATTTCATGAGTTGATGAACCTTGGTGGTTTCATGGGAGAACCAATGCCATTTTCTGAGGATTGTCTTTCTCTTTCCAGTGCCTAAAATGAGCTTGCTTCCAAGGCATTACTTAAATGAAATGAAGGACTGATGAATAATAATTGATGCAGGACTGGAGCAATAATAGGGCCTTTGCCTTGCATGTGGCCAACCTGGGTTCAATCTCTGGCATCCTATATGGTCCCCAAGCACTGCCAGGAGTAATTCCTGAGTGCAGAGCCAGGAATAACCCCTGAGCACTGCTAGGTGTGTGTGACACCCCCCAAAATAATAATTGATGCAACAAAATTGCCTCTACCATGGAGGTAGCATTTGAACTAAGCTTTTAAAATGAAGACATCCATGAGAAGAGAAGCCCATAAATAACTAATAACCACTCTTAAAAGGTCTTGTTTCCAAACTGAGCTGTGACTGGATAGTAAAGGTATGACTAGATAGTAAAGCTGTTACTAGATAGTAAAGATGTCTTTATCTCCTAATTCACCCAGGGATACATCAAAGATATAAATGGAAGATATTATATAAAAGTATGACTTCAAAGCTGGTGATGTGGCTTAATAGTAAACTATAATATACGTTGCATGCAAAAGATCTGGGTTCAGTTCCTTGCACCAAAATTCATCTACCCACATAGACATGTGTCTGCAGAGTATTGAATGTATTATTGTATTTTCCCTTATTAGCACAGCGGTAGGGCGTTTGCCTTGCACGCAGCCAACATGGCCGACCCGAGTTCGATTCCTCCGCCCCTCTCGGAGAGCCCGGCAAGCTACCGAGAGTATCTCGCCCGCACGGCAGAGCCTGACAAGCTCCCCGTGACGTATTCAATATGCCAAGCACAGTAACAACAAAGTCTCCAATGGAGACATTACTGGGCCTGCTCGAGCAAATCGATGAACAACGGGAGGACCTTTACTTACTTTACTTATAGTTTAAGTTTCAGTTGTTTCTTCACAAAGCAAATGACAAAGCATCAGTTCATTCAACCATTCATCATTCATCAAAGCTTCCATTCAACCATTTGTTATAGTGAAAATGTATCCACGCCAAAAACCTATATTTTTGAGTGGGTTGAGTAAGAGGACCTTTTAGCAACAGGCCTACAGATTGGAAGATATTGCACTTGTGGTTTAAAAGCAACAATCTTGTCTGCATGGGCACAAATTTATCTCTAGAAAATACTAAAAGGGAGTGCTTACTAGATGATATATAGAAAATAATTTCCTAGAATTATTTTTTCAATGGTAAAAATTAAATGAAATAGCCATTATTTGTCTTTAGTAGACAGCAAGTATCCATAAATATGTTTGAATAGATACAAGTAAATGTGCTTTGAATGAATATTAAGTAGTTAAAATCACATTTTCATCAGGTAAATCTATTCACCTTATGTGTATAATCTTAGCAGGAATTAGCCTGACTCTGCCATAACCACTGAGAGCTTGAAATAACTGTTCTCCAGATTTTCTACTCTTTGCTGTCCATCCTGTGAGATTTTTAAAACGTTTTCTCTCAGCTATTTTGAAAGTCTCAGACTTTATTGTTTTTCTGGTTCATTACCACAAGTGTTCAAAGGGTAATCATGGTTCAGTGGTCAGCAGTCAGTGATCATTCCTATCAGTGCTAAGGGGACCATGCTATATTGGGATGTAACCCAGGACTCCTGCTTTCAAACCATGTGCTCAGACTTTGAGCTGTGTCTCTGCTCTCAACCTTTTAAATCATTTATGTGGGTCTGGAGTTATAGTACAGAGGGTAGGGCATTTGCACGCAGCTGACCTGAATTGGATCTCCAGCATCCCCTATGGTCTCCTGAGAACTGCCAGGAATAATTTTTGAGTGCAGAGCCAGGGGTAACCCCTCAGTATTTCCAGATGTGACCCCAAATGTCAAATAAATAAATAAATAAATAAATATAATTTATATTATAAATAAATAACAGAGGATCCAATGAGTCCCAATTTCTCTATCAGTCTTTTCTTTGAACTCAGAACAAGCTACTCATTCGATGCTTTAGTTGATAGCTCTCTTGGAAAATAGTTCAAATTTATGATCAAGCCAAAATGTGTGCACTCCTTCCCAAACCTGCCCTTTCCTACTTCCATTCAACCATTTGTTATAGTGAAAATGTATCCACCCCAAAAATCTATATTTTTGAGTGGGTCGAGTAAAAGGACCCTTTAGCAACAGGCCTACAGATTGGAAGATATTGTACTTGTGGCCTAAAAGCAACAACCTTGTCTGCATGGGCACAAGAAGGAGTTTATAGGAAAAGAACAGGGATCAGCCTTGTTCAAGGTGAATGGCTTAACCTCTGTGCTATTTCTCTGGTTATTTTAGATTCTCTTGAAGGTAAGGCTGTAGCTTATTTTTCTTTGTACCTTTATTTTTCTTTGTACCTTTGTCTAATATAGAACCTGAAATGTTTTACATATTGATAAAAATTTGGTTGAAAATATATTTTATTATGCAGATAAAGGTAAAGGTAAAGGCCCTCCCGTTGATCGTCGATTTGCTCGAGCGGGCCCAGTAACGTCTCCATTGGAGATTTTGTTTTTACTGTGTTTGGCATATCAAATACTCTCGGTAGCTTGCTGGGCTCTCCGAGAGGGGCGGAGGAATCAAACTCGGGTCGGCCATGTTGGCTGCGTGCAAGGCGAACGCCCTACCCGCTGTGCTATCGGATATGGATTGAATATTTATTTATTTAACACAGTTATGAGTACCTGTTACATTTTAGTGTTGGGGATACCAGCTCTCTAGCACACTAGAACAAATATGTTATTTTATTATTTTTTGGTTTGGGGTCATACTTGGCAGTGCTCAGGGGTTACTTGTAGCCATGAGATAGTGACAGCTTTAATGTTTGAGTTTCAGTCGTACAATGATCGAAAACCAATTCCTACACCAGTGTAGCTTTTCCATCACCAGTGTCGCCAATACCTCTCCCGCCACCCCTACTCCACCACACCCCTGCCTCTATGGCAGGTAGTTTTCTTCTTAATTTCTCTCTCTTCTTTGGGATATTATGGTCTACAATACAAATACTGAGAGGCCATTATGTTTGGTCCTTAGTCAACTTTCAGCTCACATCACCTATACCAAGTGATACCTCCATCCATCACTGGTCCCTTCTCTATTCCAGCTGCCTTCTCCCAGAGCACTTGAGGCAGGCTTCCAAGGATGAACCAATCCTCCTGGCCATTGTCTGCGCTGTCCTTCGGTGTTAATCTCATACTATGTTATTTTATTTCCCACTCTCCAAATGAGTGCAGTCATTCTATGAATGACTACTTTTATTTTGTTTTGTTTTGGTTTTGCCTTTTGAGCCACACCCAGCCAATGCTCAAGTGTTACTTCTGGTTCTGCACTCAGGAATTACTCCTGGTGGTGTCTGGGGGACCATATGAGATGCCAGGGATCGAACCCAGGTGGGCCGTGTGCAAGGCAAACACCCTATCCGCTGTACTATCACGCCCTTCCCGAGTGACAACTTTTAGAGAGGCGTTCAGATCTAAATAAAACAGAGGATTAGTAGATGAGTGCAGTTTTTATTACTCCAGAGCTCTCGCTCAAGAGGAATAATGAAAAGTCATGTGATCACAAGGAGACAAACAGCTAGGCACTGGCTATAATATTAGGCAGCCCCTCCTCACTAGTGGCGCTTTCAAACTTCCAGGTACCGGGAAGTTCCAGGCACGTAGCTCCGCCCGCTTCTTCCCAGACGTCTCTGTCCTTCCGCGCTTTTTCTTACCAGCCAATCAGGGCTTGTGACGTCATCTCCGTGCGCCGCCAGCGGACGAGTCAGAGGCCGGACCACGTGTACTGTGTTGACTGTCAAAGTCTGAGGGAGCCGGGTACCCGGAAGCCGGAGTTGAGAGCCAAGTTTCTGAGCCCGTGTGCCCCGAATCAGCGACTCCCGCACCATGAGTGCCCCGGGAGTGCTGTCCTTCACGCAGCAAGGCTGGGAGCAGGTACTGGCCAAAGTGAAACGCGCTGTGGTCTACTTGGACGCCGCCTGCGCTGAGAGCCTGCACTGGAGCTGCGGGTCTCCCCGACTCCTGGACGCCGTGGGGAGTCCTGCCTGTCACCTGCGGGAGTTCGAGCCCGCTGCCCTGGGAGGCGGAGCGGAGCAACCCAAGGCCGTGTTCGTGCTGAGCTGCCTGCTCAAAGGCCGGACCGTGGAGACCCTCCGCGACATTATCCGCCGCAGTCACTTCCAGTACTGTGTGGTGGTCACCGCCGTGAGCCACGCCGTCCACCTCACCGCTAACCATGTGCCAGCCGCGGCCGCGGCCGAGCTGGAGGGGCAGCCGGTGTTCGAGCAGCTGGAGGAGAAGCTGTGTGAGTGGATGGGCAACATGAACTACACCGCCGAAGTGCTGCACGTCCCGCTGTTGCTCGCCCCCGCCGCGCCCCACCTTGCCCTGACTCCAGCTTTTGCTTCCCTGTTCCCACTGCTCCACCAGGATGTGCATCTCCTGAATAGCGCTCGACCGGACAAAAAGAAGCTGGGTGGCCTGGGTGAGGTGGATGCCAGTGCCCTCCCCTCTGAGTTGCTGCTGCAGATCAGGTGCTTGGTGTCAGGCCTCAGTTCTCTGTGTGAGCATTTAGGAGTCAGGGAAGAGTGTTTTGCGGTGGGTGCCCTCAGTCGTGTCATCGCTGCAGATCTTGCCAATTTTGCCCCTGCCAAGAACAGGAGGAAGGCCGCCACAGGCAGGGCGTCGGTGGTCTTTGTGGACAGAACGTTGGATCTGACAGGTAAGCGGGGCTGCTGGGAAGGGTGCCTAGCCACTCTCCAAGATGCTGGGACTTTTAATGATGGAGCATGTATTTTATTTACGTCGTACTGTAAAGATAAGCTGGAAAGAAACAGCATCTCTTGTCGCAGGGTTCACAGTCTACAACGGAATAGAGAGAAGCTTATTAGCAGTTATGATCACTTTGTTAGGTTCAGTTATGAGTCAATACATTCCCAGTTACAATTGCATCTACTCAAGAAATTGGAAAAATGGGATTATGCAGCTGCAGAGAATCAGCTCTCTGGGAGCCCTCATGAAGTGTCAGATGTCAGAGTTCACTCAAGTCTTTTGTAATTTGTTAGGTGTCAGCAGATGGCCCAAAGAACAGAGAATTATAAGACAAAACGTGAAATTATCATAGACAGTGGACTTTCAGTTTCTTTAAGTGAATGTTAATTGGTTAATTGGGTCCAAATGATAGTACAGCAGATCAGGCGTTTTCCTTGTATTTTGTAGACCAGTCTTCCATCGCATCATTTCATATGGTCCACTGAGCCAAAAAGGAGTGATTCCTGAGCACACAGATAGGAGTAAGCCCTGAATACCTGTGAGTGTTATCCCTCACCTGCCAAATTGTGTGTTAATAAATGAGGCTGAAATTAATAATCAGAAAGTGAGATTAAATATAATTGCAAAAATAGTTTCAAAATGTTTATTGATTTATTTTTGGCTATCGTTCAATTGGAGATTAGGCTGATCCTATCAAGTTATAATGACATAGCCATCATTTATACATACAGTCTACAAATGGAACCCTTAAAATAGGTAAGGGAAAGAACTTTGTGACACTTGTTCGTTAATTGTCAAAGGTCAACTTCATAGTTCTGTAATTGGAATGGTGCTAATACTACTTAGTACTACGTAATGATCATACCCAGCTTCATGGAGAATGATGAAAATGACACTGGAAAGTGTTCCTTGTAGTAGGTTGGAAAAAAGCTGAGTGAAGATGTAAATCACAATAGGCCTGTTTCAATGTTTGATCACAATAAGATTAATTTTCAAGTCATAAATAGAAAAAGTAAGGGACTGTAGAGATACTACAGCAGGTAGGGGTTTGGGCAACCTGGATTGGCCCCGGAGACTGCACGAGTATTTTCCTGAGTACCTCGTCAAAAGTAATCTGAGCACCACTTCTTATGACCCCAAAACAAAAACAAAGAAAAAATGAAGTGAACTAAGTGTTAATATTGAGATATGCACTAATAATTGTACTACATGAGCATATGTTTGTTGAGTTATTTGAATTTCTGATGTATACTGTTTAAACTTTTATGCCAAAAAAATGTGACGTTGTTTTTATAAGTAGTTAAGCCACATAAGTTTGTTGTACCCAACCAAGATTTCAGGTAGGCAAACCTTAATATCCTTGAAGCAAGGTAAATCTAACTTTTGTTCTCTAAAGTACTTTTCATTCAAAACAGAGAGAGAGAGAGAGAGAGAGAGAGAGAGAGAGAGAGAGAGAGAGAGAAATTAAGTAATGACTTAGGGATCTGGAAGATAGCTCAAGAGTCAGGGGTTTATGCTTTGTATGCTTGGCACCACTCTCTGGGCATAGCCCACTTGACTGGAAATGTCCATGAACAGGAACTCTAATGGTTTACTCTTTATTAGCTTTCAGAAGAATTTCTGAAAATAACTGATCACTCTCTATTTGTGTGTGCATATATATACATACATACATATATATATACATACACACACACACACACACACATATATATATATGCACACACACATACATACACACACTTTTTCCCCCCAGGGCCACACACAACAGGGGCTATTCCTAACCTTGTGCTCAGGAGTTGTTCCTCACTGTACCGGGATCCAACCCAGGCCTACCCACATGTATACTGTTTGCACTGGCCCGTTGAACTATATGAGTACCCCAGCTCAGGTACTCAAAAAATACTTACTGAATGAATAGATAAACAAATAAGTGAATTAAAGGTTACTGCCAGTCAAACACTGAGGTAATATACTTATTTTGATAAGAAATGTTTCTGAGATTAAGTTGCTTTCTTGGTCATTAACAAATGCAGCAGGTGTGCACTAAGGCAGTGCTTCTCAGCTTTTTTCCAACCATGACCCACTTCTGGTCATGTTTTCCTTCCTGTGTCCCCTCTGTCCTACACATGGACTCTCTGGTCCTCATTGGCATGATTTTTACCTGTGGCATCCTAGGAATAATCTGAGAACTGCTACCCCAAAGCACAAGTTTTCGAAGTATTGCAAGATTTGATACTTTAGAGTCACTATAAAACATGAGCAAGGCAATAGTGATATTTTTTAATCCTATTTGCAGGGCTGCTTTGTGAATAAAAATCACTTTCATCTTATAGATCCCAACATATTAGTTGAGTATTGTATTTATCATTTGAAGCAAATAGATTTGGAGGTTCAGAAGTTGTTCTTTACTTCCTGAAAAGGGGGGAAGCATAAGCATTGAGGAAAGACTAGATGGGCCAGAATTGTATCAATATTTCTATCACCATCTAAGTCCACCATCTGTTTTGTGTGTTTTTTGTTTGGGGCCATACCTGACTATGCACTCAGGGTTCACTGCTGACAGGCTCAGGTGTCCATCTGGGGTGCCAGGGATCAAACCTGAGTCAGCCACGTGCAAGCAAGTGCCCTACTTACTGTACTATTTCTCTAGTCCCTAAGTTTCCCAGATTTTGTTTTCTAAATTGTCCAAGGGAAAATTGTGTTGTGGGTATGAAATACTGACTTCCTTTGTCTTTGTTAAGATTCCTGACAGGAGATAGGATTCCAGAATATTCTTTATGTTAGTGAAGTTACTCAATGGACAGACTGATATGGGAGGTGTATATACATACATACACACATGTATATACATATATATGTATATATACATGTAATCATATGGAAGAATATTCAGGGACCCAAGAGACAGCGCAAAGTACTGAAGTAATTGCCTGGCTTGAATAGGACCCCAGATTCAATGCTCAGGATTGCAAGTTTTCCCAAGTAATGCTGGGTATTGCCCAGATTTCCCAAGTGCCACTGCCGAGACCCCCACAATTTAAAATATAATTACTGTTAAAAGGGACATTATTCAAGGGGAGCAACTAAGGGCTTCTCTGGATAGGTACAAGACATTAAATGAGATGATAAGAAAAATTAGTCACTTTGGGGACCAGAAAGATAGTATAGTGTTTGCCTTGCTTATGGCAAACTGATTTGATCCTCGGCTCCCCATATGGTCTCCTGAATACCACAGGAGTCATCCCTGAGCAGTGTACCAGGAATAAGCCCTGAGCACTTGTAGGATATGGTCCCCAAACTAAAGCAACAATGACAACAATACAAAAGACAGTAGGTCAAGGGCTTAGGAAAAATCATGAAATTACAATTTTCAATAGAATACTAAGGTAATGGGAGTGATTTTCCCCAGATCTATTTGAGGTGTATCTCTACCTCTGACCTTTGTGAGTAGTTCACTCCAAAACATTTAGGTGGGACTGGGCAGGGGAGGTGTCTCATAAGGAGGAAGGCACTGGCTGGGTGCCTGGTCCCAGATAAGGTTTGAAGGGGTTGAGGTTGCCTTCAGGGAATGTTGGGTCAACAGCAGTGGTCAAATGAGATGAAGGGAGAAGAAACCATGGGGCTGTTCCAATTTTTCCAACTTATTTACCAGTCTAGTGTTGCTTCAAGTCAAGCTCATGCCTCCTTTGAAATCAGTCACCTTTAGCATAATTTATTCAGTACATGGTCCATGATTTACTCAACAGACTCCAGTTAGGACAGGGTCAGAGAGATAGTATAGCAGGTAAGGCACTTGCATTGCACACGACCAACTTTGGTTCAATATGGTAATGAATATGGTTCCCCCAACCTCTTCCAGAAGTGACCCCTGAGCACAGAGCCAGAAGTAAGCCCTGTGTATCACTGGATGTGGTCCTACCAGCACTGCAACCAAATGTTTAATCCACAGCCAGCAGTGTAGCTGAGTATGTGAGCATTGCCACTTAGTTTATGTCACTTGTAGACCGCCCCCTCTATGCGCCCCATACACATCATAGCATTAACAGTCAAGGGGAGGGAGGGTGGAATCCATGATTCCATTCATAATAGTATCCTACATGGAAAGAAATAGGTCTCATACAGTGTGTAAAATCTTTATAGAACCTCTCTCTGTAATGAAGGGAAAGATTAAGATCTCTGAAAATCTAAGTGTAATAGAAATGTTAGCATTTGATTGATTTTATAAAAAGAAATCAGAAATTACTGATAGTGGAATTCTGTGAGTGCATTGTCTATGTGTGGGTCATGTAAATGAATATTGAGCCCCGTCCAGATGACTGTGTGAGAAACTTCATATAAGAGCAGGGCAATGACTTGAAAGCTCAAGCTCGTGTTATATGAAAAATTTCAGAATATTTGTGCGTGCATATGTATATAACATGATCTTTTTACAATAGGAATATAGGCTCTGCACACATTCTTTTGGCTTTTTTTTTTTTTTGGAGTCACACCCAGCAATACTCAGGGGTTACTCCTGGCTTAGCACTCAGAAATTACTCCTGGTGGTACATGGTGGACCCGAGGGGATGCTGGGGATTGAACCCAAATTGGCCGCGTGCAAGGCAAAAGCCCTACCCACTGTACTATCACTCTGGCCCCCAGTACACAATTTGGAAACTTAAAAATAGAAGAAAATAAAACTCATCTTTGAGAATTGTTTCAATAAATATGCTATAACTAAAGAAAAAAGTTCCTGGACCTGGGCAGATAGTTCAGCGGGTTGGGCACTTGCCTTGTAGGTGGCCAACTTGGGTTTGATCTCTGGAACCCCATATTGTGTTGGAGTCCTACAAGCCTCTCCAGGAGTGATCCCTAAGTGCAGAGCCAAGAGTCAGCCCTGAACACCACTGGATGTGGCCCAACCTCTTTCTCCCACACAGATACTCTTTTTATTTCAAACACTTAAGAGATTAGAATATAATATTTTAAGGATATAAGTGATTCTTTGATTTTCTAGGTTGAATATTAATTATTCAATCTTTAGAAATACATAACCATGTTATAGTTTGACGTCTCATGTTGGAGGAGTTTGAGTTTGAAAAAAATTATTATTATTATTATTTTTTTGCTTTGGCAATGCACAGGGGTCACTCCTGGCTTTGCATTCAGGAATTACTCCTTGGAGGACCATATGGGATGCTGGGAATCAAACCTGGGTCGGCCGTGTGCAAGGCAAATGCCCTAGTCCACTCTACTATTGCTCCAGTCCCAGTTTGAAAGGTTTTAATGAATTGACAAAGACCTCAGAGTTTAGGACAGGGAGAAGCAGTGAGCAGCCTCTGGGTTGTTAGTGGCTAAGGGACTTAGGAAAGAAAGGCAATGCACAGGGCCATGTGCTTGAGCCACATGTCTTTTAATGATTGGGGGGAAATGAATGGTTTAGGGGTAATGTTAGGAATTTGGGCATCAAGTGCAGAGAAAAGTTAGTAAAAAGTGGAAAATTCAAAATGTTTTTAGTAAAGGAGGGGAGAACTATTAGAAAAATTTATGAAGTGATGAGGTAATTCCAGTATCTCCCTCTGAGGCTTAAAGGCATGATTCACTGAGAGCCATCTAACCCCCTTTTCAAGAGGTTAACTGAGGGTATCTCAGGGCCACTAACAGACACTGATCATCCATTCAGCATGGCTGGTAGGATCACGGAGCTAAGCATTGTTAAATACAAAGCAGCTCGTCGTCAGAGTTCTAGAGAGTTCTAGAGTAAACCATAGTAAGATAAATAGCACTTGATTCCTTCTAGGCCTAATAAGGGAATATTCTCTTTGTGGAATAAGAACGCTTCTTTAATACAGGCTCTCGGGCTGTCTTTAGTTATTGTTGGCTTTTTAAAAAAATATATATATATATAGAGAGAGAGGGAGTATTGTTTGGAGAATTACTTGCTTTGGTCTTTGTAAGAATCCAGTGACAAATAAGTATAAAGTATGAAACTTAACACCCAGAATGCCAGTAATTGTCAATATCAGTTAACTATAGCATTGAGATTGATGATGGTTCCTTTAGTTACTGTTTAGTCTTTTCCTACCTTGTCTTTCTGTCCAATTAATATGACATGGCATGAAAATAATAGAGGAAGAGGGAAATTAAAAAGCAACGTGTTTAATTTACTTGAAGTGGATGAGATGTGGCAAGTTCTGTTCATTGTTGGAATGATAATCTTCCAAACAATGATCATTTTAGGGCTGGAGCAATAGTATAACAGGGAGGGTGTTTGCCTTGTATGTGGCCAACCCAAGTTTGATCTGCAGCATCTCATATGGTCCCCTGAGCACCACCAGGAATAATTTCGAGTGCAGAACCAGGAGTAGCTCCTGAGCAGCACTAGGTGTGACCCAAAAAGTCAAAATAATAATAATAACTTAAAAATAATTAAAAAAACCCAATGATGAATTTGGGAGTGAGAACTTAGGTTCATTCTTTAAAAAGCACTGAACATTGTTATTTGTCTTGAATTTTGGGTTGAGTTCATTTAATGAGCTTGTTTATTATTATTTTTTTTTTGAGAGTTGAAGAGAAAAATTTTTATTTCTTTTTATTTTTTTTAAATTAATTTATTTATTTATTGAATCACCATGGGAAAGGTTACAAAGCTTTCAGGTTTAGGTCTCAGTCATGCAAATATCAAGCACATTTCCCTTTACCAAAACTTATTTTTTACCATGAAGAACCCCAATAAAACCCCACCCCCCCAGTCCCTGTGGGGCAGATGAATTCTAGTTAACACTCTATCTGCTTTGATTAGATTCATTGTTTCAATAAAAGATTCTCCACTATTATTTAGAGTTTACCCCCCTCCCCCCCGAATCAGACATGCTGACAAAGCATTGTGAAGTGATTTGCTTTCTACAGCTGGGTTCAAGAATTATATGTTGGTTTTGGATTTCTGCTATTTTACTTATTGACCCTGGAAGTATTTCTACTGAAAGTCAGATAGTTAAGAAATTGGTTTCTGTGCTCTGGAGTCATGGCCGTGCTGGAGAGCTGCTAGTGGGGGGCAACTGGTGGCCTCGGTAGTCGTGAAGGACGGACCGGAACGCCCCACTTCCCATGAGGTTTTAGTCGCCCCCAGTCCCCCGGCTCATACCTGCTGTCCACAAGGCTCCCATGCGGCCGCCATCTTTCTTTCCAGAGAGGAGAAGGCGACTGGGGCAACACCCTTTCCCCTCCGGACAGTCATGATGGCCTGGATTAACGCATAGACCGTTCACTTTTCTGCTCCAAGCTACTGGGTTATGCATTAAGTCCTTGTGTTTCTGGGGCTGTGGCCGTGCTCCAAACTTAATTATGATTTTCAGAGAGAAACGTTGGGTCATTTACTTCCCATGGATCACTTTGTATATAGAGAGATGTCGCACGGCCGCATGAGCGGCCGCGCGGTTTTGAGGAAAAGTCCTAGTTCCCGCATACTCGAGCTGCGGTTGTAGAGGCTTCTGGTCACCGGGGTTCCATCTGGGGGAGGCGGGATGCGGTACCTACCCCATCTGGGGCTTCCCGATGATCTCGGCTCTTTTTGGAACCTGTTTTTTTTTTTTTTCTTTTTCTTCGGGATCTGTGGATCCCGCCCTCCATGTTGTTCTTCTCTTCAGCTGAATGCTGTAAATATGGCGCTGGGGGGCGGGCTGTGGGTGTGACTTCCGGAATCTGAGGTTACCTGGGAGTTGCAGTCCCGGCACATTTGAGGAAAAGTCCAAGTTCCCGCATACTCGAGCTGTGGTTGTAGAGGCTTCTGGTCACCGGGGTTCCATCTGGGGGAGGCGGGATGCGGTACCTACCCCACCTGGGGCTTCCCGATGATCTCGGCTCTTTTTGGAACCTGTTTTTTTTTTTTTCTTTTTCTTCGGGATCTGTGGATCCCGCCCTCCATGTTGTTCTTCTCTTCAGCTGAATGCTCTGTTTATTATTTTTTAATGTGTTTTCTTGGCCAGTCTCAGAAGCTCAGGACCTACTCCCAGCTCATTACTTTAGGTTTCACTCCTGGTGATAATCTGAGGATTGCAGTACTGGGGATTGAATCCAGAGTTACCTCATGCTTGAGCAAAGGAAATCTATACAATGTCTCTCTGACCCTCATTTATTTTAAAAGTGTTAATACATACATCTAAAATATCTAGTCACCGGTACATAGAACACACTCTTTAAATTCTACTGTTATTACCATTTCTCAATTTATTCTTTCTTTCATCTGGGAAGAATTTCAGGGAGTCTGTAACTGTAAGTTCAGTGTTCTAGACCTCTTGGATAGAGGGTGAACCCAATAACAGTTACCAAGTGAAGAAAAGATTCCAGAAGAGGGGAGATCTACTCATCAGGTTTCTACACTCTTCTGGACCTTATATAGTCATTAACACAAAAAGGAAAAAAAATGCTATCCTAAAAATTTAGTATGGTGTCCTGGGGTACTATTTGCCTGACGTCTCTAGGCTGCTCACTTAGTTATTAAATATGTTTTGATACACAGTATAATTGGTGCTGAAAATACAGTAGTAACCAGAGTAGGCTCAGTGTCACAGCATATGGAACATTCAGTCCAAAGTAGAAGTTGATTGGGTGCTTGGGTGCCTGAAACACGAAGTTCCTATTATTGATCTGTGTAACAGAAACTTAATAATGTATGTCATTTACTTATTTAATAGGGCCACACCCAGTGGTGCTCAGGGGCCAGGAGCACCACCCTTTGGAAGACTACATAGTGTTGGGAATCAGTTCACTGTTGTGAATATGCTGGGCATGTACTCTACCTCATGAGCCATCTTCCCAGCCCTTTCTGGTATTTGAGAGAGAGGTTAAGCCACACCTGGAAGTGCTCAGGACTTACTCCTGGCTCTGTGCTCAGAGATCACTCCTGGCATATGTGGCATGAGGGAGTTGAACCTGGTTGGGCCATGTGCAAGGCAAGTATCTTACCTCCTGCTCTTTCCATCCCCGCCTGCATGTTAATTTTGATTGAAGGGCCATTATAGACATAAATCCAAATTTCTTTTCCTCCATTTTTTAAAAATAAAAAATTATAATTTGTGTAACATGGTTACCATAGTGTTAGCGTTTTTTTATTCTGAACAAGGTTACCGCACCTTTACTACCCCCAAAGTGCCAAAAAGCCTCCACCACTGACCTTGTGTGCCTTCGGGTCCTTCTGTCACTTCTACTTTGGCTCCCGTTCTGCCTTACAACCCCCTCCCCCTGCTGCTTGCCATTCTTACTTTAGAAATCAAAAGCCAAAGATTTGTTATCACTTGATATTGTCTGATCCCTGGTTTTGTTTCTCTATAGATCACAGTTACTGATCCAGACTACAAGGTGTCTTCTCCCAGGTCGTCATTGTGAATTTATGTCTTCTTGTCTGCTTAAATAGGAGCAGTGGGACATCATGGAGACAACTTGGTAGAAAAGATTCTATCAGTGCTCCCGCAGTTTCCCGGCCACACTAATGATGTGATGGTCAGTATGGCCGGGCTTACGGCCCTCCAGGCTGAAGACGAGAATCAGAACATGGTTGCACCAGGCTGTCTGGCACAATCCCAGTGAGTTATTTTCCCCTCATACTCCTCATTGTTCCTTTTCTTTTTCCTCCTAGGCTGAACTTTCCTATAGAAATAAAACATTGGCCTGCTGGAGAAATTTGATGGATTTCATGTAGGAAAAAAAAGTCATGTTTTCTTAACTTTGAAATAACCATATCCTTTAGCCAACACTGAGCCACAAAGCATGGGATTTTGCAGCGGTATCATTTAGATGTAATAGAAGCCTGTTCCCAGGGTCAGTTAAGTTAGTCAGTTTGTAAGTCTCCATTTCATAGACAGTTTCATATGGGACTGAGGATAGGCTTTCCTTTTCCCCAATGGACTTTCCTACCCGGCCAAATAACAGCCTACACAGCTGTGAAATGCTGCCATCTCTTATCTGGACGTGATACGCTCTGGGGCAGCAGTGGCCAAGTTTTGATTTCTGTGTGTATTTCTTCTCATGGTTAGACAAATCAGAGCAAGACGATGGTGTGCTTTCTGTCACGCAGTTTCTAACATAAAAGAACATTTCTCAGCAAGCTTGACAATGAAAAGTTATAGTACTTATCATCTCCACTTTGTTCTTCAACAATTCCTAGGAGGGGAAAAAATTAATTGGAAGGGGAAAAATATATCTCAGAATATCTGTTTCTCATCTCCATGTTTTTTTAATTTTTGAACAAGACAAGACCTCTGGCATGATCGTGTCAGTGCTTCACAGTAACAGATGCAGTGGGAATTTCCTAAGATGATTGGAATTAGTTTTTTCCTCTTAACTTTGTGTTTGTATTTTAAAACTTATTTCCAAAACTCAAAGGAAAGCAGAATTTTCAACTCTTGAAATTTACAAGGTAGTTTTTTTTGGATTATTGTTGTTTCGTGTTTGCTTTTTTGTAGGGAGAGATATATTTATTGAATACCAACTATATTGGGGAAAAAGACAAACTTCTGTCACCAGTCTTTTTTTTGTTTTTATGTATAATATATACATATATATTTGGTTGTACTGCAAGTTGAACTTCACCTCACACATATCAGCTAAGTGTTCTGCCCCTGGGTCCCATCCCTGGCACCTTTGTGCAAATGATAAACAGCACAGGCCATGTGCTTACTGTGGCAGCACTTACTCTAAAACATAGACCTCAGAAAGTGTAAACCGAGAAATAGCTGTGATTGGAAATATTTTTTGCTCGTTAGAGATCCCTTGTTACTGGTATTTGGCATATTGGGTACGCCACGGGGAGTTTGCCAGACTCTGCCGTGTGGGCAGGTTACATTTGGTAACCCTTCTCTGGGCTAGAACGAAGGAGATGTTACTGGGGCCTGCTCGAGGCAATCGATGAATAACAGGATCGATCCCTTAAAGTGTTAATTATTATTATTTTTATTGAATCACTATGAACTATAGTTACAAAGTTAAAGGTAAAAGGTAAAGGCCCTCCTGTTGTTCGTCGATTTGCTCTAGGGGGCCCAGTAACGTCTCCATTGGAGACTTTGTTGTTACTGTGTCTGGCATATCGAATACATCACGAGGAGCTTCCCAGGCTCTGCCGTGTGGGTGAGATACTCTCAGTAGCTTGCCAGGCTCTCTGAGAGGGGCAGAGAAATCGAACTCGGGTCGGCCATGTTGGCTGCGTGCAAGGCAAACGCCCTACCGCTGTGCTATCACTCCAGCCCCAGTTACAAAGTTATTCACTATTAAGGTTCAGGTTTACAATTTCCCAATTCCAACACCAGCCCCTTCTCCATGTTCTTCTTCCCTCCTCCAGTGTCCCCAGTGCCCTTCCCACTTGACAATCTGCCTCTGTGGCAGGCATTTTCCCCTCCACCACCATTATTCTAGTGTTCCCTTCCCTAATTTATTCCCCTCACCCCTGCTCCACAGTAAACTTCCTGCTGAAGACCAGTTCTCCTGCTGTTTGTTTCTCTTGCCTTTGGGCATTTGTTATTCCTAAGAAGTTTCTTTATGTCCCACATATGAGAGATCATTCTGAGCCTGTCCCTCTCCCTCTTATTAACATCACTCAACATGCTACCACTCAGATCCATCCACTTAGCAGATTGCCTGACTTCATCTTTTTTGGTCACACCCAGCGATGCACAGGGGTTACTCCTGGCTCTGAACTCAGGAGTTACTCCTGGCGGTGCTCAGGGGACCATATGGGATGCTGGGACTCAAACCCAGGTCGGCTGCGTGCAAAGCAAACACCCTACCCGCTGTGCTATCTCTCCTGCCCCTAATCTTTTTCTTATGGTTGAATAGTATTCCATTGTGTTCTGTGTATGTGTCACAGCTTCTCTATCCAGTCATCTGTTCTTGGACACTTGGGTTGTTTTCAGATTTTGGCTATTATGAATTGTGCTGCAGTGAACACAGGGGTGCAGATGTCTCTCTTGCATTCTGCTTTGGACCCTTGGGATGTAGTCCTGGGAGTGGAATTGCTGAGTCATATAAAACTTCAATTGCTAGTTTTTTGAAGAATGTCTTTATTGTCTTCCAAAAAGTCTGGTCCTATTGACATTCCCACTGGCAGTGAATGAAGGCTGCTTTTCTCCACATCCTCTTCAATACTAGCTTTTTTTGTTTGTTTGTTTCATGAGTGTCAGTCTTGCTGCTGTAGGTGTGATAGCTCATTGTTTTGATTTGCATTTCCCTGATGACTGATGATGTAATGTATTTTTTAAAATATGCCTTTTGGTCATATGTATTTCTTCTTTGGGAACTTCTATTTATTTCTTTTTCTCATTTTTTGATAGAATCAGATACATTTTTTCTTGTAGAGTTCTACTAATGCTTTATATGTCCTGGACATTAATCCTTTATCAGATGAGTGATGGGCAAATAATTTCTGAGTCTGGGTGCCTTTTTTCTGGTTATTATTTCCTGTGAAGTGCAGAAGCTAATTTTATGTACTAATTTTATATAGTGCCATTTGTTGCGATAGTACAGTGTGTAAGGTGTTTGCCTTGCATGTGGCCGTCCCTCTCAGAGAGCCCAGCAAGCTACTGAGAGTATCCTGCTTGCACGGCATATCATATTCGATATGCCAAAAACAGTAACAACAAATCTCACGATGGAGATGTTACCGGTACTCGCTCCAGTAAATCATGAACAACGAGAGGACAGTGCTACAGTGCTACCATTTGTTTGTGTTTTGTCTCACTTGCTTGGTCAGTGGCATTTCCTCCTTTAAGTTGCCTCTAGCTTCAGTGTCGTGTAGAGTGTCTGCCTATGTTTTCTTCTCTTTGTCTTATAGATTCAAGTCTAATATCAAGGTCTTTAATCCATTTTGATTTGGTTTTTATGCATGACATTGGAAAGAGGTCTGAGTTTATTTTTTTTTGCACAGGTTGACCAGTTTTCTCAACACCATTTTATCAAAGATTAACTGACCATATACTCAAGGGTCGGTTTCTGAATTTTCAATCCTATTCCATTGATTTATGGGTCTGTCTTTATTCCAGTACCATGCTGTTTTAATTACTGCTGCTTTGTAGTGCATTTTGAAGTTATGTAATGATTCTCATCTTCTTTTCCCCGAGGATTACTTTGGCTATTGGGCAGGGGTTAGAGAGAGAATAAAGTGGTAATTTTTTTTTTTTTTTTTTTTTTTGCTTTTTGGGTCACACCCGGCGATGCTCAGGGGTTACTGCTGGCTCATGCACTCAGGAATTACTCCTGGCGGTGCTCGGGGGACCATATGGGATGCTGGGAATCGAACCTGGGTCGGCTATGTTGGCTGCATGCAAGGCAAACGCCCTACCCGCTGTGCTATCGCTCCAGCCCCTAAAGTGGTAATTTTTAAGGCTGACTGAGCACTGCAAGGCTTGAACAGAGCTGTGTTCCTGAGTCCAAGCACAGCACTATACTACCCAGTTGATTGATAATATCAGGAGTGTCCCCCTGAGCATTGCTTGGGAGGCTTCTCCACTTCTAACCTCTCAATATGTAATATAACATTTTTACCTTCAAGGAACAATTTTATCAGTGGGGTAGTGATGGTTTACACACTTTTCACAATAAAAAAAAAAGAAAGACCCATAATCATGACTTATGGGTCTGCTATAGATTATAATTTCTGCAAGTCAAGTGTTAGTTGAATGTGCACTTGGCAGACCTTTGTGAACCTTGTGGAAATGGTGGTGCTTGAACTCTTTCCAGGGATTTAGATAAGAAGAGAAAAGATCCTTGAGAGCAATCATGGACTCCTAAGCCAGACAACTTCACTTCACTACCACTGCCATCATCTCCATAAGCATTTCTCAAGACTGAACTGTGTGCCAAGAGCCCTTGCAGTTTACCTTTGGAAATTCATATACGTTTTATAATGACTAAATAATGTAGGTATTGTTCTTCTCCATCTTGCAGATGAGGAAACTGAGGCTGGGGTGCATCAACTCACATAGTTAAGAGGAGACAGAGCTAGAAATGGAGCCCAAAAACTTTACTACAGAGCCATCTCTCTCAAATTCTATAGTAGCTCTATAGGAGATAGAGAAGAGCAATGCTCATGAGTAGCTATAAAGAGATAATGATATGGGATGGGGTGGGGCTGGCTCTTCCCTCTCACACCCCAGTGAGACCCCAATCACCACCCACAAATGGGCCCTCTGGCTTCTCAACAAACTGCTTCAGCTGCAATCCCAGAGTCTCAGAAACAAATCTTGGAACCCAGCAGCTTTTGGCAGAAATCCCTCTAGATCTAATTATTAAGATTTCAGAATTACAAAATCGCTATTCATTATCAGCAATAGAAAACAAATTGTCTAAGGTTGCCTTTTTGGCCGATGTGAGTGTTCGGGTAAAATTCCAAATAATAATGGTGGGTCTGGTGTCGAAATACTGAATGTAATTAAAGTAGAGAGAGAGAGTAATGTGGAAATCATCTGCCAGACAGGTAGGGGAAGGATGTGGGCTGGGGGGTATACTGGGGTTTTTGGTGGTGGTAAATGTGCACTGGTGAAGGGACGGCTGTTTCATCATTGTATGACCGAGACTTAAAACCAAAAGCTTTGTAACTGCTCTCATGGTGATTCAAGAAATAAATTTAGAGAGAGAGAGAGAGAGAGAGAGAGAATATGAGAGATTGAAAAATATAAAGTTACTGTGTGATTTGATTTTGGGAGTTCTGTCCATTCAGCATAATGGTGACACAAACAACAGAAATTATTAATCTTGGCCAATTGCAGCAGAAATGAATATTGCAAATGGAATGGAATCAAAGGAACACTTTTAATCAGATTTTGGAAAGGACAACACAGATTCAAGGACTGAGGAGCTAAGAACTCAGCAAAGGTTTTCCAAGGCCTGAATATTAGAGAGACTGCATTTTAGCCGCTCTCTGTGTGGAGTCCATCATCCTTTGAAGATTTAGATTTCAATGAACAGGTTAAGATTGGCCTCTCTTGGGTCTTATGCCCACTCTTTGCCCAGCAGGCTACAACCATACAATGATCAAACACCCATCCCTCCACCACTGTACATTCCCTACCACCAATCTCCCCAGTACACCCCCCTTTCCCACCCTCCTCCTGCCTCAATGGCAGACAATTTCCCCAATACTCTCTCTACTTTGGGGCATTATGGTTTGCAATACAAATACTGAGAGGTTATCATGTTTGGTCCTTTATCTACTTTTAGCACACATCTCCCATCCCGACCAATCCCTCCAACCATCATTTTCTTAGTGATCCCTGCTCTATTCCAGCTGCCTTTCCTCCTCCCTCTCCCACCCCCCCCTCCCCCCACTCATGAGACAGGCTTCCAACTGTGGAGCAGTCTTCCTGGCCCTTATGTCTACTGTCCTTGGGTGTCAGTCTCATGTTATGTTGTCTTATACTCCATAAATGAGTGCAGTCCTTCTATGTCAATCCCTCTCTTTCTGACTCATTTCACAGAGCATGATACTTTCCATGTCTATCAATTTATAAGCAGATTTCATGACTTCATCTTCTCCTAACAGCTGCATAGTATTCCATTGTGTAGATGTACCAAAATTTCTTTAACCAGTCATCTGTTCTAGGGCACTTGGGTTGTTTCTAGATTTTGGCTATTGTGAACAGTGCTACAATGAACATATAGGTACAGATGTCGTTACTACTGTGCTTTTTTGCACCCTTGGGGTATATTCTCAGAAGTGGTATTGTGGGATAATATGGAAGCTCAATTTCTAGTTTTTGAAGGAATGTCCATATTTTCCAGAAAGACTGGAGCACTTGGCATTTCCACTAACAGTGAAAGAGCATCCCTTTTTCTTCACATCCATGCCAGCACTGGTTGCTTTTGCTTTTTTGAATCGAACCTCATCTTATTGCCCACTGTAATTTTCACCAAGTCCAGGAGTTTGTTGTATTCTTCTTCCAGTTCATTTGCTTTAGTTATTTCTATTCTACCTATTTGTGAAACTATTACTTAATTGCTTTTACCTTCTTATTTATTTAGTTTAGCACAGTCACCTCAAGTTCCATCTACTTTGTCCCTAATGGCACAATTTCATTAGTTTGCCTTTTGAGTATATCTATCCCAGCTTCTTTATCCAACCACAGTCATTGGGAATTTAGGTGGAAAATATGAGTGTTGTATGCTGTCCAAATATGAGGGGGTGCTTATAAATGTCACACTTTAGTGAATAGTGAGACTGAAAGCCTGGCTGTAAAATATGAAGAGAAAATTACAAGGAAAAAGTCGTAGGCAGCAATTTGGAGAAAAATGGTAGTTTCTTTGCAATTGCTTGGAAGACTGAGGATTATACTTTTACTTTTTTATATGAAAGAGAAATTGAAATAAATTACAGATTTCTAAGTATTTCCATCAAAATAACAATTACTTCTATTATCTCCAACATCATTTCCAGAAGCTTTACAATGAAATGAGTTAGCATGAAAAGTTAGTACAGAAGTGCAAAAACAGACAGGCTCTCTAGCATTAAATAATTTTCCTGCAATGGAATGATCTTTATAAACAAGTCTAGGGGCTAGGACAATAGCCCAAAGGTCTGGAGCACATATTTTGCATGTGGGACCCCAGATACGATTCCCAGCACCCCGTGTTTCTCTGAAGAACTCCTGGGAGTGACTCCCAGACCATCCAGCTGGTGGTAGCCCCTGAACAACAGATATAATTCACAAACGAATCCAAACAAGAAATAAAAATACCAGTCCAAAATTGTGGATTACACACACACACACACACACACACACACACACACACACACACCACACACACACCCCAGAGGAAATAAAAACTTGTTGCTAATAGGAATTGGGGCAGTTTCCAAGCAGTGTCCAGGAGTTTGAGGGCTACTCTGTGCTATACTCCAACTCAACTGGATTGAATGGTTCAAGGCTCAGGCTACCAGGGTTACATGGCAGTGCTGGGATTGAATTCAGGGTTTCAAATATACAAGGCATGTACTCTATCCACTGGAGCCATATCTCTAGCCCCCTTCCTTTTTATTTTTAATTTGATAAATATCCCCCAGGGGTTCTTCAAGAAACTAATTGCTGTCCATGCATATAAATTTAAAAGTAGACTATCTTTTCGATAGTTATATATTTGTCTGGTAGTTGCTCTCAGGGCATGGTAATGGTCAGGACCATGATGGTCATCAGGGTGATTAAGGAAGTTCTTCATTGGCCAGGCATGTTATATGAATGTTTACTTGGTGTAAATTCGTTGGACTCATTATTTTCTGATGGACATTCTTTCCTGTATGTGTGGTATACTTTAGTAAAAATCAGCTTAGTGAAAGGAATTGATTGATAAACACTGAGTCCAGTTACCATATTACTCTTTTTTTGGTTTGTTTGGGGCCACACCTGGTGATGTGTAGGGGTTACTCCTGACACCATGCTCAGAAGTTACTCCTGTCAGTGCTCAGGGGACTACATGGGATGCCAGGGATTGAAGCTGGGTAAGCCGTGTGTAGGGCAAGCATCCTCCTTCTGGTACTTTTTCTCCAGTCCCACCATATTACTCTCCACCTCCCCGAGTTTACTTAAAGGCCCTCCCGTTGATCGTTGATTTGCTCGAGCGGGCCCAGTAACGTCTCCATTGGAGACTTTGTTGTTACTGTGTCTGGCATATCGAATACTCTCGGTAGCTTGCCGGGCTCTCCGAGAGGGGTGGAGGAATCGAACTCGGGTCGGCCATGTTGGCCGCTTGTAAGGCAAACGCCCTACCCGCTGTGCTATCGCTCCAGCCGAGTTTACTTAATATTGTTCATTTGTTTTATTGGCTACACCCACTCCAACTGGTGCTCAGGGACTGTGCCTGACTGCTGAGGAAACCACATGCAATGATGGGGTTTGAACCAGGATTGTGGCTGCAGCTGCATGCAAGGCAAGAGCCTAACCATCGTTCGTCCTCATCATTTATATTTTCTTTTTTCACTCTTGCCAGTTCTTGGTGGCCTTAGTAATGGTACCCTGGTGACATCCGACCCACATCCAGAGTTGCTGATTTGGGGGATGAGGGGCATGTGGTGCTGGGGATTGAACTCAGGACTTTGCATGTGCACCCCTTCCTGCCACATGCCTAGCCCTTCCTGTTTCTTTTATAGGCACTGGAAATGTAAACAAAAGAAATCTTCACCCTTGATTAAAAGTTACATCTTTCCAGAATTCTTTTTAACTTTCCATTGAGAAGGACGTTAGAAGGTAGAATTTCTCATTCTATAATTGCTCACATACTGAAACTCTGCCATGGTTTTTGTTAGTGAAGGAATGTGTAGGCAATCCCCAGAATCTTTTTCATATTGAAACATTTGAAATGGTTTGTGGTTTCTCCCTTGTGAGAAGACTGAACTCTAGGTCACTGTAGCTTTGAGATTCATAATTTAAATGGAAACTATGGCTTCTGTACCAAAAGCCAAGAGCCCTCTGTTGTTAGCTGTGGTGGAAAAGGTGGAAAGGAAGGACTCATTACATTTAAATGACAAGCTCCAACTTATATTAATGCTTACAACCAAATAAAAGTCCATGATGGTCCACAATTCTAACTTCTGATGAATTTACCAACCACAGTCTTTATTGGGATGCTTCTAAATTTTCTGTTACATAGACCAGAGTACATTTCATAACAGGATTGGCCCACAGTTCTGGCCATGGATTCTCTCTAACATGTGCTCAGATTCTTGCTTAATGGCCCTTTCCCATCTCTACTTTCTGTAATAGCCTCACACTGGAATCTTGGTTGGTGGTGGGGTGCCTGGTATCAATGTAGTAGAAATAAGTACCATTCTAGCATAACCACAAGTAGAAGAAAGTGACAGGCAAGAGTCAGATGGTTTGATGAAACAAAGGTGGAGGGAAGTAGACACTCTGGTGGAGGGTGTGATGTTGGAACATTGTAGGCGCGAACCCTAACATAAACGGTATTGTAAATCACAGCACTTTAAGTAAAAAAAAAAATATATATATATATACATATATATATACATATATATATATATATATAGTATAGGGGCCGGAGAGATAGTACAGTGGATAAGGTGCTTGCATTGGCATGTGGCCAACCTGGGTTTGATCCTCAATACCCCATATTGTTCCCTGAGCACTGCCTGGAGTGATAGTTGATTACAGAGCTAGGAGGAGTAAACCCTGAGCACTGTTGGGTATGACCTCCGAAACCAAATACACATACACACTAAAAAAAAAGAATGCAGTGGTTTGGGCCAAACACCAGAAGGAGTTTGGGAACCTTAGGCAGGAGAGATCTAATATTTAAGAAGTCCATTTGTCTAAAACATTGTAGGTGGAAATATGAAAGTGAATCTTTAAGCACATAATGTGTCATTTATTTATTTAAAATGTTTTAATTGACTGTTGTGTGCCAGATACTTGATGAATATCATATCTTTGTTTCCATGGAACTTATTCTAATGGAGAGGACAAAAAGCAATCAAATTGGAAATATAATCAATTTGGAAATATAATGTCAGCAAAAGATAAGTACAATGAAGCCAGTAAAGCAAGATTAAGGGAATGGCATAAAGAGAGAGAGAGTAAGAGAGAAATTTTCTGCCATAGTGGCAGGGGGAGGGATGGAGGATACTGGGGACATTGGTGGTGGAAAATGTGCACTGGTGGAGGGATGGGTGTTAGATCATTGTATGACTGAAACTCAAATATGAACGCTTTGTAAGTGTAGCTCACAGTGTTGCAGTGAAAAAAAAAAGGTTAAGGGAATGAAGAATGACTAAAGAATATGGGATAGTAAGGAGGAGATTGGACAATATACAAAAGACATTTCTGGGGACATCTCTTTCAAGCAGAGAACACTGAATTGCAAGCCTTGTGACTAGCTAGGAATAGAATATTCCCATTGGACTATGGTTCTGTGGGAGAGCAAGGTAGGCTTGACTCAAAAGTGCTGGAAAGGGTTTGCAGGGTTCCAGACCCCTCAAAGTGAGGGCAGTTGAAGTTAAGGGTGAAGATTTTTGGTTTCAAAGACATACATAGAAATCAGTACAGTTGAATGTACATATATGTGTGTGTGTGGGTACACAGAACATAGAAGTATATTTCTTTTCCAGCAAAGATACTGCGGTGTTAATGTGCTTTCCCTTAATGGCTAATGATATCAAACATCTTTTCATATACTTATTTTTCATCTGCATATCCTCTTAGAGAAAATGTCTTTTTACATCTTTTACCCGATTTCCATGTTGGAACACAAAGAAAATCATCTTTGACCCCTCTAGGCTTCTCAGACAAATAATTATCAGACAGAGAAAAAAAACAAATGTAAGGTTTTTATTGATAACACATTATTTTGTTGTGTTTTTGGTTTTAGGTTACACACAGTCTTGTCCAGGGGTTATTCCTGACTCTCTATTCCATATGGTCTCCTGGCAGGCTCAGGAGACCATATGGGATGCTGGGGATCAAACCTAGGTCTGCCGCATGCAAGGCAAATGCCCTACCCATTGTACTATCACTCCATTCTGCACATTTATTTCCTGTGCAGATGAGAGAGACCCCACAAATCTGAGTAATTCACTCACAAGACTTTTGAGGTTATGATTGTAGCTTAGTTCAAATAGAGAGAACTCTGGGAATGAGCATGCCAGATCTCTCAGGGAGGCTTTTGAGGAAAAGCCATAGTCCTAATAAAAGAGAAGGTCTTTCTTGTCCTGGAAAATTAAGATCACTTTCCCAGGAGATGCCTTTAAGGGCAAGACTTACATGTAAATAGCCTTCACAAAAGGCTACCTCCACAGGTTCTTCCACAGTTCCCCTCAGAAGACACTTCGTCAAACTTTCCTTGTTTTGCCTTTTGCTTCTACATGTGTAATAACACTTTTCCACTGTTGAATCTCTTTGGACATGAATCAGATATATTTTCCTGTGGTCTGGATCTGTTTCTGGGCTCTTGTCCTGTTCCATTGATCTATATGTCTCTTTCTTACAGTTTTGATTACTTTAGCTCTTCAGTGGGTCTCAATCAGGCAGACTGATTAACTTTGGCTCCTTTTTTGGTGTGTGTGTGTGTGTGTGTGTGTGTGTGTAGGGATGGATAGGGGAGGGGTTTTAGCCCTACTGTTGGTGCTCGGAATCTATTTCTGAGTCAATGCTCAAGGGACCTTATGGTTCCAGGATGGAACTGGGGTTGGACTCAAGCAAGCCAGTCAATCACCAGTTCTACCTGTTAGGCCCCTTATTTCTGATTTTAAGGGAAGTGTTTCTTAAAATTTAAAATGGCATTCACCATAGGCTTTTTTGTAGAGATCTTTGTCAGGTTAAGGACATTTCTCAGTTAACTAAGATTTTAAAAGAAAATCGTGAATGGTTGTTAAAATCTGAGAAGTATCCTTCCTGTATCTATTAAGAGGATTGTTTGGTTTTTCTTTGTATCTGCTAACATGGCACATTGCTTTGATAGATATTCAAATATGAAATCATTTGCATATGTTTAGCATAAGCTCCACTCTGTAATGATTTGCTATTTTCTCGTTCTTCTCCCCTCCTCCCCCATTTTGGTATTTTCTTTCTTTAGATCCTCCAGGATTGATCTGAGGGTGAACTAGCAGCCAGACACCTTTTCTGAAAGGAGCTGCAGTTCCTGCCAAATTGACAGGCTGAGGTGGAGTTGGGACTGGGATTTGGAGGGAATCTGGGAACACTTGTGGAGGAAAGTTGACACTGGTGGAGGGATTGGTATTGAATTATTGTATGCCTAAAGTGCAGTTATCAGTAACTTTGTAAATCATAGCTCCTTAATAAAAAAATTTCTAAAAATAAAAGAAACTGGCTTTAAAGAAATATTTTTTGAACAGAAGTGTCATAGAAGCTTCTGCTCTGAATCGCAGCAGAAACCCCTCGCCTGAAAGTTGGATTATAGGAAAGCCTGCCCCATCTGGTTGTGAGAAATGAAAGGAAATTAAAGTCAAAGTCGTGGGTGATGCTTAGCATGCCAACCTTAGTGGACCAGTCCATCCAGCCCCGGACATGCATGCACAGCCTGCCTAACACATTTCTGTTCATGGAAAGAGCAAAGACTTGTGCCCACTTCTGCCTCAGTCCCTGCCTCCTGACCATCTCTGGAGCTTCCTGCTGAGGCTCTGGGAGTTTTCCTGTGTCTTCTGATTCAAGAATTCATGAGTATACAATACTCCTTTCTTCATGGCTATCATGTCCACATTTATGTATCTTCCCATCTGTGTTTAAGAAAATCCCAGGTGGTGATTGCACTCATCTGTGGAATATAAAGTAACAGAATGGAAGATTAACTCCCAGGGGGTAGTAGAGATAAGGACCAGGAGGCCTCACATGCTGGGAGAAAAGGCAACTCAGATAGAGAAGGGAACACCAAGTAAAGGATGTTGGGAGGACTCATTCGAGTCGAAAGATGTTGCTGAAAGTAGACTATAGACTTAACACGATGGCCACTCAATGCCTCTATTGCAAACTACAACACCCAAAAGGAGAGAGAACAAAAGGGAATGCCCTTTCACAGAGGCGTGGTGGGGTGGGGTGGGGGGATGGGGTGGGGGTGGTGGAAAGATATTGGGAACATTGGTGGAGGAGAATGGGCACTGCTGGAGGGGATGGGTAAATGGTAATTGTATGACTGAAATACGAAGTTCGTAAGTTTGTAACTGCACCTCACGGTGATTCACCAATTTAAAAAAAAAAAAAAACCCAGGTGGGCCAGAGCCATAATACAGTGGGTAGGGCATTTTCCTTTCATTCAGCCAACTTGTATTTGATCCTGGCATTCCATAGGCCCCAAGCACCACAGGAGTGATTCCTGAGTGCAGAGCCAGGAGTAACCCCTGAGCAGTGCCTGGTGTCTCACAAGAAAGAAAACAAACGAAAGAAAAAGAAAACCTCAAGTATACTTTACAGCCCTTGGACAGGGCTCTGTGCTGGGCTCTTAGTGAGCACTAAGTGCTCGGGGTCTTCCTCACTGTGCTCTTCAGTACTGGAGAGGGTTTGCACACGTGTCTTTGAGACCCCCTTGTTTTGAGTATTTACTGTGAATTCATGTCCTTCAATAGGGTCATTTGGAGGCAGACACTTAGAAGGAAGGGGCCAGAGATAAGGCACTTGTCAAATATATGGCCGACCCAAGTTTGGATTCCTGTCATAGCTTATGGTCTCCCAGCACTTTCAGGGGCACTCCTAACCATATAAGCAGGAGTCACCCGTCAGCACTGTGGGGTATTTAAAAAAAAAAAGAAAGAAAAACTCTAGAAGGAAACCTGGTGATTCCTTTCTCGCTGTTTCTTACATCGTGGGAAATTGTTTTCTAGATGTTTGGGTTACCTGGAGTAGAGAAAGTAAACAACATAGAACTCCTGTCTTTTTGTTAGTTGAGCTTCTCAGGTTCTAATGCACAAAACACATCGAGATGTCTTTGTCCTGCAATAGTGAAAACACTTTACATGGAATAATTTTACTTTATGAGAAACTTCTACCCCACCTTTATTTTAAGCAAAAATTGTTCTCACTGTACACAATGCAACCTCATAGTAGTGTAGTTTTCTATTCTCTAAATAGATTGTGAATCCTAAGCCTCTCTCATGGAAAAGACTATCATGTACTTCTATTCTCAGAGTTGTATTTCTATTAGATTTTAACACTCTTCTAAGTTACCAAGGGAGCTGGTACAAAATACCTGAAAAAGACCTGGGAATTAAGATGGTAAATAATAAGAGAAACATTAATAAACTTTGGACAAAAGCCCCAAAAAAACCAATAAAGAAAGAAGACTCATAATTTAACAAGTCAAGTTTTCCTCAGTTTAGAATCTAGAAAAGGGCTGGAGTGATAGCACAGCGGTAGGGCGTTTGCCTTGGGTGTTTGCCTTGTGTGCAGCCAGCCCGGCCAAGCTGGGTTTGATTCCTCTGCCCCTCTCGGAGAGCCTGGCAAGCTACTGAGAGTATTCAGTATGCCAAACACAGTAACAAGAAGTCTCACAATGGAGACGTTACTGGGCATGCTCGAGCAAATTGATGAACAATGGGAGGATAGCCTATATATAGAATCTATGAAACTTCACACAAATGTGTGTATGTATATCATGGGGGCATCAATGCATAAAATAAAGGTGGGGTAGATTTTCTCATAAAGTGTTAGTTTCTGGAGTCACTGTATATCCTGCATACAAAATAATAGGTTATGATGATTTTAAAATCACCCTTCTCCATGGAGTAGAGTGACAGAAAGGGTAAATTGACCAGATACGACTGCTTCTAAGAGCCACTATAAAACTGTCACTTTTTTTTTTATCTTAGAGTTCCTTGACACATGAAACACTGCTCCTTAATTATTTGTGTTTTGAATTCAAGCCAAAACACGCAAATATAATGTAGCCTAGAGTAGATTTCACCAGCATTGTAAGTGTGAGCCATGGAAGTTACCTTTAGGAACACAAAATATATTTTTAGAAACAGAGAATGTGCATTCAGAGAATGTATGTTTGGTTTTTAAATAATCTTACAGTATTAGTTATCAAAAAAATCTTCATTTTTCAGTTAACCAGCATTATACATTAGAAATACATAGGAAAAAACACTTTTTTCTATGCTTTACTATTTGCTTGTAGGAAATTATAAATATGTTGATTATGATGTCATTAATGAGTGGGTAGGGAAAACGCATAAAATGTGTATTTGGACTGAGCTATTAGCCCAATTATTTTATTTGATGGTAATAAACGATTTCTATGTTATAGTCCTTTATTTTTTACTTAGCTATTTGGGGGCCATACCTGCTGGTGTTCAGGGGACCATGTGGTGCTGGCAACAGAGGCTGGGACTGGTACATGCCAAGCTTGTGTGTATGCTTATTGAGCATCTCCTTGGCATATGATCCATTATTTTGATATTATTGTTGTTTGTTTTTACAATATGTGTGCTTAGGAGATGGTTGGCTGCTAGGGGTTGAACCTGAACTCCTGCATGCAAAGCATGCACTATAGTCTGTTGAGCCTCTGATCCATTTTTATTTTATTTATTTATTGGTTTTGGGACCCTGCTGATGCTCAGGGGTTACTCTTGGCTCTCACTTAGGAATTACTACTGGTAGTGCTAGGGCAACCATACAGGATGCCGTGGATCTAATCTGTGTCGACCGCATGCAAGCCAAGTGCCCTACCCACTGTATATTTTGCTGTTGTACCATCTGATCCATTTTTGAAGAGGTTTTGTGAGCCCATTGCAATACTAAATGAAGTATCATATTGTATGAGGAAATGATCACTAGAAGTTTTTTTTTCCCCTTTTTGGGTCACACCCAGTGATGCTCAGGTATTATCCTGGCTTTGCACTCAGGAATCACTCCTGGTGGTACTTGGGGGACCATATGGGATGCTGGAGCTCGAACCCAGATTGGCCGTGTGCAAGGCAAACACCCTATTCGCTGTTACTCTCTCTCCAGCCCTAGAGTATTTATTTTAAATAAAAGTTGATTCTCTGTCAATTGAAGGTAATTTTCTTAATCTTTTGAACATTGTAAAGCCTGAAGAAGGAAAATAAGAAAAAGAATGAGAAAGAAGAAAGAGGAGGAGATAGATAGAAAAAGGTGATGAAGAGGAAGAAATGGATAGTGGATTAAATTCACACAGTTTGGTACTGTTAAAAGCTTTTTTAGGGGCCCATGGCTCAAGTGTTATAACTCATTCCTGGCATGTGTGAGGCCCTGTGTTTGATCCTTGCCACCTCATGACTCCATGGAAACTTTTGATGGGCAGCCTTCACCTTTTTTTAAGTTAAATTTTGGGACTGGAGCAATAGTGCCTTGGGTAGGGTGCTTGCCTTGCATACAACTCACCTGGATTTGATTCCCCGCATTCTATATGATTCCCCAGTCCCCTTGAGAAGTGTTCCCTGAGCACAAAACCAGGAGTAAGCCCTGAGCACTACTTGGATATTGCCCCTCCCCCCTCCAAAAAAAAGAGTAAAACTTTATTTGCACATTTTAAAAACACTGCAGTTTGAAAGTCTGTTTTGGGAATAATTTCTGTAAGACTGATGATTTATACATATATTTATTCTTCTGTACAAGAAATAGTAAGTCTAGTTATAGCCTTCCTCTGGTCAAATCCTTTAGTGACTCTTCATTGCTCTCTGGGTAAAGATTAGAACTTGTTTTTAAAACTTTTCTAGTTCTGGTCTTTCCAGCACCACCAGCTGTGGCCCCTGAGCACAGAGCCAGGCTCAGCTCTGGCTTCCCTGCACTGTTGCTAACCCCATGAGGACAGTGAGGGTCCTGGAGGCCACCCACAGCTGTGGGAACAACACCCCAAGGAGCCCAGCCCACGGAAAATGCTTATATTTGCAAGAAAGAATGGGCAAAGCACCACTTTAGTTTCCAATGCCAACAGCCTATTTCAGCAACCTCCTGTTAGCTGTTTTCACTTCTATTGAGATGGTTTGTGGCTCATTTTTGTTAAGGATGAGGTCATTGTGTTTAAAAGTAGTCAAGATGCTTATTGAACCGGCTGTGAATAATTTAATTAACAAATCTACCTTCACAGCTCATGGATGGGAGCCATTATTTCCTGCTATAAAAAAATATCTGACTCAGTTGGCTCTGTTTAAAATTAGTTAATAATGTTTGTTTTTTTTTCAGTTATCATTGCATTTCCATTGAAGTCCTGTGATTTATTGCAAATCCTGTGAGTCAGCTTCCCTTCCCGTGCATGCCCTGAAGCAATCCTTTCTCTGAGTTTGGTCTGCAGAGAGTGGGGTGCATTCACATTTCCCCTGGGGTCTCGTAGGGCCCACCTTCCACCTGATTGAAGTAGCTCATGATTCAGCACTCACCTACCCTTTACAAAGTCACCATGTCCTCTTTTTATTTTATTTGATGACAAATAATTCCTGTGAGCTTCTTGCAGATTGCATTTGACATTTCATACATGCCAAACCAAGGCAATTTGTAAGATTTTGCTCACAGTTGAGTAATTCTGGTGAAAAAAAGAGCCAGCATTAATTGAAAGGAACCTATATTCCTGTATACAGAAGTCTCTTAAAACTCAAAAATAAATAAATAAATAAAAAGGCAAATTCTAGCAGGTTATTACTATTGTTGGCCTTTAGTGTTCATCAAACTGATGAAATGGTCAGGCTTGGTTTCTTTCTTTCTTTTTTTTTTTCCAGAATAATCAGTTTATCAAAGAGATCTACATTTACTGTGTGTTTCACATTTTATGTAGCCATGGCAATACTAAAGCCAATTCCATTGTATAGTAATAAAATGGTGTCTCTCTTCTTCCTGCCCAACCCAGGGCAAACTGTTTCAGCTCTTTCAGAATCTACTCTCTCACATATGAATTAGGGCTGTGAGTTTATCTGGATAAATTAATATATACATATATATATTTGTATATATTATCTGGAAGTGTTACTAGTGAATGAGATGATATAGTCAAATTGCCTCAAGAAGTTCTCAATAAATGAAAACAATACCATTATGTTTGAATCATTCGGAACCATGCAGTATGATTAGAAATTCAGAATTATCTTGGAGAGATACATTTAATGAAAGTTGAATATAGATGGAATATGATTGACATTGCATGGCAAAGTCACTTGTCAATAACCAATAGTGGCTAACGAGGATCATAGTATGAGATCATTTCAAACACAGAATAGTTCTATCTGGAGCGTGTGGCACCTGTTTCCTGAGTTCATGCAGGTAGCTCCACTCTCCTCACTCCATGTGTGATCTGAAAGGGAAAATGGATGATGAATGAAGAGTTGGGCAGGAAAGTTAGCATGAAAAGTTGAAAATAATTCCCATTTTACTGAATTATTTTCGTCTGAGGCCACACCTGGTTGTGCTCAGGACTTCCTCCTGGCTTTGCACTGCTCAGGGATCCCTTCTGGTGGGGCTCAAAACACCATGTGAGGTAGTGGGGATTGAACTCAGGTCGGCCACAAGCACCCTACCTGCTGTACTATCTCTCTATCCCCCTAGATTAACTTTTTTTGAAACTTGCCATGGTAAAATTGAAAGATTACTGGGCTCAGACACTGACCTGGGTGCATTTAAGAAAGTTAATTGACTAAGGCTTTTAAAAATTCAGACAGTGGAGAGGGGGGATGGGATAAAAGGAATTCGGACAGTGATAATGGCTTAAGTTCATAAGATGAGGATAAAATGAGAGAAGTTGTTTTTATAAGTTCTGAATGTAGTGATGATATTTTAAAGTAAGTTTAATGTATTTAATCTACCTTAAACAACTCTTCCTTTTCTTTGAAAAAATGAAAAATAAAGTACATTTGTGTGGGCTTGCATTACAAGGATGCGGCCCAGCTGTTCCTGAATTTAAGGGAAAAGACTACACAAGATGAAGTAGGTTTATAGTAGAGCACAAAGGGTTTAGATTAGGTATAAATATGACCTAATAGCAGTTTGATTTGTTTGAAGCTGTTGTGTTTTTCTTTGGCATATTATAACATTTTCTTTAGAAGACTTTGAAAGTAGAAATACATTTTCATTTGTGTTGAACTAGGCAGTGTCCTTCTATAGATACAAAGATGCTTAATTTTCTGTTACCTTTAATGTTCACTTCTACCCCAAAACTTGGCCACCCACTTTATAGGTTTGTCTGGAAATGTTTATAGGCTCTAAACTCATAAAAGTAGCAGTTGTATTTTTAAAGCATCCTGTTGTTTGTAGTTGATAAGCTTTCAAAAAAGCTAAATTGATGAGATAAGAAGCTGGCCCAGAAATCATTGCTTACAAATCTTTGTAAGAAAAACTCCAACCTCTTATAGTTATAAAGACTAAGTAGCCTATAGTAGATTTTCTTATTTTATTTTTGAAAAATCAGAGAAAACTATGTGAACATTGGACATGCCTTTTATTGCACTTTTGAGAAACAGTTTGTCTCTTTCAGACTTGGTCATTAAGAGCTGTGTTTCGTTGTTTGATTTTTATTTGTTTTCTTTTGTTTTTTAAAATCTATATTCCCACCTCTGAGAATAGGGCATAGAGCTTAAGAAATTTACCTGTGGGGGCCGAAGTGACAGTACAGCAGGTAGCGTGCTTGTCTTGCTTGTTACCTGTCCAGTTTGATCCCAGTATCACTATGGTGCCCTGAGCGCACCAGAAATGATCCCTGAGTGTGTGCAGAGTCAGGAGTAAGCCCTGAGCACTGCTATGTGTGCTAAAAAAAAGAAAAGAAGAAGTTTACCTACTCACTTAAACAGAGAATATTAGAAATAGTTATAAAGAAGACCATTTTAGTCAGATCAAACACAGAATATTTTGAATAGTGATGTTAGTTCATTCAGAAAAAGTGAATGGGGGAAAACAGCTATTTTTTAATGATATTCTGTGCCAGGCATTAAATTCACTGCCGAAGTACATCAGTCAAGTATTCTGAATCAAATTTAAACTTGAATGATATACCTATTGGTATAACTTTAAAACTAAATTAATATCCTATTAGAGATAACTTTTAAAACTGAACTTTAAAATGTGTTGATTTTCCAATGATTGTCAACTGTAGACATTAGTAATGTTTAAGTGGAGGGAAAGGGCCTTTCAAAAAGACAGAAGTCATCTTTGTCTCTTTATACCCGGTTTTTACAACATTACTACAAATGTGTATACTTGGCTCCATGCAGAGATCTTCCGGAAGGCACACTGTCGTCATTTATAACATGGACAGTGCGGTTTTTGTGAGACAGAGGACTGATAGAGAAATGAGGTCAGATGACACTCGGCATAATGCAGCTCTTCTGCTCTTATCGACAGTTAACTGTAAAAGGTTCACTAAGTGCCAGCCTTCCAACCTAACGCCCAAAGTGCTTCAGCTACTTAAGGCTCCGGATATTTTGCCCAATTTCTGAGTTTTCATTCAGTAGGAAACCCATTCATTAAGAATTTTATCGAGTAATTTTTGACTCTCACTGTAGATCACTTTGTTTCACAGACCCGTTTTCTCAAATTGATATGCTTCTAATCACAGGTTATTTTTAAACATGCATTTGGTTTGGACTCATAGCACATATTTAACTCTAGCAATATTGAATTATACTCTGAAATACTTTCCTAATACGAATTCTTCAAGAGTGCTACATAATTTTTTTTCTTCTCAATATAGCTTTTCTCTCCCTCTCTCCCACTTTTCAGGGACTTGGTTTTCTCAACGATCCATGCCCATGAAAATGGATTAGCCATTCTTTATTTAATCCTAATTCTTAAAGACCAATAGAAAGACTACCTGATTTTGTTTTGCTTTCACTTCCTTTCCACTTTCCAGTGAAAATGCATTCTGAAATTCTTCTTTTGTGGCTTTCCTGCAGTGACACAGCAGCCCGAGCTCTGTGGGAAGCCTTGCTGAACACCAAGCACAAAGAGGCCTTAATGGAAGTCCGGAGACATCTAGTGGAAGCGGCCAGCAGGGAGAGCCTGCCCATCAAGATGAGCATGGGTAAGCACGGCCTTCCTGAGGACAGACCCAGGCTTAGAGGAGGTTGATTTTAGCCTGTCCTCTGTGTGGAGCCCACGTGACCAGCATATTTTCAAGGCGGCATATTTAACCCCTAAGAAAGGTACTCTGGTCGTGGTACTGTGGAAAAAATGTGCATACACTGCCATCTGGAGTTAGCAATAACTCTTTTCTGAGACTCAATCTTGGGAACACCAGCTGGGAATGAAGCTCAGTGTCTGAGCACTTGCCTTAATTGTGTAAGGCTCCAGGTTCAATCCCTGGCGCTGCAAACAAGCAAAATATTGAGAACTCTAGGTATGCCTTTGCTTACAGAAAATAGTTGTCTTTATTTCTTTAGTTGATTTTGAACTATCAAAATTTGGTCTGTGGTGTATTCCCTTCATTCTGTTCAGTTCCACTTGTAGTGATGCTCAGGGTTAGGGCCTGAAATGTGCAAGGCCTCAGGATTGACTCCCCAGCACTGCATGCCACCCCGGCTACCTTTCCTGCTGTATCAGTTCGCCATCTGGTGTGGCACTTCAAGATTTAATAAAATGGCAGTGGTAATAATAGTAGTGATGATTATGCTACTTTCTTTTTTTTTAATTTTTATTAGTGAAACACCATGAGGTACAGTTGTAGACTTACAAATTTTTGTGCTTGGGTTTCAATTATACAGTGATTGAGTACCCATACCTCCACCAGTGGCCATTCTTCACCACCACTAATCCCAGTATCCTTCCCACCCTCCATCTCCCCATCCCATCCTGCCTCTGTGGCAGGGCACTCCCTTTTGTTCTCTCTCTCCTTTTGGGTGCTGTGGCTTGCAAAAGAGAATTGAGTGGCAATCATGTTCGGTCTATAGTCTATTTTCAGCATGGATTATACTGCTTTCTTATATCCAACTTCTTGTAATCCAATAAATATTTACATTTTACTGGGTAGGAATCTTTTTCTTGCTGAAATTCATAGCCCACATTACTGATTACTCATGAGCACAAAAATAAAGCTATTAGAAATACAAAGTTTCAGAAGTAAATGTGGATGAATCTAGGAGGAAAAATGCTACAGGGTCACAATATTTTTAAAAACTCATAACTATGTGTTAGTTGATATATATGAGACTTTCATGGAGTATGAAGATGATAAAAAAAAGTGAGGGCAAGAGTGATAATACAGTAGGTAGACCGCTTGCCTTGTATATGGTAGAACCAAATTCAATTCTTGGCACCACATATGGCCCCTGGGCCCCACCAGGAATGATCCCTGAAGATAGAGCCAGGAGTAAGACCTGAGCACTGCAGGGTATGACCCCAAAATAAACAAAAAAAAATCATGTTTTGGTCTGGGGAGATAGTAAGCAGGTAAGGTATTTGTATTGCATTCAAGTTGACCTTGGTTTAATCCCCAGCACCCCATATGTTCCCTGGAGCATTGCCAGGGTTGAGCCCTGAGCACCAAACCAGTAGTAACCCTTGAGCATTGCTTAGTGGTAGATCCCAAAACAAAAAAATAAATAAAAAGTAAAAATAGGACCAGAAAGATTGTATGAGCAATAAGGCTCCTTGTCTTACACATGGGCTGGAGCGATAATACAGTGGTAGGGCGTTTGCCTTGCAAGTGGCCAACATGGCTGACCCGAGTTCGATTCCTCCACCCATCTTGGAGAGCCTGGCAAGCTACTGAGAGTATCTCACCCACACGGCAAAGCCTGGCAAGCTACCCGTGATGTATTTGATATACCAAACACCGTAACAAGTGTCACTATGGAGACGTTACTGGGCCCGCTCGAGCAAATCGATGAACAACAGGAGGACAGTGACAGTGACAGTCTTACACATGACCCGTTCCTGTTTGGTACTGCCCAAGTCCCTAAGCCCTGGGATTCAGGGAGGGATTCCTCCATTCTGACCCAGGAGTAAGCCTTAGTATGGCCCCAAAGCCAAAAAAGCTAAACAAAAGTGAAAATGACTAATATTTACTGAGTACTCAAGTTCTTCAAGTCATGCTTGTGGTATTTAATCTTCACAGGATTTCTCTGAGCTACTATTGATTAGGAAGTTGGGATAGAGAAAAATTAAATTGCCCAAGTCCATACATCTCATTGAGAGGTAGGCACCAACTTGAAGTCCAAACATTCATACACTAAAGAATAATGTTCTTTATTTATAAAATCTCATCACACAACTGATGCTGAAAGTCTTCTATGTAGTTTTAGAGGGAAAATAAAATTGTTATATTGAGACCATCCTGGCATTTGATTATTTATTCTAGTTTCTCCTTTCTTTCTCCTTTCCCATTTTTTCCCCTTTCTCTCCCACTCTTCTCTCCTTCCTCCCCTCTCTTTCGCTTTCCTTTTTTGACCCTCTCTTTCCCAGTCCCAGATACCCATTAATAAGAAGCTCGTTTAGCCTGTAGTGGTCCTTATCCATGAGTATGTGTGCTGGAACAAGGACTAATTCATATTGTGAATCAAGGAACGTCGGAATGCACAAAGAGTCTTTGTGATAAGGTTGATTTATATTATGTCTCAGTGATTGAAACTTACGATGCTATCACAGATCATAACTCAGTTTTTATTGCTTAATGAATGACTCTTGAAAGACCAACACACTTTACTTTTCTAAAGGGTTGTATCTTTTAAAAAATAATCATAGCCAGAATTTTTTTTTTTTTTACAAAAGGGTAATCCTATAAGTAATTCAAGCTTCAATGTTTGAGTTTTCTGTCAACCAAAAAATTTCTTGAGATAAAATGGTTTGCTTTATCCTAAAACACCAGACGTAGGGGTCAGGGGATGAGAAAAATGCCAGACATGGAGGAGAGGAGAAGAGAAGGAAAGAAAAAAAATAAATAAAGGAAAGAAAAAGGCAACTGTTTTTAAACTTTTGTTATATGATGGACCGAGAAAGATTGACTCACACTCACACTCTATTCATGTGCCAAACTTGATTCAGATAACTGGTGTGGCTGCCCATTTCTGCTTCCTACCACTGTCCAAAATTTCTAGTGTGTCTCATTCTATAGACAAATAGATATATGGTCAGTAAGGAAAAGAGTGGAAACAGAGCAGAGCACTGGCATTTGAAAACTGCTTATCATATAAGAAAATCATGCTGTGGAATCTCACATGGCTAAATGCTTGTGCTTTAAACTGTATGTCATTCTTTGAAACCCTGGGTATACATTTTTCTGACTGTGAAAGAGGCTTCTAGTATTTTTTTAGGCATTAAATGAGATTTTAATTCTGTATTGGGGATTCTCTTATTAAATTAAATGCACTGACATGGAAATCTTGGATCCTAAATATAAAAATTTTCAGTAAAAGGTCAGTTCATATTAAAACATTAAGAGCACTAGGAGAAATAAACATCACTCTCTTAAAGAAAAAAGTTTTCTTTCTAAAACAAAGAAAAATGTCTTGTTATCATGTCATATATAAACACACGTCATCTCTCAGAGGCTTTGCTATCAAATTGTCAATTAGCAAAATAGATGTGCTCCAAAAGTGATTTCTGTGGCATTGTGAACTGAATTGTATTTTTTCTTACTGGCTTTCATAATGAAAAATGTGCGCCAAAAGTGAGACTTGCTGGTTTGGATCCAAAATATCCACTTACTGAGGTGAAGAGACAGTGTCCTTCTTAAGCCAATGTTTTATAAAAACAGCCTCTCTGTGCTGTGCTGTGGTTGGGGCCATGCCATGGATTTGTCCTGGAGCTCTCTGCAAAATGTACATGCTCCCCAGAGAGATGCTACTATTAGAGCTCAAGCCAGTCGGAGAGATGGTGTGGCGGGTAAGGCACGTGGCCTCACAAGCATCCATCCCGGACACCCTTCTCCAGCACCACACATGGTCCTTTGAGCACTGCCAGAAGTGATTCTTGAGTGCAGAGCTGAAGAAAAAACTCATCTCAGTGATGCTGACCTTTCTATTGCTGCTTCAGATTTCTTGGAAAAGTCTTCTGTGCTTGATATCTCTGTTTCTTTCTTTTCCTATGTATTAATTTTCTTACATGTTAATTTCAGGCTCCCAAAATTTTTTTACTGAAAAATCTCCTAGATGATTAAATATAAAGACATTTTTCTCAGTCCTGTTCTTTTTTTTTTTCCTTTTTTTCCCACTGCCCCCTCCCTCCCACCCCATTTCCCTACCTCCCCTACTCTTGGTCCCTCTGCATTGTTATGATGTCTGGGGTTGCACAAACACCTGACTGTGGTGCTCACTACAGGTCACACAAACTGAGTCTTGATCTTCCTTTGTTTGGAGTGCTTGCACATGAGATCACCAGGGCCTCCACTTTCAGTCAAGACACATAGTCATGATGGTTGAGTGCTCGCTGGGGTTGGCTTGTAGCATTGCTCATATACGTGCTTGCCAGGACAGGCCTCTACTTCTTCACTTGCAAGATGCTGCTGCCACTTTCTTGTGCATCTGAGTGTTCTATAACTTTAAGTTCTCTTAATGTGCTGGAATATAAAGTCACTTACACCTGGTTGTGAATCTTGGTTCTGCCACTGATTAGCTAAACTTCATTTTCTTCATTCATAAAAGTGGGGGAAATGGAGAATTTAAAAGAAAAGAGAAAGCTCTGAGTAGAAAGGAGATTGTGACTGTCAAAGGTTATGGAAGTTTCTGGAATTGGTATGTTGGGATTATATTCTTTCTGTGGGAAAAACTACATAGGACAGTTCATTGATGAGATGGTCCTTTGATGACAGTGTAATTGAAGCAAGCAAATCGAGACAGATGGACATTTCTCCCTTTATAGGAAGTCTATTCGTACATTCTTCCTGTTCTGTTTATCTTCTAGTCTTAAGAAGTCCTGTACCAAACTTGGGATAGGAAGTGATGGGAATTTTCCCCATGTATTCAAAGTTCAGGGGTCAGTTGAAGGCTAGGTTGTACGTTTATGTTTCTTGGTTTTGGCGTCACACCCAGCAATGCTCAGGACTTTCCTTTGGCTGTACACTCAGAAATTACCCCTGGCAGGCTCAGGGGGTCATTTGGGATGCCAGGCATCGAACCCGGGGTTGGCAACATGCAAGGCAAGCACTGTACTGTCACTCCACCCCATGAAGCCCATATTGTTCCTTGTGCCCCTGACCATGTGTGTGTGTGAATCAGGATCCCACAAGCCTCTTCTTAAGTTTGATTATTCAACTAGAGCAGCTCACAGAACCAAGGAAACTTGCTTCTTTACTAGACCATCAGTTTATAACAAAAGCTATAACTCAGGAATGGCCAGATGGAAAGATGCAACAGGCAGCGGATTTCAGTCTGCTGTACACCCGTGGACCTGAAACTCTCTGTAATAGGGCAGGGAATAGGGAGAGGATCCAGCCCTATCAACAGCTTTTCCCCTACATCTTTGTGGTCACCAACCTAGAAGCTCCTCAATCCCCATCAGTTTGAATTTATATTTTATTCTTATATATGGTTTAGTGCTTTTCCCCATTTCTATATGTCACAACATCGAGAATTCATTTTTTAGATCTTTATAGAGGTTGTAAAAAATGTAAAGACCATGGTTTTCACCCTTCTTACTCATGTGTTTGTATAGGTAGTATAACCTGTCAATTAATATACTGATAGACATGATATATAATGCTTTCTATATTACCAAAAAGAAATCATTATCTATAAGGTAGTTATTTTATAGCTGATTCATTAATTACCTATATTGAGGAAAATATACATAGACCATTTCATGATTGAGTCTAGAGAAATCTTCAGTGATTCAGTGCTAATGAAAGCAAAGATAAACAAAGATAAGCAAATGGGACTACATCAAACTAAGAACAAATGGGACTACATCAAACTAAGAAGCTTCTGCACTGCAAAGGAAATAATGATCAAAATAAAAAGATGCACCCAAACTGGGAGAAAATATTTATCTACCATTCGTCTGATAAAAGGTTGATATCCAGGGTTGATATAAAGCACACACAGATAGGACTTTCAAAGAAAGAAAAACAACTAACCCCATCAAAAAATAGAGGGTGGGGGCTGGAGCAATAGCACAGTGGGTAGGACGTTTGCCTTGCACGCGACCAATCCAGGTTCGAATCCCAGCATCCCATATGGTCCCCTGAACACCGCCAGGAGTAATTCCTGAGTGCAGAGCCAGGAGTAACCCCTGAGCATTGCCGGGTGTCACCCAAAAAGAAAAAAAAAATAGAGGGAAAGATCAACAGAAACTTTCTCAAAGAAGACATACAAATGATCAAAAGATATATGATGATATCTTTTTCAACACCTTTGTACATATGCTACCTTCTATCATTGGTACTTGTTTGTTCTTAGGTAATAGCTATGTTTGATCACATTTACATCTTTTGATTTTACTAGGGAGAATTTTGTCTGGAATTATGAGGAATATACCTGCAAAACAGACATACGTGATTTTGAGATAAATATTGAGATAAATATCTCAATCAATTTTGAAATATTTTCAGCAATTCTGCCAAACAGATAAGTTAAAAACCCAGTAAACCTAATGCAATATGAGATACGGTAATTTTAAAAAGATGAAAAAATTTAGATGCCTTCTAGGACCTCCATGCATTACTGATTCTTAACTCATACACATCCATTTGTTTGCTTATTAGCTATTAGTAGCACTTGGGGAGTGGAGAAAGAAACTGACTTTGAAGAGCTACTTTATTTCAGGTCTCATATTAGAAGTTTTACACATTATGTTTCATTTATTCTTCCAAACCAGCTTGCCACTTTAATAGTCTGTTTTACTCTCACTTGACAACCAAGGGAAAATAACACCCTGAAAGGTTAGGCTTTTTTCAGGATTGTGAACCGGTTTTGTGAACCTGCCCATCTACTCAGTGACTCGAGCTCTCTGAGGCTGACACGCAGTGTCTGTCTCATTCGCAGAGATTCTGCAGTCCCTGGAGAGGTTCTGGAGAGAGGTGGCAGGGCCAGAGGGGGCCAGGGAAGTTTGCCTTCTGTTTGCTTCCTGTGGATTTGCCTTCTGCTTGTGGGCCACCCACACACTTCTTCCTTATCCTATAGAGGACTGGAGGAGTTGAGTCCAGCCCCTAAACCTTAATGAACCAGCTCCATGACACCCTCTCCTCAGAGGTCCAATCAGCTATGTAGCACCCATTGTCAGAAGTTGGAGTTTCAAAGTTTTAATAATTTCATCCTCGCACTTTTATTTCGTCCACCCTTGCAGGGTAGCTGCTCCCAACAGGGGCTACAGCCAAGATACCTGGGAATTTTCTCTTTACCCTTTCGGTGTCCACACAACAACTCCATCTGTCAAATATTCTCTAATCAAACAGATTGTGTTTTCTGCCCTTTACCAGGGCCCTGAGGAATACACTTTTATTTACTTTTGGAAGATTCTTCTATTTATTTATTTGACAACTTATTTTTTCTCCTCTTCCTCTTCTTCCTCCTTCTCTTCCTCCTCCGCCTCCTTTTCCTCCTCCTTTTTCTTCTTATTACTTTTTTTTGGCCACACCTGGCTGCTATGCTTAGAGCTTTCTTCTAGTTCTGTGCTCAGAGATCATTCCTGGCAGTGCTCAGGAGACCACATGTGGTGCCAGGAATTGAACTGGCATCAGTTGTGAGCAAGGCACTGCCTCACCTGCAGCTCTGTCTCTCCGGCCCTCCTGGAATACCCTTTCATAACAGGTAAGGCAGGATACAAACTCAGTCTGCCTGACTTCAATATCGGGCCTCTTTTTAGATAGATGAACTCCCAGAGAGTCAGTAGGGGGAGAGGCCATAGAACTGCCAACACAGGCATGAGGGTGTCATTCCCACTTGAAAACCGAGGGCTCCTCATTGCTTCCAGATAGTTTCCCAAGTCCTGAGCAGGCAATTTATAAAAACCCTTTCTGCCTTCCTATCTCCAGCTCTACCCACTTGTCCCCTTTGTTTCTGCTCCCAGTCCCCCGGCTCACTGCAGATCCAGGTCTGTCTTGCTCACGGTGAGGGCATTGTTTGTGAGGCTTCTTCCTTGCCAGAGTGCACTTGGTTGCATTCCTTAGCACGTGTGATTTCACATGGCCTACATACACACGGAACTAACTCTGTGAGCTCACTTCATTTCCTCTGTTGAAGTGTGTCATCTTTCTTTCCTGCCAGGACCTTGACTCACATAACCATTTGTCTTCCAACACAAGTTTGTACATGTGCTTTCACACACACACACACACACACACACACACACAGAATACACACACATCTTTCCTGTCAGAACTCATGTTATTTTTCCATGATCTATTACAGATGTCATTTTCTCTGTGGAAGCATACCATAGCCTTTCTTTGCACCCCCTTCCTCAGCGGGATGAATTGACTGGTCTGGCTTTTGAAAACCCACAGATCTTTCTTGTCTTTGCACTTATAACAGTACAATAGAGTTTTATATGTGTCGCTCTAAAAACCTTATTAGGGGCTGGAGCAATAGTACAGTACAGCGGGTAGGGTGTTTGCCTTGGATGCAGTCAACCTGGCTTCGATCCCCGGCATCCCATATTGTCTCCCCGGCACCATCAGGAGGGAGTAATTCCTGAGTGCAGAGCAAGGAGTAACCCCTGAGCGTCACTGAATGTGACCCAAAAAGGTCAAAAAAGAAACAAATAAAAACCCCAAACAAAAAAAAAAAAAACTACCAAACCTTGCTAAACAGTATTCATGTCATATTTTTCGTTGGTGTCATGGTCCATAGTGGCTCTAATGACTTAGTACTTTTTGGTTTTTGTGCTTTGTTTGTTTTTGTTTGGAGGCCACACCTAGCTGGGCTTCAGGGCTTACTCCTGGCTCTGCACTCAGGGATTTCTCCTGGCAGGCTTGGGAGATCACATAGGGTGCCAGGGATCAAACCTGGGTCGGCCTCCTGCAAGACATGTACTTTACCTGCAGTATGTACTATCATACCTGCGATAGGTACTGTTGTTCTGGCTCCATGGGCTGAGAATTCTAATATGTGCTTCTTAGTGTCTCCTCCATACATAACGTGAAACTGTGAACTTACTGTATACCCAGTAAATATTTATGAAATGAGCAAATTGTTGAATTAATGCTGTCAGTTGTTATTTGTTATATCATTATCCAGTGGATTGCTTCCCTGCTTCTCTTCCCCGTTGCTGCTTCTGCAATGACTGGGGTAGGAAGGTAACACGCTGTTGATCCTAGTACTTACTGGAGCTCACATGCTGGATTATGCTGCTTGTGTACTTGTTTATGATGCTCTCTGGGACTCACACTTTGGGGTGGCACCACAGATCTCAAAGACAAAGCTGCTGAGATTTCACATGGGTATTTGGGGCAGTTTGGGAAACTGAAGTCAAAGCCTCATGCTTGCAAAATAGGCAGTCTACCACGATTGCTTTTTCTATTAGTTTACAGTGGAATCCAAGAAGTAATTTTAATGTTATTAAAAATAACATTAAATTTAATGTTTGATTTTAATGTTATTAAAAATAGAGGCCAAAACCTTTTATTTATAGAGTTATATTTATTGATATAGGAAAGAAAGAGAAAAAAATCACATAAATGTTCACTAAAGTGAAAATAGCATACTAAGCCTATCAAATGTTTATAAGAGTAAACACGTTCATATGAAAAAAATAACAATTTTTTGAAATAAAATGTGAGGACTTGTACTGCTTTTCAGTTTTGCATATTTCTAATGTCTTGTTTTATAGAAGTAGATGTAAGTTCAGCCTGTTATGCTATATTATATGCTCACATATATAAAGAAAAGTTGGTTTTATAAAGTTATGAAGTTAGAAAGTAGAAGAGATCTGGGACCAGAGAGATAGTATAGTGGAATGGAGGGAGGGATAGAACAGCAAGTTAGGCACTTTTTGCGTGTGACTGACCTGGGTTCGATCTCCAGCATCCCATATGGTCCCCCCAAGAACCACCAGGAGTAATTTTTGAATGTAGAACCAGGAGAAATTCCTGAGCATCGCTGGGTGTGCCCCCAAAACAAAACAAAAACAAAGTAGAAGAGTATATAATAACTTAAGCAGGAACTTGCAGATCTTTTTTTTTGGCGGGGGGGATTGATCTTATACTAACTTTACAAGGAATAGTTTCTTTTCTTCTTTTATGACTTTTGGGTCACACCTGGAGATGGTGTTTAGTGGTTGCCCTCAGGTGGTACTTGAGGTACCAGGAGGTTTCTGGAATGGAACACAGGGCTTCCACATGGAGAACATATTCTTTAGTTCTTTGAGCTCTGCTCAGAAAAGCACAAAGCTGGGAAAACCCCACACAATACCAGGTGTGCCCCTCTCCCTCAAAAAACAAACAAAAAAAAAGTAATTTCTTGTATGTGGGAAAGGAAATCTATCATTGGCTTTTTTCTCCTTCGTTAAATTAAGACCCATTGATCTTTTATGCTCTTAGAATGGCTCTTTAGCATGTCATTTTGTACTACTGTATATTAAACACATGGAAAATACTGACTCTATGCAGAATTCTGATACATATTATGTGTATTATATAATATAGCACACCCACAATTGCTGCTCTCTCTACTAATATCTTAGGGACAGATAAAAGTTTCCCAAAGTACAATTTTCATGTGAAAACCTGAGCTTTTTTTTTTTTTTTGCTTTTTGGGTCACACCTGGAGATGCTCAGGGATTACTCCTGGCTCATGCACTCAGGAATTACTCCTGGCGGTGCTCGGGGGACCATATGGGATGCTGGGAATCGAACCCAGGTCGGCCATGTTGGCTGCGTGCAAGGCAAACGCCCTACCTGCTGTGCTATCGCTCCAGCCCCAAAAACCTGAATTTTTGTTATTCACAGTTTTAACTTTTGTTTTCCTTGAAGTGTCAGGTTCATTTCATTCATTTTTGTGAAAGGTAGGTGAAGAGCAATTGATTTTTATGTTCTCTTCCAGTGAAAATAATGCACCATGAAAATACTGTGGATAACTCTGTCCACAGCTCAAATAACCATACCAGTGCTTTCCCCAAAACTACCGTTGCACATTTGATGGAACAGAAATGCTTTGAATGCATTCATATTTCTTTATTAAGAGTGTTGATATTGAGCTGGAGGGTTAGAACAGTAGGTTGACTTGGATTCAATCCCTGGCATTCCATATGGTTCCCCGAGTACCACCACGAGTAATTCCTGAGTGCAGAGCCAGGAGTAACCCAGGAGCATTTCTGGGTGTGGCCCAAAAAAGTCTCCCCCCCAAATAGTGTTGATGTTTTCTTTAAAGGTTGAGAGTGGAGGGGACTGGAGCAATAGCACAGCAGGTAGGGCATTTGCCTTGCACTCAGCAGACCTGGGTTTCATTCCCAGCATCCCATATGGTCCCCCAAGCACCACCAGGAGTAATTCCTGACTGCATGATCCAGGAGTAACCCCTGTGCATTGCCGAGTGTGACCCAAAAACCAAATCACGATCATGATCATCCTGTTTTTCGTAGATTGCCTTGAGCAGGCACAAGTAACGTCTCCTTCCTAGCCCTGAGATTTTAAAAGAGACATATTCAATGCTCTTTCAGGGTTAGGAGAATGAGACCCATCATTGTTACTGGTATTTGGCATATTGAGTATGACACGGAAAGTTTGCCAGACTCTGTCGTGCGGGCCGGATACTTTTGGTAGCCTGCCAGGTTCTCCAAAGTAAGAACGAGATAGTAAGATGTCTCTTCTGGGAGCAGGGTTTTATAGTCTCTGGGTCTTGGCCATTGATGGGACCAACCTGGCGCCGGCAGCAGCTGGTGGGTGTGACGCCTACCTACTGGAAGATCGGAGATCTGGGTGGAGAAGGCCCAGTCCCGATCGAGCAGGCTTGGAAATTTCAGCCCCGGGACCCGCATGCCTGGGTTCCTCTGCCGGTTCCTTCATGCATGAGGCTTGTCTGGATGTGTGGAGAGTGGTCTCAGCATGGCTGTGCTGGTTCTGGGGGTCTTCGGCTGCTGGGGCTCTGCTGGGGGAGGGGAGAGGGAAATTCAACCCGCCCCCCTCCAAGGGGCCCTGGTGAGGACAGCCAGGCACAGGCGCAGGAGACTCTGCCAAATAAAAAACCAAATAAATAAATAAATAAATAAATAAAGGTTGAAGATGGAAGAGTTCTGTCAGGGCCATCCTGAAGGAAAACTGCTTAATTTGATGCTGGCTTAATTGGTGCTTATGTACCAGATTTTTATCTATCATTGTTTTTATGCCATTAATGCATATATACTAGAAGACTGAAATGGAGTGGTGTTATAATTATTATTTTGGGGCACACTGTTAGTGTTCAGGGCTCTGTGCTCAAGTGTCACTTCTGGCAGTTCTTGGGATGGCAGGAATGCAGTGCTAGAATTGAAATGCAGTTGATTACACATAAGGCAAGTGCCTTACCTTCGTACCTTCTCTGGCCCCCCATCTTAGTTTTATTATGAAATAGTTTTGTCCTTTCTATTTAAAGCTATCTCAGGGAACCAGATGTTTGTGGAACATCTTTAAGAAACATTATTAGAAGAATGTCATATTGTTTGGGGTATAAGATTGTCACAAGTTTCTAGAGATCAGTGGAATTATAGTTGAACATTAAGGTAGAAGAGAAAAGAGCTCATTGAATTTTTACCTAGATGTTATCCATATTTAGAGGTAATAGCCACTTCCTTTAATTCATTAAAATGTGCATATTTTGTGTGAATATTATGAGTAGGTTCTTGTATAGAATCACTTAATCACTTAATCACTTAATCCCCGTTATTCATCGATTTATTCGAGCGGGTGCCAGTAACGTCTCCATTCATCCCGGTTGTGTGCTAGCGTAGCCCAATGGTATCTGTTCGTTTTAGGAACATGTAGAGCCTCAAACCGATCATTTAGGGTCTTGACGAAGAAGTCTGACCATCTTATAGGTGGGCGTCCACGTGATCTTTTGATGTCTCGTGGAATCTAATCAGTAATGGCTCTAGTCCAGCGGTTGTCTGTAAACCTCATTACATGTCCAGCCCATCTGATTTTTGATGTCTTGGCAAATGAGACAGCGTCTCTGATTCTTGAGCGTTGACGAAGATCAGAACTCCGGATTCTATCTCTCATTTGAGTGAATCGTGATATTCCAAGCATAGTTCTTTCGATTCCTCTTTGAGAGACCCGAATAGTGTTCTCATCCTGTTTTCGTAGGGTCCAGGTCTCTGAGGCATATGTTAATGCAGGAAGAATAGTGGAATCAAAGAGATGTGCTCGTAGTTGGAGGTTCTTTGTCCTTTTAGTTATTTCTTCAATGCTCTTGAAGGCATTCCAAGCCGCTCTCTTCCTCCTGCGTAACTCAGGTGCCAGGTCATTCATCATGTTGATTTCTCGACCTAAGTATATATAACTGTTGCATTGGGAGATGGTGGTTCCGTTGAGAGCGAATGGAGCGTCAGGAACAAGGCTGTTTCTCATAAACATTGTCTTCGTAAGATTCAGCTGTAGTCCAACCTTTCCACACTCACGGTCAAAGTCCGCAAGCATTTGTGCCGCTTGGCTGATGTTTGGTGTTATTAGAACGATGTCATCAGCAAAGCGGAGGTGGTGTAGTTGCCGACCATCTATCTTCACTCCCATATTTTCCCATTCTAGTCGTCGCATGATGTTCTCGAGGGTGGCACTGAAGAGTTTTGGTGAAATGGTATCACCCTGCCGAACCCCTCTCTTGATATGGATGATTACTTCTTTGTAGAATGGTGAGATCTTGGTAGTGAATCCGCAATAGAGCTCACGAAGGATCCTGATGTATTGAGTTTGTACGCCCTGATTGGCTAGGGCTTCCATGACCGCTTCCGTCTCAACAGAATCAAAGGCCTTCTTTAAATCAATGAACGTTAGACAGAGCGGCATCTTGAACTCCCGAGATACCTCAATGAGCTTGGTTATTGTGTGGATATGGTCGATGGTACTGAATCCTTTTCGGAATCCAGCTTGTTCACATAATAATTCTTGTATAGAATAGTATATGTAAAAAAATAATTTTCTTTTCCAGGGGCGGGGGTGCGTAACCAGCAGTGCTCAGAATTTATTTCTGGCCCTGTGCTCAATACTCACTCCTGATCAGCTCTAGGAACCATATGAGGTGCTGGGGATTGAACCCAGGTTGGCCACATTCAGGGCAAATGCCCTACACCTTATACTACAGTTCTGACCCCGCGGATATATAAAATATTTCTAAACATTCAAAATTTTTCACTTGACTTTTTTTAATGCCTTTCTCCACCTGCAAAATGAGGGTTCTAGTATTTGCTAATCAGAAAAATGAAATGATCTAATTTATATGAAATAATATATGTGAAATTCAAGGTATCCTGTAAGAATAGAGGTTACCATGATGAAGTCATTTGTTGCCTTTTCAGCAGATACGACATATTATTAAAGCAGTGACCAATAGTCATGCAACTGTATATAAAGTAGACTTACCAGATCGGGGTGGGGTGGGGGGGGGAAGAGGTTGGTGAAATTACTCTGTAGGGTTTGTTCCCTGGTCATCTTCTTAAGAAATGTGTGACTGGAGTAATGGTTTCCAGAAGTGAAAGTAGAGATATGAGATTAAGTTACCTAGTGATTATGTTAAAGTCTTAAGTATTGAATTTCTAAAGGGAATGCAATGCTAGGTTGATTTAGGAGAAGGAGGTAAAATGAGAAAAGAGTTGAATCAGAGCCTAAGGAATACATCCACTTAAGAGTATGAAGAAAAAAGTTTGCATTGAATGACTAGTTATCAATGTGCTAAGCCTTAGGTTCTTCACTAAACAAATGCTTCCCTTTTATACTCCCACCTTAAAGAATTACCTCACTTTCTCTATTTTCTGATCTGTAAAATGATTATATGAATTTTAATGCCCCTTATTAAAGCTGTTACCTTTGGCTCTATATTTTCAGTAAATTGGTGCATCTTTTTTTTAATCCTTTCTTTTTCACTCTTTCCTTCCTCCTCCTTCTTTTACTCTTGTTAAACTTGATGGTTTCTCGACATAATAGATCGTCAACATGGGAGCTCAGACTAGAAGTTTAACTCGCTTTCAAGAATGATATGTTGAGAATTCCCCTGGTGGTAGGATGGGGGTTCTCTGGGTACTCGAACAGCAGACATTCAGAGTGGCCCCAGTAAAGATGTACTCCTGTCCTCACTCTGGTAAGTGCCTTCTGCGTAACAGGGTCATCTTGCTGTTCCCTCCAAGCTCTCTGCTGAGTTTATAAATGCAGATGCACTGTTTAAGTTAGCCTCAGGAAAGCTACATTTCCAGGGAAAGCCAAACCATAAATGTTTCTGGTGGTTTTATATTTCACATTTTGTACGGCTTTCAGGGAGAGCTATTTATTTTCTCTCTGTGACCCCTGGCCTTGCAACAGTTATGCTTTATTCCTTACTATCTTGAAATCATAGCTTGCAATGTATTTCTGAGTTTTGGATTTGATTTGCATTTGATGGAAGTGATTCCTATAATTAAAATGTTCTTTTCACATTAGTTTTTCTTATTTTGTCTATATAATGCCGTGGCGCACCATAATTTGTGTAACCAGGAACACAGGCTGTTTAAAAGTGATCCCAGAAAACCTTCTTCAGTATTTATGGTGTTATAAAAATGAACATCAATTCCCAGCCGGGCTTTATCCGAGTTTCACTCTACAGATGGCTGTATAAATTGCCCATCAAGTCCCTAAGGGAGGAGATTGATGTTTTCTTTCCTTTTCCTCCTTTAATGATTTCTTTCAATGTCCAATAGTTATTGAGATCATGAATTTTTTTCTCACACCTGACCTAAGTCTTTCCACCTGCAAGTCAGTCATATTTCGTCGTCCTTTGACATCCATCACGGTTGGAAACAGGCAGTTATTATTTACTCTGATTTCCTTCTCTGTTGAAAGATAATGCTTCATACACGTACCAATCAGTGATAGTAATTCCATTTTTCCAGAAAAAGCACACATCTGTTCATTCTACGTAAGGCACGCAGTATTTCAGATACAAGATAATATTCTTCAATATTAGGCCCAAAGAGGTGCTTAGTAGATCAGAGAACATGCTTTGCATGTGAAAGTCATGGTGTTGATCCCTGGCACTGCGAGACTGCCACCAGCACCTTCTGGAGCCACTCCCAAGCACAGATCTGGGAATAGCCCCCAAGTAGCTCTGAGTGTAGCCCCCCCCCGAAAAAAAAAGACTCAAAAACAAACCTCAAACACTGACATGTGAAATAAAATGGGAATGTACATCACCCCTTCTCGACATCTCACTTTTAGTTCTTCCTGCTCAAGCTTTTTCCTATGTATCTAGGGAAGAAAGAAAGTAAATAAACAAGTAAGCTAATAATGAGAAAAACAGGGACTAAAGAGATTGTACAGTGAGTAGGACATTTGCCTTGCATGCAGTTGAGCCAGGTTTGATCCCCAGTACCACATATGGTTCTCTGAGCACTGCCAGGAGTGATCTCTGAATGCAGAAGGAGGAGTAAGCCCTGAGTACAGCTGGATGTGACCCCAAAACAAAAATAATAATAAAATGAGACAAACACATCGATTCCTCCACCCCTTTCGGAGAGCCCAGCAAGCTACTGAGAGATCTCGCTTGCATGGCAAAGCCTGGCAAGCTACCTGTGATGTATTCAATATGCCAAAAACAGTAACAAGAAGTCTCACAATGTTACTGGCCTGCTCGAGCAAATCGATGAACAATGAGAGGACAGTGACAGTGACAGTGATGCTACTTTTAAAAGTAATGATAGCTGGAATGATAGCACAGCAGGTAGGGTGTTTGCCTTGCACACAGCCAACCCGTGTTTGATTCCCAACATCCCATATGGTCCCCCGAGTACCGCCAGGAGTAATTCCTGAGTGCAGAGCCAGGAGTAAACCCTGTGCATTGCCGGGTGTGACCCATAAAGCAAAAAAAAAGAGAAAAGTCATGATAAATCGTATTATGTTTTTATAATTTTTTAAATGTATGAATGTATTCATACAACTCTGAAACTGTTTGACAGTATAGACTAAAGTGGAGTATGCATGCACCCACTATTTTATACCTGGGCAAACAACCAGTAGAAATGAGCATTTAAGATCATCATTTAGAATAGCCCCAAACTATAAAACCAAAAATCTCTTCAAAGCAGAATTGATACTGGAATAGTTGTAGTCTAGTAGAAAAATAAAACAGTTTTTTTAAAAAGTGGAGCTCTTAGATAAAAGTCCAAAGAAAATCAGAACACAGCAAAAGTACATTTGTATAACTTTATTCTGTCACACAGAATATTTGTTTTCAACAGTTTTTAGAATTGCCAAGAGGTATCCCAAGGCCTCTTAGGAGATCCCTCAGTAAAAGAATAAAAAAAAAATCATTAGCAGAAGTCCAAAAACTCATGAAGCCTGATACCAAGTACATTATCAAAGCAAGAGTCTTCATACAAATACCAGCTCACTTACAAAAAAGATATGTTAGGAGGGCTGGACAGATTATAAAGTTCATAGAGCACTTGACTTGCATGTGATCAAGCTGGGATGGATCCGTAATACTGCACCTGGTCCCCCAGATTGTTTTCTGAGCACAGAGCCAGTTGTAAGCCCTGAGTTTATCTGGGTGTGGCCCAAAATCCAATGGCGTATATGTGTGTGGGAGGGAGTGGGAGAGGTGGTGTGAGTGTGTGTATATTAGGACCAGATAGTGCATGCTCCTGACTAGGTTCCATTCGCAGCTACCACATGGTCCCTGAACATCCGCTGGCTGTGGCCCTGGAGGCTTCCAGAATCACTGGGTGATCCAAGATCCTCAAGCAGCATCATATACAAGACCTTGTAGTATGGCGTGATTGGCAGAAAATTGCTGGTGGGATTCCCAGACCTGGAGCACCACTTGGCAACCCCTCCCCATGGTGATACATTAAATAATTATGCATAAAGAAATACTACAGTAACTTAGAACTGTATGTGAATAAGAACTGTCTGGAGTGATAATACAGTGGATAGGGCATTTGCTAACCACACGTAGACCTTGTTGGATCCCCTGCACCTTATAAGGTCCCCTAAGACCACCAAAAGTGATCTCTGAGTATAGAGCCTGGAGTAATCCCAAACACATCAGGTGTGATTCCAAAACAAAACAAAATTGAAAGTGGCTTGTTGGAAGTGGGTGCAGAGTAGAATTCAGGCTTCTGAGTTAGGGCAACTGGCTAAGATTTGGAGAACCTCTGGAAATAGGAGCTCTTGGGGGAAGAAGTTGGAGGAACTTTTGTTGTGAGGGCAACAGCAGCCAGGGTGTGGAGGCACCAGGGTCACACATGGTGGTGCTCAGGAGCCCATGTCATGGCAGGGATAAAATCTAACACTTTCCCACATGCAAGGCATGTACTGCACTGTTGGACCTGCAAACCTGGGCAGGGAACACTCTGATCCATAGAGCTGAGAGGATGCTGTAGGGATGAGTCCATGGTGCTGCGTTCCTGCTCACGCCTTGTGCCAGCTGCTGTTACTTGGTAGTACAGAATGTTAGAACAGTCAGAAGAAATAATGAATGAATAGATGAAACTTTTTTGGATCACTGAAATAATTTCTCTTTATCAAGTGTGTGTGAGCTAGCAAAACATTTTTAGTATGTCAAAGAATGAAAAGAAGACAATGAAACGCTAATAATTGATTTCTAGGAAGACGAGCCTTAAAGCATATAACTTAATTTATTTGAATTTCACTGAGTTGTCAAGGGAATGAATACAAAATGTGTAGTGACAGTATTATTTTATCAAGAGCTAAAAATTTTGCAGTCAAATATATCATTTTAGGCATAATTTCCAATAGTAGTTTCGATAGTGCTCCTTAAGATAGGATCATGAATTTCAGTAAATTCTACCTCTAATTGAATGTGCTTTAAGAGTATCAACAATAAATCCCTTTGATGATTTAGGATATATTTATATCCTAAATATATTGTAAAGATCTTCCAAATAGGAAAGTTACAATTTATCAGTTATATCTAACACATGGAAAAATCGGCTCCATAATTTAGTTAAATTCAGTACTGTAAGAATCAAAGGCAGTGATAAAATACTTAATCCTTTTGTTTTACAGATGTGTCTGCCCCTATGGAGACAATTGTATTTTGAGTTTTGAAATACATATGGAATTGATAATTGATGGAGTTTTGCACCTTTCTCTTAACTAAACTGAAATCAGAAGTCTGGTTCTTTCTTTAAAACTATGAAGAAAAAAAAGCAAGTTCTAATAGCCTTCTCTGCTTGAAAACTGTTTTTCAAATTTCAAATTGTTTCTTCTTAAAATGTTGCTGTATATTTTATAGTCCTGATATAATATCACCCTTTGTTTCCATGACTTTAAAAATGGATTGCAAAGACTTCTGGGTTGACTTTTAAAATATCACCGTATAAATCTGCCTGACAAGTTTTTTTTTTTTTTAGTGTGAGTTATGAATAAATGTTCTATTCCCTTTTCAACACCTGGTTTTAGTTGCTTGCCGTTTCAGTCGATAGGATCTGAGAAACTTTCTCTAGTTGTTAGAGTCACTGTTGCATTTTTGGCAGTTTAATAGTTGACATTCACTTGTTTTATGTGAGGCTGTGATTAAAATTTGGAAAAACTGACATCTGTGAATTTTGAAGCATCTGTGTAGTCTCTTTATTTTCTAGCATTTTAATTTTTAATTTTTAAAGTTCTTGGCTTACAATACTATTAATAATGGTTTCTCATCAACAACTTAATCCCAACACCACACCATTACTAGTATAACTGTCTCCCTTCCCGAAGATCCCAGACTACCCTCTTGCTACCCCTCCCTCCCACCAACCCAAATGTGTGAGTCAGTTTCCACATTATGTTGTCTTTGGATTTTTGTTGCTACCTTGCAGTGTATCTTAAGTTCCACATATGAGAGAGAGAGAGAGAGAGAGAGAGAGAGAGAGAGAGAGAGAGAGAGAGACGTCATTATATATCCCTTTCTTCTGACTTTTCACTCAGCTTGAAAACCATTTTCAGGTGTCCTCTTATTCTATCCATGTTGCTGCAAATTGCATGATTTTGATCTTTCTTAGGGCTGCATAGTATTTCATTATGTATATATACCACAACTTTTTGATCCACTCATCTGTGTTTGGGTATTTGAGTTGTTTTTTTATCTTGGATATTGTATTAAGTTCAGCAATGAATGTAGGTGTGCATATATCATTTTGAAGCAATTATTTTGTGTTTTGAGCATTTATATACTTGTTTACTAAATTCTATCTTTGTGTGTGTGTGTGTGTGTGTGCGCGCGCGCGTGTGTGCTTTTTGAGTCACATCCGGCATTGCACAGGGATTACTCCTGGCTCATTGCTCTCAAGAATTACTCCTAGCAGTGCTTGGGGGACCATATAGGATGCTGGGAATTGAACCTAGGTGGGCCACGTGCAAGGCAAATACCCTACGCACTGTACTATCATTCCAGCCCCTGTTTACTAAATTCTAATTAGTATAATCTAGTTTTTTTATTTTAAACATCTGCATTTAAGTTATACCAAATGAAGTGTTAATGACTTAGTCAACGACTAAGAAGTAGAAGCAAAGATAAACAAATGAGACTACATGAAAATAAGAAGTTTCTGCACCTCAAAAGAAATTGTGTCTAAGATACAAAGACAGCCCACAGAATGGCAAACATTATTTACCTTATACCCATCTGATAGAGGGTTAATATAAAAGTTATGTAAGACACTGGTAGAACTTTACAAGAAAAAAAAAATCCAACCCCATCAAAAAATAGGGAGAGGAAATGAACAGAAATTTGCTGATAGAAGTTCAAATGGCCAAAAGACACATGAAAAAAATGCTCTAAATCACTAATTATCAGGGACATGCAACTCAAAACAACAATGAGATATCATCTTATACCACAGAGACTGGCACACGTCCAAAAGAACAGGAGCAACCAATGCTGGTGCAGTTTTGGGGTGAAAGGGACTCTCCATTGTTGGTAGGAATGCCAACTGGTCTGGACATTTTGGAAAACAGTAAGAACATTCCTAAAAAAACTAGAAATTGAGTTTCCACTTGACCTAGCAATACCACTTTCGGGAATATACCCTGGATGCCCAAAAGCACACAACAGAAGTGTCATCTGCACTTCAATGTTCATTGCAACACTTTTCACAGTAGCCAGAATCAAGGAACAACATGAGTGCCAAAGAACAGACGACTGGCTAAAGAAACAGCAGTACATCTACACAATGGAATATGATACAGCTTTTAGGAAAAATGAAGTCATAAAATTTGCTTATAAATTGATGGACATGGAGAGTATCATGCAAAGAGAAATGAATCAGAAGAAGGACAAGTATAGAATGATTGCATTCACTTGTGGGATATAAATAAATATATGTATATATTATATGAGATATAAATATATATTTACATCTATATAGTATGAGACTAATATCCAAAGCCAGGATACACAGGTGTCAGGAGGACTGGTCAATAGTTGGAAGCTTGCCACAAGAGTGTGTGGGGGGCAAAGGGCAGTTAGGATAGAGAAGGGACCAACATGACATTAACATTAATAGTTGGAAATGATCATTTTGGACAGGAACCGAGTTTTGAAAGTAGGTGAAGGGATATACCTGATAACTCTTCATTATCTGTATTACAACCGTAAGCAGGAGTGACCCCTGTGCATCGCCAGGTATGACCCAAAAAGCCCAAAAGGAGAGAGAGAGAGAGAGGAGAGAGAGAGAAGAAGAATGAGAGAGAGAATAGTGGCTGCCATAGGGAAACTAGAAGGGAAACTGGGATTATTGGTGGTGGAAAGGTATACTAGTGAAGAAAGGTATACTGGTGAAGAGATGGGTGTTGAAATAGTGTATGACTGAAATCCAATTACGAACAACTCTGTAATTGTATATCACTGTGATTCAATTTTTTAAAGAAAAGATTAAAATATATCAAAACAAAAAAATTGAAATGTTACTGGTGAGTGTAGGAAAAAGTTAGACAGGAAACAATGCAGCAACAAGAATGACTAGTTGCCACAGTCACAGTTTAGTATTTGGCTACCACTTCCTGTTGTACTTGTACCCATTTGATCCTTTGGATCACATGCCTTACATGGAAGTGTGATGGGATTCTGTAAATATGACAGAGACTCTGGATCTGAGCTAGGAAATGCAATTGGATAGAAAGTTCAGCTATTTAAAAAGCAAAAAACCCAAATGCACTCTTTTTTTGCTTTTTGGGTCACACCTGGTGATGCACAGGGGTCACTCCTGCTCATGCACTCAGCAGCTACTCCTGGTGGTACTCGGGGGACCATATGGGATGCTGGGAATCGAATCCTGGTTGGTCACATGCAAGGCAAATGCCCTACCACTACCACTATTGCTCTACGTGCTATCGCTCCAGCCCCAAAATGCACTCTTAAACATACGGTTTTTATAATAGAAAGACAAACGTACCTCACATGACTTTCTTTAATGATTTCGATCACTGGCAGTCTCTCTATACCAGTTTTGTTATGAATGGGTTGTTCATATTTTTAGCTCATTTCATTTCTTCCCTGTCAGTTGTTGAGATAGGTTGGGGGGCTAGGCAGTTTATCATGTAGAAACTTTCAGACTTTATAAAGACATTTCATATTTTTTTAGTATCAATTATCACTTATCACTGAGTGAATAGTTATTTTTTTACGGTTATTTGATGGAAATATCTTTGGGTAGACTAAGCTTTATGTGCCCAGGAACCATACGGCTGTCCTCCTTAGCACCATGTATAAACAAACAAAGTTCATGGATAGCTTAGATTTAAACATATTTCATGGGAATTGTATGTGTTTAAGATCAGTAAGTTCTCATAGACACCAGAGAGTGTCATTGTACAAAAATATAAATCATTTGCACATGCCACCATCTCTTTTTTTTTTTCTTTTTTATTAGTGAAACACCATGAGGTACAGTTGTAGATTTACAAATTTTTGTGCTTGGATCTCGGTCATACCACGATCAAATACCCATCCCTCCACCAGTGCCCATTTTCCACCACCAGGATAATATCCCCCCCCCATCCTCCCATCCCCCCATCCCCCCCTGCCACTGTGGCAGGGCATTCCCCCCTGTTCTCTCTCTCCTCCTGGGCGCTGTGATCAGCCAAAGAGGCATTGAGTGGCGAACATGTTCAGTCCAGTCTACTTTCAACCTGCATCTCCCCTCCTGGGAGCCACCATCTCTTAAATGAATGACATGCAATAGACTGAATTAATTTGGAGACACTGAGAAGTCACTTCTTTTCTTTCTTTGTTGGCTATGAGAACAGAAATTCTTGTCTGACTTATTTATGGGTTATTCCTAGCAGTAAAAGCAGTATCTGACACAGGTGTATATGTTGAATTAATAAATTAATAATATTTAATGACACTCAGAACATAACAATAAGATAAATAAACAACTTAATTAAAATGTGCAGGAGATTTGAACAGAAATACCATCAAAAAAGACAGAAAATGAGATGAGCAGGTAGGGTACTTGCCTTGCACACGGCCAACCTGGTCTCTTAAACTCCACCAGGAGTGATCCCTGACCACGGAGCTATGAATAAGCCTAGAAGAACACTGCTGGGTGTGGCCCAAAGACCAATAAAGAAGAAAAAGAAGAAAAAAAAAAGACAGAAAATGCCAATCACATTAGAAAGTGACGCAAATTGTTTGTCATTGAAAAAATCAATACTACAATAAGATACTTGCTGCATACCTAGTTAGAATGGCTAAAATAAAATAACTGGCAACACCAAATGCTGGTGAATGTTTGGCAATAAAACACTCATACATTTCTGGTGGGATTTGTAATTCCATTTGTTACTTTTTTTTTTAAGTTGAGCATATTCTTAGGTATATGAACCAGCTACCTTAGTCCTAGATATTTATCAAAGAAAAATGAAACCACATGTTCATATATATGTATATATATGCCTATAAGCTTGTACACAGATTCTTATGGCGATTTTATTCATACTTTTTAAAAATTGGAAATAGTCCAGATAATTATTAACTGATGAACTGATAAGTAAGTCCCTAAATAAATGGGGGCTGGAGAGATAGTCCATTAGGGTACATATGTAGCGAATATAGCAAATCCTGATTGTATCTCTGCACCAGACTATCCCCTGAGCATTACTATGTACAGCCCTTGGGCCCCCTAAACACTACTGGAGTGACCCTGTTTATCCCCAGTACTGCAGGGCAGAGCAGTACAAGTCATGTTGGTCAAGATCACTGGGATTTGGGGTATGGTTCCACTAGCAGGTCAACCTGTACCTGCAAAGGTAAGTGCATCAGCATCCTGATGGTGCCTTCAGGCTTTCTGATACCCCCAAATCTGCTGCTTTGTCTATGGCTGGACCCCAACTGTGTGTTTTCAGAAGGTCCGGCGGCACTCTATCTCTCCCGCCGCCTGCGTTCGGTAGTCTCAAGTCGTTTCCCCACCCCAGGGAGGTTGATGGCGATGGGCAGGCAAAGCAGTGAACAAGGGTCAGGCTGGTCGGTATCAATTGTAGTTTATTTCGATCTTCACTCTCGCCTCTGATTCTGCTTCTGGAGCCCAAGCTCCTGAGTCCGAGCCCACGCCTCAGCTTGAGTCTCAGTCTCTGCTCTCTGTAATCCCTTTGGGTTTACAGTCTTAGTTTATATAGCAATCACGTAGGGTGGTGACACAAAGGTGGGTTGAACATTAACAAATCAGTAAAGAGAGGTAAGACCACTCCTTAACTCAAGGAGATTAACTCAAGGATTAAACCTCACCTAAAGAGATTTATTCCAGATTACTAGGAGATCTGCTCAAGGGTGGGATCCCAACAAGGGTGTATTCTTTCCTCAGCTAGTAATCTACTTAAATAGTTGTAGTAAGTCTACTTCTAATATTTCTAGCAATGTCATTCTGTATGAGCACAGTAAGAGATAAACTTACAGTTTGGTTCTTCCTGAGAACATCTCATATATATTCTGATATATATATATCCTCAGGCCAGGTTAGTTGTCCTAGCCCCAGCAGGGTCCTAGTCTCCTTGTTGCTTGTTACTTACTTTTGGATCATGACAGCATTTGTCCATGATCGTTCCCTCAACTTATAGTTGAGTATTGTGGCACTTTGGTCTGGCCCATTTCGATGCCAGGGTAGCTCACAGCTTGCCCTGGGTCCATTCAGTCCCTTGTTGGGACCCTGCTTTTGGGGTGCTAGAAACTAAGGGCAACTGAGTCAAGAAAACAGATGCCCAGGAGTAAATATTATTCGGAGTCAATCAACTCCCAAGTTACAAAACATAATATTAACTGTCTTCCTGTGTCCATACAGAAAGGACATTGCTTTAAGGTAAACTATGCAAAGGACATAACTTACAATACAAGTTCAGTGTCCTTAGAAGGATCTGATCTTACAAGCTAACAGAATCTGATTAGGGAGAAAAGGTGATTAACTGACTGGGGAGGAGAGCACAGAGAAGAGTTTACAGATAAACAGAGGAATGGGAGTGACTCGAGCACTGTGATGTGTGTAACCCGATAAACCTAAGCTCCGTGTGGCAATGTTATTCTACACCCAACAACTTGGAACCAAAGCTCAGATAGAGAAGGGAGCACCAAATAAAGGGTGTTGGGAGGATCCTCCTAGGATGGGAGAAGCATGCTGAAAGTAGACTATAGAACAAACATGAATGCCACACAATGCCTCTTTTGCAAAACACAACACCCAAAAGGAGAGAGAGAACAAAAGGGAATGCCCTGCCACAGAGGCAGGGTGGGATGGGGGTGGGATTGGGGGAATGGGGGGTGGGAGGGATACTGGGACCCATGGTGGTGGAAAACGGGCACTGGTGGAGGGATGGGTACTTGATCATTGTATAACTGAAACCCAAGCACAAAAATTTGTAAATCTACAACTGTACCTCATGGTGTTTCACTAATAAAAATTAAAAAAAAAAAGGTATGTGGGAGTCACACCCACAAACCACCTCCAGCTCAGCTATATGAGCTCATTTTTCAGCCTTGCTTCAGAGATCAATAAATCAATAAATCTCAAAAGAAATCAAAGGCCACAGTTAATCTCAGACCGCTCAAGGCTGAACAGACCAGGGTAAATCAGAGGGGAGTGGGTCAGCCTGGTGCCTGCCCAAGCAGAGCCCCTGGCAACCATTTGCTTTCACAGTTCAAAATTGCTGCCGTTCCCCTGGCCTGACTCCACAGGCTCAGGTCAGACCTGACTGAGATATAATCTGCTGAAAATTTGAATATGTGAGTTTTGTGACTGAAATCTCTAGGCTGTCTCAGGGCCGGGATGGGCTACCTTCACCCACCACTATGTGCTTCTGGAAGCCTTGGCAGTCACATCTACACCCCAAAACTGCCACCTGGTTAAAAAGCTACTCCAGCCTTACCATCCTGATAAAAATACTGAATGCCGTGAACAAACACGATGACCTCTTAGTACCTGTATTACAAACCATAAAGTAAAGTAAAGGCCCTCCCGTTGATCATCGATTTGCTCGAGCGGGCCCAGTAACGTCTCCATTGGAGACTTTGTTGTTACTGTGTCTGGCATATCGAATACGTCACGGGGAGCTTGCCAGGCTCTGCCGTGCGGGCGAGATACTGTCGGTAGCTTGCCGGGCTCTCCGAGAGGGGCGGAGGAATTGAACTTGAATCGGCCATGCTGGCTGCGTGTAAGGCAAACTCCCTACCGCTGTGCTATCGCTAAGACTGAGGGTGGAGAATGGGGTGTTGGGGAATGTGGGAGGAAAATGGGGGACATTTGTGGTGGGAAATGTACACTGATGGAGGGATGGGTGTTGGATCACTGTATGATCACTGAAACTCAATCGTGAAAAGCATTGTAATGGTCTATCTCACAGATATTAAACAAAAACTTAAAAAAGTGAAAAGTAAGGTGGAGTTTATGACTTCTTCAGTCAGCTTAATTAGTGGCTGAATAAATAGCAGAACTCTTACATTAAAAAAAATTAAATTGAATTAAAAAACCAAGAATCACTTGGAACTGCCCCAAGACCTTCAGAACACCACCCGAGAGCTCCCCCCCAAATCAAGAAATATGGTACATTCAGAGGAATCTGAATCATCAAGAAAAGACATCAAACTACAAATATAAGCAATAGCATGGATCAGTAACTATATTAGGCTAGAGGTAGCACTGTAGCACTGTCCTCCCATTGTTCATCGATTTGCTCAAGTGGGCACCAATAACGTCTCCGTTGTGAGACTTGTTACTATTTTTGGCATATTGAATAGGCCACAGGGAGCTTGCCAGGCTCAGCCGTGTGGGCGGGATACTCTCAGTAGCTTGCCGGGCTCTCCGAGAGGGATGGAGGAATTGAACCTGGGTCGGCCACGTGCAAGGCCCTACACGCTGTGCTATCGCTCCAGCCTAGAGGTAAATAAACTAAACTCACAAGGATAGTTTACTGTATGGCTCCATTTAGATGACATTCTGGGATTTCAAAAGTTATCAGAAATCAGAAAAACAGATGAGTTTTCATTAAGGGCTGGACAAAGGAACTACTACAAGGATGGGCAACTTTTGGGTTTGATGAAAATGCTCTAGATTTTGATTGTGATAGTGCCAACAAGATTCCATTTATCGAAATGAATTGAATTTATTTCAAGTCTTCATTTTATCTTAGGCACCATGATTTATAATACTGTTAATGGTCGAGTTTCATGCACAAAACTTTCACTCCCCACCAGTGAAAAGCTATGGTCATAGCAAATTTCTCTTGTTTTCTCAGTATACACAATTAGAAATCTTGCCTTTTGGCCTCTTAAGTTGCTATATCACTTGACTTGGAAAGGTACTCTGGGTGGCTGGAGAGATAATACAGCAGGTAGAGTCCCTGCTGCATGCAAACATCTGTGGTTTGATCCCCACCATCACCTGACTGCAGAGCCTGGAGTAAACCCTGATTCAGCACTGGCAGAAAGGAAGAAAGAAAGAAAAGGAGGGAGGGAGGGAGGGAGGGAGGGAGGGAGGGAGGGAGGGAGGGAAGGAGGGAGGGAAGAAGGATACCTGTGTGACCTTAAGGACTTATTTGTGGGATATTGAATTTTTTTTTAATCTTCTAATCATTGACTATTCCTTCTGGGTTTTTTTTTTTTTTGCCCCCTGGATACTGGTTTCATTCTATATCCATGTATAGTATAAAATATATACTATCTCATTTCACTCAGCATGATACTCTCCATGTCCACCCATTTATAAGCAAATTTCATGACTTCATTTTTCCTAATTACTGTGTAGTGATTCCTTGTGTAGATGTACTATAGTTTATTCAGTCATCTGTTCTCAGGCACGTAGGTTGTTTCCAGAGAATAGTAGCTATTGTGGCTATTGTGAATAATGCTGCAATGAACATAGGAGTGCAGATGGTGTTTCAGCATTGCGTTTTGGAGCCTCTGAGGTATATTCCTAAAAGTGGTATTGCTCGGCCAGCGATTTCTAGTTTTTTGAGGAATGCCCATATTGCTTTCCAAAAAGACTGGATCAGTTGGCATTCCCACCAATAATGAAGGAGAATCTCTTTCTCCCCGAATTCATGCCAGCACTGATTGCTCTTGTTCTTTTGGGTGTGTGTCAGTCTCTATGGTGTGAGATGATATATTATTATTGTTTTGATTTGCATGTCCCTAATGATTAGTGATTTATTAGAGTATTTTTTCATGTGCCTTTTGGCCATTTGAATTTCTTTGAATCTTTTGATGGGTCATTGGATTCTCTTTACTAGTATTTTGTTGAGGACCTTTGCATCTGCGTTCATCAGATCTATCAGCCTGTAATTCTTTGTGTGTGTGTGTGTGTGTGTGTATGTGTGTGTGTGTGTGTGTGTGGTGTCTCTGTAGGATATTAAGGTAAAGGCCCTCCCATTGTTCGTCGATTTGCTGGAGCGGGCCCAGTAACGTCTCCATTGGAGACTTTGTTGTTACTGTGTCTGGCATATCGAATACGTCACGGGGAGCTTGCCAGGCCCTGCTGTGCGGGCAAGATACTCTCGGTAGCTTGCCGGGCTCTCCGAGAGGGGCGGAGGAATCGAACTCGGGTCGGCCATGTTGGCTGCGTGCAAGGCAAACGCCCTACCGCTGTGCTATCGCTCCAGCCCCTGTAGGATATTGAACATTATTATAAAATGTAACCTACTAATGCACTTTGGTTGAATTACCTTTTTTTTTCCCCTGGCAAAATTCAGATAATAGTTTCAACTTTGCTACTGCTACTATGTTGTAGGAACATCCACAGAGAGTGTCTGAAGTTCAGTAGTGCTTCTGGTAACTAACTGCACTATTCTCAACAGAAAAGGGTACAATGACAAATTACGATGTTTCTCCAGGGAGAGTAACTCCAGGGCAGCTCATGTCCTATATTCAGCTCTTCAAGAACAACTTCAAAGCGCTTGTGAATCACTGTGGACTCCTGCAGCTCGGACTGGCCACAGCTCAGACTCTGCAGCACCCGCAGACTGCCAAGTGGGACAACTTCCTGGCCTTTGAAAGGCTCCTTCTGCAGGTATGTTGTTATGGAGCTTCTCAGAACACAAACAGTTGAAAATGTTCATATCCAAGGGAACACTTTGATACTTATTGTATTCTTAGTAATAAATCATATTGTTAACAGATTCTTCCATCATATTCTCTAAGTGACTCAAATGAAAATTTGAGTCATACTTTCCCATACCTATTTTTTTTTTATGTGGCATCTTTGAATTTTTTTTTGACATCATTGGTTTTTAACTCAGTGTTAAGATATTATTATTATTATTATTATTATTATTATTACTTTATAATTTGACTTTCCTCTGAAAACTTTTTTTAAGTTTTATGGCATTTGGACCCTTCTTGATTTTCATGGCACTTTATTTTATTTTATTCAATCCTGGCTATTTTCCCTCTAGAATATTCCTGCTGTTCACATTTCCTCTACCATTAATCTCTTATCCTTAAGCAATTTAAAGCCTGTGGCTTAAAATGTTACTTTAGTAAAAGATGAAGGAAGGTACAGTCAATTGGTGGTTTTAATGAAAAGATGTGTTTGTGAGATAGAACACTTTCATGACTAATGAAGTATTTTCATGGGAAGCTTCAAAAGAAAAATGATGTGCTTAAAAAATGGTAAAGTATTTCAGACTTATATAGAGTAGTGATGTCTATGTTCTCTCCATATAATTTGATAGACTCAATATAATTTGATAGCCCTTAATAATTACATCTACCCTTTTTCATTAAAAAAATAAAATTAATATAAAGCTTTAGCCTCTCACATACTCTTCCCTGCTCTGACTCTCTTTTTTTTATTTTCCCAAAGTAATTATAAGCGCTTTTTATTGTTTTCCTTTGTTTTTGTTTGGAGATCATATCTGGCAATACTCAGGGCTTTCTCCTGGTTCTGCACTCAGGGATCACTCCTGGCAGTCCTTGGGTGACCATATGAGATGCCAGAATTTGAACCCAGGTTGTCCACATATAAGGCAAACGTCATCCCCATTGTACTATTGCTGCGACCACACCCATTTTTATTAAATAGGAGCAATAGCACAGTGGGTAGGGTGTTTGCCTTGTACTCCGTCAACCCAGGTTTGACTCCTCCATCCCTCTCGGAGACCAGCAAGCTACCGAGAGTATCCCGCCCACATGGCAGAGCCTGGCAAGCTCCCCGTCGCGTATTCAATATGCCAAAAACAGTAACAACAGGTTTCACAGTGGAGTCATTACTGGTGCCTGCTTGAGCAAATCATTGAGCAATAGGAGGACAGTGCTACTGTGCTATTATTTTTTCGTAAATAATACTGAGTGTTGTGAAATGGGTTTTACTTTCATTTTTTTTTAAATTTTATTTTCATAAAGTTGTTCACAACAATTTGTCACATTCAGTATTTCAGCACCAATCTCACCACCATTGTACCTTCTCACAACCATTATTTTGAATTTTCCCACTACCAGCAAAACCCGTCTCGTATGCAGATGCTAAATAATTTTTGTATTGCTTGTTATGAATAGTAAGAGATGTCATGCAGCTACAAAAGTGGCTGCACACTCCTGGAATTCTAAACTTTTTTAAACATTTGGGGTCCGGAGGCATCTCTATGGCATGCTGCTGTCTTCTGAGACTCATTTGCTAGCCTCTGAATTAATGGTCATAATGTGCTTAAATGGTGCCCAGAGGCAGTTCGTGGGCATGATCACGATCATGATCATCCTGTTGTTTGTTGATTGCCTCGAACAGGCACCAGTAACGTCTCCTTTGTCCTAGCCCTGAGATTATAAAAAGTGCCACATTCAAGGCTCTTTCAGGGTTAGGAGAATGAGACCCATCATTGTTACTGGTATTTGGCATATTGGGTACGCCATGGGGAGTTTGCCAGACTCTGCCACGTGGGCAGGCTACACTTGGTAGCCTGCCAGGTTGTCAAAGCAAGAATGAGATAAGATGTTGCCCAGCCACAATCCTGAGCATGATTGCCAGGAAACCGGAAGAGCAGGGAAATCGGGGCAGGTCGCCCACCCCCAACTCCGTGAAGCCTAGAGTTTTCAGTCACTGGTTCAGCATACCTGGGTTTTTCAGTAGATTCATTCTCATGTGTGGTGAGGCTTGGGACAAGCCTGTAAAGGTCAACTGTGAATGTGGTGGTGATTATGTTCTGGACGTTTGTGGCTGCCAGCATTTATTTGGGGCAGGTGGAACACACCTGTCCCCCTCCGAGGTGCCCTGGTGAAATCAGCCTGACCTGGGGTGGGGAGACATCTCTGTAGCATGCTACTCTCCTCTGCGATTCATTTGTGAATCTCTGAATCATGGCTGTTAATGCACTTTAATGGCCTGATTTTGATATCTTTTGAGATTTATTTATGGGTCTCTGAAGCTAAGCCAAAAAATGAGCTTATATAGCTGAGTTGGAGGTGGTTTGTGGGCGTGGCTCCCACATACCTAACTTTTGGCTGTTTAATTTCTCAGGAAACTTGGTCCCAAGTTGTTGGGGTCTGGTTAGAAGCACGGTGGCAGTTTTGCGGTATCAGGAAGCCTGAAAGCACCATCAGGCTGCTGATGCACTCGTCCAGGTTTTACTTTTATAGAAGTGATGTCATTCTAGAAATGCTTCTGTTGAACAACTTGTTTCTCCCCTCAACATTCATTTTTTCTAAATTTTATTTTATTATAAAGTTGTTCACAATAATTCATTACATTTAATATTCAAACACCAGTCCTACCACCATTGCACCTTCCCACCACCTTACTTCGAATGTTTCCACCCCAAATCCCAAACCGTGCCTCCCAAAACAGAATAGAACAATTAATTTTGTATTGCTTGTTATGAATAATTTGCTAAAAAGGTTCTAATGAAGTTTCCTTAGAGAAAAGTGTGTGAAGTTGTTGCATTTCATCCTGGAGTCATTAAGCCCTTGTATAAGAGATTTCAAATACATTTGTTAAACCCAATTAAAACAACATTCTATTTTTAAGGTAATCCAAGTTGACTTGTATTGATTTAGTTCATTCCTTTAAATGATGCCCAGGTTCTGTGACTACAAACATGTCATTTATTTGCCCAGTTCATATTGCTGTTTACCTAGACTTCCCTTTAGTGTTTGTGAATGTGTGATGAATATCCTCGAACGTGTCTCTGATACACATGTAAAAGAGTATATGCCTTGGAAAGTGAGAGACATGCCTTGGGGAAGATTGTTAAATTGTTGAGTAAATGTATTTTTTATTATCAAGAAATTGATCATTAAAGATATTGAACTAGTTGGACCTCCTTGCTAGGTATGGATGACAACTTATTTCCCAGCATAGTGTCAAGCATGTAGTTTTATCAAATTTAAATGTTAAAAAACGTATTTATAAAACATTTTTGGTTGTATGTATGGGGTGGGGCACAGGAAACTCCTGAGCAGTGCTCAGGAAGTCTTGTGGGAACCCCACGTGCAATACTATATTACCTGGGCCAGTAGTTTAGTGCAGGGTTCTGAGGATATTGTTCTGCTTGGGCCCCCTGACAGTGCTGGGGCCTCCAGATTTATATTTGGTTGTGCTCAGGAGACCACATGGTACTTTGTGCTAGGCAAGTACCCTAACCACTAATACTCTCTCCTCACCTCAAAATGTGTATTTTTTAAAAAAATTTAATGTAGTATTATTGCTATTTATTCAGCCATTGATTAGGCTGATTGAATTGGGCATGAACTCCACTTTACTTTTTTTGCATTTTATAAATTTATTTATTGAATCATCATGAGAGCAGTTACAAAGCTTTTGGGTTTAAGTCTCGGTCATACAGTGATGAAACAGCCGTCCCTTCACCCGTGTCCTATTTCCACCACCAAAACCCCCAGTATATCCCCTATCCCACACCCTCCCCCTACCTGTGGGGCAGGTGATTTCCACATTACTCTCTATCTACTTTGATTACATTCAATATTTCAACAGCAGACTCACCATTATTATTTAGGATTTTGCCCCAACACTCAGATCTGCTGAAAAGGCAATTGTAGATAATTTGTTTTCTATTGCTGATTATGCTGGAGCGATAGCAGTGGGGCTGGAGCAATAGCACAGCAGGTAGGGTGTTTGCCTTACACGCAGCCAGCCTGGCCGAACCGAGTTCGATTCCTCTGCCCCTCTCGGAGAACCCAGCAAGCTACCGAGAGTATCTTGCCTGCATGGCAAAGCCTAGCAAGCTACCCATGATGTATTCAATATGCCAAACACAGTAACAACAAGTCTCAAAATGGAGACGTTACTGGGCCCGCTTGAGCAATTTGATGAACAACGGGAGGACAGTGTTTGTTTGTTTGCTGATTATGAATAACATATGATGTAGCACGGCTGCAGTAGTAGCCATGCAATTTTGGAATTCGAAATTTTAATAATTAAATCTGGAGGGATTTCTGTCAAAACCTGCTGGGTTCCGAGATTTGTTCTTGAGTCTCAGGGATCATGGTCGTTAAGCAGCTTGATCAGGAGCCAGAGAGGTCATTCATGGGCGGCGACCCAGGATCTCATTGGGGCGGGGAGGAAAAGGCCGGCTCTACCCCCATCCCATGAGACCCACATGTCTATCACTGTGGGCCCAAACCTGAGTGTCCAATGGCCTCTGGAGGATGGTAGTCACCGAGCCGCCAAGGGGGAGCAGGCAGAGGGACAGCATCCTTTCCCCCTTGGGGTGCCTGGCGCTGGTAACCTACTGTGGGGACCATACACATCTCTGCCAAAAGCCGCTGGGTTCCGAGATTTGTTTCTGAGTCTCTGGGATCATGGCCGTTAGGCAGTTTGATCAGCAACCAGAGAGTCCTTGCCACCAATTATATAGCTGAGCCGGAGATGGTTTGTGGGTATGTCTCCCACATACTTAACTTTTGGCCATTTACTTTCTTAGTAAACTTGGCCCAAAGTTGTTGGGGTCTGGCCAAAGGCACAGCAGCAGTTTTGGGGTATCTGGAAGTCTGAAGGCACCATCAGGCTGCTGATGCACTCGCCTCACAGGTACAGATTGACCTGCCGGCGGTACCATACCCCATCAAAATGCATATTCTTTTTATAAGAGATATTTGTGTTGGTTCCAGCAGTGCAGATTCTAGAAGACAGTGCTTGGGCCTTGCAGTGCTGAGGAGCCACCAAGGTCACATCCAACAGTACTGGTGGGGAGGACCTGTGCCGTCAATGATGGAGCCAGGCCTTTGCATGTGCCAAGCATGTACTCTCTTATTTTAGCAACAGCCCTGCCCCTGAATCTAAACATTCTTACAGTAAGTCAGTGTTCTCTCTTTGGGTACAGTTGAACTTGTAGTCTTCTGACTACTGATTAGCCTGAGCATTGTTTTTTAATCTTGTTTTGTTTTGGGACCACACCCACTAATGTCCAGGAGTTACTCCTGTCTGTGCACTTAGGATTTTCTTTCTGGTGGCATATGGGGGAACCATATGGGATGTGGGAGATTGAACCTGGGTTGGCTGCATGCAAGGCAAGCATCCTCCCTGCTATACTATCATTCCAGTTCTTCCTGAACATTTTTATCATAATTTTTTTGCTGTTTACTTTCTCATTCTTATACTTTGCATATTTGTTTTATTTGTGAGTAGCAGATAAGTGCTTTTTTTTTTTTCATTGCTGCTGTTGAAAACATGTCCAGCATGTCTGGTCAGGGCATTAAAAAAGGAAGTTATATTAAGAGTGAAAAGGAAGAATCAGGAATGTAATTATTTACAGATAATATCACTGCCCAAAAATCCAGGAGAAGCAATGAACCACAGCAAGGAACAAGAAAAAGGACATGAAAGAAATTTGCTAGACATGTGATCAATAGTCAAAAGTCAAGCATATTCCTATAAGCCAGCAAGAAACAGATAGTTGACTTTTCAAAAATTCAATTCACAGTGGCATTAAATGTTATATTGTTATGGTATTCTTATTACCATATGTAAGTGTTATATTAGATGTTTTAAGCTAGTTTAGAGGAGTTCTTTTCTAATTCTAAATGGCTGAATATTTTTAATTGTTTTATTACAAATGCGTGTTAGATTTCCTCTAATGCAGATTTTGCACATTTCAGATGTATATGTAGTTTTCCCATATTATGTTAGTGTGGTGAATTATAATTGGAATTATGTTTTATTGTTAGATAGTTGTTATTGAGTACTTGGTGTAAGTTCATCTTGTTCAGACATACATCATTAGATTTAGTTCACTAATATTTTATTCTTTTTTTTTGCATTTGTGTTCCTAAATGAGATTAGTTTAACATGTTCCTTTACTGTACTATGATGGTTTGGTTTTTGATTTTGTTGTTGTGTTGGGACCATACACAGCGGTGCTCAAGGCTTATTCTTGGCTCTGCACTCAGGGACCACTCCTGGCAGTGTTTGGGGGACCATATGGGGTGCTGGGGATAGAATCCAGGTGGGCCGTAGGCAAAGCAGTCGCCCTACCTGCTGTACTATCACTCCAGCCACTACCATTGTTAGTTTAGTAAAATCACAGTGAATTGCATGTTTTGTTTTTTCTACTACTTACATAAAGAGAGGAATTATTTGTTGCTTGAAAGGGAAATAACACTGCAGAATCACTAGGACCTATTATATTTTCAAATATTTTAAAAATGTTTTCGGATCTTTAGATTTTTATTTCCAATTGAATTTCTTGATTATTTACATATCCTTTGCACTCCTATTTCTTCCTGATATCATTTTGTTAGTTTCAGTTAGCTTAAATTAATCACCTACATTTTCAAATTTTTACCAGTATAAGTTAAAATAATTAAAAAATTGCTAGCTAAGTACATAGTTGTAATCCTGTTCTTGGAAAGAGGGATCCCAACAGCTCTGAGGAGGTTCTGGGGCCCTTCATGGTGATTCTTAGCCAACTAGACCAGCAGTTCAGTAAGAACCCGAGGAGATGGTGATTCCTGGTGGTGCTAGAGGGACTATATGGGATGCCAGGGATCAAACTTAGATCGGTCACATGCAAGGCAAGTGCCTTAACCCAGTGTACTACTTCTTTGGCACTTGTTTTGCTTATTTTTAATCCTATCCTTATTTCCTCATTTCTTCTATGTACTTTGTTTTTTTAATGTATACTAAAGTTTTTATTGTGAAATATAGAAATTTAAGATTATGAAATTCTTTCTAAAAACTATTATAGCTTTGCCCCCAGGTTTTTGTTTCTGTTGTTATTCAGTTCTAAATACTTCACAGTTGCTGTTATGATTGTAACATTTTTGGTTTCTTGTTTATGCTGCATTTTTTTTTGTTTTATTGTTTGGTTTTTTAGAGCATTACAAAGCGGTTCGTGATTGAATTTCAGTCATACAGTATTCCAACACCCATTCCTCCACCAGTGTCCCCAGGTTCCCTCCCATCATCCCCGACCCCTTGCCTGCCTCTTTTGGCTGGCATTTTTCTTCTCTCTCTCTCTCTCTCTCTCTCTCTCTCTCTCTCTCTCTCTCTCTCTCTCTCTCTCTTTCCATTTGTGGTTTGCAATATTGAACTGAAATGTTATCAAAAATATCCCTTACCTACTTTTAAGCCTCAGATCTTGTTCAACATGATTATTCCCAGCTATTATTGTCATAGTGGTATACTACATTATTCTTTAAGTTTATAAATGTACAGTGTCTTTTAAAAATATTTATTTATAGTTGATTATTGGATTGTGGTTGGAATGTATTTTGCATGGTATAATTTCCTTATTTATGGGACTTCCTTTGTACGTAAGAAGTTTTTATAAATATTCCACATGCGCCAAAAAAATGTTTATTTCCTCATTGTTGCCCCTTGGCTTATAATAATTATATAATGTTTACATATTATGTATGTTCGAATGTATATTATTATAAACACTGTAGCACTGTAGCACTGTCCTCCCATTGTTCATCAATTTGCTCGAGCAGTCACCAGTAACGTCTCCATTGTGAGACTTGTTGTTACTGTTTTTTGCATATCCAATACATCACGGGTAGCTTGCCAGGCTTTGCTGTACAGGTGGAATACTCTCAGTAGCTTGCTGGGCTCTCTGAGAGGGGCAGAGGAATTGAACCCACGTTGGCTACGTGCAAGGCAAACACCCTACCCACTATGCTATCTCTCCAGCCCCATTATTATAAACAATTATAAGGTAAAGGTAAAGGCCCTCCCGTTGATCGTCGATTTGCTCGAGCGGGCCCAGTAACGTCTCCATTGGAGACTTTGTTGTTACTGTGTCTGGCATATGGAATACTCTCGGTAGCTTGCCGGGCTCTCCGAGAGGGGCGGAGGAATCGAACTCGGGTTGGCCATGTTGGCTGCTTGTAAGGCGAACGCCCTACCCGCTGTGCTATAAACAATTATAAATAATTCATTTTAAGTTACAACTTAATTTCTTTATCTCCTTCTGACATGCATGTTTAAAAGTACTCACCACAGTTGAGTACAATATCATACCAGAAGTTTAATCTCTAGTTGGGTTTTGGACCACACTTTATGGTGCTCAGAGCTTACTCCTGCCTCTGCATTTAGGGATCACTCCTTCAATGCTAGCAGGGCTCAGGGGACAATATGGGGTGGAGATAAAACCTGGGTTGACCATGTGTAAGTCAAGTGTCTTACACACTGTACTATCTCTCCAGGCTTTTTTAAAAATTAATATATATTTTTTTGGTTTGGTTTTGTGCCTCACTCGGCAGTGCTCAGAGCCTATTCCTGCTTCTCTGCTCAAGAATCACTCCTGTTGGTGCTAGAGGGACCAGATGTTTTACCAGGGATTAAACCAGGGTCAGCCACATGAAGGCAAGCCCCTTAACCCTTGTGCTATCTTTCTGGGTCTTGCTGCCCATTGCATACTCACCAGACTTCCATCACCTGACCTGGGTGTCCATTGCCTGCTGCCAAGGATACCTTTTCAAACCCTGGGCGTCCATCGCCTGCTCTGGGGTGCTGCTGTTAGCTCCTTCCCTCTCTCCTACCCTGTTTTATGGACAGCCCCCTCATTTCGCTGCTGTCTACATCCCACCTGCTATCAGGTGAACTGCTAACTCCCAAATGTTATCACAGTACTTCAGAATAATGCACTAGAGTTTTCTTCCAAGAATGTTAGTTCATCAACTCACTAGATATTTCTGAAGGAAACTGGCATAGTATTAATGCTGAGCCATCTTAGACTGAGAGTTAGTTTTAGAAGCCTGTTTATTAGACTGCCTCAGATGTGCCACTCGTATTTGGTGTGTGGTCTTTTCAGCAAGTGAATGATCATAGAGTATGGGGGAAAAGAAGGACACACTTAAAATACTGAAGTCCTGGGGCTGGAGCACTAGCACAGCGGGTAGGGCGTTTGCCTTGCATGCTCCCAACCCGGGTTCGATTCTCAGCATCCCATATGGTCCCCTGAGCAATGCCAGGAGTAATTCCTTAGTGAAGAGCCAGGAGTAACCCCTGTGCATTGCCAGTTGTGACCCAAAACGCCAAAAAAAAAAAAAAAAACTGAAGTCCAGCGTGGATCCGATTGATGTATCACCCGGGCACTGATTTTTTTCCTGTCATTTGTGGGCTCTCAGGAAGTGCTTGAGTTTAGGTGAGCTTAGAAACTGGCTGTTTTTATTTTTTGTTTATGAACCAGCTCATGTTGTAGAGTGTGATGAGTGTAAGTGTACGTTGAGCTGCCCTTCTGATAATTGGTTTAAAAATTGAACATCAGAGTTTGAGTACGAAGGTAACTTTTCATTCCTTCCTTCCCCAACCCCCCAGAGGACTTGAGCCACCTAGATACAAATCATAGCCAACATTGAGAGCTGGTTCTTTCTTTTTTTTTCTTTCTTTTTTTTCTTTTTGGGTCACACCAGGCGATACACAGGGGTTACTCCTGGCTCTGCACTCAGGAATTACCCCTGGCGGTGCTCAGGGGACCATATGGGATGCTGGGAATCGAACCTGGGTAGGCCGCATGCAAGGCAAACGCCCTACCCACTGTGATATTGCTCCAGCCCCACTGGTTTTTTCTTTGGGAAGTCATTCCCATCACTCTCTCCATCTACTTTTCACTTCACTGGCCTAAGTAACATCTCTGTAAGAGAACAGAATGGGTCCTTTCGCATGTTAAGTTATTGCATTTCCCTTAATTGCTGTAAACTCAGTGTTTTTGACAGTTTAACCACTATGGGTGACAAATCTAAGTGTTGTTCAAAAGACTTCTTTTTGACTCCCCTCTTCTTTTAGGGAGACTACTTTTATCTGATTAGCACATTCAGGATTATAGAAATGAGAGGGCTGCCCGCCCTCTTATAAGAGAACTTGAGGAGAGAAGAAGAGGTGGACAGAAGGTAACAGCATCAGGAGTCAGAGGTCTTGGGCACAGGTGTGGGATATGTATGTTTTTAAACCGTAGTACCAACAACTCTGTAAGCATAAGATCCAGACAACAACGAACAAACTTAAAAGTGTGTCTGTTGCGGCCGGAATGATAGCACAGCAGGTTGGGCGTTTGCCTTGCACGCAGCCGACCTGGGTTCAGTTCCCAGCATCCCATATGGTCCCCTGAGCACCGCCAGGAGTAATTCCTGAGTGCAGAGCCAGGAGTAACCCCTGTGCATTGTCGGGTGTGACCCAAAAAGAAAAAAAAAAGTGTCTGTCAAGGAGACAGGCCAGGGAATAGGAGGGAAACTGGGGACAGTGTAGGAGGCTCCGAGGTGGTGGTGGGATTGGGATTGGAACATTTTATGCCTGAAACTCATCCATGAGTAATGTTGTAAATTATTGTGCCTTAATAAAAGCTTAAAAAGGAAAAAAATGGTATGCTAAATTACTGAATTGTTCTGGTCTCACAAGTCATTTATCTAAAGTCAATAATGGAATGACTGTTTATCCTATACCAAGTCAGTGATTTTGTTTTGTCCTCGAATGGCTTCTTTTAAGTTCCAAACCACAAGATTAGACTCGAAATATAATGGATCATTTAATGTTTTGAATTAAGAAATTGTTTTTCAAAGTTTGTGGGAGTTTATTAGAGCATTTCCCCAGAGGATTTAGACAGGAGCACCCCGACTGTGGTTAGCTGCCTCCAGTGCTGGAACCCATGGACAAAGTATGGAGTATTGGGGTGGGAGGAGTGCCCAAGAAGTCAGGTCGGGGCAGGTCTGCATGGGCTCTGCCACAACTTGACTGCTGGAGTCCAGCCAGTCCCACTGTGGCAAAGTCAAGCTGCCTTGACCCACTTGATCCACCTAGCATGGGAGCTGATCCCAAAGATCTCAAACCGTGGTCCTCAGGCCGGGATTCTACCCCTCACAGGAGAAAAAAAAAATGGGTCATTTTCATGCCATTCTTGACTTCAGCAACACCTTGAAGCAGGAGAGACAGCTCACCAGGCTGAGTACGTGCTGGCCACATATGGGAAGCTTGGGCTCCATCCTGGGCATCGCACTATCTAACTTTATAATGATTTGTCACATACAAAGTACTGGCTAAAACATTTGGACTGAGGTTGGGGTTGGGGGAGACAGGAAACAACGATTCCCAAAGTCAGATCCAAGTGTGATTTACAGACTAGGGAGTGTTTCCTGGAACTTTTTCTGAGAAGGAAAATAGTAGAGCTTGCTTGAAAAAATACCTCCTGGGTCTCTCTCCACTCTCTTTCTTATAACTTTGTTTTATTTATTTGTTAATTTTTGATTTGGGCACCACACCCATTGTTGCTAAGGCTTTGCGCTCAGTGATCACTCCTGGCGGAGCTTGGGGGACCGTATATGGGATGCTGATGATCAAACCCAGGCGGGCCGTATGCAAGGCAAGTACTTCACTTACTATGTTCTCTCTAACCCCTTTTGTATCTCAGCGCTCTACTCTCAGCACTTCTGACACCCAATATATCTGGGATTTTCCCACACCAGCCAAGTCTAACTCTCCATCAATACGTGGAGTACAGCTTCTAGACTATACACTTATACATCAATACACAGTACATTGGTACAGCTTAGAATCAGTTCCACAACACTGCCCTTATGGAGACCTCAGTTGCAAGTTTGGTCTTCCCCATCCTTCTGACCAACCAGCTGAATTGATTGGGTTCCAAGGACTGCTTTGTTTGGGTTAGGTCATTTGCAATAATGGCTCACAGTTGCAGGGAAACACTTATTTCCCTTTGCCAATTTATTGTAAAGGGTGTTACAAAAGTTACATGAGCAGCCAGGTTTAAGAGGTGCACAAGCTGAGGTCCAGAAGGTGTTCCAAGCCCAGGGGCTTCTGCCCACATAGAGTGGGGTTGTGAGATCCTCCCAGCCTGGAACTATATTCACCAAGCCCACGGTCCTCAAAATCCTCAGAAACTTATATGGAGGCTTCATTATTCAGTGTGGTTGATTACTAATTTAATTTTGAGTCCTCTCTCCTCCCTGAGGTTGGAAATTCCAAGTTTCTACTCATGGCTTGATTTTTTTTCTCATGACCAAGCCCAAGCAATGTGGAAGCCTACCAGAGTTACCTCTTTAGAACACACGGTGCTCCTATCACCCAGGATGTTCCAAGGAATTGAGGAGGAGCTCTGTGTACCAGGGACGGGGGTCAAAGACCAAGTACTAAAACAAAAGATGCTCTGAGTTGTCCTATCGCCCAGGAAATTACAAGGTTTGGAGGAGGTGTGTGCCGGGACCAGGGACAGAGCACTGGTGTGTGTTTCTCATGATGTCACTGGGTTTTTTCCAGCATTGCATCACAACAACTCCAAAGACAAGATTAACGAGGAACAGCTTTTCTCACTCCTGATTTCCGGCACTTCTGAGGCACAATCTTCGTCTTTCTCAGACTCTGTATCCCCTCCTCTCTTAGGGAGAGGACTGCTTTATCTGATTGGCACATTAGGGATGGCTGAGCTCAACTCTTCCTTTTCTCTTCCTGGGAAAGACCCTGCCTGTAAACCCTGGGTGCCCTGCTCTCTCTGGACCAGGGTCGGTGGCACACCAATCTCCTTGTCTTTCTTTCATCTTGAGCGACAGGGAGCAGGTCCTCTGCCCTGGTCGGGCCTGGCCTAGGATCCAGAGGAGAGGCTGCCTGGTTCTGGGATTTTTTGGAGCAGAGCAGCTTGGCTAAAAGAGCTCACATCCCATCACCCAGTCTGCCTTTACTAGTGACACAGGTGATAGAGTTGGAATTTTGTGTTCATAATACTCCATGTTATTTATCAGCTTGTTTACTACCAGAGTGAAAAAGAGGGCTACTCATTTCTTTCTTTCTTTCTTTCTTTCTTTCTTTCTTTCTTTCTCTTTCCTTCTTTTTTCCTTCCTCCCTTTGTTCTTTTTTCCAACCTTTTTTCCTTCTTTCTTCCTTTGTTCCTTTGTTCCTTTCTTTCCTCCCTCCCTTCCTTCCTTCCTTCCTTCCTTCCTTCCTTCCTTCCTTCCTTCCTTCCTTCCCTCCATCCTCCTCATGAAGAGCCCTACATTGATCACAGTTTTATTGAATAAAATGAGACATCTGAATATTTCTAGAGAATGGTTTAATAGAGATTTATCTCTGAACATTTTATTAAGCAGTTGTATAAGCATTTTCAAAGAGACATTGAAATCAGGAGGAGTGACATCAAGGTGAGCTTTCTTTTTTGATAATAGAGCTTAGATCAGTATAGTTTATTTTCCCTTCAGGAAATGAAAGGAACTGATTTTGCTAAAATACTATGACAACCTCTATGATTCTTCAGTTAAATTTACCCCACATATTATCATCGTGGAGATTGGGGTGCATCCTGAAACATTTCTTAATTTAATTGCACTTTTCCCCCTTGTGAGTTCATCTGATGGTGTCTGTGTATAGCCAAGGGTGTCTTAGAGTCAGAGAAAGGGATTTTCTCATTTGTTTGTCTTGATGATGGGGGTAGGGAGATACCATGTGGTGTTCACACAGCTCCGGGGCTCCTCCCTGTGATTCTCAGCCCACCTGCTGCTGTTTCAATACCAGGGCCCAAGGCTGTGGTGCTTTGGCCATGTAGTGCCGGGATCACCTGGGCTACCCCACATGCACCTGAACCCTTATACTATCTCTCTGACCCCTGAGATGTTCTTTCATTATTATAATTATTGTAAATTTATTTTGGCCAAGCCCAGCTGTACTCATGGTTTACTTCTGGTTCTGCTCAGGGATCACTGCTGGCAGTATTCAGGGGGATTGAACTTGGGATGGCTGCATGCAAGGCAGGCACATTACCTCCTATACAATCTCTCTAGCCTGGGTTTTTAATGTAGAAAGTGGATGAAGATTTTCCCAAACTTTGGGGTTCATTTGGTGACTTGGTGACTTTATTGTACTGGAAAGGCAAATGTGGCAAAGTCAGGATATTTGCTTGTTGGTTTGCATTTAGTGTTCACAACCTTGACAGAGGATTTATCTACTTTGGATATTCATCTCACATTAGCACATCTTATAAATTCAAGAGGTGATTTGGGGAACAGGGTTCCAGAGATTGAACCAGGACCTCGCATATACTATATAAGTGCTCTGATACTTAGCCACCCCCCCAGGCCCACCCCACTCTTTTTGGGTAAAACTTACTTTTTCGGTAAGTTTATGACTCACTGGTAAGAATAAATTGTGTTCATCTAAGTGATACTGAACTTTTCCCCCAATCTTCTCTAGGATCAGAGGATAGATGCCTCCGGGTGGGGTGACCTCTTATGACATCTCAAGATTTCTTGAGTAGATTTGTTATCATTCTAAAATGTCCTTACCCTGAATCGCTATAGTAAAATACAATCTACATATGTTTTTTTATATAAAAGTGCTATATTTACATTGTTTAAAAATGGCTAAAATAAACCCATGATTAGTTGTTCTAAAGCAATATCAATCCACAAATATTGATTGAATTTGCTTCCTGTTTGGTGTTTTCCTGTTTGGTGTATGATTCATGTTTTATACAATCACACAGTACTTTATTAGTAACAACTGATTACTCGTTTTGAATTAAAACTAAATTAGAGCACTATTCCTGGAATCAACCACATTTAAGAAATATTTATATTAAGAAGTATTAGTTAGATCAGCCGAAGAGAAACGACTTCTGGGTACCTTCTTTCACCACTAGTGCTGTTTATAATCTTCTCTGCATGTTGCCTCAGATATTCTTTGTGGGGTTGGAGTGTTCTACATTATTCTTGATTGCTAAGTATCAACTTTGGTATTTGTGTTATAGATTCCTATTTTTCACATGCTTTTGTGTGTGCAGGCACACACATACCCACCCACCCACACACACACACGCACGCACACATACATCCATTCCCCTCCCCCGCCACACACACACACACACTGTCTCTGTCTATCCCTATCAGTCTCTTCTTCTCTTCCAAGCACTGTAGGCTTACATTTAAAAATAAAACCAAACCAGAGCAGGGGAAACTTTGCTTCTGACAGAGAATGTTGAGTTGTTAACAATTGATAGCCACACTTCCTTCTTGGGGAAACCTTCCCTGAGTAGCTTTCTGCATCATCTTTTTATTTATTTGTTTTTCATTGACTGGCACTATTTTCTTCACATATTCATTGGTCCTCTCAGCTATACTGTTTGATAAATGAGACCAGCTATGTCCCACAGTGTTGAATCCTTTCACACATGTGCTTGCAGATAGGAACTGGAGAATTTGTTGTAAAGCACAGGGTTTACATGCTATGGATTGTCACCTTCAATAAAGGGATAAATGGTGACTTATCAGTCAAAAGGCATGTCTTGCTTTGGTCTTTTCTATGGAAGAGCCTTTTTACCTTTTGTGTATTGCACAAGGCCATTCAGAATAATGACCCTGTCTCTAGTTGCCCTTAAAAGTAGATAGGTCCTAGTTCTAGCAAATGAGACATCAATAGAAGTATTGTGGGTCACTTTCAAACTTGCACTGAAAGAATAAGAACCTAGCTTTCCTTTTACTCTTCCTTTCAGCATGCTGAAATGTAGCCGGTATGGCAAGTGGCCACCTTAAATTCTCTGAAGAAGCTGTATTGAAGGTGATGTTTGAGCAAGTATATGGATACACCATAGTCAGTCATGTTAAGATATTGTAAACAAGTCTTTGAACCTATTTGGTCTTTTTATGAGTGAGAAACATTTCTATTTTGTTAAGCCACTTTAATCTTGAGTCTTTGTGGCTATAGCCAAACAATCTAACTACATGTTCATTTGTTTCCCCCTGCATTTTTCATCATAAGAATTGTGCCATGTGCCTTGTATGGCTGATAATTTTATGATCTCATGGGGAATAATCAAAAGAATGGATTCTCCTGATGTTGTTCTCTTCAGAATCCCTAGATTTCTGGAATATTTTTAACAGAGTATGAGATATAACTGACTTTAATGTAATATGCATCTATTAGAATTTTAAATATTTCCAAAGAAGTTTGTGAAATACATACCTATGTTTATCCCTTAGGTTATCATGTGATTAGAGTCAATTAAAAGATCGTTTACTAACAAGGAATTTGGGTCAGCACTAAATTATGTCTCCTATGTGTCAGACTCTTAGTTTGGCCCTTGGATCAAAAGGCAAAAGCAAGGAAAGAAGAGAAATTTGTTGACTTCTTTGGTTAAACAGATTAAGTTACTAAAAAGACTCTTTTCTGTTCCCTTGTCCCATTCATCTGAGAGGTTCTAACTAATCTGTGGATAGATTAAAATGTTCTCAGAAATAGAAATCTTCTTTTTATTGCTTTCTCTTCTCCAGGGATACCACTAGTTGTTCTCCAGCTCTTGACAAGAGAGGTGTCATGTCGTAGTGGAAAGCTTTTTCCAAAGGAATGTGTTCTATTCTGTTCCGTGTAACAGCTGTCTGTTGGGCATCTGTTATCCACCGGGTGGTAAGGTACAAAACAAACATGTGCAGCATAGTTTAACACGCATGTGCAATACGGTTTAACTGGTTATGAGAAACAGGTGTCAGTGCACTAATATCATTTGAGCCATTCACCCGTGTGAGCTGAGTGGGATTTTCAAGGTGAATTTGAATATCCAAGGACTGAGTATTCAGTGGTGCCTCAGTTAGAAAAATAAGCCCTATTCTAACCACCCAATTTATAAATTAATTCTTTGATATATTGACTCAGATTTGTGGACTATCTAGCAGATGTTGGATAAGTTTAGAATCTGACCCTGGTCCTATCAGTAGTGTTAGAGCTTCATTGAAACCTGAATCTTTCTGAACTGAAGCCATTCATGCAGTTTTGCACTGTGTATTACTGTGTAATTATAGTTTTGAGGAAGGTGTCAAATAACTGACTGCTTTCTCCTCATGTCAGATACAAACTTGTTCTTTGTGTGTGTGTGTGTGTGTGTGTGTGTGTGTGTGTGTGTGTGTGTATGTTTGTGTGTGGGTGAGAGGGCATATCCAGTGGTTAGTAGGGGGCACACCTGGCTCTGTGAATAGGGGCCACTCCTGTTAGTAACTAAAGCTATTACTGGGTCTGTGTTCAGGGGTGCTCCTGGCAGTGCTTTTGGGACCATAGATGGTGACTGGACTTGAACCAGGATTGTAACATTCATGCTAAGCAGACCCCTTAATATTTATACAGTATCTCCCGACCTCAGACTTGCTCTTTTTTAAATTATGCATTCAACAGTCTGTATTTTTTCTCTTTATTAAAAGTAGACTATAGACCAAACATGATTGTCACCCATTGCCTCTTTTGCAAACCACAGCACCCAAAGGGAGAGAGAGAACAAAAGGGAATGCTCTCCAGAGGCAGGGTAGGATTGGGGGGCTGGGGGGATGGGAGGGATACTGGGATCCGTGGTGGTAGGAAATGGGCACTGGTAGAGGGATGGGTATTTGATCATTGTATAATTGAAACCCAAGCACAAAAATTTGTAAGTCTACAACTGTACCTCATGTCTCACTAATAAAATAAAATAAAATAAAATAAAAAAACGGGTACTTGATCACTGTATAACTGAAACCCAAGCACAAAAATTTATAAGTCTATAACTGTACCTCATGGTGTTTCACTAATAAAAAAAAACCACAAAAAAGTTATTTTAAAAATTTTATTTTGTGTTGTTAAAGTAATTCAAATATTTGATTACATTTAATATTTGAACACCAATCCCACTATCATTACACCTTTCTACCACCATATTTGGGATGTTTCCATCCTGAACCCCAACCCCTGATCCAAAGCAGAACTGAAATAATTTATTTTGTATTTTTTTAATGAAGCTACCGAGAGTATCTCGTCTGCACGGCATAGCCTGGCAAGCTGCCTGTGATGTATTTGATATGCCAAAAACAGTCACAAGTCTCACAATGGAGACATGACTGGTTTGCTCGAGCAAATCGATGAACAATGGGAGGACAGTGCAGTGCAGTGTTTGTTATGAATAAACTGCTGAAAATGCTCCCAAAAAGTTTCCTTAGAATAAAGTGTGTGAAGATTGTTGTATTTCACCCAGGGGCCATTAAACCCTTCTATACGAGATTATTAACATGTTTTAGAGGTTGAGCCTTGTGTGCTTTTATATATATATATATATACACACACACTCACATATGTATTTTTTTATGTATATCTATAAAAATATATTTCCCTCTAAGATTGGTTGCCTGCCTTCTACTTTAAACCCCATCAAATGTGGTGCACAACTCTTGGAATATGAGTAGTGCGAGGTATGAGATGTCGTGTGGCCACGTTTGCAATATGTTCACTCATGGGTGGAGCTCGGCCCAAACATGTGGAGAGCAGCCATGAGCAGTTGAGTTCTGGAGGTTTTCGGCTGCCCAGGCTGGGTCCCTTGAGGCAGGGAGGGGCCTCACCCACCCCCTTCCGAGGTGCCCTGAATGAAACAGCCTGGTATGGAGTCCGGCAGCATGGCAATGGTGAGTAATTTTATGCTCTGTTCTGAGAGAAGGACAATGAATCTCTGGATTATGGTCATTAAGATTATCTGGTGCCAGCCAGAGGTGGCTTGTGGGCATGACTGCCAAATTGCTGGAAACAGGAGGAGATGAGGAGAGGTCACTCATTCCCAGTTCTGTTGAACCTGGAGTCCTCATTCATAAGTCCTGCATGCTTGGATTTTCTGCGGATTCACTCGTGGGTGAGGCGTGGCCCAAGAGTGTGGAGAGGGGCTGTGAGCCTGGTGGTGGTTGAGTATTGGAGGTTTTTGACTGCCCGAGCTGGGTCCCTTGTGGGAGGGGAGGGGCCTCATCCTTCCCCACCCCTTTCCGAATGCCCCAAATGAAATAGCCTGGCACTGGGAAAAGTTTTTTTTTTTTAACTGAATCACCATGAGATACACAGTTACAAAGTTGTTCATGATTGGGACTCAGTCATACAGTGTTCTAACACCCATCCCTTCACTAGTGTACATTTTCCATCACCAGTGTCAGCAGTTTCCCTCCTGCCATCTCTCCACAGCCTGCCTCTGTGGTAGGCACTTTTCTTCTCTCTCTCTCTTTCTCTCTCTCCGCTCCCCTGTCCCTCCCTCCTCTCCTCCCTCCCTCCCTCTCTATTTCTCTCTCGCTCTCTCTCTTTTCTTTTGGGCATGACCCGAGTTCAGTTCCTCCGCCCCTCTCGGAGAGCCCCGCACGCTACCGAGAGTATCTCGCCCACATGGCAGAGCCTGGCAAGCTACCCTGATGTATTCGATAGGCCTAACACAGTAACAACAAAGTCTCCAATGGAGACGTTACTGGGCCTGCTGGAGCAAATTGATGAATAACTGGAGGACTGTGACCCGTAACTGTGTCTGAAAAGTTACCATGTATATCCCTTTACCTGCTTTCAGCACTCAATTCTTGTCCAGAGTGATCATTTTCAACTCTCATTGTCATAGTGTTTCCTTCTGTATCCTAACTGCCCCCATTACCATTTGTGGCAAGTTTTCAACCATGGACCATTCCTTCTGGCCCTTCTTTCTACTGTCCTTGGATATTAGTCTCATACTGTATTTTCTATATACCACAGATGAAGCGCCAGAGCTGTAGCGTAGCGGGTAGGGCATTTGCCTTGCATGTGGCCGACCCGGGTTTGATTTGTCCACCCCTCTCAGAGAGCCTGGCAAGCTACCGAGAGTATTCCGCCCCCACGGCAAAGCCTGGCAAGCTACCCGTGATACATTGGATATGCCAGAAACAGTAACATGTCTCTCAGTGGAGATGTTACTGGTGCCCACTCAAGAAAATCAGTGAACAACAGAAGGACAGTGACAGTGACAGTGACCACAAGTGAATGCAGTCATTCTATGTCTGTCCCTTCCCTTCTAACTCATTTCACTCAGCATGATACTCTCCATGATACTCTCCATACTACTCCTCAGCAGATTTTTATTGAAACCACATGAGACTAGCACACATCTCTGTATGCATATGCAATCACCATTTCAGTTTTCTCCTGCAATGTATTTTATTTAATGTTGTTCTTGTACCCCAGTCACATTAAGATATTATATTTTGTATAGAAAAAGATAGATATAAGTGGAAAAACTGGGGGTAAAATAGCCCAGGTAAACGTCTTGTTCCATTGCCCAGGGAACATTGCCAGATTTGGGGTTTGTGAGAAGTGTGCCAAGCATCTGATTGGAAAGTGGCCACTGGGTATATAGGCTAAGTAAATTGTTGCTTTTAAATGGGATCCACCTTAAAAGCAGTGATATCATATGTTATTCCAGCTGGAAGCCAGGGTTACTAATCAGGCCAAGTAAGTGCAAGGCTTACTATTTGGGTTTGGAACCTCTTGTGAGTCTACCAAAAATGTTTCAAATGCAGGTGGTAAGCCAGTAACTGAAGGCAGCTCTGGGCGGATCTTCACTTTGTGGAAAAACAAGAAGGGTGCAACCATTCTGGGCTGCTTGGTGAAAAGGGAACTTATAGTGTTTGGAAGCATCGGATAAAACTTCTCTCTTGAACCACTCACTCCCTCTAGCTGTTTGTATTGTCATAGTTCACTCATTGATTGTTGAATTACTTTTTTCTTTTTCTTTTATTTTTTAATTTTTAAAAATTTTTATTAGAGAAACACCATGAGGTAACAGTTGTAGACTTACAAATTTTGTGCTTGGGTTTCAGTTATACAATGATTGAGTACCCATCCCTCCACCAGTGCCCATTCTCCACCACCGCTAATCCCAGTATCCCTCCCACCCCCCACCCCCCCAATCCCACCCCGCCTCAGTGGCAGGGCACTCCCTTTTGTTCTCTCTCTCCTTTGGGGTGTTGTGGTTTGCAAAAGAGGAATTGAATGGCAATCATGTTCGGTCTATAGTCTACTTTCAGCATGCATCTCCCATCCTGGGAGGATCCTCCCAACACCCTTTATTTGGTGCTCCCTTCTCTATCTGAACTGCCTTTACCCCTAGAGTGTGCGGCTGGCCTCCAGCCCATGGAGTAAACCTCCTGGTACTTCTCTCGGCTATTCTTGGGTGTTAATCTCCTATTTTGTTACTTTATGTTCCCCAGATGAATGCAATCTTTCTATGTCTGTCCCTCTCTTTCTGACTCATTTCGCTTAGCATGATACTTCTTTTTTCATTTTATTTTTAGAATCTAGGTTCTGAAGAATGGAAGAGTGTAGCATTCTATAATTGCTTTTTTTTTTTAAGTATAATTCAGCTATGGAGAAACCAAGTCTGTTTCTTTGTTGGTTTTGTTTTGTTTTGGTTTGGCTTGGGGGGCCGCACCTGGCAGTGCTCAGGGCTTACTCCTAACTTTGTGCCCAGGGATCACTCCTAGCAGAACTCGGAGGACCGTAAGGGGTGCTGGGGATTGAACCCAGGTCTTCCATGTGCAAAGCAAGTGCCCTACCTGCTGTATTATCATACTGGCCCCTAAGCCTTGTTTTTCAATACCCGTTCAATGAATGTGTTGGGTACCACACATTCAGCCTGGTTTATATATTTTGGGCAGGTAGAGGCTGGTTTCACGTAGGTCAGTACCTACAGTAGGCTTGTGCATAGATTTCTGTTCCTTTGTTTTGTTTTGTTTTAATTTCGTAAAGGGCAAGATAGGTTGACTTGTTTATTTATTAATTTTTTAGCTTTTTGGGTCACACATGGGTCTGGAGTGATAGCACAGCGGTAGGGTGTTTGCCTTGCGCACGGCTGGCTGAGCCAGGTTCGATTCCTTCGCAATTTCTGTGCCCCTCTCAGAGAGCCCGGCAAGCTACTGAGAGTATCTCACCCACACGGCAAAGCCTGGCAAGCTACCCGTGAAGTATTCGATATGCCAAACACAGTAACAATGAGTCTCACAATGGAGACATTACTGGGCCTGCTAGATCAAATCAATGAACAACGGAGGACAGTGGATCACACTGGCCATGCTCAGGGGTTACTCCTGGCAGTGCTCTGGGAACCACATGGGATGCCAGGGATTGAACCCGGGTTGGTCATGTGTAAGGCAAATGCCCTAGCTGCTGGACTATCACTCTGGACCCTTGACTTTCTTACTGATTGATCATTTTTTGGATGGTGTTTTTTTTTTCTTTTTGGGTCACACCCAGTGATGCACAGGAGTTATTCCTGGCTCTGCACTCAGGAATTATTCCTGGCGGTGCTCAGGGGACCATATGGGATGCTGAGAATTGAACCTCGGCCAGCCACGTGCAAGGCAAACACTCTACCCGCTATGCTATCGCTCCAGCCCCTGGATGGTGATTTTTGGTGAAGGTTGCGAACCCTTTAGAAGAGAAACATTTCTTTAGGATCTTTTGGTGAGGATCCCCGAGGATTTGGCCTGGTTCATCCAAGCATCGTGACTAAGCATCTGTGTTTTAGTGTTTTCTGTTCGTCCCATCTTTATTTCTGGCAAGGGATGCCACAGACATGAAATGGTGCTGAACCAAGGCTGATCGCTCGCCCCCCTCTCACTTCTTTAGAATGTATTCTCATTGAAGTGATAAATGTCAAATGATCTCAGTCTCCCAGAGAGCCATTCTTTCAGCAGAGGGCTGTATGTGGATTTGACTCCGTGTTTTCCATCAGGGCCAATGCTCGTTTATGGCTTGCTGGATTGTGTGGGATCCTTTTGCAAATATTATGGAAATACTTCTTCTAGGGTAATTTATGTCATTTTATATTTGTGCAGAAAGAAGCCTCCACTGTAGGGCACTCGCATATGTTTTGTAACAAGGTTTTACCATATGTTTTTTGAGTAGGAGTCTTCCCAAACACGGTATGCAGGGACCCTGTTACTATTTATTTTATTCTCCTGATTATGAGTTCTTAAAAAAGTGACGAGCAAAGCAGAATTACCAAAGGGCCCATTTCAGGGGAAAATATGTGTTAAAAATGGACAGATTACCACACTGCCACATGAAACTGTTTCTCTTATTATCCACTCACGTGCTTTTGAGAAATCTTTATTGTGGTTTGACAAGAGAGCACAAGAAATTCCTTTCCATTCCCAGTCAAGTAGAGTTATTTTAGATTTTTTTTAGCAAGTTGCTGTCTTGTTTAGTGTTGGTGTTTTGTTTGATACATTCATGTTTATTTATTTATTTATATTAATGAAACACCATGAGGTACAGTTGTAGACTTACAATTTTTTGTGCTTGGGTTTCAGTTATACAACGGTTGAGTGCCCATCCCTCCACCAGTGCCCATTCTCCACCTCCAATGCTCCCAGTATCCCTCCCACCCACCTCCGTCCCCCCCCATCCCACGCCATCCCTGTGGCGGGGCATTCCCTTTTGTTTTCTCTCTACTTTTGTGTGCTGCGGTTTGCAAAAGATGCATTGAGTGGCAATCATGTTCGGTCTATAGTCTACTTTCAGCATGCGTCTCTCATCCTGGGAGGATCCTCCCAACACTTTTTATTTAGTGCTCCCTTCTCTATCTGAGCTGCCTTTTCCCCTAGCATGTACGGCTGGTCTCCAAGCTATGGAGTGAACCTCCTGGTACTTATCTCAGCTATTCTTGGGTGTTAGTCTTCTATTTTGTTATTTTATATTCCCCAGACGAATGCAGTCTTTCTATGTCTGTCCTTCTCTTTCTGACTCATTTCACTTAGCATGATACTTTCCATGTAGTACCACTTGTATGTAAATTTCATGACTTCATCTTTTCTAACAGCTACATAGTAATCCACTGTGTAGATATACCAAAGTTTCTTTAACCAGTCATCTTTTCTAGGGCACTCGGGTATTTTTTCCCAGATTTTGGCTATTGTGACTAGTGCAGCAATGAACATAGAAGTGCAGATGTCATTTTGACTGTACTTTTTTGCCTCTCCAGGATATATTCCCAGGAGTGGTATTGCTAGGTCAAATGGGAGCTCAATTTCTAATTTTTTAAGAATAGTCCGCACTGTTTTCCAAAAGGGCTGAACCAGTTGGCATTCCCACCAGCAGTGAAGGAGAATCACTTTCTTGCCACATCCACGCCAACACCGCTTGCTTTTATTCTTTTGGATGTGGGCCAGTCTCTGTAGTGTGAGATGATATCTCATTGTTGTTTTGATCTGCATCTCCCTGATGATTAGTGATGTAGGCCATTTTCTCATGTGCCTTTTAGTCATTTGGATTTCTTCTTTGGGAAAGTTTCTGTTCATTTCATCACCCCATTTTTTGATGAGGTTGGATGTTTTCTTATTGTAGAGTTCAACCCGTGCTTTGTATATCCTTGATATCAACCCCTTATCAGATGGGTATTCGGTGAATATCCTTTCCCATTCTGTAAATTGTCTTTGTATTCTGGTCACTGTATCTTTTGAGGTGCAGAAGCTTCTTAATTTAAGATATTCCCATTTGTTTATTTCCGTTTCCACTTGGTTGGTCAGTGGAGTGTCATCTTTGAAGATACCATTAGCCTCAATATCATGGAGGGTTTTTGCCGACCTTGTCTTCAATGTATCTTATGGATATTGGCCTGATGTTGAGATCTTTATTCCATTTTGATCTGACTTTTGTGCATGGTGCTAGGTCGAGGTCTAAGCCCATTTCTTTTTTGCATTTGATTTTCCAGTAATGCATGCACCATTTGTTGAAGAGGCTTTCCTTGTTCCACTTCACATTTCTTGCTCCCTTATCAAAGATTAGATATTCATACATTTGTGGTTGTGTTCATGGATATTCTACCCTGTTCCATTGGTCTGCGGCCCTGCCTTTGTTCCAGTACAATGCTGTTTTAATTATTACCGCTTTGTAGTAGAGCTTAAGGTTGGGGAGGGTAATGCCTCCCCATGTCTTTTTCCCAAGAATTGCTTTAGCTATTCGTGGGCGTTTGTTGTTAGATACATTCATGTTTTAAGTTGGTTTTCTTGGCAATCTTTTGGGTTCATAATTTTAAAAAAAACCAGGAAATTAAATGGGAAAATTTGAGTTTGATATTCCTGACTGTTAACTCTCATGGGAAAATAAAAACTTTTTCTTAAATCTTGTTGAATATATGACATTCATGCTTAAAAAAAATCTATTTCCTATAGTTTTAAAATTTGGTAGAAAGCATTTTTAAATATAAAGATAATATTATAAAACATATATAATGGAGCGATAGCACAGCGGGTAGGGTGTTTGCTTTGCACACAGCCAACATGGCCGACCCGAGTTCGATTCCTCTGCTCCTCTCAGAGAGCCTGGCAAGCTACCGAGAGTATCTTGCCCGCACGGCAAAGCCTGGCAAGCTACCCGTGACATATTAGATATGCCAAACACAGTAACAAGTCTCACAATGTTATTGGGCCCACTCGAGCAAAATGGATGAACAATGGGAGGACAGTGACAGTGACAGTGCCTATTTAAATATGATAAATACACTGACCAAGTCATAGTCATAATTCTTCTCTCTATGGACCAGAATAATTCCTAATGGCGCTAACCTTACTTCAAGTCTCCTGAATTTGTATGCTTCTTGGGAAAATGCACTGATGCTATTATTCCTGTTTAGCATGATAAAATAATAGAATAAACAAGTGGAAAATATAGACCAGAGTTTACTTACTTTGGTTTAGTAAAATAAGTGGTGCTCAGAGGCTACTCCTGGCATATTTGGTCTGGATTCGCTCCCAGCACTACTAAGGGGACTGTGTGGTACCAGGCATTAATCGTGGGTTTCCTGCATGCATATATCACACTAGCCCTCTGACCTGCATCCTTGGCCCCATGATTCATGTTTTTAGCAAATTTTATTTACAATAAGCTACAATAATTGGTTTATAATGCTAAAAATGACTCTTATACCTCCTTAAGTTTACAAGCCTTACCATACCCACCACTGAAAATCCATACCTGTCACATGATCAGAATTATTCCCACTGCCCTTTTCTGTTTGGGCTAGAGTTTGGAAGCAAAGAAAGTTTTTGCTCTTATAGAGGGCTAATGAAATGACCTTCAAATGAAGATTATTTTTTTACGTGGCCAGAATACAAAATCTGTCTTTCTAACAAACGCATATTTATTGGATTCCTACTGCCTCCTCAAAAAAAGTGCAATCAGCAGTGTCTCTGCTGCTGTGAAACTTTCCAAAACTCCTGAGATAAGCAGTAGACAATTAAATCATAACAGCGGATTTTGAGTATTTCTTGGGTGTGGTGCTATTATTAGATATTAGGAGGTGCTTCAAAAGCTAGTTTTATTTCTCTTTTTTTTTTAAAAAAAGGTGTCTCTTTTTTTAATTGTAACTGTGGTAACATGCTTACAATAAAGTTCACATTTATGCTTATGGTATGCATGTTTACTACACTTCCACCACCTCCAAAGTGTCAAAGACTATCCCACTGTCCTGGGATCACTTTTTTTTTTTTTAATAATTTATTTCTTTATTGAATCACTGTGGGAAAAGTTACAGAGCTTTCGGGTTTAGGTCTCAGTCATGTAAATATCGAACACATTTCCCTTTACCAATACTTATTTTTAACCGCGAACCCCAATAGAACCCCACCTCCCACCCCTCCCAATTCCTGTGAGGCAGATGAGTTCTAGTTAATACTCTATCTACTTTGACTAGATACATTGTTTCGATAGAAGATGCACAATTATTGTTTAGAGTTTACGCCCCCCCCCCAATCAGACATGCTGAAACAGCGTTGTGAAATGATTTGCTTTCTACAACTTGGTTTAAGAATAAAATGATGTCGTGCGGCCGTCATAGCGGCCGCGCAGTTTTGGATTTCTGCTATTTTACTTATTGACCCTGGAAGAGTTTCTATTAAAAGTTAGATAGTTAAGAGATTGGTTTCTGTGCCCTGGAGTCGTGGCCGTGCCGGAGAGCCGCTCGTGGGGGGCAGCTGGCGACCTTGGTCGGGCGTGAAGGACGGCCCATTACGCCCCCCTTCCCATGAGGTCCCTGCCGCTCCCACCACCCCCAGCTCAAACCTGCTGTCCACAAGGCTCCCGTGTGGCCGCCATCTTTCTTTCCAGAGAGGAGCGGGCGAGCCCCTGGGATCACTTTTAATCAGCCTCTTCCTCCCTATTAGTCCTCTTTCTCCTCCCTGTCCCCTCCCCTTCCCCTCACTTAGTAACCTCAGTTCTGTATTCAAAGGCAAGGGATTGTTGTTATTAGATACTATACATTCCTTGGCTTTGTTTTTTAATATACCACATTTGGGTGAGATCAACTGGTATTTGTCCTTATTTCTCTGACTTATTTAACTCAACATGGTTCCCTTTAGTTCCATCAAAGTTGTAGAAAACTCTTTTCTTATAACTGTATAGTATTCCATTGTGTGTGTGTGTGTATATATATATATATGATTTATATATATGTGTATATATATATGTGTATATATATATATATATATGATTTCTTTATTCCTCCGCCCTTCTCGGAGAGCCCAGCAAGCTCCCGAGAGTATCTTACCTGCACAGCAAAGACTGGCAAGCTCCTCATTACGTATTCCATATGCCAAACACAGTAACAATTCTCACAATGGAGATGTTACCGGGCCTGCTCAAGCAAATTGATGAATAACTGGAGGACAGTGACAGTGACATGATTTCTTTGTCTAGTCATCTGTTGTTGTGTATTTGGGTTGTTTCCATATCTTGGCTATTGTAAATAGTGCTGCAGTAAACATAGGTGTGCATGTGTTCTTTTATGACTACTGTTTTTGTGTTCTCGGCATAGATGCCAAGAAGTGGAATCACTGGGCTATGGGAGAATTTTGATCCTTTATATTTTACCTCCCCAAGCGTTAAACAGGAAACTCAGTAGACACTCCTGGTGACCTTGGCCAGCGTGGCCAGAATTCAGTGCAAGGGCATGAGACTGTATGGACCCTGCAATGCTGGAGATTACTCAGAAAACTTTGGTGGTGCACAGGAGTCTCCACAACTAAACCCAGTGATGTTTGGAAGATGTTTGGGGTGAGAGATCAAACCTGAGCACCCAACCCCATACTATCTTCCTGGCCCCAGATATTTTATGTTTCATAAAATGCTGGTTTTCAATTGATAAAGAATATATTGCTGTGTTTTAACATATGAATTACTTTGTTTTTAGAATGCCACAGTCCCTTATATGTGCGTTCATAATTGACACATTAATTATAGCATACTTAATAGTTTTTACATCCATTTCTCTGTTAATGCTGACTAACAAGTATTTCAGAATTTATACATCTATGATCCCCCTTTAATTAGACTGTGTATGACATATGTAACATGCCCACACGGCAGAGTCTGGCAAACTCCCCGTGGTATACCCAATATGCCAAATACCAGTAACAATGATGGGTCTCATTCTCCTAACCCTGAAAAAGCCTTGAATATGGCACTTTTAAAAAAAAAAAATCTCAGGGCTAGGACGAAGACGTTACTGGCACCTGCTCGAGGCAATCGACGAACAACAGGGTGGTCGTGATCATGATCGTGATGACATATAAGAAACCCAACAGTACATGTTGTTTCATTGAATATGTAGTTCCTTACATGTGATAAGATATTTTCTTGTTATTTTTACCTCGAGTTTAAGGAAACCTTTGTAAGAAAGGCAATTTATTAGTTGAAGCAACAGAAGATGAAAGAACTTACAACTTCCACTTAGGTGAAATATATATGCCTATATACACATACGAGATAATCATGGTTTACAAGTAAAAGTCCTTTAAGAACACTAATTTAACCGAAATTTTCTCTTATTGTAAAAGATCATTTGAGGAATATGAGGCTGATCATATCTGTATCTTGAAATAATCTTGAATCTTGTAAAAAAAACTTTATCATCTTTCTTTTGTCAGAGCATTCTCATTTTCACCATTCACTTTGTGAAATCACTATGAGGTTTGTACTGTGACAGGGCAGAAACAATATGGCAAGATAGGAGAAACATATGTTTACCTTCTCTGTTATCACAGCAGATCTGCATGAAACCTGGATGAGTTTTTTTAGAAACTGAGCTTCCATCCTCACAAATGAAGCTTTCCCACAAAAGACAAAGGAGAATTCCCAGATAAATTTGAGACAATGAGACATCATCGCCAAGAGACAAAGCTCAGTGCAGTGCAACAAGCTCCATGTAGGAAGAGATTTCTAAGGTGTTGAAATTTACCCTAGGATCACAGGTGGAGGTTGCCCAGAACACCTGACACACTAATCCTATAATCCCAAACTTAACACACTGCAATGGGAGATAAGATGATAAGATGCTCTCTGGTATTGGAAGAGTTAACCTGATATTGAATAGAAGTTAAAACGTGTGTGTAGATTTGTTAAAAAAAAGATAATATGTAGAGTAAAAATAAATATGTCATATATAGGCACAGGGCTGGAGCGATAGCACAGCGGGTAGGGCGTTTGCCTTGCACGCAGCCAACTGGCCGACCAGAGTTCGATTCCTCCGCCCCTCTCGGAGAGCCCGGCAAGCTACCGAGAGTATCTCGCCCACACGGCAGAGCCTGGCAAGCTCCCCATGACGTATTTGATATGCCAGACACAGTAACAACAAAGTCTCCAATGGAGACGTTACTGGGCCCGCTCGAGCAAATCGACGATCAACGGGAGGGCCTTTACCTTTACCTTTTATATAGGCACAAAAACAAAAAATTAATATAGTTATAAGATCAAAGTGTTATTGCATTTTACAAATTATTTACAGAGTTAAAATGTTTTGTTTGTTTTTAAATGTATGTATTTGTACTAACTTTGTAAGGTAACTGTTCCTCTCTCATCACCTGTCCACCACCTGTTAGGAAGCAGGCTCACATGCTTTACATACATAGTCTTTATTTAAACTTTATGTTCTAGATACTATTTTACAAAAGAGGAAAAATAACTTAGAGAAGTTGAATATCTTCCTAAGATTGCAAATAAATGGTGGAGCCTGGATTCCATCCTGGCTCTGGCTGACCGCAAAGTCCATGTTAGCAACAATTGTACTACAGCTTCAAAAGTCATATTTTAAAATGCAAATTAAAATAAATGTCATTATCAAGTTACATATCTTCTACAGGAAATGCCACTCTACTTATTTATAAGCAAAACATCTGTACATCAGTTCATTGGAAAATAGAAAGTCAGACTCTTGAATTTTGATTTTTTTGCAGAAATGACTTGGTTTTGCTTTATGAATAAAGAAAGAAAATTTATTCGAGAAGCAAGCCTCTCTGGTATATCTAATTCACTTTATTGGCCACTTTTAAGTCATCCATATAAATGACCAGTAAGACATTTAAGAATGGAGGCGTTGGTGCTTTTTCTACTCTAGAGAAGCCTGTAATCTCTCTTGAATACACATTTTCCTCTTTTTCTCTCCCCTCACATATTTCTAGGTAAGTTTCATTCAATTAAAACTATTAAAAGAAGAAGGAAAGAAAGAAACTAAAAGAAAGAGAAAAGGAAGGTTGGGATAGAGAAAGGTTCACTAAGTTGATGATGGTTGGAGGCATCACTCAGGATAGGAGATGTGTGCTGAAATTAAATAAAGGACCAAACATGATGCCCTCTCACTCTCTGCATTGCAAATCATAATGCCCTAAAGTAGAAAGAGAGTAAGAAGGAAATTGTCTACCATCGAGGTAGGGGGCTTCCGTTGGGGGTGGTGGGAGAGATACTGGGGATATTGATGGTGGAAAATGTGCACTGGTGGAGGGATGGGTGTTCAATCATTTTATGACTGAATGTCAATCATGAAAGCTTTGTAACTGTATCTCACTGTGATTCAATAATATGGTATCAACTGAAAAAAAAGGAAGGAAGGCAGAAAGGGGGGGAAGGAAGGAAGGGAGGGAGGGAGGGAAGGAGGGAGGAAGGAAGAAAGGAAGGAAGGAAGGAAGGAAGGAAGTCAAAGAAAGGAAAGAGAGAGAACAGAAAGGAAAAAGAGAGAGAGAGAGAACAAATGAAGGGTTTGGGCTCTCCTTTGCAAATTCCAAAGACCGAATATTCTTGTGCAGTGATGTTTGGTCCAAAGAACAGTTCTTCATCTTGCAAAAGCTCATTGTTTGTGTTTACTTCAGAAGTTGCATCCATGTTTCTGTGTGCCAGCCATAGATCGTCATTTTAGGGAAGTGCTTTAGCAGTCATTGTTGTAAGAATCCCTCCCTGAAAAATCTGCTTTATAGCCATATATTTAGGACTTAAAATTATACTAAATGGCTGGAGCTATAGCACAGTGGGTGCTTGCACGTGGCCAATGCAGTTGACCCGGGCGACCCGGGTTCGATTCCTTCACTCCTCTTGGAGAACCCGGGAAGCTACTGAGAGTATCTCGCCCGCATGGCAAAACCTGGCAAGCTACCTGTGACGTATTCGATATGCCAAACACAGTAACAACAAGTCTCACAATAGGGGCATTACTGGGCCCGCTTGAGCAAATCAGTGAACAATGGGAGGACAGTGCTACAGTGATGTACATAGAAAGATTTTGCTATTTGCTCTAGGGGCAAGTATAATTAAAGGTGTGATTTTTTTTTGAACTTAAAATTTTAAATTGGTGGGCCTGGGAGATAGTTCAAAGAGGGCTTGGAGGCCATGACTTGTATATGCAAGGCCCCCATTCAATTCCTTGCACTGCATAGCCCACAAATACCTGCCAGTGTGGCCTTAGTGGCCCCTGAGCACTTTTGGACCTGAGAAACACCCACTGCCAAGAAAGCACCAAACCACCCGGCACCACACCACTGACCCAATATCCCTGGAAGTAGCCCCAGGACTGCTGACCACCAGAGGAAAGGTCACTATAAAAACAGTTGTATTAGAGTTCCTCATTTACAAGACTATTTTTTTTCAAGCTGTATTTAATGTTGTCATCATTCCATGGCTGAAATTACAATCAGAAACCTCACAAACCTCACTTCAGTTGGCGAGCCCATAATCCAGGGGAAAATATTTAAACCTCAGATCTCAAGGGGCAGAGGAACAAAAACTAGTGACCATCTTTAGTTTGCTTCAATTGCATTGAGTGATTTTATAATTTGTGTGGTTGTGTAGAAAATCTTTAATGCAGATGTATTGTTTTGTGGTACATTGGTTAAAAGCCTTTCATAACTGTGAATGAAATAGTTCATATAAAGCATGAACAGAGCCCTCTATAAATGTCAGCTGCCATCACTAGTATCTATTCAATTCTCCTAAGAGCAAAAGTGGGCTTATCTCTAAAGCTCATTAAAGCCTCATAGGAGGACTTAATTTTGCTTTGGGCAAGCCATATGAGATTCCATGTGAGCTTGGTACTTAAATGATATTTTGAAGAACATCCAAAAGGGAGTTTTCCAGTTTGGAAAGGGCAGGAAAGACACTCGAAGTAGTGAGGGCTTCATATTCTGAGGGTTACTTCTTTTTAGCCTAGGAGGGTGCCATAATAAGATGCACATTCATGGAGGCCGAACTGAGGCTTGGGGAGAAAAGAATACATCCAGGAGGTAATACGGAATGGAATATGTAGGTTTAAGTGAATCAGAGTTACAGCAAATTAAATTGAACTGTCCCCAACTTAAACAACATATTTATTACAGATTCCGTTAACTTTTACATGAAATGTCTGTGCAAAGCACAAAATTCATACTACAAATGGACATATTTCCTTTCAAAAAGAGTATATAAGTATTGGAGGAGAAGATGGTCAAGCTTTATGTAAACTAAAGTGATGCATGTGTGTATGTGTGTGGGGGGGTATCTATGTTGTAGATTTATTTTCTACATAAATATCTGTTTTAGTAAGTCAACAGAACCAAGCATTGTCCAACATCGCCTCATGTTGCTTCTGCGTTTAGGGGTTATTTGGCCTATTTGTTCCATTGTTATTGTCCCAGAGTGCTCTTGCTCTCGTGCCATCTGGCTTCCACATCTGGTGACCACATCATGCTCTTTGGAAGGGAACAAACAAAATTTTCTCTGAGGTATGACATAAATACTATTATTTATTTATTTATTTATTTGAGAATCTGCCATTGCAAGATTTTGCAAGTCTGCAAAAATCAGGGTCCCAAATTAAATGCATATAGCTGAAGTTGTATTACTTTTTAAAGATAACTCTGTTATCTTTGCTGGAGCGATAGCACAGTGGTAGGGCGTTTGCCTTACAAGCGGCCAACATGGCCCACCCGAGTTCAATTCCTCTGCCCCTCTCGGAGAGCCCAGCAAGCTACCCAGAGTATCTCGCCCGCAAGCTCCCCGTGACGTATTCGATATGCCAAACTCAGTAACAACAAAGTCTCCAGTGGAGACGTTACTGGGCCCGCTCGAGCAAATCGACGATCAACGGGAGGGCCTTTACCTTTACCTTTACCTTTTAAAGATAACAGTGACTAAATAAGACACCATACAAATTAGGACTTTAAACTTGTTGACACAAGTTCCTTTCTGCCAGCATGTTACTTGAGATGATATCCCTTTGATGTTTTAACATATCTCTAAAATTATGGCTAAATATGTAACCAGGACTAGGACTGACTTCTTCTGGGCACACCATTCAGAACCAATATTATAAAGGAAAAATATTCCATTTGGAATAGTTTTTTTGCTTTTCCTCCCATTTATTTAAACACTGGTTTACAACGTTGTTTGTGATGCTTTTGCTACAGTATAGAATTATACTCCAACACCAATCCCGCCACCAGTATGGCCTTACCTCCACCATTGTCCCTATTTTCCCAACTACCCACAACCCTGCACCCTTAGCAGGCCAAAAATAATTTGGTTTATATTTCTTGTTACAACTCAATAGCTAGTGCAATTGTCAAAAAATACTTCAGTAAAAGAAACTTTGTGAAAATTGTTATATCTCACTGTGGGAACTTAGTCCTTGTCTGAGGGTTTGCTAAGCTGTTACTGCTAGTCAAACCTTCTTTGTTAATGGTTTTGTTTAGTGGGCTTAGTTGGATTCTTTGTTACTTTCCCATATAATTTGATGTGCTCCTACTGGGCTGTCAGGACTGTAGAGGTTGGAGGTGTTGTACAGCTGTGTCTCTTCTACTTTTAATGAATTGTCGATGTTCTAAATCTTTCCCCAGAAACTGTCATTAGTTTTGTCAATAAGTTATTAAACCAAATTAAAAACTTCAAATAGAAAAATAAGTTCAGGATATTATTAGCAAATGTTTGTCACTTAATATTTTTTTAATTATATCTAAAAAAATAAAATAAAAAGTTATAAAACAGTTATCCACACTCCTTTGGAAAAACATGACACGGTTTTTGGAAACCGTTCATATTGGCATGCTTAGCCATTTTTTTTTTAGTGTCAAAGCTTGCAGAAGAATGTTTTAACCCCTACCAATACAATACTGGGCTGGTTATACCGTTAACACTCTGTGTGTGAACATCAGATTCTTTTCTTAATAATGGGGTCATTATTGCTTATCTTGTGTTAGAATATGTTTAGATCTTGTAGTATTTTCCTATGTTCAAGAAACAAAGAGAGGAGAAAGGGAAAAGGCATGCTTTAGATAAGGTGGTTGTAGAGAAACAGATTTTCAGTGTGTTAGCTGATGTTGTGAAAAGCTGTTTTAGTAATAACCCTAATGGGAAAACAATATGTCCAGGAAACTCAGGGATTCTGAAATTTGACTCAAAGTAATATCAGGTACCAGGAACAAAGGCACTCAATGAAAGAGAATAGGTGCTGTGTGGTACTAAATATAGTATTTTTTTGATTTTCCTCTTCTGCCTTTTGTAGTCCCCCACCCTGGTACTACTGATGGTGCTCAGAGTCGGAATGTGTGGTCACCTGCAGTAGAGGTGCTGGTTTTCCCTGTCACTCAAATCTTAATATGAGGAGCAATATAGTCTAGAAGTATTAACCTTCTGTTTTCCTTTCATTTCCCTTCTGTCAACGCAATTTGGATTTTAACTCAGATTTTCTGTTCTAGTACAATAATCTGGACTTGATGTCGTATGAGTGACAAATGCATGAAGTCATTGTGTTATATTCACACATTGGACCCAAGCCTGGACAATAAGCATTTGATGGGAATTCATATCATAGTTCCCATTGGAAAGGAGTAAAGGTAGAGAAGTGTAATCATTTCAAACTGTGGTAGTAGTATTAAGGATAGTCACTAGCAAGATCTTCTCAATCTATAAGATCTGTAGTGGCAAAGGGAAGGAAAGGAAGCTAAAAAAATATTTGGATTGAGTATAGTTTTAATCATATTTTGTAATTTTTTGTTATTGTTATTTTGGGGCAACGCCCGCAATGCTCAGAGCTTAGTCCTGACTCTGGACTCTGGGATTACTCCTGGCAGGCCTTGAGGGACCATATGTGGTGCCAGAGATCAAACTCAAGTCAGCCATGTAGAGGGCAAGAGCCCTACCCACTGTACTACCACTCTGGCTCATAGTCTAGCTTATAATTTTTACTATGAGTCAGGATCCTGTGAAATCAAGAACGTGGGGTAGGGGCGGCCATTCTCCCTTCAGACTTTCCCACATCCCAGCTCAAGGTAAAAAATTTCTCTTTCCTTTTGGGACTCATCTCCTCTCTCTCACTCTGTCATATGTCCTAAATGAAACCATTTACTTCACTAATTTTTTTTAAATGGATACAAGGTATGTTTATCACAAGCACCAGATCGTAGTACTCATTTCTACCTTATTTTAATAAAGAATAGAGGGTTGTTAAAAGTTTAAAAAACAAAGAAGAATGCAAAGGGTAATTCAGCCTCAATAAGCCAATGGAGAGTCTTGGGAATGGGAGTTAAGAGATCTGATTTTTCAGTCTTTGAGTTCTTTTTCATCTTCATTTCAGCATCAGTCAAATGGAGGACACTTCCTTTCCTGCCTTTGCCTTGAGGAGATTCTATGGTGATCAATTCACCTTCTTCTTGAATCTCTCAGGGAAGTTGCTTGAGTAGTCTACCTGCCCCACCCCGGCTCTCCTTGGATAATTGGGTGGCTTTGGGTAGTTTGGGGCATTGGAAATAATAGATGTGCTGCACTAGGCATTGTGTCAACCATGTCATTGGTAATCAAAGTAGTGTTTGGGCATCGTAGTTCCTTCCTACTACTGTTCTGCTCCTCCACTGCTGTTATTAGTTACTGTTGTTGCTTCCTATTTTATCAATACTGGTTCTTTTATAATGTCTGAAACAAGCATCACAAAATAGCTGAGATTCATTTTTACCACTTCCTGCACAGAATTTTTGTTTTTGGACCACACCCAATGATGCACAGGGCTTATTCTTGGCTCTTCTTCAGGGATCAATCCTGGTAGGCTCGGCGGAACCATATAATGTGCTGGGGACTGAATCCAGGTTGGCCATGTGCAAGGGCAACTGCCTGCCCTATCTGCTTTACTATCACTCTGGCTCCATGCACAAAATTTTTTGTATGTTTTGGAACCACACCCATTGGAAATTCAGTGTCAGTCTTGGAGGTAATCAGGGGACCATGTGGTGCTGTGGATTGGCCCTGGACTCCTACATGCAAAGCATGCTCTGGCAGTTTTGAGCCAACCTGGCTCATAGAATATCTTGTTTGCTTTATTGAAAGAAAAGAAAAATTAGCATTTCAAATATGTATATTCATTTCAAATATTTTATATCAATTAGGCATATTTATTTTCTTAGGAATATTTCTCTTTCTCTACATCCTCAACCACAGATTCAATCAGAATTGATCTTGTTTTAAATGAGTCTTTGCAGTTGACTCCTGAGTCATCAAAGATAATGATTTATAATTAGTAAGATGTTAACAATAACATTATTGTTAACACCTTATTCTAATAGTTTATTATTATAGTGTTTAATGGTATATAATTGTTCAGATGGTACAGTTAAATGAATTTTGAATAATTCTGACCACATTTCTTTGTATTTATGGTGAATTGTTAACCGTAGTAATACAGACATATAGAAAGTACTTAGTAACTGATTTAAAAATTAATTACTATAAAGTAAAGTAAAGTAAAGTAAAGGCCCTCCCGTTGATCATCGATTTGCTCGAGCAGGCCCAGTAACGTCTCCATTGGAGACTTTGTTGTTACTGTGTCTGGCATATCGAATACTCTCGGTAGCTTGCCGGGCTCTCCGAGAGGGGCGGAGGAATCGAACTCGGGTCAGCCATGTTGGCTGCGTGCAAGGCAGACGCCCTACCCTCTGTGCCCTCCAGCCCTATGAGTACCTACTATTTAACAAATAGACTAATAGCCATGTCTCATATGATAAGGACAGTGGGATATATATTACAGAGACCCTTCCCTCATAGAACTTATGTACTCATTAAGAAAACAAGTGGGTCCAGAGAAATAGCTCGATGGGCTGAACATGCTTTATGTGCTAGAAGCCCAGATATTATTCCTAGCGTTACATGGTCCCCCAAGTTGCACTGAGGCAACCCCAAAACACGGACCTGGAGTAGCTCCTGAGTACTGCTGGATATGGCCCCCAAACCAAAGTCAACAACAACAACAAACAGATAGCAGACAAGATTACAACACAAGTTGGGTTGTCTACAGCATCTGTTGCATTGACTGGAGACCTTGATGTACTGGCTTTTAAACCATCTGAATATCACCGTGGTGTTACTATAAAATGCAAGTGGGGATGATGAGCAGTGGGAATTGGGGTAGCTACTATATCCTGTGTGGTCAGGGTTGGACATAGCTTGGAGAAGTGATATTTGAGTGAATATGTGAATGAAGAGAAGGATGGAGCCGACAGGTCACCTCAGGAGAGGTGCAGAGGCAGTTGGAAGTGTGTGAACACACCAGTTCTTTGGAGGCCACTGCTGGGTGTGGGTGTCAGGTAGTTGGGATAAGCTCAGAGAGGTGTGGTGAGGAAGGTAGGGGCAGAATTTTGAGGCCTTCGAGAGGCTGGAAATAGCAGTGATGGTAACAACCATATTATTCTCACCTGGCGTTTTGATCTTATGTCTATGTCTTCAAGTAATGTTGAGCATTGAAGAAAACAGTGCCATCATTTTTTCAGATAAATTGGGAGATTTTAAGAGCCTTTTCAAGCAGAATTCCACTGGTATTATTAACACAGTATCATTTACTTATACCTTTAAATCTTGAATTTTCTTTCACCTTGAACTAGCATGAAATGCTTGTGTATGAACTCAAGAGTAGTGAAAACAGAAGTGCTTGGTAACATGATGGGTATAACTGAAAGCAGGTAGATATCGAACATCTCACTCATTCTGGTTTTAGTTTTAGCCTCCTCTTTGTATCAAAAGTCAGTTCCCATAAGAGAAATAAATTTAGTTTTTTTCTCTTATTATAATGGTTTTGGAGTTTTTGTGTTGGAAATATGCTTCTCCAAGAGAACTCTCTCCAATAAACTTGTAGCAATAAAACATAAAAGGACAAGGATCTTGAGCTCTGTCTCTCATCTCTTTATAGCTGATACAAGAGACATCTAAAGTCTAAAGTCTTCTGTGCAATCTTATTGTCTTCAGATATTAAGATTTGTAAAAAACGTAGTGCATTCTTAGGCCAAGTCTGCTAAGTAATTTAGTAAAATCATCTTTGCTCAGAAGTATTTATGTGTACCATGTGTGTTTATGCACACTTCATTTATCAATATTATACAAATATTAACAACTGGAAGAGCTCATATGGATATATACAAGCTGAATGTTTTTCTTGGCCCACTGTATATCTGCACCTAGTTCTGTGCAGAATTAAAAATAAATCAACTGTATTTCCTAACAACATAAAAAGGTAGAAAGTGCGTGTTGGAAAAAAAGAAGTGACGTAGTCACTGCAAATAAGTTAGGGTTCACTTGTGAAGCAGAATTTGAGTGGCTCAATTAGTTTTCTTTGAAAAACTACCACCAATCCAAGAAAACAAATGATCCAATGTGGCAATTGTATATAATTAAAAAAAAAACCCTTAAAACTTCACGTCTAATATTAACAGTTCTCCTTTACCTTAACAAATTATAGTCATTTGTTTATCACTTCATATCTCTTTTCTCTCCACCTGATACACATGCTCCCACACGCACACACATCCCATCTTCTCCAAGTATTTTTATTTTGCTGTCCTCTTCATGTGCAAATAACTGTTGCTTTCTTTTGATTTGGTTAGTCTTTGCTCCTATGCTTAGTTGTTGGTTTGGTAAATGAGACTGCCAAATCCTTGCTGACAAGGTAATTGCTTTCATGTGGCTGTGTCAGCCTGGGCGTGCTGAACACACCAACTGAAACATTCTTCCCACATTTTGCATTGTTTTCATTTTTGCAAGCTCCATTCCTTTCGGAGATATATTGTATGGCTGACTTTACCAAGTTGGGGGAAAGAAAGGAGCATTTAGTTTCGAGGAAAAGAGTGATTTCCCAACAGTGAATTCTGCTTATTTCCAAGAAGGAGGAAAAGAGGTGCCATGCACAAGTAATTTAAAATTAAGCTGGGGCCAGGAATATTGCTTCATGGTTAGAAGCCTGCCTCATGAGCTTGGGGTGAAGGCAGCTGGAATAGAGAAGGGATCACTAAGTCAATGATGGTTGGAGGGATAGTTCAGGATGGGAGATGTGGGCTGAAAGTAGACAAAGGACCAAACACGATAGCCTCTCAGTATCTGTATTTCAAATTATAATGCCCAAAAGTAAAGAGAGAACATGGGGGGAAATTGCCATAGAGGCGTGGAGAGGGGTGGAATGGGGGAGGGGGAGATACTGGGAACATTGGTGGTGGAGGATGGGCACTGGTGGAGGGATGGGTGTTCGATCATTGTATGACTGAAACTCAAACATGAAAACTTTGTAACTATCTCACGGTGATTCAGTTAAAAAAAATAAAAATTAAGCTGGGGGGTGGGCAGGAAAGACAGAATAGTGGTTAAGGCACTGGCCTTACACGCGTCTGACCCTGGCACCCCAGGTAGTCTCTGAGCTTCACCAAGAGTGATCCCTGAGTGCAGAGCCAGGAATAAGCCCTAAGCACAGCTGGGTGTGGGGCCTAATACAGAAAAACTTTTTTAATTTAAAAAGTTTAAAATTATTGGGAGAAAATTTATCTCAGGAATATTTCATTCATTCATTATTATGGGCAACCCAAGAAGAGGTAGAAAAATGAAGATGACTGAGTAATGTAGAAAATAGCTTGTAGCTAATGGTATCTTCAAAGATGCCACGCCACTGGCCGAGCAAGTGAAAACAGAGATAGATAAATGGGACTATCTTAAACTAAGAAGCTTCTGCACCTCCAAAGAAACAGTGACCAAAATACAAAGACAGTCTACAGAATGGGAAAGGATATTCACCGAATACACATCTGACAAGGGGTTGATATCCAGGATATACAAAATACTGGTTAAACTCCACAAGAAGAAAACATCCAACCCCATCCAAAAATGGGGCAATGAAATGAACAGAAACTTTCTCAAAGAAGAAATCCGAATGGCAAAAAAGCACATGAGAAAATGCTCTACATCATTAATCATCAGGGAGATGCAGATCAAAACCACAATGAGATACCATCTCACACCTCAGAGACTGGCCCACATTCAAAAGAACAAAAGCAACCGATGCTGGCGTGGATGTGGCGAGAAAGGGACACTCCTTCACTGTTGGTGGGAATGTCCACTGGTTCAGCCCTTCTGGAAAACAGTATGGACGATTCTCAAAAAATTAGAAATTGAGCTCCCATTTGACCCAGCAATACCACTCCTGGGAATATATCCCAGAGAGGCAAAAATGTATAGTCGAAGTGACATCTGCACTTGTTTGTTCATTGCAGCCCTCTTTACAATAGCCAGAAACTGGAAGAAACCTGAATGCCCAAGAACAGATGACTGGTTAAAGAAACTTTGGTACATCTACACAATGGAGTACTATGTAGCTCTTAGAAAAGATGAAGTCATGAAATTTACATACAAGTGGTACAATATGGAAAGTATCATGCTAAGCGAAATGAGTCAGAAAGAGAGGGATAGACATAGAAAGATTGCATTCATCTGGGGGATATAAAGTAACAAAGTATGAGATTAACACCCAAGAATAGCTGAGATCAGCACCAGGAGGATTACTCCATAACTTAGAGGCCAGCCGGGTATCCTAGAGGAAAGGGCTATTCAGATAGAGAAGGGAGCACCAAATAAAGGATGTTTGGAGGATCCTCCCAGGAGGGGAGATGCATGTCGAAAGTAGACTATGGACTGAACATGTTTGCCACTCAATGCCTCTTTTGCAGACCACAACACCCAAAAGGAGAGAGAGAACACAGGGGATTGCCCTGCCACAGAGACGGGGGGATGGGGGGATGGGGGTGGGAGGGATATTATCCATGGTGGTGGAAAATGGGCACTGGTGGAGGGATGGGTATCTGATCATTGTATAATTGAAACCAAAGCACAAAAAATTGTAAATCTACAACTTTAAAAAAAATAAAATAAAATAAAGGGGGAAAAAAAAAAAAAAAGTCATTTCCATTTAAAAAATTGTCTGGAGATTGTATTAAAAAAGCAATCAATTTTAAAAAAAAAAAAAAAAAAAAAAAAAGAAAATAGCTTGTAAAATAGCTTGTAGAGTTTGAAAGCCTGAGCTTCAAACTCCTTGGCATTTATGACCTTTCAGTATAGAGTTTAATATGTTGACACTGGTGTTGCATATATTAAATAAACCACATTCAAGTGTGACCCTCTGGTGGTATGTGCTTGCATCATTGCGTTAAATCACTGAGTCTAAATTTTTTGGCCCTAAAATTCCTTTACAGTTTTTAAGGTTATTATGGACCCCAATGCATTTTTGTTTATGGGGCTTATCTCTAAAGATATTAACCATTTTTAAAAAATCATTTCATTTCATTGAAACCTAAAACAGAAAATTTATTTTAAAATAAATTCTTTGCATATATTAATATCATTAATTCATCGAGGAAGAATTATATTTCCAAAACAGAAATGTTTAGAGGAGTTGCATTGTTCCACATTTTGCAGATCTCTTCAAACTGGTTTAATGGAAGACAGCTGGAGTCTTATATCTGCTTCTGCATTCAATCTGTTGTCATATCACACATTACATAGCTTCTGGAAAACGTCACTATATGCTCCTGAGAGACAGAGAATGAAAAAAAGGGAAAATAATGTCTTAGTGTTATTATGAAAATAATTCTGACCTTGTAGGTGCCCTTACAAGATTCCCCCAGGGGTCCGCTGACCGGTTTGAAAACTGCCTAAATAAATCTCTCACTTCACATTCACGTGGCAGCTGCCTGCCAGTGCAACCCTCTTAGTATCAGCACTGTGGCCGCCTCCTCTCCCCGTCCCCACTCATTCTCCTTGTTGCTCACAGTTTATAGAGACTGGAACTTTGAAGGCATGTAGATTCTAGCAGGAACACGTATCTTTCACGTAAGGGCTCAATTCAACGTTATGAAAATATCAAAAAGGCTACTAAAGAACAAGTAAGCCCACTTTCTGAATTTAAAACTGCAGTTGAAGTCTGGTCCACAGATCAGGGCAGTGGTAGGGCGTTTGCTTTGCGTACAGCCGGCTGCAGAGCTAGGTTGGATTTGTCCATCCTCGCGGAGAGTCCGGCAAGCTACCGAGGGTATCTCGCCCCCGCGGCAGAGCCTGGCAAGCTCCCGATGGTGTATTCAATATGCCAAACACAGTAACAACAAGTCTGACAATGGAGACGTTACTGGGCCCACTGGAGCCAATCCATGAACAACAGGAGGACCGTACTACAGTGCTACAGTGCTATTGAAAAAAAAATTAAAAGGAGAGAATCATAACAGATAAACTTTGGGGTCGCAGTGATAGTACAGCAGGCAGGGTGCTTGCCTTGCATGCAGCCAACCTAGGCTTGATCCCCAGCACCCTATATGTCCCCCAGCACCCTACATGTCCCCCAAGTCCCACTAGGGGTGGGATCACTGGTTGCAAAATAAAGAGTAGCCCTGAGCACCACCAAGTGTGACCCCAAAACGAAAATAAAAACAAACCAAAATAAATAAATAACAACAACCCACCACACATTTTTTTTTTAACATACAGTGTAGAAAGAGCAACCAAACTTTTTTTCCTTTGTTTGTTTTGTTTTGGGGCCGCACCTGAAAATGCTCAGGGGTAACTCCTGCCTCTCTACTCAGGCATTCACTTATTCATATATGTATATGAATTCTATTATTATTTATTACATGTATTACATATGCTATATGAAGTCATATATGATTATATGTGAATAATATATTATTATACTTTCATATATAATAATGTATTATAAATTATAATATATTATAATGCAAAAATAATATAATATTCACAAACCGTATTTATGCCTCATCTACTATTATCAATTTTATACTTTTCGAAAATTGTCTTAAAGTCATTTGCAGAAATAGAAGTTTCTGCTCCTTGAAGCCTCCCATTTCTGAGTGGAGTTCCTTAGGACAAAAACCATTTCTTGTCGTCTTTATCCATTCTTCACACAATTAAATGTTCCCTGGATGCCTTCTATTGGATTACAGTCTTTTCAAATTTTATTTATTTATTAAATTACTTGTTATTTATTGAATTTATTTATTTGTGAGATAGATGCATAGTTACAAAGTTGTTCATGATTGGGTTTCAATCATACAATGTTCCAACACCGGTCCCTTCATGGAATACACCGTATGTCCTTAGACTTTGCCAGGTTCAATGCTTAGTATTGGGCATTGATCTTCGTTTGTGCCTTTTTAGAACTTCCAGGCATTTATGCCATTTATCTATCTATTAGAAAATTTCCAGATGTTTTTTATTTTCAAAAACTTTGTGTTGCAAGAAAGGTTCAGAATCAGTAAATAAAGATCATAAAGAGGCAAATGGACAACACTTTCGGAATCCCAGACTCTGTGTTCATGTACTTTTTACCACTTCCTATCAATGTGATTCTCAACAAGGTATTTTAATTTCACTGAACAATAGTTGTACCTGTCTCATACAGTTATTTGGAGAAAAAATGAAATTTTCATAACAGCACTTTGTATGTAATGATAACATCTAAACATTTACTATGTACTAGGCAATGTACTAGGCATTGTAACAGATTAATTCACTCAATTCTCTCAATAGTCTTGATGTACAGATGATGGTGACCAGAACACAAAGCTAATAATATTGGATGAGTTTTTCAAATTCAGATAATCTCATTCCCAAATCCTTGTTCTCAACTACTGTGTAATGTTGCTGTTCATAATGGCACATATAAGTATTAATGCTCTAATTTTATTTAGAAAATATTTTAAAAGCAACTCTCTCTGGAAAGATTGTTCTTTGCCCCAAATGATCAGTGGGTACTTTTAACCAACACTGTTTTAGTTGTATGATTATTGTAGGACGGATTATAGATTCTTAATTGAGGGGGCTTAGAACTGTAGGTTGGTAATTGCTGCCTTTCAGTACTGTAAAATTGTTGCACTTTATCCTGGCTTTCATGTCATTATTGGGATGTGCAAGCCATCAGTTTGCTCTCACTCCTCTGAAATTTGTTGTTTTGTTTTATTTTTTACTGCTTTCACTTTGTGTCTGGTTTTTAATATGATGAATATAGATGTAAACTTATTTTCAAACTGTGTCCTGTCTGGTAGTCATTGAACATTTTTGTAATGGGAGATTGACATTCCTAATTTAATTATATATGAATTAAAAGTAAAGGCCCTCCTGTTGATCATCGATTTGCTCGAGCGGGCCCAGTAACATCTCCATTGGAGACTTTGCTGTTACTGTGTTTGGCATATCGAATACGTCACGGGGAGCTTGCCAGGCTCTGCCGTGTGAGCGAGATACTCTCGGTAGCTTGCCAGGCTCTCCGAGAGGGGCAGAGAAATCGAACTCAGGTCAGCCATGTTGGCTGCTTGCAAGGCAAATGCCCTACCGCTGTGCTATCGCTCCAGCCCATATATGAATTATATATGAAAATTATGAATTATATATAAATATACGATTATATTAATTCATTTGTATCACTTGTGGGCTGGAGCGATAGCACAGAGAGTAGGAGAGTGGGCACGTGGCTGACACAAATCGACCTGAGTTTGATTCCTCTGCCCCTCTTGGAGAGCTACTGAGAGTATCTCACCCGCCTGGCAAAGCCTGGCAAGCTACCTGTGACGTAGTCGATATCCCAAACACAGTAGCAAGTCTCACAATGTTATTGGGTCCACTCGAACAAATTGATAAACAACGGGAAGACAGTGACAGTGACAGTATCACTTGTATCACTTCTCATCTCATTGATCATCAATTTGCTCGAGCGGGCGCCAGTAATGTCTCCATTTGTCTTTGTCGCATACTAGTGTAGCCCAATACCATCTGCTCGCTCCAGGATCACGAAGAGCCTCAAACCATTTGTTCACGGTTTTGACAAAGAAGTCTGACCATCTCATAGGTGGGCGGCCACACGTTCTTTTGACGTCCTGTGGCATCCAGTCGGTAACAGCTCTAGTCCAGCGGTCATCTCTAAATCACATTTTGTGTCTGGCCCATCTGATTTTTGACACCTTTGGCAAATGAGACAGCATCCTGATTCTTTTTTTTAAATTATTATTAATTTTTATTAGTGAAATACCATGAGGTACAGTAGTAGACTTACAAATTTTTGTGCTTGGGTTTCAGTTATACAATTTGTTGATGGAGGTCGGAACTTTCGGATTCCTTCTCTCACTTGAATGAAACATGATATTCCAAGCATAGCTCTTTTAATTCCTCTTTGGGAGACCCGAATAGTGTTCTCATCCTGTTTTCGTAGGGCCCAGGTCTCTGAGGCATATGTTAGTGCAGGAAGAACAGTGGAGTCGAAAAGATGTACCTGGAGCCAGAGGTTCTTCATCCTCCTAACCACTTCTTCAGTGCTCTTGAAGGTGTTCCACACCACTCTCTTCCTCCTGCGCAGTTCAGGTGCCAGGTTGTTTGTCATGTTGAATTCTCAACCTAGGAACACATAGCTGCTGCATTCGGAGATGTTCATTCGGCTGAGGGCAAATGGAACATCAGGGACTAGTTTTATATGTGATAATTATATGTGATAATTAATATAATTAAAAACAATACAGTTATATTAATTATCACATATATTTTTTCATATGTAATTTTTATATGTAATTACTTTTCAGATGGGTTATTTCAGTTTTTATATTTTCTTTTTAAAATGGGGTAAAGCAACTTTTATTTCTTGCAGATGGTAAGTATAGTTTTTTTTAAGTCTGTGTTTGATAATTATACTATGTGAACTATTTTTAGGGTATAATTCATAATTTACAATATTCTGGCTGGAGTGATAGCACTGCAGGTAGGGCGTTTGCCTTGCAAGCAGCCAACATGACCGACCCAAGTTCGATTCCTCCATCCCTCTCGGAGAGCCTGGCAAGCTACCGAGAGTATCTCGCCCACACGGCAGGGCCTGGCAAGCTACCCATGACATATTCGATATGCCAAACACAGTAACAACAAAATCTCACACTGGAGAAGTTACTGGGCCCGCTCCAGAAAATCCATGAACAACGGGAGAACAGTGACTTTTTAAAAATTTTTCACTAGTTGAATAATTCTCACTCTTATGGAGTGTTTCTGTATTTCCTTCCAGAGTCATATTGTTCCTGCTAGGTACCTGCACTGCCTCTGTGACCACTTTGATGGTTTGGACTGTGAATCTGTGTAGTGACTAGCTTTTGACTCTGATTTCTTTTTATTTTGGCTCATAGTCTGTATGTTGGCAAAGTAGTTCTCTTTGTCATCCTTTGCAGATAGAAGTAGAATGGTGCATATTGAGATTTTGCTCTTGCCTAATCTTACTCTTAGGAGGCTAGTCTCCAGGAACGCCAGCTTTTTCATTAAAAGGACTGTTAGAACCACTCATATAACTGGACTCTGGATTTTGACACCCAGGGGAAAAAAAAAAACCACTAGATCATAGCATAGTGGAAACTGAAACGTGCAAAATTCTGGATTTTGTTTTTTCTGTTTTGCTTTCTAGTTGTTGTTAATTATGCTCTTAAGGGCTCTGGAGTTTATTTTTAAATGCAGTCATTTGAATATAATGACTTCAGTCCAGACAAAGTAGAAACTATTAGTTTCTTGTTAACAATTCAGAACAATAGACAGTGCACATGGCACTGTTTAAAGTGTTTATTTTTAAAAGGTTTTCATTTCTATCCATATGCTCGTGCCACCCTGAGATTGCAATTCATTTAGCTGGCGGTGGATATCTGCACTTCAGATGTGTTGCATCCCCCAGCCAGAGTCATCAGCTTTTCCCCAGAGTCAGACTCCCCTCCTCTATTTCCCAACTTAGTAAATTACACTATCTGTTATCCAGCTGACCAGATTTGGAATCTGGGTGAATAAATTTACTCTTCCTTATTTCCTATATCTCTCTAATCTGTCACTAAGTGACTAGATGACTGTGTATCTCCAGCATCTGCTGAGTCTCACTGTTACTAACGACCCTACTTTAAGTCATATTATATCACACCTTATTTCTTTTTGAGTCACAACTGGCAATGCACAAGGGTTATCTCCTGGCTTTGCACTCAGGAATCACTTCTGTTGGTACTCAGGGGACCATATGGGATGCTGGGAATCGAAGCTGGGTTGGCCGCGTGCAAGGCAAACACCTTACCCGCTGTACTATCGCTCTAGCTCCAGAATGATTTCTTAGTTGATCTTCCATCTTCTTTCATGTAGCAATATAAGTTATTATTTCTTTGTGATTTTAATTTTTAGCAGAGTGATACAGGCATGTAATTTACTGTGAAAGAAAACATGAAGATATATCTGCAAGCTGAAAATGTATACCACCCTTCCATTACATCAATAATTTGACTGAGTATTAAATTCCACTTTAGAAATGGTTTTCTTTTGGAATGTTAAGAAGTCCTCTTTTTAATTTCAAAGAGTTGTTTTGGTGTGTGTGTGTGTGTGTGTGTGTGTGTGTGTGTGTGTGTGTGTGTGTCCTGTGATGCTTTAGAAATGCCTGAGTCTGTTTTGATTCTTATTCCCTTATAACATTTTCCACCCCACCCCCATATTGAAGTTGATAGAATCTTTTTCTGGGCTACAACTGGTAGTGCTCAAAGGATACTTCTGGCTCTGTGGTCTCAGTCTTGGCAATGCTCAGGTGACCATTCGGTTCTGGGCACCAGACATGTGCCTCCTACATGCAAAGCTTGAACTCAGCCTCTGGCCCAATAGCATTTATTGTTATTTTGTAGATAACTGTATCATCATCTTACACATTTTTTCCTCATTGCTTCTATTTGAAAGTTTTGTCCTCCATCTTCTCTGTTAGATGCTTTTCTCAGATCTTCATTAAGTTTGGATTATTCAGATCTAGTGTAGATGTCCTAAAAGTTGATTTGACTTGTTAAAACTCTAGTTCATTTGAAAACTTAAAATATATTATAGGTGATCATATGAGTTCCTGGTGTACCATCAGAATTGGTATTATGTCTCTCCTCTTGAGTCTGGAGTGTTCAAAGATGCCCTCTCAATTTTCTACAGTGGATAGAAATATTTGATTTCACAGAGTTCTGGAAGCTGATGTGTGTAAGATCAGGTGTTAGGATGATGGCATCCTGATTAAGACCCCTTTGTTGTTTGTTTTTGTGCCCCTTATGGTGGTGCTCAGGCCTTCCTCCTGCTCTGAGCTCAGGTATCACTCCTGTTGGTGCTGAGGGACCATATGGATTCTTGTGATCGAAACCAGTCAGCTACATACAAGGCAAACAATCTGCTAGTTGTACTATCTCTCTGGCCCCTCAAGGTTTTTTTTTTATTGGTTCATGGCCAGCCCCTTCTGACTGTCCTCTCATGATGGAAGGGTTCAAAGAATCTAATACCCACAGGAGGGTTCTGTCCTTGCGACTAGTCCAGATAGTGGTCTTTAACATTTCTGATCAATTTTTAACATTTCAAAGTTCTTAGAACTCCATATTTGTAATACCCCTTTGTATCCTACAATGAGTTTTGTTGTTAGGAATTGGATTTAGAGGTAGAGGTTGGCAGAAGAACAGAAGTTATATCTTCCTAGAATATGTGTCTCTAATATCTGTCGCTGTCACTGTCCTCCCGTTGTTCATCGATTTGCTCGAGTGGGCCCAGTAATGTCTCCATTGGAGACTTCGTTGTTACTGTGTTTGGCATATCGAATACATCACGGGTAGCTTGCCAGGCTCTGCCATGTGGGCGAGATACTCTCGGTAGCTTGCCGGGCTCTCCGAGAGGGGCGGAGGAATCGAACTCGGGTCTGCCATGTTGGCTGCGTGCAAGGCAAACACCCTACCGCTGTGCTATCGCTCCAGCCCCGTGTCTCTAATAAAGTAAATATTTTTGTATGACTGATTTTTTCCAGCAATCTCAGTGGTATGGATTGAATCATGTCCTTTAGGACCCCAACTATGAGTCCCAATGTGGTGGTATTTGGAGGTGAGTTTTTCTGGAAATTATTAATCTTTTTTTTCACATCACAAATTCTAAAATTATATATATATATATTATTTTTGTGATATATTTTATTTTATTTTAAAAAATTTTTATTAGTGAAACACCATGAGGTACAATCTTAGAGGAGGTCGTGAGGGTAGGTTTCTCAGGATAGGCTCTGAACCCTTCCAAGATACCAGAGAACAAGCTGTCTTCCTCTCCAGTGCATGAAGACACAGTGAGAAGGGGGTAGACCCTAAACCTGGGTGAGAGCCGTTCCCCACAGCCGCTGTCTCAGACTTCCATCCTTCCAAGCTTGGAGAATACATGATTATTGTTTACAAGCATCCAATTCATGGCATTTTGATATGGCACTCCAAGCTGATAATAAGCTTAGATGTTTTGTCATGCGATCAATTGGGATATACCTAGCTTCAGCCTTCTATACCATAAAATGCAGTGTTTTTTTCCACCCAAACAAATCTGTTATTATCTGTGCACCCACTTTTTGTTCAGTCATTCAGTTCAGCACCATTGGCCCAGAGTTGGTCAGATCTCTGATTGAAGGGGATTGGTTCCACAGGCCCATCCACTTCCTGATGTCAACTGCAAGTTCCAGGCCACCCAGACTCCTGACCTACTACTAACTGTAAATGCAAACTTCGCTAGAAAGACTCGTGGAAGTTAGGAGAAGTTGCAAACACTTTATTTGCAATTTCTGTATACTGTAAAGGCAATAGCTCAAAAGCAACCAGCTAGAAGAGATGATTAGGGGTTGTGGGGTTGAGGGGCAATGGGGATTTCATGCACTCTCCAGTGTACTGCTCTTCCAGCAAGCTGATGTGATCCCCAATATTTGAAGGAAATTCACCAGATTTCCTTGTTTCAAGATGTTTTGTTTTGTTTTAAATAGGGTTCCAGTCCCCTCCAGTGTTCTTGGGACCAGGTGTGGACCAGAAAGTTTTCACTCTCTAATCACTTGGTCTTTTTTTTTTTTTTGGTGGGGGGGGGGGTGGAGGGAGGACAACCCCCGTGGAGGCTATTTATAGAGATTGTATCCTAAGCCATACCTCTGGTTGTGAACATCAAATTGTGCTTGTTGTGGAAAAATTAAAGATACCAGTTACTCAAGAAGTCCCCAGAGTTTTATAAATTCTGTGCTGGGAATAAGAGATGTGACTCGAGGTGCTTATTACACTACACAATCCAAAGCTCATACTCTTTTGTTCATTGACTTTTCACTCATTCGCCAGCTTATGTAAAGAAGGAAGGGAGCAAAAAAGCCAGCAAACAATTTTATGACAGGTCAGGATGCTTTTTGCTCTCAGCAACAGAAATGCCTTAAGTAAGGAAAATATGGTAGTAGTAAAAGAAAAAACCAGCTCTCCTCCGGTCAGAGCCAACATTTGGAGATGAAATAATGCTTCCCTTTGGAGGAATGCAATAGTTGTTGTATCAGCTCAGCTACAGAACCTTGACCCCTGCATCCTACTTAAGGCTGGAATATTTTGACTGGTGAGAAACTAATTAGAAGTTGGGACAATTTTACATACTCTTCAAAGGACCCCAAGTTTCAGACAGATGTTTTTTGGGGGAGGAATGGGGGTGGGGGGAATGCATACCTGGTGCTCTCCCATTAGCCAATTACTTTGTTGCAACTGTCACAGGCTCTTTTGTACAATAATTAGGAAGAATTATATCCCAACTGGCAACTCAAATATGCAGTGCTTAGCTCAATTTAAGGGAAATTTGGTGGTAATTATAGGCCCCATTTTTCTGTTAAATCTTGAAAAAGGAAACTATCAAAACAGTTGAGAAGACCTTGATGAAAAGGCATAGGACAAACCATGCTCAGAAAAGGCTGCCTAGCAAAATCTTCCAGGATCTTTCTGTCTTGGTCTCTGTCTGTCTCTCCCTCTCTTCCCCTCTCTCTCTCTCTCTCTCTCTCTCTCTCTCTCTCTCTCTGTCTCTTCCTTCTCTCTGTCTCTGTACTTCTCTTTCTCTCTCTCTCTCTCTCTCTCTCTCCTCTTTCCTTTTTCTCTGTGTCTCTGTCTCTGTCTCTGTCTGTCTGTCTGTCTCTCTCTCTCTCTCTCTCTCACACACACACATACACACACACACACACACACACACACAACTAATCCAAAAAACTCCAAAGAGAAAGCACTTTTAAACTGGAACAGAGTAAATAAAGAGTAAGGGATAAAATATAGCATGATTTAAAACACTTTAATATAAAGTTTTATAGCCTTTAAACTTGACCATGAATTCTTGCTGACTTCTTATGATGTCTCAATGTTTTTTTTAGTACCTTTTTCTGTACATTTAAAAATATTTGTTTATATGTCTGCAAAGGGATAGCTTTGATATTTAATTTTTCAGGAGAAATATTAGATTGGGAAAATTCTTACGTGAAATAACACCTCACTCTTAAAAACAAATACTAAAACAAAACTTTGAGTTCAAGATACAATAGACATAAATATTTATTAAGACTGTATGAAACTTGATTCTTTTAAAGTCAAATAATTAGTTATGTTTTTTATAACTTAATATAAAATTGTTTAGTGATCATAAGGCTTTCAAGTATTAAGTAAAATTTCAATCACTCATATTTATAGAATTAGAAAAAGTCATGTAGATTATCATTATGTATGGTTTTAAAAATCACGTTATTTATCTATGGGTTTTATTATTGGGATTTGGCAAAGAACTTGCTTTTTCCCTCTGCAAACTCCCAAAGCATTATAAGTCATTGGAAGCCAGGCATTCAGTACAAACAGTTCTAGGTTCCATACTTCATAGTTGGCTAGGAAAGAGCCATAACAGCAAATGGGAAGGAAAAAAAAATTCTGTAAAATGTAAATATGATCATGTACTTGTAAATACTCTCCTAACCCATCATTTTGAAATAATCATTATTTGGGTCATATTAACTTGTGTTTTTATAAACTAGTTCTGTATTTTATTTTAGAAGAAGATGAAATATTCAGTCATTTTATTTTTACCATATTCCAATGTGATACTATATTTACAACATAGAACATCTGGATGTTTGAAACCGGAGAAGGTGTCATGTTTGTGACATACGACATTCAATACACAGTTCTTCCACTGCCCAATGACTGTAAGAATATCTGATAATTGGGTGAAGTTTTTTGTTGTTGTTATAGAAAGCACTTGCTTTTTTTTTTTTTTTAGATATCCTACTAAGATATTTGAGATATATTAGTACTGTAGGTAGGAAGTAAAAGAGCACGGTGAACTTCAGGGGAAAAAATCTTAAGTTTTGCAATAAATTAGGCTAATTCTGTGAGATTTTAGTAAAAAGTAATGTTCCTTTTCTCTGTCAGCCCTCTACATGAGCACGGTGTTACAACACTGCCCCCTACTGGGACCAGTACATTTTATTACACTTGGCATTTTATTTTATGTTTGAGTTTTTGGGTCACACCAGGCTGTGCTCAGGACTTACTCATGTCTCTGTGCTCAAGGGACCTTATGTAGAGCTAGGGACCAAACCTGCCTCCAGCAAACGCAAGTGCCATCCCTGCATTATTATCTCTCAAGTCCTACATTTGGCATTTTAAAAGAGCAATCTGAGAAGGAGTTTCGGCTTCTTTGATGCAGAAATCTAGAAAAATGGTACAATATATACTTTTGTTTCTCACTTTGTTTTCTTTTGAATTAATGTCCTTACTGCTCTGTTCCTTTGAGTTAAACAGAGGAAACTTTTCCTCCCTTGACATACTTTGAGATGATGGATCTCACCCGGGCTTGGTGAATATGTTTTTGTTTTAATTAGTGTTGGTTTCAGGAATTTTGCATCTTTAGGGGGAAAATAAGAACACAGTCTATCTTCGAGGTACATGAAGAATGATTCTTTTGTCTCTCCCCGGTGTGGCTTTGGTATTTTTTAATAATAGGGACAAGTCTTGTGGTAAAGTCTATCAAATCAACCAATCATTCTTTGGAGTTCTTCCAGTCTCACATCTGTCTGTAAACAACTTTGTGTTCTTTTTGAGTAAAACTAAAAATTCATGTGAACGAGCCTTTGGCATGACTATGACTTAAACTCTCCTTTTTTTTAAATTGAATTTTTTCCCTTTTTATATGGGTATCACTTTAGCAAAAATTATTCCAATGACATTTCTTTTACCAATGCATATTTTCTGACATTAAAAAACAAATCAAAAGCCACTTATCGTATGAATCATTGTTAAAGTCAGCAGTAATCCACTGTGTAAAATCTCGCTGTAAAGACGCAGAGGCTGAGGGCTTAAACCTGGAGCACATTAAATTAGTTCCAGTCTCTGGCGAATGGGCTCTGCCTGGCTTGCTTAGGCAGGCAAAACGGAAACAGGCAGTTTATAACAAGAAGTCTGCTTTCAAAACCATGGGGTTCATTGCAGAAAGATTTATATCCCCCACTTATATAAACATTACAAATGTGGACTGCAAGTAGGAGGGAAACCTTTATCGAAATCTCTTGAAGAGCTTTTTCATTGTGGGTAAAATGGACAGCTTGCTCTGTTGTTTGAAGACTCGCCAACATTTCGACAATCATCTTTTTCACTGCTTTGCCTGATTAAAACGTAGCATTGGGAAGACTAACCAGACCACCTACTTTTAATTTATTTGCGCGATGAGACTATATTGGCATCAAATGTGAAGCCAGGAAAACTCTGCATCAAAGGAGGAAATTGTCCTATCAGGGTTAAAAAAAAAAAAGGCAGTGTAATTATAGAGTTAAATCTTGACGTCAGAAGAATAAAGACATTCATTGATATGACCTCCTAATTTAGAATGATTTTAAATAAGGACTATCCTAGGTACTGTGTTGTCTTTTGAGTTTAACAGAACACAGATGAAGCTTGAAATACTTGCTTCAGTAAAACACAAAAGGCTGTAAGGAAAGATTACTATTTGAGATTAGAGCTCCTATTATTTGATATTTCACATATGGTGATTTTAGGATCATGGGCTAAATTTCTGTTTTTGTTTCTTTTGTTTTGTTTATCTCATTTTTAATATCTTAAAAAGTGCTTTAAAAATACTTTGCTTTGTCCCAAGTATGACAACTCGGAGTGCACTGGGGCTAAGCTTTGTTTTGCTCTGTTTTTTTTTTTAATTTTTTAATTTTATTTTTTTTAAGTCCTGCTGGTGAACTGCAGCCACTATTAAATGGGCTTAGTCACAATTCAGGTAGTCCTGAGTATATTTTTCTCTGTATTTATTCAGTTTATCAGGCAGATAGCACATCTGTTTTTAGCATTCTTAGCTTATTCCAAATGTAAGATAATTCCAAAGGCCCCTTAAAAATCCAGGCTGTCAGAAGTGGAATGGCGAAAGCATTTGAAGGATAGGATGTGAATGCAGGACTAGCAGGAAAGCAAGGGTTAACCCCTCCTGGAGCTCAAAGCAGGAGAACCAGCGTGGGCTATTTGCCACCAGGCCTATTTGGCTGAGACTGCAATTAGAAATAATAAAGACAGATTTCTGGAAAAGAAAAACTTCGCCAGGTGTGCAGAAGTGGAAGATGTGATTAGGTCCAACATAAAGAGATGGTAAAATTGAGACTCTCTGGCTAACATAATAATTTAAGGGATGATTATGATAATAAAAATATAAATGATGATAATTTTAGTAGTTCTCATTTGTTAAGCTTTTATTAAACTCTATTTACCATGTTAACTGCTCTACATGTAATCACTATTTTTCATCTTTGTAACAAGTACGATTCTTCAGTGAGGAACCCAACTTTGGCCGACTCTTTGGGTCTCATTTACCACTGGAGGTAGAGCTGGTCTTTGAAACTGGGTTTTCTGGCTCTCCAGGCATACTGCAGCCTGCATAACTATCACAGGAGAGACGATGTTTTTTCTTGTTTTTTTTTTTCAGTGCATTTGATGTTCCACATCACATAATGTCAACCCCAGTCCAGTTTACGTTCATGTACTTTTTTTCTGTCAGCAGCTAAACTTCTTAACGTACTTCTGTATCACACTTATAACCTTGGCACTCAGGTGAGTAACCTTGAGTATGTTTATAAATTCCATTATGTTGTGAACTGAAATGGAAGCCAAGAGGATACAATACTGGGTAACTTGTGCCAGGGTCATCAGATAGTATTGAGAAGAATGGTTTAATCACGGATGTCTAATTCTCTTTACAGAAGGCTTAAACTCCGGATGATTCTTGTCATCAGCAACTAGTCTGTGATCTCCCTTCCAAACAATCAAGTTATCCTAAATCTGTTTGATTTTCTATTGATAGTTGGAATTCTAATATTCAATATTAAGTTTCAAACCTAAGTTGGTCTCAGGTTGAAAGCAGCAGAATTCTTTTTTTTTTTTAATGAATCACCATGAGATACAGTTACAGACTTACAAACTTTCGTGATTATATTTCAGTCATACAATACCGAGTAACCATCCCCCCCACTAGTGCCTGTTCTCCACCACCAATGTTCCCAGTATATCCCTCCTGCCACCCACACCCCATCACCCACTGCCCTCTAGCTCTGTGGCAGGCACATTCCCTTTTACTCTCTCTCTCCTTTTGGGTGTTATGGTTGCAGCAGAATTCTTAATCACTTATAATTACTGCTTCCTTGGTTGAGCAAAGTTTAGTTCTTTGTGAAATACAGCCTATATTGCTCTGTGCTAAGAATAGAATGTGTGTGAATATATATATTTTATATATATACATATATGTGTGTGTATATTAGAATATATTTTCAACAAGATTAGCAGGAGCGATAGCACAGTGGTAGGGCATTTGCCTTGCACGCAGCCAACATGGCAGACCCGAGTTCGATTCCTCCGTCCCTCTTGGAGAGCCTGGCAAGCTACCGAGAGTATCTCGCCCGCACGGCAGAGCCTGGCAAGCTACCCGTGATGTATTCGATATGCCAGACACAGTAACAACAAAGTCTCCAATGGAGACGTTACTGGGCCCGCTCGAGCTTCAAAATTAAGGCACACATGCATCATTATCAGTAACATGCTACTTTTGATTTTAAGAAGGTTTTAAAATCAGTGATAGGTAGTGAATTTCTTCTTGGTGCAATGACCATAAGAAAGGAAACTCCAGAAATAGAGCTGAACATATTAGCAGCTGTGGGAGAAGTAGCCAGAAGGTAAAGGAACAAGCCTATTAATATGTTTACATGTGAAATGAGTGATGTGGTTGATAGCTTGGAAGAAACAAAGGTCTAACTATAAAGTATTTAAAATGAAGGTTTTTCGTAGAGACTGGACCCAAAAACGTTCCCATTAACAGTGAATGAGGATTCCTTTCTTGCCATATGCATACCAACTCTAGTTGTTTTCAGTTGTTTTGATATATGCCATTCTCACTGGCATGACATGATGCCTGATTGTTATTTTGATTTGTGTTTTCTCTATACTAAGGGATGATAAACAAGTTTTCAAATGCTTATTGGCCTTATTAGTGGTGGTGGTATGCATTAATTAAGTTTATCAATACTATAAACTAGAAGCCAGGCAGAGAGTGTAGCAGGGAGAGCACTTGCCTTGCATGTGCCAGCCCAGGTTGATCCCCAGCACCCTATATGGTTCCCCGAGCCCCATTAGGAATGATCCCTGAGCACTGTTGGGTGTGCCCCAATACTATAAACTTCAGGGCTGGAAAGATAGAACAGGGATTAAGGCATTTCCCTTGCTTGTGGCCATCTCTGGATCAGCTCCTTGGCATCAAATTCTTGGGGACCTTACCCCAAAGCATTGTCAGAAATCACTCTCAAGCACAGCACCGAAATAGCCCCTGAGCACTACCAGGGGTAGCCCCGGAACAAAAACTAAACAGAAACATACTATAAACTTAAACACCATTGTAACCGTATTACCTAAACTTGTAATTTAAGAAACGAAGGAGGTTATCAATAGAGATTCCAAAGTGGCGTCAAGCGTGGATGTCTGTGTGTGTGTGGGTGTGGGCTGGGATAAAAACAATCTTAATTCTGGTCTATCATGGGAGGAAATCAAAAGATAATGTCCTAAAATTTATTTCTAAAAGAAATGGTATAATTATAACACATTTTAAAATGACTTAATGCTGATCCCCAGAGAAACCAAAACCAAAAAACAACCCAAAGTGGTTTCCTCTCTGAAGTAAGAGAAGGCTTGGAGGGGTGAGTCAGGGTGTAGCTTCCCATTATTAGTCTTTCTGTACTGTTTGAATCAAAGAAAGTACATCCCATGCTTTACCTTATATAGCACTATTTTAAAAACAAAAGAAAACCCCCAGGTTCTACTTTTCAAAAAAGGGAGAAGAAAAAAAAATTCCTCGTGAACTCCGTTGTATGTTCTGCCTTCTCCTTAAACAGGGCTCTAAAATAATTAGAATGCTGCCATGTAAGTAATTGCTCTTGGTTTTTTTTTTTTGTTTGTTTTTTAGTATCAGAAACTCCCTTTGTTGGTAAGGTGAAGGTTTCCAGAGAAGACATTTTTCATGATCTATTGGTTAATTAGGCCAGCTCTTTTATTTTTTAATTTTTTTGATGACTAAATAAACCTGACCAGTGACCTAAGGACCATTTTGATTAGTTTTCAATCTCAAATTACTGATGATCATAGATTTAGATGATGGATGTAGTGACATGATGCCTCTAGGACTTGTTAAATTATCTTTGCCTTTTCATTACTGTCACTGGGATATGTTTGCACTCTGTAGGCCTGTTTCTTTGTAGCAGATAATCACAGCACTGGTGAAGGCCAGGATACTTTGAGCTGGTTAACCACATGTGAGAGATCTTGTTACCTTCTCTTGAGAAGTAGGTGGTAGTCGAGTTCATTGCATTTCTTTTTACTTACGTAAATTTACTTTATTTAAAAAAATTTTAAATTTTATTTTATTTTTATAAATGAAAAATATTAGAAAGTTCACAATATTTGATTATATTTAATATTTGAACACCAATCCCACCACCATATTTCGGGTATTTCCATTCTGAATCCCAACCCCTGCCTCAAAGCAGAACTGAAATAATTTATTTTGTATTGTTTGCTATGAATAAACTGCTGAAAATACTCCAAAAATGTTTCTTTAGAGGAAAGTGTGTGAAGATTGTTGTATTTCACCCAGGGGCCATTAAGCCCTTGTATAAGAGATTACTAATATGTTTTTTAAGAATTGAGCCTTGTGTGCACATATATGTACATATATATGTACAGATACCTGTAAAAATATATTTCCGTCTAAGATTGGTTGCCTTGTACATTAAACCCCATCAAATGTGGTGTGCTACTCCTGAAATATTACTGGTGTGAGGTATGAGATTTGCAGCTGCACGATCCAGGAATATGTTCACTCATGGGTGAGGCTCGGCTTGAGGGTGTGGAGAGCGACCTTGAGCAAGGTAGCAGCTGAGTTGTGGGGGTTTTCAACTGCCAAGGCTGGGTTCCTTGGGGTGGGGAAAGGCCTCCCCACCCCCCTCCAGGATGTCCCAAAAGAAACAACCTGGCGCAGGCTTGGTGGCATGGCTATGGGGAATGGTTTTATGCTCTCTTCTGAGAGATTTATGAGTCACTGGGTTATGGCTATTGATGAGATTATCTAATACCAGCCAGAGGTGGCTTGTGGGCATGACTGCCAAGTTGTCAGAAATGGGGAGATGGGTGGAACGAGGAGATAGGTGAAGGCCACCCATTCCCAGTTCTATTGAACCTGAAGTTTTCAGTCACAAATTCCACATACCTTGGTTTTCTGCAGATTCAGTCATGGGTGGGGCTTGGCCTGAGTAGGTGAAGAGTGGCCGTGAGCAAGGCAGCGGCTGAGTTCTGCAGGTTTTCAGCTTGGGCTGGGTCCCTTGGTCCCTTGGGGTGGGGAGGGGCCTCACCTGCCCCCCTCCAGAGTGCCCCAAAAGAAACAGCCTGGCACAGGTTTCAGCAGCATGGCTATAGCGAGCCTTAATACACTTTTTAATTTCAGCATTTGTCTAATTTCCTTTACAGCTGGTTGTTTTGCTCATTTCTTATAGATATACTTTTTTGGGGGGGTCAGATATATTGTTCTTGAAAACCTTATTTGGGTGAACTTCTTTGACCTTGTACTTATTTTTAGTTCTCAGGGTATTCAGTCATTTCCACTAGCAATCTGATAAGTTACACATTATTTATGCTTCCAAGTTTTTTAAGTAAGGAGATAATTTTACATATATATATACACACACATATATATATTGTATGTAATATTTCCTGTATGTGTCATTGTAGACCTAATCATTTCTTTTGTATCGTTGGCTACTAATAGAAAATAAAACTTTCTCAGCTGCCCATCCATTTTGTATTTTTTTTGCTTTTTGGGTCACACCCAGCAATGCTCAGGGGGTACTCCTGGCTCTTCACTCATGAATTACTCCTGTTGGTGCTGGGGAGACCATATCGGATGCCCGGGATTGAACTCCAGTCAGCCCCTTGCAAGGCAACCGCCCTACCTGCTCCGACTCTAGCAGCCCGCCCTTAACTTGTCATCTAAGATGCTGTTTCATGGTATTTTTAAAAAATGTGCTATTCTCCCTACAAAAATTCACTTTCACTATCTGGCAACACCTCTTCTCATCCCTGAGACCTTAAAATCATCTCTGAAGTCCCGAGGAAGGCAGAAGAGGAATCTCTTGCCCCACCTCACTTCCCATCTCTGGATCACACCTACTTTGCAGATGGGAGGAGAGAGGAGAGGGGCTCGGGGCCAGCAGGTCAGTGGTGGAACACTGCGGCGCCCCAGCTGGCCTTCCCGCGTCTCTGCAGCAGTCTAGTGCAGAGGGACCCCTGAGAGTAGAGGGGCGTCAGGGCTGGGCTTTGTTGTCTGTCTTCAGTGATCACTCCTAGCGGTGCTCAGGGAGCCATATGAAGCGCTGGGGATTGAAATGGGATCGTTCGCATGCAGGGCAGGATTCCTCCCCTCTCTCTGCCTCTGAGCCTCGCTCCCCTCCTGCGTCATATTTTAAAGCAGTAAGGACAGGGTTGGACTGTGAGAAGCAAGACTTTCACACTCTGGGGGCAGTGCGGCAGGCAGATGGGTCTCCAGCAAGGTAAGGAACAATAGGCAGTTCCCAGGCCTACAGTGACCAAACCTCGAGGGGACCATTTCCTCTCTAGATCCTCATTGTATTCAGTATTGCAAAAAAAAAAAAAGTTATTTAATCTTGCAGATTTGAGGCTTGGGGCCACACGCAGCAGTGCTCAGGGCTGACTACTCCTGCCTCTGCACTCTGCCAGATCACTCCTGGCAGGCTCCAGGGACCATATGGGGTCCTAGGGATGGAATCTGAATCAGCCACATGCAAAACAAGTGTCTTACTCGTTGTCCTATTGATCTGGCCCCCAAACTTGCAGGTTCTTAAAGCTTACTTTACACATAGCCGAACTGGGTTCTATCCCTCATACCCTGTATATGATCCCCTGCCAAGAGTGATCCTTAGCCAGGTATAGTTCCCAAAGTCCAGAAAACAGACGACCACAAAAGAAGTTGTTATGTTTGAATTTCTTATGAAATGTTTTCTGGTTTTAAACATTCTTCTTGCTAAACAGAACAACTTGTTTCTCCTACAGCTTGGGACTTCGGAAATAGATATTACAGATCCTTCACCTAGAGACTAATGGGCAGCAGGGCTGAGAAGACCCTCCTGTGCACTGGGGGTGGTCGCAGCTGGGAAGGAGGTTATAAAAAGGATACTCATGGGACAGGAGAGTTCCAGGTAGGGGGTTTTGCTACACAGAGCAGATCATTTCTGATTGGGGTTTTCTAATTTTCCTGTTGTTTTTGTGTTTTGGTTTCTGAAAAACAACAACCCTCTTTTGCAGTTAGGAAGCTTTTCTGATCATGCCTTATTAATTTCTGTGAAGAGGCCCTATGACCATGGTCGCGTTCAACCTGATCTTAGGATAAGTAATTGATGAGTGCTTTCAAACTTGCTTGTTCTGCTGGTAAATATTGCCCAGCTTTCACTTACAATATTATTCTAGATCCAAAACAAAATAAAGACCTACTGTATACTTGTTGATTATCAGCATAGCTTTTCTGTGAAGCCGTATTTTTGTCAGAATTACTATTATGTGTCTCAACTTCTTTAATGGCAGAAAGTCATAGAAACTCTGGTTTTGAAAATGTGTATAGCAATTTTCTAGTTTCCACTTCCATAAGAGCTCATACACATAACCTTCTCCAACTTACTAGGTTGGAAAATATTCACATGTAATTTAATTTGAATCAGAATAACCTGGTCTAACAACCTGGTTGTGGTTTTTATCATTTCATATTTCTTTATTCATTTATTCAGCATTGATGGTTTCCTTGGCATTGGGGGTTCAGCAGAGAACAAAAAACATATGGAAATCTCTGCTTTCATGGAACTTTATCTTCTGGTGTGGAGAGGCAGGCGATAAAGAAAATAAGAAAATCATGCAGTGTGGTCAGACATGATCAGTGGCATAGAATAGAAGAGTGTGTGATTGTGAATACAGTGGTCTAGGAGGCCTCACTGGGGAGGTGATATTTGGGCAAAGAGCTGAAGAGAGGGATGAAGGAGAAGGCTTTGTGGATTCTCTGCAGGCAGAGGATGGAGCAAAAGCAAAGATCTTGAGATGAGAGGTGCTGGATCTTTTTCTTTCTTTCTCTCCCTCCCTCCCTCACTTCCCCCCTCCCTCCCTCCCACCTCTCACCCTCCCTCTCACATTTCTTTCTTTCTTTTTTTTCTGTCTTGTTTTGAGGCCACACCAGTGATACTCAGGAGTTATTCCCAGCTCTGCACTAAGAAAATCACTCCTGGAGGTGCTCTGCAAATCATACGGGGTGCCAGAGATTGAACCCCAGTCCACTGTGTGCAAAATAAGTGCCGCACCTGCTATACTTGCTCTCCAGCCCCAAGTGCTGGATATTTCCAAAGATGAACATGCAAACCTGTGTGGCCAGAACAAAGTGGGCAAGGAAAGGGATGAGTTCACCTCAGATATTCCAGAGCAGTCTCTCCTGTTAGTGCAGTAGACAAAGTCAGAGATTGAGAATTATTTTGCACGGTTGAAGTGTATTTCCCCATAGAGAGAGGTTCAAAGCGATGAGAAAATAATTGAGAGATTCATCTTAAGTGTGGGTATGGGACTTCTGAGCCTCTAGTTTCTCACAGAGAACTAAATTCCTCTGTTTTCATGTCACCTTGCTGATACCTTTGCTATCACGTTCATCTTATTGCTTGGGTTGGAGTGAATACAAGTACCTGAAGAATTAGTATATTCACTTCTCAGCAGACACCTCAGGTGATGAACTCTGGGGTCAGCGGTGACGTGCACCTTAGGGTAGAGGCAGTGTTCTAGTAGGAAATTTTCAATGAAAATTGCACATGTGCTTGGAGGTAGCATGGGCCAACTCTATCTGGATTATTTTTCTTGTGTGTCTAAAAGCAACTGCGGTATCCCCATGATTCAGATTTATTTTGAAGTTGGAAAACAACTGTATGTATACACACACGCACACACGTGCATACACAAATACATACACACATGCACAAACACATGTACACACATACAAGAACATATTTCTCTTTGTTTTATGGGACATACCCCATAATGCTCAGGGTTTACTCTTGGCTCTGTCCTCAAAGATCACTCAGAGGACCATAAGGCATGCCAGAGATCGAACCCAGGTTGGCCATGAGCCAGGCAAGTGCGCTACCCACTGTACTATTTTCAGACGAACACATATTTCTGACGAGAACGTTCTCCCTTTGCCCTTTCATAAAATGGTTGAACAACTGATATTTCCTCCTTCACTGTGACCAAGCATTTGAACTGTCAGCCTCGATGCCCTTTCAAATGTGCAGAGAGAAATGAGTTATGGCATAGATAAACACACACTGGAAGCAAAAGCCATACAGATCAGTGAATCTTCTGTAATTAATGTTTCTTTTGTTTTTTCCTGCTTGCTGCTGAGTAAGCATGAGGTTTAGGGTTTAGCTTATCCAGTGCTGCTTAGTTGTTGTTTCCCCCCTAACACTGTTTGACCAGCAAGCACATGATATCCCCTTGACTTGTTTCAGTAGAAGTTGGAATTTTCCCTTGAACTGCCTTTATACCCCTAGAACAGCGCAGCCACCAGTGAGTGTATTGTCGGGGGTCATCTGAAAGGTAGGGCAGAATTCTCTCCTAATGTTTGCCCCTTCCCCTTTGAAATAATCATTTTTATTATTTTCTTCATTGCCAAAATGTATTTATCAAAAAGGATTTAGGGGCTGAGATAGCTCAAGCTTTAGAGCACACACGTTCCATGTCCCCTGACCCTTGCACTGCAGGATTTAGCTCTAGTGGCCCCAAGCTTCACTGGGTCTGAGCTGCACAGCATCATCAGACCTGAGAATATTTTTTGGACCCAAACCACTGGGCTAAGCATGACCTGGACTGGCTTCTGCCCATCCACCCAGCAATACTGGGGGAAACCCCTATAAAAAATTCAGTATATATTACAGCTTTCTAAAATCATCTCTAATTTCATTATCTAGCAACTGGTAACATTGTTACTGATTTGCATGTATGTGCTCTCTTGCTGAAAATGAGAATAAAATCATAATTATTTTTTTGATCATTTGATTTCTCATTTGTAGCTGTATGTATATTCCATGCTGTGCATTCACTGTTGGAAAGACATTGTCACTTGCATTATTCATCTAATTTTCTTCACAGAATACATTTTAGGGGCTGGAGAGATAGTACTGTGGGTAGGGCATTTGCCTTGTATGCGGCCAACCTGGGTTTGATCCCTGACAACCCATATGATCCCCTGAACCCACCAGGGGTGACCTTAAGCATGGAGCCAGGACTATGCCCAGAGCACTACCAAGCATGACCAAAATTTTTTTTTAAATGTACATTTTAAAGTTTTTATGCATATTGACAAAATGTCCTCTAGAAACATTCCAATTCACATTCTCCACAAAGTTCTGTAAGCACGCTTCATACTATCATCATTATTGCTAATTTGATAATAAAATCTTTTATAATCATGCTGCATAATAGCTTCTAATTACCTAGTAAGATTAATGTTTTTTATCGGGTAGGGCGTTTGCCTTGCACACGTCTGACCCAGGTTCGATTCCTCTGTCCCTCTTGGAGAGCCTGGCAAGCTACCAAGAGTATCGCACCCACATGTCAGAGCCTGGCAAGATCCCCGTGGCGTATTTGATATGCTGAGAACATTAACAACAAGTCTCACAATGGAGACATTACTGGAGTCCACTTGAGCAAATCAATGAAAAATGGGAGGCTAGTGCTACAGTGCTACAGTTTTTTAGGTTTGATCATTTTATTTCATTTATATTTTTTGCCCAGTTCTACTTTCCTGTTGGGATTAATTCCCATCTTGTTTTATAAAAACTCATCACACTCTAAGGATATCTACTTTTCCCTCTTCTATTTGTTATTTAATATTTAATTTCAGGTATTTTTATAGTACAAAAGCTATTTTATGCCATCAAATTTGTCTGTTTTTTTTCTTTTTTTGATTTGCTTTTAAACATTTATGGAGTTCAGTGTGTCAGGCATTGTGAATGGATTGTTATAGTCTTTGGTTCATTCCACCCCACAAACTATCTGAGTCAGGTGTTACTACCATTATCATCCTATTTACAAGAGGAAATGGACTCTACAAATGGTGGCCACTTGGGAAATAAATCCACACAACTAGATTCAGAGCTGGTTCTCATGATATTTATTTAATTATTTTCTTTCTTGACTCTTTTTTTAGGTCTGGTGTCATGTTTTGAAATATCTCCTCCCTCTCAAGATTATATAAACATCCAACATTATTTACTTTCTGTATAATTATGGTTAATGTTTACCCACCATTTAAGTAAAATACTATATCTCATAAACTCTGAATTTCTTTTGTTCTCTCATTTACAGACCAAGAGAATAATCAGTTGCATGTTGTCTTTTATTTGCATTTTAAATTCTTTTGAAATGTACTTCTGAATTATTTTCTTTCTTCCATTAATCCTAGTTTTAGTCAATAAACATTTGCTAAGTATGTGCAGGATTTTCTGTTAGGTACTGTAGACAGTTTAAAAAAATAACGATGGTCTGCCTCTCTAGGAACTTATGATGCAAAAATATGGAAGGGAAATATAAGGAATTTAAAGGTGGAATATGATAATTCTTATAAGAGAAAGATACATGGCAATGAGAAAGGGGAGACAAGAAATACTTTAAGTGGGGAGGGAAGTGTACAGAATTTAGGAAGGACTAGTGAGGAAATGAAAAAAATGTTGATTAAGATGCTGTGAGATACAATGCTGTTAATGACTTCCCACATACATAAATCTCCCCTCCCCCACCACACACCCCATCTCACACCTTCCTCCCACAAGCATCCCAGTGCTGTTCCCATTCAACCCTCCAACTCAGTTGTGTGAATCAGTTTTCCTGTTATGTTTCCTTTGGCCCTTTCTTTGTTGCTGCCTTGTTATGTGTCCTTTAAGACCCACATATGACAGTTCCATTCTGGATCTTATCCCTTTCCTCCTGACTGACTTCACTTTTTAAAAAATTTTAAAAAATTAATTCATAAGGTGTTCACATTAATTGATTACATTCAATATTTCAACACCAATCCCACCACCATTACACCTTCCCACCACCATTATTTTGAATTTTCCCACTGCCTTTCTAGCCTGCATGCCAGGGGCAGATGCTAGATAATTTATTCTCTGTTGCTTATTATGAGTATCGTGAGAGGTTCGCGTGCTTCTGGAATTCTAAAATTGTAAATGTTTGGGGTCCAGAGACATCTCTGTAGGTAGCTAATAAATTTGAGATTCATCTGGAAGTCTCTGGATCAAGGTCATAGTTATGCTGAGATGGCGCGCAGGGGCAGATTGTGGGCGTAACAGCCAGGACCCCAAGAGGGAAGGGATGGCCGTTTCCACTGCTGCCATGTGGCCTGGAGTCTTAGTCCTTGAACCTGTATACCTGGGTTTGATTCTGGAAGCTCTTGAATGCCTGGGTTTCATCTGGAGCAGGTGGAGATGGCACACCTGCTCCATCTGAGGTGCCCCGGTGAAATTGCCTTGATACGGGGTTCGTCCCTTTCCGAGAGCCTGGCAAGCTACCTAGAGTATCCCACTCACACAGCAGAGCCTGGCAAGCTCCCCGTGGTGTATTCGATATTCCAAAAACAGTAACAAGTCTCACAATGAAGATGTTACTGGTGCCCTCTCGAGCAAATCGATGAACAATGGGACTACAGTGCTATGGCCTGGAGAGATCTCCAGCAAGCTGCTGTCTTCCGGGATTCACTTCTGTGACTTTCTGACTGAATTCATTTAACATGATATCCTCAAGTCCATCCATATTGCTGCAAATTACTTGATTTTTTTCTCTTAGATTTGCACAGTATTCCATTGTGTATATATATCCAGCTTCTTGATCGATTCATCTGTAGTTGGACATTTGGGTTGTTTCCATATCTTGGCTATTGTATTAAGTGCTGCAATGAATATAGGCATGCGTATAATCTTTCAAAGTTGATTTTCTTTTTGCTTTGTTTTGTTATAGATGCCAAGAAGTAGTATCACTGGGTTGTAAGGTAGTTCTATTTCTGTTTTTTGGCAAGATCTCCATATTGCTTTCCTTAGAGACTGAACCAGATAACATTTTCATCAATAGTGCATAAGGGTTCATTTATCACCACATCCCCGCTAACAGTGTCTGTTTCCAGGCATTCTGATAGGTGTCACTCTCACTTGCCTTAGAGAATATCTCCATGTTATTTTGATATGCACTTACCTAATCATGAGTTATAATGAGCTATCTGTAAGTCTTATTGGCTATCTTTAAGTCTTTTTTGGGAAGGTGTGTCTGTTCAGGGACTGAATTTTAAATCAAACTTTGAAGGATTGAAGAAGCTCAGTCTGCACACGACATTGGATGAAATGTAAAGTAGAAGGCAGTCAATCTTGACAAGGCTTAACCTGTAATAGTATGTTAGTAATCTCTTCTATAAGGGCTTAATGACTCCATGGTGAAATACAACAATATTCACACACTTTCTTCGAGGGAAATATTTTTTTCCTCCACCCCTCTCGGAGAGCTTGGCAAGCTACGGGAGAGTATCTCGCCCACACGGCAAAGCCTGGCAAGTTACCCGTGACATATTCGATATGCCAAACACAGTAACAACAAGTCTCATGATAGAGAAGTTACTGGGCCCGCTCGAGCAAATTGATGAACAATGGGAGGACAGTGATGACAGTGATTATCTATTTTGGTGAAGAATTTATAACAAGGAATATAAAATAAATTATTCAGGGCCTGCTAAAGGGGTAGGCTTGAGTGGTGGTTGTAAATGATGATGGTGGGAAGGTGCAATGGTGATGGGATTGGTGTTGGAATATTGAATGTGATAAATCATCAGAAACAAATTTATAAAAATAAATTAATTAAATTAATTTTTTAAAAAGAAGCTCAACCTGTGGAGCGGGACTGTTAAAACTATGTCAGAGTGCTGCTGGCAGGTGAGTTAATATAGGTAAGGGTGAGGCATAGTGCCTGGCATGGAGGGCAGAGATGAACCAGTGTTAATTAAGCTCGATCAATACCAAAAAATGAGCAAAAGTTTTAAAAATGCCAATTACCAAGTAAGTTCTTCCTTATAGATTTTAGTTTCCATGTACATATTCCTATACGTGTTTATAAAAATATCTCTCTGTATATGTCAGTGGCCATGTCATGATTTTCTGCCTTGCTTTTATAAAACCGTTCAGGTTGTCGTTGGAGAAGTGCAGGATGTTTCCTGAAGGAAAATTAATTAACTTGGAGTCAGCCTTATGAACTTTTATAGAGCTTGCTTTTCATTTCAAAATTGTTTTTGTAGCTAAAAATAATATTGGGCTCATGTTTAATTAAGGGAGTCTCATGGTCTTATAGATTATAATCACAGTTCAACATAAAGATCTTTCAACAATTGTGTGTGTTGAGTATGTAGGAGTGGATGTGTGTACCTGATTTCCACTCCTCTTAGTAACTATAGCACGAGTGTTAAATAGTGCATTGGAGTAGCTCCAGTTTAATTCAGATAAAGAATAAAATCTTAAGAATTTATGTCTGGAGCCTGGAGCAATAGTACAGAGGATAGGGCACTTGACTTGTGTTTGATCCCCAGCATACATACCCTGACCCACCAGGAGTAATTCCTGAATGCAGAACATCAGTGAGTGTGGTTCCCTGACCCCTCTCACCCCTCACCCCCAAATTTATATCTGATGTTTTTGTGGTGGAGGATCTTAGATGACTGTCACAAATGGAGGTTGGTCAAATTGGTCAATATTAGCATCAAGAAAGCAGGAAACTGGAGACTCATATGGTGTCCTGGGATCAGTGCTGTAGAGCCATATGAAACCTGCATCCAGGTCTGGGTCACATAGATGATGACAACTAAGTTCTTTTTCAATCCTGAAGCACAAGGTTGTGTACCAAGGACTCATCTCAGCTGGTAATGATCTTTAACATGTATGAACGCTTTGAATGGGATACAGTGAAAAACAAAACAAAACAAAAACCATATCCTCTCCCTTCTTCTCTTCTTTCTACCCCTACCTGTCAGAACTTCCTCTGCTTTCCTCATTAGGACCCTTTATGCTTGTCTACATATGAAGTTGGAGTGAAAGATTCTTGAGAACTATCCCTCATTCTAAAGATACCTTTATAGAAATAAGAAGAGGCTCTTCTGCCTCAAGACATTCTACTGCTTCTGCCAGAAAATTGTCATAGTCAGTATATTCATCTGCAGCCAGTGATTTTAATTCTGTATCCCTTAACTATACATTGCATAATAACCTTGGAAGAAATGGTTCCCTATTAGGATAAAGGGGTAAAATACAGGAAAAGGCTTCCCTTGCCCTGTTTCTCTTTTATCCTGCATTCACCTTCCCTACCTTTCCTGTCTTCAGAGGAGATGCTCTGGTCATGTACACCTCATATTTTTTTTTGCATAACGTTGCCATGGCCACTGGGGGTTATATGTAGTGTCCTAGGCACCCCCTTTCCTCTTCCCATGTCTAATACCTCTAGCATTCTCTTAGTTATTATGTCAACCCCAAGTGAAGCCTTCACATCAACTTTCAAATGTTCCCTTAGAGTGCAGAAGCTTCATCGTGGTTGAGAACTTCTTGCTTCCAGTCAGTCTCCTTCACTCTTGAAGATACCACATGGACTAAGGCCCATCCTCTAGGTCACTTTCTCTGTGATCTTTTATAATGTTGACTTTAGATAGAACTGATCCCTTTGTGCCCGACAGAGAATTTTACATTGATGTATTAGGTACCAAATAGGTACCACACTGCATTGTGGTTTGGTCTCTGCTTGGTTTGATCTCTACCTCCTCACTAGAATTTGGATGATTTGTAATGGGAGATAATGTTGTATAACTCATAAAATACATCATAGACCTGATATCTTCCCTGGAAATTTTTCTCTCCCTTCTCCACCAGGTCAACTACAATGCTAAAATCCCCTAACTAACTTTATTCATGCAAGCATTTTGCATAATGAAATGCCACTTGAAATCAAATGAATAAAGGGATAGTACATAAATAAAAGTAGTTAGGAATGAATTTCTTTAATATGTCTAAGCATTAATTCAGAACAGTATTATCAAGGGAGCTAGGCTGACAGTTTGTTAGTGCAAAACATTTTTCTAGGTCAGGTTTGCCATGACTCAGAACTATTTATGGGAGGAAAGTTTTCTCAGATGATTTCTCTGTAATGATTTTGTCTTAAACTTATTATGATAAACAATCATGTTCAGAGAGTTGTATTACTTCCTATACTTCCCTTTGAGTTGTGTGTTCAACTGAGTCGGGCCCTGCGGAATGAAATAAAGGTGCTTGCCTTGCATAAAGTACAACGTAGTTTGGTCTTGGGCTGCCACGGCTGCCCTCAACTCCCATACCCCAAAAATTTTTAAATGTTTCTTTTATCACTCTGTTGTGTGTCAGTTCAATATTAATAGTTTAGGAGCACTTAATTTGAGAAGCACTTAATTTGAGATATTTTAAATGCTTTCTATTTTTTCCTAGCTAGAGATGCATTAAATGTAGGTAGCACTGTCCCAGGTAGCACTGTCCTCCCCGTTGTTCATTGATTTGCTCGAGCAGGCCCAGTAACGTCTCCATTGTGAGACTTGTTTTTACTGTGTTTGGCATATTGAATACATCACAGGTAGCTTGCCAGGCTTTGCCGAGATACTCTCGGTAGCTTGCCGGGCTCTCCAAGAGGGATGGAGAAATCGAACCTGATTTGGCCAGGCCGGCCGTGCTCAAGGCAAACACCCTACCGCTGTGTTATCACTCCAGCCCCTTCATTAAATGTATGATAATGTATCCATCCAGTAATGCTTATCGGGGCTTGGGATATAACTCAGGGATAGAGCATTTATCATGTATGTAATGAAGCCCTGGATTTGATTCCTGTCATTGCAAGAGAAAAATAAGGAATAGAGGATGGAAGGGAGGGAGGAAGGAAAGATTTGAAAGAGTGCTTCCATCTTATTCTCTTATGAGTACTAGCATTACGGGGTGTACGTTCTGTCTGATATAGAGCATTCTAGCTGCTCTACAAAGGCGGTGCCAGAAGTATAGCTGAGACAGAAAGTTTTCAAATATTTTGATATAACATTGTAGCACTGTCATCCAGTTGTTCATCGATTTGCTCGAGCGGGCACCAGTAATGTCTCTATTGTGAGACTTGTTACTGTTTTTGGCATATTGAATACACCAGGGGAGCTTGCTAGGCTCTGCCGTGCAGGCGGGATACTTTTGGTAGCTTGCCGGCCTCTCCGAGGGGGACGGAGGAATCGAACCCAGGTTGGTCGCGTGCAGGGCAAGCGCCCTACCTGCTATGCTATCACTCCAGCCTGTGATGATAGAAATAAAATTAAGTGTAATTTATCGTTTTTCTATTTCTTCCTCTTCCTTTTTAAATTTGCTTTTCCTTCCTTATAAGTCCATGCATACACTTGGAAATTTTTACTTGCTCCAATACACAATAACAGCCCTTGAAGTACTCTTTCTAAATTCTTGTCAGACGGTTAGGAAGTCAGGGTTTTGGAAGATGTAAAGATTCCATTTGTGTTAGGAGATTGTAAAGCTTGGTTGGCATCAGGAGCCTGTAAGATCCTCTTGTGAGATCCAATTTATAGCTGAGGAGAGAGCCTGCATGACACACCCAAGTCTCTGAGGTTGGCTGCTGTCTTACTTGTTAGTTAAGTGCTCTTTGATTTTAAAAACTCTAATGACTTAGCGTCATGTGGTTTGATCAAATATTTCATGGAAGCAAATGTAAAGACACCAGTGTGTTCTTAATTATCATTACTTTTAGTTTACTTTCAGTGTTTTTTAATACAAGAGAATCATCATAAATAAGCAGAATAAAAGCAAGTATGAATCTGATTCGTAGTAGTGTTTCAGTTAATTTAAAAGTTAATTTCAGCTTGTGGAGAATGCTAAAGAAAATGGGATGGCTGCAGCAGAGAATAATTATAAACTCATTGAATTACTTGCAGATTAAAAGAATTACTCTCACTCCATGTGCAAGTAAAATTTAAATTTAGTAGGATTTTTGGAGTTTGTTTTTTAATAATTTGGAAAACATTACTAACTTGTCTCAAGTGAGTTTGCACATCCAGCTTCCTAGTTCCTAAAAATAGGAAGTTAAAAATTTCAAACTAAGCTCAAATATATTGCATGGCTCTGTTAAAAAATAAAATTAACTTTTGTGTGAATAGTTTTTTTTTTTTTGTATATGGAAAAGTCATTAACTCTAAAAATGGTGTGAAGTGCTTGTTATTTGTTAGGTACCATACGGGTTCCTGAAATTCAGCTCAAATTCCTGTGGAATTCTATGGGGATGGCTAAATTATGCAGCCATTGTTGGGGAAGAAAATTTTATTTGAAGTCAGCAGAATATAAAACCCCAAAGTAAACTGAAATTCAAGCTGGGTAAGACTTTCTCTTAGTCAAAACGGTATGAGGGTCTGTCACAAAACATGTGAAAACAGAGAACTATGCCTTGCTGCATAGACAGCAGCATTTGTGTTCATGATAGGAATCTTTATTATAAGCAAAATCATTCCCTGCCAAATATGCTGAATAAAAAGCATTTCTTTTGACTCAGAACAGAGTGAGATGTGGGGATACAGGGGTTCGCTGTTTCATATTAGCAGATGTTTTTCACCTTGTGGTGAATTTATTATTGTATTTCTCCACCACCCAAGATTCTGAAAAAACGAGGCAAGAAACTGATTTCAGATTTCATTGCTGCGAGTCTCACTTTATTTTTTCCTATTGACTTAATTTAATTATTTAATTGGAGAAAATATGGAGTCTAGATTGATTCAATCAGCCTTTTCTGAGTGCGTTCAGGTTTTTGTGGCACTAAGGAGCTAAGTGCATAAAGATGACTAATATGGCTTTGATATTGCTGATTCTATGATATCCAATTTCTCTTGGTGCTGTCCACACATCTCCTACATCTCCTGTCATCACAGTGCTGACTCTTTGAATGGGATCCATTTTCCTCTGAACCGTTTTACAATTTTATGAAAATTGTGATACCATGGTTGGAGAGATAGTACATCAATTAGGTCACTTGCCTTACATGTGGTTAACCTGTGTTTGGTCCCCAGTACCCTATATGATCCCCCTAGCCTTTTCAGGAGTAAGTTTTGAGCACCACGGGGTATACAAAATAAACAAAAATGTTTGCAGTATCTGGGGCTTAGAGATAGTATCAGATGTAAAGCGTTGCCTCGTAGCCTGCTAACCTGGTTCCATCTCTGGTGCAGTCCCCAACACTGCATATGGTTGGTCCCAGAGCACTGCTAAGGTGTCACTCCTGAACACAGAGCCAAGGATAGCCCTTGAATGCCACCAGGTGTCACCTCAACCCATCTTGGCCCCAAATGTTAACAATATATAATTCTAATATTACATTTGCCGTGTTTTTTTATGTTTTCTATTTTCTGTGTCTGTGATTTTATTTTTTTCCTCTGTTATGAACATTTTTCATATACTACCTTATCTAGAATTACATTATATCGCTATTTTCTCATATTGGGACTCCAGTTAAATATGGTTTATACCTTCTCATTTGATATTCATTTCAAATTTTGATATTTTCTTTCTTTGCTATAGTTTGGCAGTGTCTTCAAACTTATTTTATGTTTCACTGTTTTTCTTTTCATTACTTGAAATCAACCTTTGAGCTTTGAATTTCAAATGTTATTTTTAAAAACTCATTATTACTTTTTATTCTAATAATTATAGTTATAATTATTTCTGAGCTAATTTTTAATGTTCTTTCATTTCTTGGAAGATGTTATATATAGTCATTTTATATTCGTTTTAAATTTTTTTCTTATTTTTAAATTTTATTTTTATAAGGTTGTTCAGATTAATTGATTACATTCAATATTTCAAAACCAATCCCACCCACATTACATCTTCCCACCACCATTATTTCAAATTTTTCCACCACTGTTCAAGCCTGCCTGCCACAGGCAAATGCTAGATAATTATTTTCTCTTGCTTATTATGAATATCATGAGAGGTTGCATGGCCACAAAAATGTCTGTGTGCTCCTGGAATTCTAAAATTATAAATGATTGGAGTCTGGAGACATCTCTGTAGGGAGCAAATCCACTTTGAGATTCATTTGTGAGTCTCTGGATCAAGGCCAGTGACGGACTCAAATATGGAGGCAGTCTGTGGGCCTGACAGCCAGGACCTCGAGGGGGCGGGGAAATGGGAAGGGATGAACCATCCCCACTGCAGTCACATGGCCTGAAGTCTTCAGTCCCTGCTCTCGTACTTGTCTTCCGGGATTCATGGCTGAGTCTCTCATCTTATAGTCTTTAATTTAGAATTCTACCCATAGAGTAGCTATTGTGTGGTATTCCTGTTCACTGTTCCATGACTTGATTCCTTTCGTATTTTATAGTTTTGGGTTGGGAGTTCATATTAATTGATTACATTCAATATTTCAAAACCAATCCCACCCACATTACATCTTCCCATCACCATTATTTCGAATTTAGGATAAGCCTTGGTAAGTCTATTAACCTAAATTAGGGGTCTGTTTCCTTCTTTTTTTTTTAATTAAAAAATTTAATTTTTTGACTCTTTTGGGTCACACCCAGCGATTCTTAGGGGTTACTCCTGGCTCTATACTCAGGATTTATTCCTAACAGTACTCAGGGGACCATACGGGATGCCAGGAGATCCAACCCAGGTCAGCTGCAGACAAGGCAAATGCCCTACCCTCTGTACTGTCTCTCTGGCCCCAGGGGTCTGTTTCTTAAAGTCAATCTGAGCAGGTTCTATATTTGCAGTAAAGACTCACTAGGAACACTACCAGTCTTCAAATACTTTAGCCCATTCAGGATCCTGAATTAGCCCACATTGTTTATCTACCTTTAAGGGGACCAAGGCCAGATTTTAGAATTCCTATGAAGAGGCCAACAGTTTCCCCAAGATAACACCAACTTTCTGTTGGCTTATTATCCACAATCTGGTTTCAGTTAACTGATTCACTTGTGTTTCAGATTTATGAAGGTTTTCCTTACTTTCTTACAAAGTGAGTAATGAATAAAAAAGCAAATGGGTTACATTTGCATATGATTATACTGTATGTATTTTTTTTTGCTAAGGGGGACTATCATATTATCTAGTTTGGGATGTGTCACAGTGCAACTTTAATTACTGCCCCTCAATTATTTCTCTTGTTAAGGAAACAGAGTGTAGGATAGTTAATCTTTTTAAAATCATTTTTGTTGCATTAGTGGGATTTAGGAAACTGTTAATTATACCTTTTGTGCATATGTCATTCTATCATCACTGCATTGCCCTCTTCCCTCCACCAATGTCTCAAGGGCCCCTCCCTGATACCCTTCTCCCTTATAGGCTCAGTTCTATAAACAAAATAGGATAGGTAATCTTAAGAATTTGAATAATCCAATGATTTAGTGGGTGTGTGAGGGGGTGGCATTGATCACTGCAAAGATTATTCCTACATGAGGAAACAGCTGTTGCTCTCTCCTTTTGATTTGGTGGACAGCATCATCAATGCAAAATCTTAATATTTGACTCTTTTGATTCTAGGTTAACAGGCATTTTTAGGTGGCTTTTAAACAAAATTAACCCCTAAATAAAGTATCTTGATTCATTTACTTTGTTACAATTATGGAGACATATTCCTCATTGATTAACATCTGAAAAAGTTTTGGAGGAATCGGCCAGCTAAATATCTTAAAATATGATTGGTGTATTAGAGATGGTCTTTTTTTAAAAACAAAACAAAAAACCTGTTACTCACACTTGATCATATCAGTGTCAGTGCTTCTGCAGTGCTCAATGTTTGGTTGATACTCTTTTTCTTTAGTTTTATTTCCACTGTGATTCTTCAGTTCTACCCAGTCACTGCCTATGAGATGTGATGTACTTGGTCATAACACTTGTCCTAGCACAGTGGGAAAAATTCTAGAGTAGAAAAGAATACAAAGTATTAGGGGCATGTGTAGGAGAGAGCTTCCCTGCCTGAGAGACCTGGCTAGTTTGGGAAGGCTTCATAGAGGAGGCAATATACGAGGTAAATATTTAAAAAAAATATGTAGGAATTTTTTTGCTAGGTGGGATAGAAGAAAGATTTTTTAAAATGTAGTGGTTGTTAATAGAGCAGATCATAAAATTGTGGGTTTGGGGGGTGGGCTTGAGGAGGGTTGGCGAATATAACACTTTCATCTTTTTTATTTTTTGACAGAGAATAAAAGCCCTTGTCTTAGTGTGTTATGAAACCACAACTCTTCTACTCCTCCTCTTTATCCCCTCTAATAAATCTTTCTCAAATGCCACCAAATACTTTCTCTTTCTAGGTAGACTGATAGCATTGGCTTCCTCATTGTGAGTGGGGCAATGGTTCTAACTTGATTGGGAATTGATGCTACCTTAGATTCTCTCTCACTGCAGCAGGAGTTTAGAAAATGCTATTTTCTTTTTCTTTGCCTTCTTTTTCTCTTTCAATCTACAGGTTTCGTTTGGTGTTAGGCACTTTTTTTTTTTAATAACTTCAGATTTTCTTTTTCCATTATGTGTTCTCACCTTCATCTCTCTGTGAAACTTTTCATATAAGAATTCTATTTCAGAAGCTTACAGGAAAACATGTTATCCCCAATGCAGAATTAATAATTTTTGTTCTTTATACAATCATTTGTTCTATTCTTTTTTTTTTTGCCATTGTTAGGAAGAAAGGATATTGATATATTGGCAAATACTGGGCCTTAGTATCCTGGGCTCTTCCAGTTTCTATTTTTATTCTTTAAAGTGTACAGTGATGCTCAAAGTAGCATTTTCACAAGTATCCAAAATGTAAAAGTAGCTTTAATGTCAATCATTTGGGGAATCGATTTTACAAGTGTGGGTTATACACACAGCAGAGTGTCCCTCAGTCTCAAAAAGTAAGGATGATCCTTGAAGTTGGTCTGCACCAACTTAATATATATATATATTTCTATTTGGGTCATACCCGGTGATGCTCAGGGGTTAATCCTGGCTCTGCACTCAGGAATTACTCCTGGCGGTGCTTGGAGAACCATATGGGATGCTGGGGATTGAACCCAGGTTGGCCACATGCAAGGCAAATGCCCTACCCGCTGTACTATCACTCTGGCCCCAATATTGTATATTTTTATTTTAATAAAGTATTTAGAGTAATCACAATTCAGAGACAAAAAAAATTGGTTTCCAGGACCTGGGGAAGCTTGAGAGAAGGGAATTATTGGTTTAGTTTGTTTGTGGTTGGTTTTGGGGCCAACCTGGCAGTATTCAGAGCTTACTCCTGGCTCTTCAATCAGGGATCACTCCTGGTAGACTCAGGGGACTATATGGGTGCTGGGAATTGAACCTGAGTTGACCTCATGCAAGGCCAATGCCCTGCCTGCTCTATTATGGCTCCAGCTCAGGAGAGTTATTGTTTAATGACTATGAAGTTCAGTATGGGAAGATGCAAAGGTTTTGGAGCTTGATAGTGGTGAGGGCTGTTCAGCAATGTGAAACATACTCAATGCCATTGAATTGTACCTGAAAGCTTGTGAAAATGGTATCTTTTATGGGATGCATCTTTTACGACATTAAAAATTAAAGCGTATCTAAGGAATTTTCTGTCAAGGATCATTATTTCAGACTTCATTTATTGTTGGCCATTCATTCAGTAAATGTTGAGTTCGTACTGTGAATCACAAATGTTTTAGACACCAGAGATACAGCAGTGGACAAAAACCAAAACCTAACAATCCTGGCCTCACTGATCATTTTTGTGAGTTGAGAGGCAACAAACAAGCAGAGAAGTAAAGCCAGTTGCTTTCAGTTGGAAAAACATTCTGTAGAGAAGCATAAGGCAGAGAAAGTAGTTAGGGTTTATTGGATTAGGTCAGACTGACTGTTGTCTTCTGTTGTATTTGGTCAGGTCCGTCCTCACTGAAAAGTGACATTTAAATAAAGATCTGAATATGATGTGGGGTTGACCGCGTGGAGAGCTTGGAAGAAAAATGTCCCAGGTAGAGAAAACAATGGGGAAAGGCCCTGCGTCCCACTTATGGTAATAACAGATTTCATTTGCTGAGCACGGGCTTTATATGCTCTGTGGTTAATCTTGGTGGAATTCTGCAAACAGGCCTTATTTTTTCAGTTGTGGCTGCTAAAAATCTTGGAGGCCAGCACAGCATAGCAGCAACACTGAGCATGTAGCAAAGTGGGACTTACCACCATGTCTGTCTGTCTAACTAAACGTCTCTGTCTCTCTGCCTTTTCATAGACTTCTGTGGCACAAACGTAAACATTACTGGGTACCTTCAGAGAATGCGTTGCTCATATTTGAAGCATTCCCTTAGAATATCCTGTGGGTTCTTTCAAATGGTATGTTTTGTAATCAGAATCATAAACAGCACATAAACAGACTTCTGGTTTTTAGTTCTATAACTTAGGGACGGGCTGGAGCAATAGCACAGTGGGTCAGCATTTGCCTGGCACGTAGTCGACCCAGGTTTGATTTCTCCATCCCTCTTGGACCGCCTGGCAAGCTACCGAGGGTATCCCGCCCACATGGAAGAGCCTGGCAAGCTCCCTATAGTATATTTGATATGCCAAAAAAACAGTAACAAGTCTCACAATGGAGACGTTACTGGTGCCCACTCGAGCAAATTGATGAACAACGGGAGGACAGTGCTACAGTGCTGGAACTTAGGGACATAGAGGTTGACATTAAAAGAAAAGTAAAACACTGAACAGATTGAAAACCAATGTCACTCTTTGGATGTGTAAGAGAAGAAGGGAGCCCAGGACAAACTACGGTCCTAGAAACTGAGGGACAGATAGATAAAATGTTGTAGGGAGCTGAGCTTTTCCAGAGCAGAGATTCAATAAAAAGAAACTGCCTCAAGAACCAGTGTCAGGCAGCAAAACGGAGCTGTGATTGCTGGATCACTAGAGGCTCTGTGCAAAGAGCTGTGAAGTTAAAGCAGGGGAACCCGGCCACAGAGGAGTCCCCATGGTGCTGTGACTTGGATGTCCAGGAACTTGACCATATTCACACAGTAAATAATGAAGAAAAGTCTCTGGTTTCCCGGGGGAAAGGGGATTTTAAAATACACCAGTTTCCCCTCTGTCAACTGGAGTGTAACCTGGGGTCAGGAGTGTTATCAGAGTGTAACTCAGCTTGGGAAGGGAAATATCCAGCTCTAACTCATTTGAACTATCTTGTATCACTTAAGGGGGTGGAGGGAAAAAACAAAGTGAGGAACAGTGGTAGAGTTGACCGTCTAGACATACAGACTCACTAGCATCCTGAGACCTAGATCAGACTGTAGCAGCACTTCTTATCCCTACACCTCAATCAAGACCACATATGTAAAGGTCTATTTGCAGCAGTTCGCTTAACTAGGTACATCATGTCATGCTGTTCAGGGAAAATGACAAGATCTTCCGAAAAGCGAAAAACCTCAGATTTGAGAGAGAGCAAGCGTCTGAACCATACTTGGCAGGGATGTTGGAATGATCAGGTCGGGAATTTAAAATCACTGTGACTAACTGCTGAGGGTTCTACTGGACAGAGTGGGCAGCATGCAAGCCCAAACCAACAGTGTAAGCTGAGAGACGGAAACATACCAGTAAAGTACCAAACAGAAATGCCAGTGACATCAAATACTGTGACAGGAATCAAGGATGACTTTGTTAGCGTTTTCAGCAGATTGGACATGACTCAGGAATCTGGGATAGAGAATCTATTGCTGTTTCTTAGAGAGAATGAGTAGGGCGGTGCTTGGAAGTAAAAGCAGAGAAAGATGGAAAACAAAAACAAAACAGGATAAACAAGGACTTTGAACAGTTACAAAAGGTTGAGCATGGATAATGCTATATCAGGAAGAGAAGAAAGAGAAATTGAATATTTGAAATAATAACTGAGAATCTCAAATGAATACCCAATTTTGGTCTCTTTATGGAAACAAAATAGTTACATTTTAACCATATTTATTTATTTATTTATTTATTTTGCTTTTTGGGTCACACCCAGCGGTGCACCGGGGTTACTCCTGACTCTGTACTCAGGAATTACCCTGGTGGTACTCAGGGAACCATATGGGATGATGGGAATCGAACTCGATTCGGCCACATGCAAGGCCTACCCACTGTGCTGTTGCGCCAGCCCCACATTTTGACTATCTTAAAATTTTTTTACTAAATTTTTGTATTTTCACTTTCTCATATATCCCCTAGTTGGCCAAAATGTAGCTGCATAGTGCTAGAGTCAGCAAGAGAACCTCATTTCAGGAAAGGCTTGTTTACCTGCGCTAGGGAGGAGTCAGTGAGTCCTGAGTCCTTGGTGGGGCTGAGAGAAGGCCACGGTTAGAGGAAGACACAAGAAGACCGACCACTCCAGGCACATTTGCTGCCTTCCTGAGTTGGCTTTAGGGTCCCGTTCCTTCACTCTCACCCCTGCCCTCTACTCAGACCATTTCTGGTATTTGTCCAGATGTCCCCTGTGGAGCAGAGACTCACAGAATCTTTAAGTAAGAAAGCACTGCTGCTGAGATTTTGCAGGGACACTCCCACGAGACAGCTCAGGGGCCTGTCTCAACTCCACAGAGCTATGGTTTTCAGTAGGCAGCCCACGGAGGTGAGGTTTGGTACTTTGGTACCATTTGAATTACTTAACATGTTGCTGGTCACTCTGATAAAGGAGCTCGAGATCCTGAACATTACAAGGCTCTTCTCCCTCTTGCTTCCCATCAAGTTTGTCTGGAAATAGCACTTAGGATAATTGCTCAGTTCCTAGGGACAACTGGTAACTGGTACATGGCCCTCCCTTCCAGGCTTCTCCACGGCTTGCCTTTCTCATCCTCCTCCCTATTCCATCGTCCTTAATTGTCTCTGTGGATCCTGGCAGTCAAAGTCTCACAGGCTTAAAAGGGCAGCATCACATTCTCTATGAAGATAGCTAAATTTCTGTATTTTCACTTTCTCATATATCCCCTAGTTTGCCAAAATGTAGCTGCATAACGCTGGAGTCAGCAAGAGAACCGCATTTCAGTGGCTTGCTAAGAGTTGTGAAGTTACCACTTAACCCGATTGAAAATCAAGCAAGCAAGGAAAAAAAAAAGTGGAAAAGATAGGGTTTTAGATAATGTACAAAACATTCTATGGAACGTTTTGTTAATAGAGGAAGAATTTACCAATAGCAGTGGCAAAGAGTGGATTCTTTGAGTTGATGTTGATGGGAGGAGGTTGACTCTTTACACGGAGGGCTCAGAAAACCTTCCACTGACCTGTTTTCATTATTTTTATTGGCTCTCTGGCTGAGGGACAAGCTTGCCTAACCCAGGGCCAATAGAACCAGCAGGAAATTTAGGTCACAGATAGTTGCATTTTAAAAACTGCAGATTTTAGAGGCCTCTCAATCATTGTAATTGATTGATGATAACATGACAAAGAAAGCCCTTAAATCATTAAAGGTGGCCAGCAGAGACAAATGGCTGGAGCTTGTGTTGCATCCACAACTCCCTGTGGTGTACTGTTCTGCTCTCTCAAGAAGTCACTTGTCGTTCATTTCAAGCAACTTACAGCCCAGCTGGCCTGTTTACAGAAAACAGCCTTTTAAACTTGGCAGTTCTGTTTGAGTTCTTCATTTCCCGAGAGAAGTGTGGACAGGAGTGGGGGGGTGGGGACATTACAAAGAAGTTTTATTTTCCCTAAAATGTGTGTTTAAAACTAAACAGTCATTAAAAGTTGTTCTTTCCATCTTTCTGTGAAATCAAGGCCCTTGCCTTTACCCGTAGCCAAAGGTAAGTGTAGCCGAATTAGATGGCATGATAACTTCCATAGACTTCATGTGTTTTCCTCTTCTTGCTTTGGATAAATGCTAATCTGTAATAAGAACTTCAAGTAGATAGCTCTGTTCTTCCCAGGACACAGGAAATGTGGCCCTGTATAATGGCATTTTAAAAAGATTTTTGTTGAACTAAGATATAATATTGAAGAGTACAGCTCAATGAATTTTTATTAACTGAAGACATCTGTGTAATCAGTGGCTAGATCAAGAAACAGAATATTACCCAGCAATCCTAAAAGTCCTCCCCTCCCCACTTCTGCTTCCTTTAGCTGTTCCTTCCTTTCAAGGAGTAGGAACTTAGAAAAATAGATGGGTTTCTTGTTTTTGTTTTTTTTTTAAATTTTATGTAAGTCATAGACATTTCACATAGTATTTGTGAGACTAACCCGTGTTGGTTTCACAAAATCATACCTTGTTCTCATTCCTGTACAGTATTCTGTTGTGTAACCTTTTTTCTCTAATGGCAGTTTTTATGGAAGAGAAAATGTTGTCTTACTTTTATTGATGACTTCTTAGTTTCTCAGTTCTGGGAATCATTTGCTTCACACACCTAGAGTGTCAGCTCATTCCAAGTACCCTTTAGAGGGCTGGGTTGTGTTCATACTGAAGATTAGCCTCTGACCACTACTTTACATCTATTTATCATATTGTCTTTTTGACATATTCTTCCATTTTATCTATCACTAATTTCATTATTTTGCTCACTTCAGAAGCCTTCCACTTACCCAGGTACCCTAGCTCAATATGCTGAGCATTCCCTTTCCTGAAAAATATATAGGTACCCTATTCTTAGGGTTAGGGTTGTAATCTTTGGTATCTCTATGTCCTCCTCCCACCCCATGCACTGCCAGTGGTGATCCCTGAGCATAGAAACAGTAGTAAGAAAACCCTTAGCACAGCCAAGTATAGTTCAACCTCCCTCTCATCACCCCTAACCCCCCAAAAAGTCATCAGCAAGCATAAGGTTGCACGGATATTTTTCATGTGTTGTGTCCAGTGCAGTCTCCTGCCCCCGCACCTGGCTGTCCTCGCCGGGGCCCCTTGGAGGGGAGCGGGTTGAGCTTTCCTCCCCACCCCGACCAGGACTCCGGCAGCCGAAGACCTCCAGGACCAACCACCACCATGCTGAGACCACTCTCCGCACACCTGAAGGTACCGGCAGAGGAACAAAGGCAAGCAGGTCCTGGGGCTGAGATCTCCAAGCCTACTCGGATCGGGGCTGAGCATCCTCCACCCAGATCCTCCAAATTACAGTAGGCGGGGGTCACACCCACCAACTGGCCCCCTGGCACTGTGTAATCCCATCAACGGCCAAGACTCAGAGACTATAAAAACCAGCTCCCAGAACCGCGCGGCCACATTTGCGGCCACACAACATCTTATTATGACATCTTATTATCTCATTCCTACTTTGGACAAACTGGTAGGCTACCAAATGTAACCTGCCCACACGGCAGAGTCTGGCAAACTCCCCGTGGCGTACCCAATATGCCAAATACCAGTAACAATGATGGGTCTCATTCTCCTAAAGAGCCTTGAATATGACACTTTCTTAAAAATCTCAGGGCTAGGATGAAGGAGACATTACTGGGGCCTGTTCGAGGCAATCGACGAATAACAGGATGGTCATGATTTGTGATTCATTGTGTCCTAAACACCTCCTGGGCTGGAGCGATACCACAGTGAGTAGGGCATTTGCCTTACACGCGGCTGACCCGGGTTCGATTCCTCCATCTCTCTCGGAGAGCCCAGCAAGCTACCGTAGAGCCTGGCAAGCTCCCCGTGGCTATTTGATATGCCAAAAACAGTAATGACAAGTCTCACAATGGAGATGTTGCTGGTGCCCGCTTGAACAATTCGATAAACAACAGGACAGTGCTACAGTGTTAGTCTTAGACATCTGTCTCTGTCTCTCTCTCCTCTTCCCTCTCCCCTCCCTCTGTTTCTCTTCCAAAATAGTTTTATTTAGAGAAATATGAGGGGAGAGAAAGAGAAGAGAGATGATATGTAATCAGGAGAGAATGTATATATGTATTCAAGCTTCTCCAGGGAGGGTTAAGGGAAGCAAAAAGTATACCTCTTAGGTTGGGATGTGGCAAATCTCCAAGGTGAGGAATGCACCTTTGAGTAAAAGAAACGAATTATACATCTCAGAAATAGATGTAGGCAAATGTCTGAGGTTGAGAGTCCACTCTGCCTGCTTTTACAGAATTGTTGTATAGTAGGTCTTCTCCCAAACTGCTCCTAGGCTATGGCATTGTCAGGGAAAGTGCCTTCAATTATTGATTGTCTTTTTATAGTCTTCTTACGTCTTTTACAACCACTTAAGGCTTCTCCTTTTCTGAGGGAGAGCACTCTTCTCTGGATTGTATCTCATTTTTTCCAAAGATCTCAATATTTGCATTTGAAAGGGTATAGTTTCCATTTGGACTACTTCTGGGCTGGTGACTAGATAATTTCATTTTGGTTTTAATATTTCACACACAAAAAAATAGTGTCACCAGGAGCCCTGCTCTCTCTGTCAACAACATTTCCCCCTAAAGATTTCACCATCCTGAAATCTTTTTAAAATTTTTTAAATGTTATTTTATTTTATTTTAATAAAGTTGTTCATAATAGTTCATTACAGATGATATTCAAACACCAATCCCACCACCGTGCACCTTTCCACCACCATAAGAGGAAAGAGTGTGAAGATTGTTATATTTCATCCTGGAGCCATTTAAGCCCTTGTATAAGAGATTATAAGCATGTATGTTAAACCCAAACAAATGTGTGCTACTTTTGGTACATCAAGAGGTCACGCGGTCGTGCACTCCAGGATGTTCTGTGTCACTCTCTTCTGAGAGCTTTATTTCATAGTCTCTGGATCTCAGCCATTGATGAGACTATATGGTACCAAAGGCAGTTTGTTGGTGTGACTGCCAAGCTACTGGAAAACTGGGGAACTGGGGAGAGAAGCCCAGACTCATTCTGAGAGAGCTTGGAGATCTCAGCCATGGGTCCCGCATACCTGGGTTTTTCTGCAGGTTCCCTCATAGATGAGATTTGTCGGAGAGTGTGGAGAGTGGCCTTGAGCATGGCTGCGCTCAAGGCTATGGTTGGGTTCTAGAGGTATTTGGCTACCGGGGGGTCTGCTGGGGCGGGGAGGGAAACTCAACCCATCCCCCTCTGGGTTGCCCCAGTGAAGACAGCCTGACGCAGACACCCTGAAATTTTAAAGGGGTTCATAGATTAAGATCTACCATCAGTAGCTACTTCCTGCTGGCAAAGCTCAACATCTCACTCCATTTCTATCCTCTCTGTTTCCTTTTTAACCACCTCCTCCTGAACTTCTAGTCAAAAACCTTGCAAGAATTCTAAATGTTCTTCTTTCATGCTTGTAACAATCTATCTGAAAACTCTGCTGGCTCTAACTTTAAAATATTTTCAAATTCAGCCAACATATACTACCTCCAGTGTTCCTACCTCTGTTCAGGGCCCATTAAGTTTGTACTAGGTTATTGCACTTGCTTGAAGACTAAATCAGATGATATCAATCCTGTGCTCAAAACCTCTTTTCTGTCAGAAGAGATGTGGGAGTTCTAAGGTGGCCTGTGTGATCCTGGATCATCTAGGTTCTTCTCTGCCTCCTCTCTTACTATCCCCTCACTTATGTTGCGGAAGAATTGAGCCTATACATGTAATGACATATCTTTGATCGCCCCCCTCTTTTTGCCTCTTTAAAAATTTTTTTTGGGATTTTGTAGCTTACAGTACTATAAATAATGGTTTCTCATATACATAATTCCAACATCACACCTGTCACCAGTGTACTCACCTCCCTCACCCAAGGACCCCAATGCTTCTCCCTTTCACCTCCCACCCCAACTCGGTTCTGTGAATCAGTTCTCCGTTCCTCTTCCTGCTTCTTATCTGAAGAGTTTACCATAGTCCCAATTATTTTCTGAAATAGCTGCTCTTGAGAACGTTTCTACCCTTTTTGATAGTGTTTGGGTCCAATTTCCTCTTTATGACTCTGTTCACTGTATCCCATATATTTTTTTGATTACTGTAGATGAATATATGCTATTTATGCAGACAGCATTGGGTTGGTTGACAACTGTGCAAATCTGGAGACCACTAGCCCATTATCATGGGCTGTCCTGGGCTCTAGCAAGCTGTAATTTGGACTTGGGGGGTGGGTAGGCATGACATAGGAAGATGCTAGATAGAACATTCTTCCATAACAATTGTTACCAGAACTACATACCTGTAATCCAGAAATTTTTACCTTTGAATGATGTTCAGAGTCTAAGAGTCTCTAACTTCTTAGAGACTCTAAAGAGTCCCTAAGGAAGATCATATCTGAGTGGGTAAGTTGACTGCTTCTTGTTCTTATCTGATTTATCCAGTATGACAGCTTCTGAATTTCCGCTTCCCCAAACACTCTTGTTTCCCTGTGCAAGACACTTGAGGAAAATAGTATAGTTGACTGGTTACAGGTTTTGGAGAAGAATGTTCTTAAGCTGAAGTCCAACTCAACCACTCATCAACTTATGTTCATGACATGTAATTTTTCTCAATCTTAATTAATTCCTCTGAAATAATAATACCTATGTTACAGGGTAATTGGGGGGGGGATTGCATTTATGCAAATATTTCTCTTTTCTTTTTTTCTGAGGACATTTACTTTTGAGTACCTGCTTTTGACACTTTGTTCAAAAGGCCTGAGCTAGTGATGGAGATCTCACTAGGAGTAATTCTTTTCATCAAGGATTTTTCTATATTAGAAGGGAATTAGATATATTTTTAAAAAAAAAATGAATTCAGGGGCCAGAGCTATAGTACAGCAGGTAGGGCATTTGCCTTGCATGCAACTAATATATGTTCAATCCTCTGCACCCTGCATAGTCCCACAGTCCACCAAGAGTGAGTCCTGCAGAGCCATATAATCCCTGAGCACTGCCAACTGTGGCCAAACACCAAAAAACAAAAACATTAAATTCAGGCCTCTAAATGTCTGGGTAGAAAGACGATTTCTCTGGGATCACAAGTAGATACATTTCACGCAAGAGAGAGGCAGAGGAGATAATGCTTGAGTTGAATTATGAGACCAGGTGGAGAAGAGGGAAAAGAACATTCTAGGCAGCAAGATAAGCACAAGGAAAATTAGAGGCAAATGCAAGTAGTTTAGCAAAGATGAAATATAGTTTGAATGGAAAGGATTCATGATGAATGAGGCCAAAGAGTTATTTAGCTCTATAAAGGTAAAAAGAAAAGCGTATGTCACTTTGAAGGCAGAGGAAACCATGAAGTCATTCTAAGGAGATCAAATTTTTGGTTTAGAATGAGGTAAATCATGACTAGAGATAACGGGAATTGCATCATGGGCAGTAGAGGATGGAATAGAGAAAATGAGACAGATGAAATCATTAGACTTGGTGACTGACACAGCATGGCTGCCTTATCCCTCCGAGGTAGAGTCCAAGTTTCTGTTTGATTAACTGGAAGAATGATAGTCCCACACATCAGGACAAGGTACAGGGAATGAAAAGCAGATAGCAGATTTGGGCTAACGTATCCTGGATTTGAGTTTCAGACATGTTGAGTTAAATTTGCAGATGAGATGCACATGGAAAAATCCATTAGGCAGTTGGAGTAGTGAGGAAAAGATAGAATTTTGGCTAGAGAAGTAGATTTATGAGTTCTGTTAGCTAGTATTCAGAGAAAGGTGAAACACCAAAGGAATCTATATGAACGGTGACTCAAACAGGAGCGTTCATTTCCCTTACGCACTGCAGCCTAGAAATTGTGGAGTGCTTCAGTCTGGATCCCACTCCAAATGTGGTCCGTAGACCAGCAGCATGGTAACATCTGAAAACTCATTAGAAGCAGAATCTTCAAGTTCTGTCCTAAACGCACCAACCTTAGGTAGTAATCCACATGCACATTAAAATTTGAGGAATGCTGATTTAAGAAGCACATGTTGCTGCCCTCTTCTCAAAAGAACTTAATTGAAGCCATGTTACTACCACTTTATTAAGGGTTTTGCCATGCTATGGAGAAAAGAAGGTCGAAAATAATATTTTCTTTTTAGCATATGAAAGACTTAAATTGATAAATAATGGTATGATATAGAAATCAAAATCGAGACTCTTTAAAAATTGTATCATTTAAAAAAATAATACAAACCTGTTACAAGGTCACAAATATTTATTTTAAGAGAAATAATTTTTGTAGAGGAGCAATAAGTGGAAGTTCTGCTTACAGTTCAGCAGAAGGGCTCATGCCAAGCACTTGTTGCTGGTAGGATGGTGCTAGAACATTGGTCGTGGTGGTGGGTCTTAAATACATCTAGAGTATTTAAGTTTAATACATCTAGAGTATTCCGCCGAAACAGAGTCCTGGTGGCTGAAAAAACCTCCAGAATCAGCCGTGCCATGCTCACGGCCGATCTGCACAGACTTGGATGAGCCTCATCCATGAGTGAATCGGCTGAAAAACTCAAGTATACGGAGACTGAAATCTCCAGGCTTGCACAGAGTCAGGAATGGGCCACCTCCTCCCATCTCCCTGGACTTGCAGGAGCCTGCAATCATGCCTACAAACTGCCTCTGGTACCACATAAGTCATTAATGACCATGATCCAGAGAATCACAGATAAATCTCAGAAGAGAGTAACAAGCTGAAACATATCTCTGGACCCCAAAGTCACCATCCAGTTAAAAACTTAACTCCAACTTTATCAACGTGTTTAAATTTTTAGAATTTCTAGGGCATGTGGCCCCATTTGCCACCGTGCAACATCTCATACTCTATACCACTGATATACCAGGCGTAGCACACCACATGGGATGGAGTATAACGTAGAAAGCAACTGATCTCGATTATTAAATATATATATATATATATACATATACATATATATGCACACAAAAGGCTCAACCTGTAACAGGATGTTAGTAAATCTCTTATACAAGGGCTTAATGGCTTCAGGCTGAGACACAACAATTTTCACACACTTCCTTAGGAAACTGATTATTTTTAGCAGATGTATTCATAGCAAGCAACACAAAATAAATTACTTAAGGTCTGCTATTGGTTAGGCTTGGGTAGTGGTGGGGAAAATTCAAAATGTTGGTGGTGGGAAGAAGTATTGGTGGTGGGACTGGTGTTGAAATAGTGAATGTAATAAATTACTGTGAACAACTTTATAAAAATAAAATGAAAATGAAAAAATGCATCTAGAGGTGCCTCAAATTCTGTGGTATTGCAGAAGTATGAAGGTTAATTAAAAAGAGGAGAGGGAAAATAAATCAATAAAGAAAAAGTGCTCTGTGCATTGTTGCTCTGTCGATATATATTAAAAGAAACTTGTTTAAGGGTTGAGGTTCTTTGATATTAATCCTTTTATTATTTTTTTATTTCATAAAGTGGTTCACAACATTTGATTACATTTAATACTCGAACACTGATCTCACCACCATTACACCTTACCACCACCGTATTTCAGATGTTTCCATCTTGAACCTCCAACCCCTGCCCCAAAGCAGAACTGAATAATTTATTTTGTATTTTTTGTTATGAAAAAATGCTGAAAATACCCCCAAAAACTTTCCTTAGAGGAAAGAGGGTGAAGATTGTTGTATTTCACCCAGGGGCCATTAAGCCCTTCTATAAGAGATCACTAACATGTTTTTAAAGATTGAGCCTTGTGTGCTTATATATATATATATATGAGAAAGGGGAAAAAAGCTGTAAGTGCATAACACAGTGGCAAAGGACACAGTGAGAGCGCCCTGTGTCATGTATGGTACCATGGATTTTTTTCTTCTTATATTTATTTATTGAATCACTGTGGGTACCATGGATTTTTACCTACCAGTATGTATGCCCTGCAGCTGTGAAAATCAACACAAATACAGTGGTGTTCTCTGTTCTAGAGTGTAGGTGTTTGGAGTGAGTGGGGCATTAGTTTGCCTTTCTCCTCTGTCTTATCCGTGGCATTAAATATTTGCTGAAGGAATACTGGAGGTGTCTAGCCTGCTGCAGTTTTGATCCTCTCTGATATTAGGTGTTGATTATTTGAGACTCTGTTGAGGTACCAGCTCTTTTAGGATTTAGATGTATCTCTGCTGTTTCCAAAGTGAAGAATACCTCCTTATGGGGCCAGAGCGATAGTACAGCAGGGAGGGCACTTGCCTTGCACGTGGCAGACCCGGTTTTGATTCCTGGGACTCCATATGGTTCTCTGAGCACTACCCGGAGTCATTCTTGAGTGCAGAGCCAGGAGTAACCCCTGAGCACTGCTGGGTATGTCCCCAAACAAAACCAAACCTGCAGACCTCTCCCAAAGCACTTCCTACTGCCTCTGCCCAACTCTTAACACTTCTTCCCACTCACCTCCAAGCTCCTTGAATCTTGCCTCTTGCTTTCTTCACTGTAGATGCAGAACCTGAATAGTGCGGGACACACAGGCATACAATAGAGGATGTGTGAATGCTTCCCTGAATGATCCTTTCGAAGCATTTGTGTTTCTGCCTGAAGCAGAGGGGGTTTAGTTATGAGGATTTATTCTGTTAGATAGGGGACATCCCAGGTGGGGGTTCAGGGGCCACTCCTGGCACTGTTAGGCTTAATGGCAGTTAGTGCAATGCTGCTCTGCCACAGTGCTGGTGGCCACCAGAGCCACATCCTGTGGTGTCAAGGTTGTTGTGGGAATTTCAAGCTAGTGGCAAATCTATGTGTGTGTGTGTGTGTGTGTGTGTGTGTGTGTGTGTGTGTGTGTGTGTGTGTTGCATTGGCTTATAAAAGTAAAAAATATTTCTATGTTTGGATTTCCGTATGACCACACCACCCCTGCCATGTACACATCTACCCACACTAGATAGCACATAGCAACCTTCTGCCTTCTCTCCCCCTCCCCTTGGTGTCTTTGCCCCAGTTTTATTTTTATTTATTTATTTATTTATTATTGAATCACGGTGAGATAGACCCTTCTAAAGCTGTTCATGATTAGGTTTCAGTCAGACAGTGTTCCAACACCCATCCCTCCACCAGAGTACATTTCCAAGCACCAGTGTCCCCAATTCCCCCCCACCGCATCACCTCCCCCCACCCCTCACCCCCCTGCCTGCCTCTCTGTCAGGCACTTTTCTTCTCACTTGGGGCATTGTGGTTTTCAATACAGACACTGATATGTTATCTGGTGTTTCCCTTTACCTAACTTTTAACACTCAGTTCTTGTCCAGCATGATCATTTCCAGCTATTATTGTCATCCTGGTCACTTCCCCCTATTTTATATTCTACATATGAGTGAGATCATTTGGTATATATGTGTCCTTTCCCCTCTGCTTTATTTTACTTAGCATGATGCATCCACTATTATCCATATTGCCAAAAAGTACAAGATTTCATCTTTGGTTTCTATCTGAGTAGAATTTCATTGTGTCTGTCTGTCTGTCTGTCTGTCTATCTATCTATCTATCTATCTATCTATCTATCTATCTATCTATCTACCTACCTATCTATCTATCACTGTATACAACTTCTTTTTGGGAAGAGGGGGCTTTGGGAGGTCACACCCAGCAGTGCTCAGGCTTTTCTTCTGGCTCTGCACTTAGAAATTTTCTCTGGTGGTTGGGGGATCATAGGAGATGCTGGGGATTGAACCCAGGTTGGCTGCATGCAAGGCAAGCACCCTACCTTAGGTTTTATCATTCTACCTACTTTACTATTGCTCAGGCCTATACATACCACAAAATTTTTAAACTCTTTTATCACTGTGATATAGACCATTACAAAGCTGTTCATGATTGGATTTCAGTCATACAGTATTCCAACATCCTTCCACCAGTGTATATTTCCCAGTACCAGTGTCCCCAGGTTCCCTCCCATCACCCCCAACCCCTGCCTGCCTCTATGACAGGCACTTTCTCTCTCTCTCTCTCTCTCTCTCTCTCTCTCTCTCTCTCTCTCTCTCTCTCTCTCTCCCCTCCCCACTTCAGGCATTGTACCACAACTTCTTTATCGGCTCATCAACCATGGGGCCCTTGGATAGTTTCCAGTTCCTGGCTATCATAAATAGCACTGCAATGAACATATGTTTATATTTATCCTTTCAAATTAGTGGTTTTGCATTCTTGGGACAAATGACAAGAAGTAGAGTTGCTGGATCACATGGTAGTTCTATTTTTATTTTTTTGAGATGTCTCTGTCCTATTTTCTGTGGAGGTTGAACTAGTTTACATTCCCATCCGTTGTGAGGGTTTCTTCCTCCCTACACCCTGCCATGCTTCATCCTTTATGATATCAGTCATTCTCCTAATATCAAGTCTGTCTTTTTTTTTTTGAGTAGGGGGCTTAAGGAGGGATGGAGGAGGCTCCTAAATAGTTCTTAGGAGGTCTGGAGGCCCCTTCCAGGGGTTCTTGGCCAACAGGACTCAATGACTTATTTCTAGTCAGTGGTGCTTACAGCAGTGCTTGGGGGCAACATCTGAAAGTGTTTGGAGGCTGATGTGTGGGGCTGGGATCATACTTGGGTTGTTTTTTACAAGGGAAGTGCTCTAACCCCCATTCTCCCTCTCTGGCCCCTTAGTGACAAGTGTAAGTGTAATGTAGCACTGTAGCACTGTTGTCCTGTTGTTCATCGATTTGCTCTAGCAGGCACATCTCCATTGTGAGACTTGTTACTGATTTTGGCATATCGAATACGCCATGGGGAGCTTGCCAGGCTCTGCCATGAGGGTGGGATACTTTCGGTAGTTTGCCTGGTTCTCTGAGGGGGACAGAGGAATCGAACCCAGGTCGGCCGTGTGCCAGGCAAATGCCCTACCCGCTGTGCTATCGCTCTAGCACCAAGTGTAATGTAAAGATGAAAAATGAGGCTTGGGGGTGCCGTCAGGGCCCCTCTGCCCTGTGCAGCGTGTTGGAGGTGTGCAGAAACTTGGAGAAACTGCCACTTGGGTTCTCGAGTGGTGGCCCAAGGTGACTCCAGTTCTGCTGTGTCCACAGGCAGGTATGGGGCACCAGCCTGCCAGGCAGCCCCGCAGAGTGTGGCCTGGGTGTTTCTCAGGGCCATGAGTAGGGGAGGCAGCGTGGAGACTGCCCCTGACTTGCCAGCCAAAGCTTGACTTTTCGAAAGACACCACGCACTTGACAGAGGTCTTTTGTGTCAGTGACTGTGGGTCCATTCAGAAATAGCAGGAGTCCCGGAGTGTAGGACTTTGAAAACAAAACAAAACAGAACAGTGTTGTCCCTCTGGACACAGCCCCAGCCCGCCCCCTCCTGCCAGTAGGGCTCATTTATATGAAACGGATGAGAAATCGAATCTCTGGAACTTTATAAAGAAGTCCTTTTTTTAGTGGGGGGTGGTGGTGGTTGTGGTTTGCACTGTGTGTGTTGTTTAAATGGCAGGATTTAATAATGTTTATATTGCCTTTAACCTTTCGCTAACTTTCGCAGTTGAGTTCCAAGATGTGGTTTCACTTGCAGTGTTTGCAGGCTGCTGCCCCCTCCTTTGAGACTCGGAGCTTCCTCTTCTTCGTGGGTATTTAATTCCCCTACGAATCATATTAATCACCTCTGCTGGGTCAGAAAGGAGTCTGGGAATAGTAGATAGTGGGAGTCAGAGCAGTATTTGTTCATGAAATTGTGCCTGGGTACTGTGCTATGTGGTTTCCCTCTTTTATTAATCTTTGGAATAATGGAATAATAAAGGAAGCAAAAATGACTACTGAACATCTTCAAATGTAAACCATTGGGACTTCTCCCAAGATTGGCCCTCACACAACAGGTTGTCCTTTTATATTTTCAACCTTACAAAGATTGGACTTCACCATGGGATTGTTCTACTTTAAACCACACTCTGGAGGCCTGGAGCGAGAGTACAGTGGGTAGGAGTGGTTGCCTTGCACTCAGCTGACCTGGGTTCGATCCCCAGCATCCAATATGGTCCCCCAAGCACCACCAGAAGTAATTCCTGAGTGCAGATCCAGGAGTAACCCCTGAGCAATTTCTGGGTGTGACCCTAAAAGACAAAATAATAATAATAATAATAATAATAATAATAATAATAATAATAATAGCATTGTAGCACTGTCCTCCCATTGTTCATCACTTTGCTCGAGTGGGCACCAGTAACATCTCCATTATGAGACTTGTTGTTACTGTTTTTGGCATATTGAATATGCCACAGGTGCTTGCCAGGCTCTGCCATGTGGGTGGGATACTTTCAGCAGCTTACCGGGCTCCCTGAGAGGGACGGAGGAATCGACCCCAGGTCAACTGCATGCAAGGCAAATGCCCTACCTGTGGTGCTATCGCTAATAATAATAATAATAATAATAATAAAATAAACCACTGTCTGCAAAGCCGTTGTCTCTATAACATGTGAGGGTGCCTGTGATTTGAATTGCTTAATATCTGGAACTCTGTGGTACTGTTTTCCATTTTCCAGATGAGAAAACCCAGACTTGGCGAAGTTAAATAAAACTTGCCCAGTTTCATTCAGCTAGTAAGTGTTGCAGCCAGGATTCAAACTCAGGTGTATAGTCTTACTCACATGTCCTCATTGTTAATTGTCCTCAGAACCTTTCTTTCACCTTTTTGTTTGTTTGCTTTTTTATTTTGGGGTTACACCCAACTCAGGGGTTGCTTCTGGCTCTGCACTTAGGAATTACTCCTGACAGTACTTAAGTGACCTTCTGGGATGCTGGTTGGTCTCCCAGCAAGATAAGCACCCTCCCCACTGTATTATTGTTCTGGCCCCCTTTCACCTACTCAGAGGTTTAGAGAATCATTATTCTCTGTCCTTCAGCCTCTTAAGATTTTGTTCAAAGAGCAGAGAAGAGAAGGGAAAATGAATGTGCATAGATCCAGATACACGATTTTATGGGAAGCACGAGAAGGTCTGATTCACCTCAGCTGAGGTAGCAAGAAATTCTCCATTCTAGTCAGACAATCACCTGCATTCATCAGGGGGGATATTTGGTACTTTCTGAGACAGTTCTTCACCTTGGTCCGTGGCTCTGATCGTGAGGAATTCTTCCTCACAGAGAACTAAAACTGGCCTTCAGAAACAAGCAGTCTGACCAGTCAAAAATTTGTATGACTACATCCCTTCCTATCATTCCTTCTCTTTACTCCTACTCCTTCCCTTCCTCTTTCCTTCTCTCCCCTCCCCTTCACTTCCCTTCCCAATAAATGTGTTGTTTATGAACCATTTCACAGAAAAGTTGCCAAGATAGTACAGCGTTTCCATATGTCCTTCTTTTTATTGTTAAAATCTTACATTTTTGTGGCACGCTTGGCAAAATGAAGAAGCCAGCCATGATACATTGCTATTAGTTACGAACCCCAGACTTAAAGAAAAATTATTTTTATTGATTGAGATTCTGTGGTTTATAATTCTGTTAACAATGGCTTCTCATGCGCATAATTACAAATAACAGACTTTAATCGCATGTCCCTAGTTCTTGCCTCATGTTCTTTCTTGGCTCCAGTATCCCATTCCAGGCACCACATTTTACTTCCTTGTTACGTTCATCTCATCAGTGTGTGATAGTTTTTTCACTTTTTCTTGTGTTTTGCGACGTTGGTGTTTTTGAGGAGTACTGGTGAGATTTTTGTAGAATATGCGGGTAGGGCGTTTGCTTTGCACGTGGCTAACCTGGCCGACCCAGGTTCGATTCCTCCACCCCTCTCGGAGAGCCCAGCAAGCTGCCAAGAGTATCTCGCCCTCATGGCAAAGCCTGGCTTGCTACCTGTGAGGTATTTGATATGTCAAACACAGTAACAAGTGTCACAGTGGAGACATTACTGGGCCTGCTTGAGCAAATCGATGAACAATGGGAGGACAGTGACAGTGACAGATACTTCTGAATGACTGGAGTGATAGCACAGCAGGTAGGGCATTTACCTTGCACGTGGCCGACCCAGGTTTGATTCCTCTGTCCCTTGGAGAGCCCGGCAAGCTACCAAGCGTATTCAACCCACACGGCAGAGCCTGGCAAGCTCTCCGTGGCGTATTCAATATGCCAAAAACACTAACAAGTTTCACAATGGAGACGTTACTGGTGCCCACTCGAGCAAATCGATGAACAATGGGAGGACAGTGCTACAGTGCTATACTTCTTATGGGATTATCTGATGTTTCTGTGATGGGGTTTTGGAGTAGGGGCAAGCATACCACAGGAATGTGGTGCTAGTATCACCACATGACTTTAGGGTACATGGTGTTAATGCAGTTCACCGCTGGCCATGTTCACTCTGATCTCCAGCCTGTTCCCTCCCTTTTCTACTCTTGATCTCTAAGAAGCAAGTCTATGTTCAGCCCATGCTCAAGCTGTGAGGTCTCACCTCCTAGAGAAGCTGTTATATTCCTTAAATTCTTCTGTAAGAGAACAGTCTCTTCTTTTATATTTATATATTTAATAATGCAACCAATACCTGGCAAGCTCCCTGTGATGTATTTGATACGCAAAACACGGTAACAACAAGTCTCACAATGGAGACGTTACTGGGCCTGCTCGAGCAAATCAATGAACAACGAGAGGACAGTGACAGTGACAGTATGGACAGTATGAACAGTGACAGTATGGACTGATGGTCTGGCTTATACATTGTTTAGTTGTTGTTATTTGGGGGCCACACCTGGCAGTGCTCATGGATGACTCCTAGCTTTGTGTGCTCAGGGATCACTCCTGGCGGTGGGGGACCATATGCAGTGCTGGGGATTGGATTGGGGTCAGCTGCTCACAAGGCAAGTACGTGCCTTATCCCCTGGCCCATCACTAAATTTGTTGCTTAGATTGGCCCAACTTTGGCCCCTGGAGGTGTCCCCGTTGTCTCTTGTGTTCTTTTCACGTGCCCCTGTTCTTCTATTTGATTTTTTTTTAATTTTGTTTTTTGAGAAACTTCTTTACTTTTTGACATGACAAGAACTTTCAAGTCCCTCCTCTTGTCCCTGATGAGTTCTGCCTTCTTTGATTTGGAGAGTGCTGCTATCAGAAAATAAGATTCGACCCCTGGATGGACATGAATAGTATCATGCTAAGTGAAATGAGTAGGAAGGAGAGGGACACACATAGAATGACTGCACTCATTTGTGAATATTAAAAAACATACCCAAGGACAAGTAGAAACAAGGGCCAGGAGGACTGGGATGGGTATTTGATCATTGTATAATTGGAACCCAAGCACAAAATTTGTAAGTCTACAACTGTATCTCATGGTGTCTCACTAATAAAAATTAAAAAAAAAAAAGAATTGTGTGCTGGACGTAGGTAAATCAACAAACCTGATCACCTACCTGTATTGCAAAACAATAATGCCCACAAGGATATATATATATATATATATATATATATATATAGAGAGAGAGAGAGAGAGAGAGAGAGAGAGAGACATGCCTTTCATAGAGGCAGGCCGGAGGATAGAGTGTGTGTGGGTGGGAGGAGGGTGGATGGGAGGGAAACTGGGAGCATTGGTGGTGGAAAATACACACTGGAGAAGGGACAGGTGTTGGAACATTTGACTGAAACCCAATCATGAACAACTTTGTGTATCTCACTGTAACTCGATTTTAAAAAGATAAAGATTTTTAATAAGTAAAGTGGAGGACTGGAGCAATAATACAGCAGGTAAGAAGCTTGCCTTGCACGTGGCTGACACAGTGTCAATTCCTGGCATCCCATATGGTCCCCCCACCAGGAACAATTCCTCAGTTCAGAGCCAAGAGTAACCCCTAAGCATCTCCAGGTGTGACCCCAAAACCCAAAGAAAAAAAGTGGAAGAGTAAAAAGTGAAAATGAAGATGTTGGCATAAAAACTTAGCTCCCCTGAGTCAGATCATGTCATTTTAGAGATGAAGAAATCCCTACAAGTCATAGAATCGGGATTAGATTTGTACTATTTGGATTGCAGTCTCTTTATTTCTACAATATCTTCTGCCTCTTAAAGATAGGTCAATATCCTTAGCTTTGTGCTCAACTTAATGATTAACTTCTTGGAATACATTAGACAAACTAAAATGTAATTAGAAATTGGGGTGCACAAGTGTTACCTAGCCAACTAGAATTCGGCTGAAGTTCATTAGCAAAGGTTTTTTTCCTTCTCTTTAGAAACCTATTTTAGGATGTTTCTTGAAAATAATGTTTCCATGACTAGATGTTAGTGAATGAATCTTTTCAAATGATTATGATTATCCTTTAGATAATCTGTTTTTCTGTTTAGAACTATCATAGAAAACAATCTCTTCGTGTGGAGAGAGACTCATAGGGCTCCTATAGAGTGAATACTTGATACATACACATGCTTTTTAGAAATGGAATGGAATGTGCAGTAAGACTCTCTGCTTACTTTCATTCATGGAGATGGGAATAGATAGTGTAAAAGGTAAAAATAAAACTTGCAGAATACAAACCATAATGCCCTAAAATAGAGAAAGAGATTGGGGAATCATGTCTGCCATGGAGGCAGTGGGAGGGTGGGAAAGGGGGAGGGATTATTCCGGGGATATTGGTGGTGGAGAATGTGCACTGGAGGAGGGTTGGATGTTGATCATTGTGTGGTTGTTACTCAAACATGAAAGCTTGTAACTATCTCATGATGATTCAATAAAAAAAAAATAAAAAAAACTTGCAGCCTCCACAGCCTCATAATCAGCCAGCTTTCTTTTGAATTGTTTTTAGCAACTTCAAAGGCAAAGAAGGAATCCTCAGAACTTCCTCTCAAGAGACTCGCAGGGTTGTAGGACTGTCTTACAGTGCCCTCAAACCTTTCAGCCATCTCTTTTGAGCGGTGTGTGTATTTGTACTTGTTAAATTATTACTTGTCATCAGGTGACAGTAAACTCTCCATTCTGCTTTATTGCAGTTTTCACCTTATTTCAAAGACTTCCTATTTTATTTTGGGTGATACATTTTAAACATTTAGGATTCTTTGGGTTAATAAATGGTAAGAGGTGGGGTTTGTGTGTGTGTGTGTGTGTGTGTGTGTGTGTGCGTGCACGTGTGCACACGCTAAATAATGTAATTGTGAAACTTGACCTTGAGAGAATAAATACAGAATTGTCCAGCTGTGGAGATGGCTTGACCAAAATTACTTGTTTGGATATTTATCTTCGTACAGGATTGTATTGCTTACTGTCTGCATTATTCAGAGTTTCTGTATGTTTTGTTATAGTCCAGTATTCCTGTATTAGCATGGCTTTCCCTCTATGAAATAGTACATGCCCACACATGTAACTCCACACCCCATATTTAAGGCATCTAGATACTGTTAGTGTGTCCCCACAGTGCTTACCACACAGTGCTTCACAGCCTTTCCCACTGCGGCCCCTACTGACCTTGTTGCCTCCCACTGGCCCGTTTGTCCTACAGCATCCTAGTGTTATGCCATTACTGCTCCCCGCCCCCCCCCAACCACGCACACACCCATTTATGTGATTATTTTACCTGTAGACTCCTAGAATATCCTGGGATCCCATAGTGCCTCTGGTTAAGAAACACTGATCTAATATATAACATGTTTGTGAGTTCAAGTATGTGGTGTGTTCAGGGGCCGAAAGCCACCTCCCCAGGCCTCCCCAGCAGAAGAGCAAAGAGACTGGGACTCATGGATAGATGGTAAAAATGGCCTGTTTAATTCAGACCTGTTAGCATACTTATGAAACAACTGAGGGCGTCTGAGGTATAGGTTTGATTGAACACTTTCAGAGGTAAAGTGTTTCTAATGAGACGTTTCTCTTGGGGGCATTTAGTCAAGGAGACATTCTGTCACCCACAGGCATCCATATTGCTTTTCTCTTTCCCTGGCTACTAGTAAATATTAACCAATTAAGTTTACTTCTAATTAATACTTGTAGTTATTTGGATAAAAACAGTAAAGAGATAGAGATTCCAAAACTTGGTTCTCTGGGCTCTGAGTGTGAGCAAGTCTTTTACCGTAAATCTCAGATTAAGTCCTCAGACCAGTTCAGCTTGTCCTTACCCGTGGGGTCCTCTCTCTTAAGTCATATAGCTTGCATCAAGACTGCTTTTATGCTTTCTAGACTGTCCCACTTCGATGCTGGGGTAGCTTTGCTGCTCGCCTCAGGTCCATCCAAGGCAGGGCCCCCCTTTTGGGGTGTTAAGAACTATGGCAACTAATGCCTGAGTCAAGTAATTATGACATGTCCAGGAGTAGATCTATTTCAGAGTCAATCAACTCCTAAATATTAGAAGCACAGTGTTTATGGTTTTTCTGTGTTTAAGCGAAGAACATTACTCTATAATAAAATATGAAAAGGTTTTAAGGGAAATAGGAAAGCAACCTAATTCACTACAGATACAAAGTCCAGAGTTACCAAAAGGTTTCACTTATAAATGATGAAGACTGACTTGGAGAATCTAGTAATAAACACAAAGGAAAGGTTAAAGATAAACTTGGGGGATTAGGGATGCTTACAAGAGCACTATAAATTTCTCTAGGGAAAGAAAAGGGGCAATTCATTGATGAACCCTAAACACTTAGGGTTAATATTCAGCACGTTTTTATTTATTTAACTTTTTTTTTACTGTTCCCCACCTGGCCCAAATGTAAACTCTATGAGAGAAGAAGATATAATTTGTTTCATGCTGTAGCCTCAGATCTAGAACAGCCTTTACCACATACTAGATGCCCAATGAGTACTGTTGAATGAATAATGTAAAAGTTTTAGGTTGTGGCCACTTTATCAGAATTTAATATAAATTCAAATAGTTTAGTTTTACTTTATAGAATTATTTAATTTTTAGATGAACTTTAATCCCATTATTAAAAATGGCACAGTTTATTCATCAAAAAGCTGAGAATTTATACTAGAAATGTGTACTACTCCCACTTCCTAATAAATTATGCACTTAATTCAGGTAGCACTGTAGCACTGTCCCACTGTCCTCCCGTTGTTCATCGATTTTCTCGAGCGGGCACGAGTAATGTCTCCATTGTGAGACTTGTTACTATTTTTGGCATATCGAATATGCCACGGGGAGCTTGCCAGGCTCTGCCATGTGGGCAGGATACTCTTGGTAGGTTGCTGGGCTCTCCGAGAGGGACAGAGGAATCGAACCCGAGTCGGTCGCGTGCCAGGCAAACCCCCTACCTGCTGTGCTATCACTCCAGCCCTAATTCAGGTAATGCAATACTATTATCTCATGAAAGGACTTTTTTTATACCATTACCAAAGAAACATTTTATTGAGAAGAACACACTGGGACATGAACTTAAATAAACATTGCATCATAGAGACCCTAGTGATATCAAGAAAAAAATTTCACAGAGCCGGTTAGATAATATAGGGGTCAAGACATTTGTCTTGCATGCAGTCTATCCTTCTTCAATCCCCAGCATTACATATCCACACCCCATTCACCAAGCATTATCAGAAATGATTCCTTAGCACAGATTCAGAAATAGCACCTAAATCCTGCTGGCTATGACTCCCCACCAAAGCAAACAAAACAAAACAAAAACTACCTAAATTTCACTATTAGGATTCTGCAAGGACTTTTAAAACTCTCTGCTAAACATTTTCAGTGTACTGGTAGAAGAGCAAACCATTTTTTAAATTATAAGGTAAATTTCCTTTAAGCTCACCCAAAGATATCTTAAACCCGTGACATTTTAACACCTATCTTATTCACTTCATTCAGAGAAAAATGTAGTGTATCTCATTTTTGTAAAATACTTTATCCTGACTAATGCTTTATAAAATATGGGATGTTGGAAAGAATATGCTGCAAAATCCTAGGTAATTTCTTTCAGGAAATGTCAATATTTGTTTGCATCTAGATACTGCCATATTCTTATTTTAATCACATACTTTACAAATAGCTCAGCGGTAGGGCGCTTGCCTTACAAGCAGCCAACATGGCCGACCGGAGTTCGATTCCTCCGCCCCTCTTGGAGAGCCCGGCAAGCTACCGAGAGTATCTCGCCCGCACGGCAGAGCCTGGCAAGCTCCCCATGACGTATTCGATATGCCAAACACAGTAACAACAAGTCTCATGATTGAGACATTACTGGGCCCGCTCCAGCAAATTGATGAACAACGGGAGGACCGTGACCGTGACTTTACAAATAATTTAATATCAAGTTTGACAGTTGGAAGGACTTACAATTTTATTTTTAAGACTCACATACTCATTTGAGCAATGTGTAAGATAATATAAATAGTTTACAATCTGACTAGCTATTTTATCTGTATTCTATTTTGGTTTTTGAAATAAAAACTAATTTCAAATTTCTTTCAGTATTCTCCCCAGGACAAGAAAGAAAACCCAGTTTAGTCACTGAACATCACAGACTTGTTTTCCAGCTCTTTGGGGAGGGTTGTGGTGTCTCAATTATGTCTTTGCCCAAATTGACGTATCTTCATCCACCTCCTTTCCTTTTAGAGCATTGGGGAGTCAACAATGGGAGTTGTGTTGAATCAGCTGTTGCCCTTGATTAAACCTTTGAGCCAGAGGACCAGTGATGACTACAGCCCTGAAGAGCTCTTGATCCTTCTGATATATATTTATTCTGTCACTGGAGAGTTTGAAGTGGATAATGAACTGGATGAAGCAGAAGAAAAAGTGAAGAAAGCTTTGGCTCAAGTCCTTTGTGAGGAGTCTGAATTGTCACCTTTACTGCAAAAAATCACAGGTAAGTGTTTAATAAAGATATAAGGTATAAGCATCATCAATATCAAAATCAGGTTTAAAAATAAGCGTGTTTCAGGAAGAGATTACTTCACTGGAATTGTTCGGCGTTTCATGAGGCCTGATGAATGCTAGCTGGTTGTTGGGATTAGAGATTTTTATTGCCTATCCTTTTAAAAATGTGTAATAGTAAAATGGCCTTTGAATTGCTGATTAGAATTAATATTTCTTAGAGCCAAAAGCTTGTGAAAGTAACAAAATCCACATAGGGCACAATATCTTTAATGAGAAATAAAATGTAGTAAAGGAATCGAACTCGGGTCGGCCATGTTGGCTGCATGCAAGGCAAACGCCCTACCCGCTGTGCTATCGCTCCAGCCCTGGTGAGAGCTTCTGTTGATATGTTTGCTTTGAGATGATTATTTCAAACCTCAGAGAGTGTTTACCAAATGTATTACACAATGTGATTGGGTTGGAACTGTCATTTTTGAGAGTAGTATCATATGTTGACTTTTCATGTGTAATTTCAAATGAATTCATTGGTAGTACCCAAAATAATATTCCTCCATCATAACAAATTGTGGAAACCTAACCATTTTCAATGCTAGTAAGAATTGTGACATAACTCATAGAAACGTTTGCTTGTGTTATTTTGCATCAAATTCAATATTGTTACTAATATCTTTTTAAAGTTTAATTTCATTTTTTAAAAGTTGTTCACAATAATTTATTACATTCAATACTCGAACACCAATCCAACCACCTTTATACCTCCCCACCACCATATTTCTAATTTTTCCACCCCAATCCCCAAAGCTTTCCCTCAAAGCAGGACCTAAATAATTTGTTTTGTATTGCTTGTTATGAATAATTCACTAAAAATTATCAAAAAAGGTTTCCTTAGAAGAAAGTGTGTGAAAATTGTTGTATTTTACTCTGGAACTACTAAGCACTTGTATAGAAGATTACTAACACGTTGTTAAAGGTTGAACCTTGTGAGCTAATGTAAATATATATGTATACATATATATATACTTATACTTTTTTTAATGTAGTGTGCTACTCTTGGTATATCACTGGCATAGAGTATGAGACTTGCGGCCGTGTGCTCCAGGAATTCTAAAATTTTAAATAGGGTGATACAGCTAAGATTAATTTTTTTTTAAACTGGATGGTTACTTTGGGATCTGGAGGCATCTCTGCGTCGTGTTGCTTCCATATTGCTTTCTTCTGAGAAATTTATTTGTGAATCTCTGTTATTAATATCTTGTGTAAAGCTTATGTCTATAATTATGGATTGGGCCTGGATTGAGCATTAATAACTTCTCAAGCTCCTCTCAAGAAGAAGAGCTTGAGAAGTTATTAATGCTCACACCTGAAACTAAAATACTTGAAAAATACAGTAGGTTTCCCTTCTTACTTGATTCTTGAGTGTATATGTATATACCTGAGTGTACCAGTGTGTATATATACATGTGTGTAGGTGTGTAGACCTCTCCATTCAGGAGGTTCAGAGGAGGCAGATTATTATCTTATTATCTACTAGCATTTCCTTTCACCCCTGGTGCCTTCCCAAAAGATCAGGTATGGGTAATCCTGGTTGCTCAAAACACAAGTGTGACTATCACCTCTGGGACCTGTGTCAATGAGCTTTTCTTTACGTCCTCTACTAACCTTTTGTATGTCTAGTTATGGGAAGGGAGGCGCCGATGAGATGGGAAAAGGATGAAGTTTCTTCAGAAATGAAATGCTTCCTTGCTTGGCGTACAGCCTGTTTGCTAATTTAAACTCGATTGAAGGAGAGCCATTGGAATTTATTCCCATTTCATTAGGTATAACGCCATATGTTTGTGTGGTCACAGATGAATATTGACTTAGAAAGGTTTAAGAGAGTTTGTACAGTGCTGAGAACAGCTATTTGATTGAAAGTAACTTGCATGCCAGGTAAATTGAACAGGAGATTGTTTGGAACATGCTTAATTCCAGAAAGAGGCCACAAAGATGGTGTGTGTTAGCTGAGATAATTTGCTTCACTTTGCTCTAACATCAGTGTGTGCCTGTATTATTTGGGAAACTGAAGTCATGCTGTAAGGGAGTTCATTTACTATTTGCTTGAGGTGTTCATTGACTCTGCATTTTATTCTTTATTAGTTTCTCTGTTTATGATTGTCCAGGAAATTGCTTCTCTCTGCCTTTACATGTGATTTCACATTCTCTACATTCATGTTGATATTAGGAAAATTTATAAGTTCAGCAGTTGAAGGGTAAGTTGTGAACATTGCAATATATGCTTACATTTTAGCAGTATCTGATTTTGTAACACTAAATATACATTTCTACCTATATTAACTTTGCAGGGAGAGTTTCAGCAGTTTGAGAATGATGTGCTAACTTAAATTTTATTTAAGAGAACTTACTAGCATGCGAATAATCAACCTCTGTGGACATATGACAGAGGCCCTTTCGAAGGCAGACTTTTGCTTGGGCAGTGTAGACACAGCCCTCATTAAGTAGTATGTTGAAAAGTCAAGTGTCCCAAGAATTAGGTTTCTGTTTCTAGTTAGCTGCTCTGAGGAGAATGTTGACTCTCCAACCCTGGATAGGACTGGGGCTGGGAGAGTGATCAGAGTTCATGCCTCGCTTGAGCCTCACCTAGGTTGAATTCTCCGTACCACATGGTCCCTTCAGCATCACATGGTGCAACTCTGGAGGTCCTAGCACAACTGGAGTGTCCTGGGGGAATCCCTGACACCACAAAGATGAACATCACCCTCTTCTTAGGTCTTAGCAGTGAACTCCAGGCCTACTTGGGTGAGAATTGCCGGTGGGACTCCTGAGCACTGCCTGGGAGTACCTCTGCCCCCACCCCCCAAGTTAAAGGATAGTGCAGGATAGTGTTGTTGCAGTGGGACCCATTGTGTTAGACAGGATGATGGACTGTCCCAGAATAGATCAGAAGAACTTATTTGCCTTCCCTGTCTGCTTAGTCTTCCAGGTAATGGGGTTATCCTGTATTTGACACTGGACTTTTCCACGCTGTGGCACTGATGTCATTCCAGTTGATAAGATCATTGTATCTGTGACTGGGTGGCAGACTTTATTTTATGGCTGGGGCACACTGTGATTGAGTGTTCTTGAAAACAGTTAATCAGTAGAGTTCTACTTTTGTTGGGGTAATGCTGCACTGCTGACATAAAAAAGCAGTACTTTTTTCTTCCTGTCTGGAAAATTTAAGCATGTGATTCTCACCCAAATGTCAAGTGAGAGAACCAGGGTATGAGATGGTGACCTTGTCACAACCTCATTCTTATAAGGATTTATCCCATATACTTATCATGCTGTTTTGTTTTATTTGGGGGGGGGCACATCTGGTGGTGCTCAGGGGCTTGCTCCTACCTCTGTGCTCAGGGTTGGTACTTGGGGGACCGTGTGGTGAGAGGGATGGAACTGGACCCTTGGCAGGGAGTTCTCAGCCTGCTGAGTGCCTCCCTCCAGCCCACCTGCTGTTCTGTGCTGTGCATGCTCAGCCATGCCGTCACATTTTTATTTTCTGATTATAGGTGTAATATTTAGCTAGTATTTTAATATTTTGTGCACTGTAATATTTTCCATGCACGTGATAGCTGTGTATGTAATAGCTGCTTATGGATGTAGCCACTTGGACTTCTTATTTCAAGCACACCCCTCTTTTTTAAAAAAATTTTTATTAGTGAAACACCATGAGGTACAGTTGTAGACTTACAGATTTTTGTGCTTGGGTTTCAATTATACAATGATTGAGTACCCATCCCTCCACCAGTGCCCATTCTTCACCACCACTAATCCCAGTATCCCTCCCCCCTACCCCCCCATCCTACCCTGCCGCTGTGGCAGGGCATTCCCTTTTGTTCTCTCTCTCCTTTTGGGAAGCATACCCCTATTTGTTTCTGCATTGTTTTAAATAAATTAAGATATCATATCTAGTCATTAGAATCTATTACTTAGTTTTCTAAAATAAAAATAGAAAACCTAAACTCTTTTTTTTTTCCATTAAATACTATCCCTTGACAGTCCTTGAGCTGTATTTTAAATGTACAATTTTCAGGCTGGAGAGATAGTAAAGTAGGTAGGCATTTGCCTTGCATGTGACCAACGACTTGATTTTTTAAAATTTCCTCCTCCTCTTTCTGTGATTGATTATAGAAGATACAGCTTAAGTGTGGCCCATAGCAGCATGCCGCCATTTCCCATTAGACACATTTGGGCACTGGTGGACAGGGACATTTTTACTCACACAAAATAACAAGGAGGGGTTGGCTCTCTGGGTGTCAGAGGTAGAGAATAGAAAACTAGAAGGGTTAGCATGTCCATTAGTCCTGTGCTTTTTCTGTCTTGCTAAGCTCAAAGAGGACATCTGTTTTCATAAATGCCAGTGACTGCATGGCGATTGCAAGAAAAGTTTCTTCAGGGAGTGGAACAAAATCACCAATTTTAAAGCTCTGTGTGCAAATGTGTAGTGTTCTCATACGGGGAAGCAGATCGGAAACAGCATAAGGCTTAGCTGTAGATATCCCTAATTCCAAAGTCCTGACTCTGCTCTTTCGAGCTCTGTGAACTCCTGGGTATATCATTGCTCATTTCTGAACCTCGGTAATTGATCCAAGTGTCATGTGGACCACTTACAATTTTTCTCTTTTTAATTATTGTCGAGATAAGCTGGCTTACAGTAGTGTTAATATTTGTGCTCTAGGATGACATTACAGCAACACACCCACACTTGTGATTTTTCTAAGAATAAAATAAGGTTATGTGTGTGATGTCATTGTTGCACTATGTGAGATTGTGGAAAAGATCATTTCGCCTCATGGCTATTTCTCCTGCGCTAGCATCTGCGCCTCACAGAGGGTTGTGTGTCCAACCATTTCACACGTGGCGCACACAGACATCAAGAATACTTGCGAAGTACATTGAGGGTGTTGTTGAGGCCTGTGTGGCTGAGGCAGCCAGCCCAGGGAGCCCTGGAAACACTGACCCACGGCTGCTGGCGTGAAAAAGCAGCTTCAAACACCTGGAGCTACACCGGGTCTCAGGTGTATTGGTCCTATGGCTATGGAATCAGGAAGCTAAAAAAAAACCAAAACTTTCACCGAGTTCATAAATTTTTGAGATATTTTGCAATATTTGAAATACTCCCAGATTTCTTTCATGAAGCAAAATGTTCAGATTGCACAACTGGTTTATTTCCCCTGAAATCTCCAGGGATCTTTAAAGACATAATCAACTGGGCCTAGATCTATTTAGTTGGTGTAAGACATGGCAAGGAATGAATGATTCAAATTATCTAAAAAATTCTATGGTGTATGACAGAGGCATGATGGTATCATAGAAGTGAATTGATGTCTAACTGGGCTCATGTTTGGAATGGTGAATTATTGGACCATTACTTTGGGATTGTACATAGACACAGGTCATGGAAAGCTTTTCCAATTTACTTTATCAAGTAGGGCTTTCTTTTTTTTTTTAAATTTTGGGTCACACTGGCATTGCACAGGGGTTACTCCTGGCTTTGCACTTAGGAATTACTCCTGGTGGTGCTCAGGGGACCGTATAGGATGCTGGGAATCGAACCCAGGTCGGCCACATGCAAGGCAAACGCCCTACCCGCTGTATTATTGCTGCAGCCCCATCAAGTAGGGATTTCTTGACTAAGCTGATAGTGCAGAGGTAGCAGCTGAGGCTGTGTTCTGTCCTTTCTTTCGCCTTGAAGGTGTGATTTCCTGGTGAGGACATGGTGGGGGGAGGCATTCCTCCCCCTCTCTGCTATATCTATAGTACACGCAAGAGAGGAGAAAGGAGGAAACTAAAAGGCCTCTACTAGCAGAGTGGGCCATTTTTTCCCCTTCAGAAACCCAACCGCTTTTTTAAAAAACCCAGCCCCAAAGACAGAGTTTCATAACCCTCTCTGGCTTCCAGGGAATCTGATGAGTTAGCCTTTTTCACTTGATGTATGTTTGCTATGAACAACGCCAGGGTTCTGTTCAAAGAAAGCAGTAAGTGTGGATATAGGAGAAGAAACGTGCTTATGTTGCAACTGTCTTTACAGATGTTTCTGCAGAGGAAAACCTCAGGCCAGAAAAGCACACTCTTGAGAGGGAATGACTCCTAGGGTGCTCTAGCTTCACAGCTATCCTTTAAAAAAATTTTTTTTCTTTTAATAGAGTAGTTCACAATAATTTATTACAGTCAGTAGTCCAAACACACCACTCTTATCACCATTACACCTTCTCACCACTATTATTTCAAATTTTCCCAAACATCATCCAAGCCTGCCCCAGTAGCACCAATAGCAGGCCCTAATTAATTTATTTTGTATTGCTTGTTATGAATAATTCACTGAAAATGATCAAAAAGGTTTCCTTAGAAGAAAGTGTGTGAAGATTGTTGCATCTCACCCTGGAGCTGTTAAGCCCTAGTATAAGATATTACTAACATGTTGTTACAGATTGAGGCTTGTGTACTAATATTTTTAATTGATATTGGTTGCTTTCTACTTTACATCCCATCAAGGTGGTATGCTACTCCTGTCACATCAATGGTATAGAGTAAGAGATGTCGTGGCTAAACACTCCAGGAATTATAAGATTTTAAGTAATGTGATATAGCTGGAGTTAAATTATTTTTTAAATTTTTATTAGTGAAATACTATGAGGTACAGTTGTAGATTTACAGATTTTTTGTGCTTGGGTTTCAATTATACAATGATCAAAAACCCATCCCTCCACCAGTGCCCATTTTCCACCACCACGGGTCCCAGTATCCCTCCCACCCCCATCCCCCCACCCCACCCTGCCTCTGTGGCAGGGCATTCCCTTTTGTTCTCTCTCTCCTTTTGGGTGTTGTGGTTTGCAAAAGAGGCATTGAGTGGCAATCATGTTTGGTCTATAGTCTACTTCCAGCATGCTTTTCCCATCCTGGGAGGATCCTCCCAACACCCTTTATTTGGTGCTCCTTTCTCTATCTGAGCTCCCTTTTCCCCTAGAATGTGTGGCTGGCCTCCAAGCCATGGAGCAAAACTCCTGATACTAATCTCGGCCACTCTTGGGTGTTAGTCTCCCATTTTGTTACTTTATGTTCCCCAGTTGAATGCAATTTTTCTATGTCTGTCCCTCTCTTTCTGACTCATTTTGCTTAACATGATACTTTCCATGTAGTACTACTTGTATGTAAATTTCATGACTTCATCTTTTCTAACAGCTACATAGTATGGAGTTAAATTTTTAACTGGATGGTGACTTCGGGGTCTGGAGGCATCTCTGCAGCCTATTGATCTCTTCTGAGATTTATTTGAGTCTGGATTATAGCCATTAATATGGCGCCAGAGGAAGTTCATGGGTGCGACTGTCAGGCTCTAGGAAGAACAGAGATGTAGGGGGAGGTTGCCCATTCCCAACTCTGTGCAAGCCTGGAGATTTTAGTCAGAAAACCTGCATACCTGAGTTTCTCAGCAGATTCATTCATGGATGAGGCTCCTCTGAGCCTGTGGAGAGGGGTGATTGGGTTCTGGAAGTTTTCAGCTGCCAGGACTCTATTTGGGCAGGTGGGGGACTTATCCGCCCACCTTTGGGGATGCCCCAGATATGAGATTTAGCGTGACTCAGGATCTGGAGGCATCTCTCTCCACAGCTATCCTGTTGAAGTTCCCTTCATGGTGTAAACCAACAAAGTCCCACAGTTTTATAACACTAAAATTTTTAATTTACCAGTGTTTATGTTTTAATGCCTTGCGTTAGTCTAAGCTCCCTAAACCTGGAAACCCTGGGTGGTGCAAGTAGAGTGTTAAGGCCCCAAGCATAGGATTTGGAGTCAAGATAGATCTGCAGTCAGATAGTTCTGTATTTTGGGGGTGTTGTTTTTTGTTTTGAGACTATAGCTGGTGAGGCTTGAGAGACCATCTGGTGCTGAGGATCACACCCAAGGCTTCTGCAGGCAAAACCTAGTCTGTGACCCTTTGAGCAGTTTTCACAGTAACTGGGTTCTGGTTCTGATTCTTAGTAGAGTCACTTTTTAGATAAGAAAAACATAGAAAATACTATGAAACATCATGATATTGTATCAAATATAATAAAGCACCTAGAATGTGTGGATTTGAATTCCATGATGACATGGTATTAACATCTATAAATGAGAACTTCAAATTACTCTTTTGGATCTGACCTAATAGAATCCCAAATTGACAAGGATTGTGAAAATATTAGGCTATAACAGAATTGTAATACCTGATAATCCTGGATAATACTATATAATGCTTATAGCACTGTCATATACAATCTTTCCTTTGATCTGAAAAGAATTTTTGAGCTCACAAATTCAACGTGTCTAATAAATATACCTCATAGAACCTGAGTTCAAATGAAGCATGTATTTAATGCCGACTTCCTTTTTAGATAATTTACTCGTAAATATACTTCTAGTTTTTCAAGTATGGTTTGAAGGTAAAGAATACAAAATTGTATCTATATTTGAAAATAATAGTTGGGATTATCAGCTGTTTCCACCTTTTATGACTTGATAGTACCCTCATTAAGAAACCTCTGTCTTTGGGTAAAACCTAGTAGTGCTTTGGAGTGGTTCTGTAGTTTGCTGAGTTCTTATGAGAGATGTGAGGGTTTATGGATGAAAAGATTCTCAGCAATTACCCAATCTATTTATTTCGTGCATGAGAATATCAAGACCTTGATAAGTGGTCAGACTTGAGCCTTTAATTAAGTGGCCTGTTCTGGGCAGGATGGGATCTGCATTGTCCACCAGTCTGTCCAATCAGTTTGTCTCCTGAACCTCACTCTAAACCAGTTTCATTAGGCAGTAACTTGGTCGTTATGCCCACTTTTTATCCCATTGTTTTCTGGGAAAATACAGAACTTAGATCAAAAGCTTCACGATTTATCCTCATTCACCAAATCTTACAATACACTTTCTGCAGATATCTGCTCTTAAGGCACTATTCTGATTGAAAGCAAGTTTTTGGCATTTAAAAAATATTTCCCTTGAGAAGTCATTCCATAGCCCTTGAGCATCCCTCCTAGCATGGCAGCAACAGGATATTGCTGCATTAATAGCCTTAGTCCCTGAGGCTTGGCCACTGGAGGACTGACCCTACAAGTTCATCAACAGTCTTCATGTCACACAGGAATGAAAAGCTTTTCATAATAGTGGATGATGGTGGACACCACCGCGTCCACAGAATTGCTTCAGTCTACTGAGGAAAGCCAGCAGGCAGAGGGAGAATTCACATGTCAGAAATACTGAATTTCAGAATTTCATTTTCCCTTCATCTCTTGATTCTAGCTCATCAATTCTATGGAGGCACACCAGACTTTGCATTAAACAATTCACCTTTATTTTTCATGTCTCATATTCTTGTTTCAGGATAGCACAAAAATAAAATAAAACACAGCTTTGCAACACTGTTTGGTCTTAGAGGGTCTATTTTTCCTTGTTTCTAATATTTCCGCAAGAAATGCTGATGAAGAACATATGTGTGCCCTAAATCACTCCCATGAGAAGTGTTGGAACTGTTACATTTAGTTTTATTGTCCAACATATTAAAATAGTTAACCACAGCACATATTATAAAACAGCTATATCAAGTGAAGTTTAAAATGTTTGGTTCATATTTAAAATACATCATAAGCTGTGCAGAAAGATATTTAGAGCTACCTGTGAAGGTAGCTAGTTAAGTCATTCTGCTTATCTAACTTAAGTATCAATATAAATTACATTCTCAAGTACAGAATTAAGAAGTACTTTATGTTTACATGCCATAGCATGAAAATAATCATCCTTGATACAGACACTAGGTATTCCTGCACTGATATTTTTATGTATTATACATATGCTTCAGAATACTGTCCATAATAGCACTTACATTTTATGTATTCCCATGATGCCTGTAGTAACTATTGTGTATGTGTAAAGTAAGTAAAAGTAAAGGCCCTCCCGTTGATCATCGATTTGCTCGAGCGGGCCCAGTAACGTCTCCATTGGAGACTTTGTTGTTACTGTGTCTGGCATATCGAATACGTCACGGGGAGCTTGCCAGGCTCTGCCGTGCGGGCGAGATACTCTCGGTAGCTTGCCGGGCTCTCCGAGAGGGGTGGAGGGATCGAACTCGGGTTGGCCATGTTGGCTGTGTGCAAGGCAAATGCCCTACCGCTGTGCTATCAATGAAATACCATGAATTAGTATTGACTACACAGTAGGTGTGGCATGAATTTCCTAAATCTGGAAGGGAAGAAATGAAATAAAAGTTTTCCTGAACATAGCTATGTGTCGGCCATGTTGGCTGCATGCAAGGCAAACACCTAACAAGTAATCTCATGATGGAGACGTTACTGGTCCCACTTGAGCAAATCGATGAACAACGGGAGGACCGTGACCGTGAGCTATGTGTCTAAGTAGGAGAGGCTGGTGGTGTGGTTGACTAGAAGCATAAGGACCTAATCTCTGCTCCAAAATCTGTCTTAAGGTGTGTTTTTTGAAAGTAGACCCCTGAGCTTGTTTTGGCCTCAGAATTCTCTTCATAAAATCCTTTTTATTTGCTGAAGTTAAGGTATTTTTCATTTCTCCCCCCCCCCCCTCCATGCTAGGGTCCTAGCTTCATGTACTTTTCAATTTTTATCTGAATTGAATTTTTATCTGAATTCCCCACGTCCCTAAATCCCAAATCTCCTGCTCCCCCTGAAGACCGTTCTTTCTTTTTCAGTGATACCTGCATTATCTCAGGAGGGAGGCATGGGAGTCACTGACCTGACCACAGTCTCTGTAGCCATTGGCCACCCCTACACACCAATTCTGTTTCGTTGGAGACTCCAACAGGCACACATTGACCTAGGGTCTTTTCTCAAAAATTCACTGTCCTCTTTCCCTACCTAATTCTTCCAGGTCAACATTCTTTAATTTTATTAATCTCATTTAATAATTTTTGTATTTAAAATATTCTTTCTGTTTTTGTTTTTTGTTTGTTTGTTTGTTTGGGGCCACACCCAGAGTCACGCAGGACTTATTCCTGCCTCTGTGTTCAGGGGTCACTCCGGGTGGGCTCAGGGAAGCATATGGTGTGCAGAGATCAAACCCAGGTTGACTGCCTGCAAGGCAAGTGCCCTGTACTATTTCTCTGGCCCTGCAGTTAAGCTTTTTCTTCTGTTATTACAGTCAAATTTTGTCAATATACAAAGTCTGAAAAGAATGAGCATCATGTTTTTTTTTTTTTATTTTTTTTTTATTTTTTTTTTATTTTTATTTTTTTTTCCCTTTATTTTATTTTATTTTTTTTAAAGTTGTAGATTTACAATTTTTTGTGCTTTGGTTTCAATTATACAATGATCAGATACCCATCCCTCCACCAGTGCCCATTTTCCACCGCCATGGATAATATCCCTCCCACCCCCATCCCCCCATCCCCCCTGTCTCTGTGGCAGGGCAATCCCCTGTGTTCTCTCTCTCCTTTTGGGTGTTGTGGTCTGCAAAAGAGGCATTGAGTGGCAAACATGTTCAGTCCATAGTCTGCTTTCGACATGCATCTCCCCTCCTGGGAGGATCCTCCAAACATCCTTTATTTGGTGCTCCCTTCTCTATCTGAACTGCCCTTTCCTCTAGGATACCCGGCTGGCCTCTAAGTTATGGAGTAATCCTCCTGGTGCTGATCTCAGCTATTCTTGGGTATTAATCTCATACTTTGTTACTTTATATCCCCCAGATGAATGCAATCTTTCTATGTCTATCCCTCTCTTTCTGACTCATTTCGCTTAGCATGATACTTTCCGTATTGTACCACTTGTATGTAAATTTCATGACTTCATCTTTTCTAAGAGCTACATAGTACTCCATTGTGTAGATGTACCAAAGTTTCTTTAACCAGTCATCTGTTCTTGGGCATTCAGGTTTCTTCCAGTTTCTGGCTATTGTAAAGAGTGCTGCAATGAACAAACAAGTGCAGATGTCACTTCGACTATACATTTTTGCCTCTCTGGGATATATTCCCAGGAGTGGTATTGCTGGGTCAAATGGGAGCTCAATTTCTAATTTTTTGAGAATCGTCCATACTGTTTTCCAGAAGGGCTGAACCAGTGGACATTCCCACCAACAGTGAAGGAGTGTCCCTTTCTCGCCACATCCACGCCAGCATCGGTTGCTTTTGTTCTTTTGAATGTGGGCCAGTCTCTGAGGTGTGAGATGGTATCTCATTGTGGTTTTGATCTGCATCTCCCTGATGATTAATGATGTAGAGCATTTTCTCATGTGCTTTTTTGCCATTCGGATTTCTTCTTTGAGAAAGTTTCTGTTCATTTCATTGCCCCATTTTTGGATGGGGTTGGATGTTTTCTTCTTGTGGAGTTTAACCAGTATTTTGTATATCCTGGATATCAACCCCTTGTCAGATGTGTATTCGGTGAATATCCTTTCCCATTCTGTAGACTGTCTTTGTATTTTGGTCACTGTTTCTTTGGAGGTGCAGAAGCTTCTTAGTTTAAGATAGTCCCATTTATCTATCTCTGTTTTCACTTGCTCGGCCAGTGGCGTGGCATCTTTGAAGATACCATTAGCTTCAATGTCATGGAGGGTTTTGCCAACTTTATCTTCAATGTACCTTATGGTTTCTGGTCTGATGTTGAGGTCTTTAATCCATTTTGATCTTACTTTTGTACATGGTGTTAGGCAGAGTTCTGAGCCTATTTTTTTGCATGTAGCCATCCAGTGATGCCAACACAATTTATTAAAGAGGCTTTCCTTACTCCACTTCACATTACTTGCACCTTTATCAAAGATTAGATGAGCATATGATTGAGGAGAGATGTCAGTGTATTCAACCCTGTTCCATTGGTCTGCAGTTCTGACTTTGTTCCAGTACCATGCTGTTTTAATTATTACTGCTTTGTAGTACAGTTTGAAGTTCGGGAGGTTGATTCCTCCCATTTTCTTTTTCCCAAGAATTGCTTTAGCTATTCGTGGGGGCTTATTGTTCCATATAAATTTCAAGAGTGTTTGCTCCATTTCTTTGAAGAATGTCATGGGTATCCTTATAGGGATTGCATTGAATTTATACAATGCTTTCGGTAGTATTGCCATTTTGACAATGTTAAGTCTCCCGACCCAGCATCATGTCTTTTAAAAGTGAAAAAGACACTGTAGAACTCACCTACCTGATTTTTTGAGTATTAGAAAAAATTCTGTATTTTTATTTCAACTTTTGTGAATTGTCTCCTCATGGTCTTTTCCTTTTTTTTTTTCTGATAAATTATTCCTGATGATTAAAAATCAGAGTTCGTTGGTTATTCAGCTATCATTACTTAATCATATTCTTAACTACTGTGTTTTCTTTCTTGGTGTCTGTTCATCTTGGATGGACAGAACTGGAGTTCTGTGTAAGAGAATGGGATCTGGGGTGGAGGGTGGGGAGGATGGGGGTGCAGCATTGAGATCCGGACTGAGCCTCTCCTAAACTTCTAAGTATTACCTCATCCTTTCCCGTCACATCTCCCCCTCTGTGACCTCTCCTGACTCCCAGCTTCCCAGTCGCTCCTGGCTTTTGTCAATCCCAATGAGTTATCCACAAATGAAAAGAACTTTTTTTCCTTCTGGGGTCATAAATCATTCCTAGGAAACGGGACTGACTGGCTTTGGGTCTCTTGTTGCCTAGGCCATGGGGTTTCCTGGGGCTGGGTTGGGTCATGTGGCCCTAGCTGTGTTGGGGAGGAAGGAATGATGGAGATTTGGAGTAATGGTCAGTCAGCGACAAGGACAGGCCATCCCTGCTGCCTGGGGTTGGAGGTGGAGCCTTGCTACAAATACAGGAAAGCTAAATGTGTCTTCCCTGAAAACATTCCCCTGCAAAACCATTGTAATTTTTACATTTTTGTTTGTTTATTTCTGATCTTTGGGTCACACCTAGGGGTACTCAAGGTCTCCTCTTGGCTCTGTGCTCAGGGATTGCTCCTGGCAGGGTTCAGGGGACACATGGTACCAGTGGCTGAACTTGGGTTGACTTTGTGCAAGGCAATTGCTCTACTTGCTGAAGCCTCTCTCCAGCCCCACATTTACGTTTTAAAGATCTGTAGTTATCTTGTCTTTCCTCTCTTGAGTTTGGTATTGTACCTGTAAATGGGTGAAAACCATCCCTGTCATGCAGAGGATTTCTTCAAGGTATTCATGTGCCTAAAAATGGTTTCCTGGGGTTTCAGTCATGTTTTAGAAAACAGCATCAGAGCAACTTTCAACTAAAGTAATTCTTAGCATGGAAATTGCCTCCCCTGATGATTGCTCATCCATACTCAGATAGCAATAATTAAAAAGGCCCTCCCGTTGATCGTCGATTTGCTCGAGCGGGCCCAGTAACATCTCCATTGGAGACTTTGTTGTTACTGTGTCTGGCATATCGAATACTCTCGGTAGCTTGCCGGGCTCTCCAAGAGGGGCGGAGGAATCGAACTCGGGTCGGCCATGTTGGCTGCGTGCAAGGCAGACGCCCTACCCGCTGTGCTATCGCTCCAGCCCAAGCTCGTGGGGGGCCCAAGTCCTTCTATAGCAATAATTATGCCTGTCATTCAGACCTGCATAATTATGTAGAATTCTTGGAATATAAGTTTTAAAAGGGGCAAGACTTGTCATTTGCATGAATTTTAAACTCCATGTGATACAGACCTTAAAATATTTGGATATAAAATTTGTTTAATGACTGAAATTAGACTTGTCCTCATAGAATACTTGAAAGGACTTTTGCTCTTTAACAAACATAGACTAAGATTTTAAAAGACCAATAAACCCAGAAAAAAAAATCACTGTGTGTATTAGATGATATGTTGGTAAGTAGAAATTCAAATCCTAGAGAAACCTCCCAAGTGAAAGTATCAGGTAAGACTTTGTTTATTTATTTTAAATTATAGTTTAGGTAATATGGTTACAGTGGTGCTAAAGTTTATAGTATTGGTGTAACCGTACAAAGTAACCGCACCACACCACCAAAATGCCCACCACTGTTTCTGTAACACCTTTAGCCCACTCTTCCTTAACCCTCTACCTCCCCTTTCTGTTTGTTAACCAGTTTTGAGAATTTGTTTGAAATGTTCTTAATTTTATCAATGGGGATATAATTCCTAGACCCAAGGAAGCATAGTTACATTGTCTAACGTTTGTAAAACTAACGTTAAAAGTTGTTATGAATGTCATTGCTGAGTCTGACCCAAGACATTCATAATGAAGAATACATAATGTATTCTCCAAGACATTACTCAAAAGTAAAATCTTCCTTAATCAAAATATGAAAGAAGATCCTCTGAGCCCAAAAGGAGGATCATTAGGACCTTGCGCTGGAGGAAAAACAGTTAGGAACAAGCAGTTCCCTCAGCTTGTAGCAGCAGAAAATCACAGAGTGACACGTAGACTAGGACATATTATTTTATTATGGGAGAATAGAAGTTTAACTTTGAAAAGCCAGAAGGAGAACATATGTGTATAACCATGGTGATACGGCTTTGTATTTTGAAATTCAGTTTTAAATGTAACCAAGAACGTAATTCCCATCGAAGCCTGCCTTTTCCCCCTTGCTTGTGTTTATTCTGTTCTTAGCACCTGGGCTGAATTGGTCCCAAATGAAATGGTAATTTTTCACCGAAATGTTTATAAAACAAAGCCCTCTTCTCCTCCCATCCCCCTTTCATTTTAAACACAAGATATATGCCTGCCCTTTTTTTTCAGACTCTTGAGTTACTGCCAGCCTGACCAAGAACCATCTGGAATAAGAAACTGATAGGGTGCTGTGTTCATTAATAATGGACATTGTTCAGCATGCAAAGTGGCTTAAGAGTTTTCATTTTAGGAGCTGTGGTTTTGTCCAAATTATGCCCTAAAATTATTGGCCTCTCTGAGTTTCCTGATTTTTTTTTATGGTGGTTAAGTAAAAATAGTTCAACCTGATCTGTTCTTTCCATACAATGATGCAAGATCAGGGGATTCTTTACTGTACAAATTACCATCTTGCAAAAAAATTTTGTGATGGGTTGGGAAAATTGGAAATAATGGTGGTGGGAAGGTGCACAGGTGGTAGGATTGGTATTGGAATATTGACTGTAATAAATCATGAATAACTTTATAAAAATAAATAAATAAGTAAATAGTTAAAAATTCCTAATTGAGTCAGGATAGGTCCCTTCATCATTAAAATGTGACTGGGGAAAAAAAACTTTTTTTAAAAAAACCATTTATTTATTTATTTATCTATTTTCTTTTTGGTTTACACCCGGCGATACACAGGGGTTGCTCCTGGCTCTGGACTCAGGAGTTACTCCTGGCAGTGCTCAGGGGACCATATGGGATGCTGGGAATCGAACCTGGGTTGGCTGCATGCAAGGCAAATGCTTTACCCGCTATGCTATCTCACCAGCCCCAAAACTTTTTTTTTTTACGTGATTGGATGCATGCTAGTGGGGACTGCTCATGCTTGCTGCCAAAGTAAAGAAATGATGCATTCAGTGGACAGTATCTTTTTCGTTTTGGCTTTGGTTTTGGTTTGAGGGGCATACCTGTCAGTGCTTAGTGCTTACACCTGATTCTGTACTCAGGGACCAATCTTGACAGGACTCAGGGGACCATAGGTAGTGCCAAGGATTGAGCCCAGGTTGGCTGCATGCAAGGCAAGAACACTTCTTGCTGTTCTGTGTCTCCCAGCCTACTCACTGCATTTTATCTCTGATCCCGCAAGAGAACAATATCTTTGTGGTTCACAGGCTATGAGACATCTTATGGACCTACAAGAAGGGAAGCACATGTTTTCATCTATTACAGAAATGCAGAAGACTTTAATTTTGGTTCCCAGCCAAATATCAAGGCACCGATCTATTTTTGCACCATTATTCTTTTTTACTAAACTTTATTCACTAGCCTACTCTCCCCCTTCTGCCTCTCCCCCCTCCTCCTTCCAGATCTCTTCGAAATCTGGTTGCCTTGGGAGTTTGCACACTCTACTTTTGCTTATTTCAATTTGTTCTCCAGTATGCAGAGGCCCAGACAAAATGATGTCACTTGGGATGAGTACAATCTTTTATTTTAGAAACGGTTATTTAATGACTTCTGACTTGAGAGCAATAACAGTGTCTCAGAGCAGCAGTCCTTTCAGATATTCGGATGAACTGTGGAAGCACCCATGTATGGGGCAGCTCTCCGCAGCATTTAGAACAGATCAAAAGTCATCCAGTGGAGTGTGTGTGTGTGTGTGTGTGTGTGTGTGTGTGTGTGTGTATGCGTGCATGCGCGCTAGGGGGCTTGGAACACATATCAAAACATCAGATCCCCCTAATTATTTCCTTAACTGCACCTCTTTTTTAACACTCAGACTTAATGTCTAAAAATAGAGCTGGGGAGGGGAGAATCCTAGGGACAGACCTATCCTGGCTTTCTGATTTGCTTTTTTACTTATTTTTATTTTTTTAAAGAAAGGATATGACCTTGTTTTGCATTTGGCAGTGGGGGAAACATCAGTATTTTACTTCATAAAGAAAAAAAGGTCAAATAGTACAAATACTCATGATCAGAATTGGGCTGAAAAAAATATGGGTCATTACTCTCCAGGGTAAGGAGGGGTTTGGAACGTTGACCAATTTGTATGTTACACCCACGCTGGCCTCTCTCTGTGTCCCAGCCACAGTGACATACCTGCTGGACTGAGATTTTCAGAGTAGAAGAAAGTAGTTTTCATTCTTTCCTTCCCCCTTGTTTTTGGGATTACACCCAGCTTTACTTAGGGTTGTGACCTGACTCTGAACTCAGTAATCACTTAGGAACCATATTGTTGGCAGGGACTGAACCTAGTTCGGACACATACAAGGCAAGCACCCTACCTGCTGTCCCATGTCTCGGGCCCCCAGAATGTCATTTTTCCATGAAGACCTTCTCACTTTGAGAGCTGACTTCTTTTTCTTCTTTCTTTCTTTCTTTCTTTCTTTCTTTCTTTCTTTCTTTCTTTCTTTCTTCCTTCCTTCCTTCCTTTCTTCCTTTTGTTCCAACTACAGATTTTCAGTCCCTTGAATACATTGCACTTCTTTATGCACCTTATAGACCAAAGATTCTTCCTCCTTCAACTTGGCAGGCTAGCTCAGAGTCTGCCCCTTCCTCCCCGCCCCCCAACCCCTTGTGTATATAAGGTGAACATTTGCTTATTTATTTGAATCATTTGATGAGAGTCCATCGGCCTTCTCTCCCAGACTGTAAACTCTATTTGTTTTGTTCACCACTGTATTTCAAACATGATCAGTCATGCTGGGGTGGCAGGCAGCGTGGCACATGGAAGGCCCTTAATGAGTGTTTAGTGAATGAATCAGGGAAGAAGAAGCTCTGACTCAGCTTCACTGTTGAATCACTGCGACATGGCAAATAGGTTGCAGCTTGAGCAGAGGAAGTCAGCGTCAGACAGCAGAGGGGTTGGCTGAAAGAAAAAGGAACAGGAAAAAGAGCCACAACCCATAAATGAGGATTTTGCAACCCTGTTGTTTGAGATGCAATGAAGATGATACTTCACTCAATGAAAGCAAACGGAGCAACCGTTTGTGGTCCCTTTGCTTAGTAAAGTTTGATTCTGATTCCCATCCCCTCTCCCTTTCCTGTATTGTTGCTATGGCAGGGGAGTCATGACCCTTGGTTATGGTGCTCAACCATTTTAGCCATGACATTGGCCTAGGGCTCAAGCCCCTTAGTTGGGGTGCTCACCCATCTGACTGCGGAGGAGCTGGAAATTGCTTTCGGAGTCAGGGATCACTGACAACAGAATTTCCAGGATCACCCTTGACTTATGTTGTGACACCAAGAATTAAACTTGTGGTCTAATGCTCACAATACTATTTATTTATTTATTTATTTTTATTTATTTATTTACTTAGGTGGGGGCCACACCCAGCAGTAGACAGGGTTTACTCTGTGCTCAAGGATCACTCCTGGCAGGCTCAGGGGACCATGTGGTGTTCCGGGTCAGCCTCATGCAAGGCAAGTGCCCTATTTGCTGTACACTTTAGCCACTGAGCCATCTCACAGATTTTCATTCTCAGTTTTTAGTTTTCACTGTCTTTCCTCATTGGTTTTCCTCCTCCTCATCCTCCTCTTCCTCCTTCTCCTCCTCCTCCTCATCCTCCTCATCCTCCTCCTCCTCCTCCTCCTTCTCCTCCTCCTTCTCCTCCTTCTGCATCCTCCCTTCCTGCCTCTTTCATCCCTTTATCTTGTTGCTTTCTTGGCCCGGCACCATCAGGCTGGCCATTCAGCTGCGCCTGGAATGTGAAACTTCTTGCACTCAGCAATTAAACCTCTAGTCCTCTCCACACATCGTCTCAAACCTGAATATGACAAGAAGCAAACAGGCCAAAGAACTTCAGTGGCAGGAATCCCCAGGAAGCAGGCGCGCCTCTTCCCAAGATAAGGAGTCTTAAGAATGGCACTTTCTCACCCGCACAGCTGGTGCTCTGGCTTCAGGTGGGTTTATCATTTGTGCCCAGTGTAAGCTGGCATAGTAGCAGGCCTATGACACAAGTTGCATTCTCTCAGTCAGCCAGCATTCTCAGGTGACAAAAGTTACACCTAAACAGTATGCATCTAATGCAGGGTGTGGGGTGGAAGGTGCCATTGTCAGAGTGTAGATGTGGTGTTTGGTTGTGGCGCTTCTCTTGAAGGGGGGAGTGTCAGTCTTGGAGGCTAGAGTTCTTAGTTTCAGCTTCATCCTCCCAGTCTTCCCTCTGACCTCCTCAGCCTGGTGCCTGGCCCTTTACCCTGCTTGGGGGCACACCTGGTGTACCCAGTTCCAGCTCCTTTCCTTTCCTCTCAGCTGCTGTGTTCTATACTTCTAATCTCTCTCTCTTCTTTCTCTTATCTCTCTCTCTCTCTCTCTCTCTTTCTCTCTCTCTCTCACACACACACACACACACACACACACACACACACACACACACACACAGAGTCAGGCCCTAACCAATGAGAGTCAGGGAATTAACTCCCCTATAGGACAGTGTATACTGTCTTTCATTGACAAGGCAGACTTGGGGAGCACGTTGTTGAATATTCAGCAGAAGGAGGGCTTCCTTCCAGAGGGGTGGGATGAGGGGATCTCTGTCCTTTCTGTGCACTCACTCAGGCACACACCTTTCCGAGGGGACCCTGAGTGCTGCTCCCTGGCTCTGAGCTCCACCACTCAGCAGCAAGCTAATCACCGCCCTGAGCATGTTTTGCTTTTTATACACTATAGCTGACTATATGGTCACTTTTTGTTGTCTACTAAGAATGAGAAATTTGTTAAATATTAGTGAAGGTCAATGAGGGAAGCCTCAGATTCAGGTCAGTATATGCTTATTATCTCATTCTTACTTTGGACAACTTGGCAGGCTGCCGAATGTAACCTGCCCACACTGCAGAGTCTGGCAAACTCCCCGTGGTGTACCCAGTATGCCAAATACCAGTAACAATGATTGGTCTCATTCTCCTAACCCTGAAAGAGCCTTGAATATGGCACTTTTTTAAATCTCAGGGCTAGGACGAAGGAGACGTTACTGGTGCCTGCTCAAGGCAATCGACGAACAACAGGATGATCGTGATCGTGATCATGAACTATTGTGAACAATTTTATAAAAATATATATAAATTTATATTTATATATAAATATAAAGTAGCAGCTGCTACTGCTCCTCAGGGTTTAAGTAGTTTTGTTCCCATATCTACAAAGAAGTTTTTGCTAACTGTACTGTATTTTTATACCATTTCCTATGCCTAAAAATAATCCCCCAGGGGGCTGGAGCAATAGCACAGCAGGTAGGGCATTTGCCTTGCATGCGGCCAACCCAGGTTCAATTCCCAGCATCCCATATGGTCTCCTGAGCACTGCCAGGAGTAATTCCTGACTGAAGAGTCAGGAGCAATGCCTGTGCATCACGGGGTGTGACCCAAAAAGCAAAAATAAATAAATAAAATAATCCCCTGGGACTGAAGAGTAGTATAGCAGGTAAGATATTTGCTTTGCATGAGGCTGACCCAGGTTCCATCCCCAGCATCCCATATGGTCCCCCAAGCAGTACCAGGACTAACCCCTGAACAGTGCCAGGAGTGGTCTCCAAACAAACAAGAATTGCTAGCCTAGCACCCCCATTTTTCTTTTTTGGTACTGGGACCACACCTGATAGTGCTCAACAGACCCGGAGTTCCAAGGGTCAAATCCAGATCTCCTGGATGTGAAGTATGTACTCCAGCCCTCCCCTCGATGGATGTGACTCATAGGTCCCTCTCTCTCTTACTCTTTTCCTAAATCCAGTCGAAGTGCCCCCGTACTTCCATATTGGTCAATGGACACTTCTATGTGTGTTGCCTCCTAGAGCCGCCATCCAGTCCTGTGTGGTGATCTTGGGCACGGTTACTCAACCCCTCTTTACCACCACTACTCCATCTCTACCAAGGCACCTAGCTGGTGACAGCTACTGTTGTTATCCCTTTTGTTCATTAGGCTCCTTAAGGGCCACTCACCTTGGTCTTCCTACCTCCCCTGTTCAAACAATGGTGCTGAAACCAGGAGGAAATGAGAATTGGCCTGAGACACACATGGTCATAATAGTCGTCACTTTTCCCTGCTCCCAGACTCGGTTCTCAATGGAAAAGAGACTAGACTGATTGCTTCTTTTTGAGATCCAGAGTTGCTTGTGATGCGTGCCAGTGGTGAGAGAAGTGTTTGGTAATGATGCCTGCGTTCGGGTAAAGCTTGCTTCAGGAAAACGGCTGTATTGCAGAAAGCATGTTCTTCTAGTTCTGATAAGCCAAATACCATAAACGATTTGTCATCTTCTTGGCAGTCATTCTAGATGTTCTGCCTCCAAACCACTGTGCTCATTGAGGAATTGACTTGCATTCTTCTTTTATACATACATACATATTTGGAACTGAAATATATTATTTTTTACATGGTAAGAGAAGAAAATTTAACTCGTGCATAGCTGAGATGGACTTACTTCCTTAACACTTCTCACTGAAGAGAACCTTATGGGTTGTGCTATAATATTTGGCCTCTTGGCTCTCACTGTCCAGCACATGGAACTGGGTTATCAGAGCTCCGTGTGTTTGCTGGGGAAGAATACCACTGCTGGAGTGTGTCTCTTTCCCTCTCAGAGACATGGCCTCTCTTCCTAGCATGCCAATAGGAACTGATGGTAATTGTAAGGTAAGGCAAAGGTAAAGGCCCTCCCGTTGATCGTCGATTTGCTCGAGCGGGCCCAGTAACGTCTCCATTGGAGACTTTGTTGTTACTGTGTCTGGCATATCGAATACTCTCGGTAGCTTGCCGGGCTCTCCGAGAGGGGCGGAGGAATCGAACTCGGGTCGGCCATGTTGGCCGCTTGTAAGACGGACGCCCTACCGGCTACAGCGAGCAAATCGATGATCAATGGGAGGGCCTTTACTTTAGGGGCTGGAGCAATAGCACAGCGGGTAGGGCGTTCGCCTTACAAGCGGCCAACATGGCCGACCCCGAGTTCGATTCCTCCGCCCCTCTCGGAGAGCCCGGCAGGCTACCGAGAGTATTCGATATGCCAGACACAGTAACAACAAAGTCTCCAATGGAGACGTTACTGGGCCCGCTCGAGCAATGGTAATTGTATGCCCTAAATATTCAAATACAGCACCAAAACTGTCTTAGGAGATGATGCAGCTCACTGGAATGAGAGTCAAAATCAGTGTCTCCAAAATGGGAAATTCTAGTCCCCACAGGTTGTGGGAATGATGGGAGGCAGAAAGCACTAGTAGCCTCTGGTGCAATTGGGGTGTTGGACGAAGAGGATTGCTTTCTGATTTTTCACCCTTAGAGATTTGTATGGGGATACTGAATTTTTTTTTCTTTTCTGAAAAGGAAAGGGGTAGTAATCAGAAGCATCTTAGGAGCCAGAGTTCTAGTATCTAGGTGACTTGTTGCCTTGTGGCTAATCCTAAACTGAGCATCTTACCATGACTTGGAAGCTGGCCTCATATGCTGGGGGAAAAGGCAGCTCAGATAGAGAACGGACCACCAAGTATAGGATGCTTGGAGAACCCGCTTGGGATGGGAGATGTGTGCTGATAGTAGACTATAGACCGAACATGATGGCCACATAATACCTGTATTGCAAACCACAACACCCTAAAGGAGAGAGAGAAACAGAGAGAGAGAGAGAGAGAGAGAGGCGGGAGAGATGGGGTAGGGTGGTGGGAGGGATACTAGGATCACTGGTGGTGGAGAATGGGCACTGGTGGAGGGATGGGTACTTGATCATTGTATGACTGAAATATAAGCATGAAAGTTTGTAAGTCTGTAACTGTACTTCACAGTGATACATTAATTTTTTTAAATAAATAAAAAATAAACTGAGCATCTTCAGCTGCTCCCTCCCACCTGACGATTCTGTGTCTTTCTCTTTGTTTTTTCATTGTGACACAGCTGCTCTGTTTCGTAAGGGGGTTCTTGCTGGGTTGGACACTGTTGGGGGCTCCTGCTTCCTTCCCCTTCACGGTGACTGAGCTGGAGAGCCCAGCTTGTCCGGGCTCGGAGGCCTGAGCCCAGGATTTGTTTACCCTTTGGATCTGTTCACTTGGCACCGGAGTGAGTCGTGGGACGTTATTTCTGAGGTGATCCCATTAAGGTCAGAACCCATTTGAAGTGGAGAACATGATGTGATGATGGCAGCTAAAACAGTAAAAGCCACAACCCGTTTTGGACAAGAAGACAAGAAAATGAGCATGACCTGGATCGCTATTTCTATTGGTCTTCTTGATTCATGTCTGCTTTAAAAAAAAAAAAAAGAATGGCTAATGTGTCTCTAATCACCACACCCGTCACAGCCCGTCAGCCGTATCTGTGCGACATGAAGCAGGATGCAGGCAGGGTTGTGGGAGTGCCACTCCTGTCTCTAAGGGAGTTCAGGTCACACACCGGCTGCCGCCCTCCCCTCTCGGTCTGGGGGACCAGGTTGTGACTCCGCGCAGCACTTCTCCAGGGGGCTAGAGGGCTTTGGAAGAGACCCAAAGCACTGTTCACCACGACTTCCTTCCTTCCCAGCAGGGGGGCCATTTTCTACCTCTGGGCAGCAAAGTGGTCAGCAGGCTCCACCCACTGACCTTAGTATTCAGTGGCCAACTTAGTGTCTGTGAAAGTCCACAGGAGGTCAGACAGTTGAGCAAGCACACACAGAGACATCACATCCATCAGCACCGTGTCTTCTTCCTGTTGGGGGGATTGTCCAAGAATGGGCGAGATGACAGGAGTTTCTTAGAGCTGAGTGATGGCTCCCCTTGGCTGGGCCAGTGCTTCCTGCAAGGCCTGGGTCTCCGTCAGCTTCCTCCCTTGTCCTGCCTGCAGGGCTCTCTCCATACCCTCCATACCTCCCTGCCACCATGCTGACCACGGGGGGGGGGGGAGGGGGGGCGGGGGGGGGAGGGAATGACTCATGGTTGCATTGCTGTCCTGCCTGTAGGGACATGAGACCCTCGGGCTCAGGCTGTGCCTGTGCTTGGGGCTCGCCAAGAGAAGGACACTGAGAGGGGCAGCACGGGGCATTGGGCCCCCAGGGTCCTCTGTTGGGTTAAATTAGGAGACCCTGAGGAGCAGGGCAGAGAGATCATTGGCCTTTTGATTTTATTTAATGTGCAGGGTCAGGACCACTCCCAGTGATCCTGGGCCAGCAGGCCTGAGCAGGCTCAGTGCTCAGATCACAGGGATGCAGTGCTGCTCTGCTGTGCCCTACTGGACACCAGGGTCACCCCGGCCAGTGCTCAGGGAACCACACAGTGCTTGTACTCCAGTCTCAGGGCTTCTGCATTCCAACTATGTGCTTCGGCCCTTTGATCCCACTCCTGGACCCTGGGGGGGGGGGGGGGGGACTTTCAGATGCACACAGTGCTCGGATGTGGCAGTATATCAGTTTTACTGAAATTCTGGGATTTGTTTTTTGTTTTGGATTTTGAGGGGCATACACTGTGAGCTCAGGGCTTATTACTGACAGTGGGGTGAGGAGTCTGTGCTGGGCCTGGGGTAGGATCATGGCCCTGTTCTTCATTCCAAATGTCTGTGCATGAGCAAGTCCGGTCATACTTCTGTCTTGGTGTTCTTGTGCTCAGGGAACATTCCTAGTGGGGCTCAAGGGACCAAGTGTAGTGCTGGAGTTCATACTTGGATAGACTGTGTACAAAGGATGCGCCTTACCTGCTGAACTATCTCTCTGAACATGACTTTGATTTTATTTGGTGATGGGCTGTCTTGGCTTTTTTTTCCCCCAAAAAAACTCTTTTGGGGACATTAAACTTCTTGACCCAATAGTGTCAGTAAACATTCTTTCCTCTAATTAATTCATGGGCTCAGTTGTGTTTGGCAGTCCTGACCTGATACTGTTTTCTCCCATGTGGGCTCTGAAGCAGGGACCTCCTTCCACATCACCATCACCTCTGGATCCCCGTGGACCCTGGTGATCTTGGGTGCACGCAACGAAGACTTGTTTGGCCAACACAAACCTGTGGCCAGTTGTTCACTGCCTCTCCCATGGCAGTGGGGTGAGGAGCCTGTGTCAAACCTAGGGTGGGATCCTGGCCCTGTTCCTCACTCCTCATGGCTATGCATGAGCAAATCCGGTCATACTTCTGTCCTGGCATTCTCATCTGCCACCCTGGGGCTCCTTGGGGCAGGTTCACCACAGCTTGTTAGGACACCAGGTTCGTGGAGTCCTCAGTAGTGACATCCCCCCAGCAGCCCTGATGGCTGTGTAACGTGGTGAAACTGTGGGGGTCAGTGGTCAGGCAGGGCATGTGCCCATGTCCAAACCCTTCCCAGTCCTGGCCCACTGGTAGCACTGAAGGCCTCTGAGGGCTGGAGTGATAGTACAGCAGGTAGGGCATTTGCCTTTAATGTAGCCAACTTGGGTTTGATACCCGGCATCCCATATGGTCCCTCGAGCACCACCAAGAGAAATTCCTGAGTACAGAGCCAGGAGGAATCCCTGACCATCACTAGGTGCAACCCAAAAAAAGCCAAAAAATTAATAAATAAAAAATAAATGAAGGCTTCTGAGCACTGATGGGTGTAGCCATACTTGCTGGGGCCATGCACAGGACCATTCGAGCTAGTTCCCAGTGGTTGCTTCTAGCCCCTGACTCCAGAGAAAGGGATCAGTTAGTAGAGCATGGGCCTAAACATCCACAAGTGCTGCTTGGTGTAACCCTGATGGCCCCCTGCACATGGGTGTGGACTTTAGGGGCCACATACACGGCCACTAGGAATACACTTGTGGTTTCGTCACATCTCCAGTGCATTTCTTTTTTCCTTTTTCTTTTTTGCTTTTTGGGTCATACCCAGCGATGCACAGGGTATGACCCTGATAGTGCTGGTGGCTTTTCCCTGCCCCCACCCCTACTCCATCTCATGAAGTGAGAATTTTCAGCCACCCAGAGGATCCTTGCCATCCACACACTATGAAAAGCACATGAAATCCTCGTGAGAGAGGCAAGTCTCTTCCCATAAATAGTCTCTGGATTGGGAGGGTCCAAGCAGTGCTCCAGGTCCTGGGGACCACTCCCTATTAAGTGGCCCAGCTTTGGGGACTGGGGCTCAGTGCTCAGGCCCAGCAGTGCTAGGGCCGCCCCCGTAGGTGCTCACACCCTCCACCACCCGGGACCACACACCCAGCAGACTGGGGGCAATGGACAGGCACTTGAGTCCTCAAAGTGAATTTTGAAGCCTTGTGCATGAAAGACATGAGCTATACACTGATCGACGTCCACATTATTTTATTTTTTTTAATGGAACCCAGATTTTATTTCATTTATTTTTTGGGGGGGGGGTCACACCCATCGATGCTCAGGGCTTACTCCTGGCTCTGCACTCAGGAATTACTCCTGGGAGTACTCGGGGGACCATATGGGATGCCGGGGATTGAACCCGGGTCAACCGTGTGCAAGGCAGACGCCCTACCCGCTATACTATCGCTCTGGTCCCCAACCTCCACATTATGATTATTTTTAAGTGTATTTCATATAATCCCCCACACCTTCATAGTCCATCCTCCTGCACAACCAGGGCTTTATTCTTTGGTACTTCTTTCTCTTTCCCAGCAGGATCCCTCACCACGCCACGCTCACAGTTACTTCCCAGGACACTCGATGTTAGAAGAATGGAAAATGTTTATCTTAATCGCATATGACATTGACCTTTGAAAACAGTGAACTGCGAAATGCAAAGCAGTCTTCAGATATAATCAGTAATTTATATGAAACAAATCAGAATCCCAAATTCATATAGTCAAATATGAGCTTTTTTTAAAAAAAAATACTGCCTGATCTATTTCTGTACTAGAATCCCCTCCAGGACACCTCATTATACTTAACAGGTCACCTTATGTTTCTCTCGGTGATGAGATTTCCCAGACTTGGATTTTGCATGATTTTGACAGTGTGGAGGAAAACTGCTCAAAAGTCCCTTGGTTGGGACTTTCCCATCGTCTTCTCATTGGTGGGACGAGTTGTGAGGTGGATGGTATGAAGGTGAAGTGCCTTTTCTTTTTGTTTTTGTTTTGGAGCCACACTTGGCTCTGCTCAGGGGTCACTCCTGGCTCTTTGCTCAGGGATCACTCATGGCAGGCTTGGGGACCCTATGAGGTGATGGGGATACAACTCAGGCCAGTACCATGCAACACAAGTACCCTACCTGCTGTCCTAACGCTCTGGCCCCTGAAGTGCCTTTTCAGCTCAGGGTATCAAGGCACATATTGTGCATGAAGACCTGCTGTGGGAGTGTTGATGACTGTCCCTGGCATTGCTGTGGGGGGAAGTCCTGTGTGTGGGAATGGGGAGTAATACCCCATCTTCGTGAGGGCAAAGTAGAGCTACAGGGAACAGAATTCTTCTGCCCAGAAGAATTACCTATTATTAAGAATTGCTTACTTATTCATATTGTCCATTTATTTATTCAGTTGTTTATATCAGGATGGACCCATGGCTATCTATTTTATACTTTGGGTTAGACTCCAATACTAGTTCATGTTGTTGTTGCTCCAACTATTCTAATTTTGCCCATTGGTGTACTTTACATAGACTCCTGTGTCCCTTTGATAAGTCCGTGCCTTCATGAGTTTTTTTTTTTTTAAAGCACTTCCTTACTTTCTGGCACAGTGAAAAGACATAGACTTGTCTTTTTGCTTCTGACTTTAATCCTAGAATCAGTTATTCCTTTAAGAAAGCTCTGGTTCCTTTTACTAGAGAAAAATGTTAATAGTCTAGTTCTGATATTAAATATGCTCATTGACACTGATTTATGATTGCTGTTCTAGATCCTCTCGGCTGAGAGAGCTCAAGGAAATATGTGCATGTATACAAACCCATATAAATGCAGATATTTATAAATGTTTGCATATGAAACTATCAGTTTTCAGAGTGAGTGAAGCTTAGATTATACTAATGTCTCTAGCTTTAATCCGTTACCCCGTGGATCTTTCTAACCTCATCTCCTTGGGTTAGACTCCCTTGGTTCTATGTGTTTTTTCACCCCAACAGTTTTAAGTCTGGATCACCGTATCCTCCATCCCTTTATTTAATTTGTTTAGATCCATCCCCCTTCTTCCTCTTATCTGAAAGCTCCATAAGCGAAGTTGTACCTTCTCTAGGTATCATGTTTCTAACTATCCCTTGTTCAGTTGTGATTTAAGTTTTGATTACTGGTCAAGGTAGGTCTGTTTTCTTCCTATACGATAGTCACTATATTTTCTCTTGCAACTAATAAGCAGGGTGTGATCATTTCCATCAATACCATACAAACATCCTGCTCCTTATCAAACTTTCACTCATTGACCCTTAACAAAATGATACTTAGCCTGAGGATTGTTTGCAAAAGGAAGATTTCTACCACTGCATTTATCTCCACTGGTGAGTTGACATACAGCTAAAATGAAAGCTGTTCCTTCTCTAAGTATACGTTTACTTTTTATTATCAATATAGACTCACTACAGCCTTTTCAATTGAGTGTCCGGTGATCCCAGATTTGGCAAATGGTAATAGCTTCATCAAGTTAGTTCAGATAAGTATCTGGCATGCCCCATTCTTGGAGGACACTTTCTTTATTTTTCTGGCATACGTTGTGCTAAGCACATGTTGTGTCTTTCTTATCTCAACACTGACCATTTTTTTTCTCCAAAATTCTCAAGTTTCTTTCCATATGGAGTGTTATTATTTGCATCTCATTATTTGTTCATCCTTCAGCAGACCATGTTAGGGGCTATGTTAACATATGAAAACATATGTCCATACAAATTATTTTACTTAATGTAATGCACATTTTTATTAAAAGCAAAATAAATTCATGGTTGTCGTATTCTAACTCCTTGGGCTTCTTCCTTGCCCTTGCCCACGGCATATTTGTACCTCAGTTTGTCACGGTGGGAATTGTGACTCAGTGCACATTTGCTTTATTACTTAATCCGATAATACACAAGCAAGAAAGTAGTTCGAAATAGCTGGAATCATACCACTATGAAATACCTCCTCCCATCACCTACTAAAAATAATGTAGTATTTACTTGCAATTCTTCTTTTTTTTCCTAGACTGGGGTAATTTATCAAAGCATTATATCTAAAGGCAACTAGATCAGTTCTTCTCTGCTCGATACTATATCCCATCTTCCCACCAAATGGTTCTCATCATTTCTGTTTGCATTCAGTGTTAGATTCTGATGCTTACTGATTTAATTGTACGTGCAAGTATTTGCAGTATTAACATTTTTTCGAACTTAAAGATATATTGAGAAAAATACTACTTCTACCTCCATCCTTTCAACCTGGACTTCTTCCTTCTACTTCATTTGTCCCTTTGCAAATAATCAATTCCATTGCTTCCTGATTTATCCTCTGCATGTTTGCTTTTGAGAAAATAAACAGGGAAAGTCATGGATCTTTACTTTTCTTTTTCTTATTTGAATGGCAGCATTCTATAAGCATCTTTTCAAGCTCTTATTGTTTGTTTGTTTGTTTGTTTTTAACAGTATATTTTGGGTCATGACAGAGTTTGTTCCATGACCATGCTCTTAACTTATTATACTTCTTATGGCACTTAGCCTTTCCAATGCCAGGGTAGCTTACAGCTTGCCCCGGGTTCATCCTTGTCCCTCACTGGGACCCTCCTTTTAGGGATGATATGAAGTAAAGGCACCTGAGGTTTAAGTCACGAAAATATGATGGATACCCTGCTGATGTTAGGAAAGACTAACCTGGCCTGAGGACTGTAGGCTGGGATATACAGCAAGATGTCCCCAGGAAGAGCCAACCTTTAAGCTTGATATATCTGTTACTATGTTTATACAAAATCACTTAATCACTTAATCACTTAACTTCCCGTTAGTCGTCAATTTGCTCGAGCGGGCGCCAGTAACGTCTCCATTTGTCCCTGTTGCGTGCTAGTGTAGCCCAATGGCATCTGTTCGGTCCGGGAACATGAAGGGCCTCAAACCGATCGTTCATGATCTTGACGAAGAAGTCTGACCATCTGGTAGGTGGGCGGCCACGCGGTCTTTTGACATCCCGTGGAATCCAGTCAGTAACAGCTCTAGTCCAGCGGTCGTCTTTAAATCTCATTACGTGACCAGCCCATCTGATTTTTGACACCTTGGCAAATGAGACAGCGTCCCTGATTCCTGATCGTCGACCGATGTCGAAACTCCGGATTCTTTCTCTCATTTGAGTGAAACGTGATATTCCAAGCATAGCTCTTTCTGTTCTTCTTTGGGAGACCTGAATAGCGTTCTCATCCTGTTTGCATAGGGCAAAATGATTAAAAATACAAAATGATTAAAAATATTAGTAGTACTGTAGCACTGTCCTCCCATTGTTCACCTATTTATTCTAGTGGCCACCAGTAACATCTCCATTGTTAGACTTGTTGTTACTGTTTTTGGCGTATTGAATATGAATACACCATGGGGAGCTTGCCAGGCTCTGCCCATGCGGGTGGGATACTTTCAGTAGCTTGCCAGACTCTCCAAGAGGGACGGAGGAATTGGAGGAATCTAACCTGGGTTGGCCACATGCAAGGCAAACTCCCTACCCACTGTGCTAAATTTTCTATGATTATTTAAATGGATTACTAGTTGAGGAAAAAAGAAAGCAATATGCCCTTAGATGGAACCCTGCCCTTGAGGAAATCTCCTACTAATCTAGAGAATCTAGAGTGCTGAATCCTCAAATGAGATTTTTGTCCTTGAGTTAATCTCCTAGAAAAACTTTCCCTGAAGGAGTGGCTTTACATTTATTTGTTGTTATGGTAATGTTCAACCCCCCTATGTGTACCCCCACCCTTCATGATTTCTATATAACTATGCTGTAAGAAGGGAGAGGGGGAGGAAAATAATGACATTGTAAAAGTGGAGAGATCTAACTATGCTGGGAAATTACTACGCTGTAAAGGGAGAAATAACTACGGTGTAAGAGAGAAGCAGGAAAATGAAGCTGTAAGAGGAGTCACTGTCACTGTCACTGTCCTCCCGTTGTCATTGATTTGCTCAAGCGGGCCCAGTAATGTCTCCATTGGAGACTTTGTTGTTACTGTGTTTGGCATATCGAATACATCACAGGTAGCTTGCCAGGCTCTGCTGTGTGGAGGAGATACTCTCGGTAGCTTGCCAGGCTCCCTGAGAAGGGTGGAGGAATCGAACTCGGGTCGGCCATGTTGGCCGCGTGCAAGGCAAACGCCCTACCACTGTGCTATCTGTGCTATCGTTCCCTGATTACCAACTAGCCTGGGGCCCTGTCCTCTGTTCCCCCATTCCCTGTCCTTCATCCGGCTGTCACTGTGAGCTGGCCAAGGGAATGATTCTTGGCTACCAAACGCTCGTGCACCCACACTCTTTTAAATTCACACTATTTTAGTAACCTTTTTTCTGATACTGATACTGTCATCTATACCATCACCTATCATCATTACCTATCATCAACTATCATTCATCGGTATCAGTATCACGGTCCTCCCCTTGTTCATCGATTTGCTCGAGCGGGCCCAGTAACGTCTCCGTCATGAGACTTGTTGTTACTGTGTTTGGCATATCGAATACGTCACGGGGAGCTTGCCAGGCTCTGCCGTGAGGGCGAGATACTCTCAGTAGCTTGCCGGGCTCTCTGAGAGGGGCGGAGGAATCGAACTCGGGTTGGCCATGTTGGCTGCATGCAAGGCAAACGCCCTACCGCTGTGCTATCACTCCAGCCCAACCTTTTTTAAAAAATGAAAAAGGAAACTGCATACTTGCCACACTTTAATGCCATTTGCAGGGGGAATGTTATTATTCATGTCTTTTGTACATCTTTCTATAGTATTTTTCATCATATTTTTAAAAAATAATGTTTAAAAGTTTATAAATTATGTGCATTAGTCCTTTATCTAGGACTATACATTTTGCCAATACTTCCTTTGACTGTGTTCTATTGGCTCTGCCTCGTGGTTTTATCATGCGTTTGGTTTTCAAAGTCTCATACATCAATCTCTTTTATTGCATTTGGATTTTGAGTTATGGTCAGGTGGCTAGTGCTGAGTTATAGAAAAACTATTGAGGAATTCATTGACTTAAGTGCTTACTTTATTCCATTTATTGAAGGGCTAATTTTGGTCCTGTGCTTTGAGATACTCCTTTCTGCAATACTGACTCTCCTGGATTGGGTCTCCTACTCACCTGTTTCTGCTTTCTGTTCTATTCATGCTCCACAATCACATAGAGTCTTCTGGTTGGTTTTAGTGTTTCATTTAACCATGCCTCCCTCACAGGTCTTTGACTTTGTTTTCTGTAAACCCGTAAGGTCATTTTTTCACTTTAGTATTTACAGTTTACGCTTTAGTATTTACAGTTTTTATTTCCAGAAACAAAAATGTGCATGCATGGGCGCGTGTGTGTGTGTGTGTGTGTGTGTGTGTGTGTGTTTCTCACACTTTAGAAATCGACACAGAGAGTGCAATACAGGCACATTTAGATGTTGCTAAGACATCCTCACAAAGAACCAGGGTGTTTTCCCGTCTATGGAAGTCTACAATTGTACTTTGCAGGAGTGACTGAGAACCGTGATTAGCTTTTGTGCCACCCCCAGCAGTGTTCAGGGCTTACTCTTGTCTTTGCGCTGATCAGTGATGCATCTTGTTTTGCGACACTGGAGACCAGATGGGGTGCTGGGGATCCAACTCAAGTCAGCCCTGGCAAGGCAAACACCCTACCTTCTGTACTATCTCTCCCTAGAACATTTAAATATGCATTATAAACTTCTCCCTTAAAGTTTACTCTCAAGTATTTGTTTTTCATTGTAATTATAAACAGGGTGTTTCTCAACCAATATATTGTTTAACTTTAACTGTTTTTTTTAAAAAAAATTGTTTCAAAACACTGCTTAACACATTTTCATTTCAAGTGACTATCTCAGCTAGCCAGACAGCATGCAATGCATCAAAGATAATTCCACCATGAGTAACTTCCTCTATGTCAGCAGATAAGTTTAAAACTTCACACATGCCGGGATGTGGCTCAGTGGTAAAACTCTGGCCTCACGTGTCTTGAATCCCTGGGTTTGATCTGGCACCACATAACAGAGCAAAAAGTACCTTAAAGATGAACTATGAAACAGAATCAACGGGAACCCTCACCATACAGAATTTAGAATAGGAGCACTTATCAGAAGGAGGGTGTCTTTCTGAAAGCACTGAGTTACCCTTTGGATTTGTGGGATTAGACTGTTGTAACCACAGCCAAAGAGAGTTTCAGAGCATAGTGAGACTGTTAGAATCACCAGGGCTGATTCGAACCTCAGTTTTGGGCTCTGTTATTTGCACTACTGCATAGGAATAGTGCAGCCCTGCAAAACCTTGGTTGTGAGTTTCTGCCAGCCAGTCCTTTTCAGAATATGTGGAGGGCGTGCTCAGTACCTAACCTTTGAGTTGTTTTCCCGTGCTTGGGAGCTGCTGCACGTTAGTGTAAACTTGGCACTTGGCGTGTTTCTGTCTCCACTGAGGCATTTGAAATGGTGCCAGAGTGCGTCTCTGTCATTTCTATACTCCTTCTCACAGCTGTGGATGTGTATATGTCATTTAGGAATATAGTTTGGGGGTCGTGTTGATTATTTATGCAAAGTTCTGAACATTTGCATAGTCATGGAATTTTAATGGAAACGTTTTGCAGATCCTTTTTACAAATTGCTGTCAGCTAACCTCTATACTCACTAAGAAAGATAGATACTAGAAAAGAGTGGGGGAAAGGCAGATTTTCAGGATCCGGAATAACGCTGGGGAAAAAAAAAAGAAGTTTGCGTTCTGTAATCTCTTGGTGTTTGCTCAGTTTGGGCTCTGTTCCAGATGTGGTTCCAGAGAGAACTCTGTGTTTCTTCACTCATCCCCACCCATTTGTCCCTCATCTAAATTTTATTCTCGTAAGATACTTTGTCAGAATTTCGATTAAAGCATCTTGTTAATAACAGGAATTTGTAATATAGTCCTCATGCCCTTCAACACTTGATTTAATGAAAACAATTAAGTTTTTCTCTCTGAAGCATGGGTTTAAAAATTAGTTAAACGATTAAGTGATCAGTATAAGCAATCATTTTCCTCTGTGCGCATGTATGTTTGTATATATGTACATTTTTGTATACTTGTACCATTTATTTTGTCTTTTGCAACTCCGATGGCTTTTCTTTTCTCTTTTTTGTTTTTGACCCAGCAGTGCTTGGGGCCTACTCCTGGCTGGATGCTCAGGGGTTGCTTCTGGCAATGCTTAGATGACCATATGGTACCAGCGTCTAAACCCAGATCTCCTACATGCAAACAAAGCATGCGTTCCAATCCCCTGATCTGTTTATCTTGCCCAGTGATAGTTTCCCGATTCTTAGCATCCTCCAGGCCATCACTATCAGAAATGTTGATGCTTTTAGAATGAAGTAAGTAGTCATTATAAGTAATAATTATTTTTCTGGACTCCAACCTAAACCATATATTCTTCTTCATAGGAGCCCTATTCAGTGACTGTGATTATTCTCCTGCAACAAACAGTTCATGAAATCGGGGCAAGTTAAATAATTTGTCCCAGTAGGGTCATGGCATTAGAACTTTGGTGGTGGATATGTTGCAGTGTGAAGCGGTGCTTCTGAAATGGTATGGGACTCTTAAGCCAATGGTAGAGTGGTTTAAAAATTTTAAAAAAAATTAAATTGTGAAAAAACTCACACAGATTTAAATAATATGTAAACAACTTAAATAACTTGTGTACCACGCCAGTTAGTAAGCTTGGTCTTTTATTTCTTGGATTCCTCACTATCATAGAAGTAACCACGTAGCAGAAATGAAAGCTAAGAGTTCTGGTCAGTAATATGAGAGAAAACAGAGACTAATGTTATCATTTTTTTTTGCAAGCTCCCTCAAAACCAATCTGATTTCCTTTTAATTTTTGGCGCCGTCATTTGTTGGTATTTTATTGCTTTGTAAACTTTGTTTTTTCATACTTTCTATGCACTCTGAAACTAGAATGAGGTTGAATTAGGGCCAGAGCGATAGCACAGCGGGTAGGGCATTTGCCTTGCACATGACCAACCCAGGTTCGATTCCCAACATTCTATATGGTCCCCTGAGCCCTGCCAGGAGTAATTACTGAGGGCAGAGCCAGGAGTAACCCCTGTGCATCGCAGGTGTGACCCAGAAAGCAATAAATAAATAAATAAATAAATAAATAAATGTCTTATCCAGTGTTTTATAAACATTACGTATCTTTTTGCCTATAATTATTTCTTAATAAAACCCAACAGATTAACATCCCATAGGGAGTATATAATGAGGTAGATGCCTAATAATTTTACTAGATAGGAAGAATACGACAATTTTCTCTTTTCTATCTCAATTTTCAGCTTTGTAAAATTTTGTGATAGCTAATGGGGAAATAAGGGCTTATGCTACAGTCCTATATATCACCATAAAATTTGGAAAATGGGTGAGCACATAATTATTTACCACTTTTGTGTTTGTTTTAACATTAATGGTGATGATAGAACTGATGGAAGTAATAGTAGTGAGCCTTGTTTTCATTTACTAAAAATGTTTTTTTAGTGCTTGCCTAGTGTCAAGCCTTAGTATATGAACAAAATAGGTTTTGTTCATATACTGGTGTACAAAAGAATGATTCCTTTCCTCCACAGGATTTAAAATTGAGCTGGAGGAAGATTGACAATAAATAATAAAGAGATAAGAAAATGACAGGGTATGTTAGAGTATGGTAAGAACAATGGGGAGAAAAAAGACGTATAGCAAGCTAAGAGAGTTGATACAGACTATAGGAAAAAAAACAGATATAAGGAATCTCTGTGTGTCTGTGTGTGTGTATGCACACAAATATATGGACAGTATTAAATAGAAATGCTGAGAGAGGGCTCATGAACAAGGGGAGATTTGAAAAAGGGAGATCATTGGTTGGCTAGCTGGGAGAAGAGATTTCCACAGAGAATGAACAGAGCATGACAGGAGTGCATCTGGAATGTTCAAGAAATAAATTGAGGAAAATGGGGGAGGGTGGGAGCAGTTCTGCAGTCTTGTGGGGCAGTTTAAAGACTTGGGCTTTAGCTTTGAGAGGAATGTAGAGTCCTGGGGATATTTTAAGCGGGAGGATGGACAGTATCTATCATTTGTTTATATAGATGCAGAATGTTTATTCGAATGGGAAGAGGCTGAACTGGGGAGCAAGGGCAGGAGCATGAATAATGGTTGGGAAGTGTCTGTTCTGAGGCTTTGGAAAGAATCTAAGTAGGGGTGAAAAATCCTGCACCTGAATGTCAGTGTTACGGGAGTCTAAGTTGTGCCCGGGGCATTCTCTGGCAGCTTGGAGGTGGAATTTAAGGGAAGAAAGCTGCCGCCGGAGAAAGCTGCCCGACAAGATCATGTGATTTGCTGCCACATGAATGGGTCTGGAGAGCATCATGCTGAGTGAGGTCATTAGGAGAGGGACACACGCAGAATGTTCTCTTGTAGGTGGGATATACTGAAACCTAGTAGGGGAATAACAAATGGTGCGACGCAGCAGGACCTGAGACCTGGTCTACAGAACTGAGCTTACCAAAGTCAGGGGAGGGTAGGATGGGAGACGATGGTGGTAGAAAAATTGATAGCAGCGTTAGTCTCTGTTCTTGCTTCTTCCCCCGTCCCCCACTAAATATATATTATCCTGGAGGCTGTTCCATATCAGTTTTTATATTTTATTCCATTTGTATGGATAGGTGCATCTATTCTACTCTCCTGCTGTTGCTCAGAAGGATTCCTGATACATTATTTTGCACATGTGCCTGTTTCTCTGGGACATACTCTTCCAAGTGAAATTTGTGCACCAAAGGTTACACACCTTGGTAATTTTCACAGATATTGCCAGCTTACTCGCAATGGAAATTGTACCAATTTATCCAAACCATGGCTTTTTCTGTACAGACTTGCTTCAGTGTCATCTCCACTTCTAGGATGATTCCTTGAACATAAGTGAAAGCATGCCATCTCTTCCGCCGCAATTTGCCGCACAACTGCTATATCTACCCCACAGACCTTCTGCTCTCTTTCCCACATCAGTCTGCAAAAAACGCCACCATGAGAGCAGTCTCCTGCAAGGCCCCTGGTGACCTGCCCCTGCCCTTCTTCTCAAGCAGTATCTCCACTTCTCTTCCCTCCCGTAGTCACCTGAGCTGACAGCTTTCTTAGGGTTCAGCTGCCTAGAGCTTGCTCCGGGGATTTGCTGGTCTACCCTCGCTTCCTCAGATACTTCTTTCAGAGCAGCCAGTTCTGACCAAATTCTGTGAAGTGGCAACGTTGCTTCCTTCCGTGGGCCCGGTACTTCATTTTCTTAGTCTGCTTACCCATATCCTTTATCTGTATTTTTAGATATACTGTATTTATTTTCACTTGCATTTCCCCCATTTCATGGATCCATTACTCATCAATAACTTTGTCACTTCAAAAATGTTACAAATAAGGTCGCACATGGATTTGCTTCTAAAGGGCTTACCGTCTGATCTCTGCCTGGTTTCCTGAACTCCATCCTCTGGGACTCTTTCACACTCTCTGGGTGACTGGCCTGGTTCCATGAGCATTATTCAGCTCAAACTTTTGCTTTTTTTTTCTATAACATAGCTCTTAGATATCAGACACATGGAGGGCACAGAAGCTACAGCTCTGGTCCCTGCAAAGAATTTTCTGGGTCAAAACTAGAGCACCTGGGGCAGAGCTAAAATATAGTGGGTAAGGCATTTATTTGCCTTGCACGCTGTCAATCGGCTTTGATCCCAACACCCTATTATGGTCCCCCATATGGTTCAACTGAAGTACACAAAACTCTGGAATCTTACTGAGAAAGGAAGAGGAAGGAGATACTGACACATGCACCAACTTAGATCTCAAGTACACTCGAGTGAACCATTTGCCTATTGATGGACATCGGAGTTTTCAGTTTGGAGCTATTACAAACAAAGCTGCTATGAACATCTAATTACAGTTTTTGTATGGGTGTAAATTTTAATTTTTCTAAGACAGATGCCTAAGAGTAAAACTTCTAGGTTGTACAGTAAACATATTTTGCTTTTAAAGAAATTGTCACACTTTGTTTACATTTCTGCTGGCAACATAAGAGCATCTTCTTTCTAAGACAGTTTTTTTAAAAAGGGAGCCTTTTATTGTGTGTTATACTATTATATTTTTTATCAGAAAAAATTGCAGTGCAAATTCATCAAAGTCTGGGACTGAGTCATTCTGTCTCTTGCACAAAGCCTGACATCTTGTGTTCTGTAAATATTTGTTGGATGAAATAAAACACACATATGGACTGTAATTTTCATAATGCAGCATGTGGCAGTTTTTAGCATAGCTTTAACCACTAGGATTATTTTGCATGTATAAAATTCTTTTATAATTGTTTTAATTTCTAAAATTTTTTTATTTACAATACTATTAATCATTGTATCTCATGGATATATAACTCTTTATAATGTTATAAAATTCTGTTATAATTTTGATGTCTCCTTTTTTGGCCACACCTACCTAAAAACCTGTAGTGATGTGAATTTTGACTCTAGATTCTTTAATTATAGTCATTATGAGAATTTTTATATCCCCGCAGAATAATAATAATAACAGCAATAATTATGATCATTTATTTGAGTCACATTCAGAAGAACTCACGCTCAGTGCTCAGGGTTCACTCTCAGCAGTGCTCAGGGGACCATACCGTACCAGGGGAGCAAATTCAGACCTCCCTCATGCAAAGCATGCACTAAAGGAATTATTTTAAAAGCAGAGTTAAAAGTTATTATAAATTGAACAATGAACATACCTTACTATGTCCTAATAGTTAAAATGTGATGTTACTATGATGAATTAAAAAGCTTCGAAATCCCATAGCCATATACTTCAGAATATATCTTTTCTCCACGTATCTTCATATAGCACAGGGCACCTAAGTAGGTTTCTTGGTGGGGAGGATGGAGAAAGCGACACCCAACTATACTCAGAGCTTTGTGCTAAGGGATCATTGCTGGGGATCAAACCTGGGTTGGCCGTGTGCAAATCAGTCTTCTTACCCACTGTATTATCTCTGTGGCAGTTTTTTAAAGGAGTTTTAATGAAATTGATAGTCACAAAACTCAGAAGAGATGTTCTAAATTTGAACTGTTGAAGGTTGAACTAAATTAACATTTTATGGAGTAAAATATCCGTAATTATTTTTCACAATCATATTTATGTAAATATCTTTGAGGATTATATATTTTCCAGACTCTGAAAAACTGAATGACCATAAAGATAATCTATACAATGGTTTTTTCCCATTCTCAATCTCTTGTTCATAATCTTTACAGGATTTATATACCTACCAGATTTGCTAGATTTCCTTCCTTTATCTGTTTCCCTCTTTTTTTTAGAGAATGGATTGATTTTTTATCTCTACGTAGGAGGTAAACTTTTCAGTGTTAATAAAACTCATAGCATTATTACCTCCAGTTATCAGCATCTTCTTTATGTCTCCTTACACTTTCCTCTACTTTTAACAACTGGAGAGATGCAGTTTTTCTTTTTTTTCTTTTTTTTTTAGTGCATTGAGTTTGAACTTTACAAGTCTCATTTATGAATGACTATAATAGTATCATATAAGATTAAAATCACATTCATTTGTGTAATCGCCATCCAAAACTAAGCCTCATGACTTAGTCTAAGATCCTAACCTGTAGTCACATCATGAGTCTGTGATGGAGTGTGCAGCAGTAAGAATGAGTCTCAGTGGTTTGAGTGTTTGGGTCACTGGTTTACCTGAGTTTGAGTCACTGATATCTGGACCTTGGCAAATCCCTTGACCTTAACCTCATTTGTCTCATCAATAATATTAGGAATAGTGGGTTGCTCATTGCACAGGACTGACATGAAGATCAAAACAGATGTACACGAAGCTCTGAATATCACTCTTGGTACAGTTTAGTATTTTAGGTCAATTGGCTCATCAGTGTAAGCTCCACACCAGGGCAGGAATTTATTCTCTCCTGTTTAAAGCTTTATCTCCCGTACTTAAGACCATATTCATGGAATATTCTTCATACGTATTTATTAAGTGAATGAATGACTCTTGAAGACTTCCTTCTAGAATACCACATCCATATTCTGTTTTCTTCCCATTCCGAGTCACATTTGGTAGGTATTTTTATTCATAGTCCTTTCTTTTCTATCTGTATCTTATGATTCATTTTTACATTTTCTCTTAACACAAGTATATAGGGTTCTAGGAAGAGAGTGTAAGAGGTGATATAAAGTCTTCAGGGGTCTACCTTCAAGAAGCTTCTATCTTAAGAGGAAACACAACTAAACACGCTGCTTCCTGACGTGGGACCTTGCTTGCTTCATTCTCTCTTCTGGCATGTTCTGTGACTTTAGCATGTTCCCTAAACACTGTTGCCACATATGATTTGAATCCCACAGAAAATCTAACTATTTGTGGGGAAATGTTTGTTTTGGGTTTCTTATATTTTTTGTCTTGAGGCCAAAATAGTTTTCACTTGTTATCCTCTTTTTGACTGACTTCCAGTGAAGTTGCAGAGACAAAGCAACAGATGGCTGGGAAGGGGGTTTTGCAGTGTCCCTGGGGCCTCGTGAAATCCCTCTTGCCACCCAGACATTACAGTTGCTGACAAATCTTCAAAGCTTCTTCAGCTTGTTTTTCATTGCAAAACTGCATAGTGCTTGGAAGTCACCATGACATATTTTGTTGTTATCAAAGCGAAGTTCTGGTTATTGTATCACTCTGTAGAAGGAGCAAATGCATCATATGTATTGAACGAATCTCTTTAAAATAAATTTTCTTTTAATGACTGAGCATGTTCTGAAATGCCACAGGGGAAATGTGTTTATATAACTCCACATCTTTAGAAGGGATGCCAAACAAAGATGTTCTGGGAATTTATAATATTAGCATTAAGTCAGAAATGGAGTCCAAAACTTTTAAAAATATGAAATTCTTTAAGCAGAATTGAACACCTAGGGTTGATATTTAATTCTATCCATTGTGAAAGAAATTGCTTTACACCTTTTTTTATGTCTTGTCAAGAATTTTTCCCCAAACTTACATAGAAATGTAGTTCATCTATTGGGCATTAGGATAAAATTAACTTGGTGCCTGACTATGCCGCTTTTAATATCTCCATTTCATATACATTTTATTTTGTAACTATATAATTAACCAGAGAAAAATATTGATTCAGAACCCCAGTTAGATATATCTCTTAATTGCCTAAGTCAGCACAGTTCATCACAGTTCAAAACATTGTGAATGTTCATTATAATATTACCCATAATGCCTCTAAGTAGAAACAATACCAGTTTTCATCAGCCGATCAGTACTTCAACAAAATGTGGTATATCCATATGATGGGATGTTAATTCAGTCATTAAAAAAAGATTAAGTATTGATTCATGCTGCAGCTTGAATAAGCCTTGAAAACATCATGCTAAATGAAAGAGGACAGTCATAAAAGGCCCCATATGACATGATTCCATTTAAATGAGATATGAGATATCTGGAAAAAGCAAATCTATAGAGACAAGAAAACATTTGTGGTTTCCAGGGGTTAGAGGAGAGAGAATGAGGATGGAAAAAGAGAATGATTACTAATGCGTCTGGGTTGCTTTATGGGGTGATGAAAATGTTTTGGAATTAGATAGTGATAATGGTTGCACAACCTTGTAAATACTCTAAAGTCTACTAAATGGCAGGCTTTAAAATGGTGAATGTTAAGTTTCTGTGAACTGTCTTGGTGTTGAGCAATCAGTACAGATAAAGTATGCAAAATTGTGAACAAATTAAGAATCATCTTGGGTTGGAGAGATAGCACAAAAAGCTGAGTGCCTGCTTTGCACCTAGGAGGTCAGGATTTGATCCCCATACAACGTGCTTTCACACGCACACCAGAAACAACACTGAGCACAGAGCCAAGAGTACTCTGTAAGTCCTGCTCAGTGTGCCCCCATCTCAAAAGAATCAGCTTGATAGCAAACTATAATCATCATCCTATAAAAACTATAAAACTCAATCAAGATCTGATTTTTCCACTTGAAGGCTTTTATCAAAGTTGTTTATGGGTGGATTTGCCTTGCACATGGCCAACCTGGGTTGGATCTCCAGCACCACTTATGGTCCCTCAGGCCCCATCACTTGTGACCCTTTGAGCACAGCCAGGAGTAAGCCCTGAGCACAGCCAAAATAAAAAAATTAAAAAATAAACCAAGAAGCTGTTTATCAAAACAAGTATTTTTCCCAGGACATATAGGGGTGACTATGAAGGACTTACTTAGACTTTGTTAATTTACGCCGACACTGAGAAATTGCCTAAAATTCTGCTTCTCGTTGTATATTCTGGTTGTATATTCTTCGTGGTTATGTAGATTTAACCATGTAGTACAGTTATAGGACTCTTGGAGGTAGGTTGTAGTTCTCAATAACCAAAATAATAGTCAACCCCTTAAACTGGAATTATCACATTATGTATTTTACTAACTCTGAGATGTATGGTTTTTTCCTCAAATTTTAATATCTTTAAGATATTTCCTACAACTGATAGTGTGTTGGATTTGATGAAATGTGGTAGCTGTACTGAATATGTTTGCTTTTAGTGCCTTTCTAGGACAGCTAGCCCTACAAAACTAACTTTCCTATTCCCCCGAGGACTATTTATATTAAAATATTATTACCAGTGCACCCCCAGTGGCATGTTTATTTTGAGACTTTAAACCCACTGTTGACATTTCCCCTAATTGCATAAAAATAGTTCTCCATGGTTAAATGAAGACTTCCCACACCCCCTTCCTGTCTTTTGACATTATGCCTGCTAAAATGATTTCCCGCTTTAGTTGCTTTATGGTTTTCCCATCTTCTCATTTCTTTCTGATAAGTTGGGTCACTGAAGGGAATAGGTGAAAACTTGAAATAAGATTGCATTTTAGACATCCTATTTCTACACAAGATATTATTATTTGAATTTTTGAGGATGAAGTCTTCAGTATTTCTATCATAGACAGTAATTTAATTATTTTAAAAATTTATATCACGGAGTTCTGTTAATAACAGCAGAGCTTATATTTTGCCCAAGTCTTTTCTGCTGATCTTTGGAGAAAGAAAAGAAGGTTTTGGATTCCTGCATCGAGGTTGGGAGGATATTGCTAATTTATAATTGAAGGGATTTTGTTTTTAATTTCTGAACAAAGCAGAACCTGGCAATTACTAATGTCTCTGCTTCTTAAAAATATAGACGTGAAGTGAAAACTAAGAGCGTGCTGATATGAAGAAGCGGTTGCTGAATAGATGGAGGGGGGTGACTTTTCATTATTAGAACAGTTGATTCCATTTGATGCTGTCTTTTCCAAAGACAAATCTTTGCTGGCGTTACCTTTAAAGAAATATATTAATCCAAACCATCTGATAAGTTTTACAGTCAGAATACCCAACTAGACCCACAGGAAAAATAAGAATTTCTTCATGTATTTATTAAAATACATGCTTATGCATCTATATCTTCTATATGTATTCTATATAGCACAGATAACTGTCTATGCCATATAACCCATAAATATTCCTTCAGGTCTTAATTCAATGGTGGTTTGTGGAGAAAATGACTGCCATACTATGGTTGACGATTTGAATTGAATCTGAAGTTCAGGCTGTAAAGTATAATGTAAGCATTTGGTAAAAGCCTAAAAATTACTGTGCCAGGGACTATGCCATGTAAATTATTGGGTACTTTGTATAATCTTTTCAGTTTGGATTTTATTGCTTAAAAAGTCCTTCAGTGGTCCAGAGCAATAGAACCAGCTTGCCTTGCATGCAGCCAATCCTGGTTTGATCCCTGGCACCACATATATTTCTCCAAGCCTACCATGAGTAAGCCCTGTGCATAGTTGGGTGTCACCCCTGCCCACCACCACACACACACACACACAAAGGCTGCACTACTAGTTCAAACAACCACTACTTCCTAGGAACCATGTGAAGGATTTAGAAAAATCAACCAAGTGGCAGGACTTTGATCTGACGATGCTGTGCAGTGCTGGGAATAATCTGCTCGCCCTGCTCCTAGCTGCAGCAGACATGCTCAAGTTTCCGGGGGAGTTTCGGCCCGAAAGGGAAGATTTACAGCACATCACAAAGAAAGTTGGTAGATATTTTCAATGTCAGACCAAGTAAGCTCATAGTGGCAGCTAATTATGTGACTGTACAAGTTGCTCATTTTCCTATGCCACCTGAGTGTTTGGGCCCCGGTGGTACTCAGGACTTGTTCCCCGTGGTGACTAGGGACCACGTGGTTCTAGGGCTCCCCCAAGTGAAGCACATTCTTGGCCCATTGAACCGTCCCTCTGGCCCCTCTTTGCTTCCTTCCTAGAAGAGAGGGATTGGTTCAGATGAACTTTGAAAAATGAATGTTCACGAATTCAGGGAAGTTAGAATACAATTTAATACCTTTACAGATGATTGAGCATTTGTCAATTAGGATATAAGTATTTGTGACGATTTGCTCAGAAAATTTGTAGATATGAGGAAGAGAGGAGTGAAAATTAGAAATCGAAGTATAAAATACAGAATTGAAATCTAACCTGCCAAACACAGCCAACCACTTAAATAAACCATATGAACAAAGAGTCTATAGCACTTGTGTAGAATTGAAACAGCTGCCTGTGGAAAATTTGCATATTTTCATCTCATTATTTTTACTGCCATGCTGTGAGGCCTTAAAATTAAATGTGATCACATGTTGGTTGCTTACCTACATGTGTATTTCGCAGTGCTAGAGTTCCTCAAAAGAACAAAGGCAGAGGTGGGCCTTCCTTTCCGGAAGAAAATCCTGTAAGCTCCATGATTGTTGCCGGGGTGCTGGAATGATACGCACCTGACAGCTGAATTTCATTCTTGACTTTCTATTGGCACTAGAGTACTTTTATACAGTGTCTTCCAGTGTGCCCCAATGAGGATAATTACCAAGGCTCTTGGCTCCAGGTTCTATGCTGATGCTGAATGAAGAAATCATTTCTTCTAAAATAACAGAAAAAGGCAACTTGGGAAAAGAACTCCCGAGGGATAAAACTGAAAGTGTGACTGCCTGCTCTTAGCCAGAGAACTTAACCAAAGAAGCTGCAGAGAACTCCCATTTTGTTGTGGTTGTTGTTTGTTTCTTGTTCAAAGGACCATCATGTTCAATGTGGAATCAGACTTAGGTATTGAGAGCCTGACGAATCTTTTCTCCTTGCAGTTTTTTAAATGACCTTCTTTGCCACACCTTGGTCAGTCTACCCCATTTTCCTCTTATTTCTCAAGCACCTCTGCTCCTGACACTTATAAGGACCGAGCGCCAGCCAGATAGCAGCAGGCCCCAGAGCCCAGCCATGGCTTAAATCCGAGGCTGACCAGAGCTGGGCTTGAGAGGTTTCTCATAAATAATGGTGTGTGCTTGTCAGTGGTTCTGGCCTCCAAGGGCCCTAACGTGCTTCCCAGCAGATGGGTTGGCTCTTGCCTGCCATTCTGTCTTTTGAACTTCCTGTTTAAGGGTATGGTTTTCATCAACCTTAATGCTATGGAGAACACCTACTTTATAAGATTGGATTTTTTTTTTCAGCCGAAAGAAAATAACAATGTTTTTGTGTAGAAAAGGTTTCTTTAGAAAAGATTAAATAGGAGTGAAGGAACCAGCCCAGAGATCCAAATGAAAGAAGATAGAACTGTGATAGTTTTTTTCCTGGTAATGCATGAAAATTAAAACTGAGAAGAAATCATCCTTTTTAAGGCTCAGCTTTTATTCACGGCTTTTAGAAATTAAGCCGGTGGTTTTCCCTCATTTTATTTTTTATTTTTATTTGTTTATCGGGGAAATGGGGGTTTAACAATCCCTGCACGTACATGTCATTTTGACCTCTGAGGTCTACAGATCTCATGGCAGGAAAAATAGTGTCTCCTGCCTTTTCAGCATCTTGATCTCATTTTGCAAGGGACAGTCCAAACGCAATGTTTGTGCGGTAAGTAGGGTTTGGAATGCCTGGTATGCTCGACTCATTCAGATGGTATTTACTGCTGGTGGAAAAACGTGGCACAGGTAAATTATAGAGGCTTGCTGATGAACCATGCAAGAGCCACAAGATTAGCTTTATCCAAGTAGTAGAAAATGAATTTCTTCCAAAGCTTTATATATTTTTTCCCAGCAACAAATAACAGATTCTGTCATGTCAGGGTGTGTTCTAGTTTAAGGAGCTCAAATGCGTAAAAATAGAAGCACTAAATGAATGCGAAGTGGGTGGAACTTCTCCTGCGTGTACTGATTGTTATAACTTGAAAATAAATGTTACACTAATAGAGTCAGTAGAGGCAGTTTCTTTTACAAAGGTTTAACGAATCACTCCACATATACTAAGGGTGTTTAATAGGAACTGGGTAGTGTACTTGCATTGCATGGGTCCAACCCAGGTTTGGTCCCCTGAGACCTGTCAGACATTGTACCTGAGCTCAGAGCCAGGAGACAGCCCTAGGCACAGCCAGGTGTGACACAGAAACAAACAAAAAAATGAGTGCATAATAATCTAAAGAAACCGGTCTTTCAGAGATTGTAAGGCCACATAACTATGAGGGAAACTATAACTCCATAATTAAAATGTGATCCACATGTATTCTCTTTATGGGTTATTTTTTGGGGAGTTGGGAGGGGGAGGGAGGAACAGGTCCCTTGGCTTTGTACTACATGGGGATTTAAAAAAATTTTTTTTCCCCAACCGCATTTAAACATTGTGGTTTACAAAGTTGTTTTGGACATTCAGTGTTCCAACACTACTCCCACCCTCAGTATGATCTTCCTTCTACTCTTGTCCCCAGTGACCCCCCCCCCAAAGCCTGCCCCCTTAGCATGCTCAAAATAATTTATTTTATATTGCTTGTTACAACAAATGAGAAGTAGATTTATCAAAATAGTTCATTCAGGGCAAGAGTGATCATACAGCCTATAGGGTGCTTTTCTTGTATAAAGTTGACCCAGGTTCGATCCCCAGCATGCCATGTGGTCCTCTGAGTACCAGCAGGAGTGATTCCTGAGTGCAGAGCCAAGAGTAATCCTTGAACATCGTTGGGTATGGCCCCCAAACAAACAAAGCACTATTGCACTGTTGTCCAGTTATTTATCAATTTACATCTCTATTCATCCCTGTCTGTGCTAGTGTAGCCCATTGGCATCTGCTCACTCCAGGAACACGAAATGAGATTCCTTGTTGTTACTGTTACTGTTTTTGGCATATCGAATATGTCACAGGTAGCTTGCCAGACTCTGCCATGTGGGCAGGATACTCTTAGTAGCCTGCCGGTCTCTCCGAGAGGCATTCATGACTGCATGCTCTCTTCCAGGAGCTTTGTTTTATAGTCTCTGGGTCTTGGCTGTTGATGAGGTTACAAACAAAGAAGTTCCATAAAAGAAAATTTGAGAAAATTGTTATGTCTCACTGTGGTGTTATTTAAGTCATTGTCTGAGTTGTTTGGTGCTAGTTGGGTCTTCTGTGTCATTGTTTTCATTTATTGGGCTTAGTTGGCTTCTATGTTACTATCCCATCTAATTTTCTGTGCTCACACTGGACTGTCAGTATTGTTGAGTTTGGACGTGTTGAGTATATGGCTCTGCGCTCCAGCAACTATAGAAGAACTGGGAAAATTTGGGGGCTTGGTGTCTCTTGAGATTAATCCTGAAGTGGTGTAACTGGGCCGTTTATATGGTAGAGGCTATGGGCTATGGATGTGGCTGCTGGATTCCAGCTGTATGGCAGGTAGGGAAGAGAGACTGCCCGCTCCAGTCCAAGAACGACCCAGAGTTTTCAGCCCAAAGACCAGTGTACTTGGGATATTCACTGGCATGGCATCTCTGCTAGAGTGGCCATGAAGCTGTGGAACTGGGCTGCTTATATACTGGAGGCTGAGGGTCTAGAGTGACTGCTGGGCCTTCAGCAGTGAGGGACTAGGCCTGTCCCCCTCCTGAGAAGCTCCAGAGTTTTCAGCCTGAAGACCTGTGCATTTCATCCACCAGGACGTTTCATCCACTTGGCTTTTCTTCTGAGATTAGTCCGCTTGTATTCTTTGAAGAAAAAAGTGTCCCTTTCCAAAGTGTTCTGACAATCACCAGGAGGTTCAGCTGTAGCTCCTGCACCTCACTGATTAGCTGAAACGGAGCCCATATGTGGAACGGGAACCACAATGTGGCAAGACAATGATTGCTGCAAAGTCAGCTTTCCTCACTTTTGTATCTGAAGGGCCGAGAAGCCCAAGTCCCAAGCAGTCATCCATTGAGCATTTCCTGTGTTGTGCATTTTCTGTGTTGTGCATTTCCTGTGTTGTGCAACTTCCTGTAGATGCTGTTTTAAATGTTGTAGAAAATAAAACAGTCATAGAGAGTGGTTAAGGTAGAATTGCTACTAGTCAGAGGAGGGAGAAGCATTGGCAGCAAGAATCAGAAAGTCATCCAAACTAGACCCAGTGAAAAGGGGCCCAAGCCAAAGAAAAGGTGGGAAATGTTATGGAATCCAGTTGTAAGGAGTACAGCCAAACATAAGAGAAGCTCAAAAACCTTTCTTTCATCTCAGGGGCCTGAGTAATAGTATAGTAGGTAGGACACTTGTCTTGCACACAGCTGACCCAGGATCAATCCCTGGGATCCCATATGGTTCCATTAGCCCCACCAGGAGTGATCCCTGAACACAAAGCCAGGCGTAAGCTCTGAGCACTGCCATGTGTGGACCCCAAACAAAAACAAAACAAGCAGAAAGACTAAAACCTTTGATCGCACTCAGGCAATCTTGTTCCGTGTGGCATCTTATTTTCCTATGCATCTCTCCCTGTCTTCTTTGCAGACCACCAGCTTCTACTCCTCCTCCCTTACTTTTAATTTCTCTAGAGTTTAATCAACAGGAGCTGTAGTCTGCCATGTAGAACTTTCTACATTGGAAGATACTTCACTTGTCTTCACCACAGCTCACTAATTTAACCTTTGCATACCAATTTAAAATTCCCAGGAAAAAAGATTCTGACCAACTCAGCCCAACCTAAGAAGTCACTGGCCTTAGGACCACCTTAAATAAGATCACTTGTTGTAAGTTTACAAATTTAAAAAAAGGGTCGTGTGGTGGGCATTCACACGCGGGACTCAATGTTTGGTGGCGGAGAGCCACCCGTCCCCGCCCCGCCCCCCACCCCCCCATCCCCAGGCTGGACGATGGCCAAGGGACCGGACCGGTGGAATGGAGAAACAGGAGCCAGATTCTGGGCTGGTCGGTTTTTTCTCTCTCCTGATTATAGCCTGATCTCTCCCTTTATGGCACAGTCATAGTCATAGTCGTAGTTTTGGTCATAGTCCCAGTCAGCAGAGTTCCATGATCTTAGTCTCTGCGTAGAACTCAAAGTCCTCTGCTTCCAAGTCATTATTGTCATCTGATTCTCCTTCTAGTCTAAAGTCTCCAAAGTCTCAGTTATCCTCCTCATCTTCAACATCGTCTCATCATCAGCCTTATCATCTTCAACGTCTAGTCCTCAGCATCTAGTCCCAACTTTCTAGCTCCCAACATCTAGTCCCAGCGTCTCATCTTCATCTCCTTCCCAGAGTCTAGTCCCCTGGCATCTCCTTCCCCCTTACCCCATACAACATAGTCATATAGAAATCATGAAGGATGGGGATACGAAAGTGGGGTTGAATGCCATCATAACAACAAAGAGAGGTAAAGCCTCTCCTTCAGGATATTAACTCAAGGACAAAATCTCATCTGAGGGTTCAACATTCTAGATTACTAGGAGATCTGCACAAGGGCGGGATTCCACCAAGGGTCTAGTGCTTTCTCCTTTCCTCAGCTAGTAATCCATTTAAACAGTCATAGTAAATTTACTTCTTATAATTGTTTCTAGCAATGTCATTTTGCATGAATACTGTAAGAGATATTTTAAGCTTAAAGGTTGGCTCTTCCTGAGGACATCTTGCTATATATTCCAGACCATCGTCCTCAAGCCAGGTTAGTCTTTTCTAACCCCAGCAGGGTCCTCATTCAGTTACTTCTTTTTGAGTCATGACAGTATTTGTCCATGAACATGCTCTTAACTTATAGTTGAATATTAAGGCACTTGACCTGGCCCATTTCGATGCCAGGACAGCTCATAACATGTCCTGGCTCCATCCAGTCCCCCTTCAGGACCCTACTCTTGGAGTGGTAGGACCTAAGGGCAACTGAGGCTTAAGTCAAGTAAATATGGATGCCCAGGAGTAATTTTGGGGTCAATTAACTCCCATGTCATCACTGTCTTTCTGTGTCTATACAAAAAGGACATTGCTAAATAAACCATACAAATGACATAAAGGAAAGAGAAAAGCAATATAGAATTATTTATGCTTGATGGAATTGGGTGTGCCTCAGTTGAACTGTGTGGGAGTGGCTCAATAAACCTTAAGCTCCCTGTGGGAGGAGCAAAGACAAACCAATGTTATCCAACAGCTTTTATTGAGTTTTTTCCCTCTGCCAAGTTCTGGGTTAAGCACTCTATATGTATTGTCTCATGTAATTTGTGTTCTCAAGCATCCTCCCTCCAACATCTCACTTAACCTTGCAAAATCAATATGAATCTCATGGGGCTCTGGCAGAAGAGAATGAGGATTTATATGACCTTCTTGTAAATTTCACACAAGGAGGGCTTTATTAAACCAGCTCATAATCCCCAAGTAATATGAATGCATGAGGTCTTGCTGAAATAAACCTCCAATTGTGTCTTCCTACTGTGGTTTTCCCAGCAACTAAGCATCTAAACAATGTAGGTTTCTACTTCATCAGATTATAAGAAATTACTGTCAATTTTTTTTGAAGTAGGACAATAGTATGGCTGTGTTTTTAAAAGTCCTTATCATTTAAGGAAATATAATGAAGTATTTTTATGGATAAAATCATGTAGTAGCTGGGATTTACTTCAAAATACTTTGAAGGAGGGTGCATAGAGATGAAAAAGATTGTGCATTATAATTAGAGAAACCATGTCAGGGATTTTATTATACTGTTCTTTCTACTTTTGTATAGGTCTGAAATTTCCATAATAAAAGTTAAAAGCAAAGTGGACTGGAGCAAGATCACAGAAATCTTTCCAACGCTAATATTTTTAAAATTCTGCTCTTTGGAGCAATAGAAGTTTCATTCAGTGTTTATTCTGGATGTCTAGCTTATATAACTAGTGTTTGCCTTTTCTATAGCTAGTACTTTTTTAAATTACAAAGAGCTAATATGATATAATTTGAAGTAATGTGGTTAATTATTGGTTTCTGTGACCCCTTTCTATAAATTTCCTGATCTTTCAGTCATGTGGGTGTTTTTTCATGCTTTTTTTCCCCCTGCAGACATATGAATATTTATAAGCACCAATCTGCTTTGGCATTTTAACTTTTATGTTCTTTACCAAATTTGTAGTATTTTATGGGGCAGAAAGATAGTACGAAGATTAAGGTACTTGCCATTAAATATGGGGCTGTGGCCATGACCCAGGCTCAAATCCTGGTGCTGCCTATGGTCCCCTGAGCATGCCAGGTGTGGCCTCTGAGCACAGAGCCAGGCATGTCCCCCACTTCCCTGAAAGTAATTTTTTTTGTTCTACTTATGATTAAACTACCAAGTGTATCAAAGACATTCCCCCCTCAATAGGGACAGATGTAATTCATTCTTAAAAGGAGCTGCAAAATATTTCATTATCTATGTCCTAATAGGGGTGTAGATTTTATTTTTTTTTCTAAAAGTACCTTTAAACTGACATAGAAACTTCTCTCTCAGGTAATAGCCCGGGCAAGAGCAGTCAGAGTTAGATGACAACTCTAGTGTATTGCCTGAAGATTCATTGCAGTGCTATGACCGGCTGTTCCCTTCATCCACAGTGTTTAGAATGCCTCACCTACATGTCACATCTTAGCCAGTCCCATGGGGCAGGGGAAGGCATGACCGTTCCAGTGGTCACAGCCAGATGTGGGAAATTATCTTCATTTTCCCCTGTCTCAGAATTGACCACAATCTTCCCTTATTGACAGGTATTCATATTACTTCCAGGTGTTTGGGGAGCTAATTTAGCAAATGATGCTAACTGCACATTCTTATGCATAGATCCTGTGTACTTGTATGACTAGTTCTATAGGGTAGAGTCCCCAAAGTGGAAATGCTCTAACTCTGCATTTCTCCACGTTATGAACTAAAATGCTCAAAGAAAAGTTTCTAGTTGTATCCCAATTTTAGTTCATTAATATCTCTTGCTCTTGGTGACATCTCATACCAAAGCAATGCTGATTTGACAATGTCACCACATTTGTTTAGCCATATTTTCACAATCATATGAGTATTTTGTATTTCACTTATAAAAATTAATGAATAATGAGGGAAAAAGTTTTGCCAATAATGAGACTGATAATAATAAGTAATAGAAAGTAAAGGTTTTTTTTAATGGGGATTTTTATTTTGTTTTGTTTTTGTTTTGAGCATCCTCTGTAGTGCTCAGGGCTTACCCCTGACTGAATGCTCAAGGATCACTCCTGAAGGCCTTAAGGGACCATATGGGGTACCAGAATTGAACCTGGGTCAGCCTTGTGCAAGACAAGTGTACTATCTCTCTGGCCCCACAACTGGGTGGGAATTTTATCTTTTGTTTTTATATTTTGGTGGGGTTTTGTTTGTTTGTTTGCTTTGGGGCCATACCCAGCAGTACTCAGGGCTTACTCCTGGCTCTGCACTCCTGGTGGGCTTGAATCTTACAGGTGCTAGGGATCAAACTGAAGTTGGCAGTGTACAAGGTGAAATGCCCCACCTGCATACTATTGCTCCAGCCCCAATTTTCTTTTTCATTCTTTAACCTGAAAGAGTACAATAAATAAAATATTCTCATTAATATGGTTGTAGAATAAATTATTTTTTATTAGGCAGTTCGAAATTAATAATGCACTAAAAATAGTAAATCTTTAGTTTCAACTAGACACTATCCTTAAATAGACCATATGTTTTGGAAAAAAAAAATAGGGTCTGGTATGCAGGACCCAGGACTGAAATCTCCAAGCTCGCTCAGAGCAGGAATGGGCCTCCTCCCCACATCTCCCAAGTTTACCAGTAGCTTGGCAGTCACACCCACAAACTGCCCCTGACGCCATATAATCTCATCAACCGCCATGATCTAGAGTCTCAGAAATAAAGCTCCTGGAAGAGAGCAACATAAGCCAGAGACTCTGCTATGTAATCATGTTCTAAATTTTAGAATTCCTGGAGTGAACTCATACTCCAGGACCTCTTATATTCCACCTCTCATATTCAACATCACTGATGTACCAAGGTTAGCACACAACATTTGATTGGGTTTAACAAACATGTTAGTAATCTCATATAGGGGCTTAATTGTTCCAGGATGAAATACAACAATCTTCACACACTTTCCTCTAATGAAAACTTTATTGCACCATTTTTAGCAGATTATTCATAACAAACAATATAGAATTTCTTATTTCAGTTCTGCTTTGAGGGGCACGGTTTGGGATGGGGTGGAAACATTCAAAATATGATAGTGGGATGGTGCAATGGTGATGGGATTAGTGTTTGAATATTAAATGTAATGAGTTATTGTGAACAACTTCATAAAATATTTTTTAAAACTTAAATTAAGGGGCTGGAGCTATAGCACAGCGGGTAGGGCATTTGCCTTGCATGCAGCCGACCCGGGTTTGATCCCCAGCGTCCCATATGGTCCCCTGAGCACCGCCAGGAGTAATTCCTGAGTGCAGAGCCAGGAGTAACCCCTGTGCATCACCGGATGTGACCCAAAAAGCCAAAAAAACAATTAAATTAAATTTAAAAGTTTAAAAAAATAGTGGGGGCTAAAGTGATAGCACTGTGGGGAAGGGTGTTTGCCTTGCATGCAACCAACCCGGCTTTGATTCCCAGCATCCCATATGGTGTCCCGAGCACTGCCAGGAGTGATTCCTGAGTGCAGAGCTAGGAGTAACCCCTTTGTATCACCAAGTGTGACCAAAAAAGCAAAAACAAACAAAAAAAATTAAAAATTAAAAAAATCTTAAAAATAGGGACTGAAGGTAAGGCACTTGCCTTGCATGAAGAAGGCCTGGGTTCAGTCCCTCATGCTGCATATGGCCCCCTGAGCACTGCCTGCGGTCACTTCTGAGCAAAGAGCCAGGAGTAGCCCCCAAGCAATGCCGGGTACAGTCCACCTGGAACAAAAAATAAATAAAACGACAAATAAGATGCAAAATGTTCGAAAGATATCATGGAAGATTGCAAAAAATATGTAGATACTGTGATTAAGAGGGTTCTAAAACAGTTGAATGGAAGTTCAACTCTAATACCATATGGATTCACTCATATGTGATAGATAAACAAGTGAATAAACTAAATAAAATATAAACGCTTAGATTATATGTTATCTCAGGGACTAAAACCAGGGCCTGCATTTCTGGCAGGACACTCTTTATCTCTGTCTCATGTCTTGGCCTCTTCTGTACAGATAATCATCTTGTGTTACACATGAGGTTTCCTTTAAGCATCTGAATTTTGGGATGCATCTTGGAGCAATTTACCCACTAGAGAAGAGATTTTGTCTTACTAGCTCCAGTTTCAAAGTTGTTACAGAAAAACACTTAGACTGGCCTTGTTTGGGGTTAAACACCACTGACCAGATAATCTCTGGACAGGGGAAGGGACGGAAGCTGTGGGATTAGTAAAGCATTGCACAATAACCAGGTTGTTTTTATTATTGTTGGTTACGTTTTATATTTTAAATAATCGTGCAGACTCTGTTATTACCTAGTACTCCCCAGAAGTGAAAACAATTTTTAATAAATTTAGAGCTCCATAAAGTTTAAAATTTGCTATAATTTTCTGAGAATAGAATCCCACTTTTTAGAAAAGTTTGGTTTTGTGGTGAGGGGCATGCCCAGCTGTGCTCAGGGTCTACTCTTGTCTCAGTGTTTGGTCATCATTCCTGGCAAGACTCAGAAACCATATGTAGTGCTGGGAATTGAACCGCACATGCAAGGCAAGCGCCTTAACCCCTATATTATCTCTTGGGCCCTCCTTTTAGGTAGCTTTTATGTTCAAATTATATTTATTTAATGTTCTTATGTATTGTTAGGAATTATTTTTCACAGAAGCAAGAGATGCCTGTACATGTACTGTAGTCATTGGAAGGTTGGATAAGGGTGTGTACTTGAAATCATTCCCCTTCATTATTGTTTTTGCCTTGTTACTAACTTCAAGCAAGAGACATACCTTGAGCCTTTTTTGTGCTTCTTATTTGTTTTGTAATCAGTTTGTGGCATGGATTGTTTTGTTTTAAAACTATAAATGAAAGGGATTAAAAACAGTATTTCCTTCCCAGGCTGATTATTAAGATCAAGAAAGATGATAGATGTGAACTTGAAAAAATTAATTACAGAGTACAATCATTAAGTGATTGTTTTCATTCTAAAATGATAGTCTTAATTTGAAGTCCACAAACCCCCTCCTACGACTTTATGCAAACTTGTATATATATATTTATAACTGTGTCATTTAATATTAGGTTCTGCTATGTGCAAAAGAGCACCAAATAACTGTGGTTTAACAAAATATAAGTTCCTTTCCCTCTCAAATTTTCAAACTCCATAGATAAACCATCTATAACAGATTGGGCACTTTGTTGTTGTTGTTTTTTTCATTTAATTTTATTTTTATAAAGTTGTTCAGAATAATTCATCACATTTAATACTCAAACACCTTCTCACCACCATAAGAGGAAAAAGTGTGAAGATTGTTGTATTTCATCCTGGGGTCCTTAAGTCCTTGTATAAGAGATTACAAACATATGTTAAAGCCAAACAAATGTGTGCTACTTTTGCTTCATCACTAGGGTAGAATATGAGAGGTTCATGTGCTCCAGAAATTCTGAAATTCAGAATACAGTTATAGAGCAAATTCACTCATGGGTAAGGTCTATGTCCCTCTCTTCTGGGAGCCTTATTTCAGAGTCTCTGGATCTTGTCCACTGATAGATGGTGCCTGGGGGCAGTTTGTGGGTGTGACTGCCAAGCTACTGGAAAACTGGAGAGCTGGGGGAAGGTGTCCCAGTCCTGTTCTAAGCAAGCTTGGAGATCTCAGTCACAGGTCCCCCACACCTGGGTTCTTTTGCAGATTCCCTCGTGGGTGAGGCTTGTCCGAGCTTGTGGAGAGCGGCCTTGGGCATTGCCGTGGTTGAGTTCTGGTGGTTTTCGGCTGCTGAGGTTCTGCTGGTGTGGGGAGGAAAACTCAAGCCCCCCACCCCCGAGTTGAGATTAGGCACTTTGATCATCTTTAGCACCCAGTCTTCTTTCTTCTTGCTTTTCTTTTCTTCTTTTTTCAGTTGAATCACTGTGAGATACATAGTTACAAAGTTGTGGGTTTCAGTCATAAAATTTTTCTACACCCATCCCTTCACTGGTGTGCATTTTCCCTCTATCGATGTCCCTAGTTTTCCTCCCACCACCCATCTCCAGCCTCTGCGTCTACAGAAGTCAGCCTTTTCTCTGTCTCTCTGTCTCTCTGTCTGTCTGTCTCTCTCTCTCTCTCTCTCTCTCTCTCTCTCTCTCTCTCTCTCTCTCCTCTCTTTCCCTTTGTGCATTATGGTTTACAATACACATACTGAAAGATTATCATGTATATCCCCTTTCCTCCTTTCAGCACTCAATTCTTGTCCAGAGTGATCATTTCCAACTACCATTGTCACAGTGGTACCTTCTCTATCCTAACTGTCCTGCCCCCTACTCATGACTTGTGACAAGCTGCCAATCGTAGACCAGTCTTCCTGGCCTTCATTCTACAGTACTTGCTTATTAGTCTCATACAGTCATTTTTTATATCCCACAAATGAATGCAATCATTCTACGTTTGTCCTTCTCCTTCTGATTGATTTAACTCAGCATGATACTCTCCATATCTTTCCAGTTATAAGTAAATTTTATGACTTTATTTTATCCTAACAGCTGCGTAGTATTCCATTGTGTAGATGTACCAAAGTTTCTTTATCCAGTCTTCTAGGGCACTCTGCTGTTCCCAGGTTCTGACTATTGTAAATAGTGCTCCAGGGTTCATACGTATGCACATGGATTTTCTGTTGTGTATTCTGCTGCCCCCGGGGTATATTCCCAGAAGTGGTATTGCTGGGTCAAGTGGGAGCTCAATTTCTAGATTTTTGAGGAATATGCATATTGTTTTCCAAAAAGGCTTGACCAGACAGCATTCCCACCAACAATTAGAGTCCCTTTTTCTCTTTATCCGAGCCAACACTGGTTGTTCTTGTTCTTTTGGGTGTGCCCCAGTCTCTGTAGTGTAAGATGATATCTTATTGTTGTTTTGATTTACATCTTTCTGATGATTAGTGATGTAGAGCATTTTTCATTGCCTTTGGCCATTTGTATTTCTTCTTCACAAGAGGAAGTTTCTATTCATTTCTTCTCCCCCATTTTTTGATAGGGCTGTATTCTTTTTCTTGTGAAGTTCTACCAGTACCTTATATATCTTTTTATTTTGCTCTAGTTTATTTTATTTTTGCTTTTTGGGTTACAGTCAGAAATGCACAGGGGTTACTTCTCTTTCATGCACTCAGGAATTACTCTTGGTGGTTCTTGGGGGACCATCTGGGATGCTGGGAATCAAACCCCAGTTGACCGCGTGCAAGGCAAATGCCCTACCAGCTGTGCTATCACTCCAGCCCCGCCTTACATATCTTTGATATTAACCCCTTATCAAGTGGTTGTTGGGCAAATAATTTTTCCTGTTCTGTGAATTGTCTTTATATCTTGGTCACTGTTTCTTTTGAGGTGCAGAAGATTCTTGTTTTAATGTAGTTCCATTTGTTTATCTTTGCCTTAACTTGCTTGGTCAGTGGTGTTTCGTCTTTGAAGATGCCTTTCGCGTCACTGTCATGGAGGGTTCTGACTATGTTTTTCTCCATGTACATATGGATTCAGGTCTGATATTGAGTCTATAATCCATATTTTGCTTTTCCAAACCTCTGATTTCTTTCTCAAAGACTGTCAAAAGGTAGAACTTAAGTTCCAAGTATTTTATCAACATTCAAGTCAGCAATAAAGGTAAAGTGGGAGAGAGTGGAAGAAGTCCATGGTCCCCACCTTTAAAAGACTTTTTAGAGCCTCTTCCTGTTCATCCCCAATGCTGTGCCAGTCTTCTTCCTCCCCCCATCCCTAGGTCAGTTAATCCATCAGTATTTGAACCCAGGAATTGATTTTCTCCACATACGCGCCCCACGCATCCTCTAGGACCCTAGGATGCTCAGTGTCCCTGAGCCTCTTCCTGTTCATCCCCAATGCTGTGCCGGTATTCTTCCCCTCCCCAGGTTGTACTCGAACACAAACCAGGTACCCGTGGAGGAGTGGCCTTTTCAGAAGTGAGCGTGCCTTCTGTAGAAGTGGGCATGTCCTAATTTTGGGCCGGTGGCCACTCACGTAGCCACAGGTAGTTTACTCATACCCAGAAATCCCGTGTAACATCTCAGTCCCCATACTTCCACACCAACATGAAGAAACAACACAAATTCCCACCACATGGGGAGGACAATGAAAAGAGTCCAGAAGCCTCAGTAGGTGCTACTCACCTAAGGGACCTTTCTGAGAAAGAATTCAGATATGAAGTCATGAAGATGTTCAATGAACTCAATGAAACAGTGAGACAGATATACAGTAAATTAAAGGAGAACATGAGAGAAACAATCGAGAAATTACGGGAAGAAATGAGAGCAGAAATTGAAAAGCTATGCACAGAAATGTCACGAATAAAAGATTCCATAGATTAAATAAAAAACTCAGTCTCTGCCCTCAACAGTAGAATGACCACAGCTGAAGACAGAATCAGTGAGCTGAAGATCAGTTGCACCAAGCCAGCAGGAAACAACAAACAATGACAAGAGACCACAAAATAGCTCTAGAGCGAATCAGAGTCCTGGGAGATGATTCCAAGAGGAACAAAATTAGAATCATTGGAGTACCAGATGGTCAGGGAAACAATCCTAATGAAAAATCCATGGTTAAACAAATCATTGCTCAAAAATTCCCAGAGCTGGACAATGTAGCCATTCAGATTCAAGGAGCCCGAAGGGTGCCAGCTAAAAGAGGTCCTAACAAAAACACTCCAAGACGTATCATAGTTAGAATGATGGATGCCACGGATAGAGACACAATACTGAAAGCAGCAAGGGCAAAGAAGGAAAACACATACAAAGGAGCACCCCTTATATTCACAGCAGATCTATCAGAGGAAAAATTCAATGTGATCCCTATAACGATACCCATGACATTCTTCAAAGAAATGGAGTGAACACTCCTGAAACTCATTTGGAACAATAAGCCCCCACGAATAGCTAAAGCAATTCTTGGGGAAGAGAAAATGGGAGGAATCAACCTCACTGACTTCAAACTCTACTACAAAGCAGTAATAATTAAAACAGCATGGTACTGGAACAAAGGCAGAGCTGCAGACCAATAGAACAGGTTTGAATATACTGACATCTCCCCCCAAACATATGATCATCTAATCTTTGATAAGGGAGCAAGAAATGTGAAATGGACCTCTTGAACAAATTGTGCTGGTAAAACTGGAGAGCTACATACAAAAAATTGGGCTCAAATCTCTGCCTAACACCATGTACAAAAGTAAGATCAAAATGGATTAAAGACCTCAATATCAGACCAGAATCCATAAGGTACATTGAAGACAAGGTTGGCAAAACCCTCCATGACATTGAAGCTAACAGTATCTTCAAAGATGTCACTCCACTGGCCAAGCAAGTGAAAACAGAGATAGACAAATGGGACTGTCTTAAACTAAGAAGCATCTGCACCTCAAAAGAAACAGAGACAAAAATACAAAGACAGTCTAAAGAATGAGAAAGGATATTCGCCCAATACACATTCAACAAGGGGTTGATACAAGGATATACAAAGTACTGGTTGAACTCCACAAAGAAAACATCCAACCCCATCAAGAAATGGGGCAATGAAATGAACAGAAACTTTCTCAAAGAAGAAATCCGAATTGCAAAAAGGCACATGGGAAAATGTTCTACATCATTAATCATCAGGGAAATGCAGATCAAAACAACAATGAGATATCATCTCACACCACAAGACTGGCCCACATCCAAAAGAACAAAAGCAACCGGTGTTGGCACAGATGTGGCGAGAAAGGGACCCTCCTTCATTGCTGGTGAAAATGCCGACTGGTTCAGCCCTTTTGGAAAACAGTATGGACATACGATTCTCAAAAAGTTAGAAATTGAGCTCCCATTTGACCCAGCAATACCACTCCTGGGAAAATATCCCAGAGAGGCAAAAAAAGTATAGTCGAAGTGACATCTGCACTTGTTTGTTCATTGCAGCACTGTTTACAATAGCCAGAATCTAGGGAAAAAAATACCTGAGTGCCCGAGAACAAATGACTGGTTCAAGAAACTTTAGTACATCTACACAATGGAGTACTATGTAGCTGTTAGAAAGGATGAAGTCATGAAATTTACATACAAGTGGTACTACATGGAAAGTATTATGCTAAGCAAAATGAGTCAGAAAGAGAGAGACAGACATAGAAAGATTGCATTCATCTGGGGAACATCAAGTAACAAAATAGGAGACTAACACCCAAGAATAGCCAAGATAAGTGCCAGGAGGTTTACTCAATGGCTTAGAGGCCAGCTGCACATGCGAGGGGAAAAGGCAGCTCAGATAGAGAAGGGAGCACCAAATAAAGGGTGTTGGGAGGATCCTCCCAGGATTGGAGATGCATGCTGGAAGTAGACCGTAGACCAAACATGATTGCCACTCAATGCAACTTTTGCAAACCACAGCACCCCAAAGGAAAGAGAGAACAAAAGGGAATGTCCTGCCATATAAGCAAGGTGGATTGGGGAATGGGGGGTGGGAGGGATACTGGGATCATTGGTGGTAGAGAATGGGCACTGGTGGAGGGACGGGTACTTGATCACTGTATAACTGAAACCGAAGCACAAAAATTTGTTAAGTCTACAACTGTACCTCATTGTGTTTCACTAATATAAATTTTAAAAAAAAAGACTTTTTAGAAATTGACATGACTCTTTTTTTTCCTTTTTATCTCAGAAGGCAAGATTTTCTGTTTTTAATAGCCCAGTAATGTTCTTTTTAAAAAATATGAAAGCACTATGATTTACAAAGTTATTAATAGATGAGTTTTAGATGTACGATATTGCAGCACCAATCCCACTACCAGTGTCAACTTCCCCCTGCCAATGCTCCCAGGTGCCCTCCCATATCCTACATTTCCCACCCCTCACCATCCCACCCTAGCCTGCCCTCTACACCGATACCTTTCTAAGTTTGGTTGTTTAGGTTTGATTCCTTTTTTTTTTTTAACATGACTCATCTCACTAGCCAGAACCGAGTTATATGTTCACACCTAGAGCAAGTGTGATATTGCAATCATTTGTTCTGAGGATTCCATTAAGCAAGGAGTAAGAATGTCTCATGGCAGAATCTTGTACATCTCCAATGATGTGGATATATAGTTATTATATAAGGAAGAATAACAGCTTTCATCAAAATTTAAATATTTTTTAAGTTTTTTTTTCTTTTTGTGAAAAAAAGAAATGATGCTCAGGGGTCATTCCTGGCTCTGCACTCAGGAATTACTCCTGGCGGTGCTTGGGGGACCACATGGAATGCTGGGGATCAAACCCAGGCCAGCCCGGGCAAACGCCCCACCAGCTGTGCTATTGCTCCGCCCCCAAAATTTAAATATTTTTTTAAATTGCAAAATAAAAGGGGGATCTTGAAGACATTGTGTTAAGTGAAATCAGTCAGGAAAAGGCAAATACCAAATGATAGCATTTACATTTGCAATGTAAACAAATTAATTTTAAGAACTGAATTCAAAGAGATAGTACAGCAGGTCAGGCTACCTTGCATGCAACAAACCCAAGTTTGAATCCTAGCAACAAATACAGTCTCCCAAGCCCCTCTGGGAATGATCCCTGTGCACAGAGGCAGGAATAAGCCCAGTGGGAGGGAAGAAAAAATGGAAGAGAGGGAGGGAGGGAGGGGAGGAAGGCAGTTCAAACCCAAAACTAGATCGGTGATACCAGGGGAGTCAAGGTGAGGCAATTAAGGTGGGGGGAGCACACACTTCAGTTATAAAATAAGTCCTGGGAGCCTAAGGTACAGAAACAGGGAGGAATAGAAGTCTCTGAACAAGCATTTTTACTTTGGAAATCTATGGATTCAGCACTGTTTTTTGTTTGTTTTTCAATTCTGTGTACAGGAGGATGGAAAACAACCAGTCAGCATAGATCTGGACTGTTGTGTATACAGACCATATAGATGTCATTTGATGGTAGATTATTATTTCAATTTGCTGTCTTAGATCAATCACTTTACCACATTGTAGTCAGACTTCTTTTTTCTACATTCTGCTTATGATGTATTATTTAAAAAATTCCTCAGCAATTTAAATGTTTATCTAGCAGTATTTTATTCTTTAATCATTTTTAGTGCTAATCAGGAATTTTTATGAAGTAATTGGCTTTAGATTTTCATAATTAATTTAAGTTTAAGTTAATGAAACCTAGTGAATTTCTTTCTTGGTTTAATTAAATTTTTGCATTCAATGCTTTTGCTTTGTACAAATCATGTGATCTTTTAACTTTTTCTCTCATTTTAAGTAACACATGTTGAGCAACACATAAAATGTCAAACAATCTAATTTAATTTATTTCAAAAGTAAGCAACTGATAAGATCAACTCTAAATGAGTAAACAATTTTTAGACATTTTAATGGATTTATTTTTGTTTTTATTGTTCATATCTTTGCTTATGCAGAAATTTGTAGCTATAAATGGCTGAGTTATTTATTTTAAGCAATCTCCACTAAGAAATTTCCCTCCTTTAGACAAAAAGTCAGATGTCAACAATGAACATAGGACCCAGAAAAATAATCTTAATAATTTAACTGTCAAAGAAAAATATGCAAGGACTTTTTTTAATTATGTAGCCATTTAAAAAAATCAGTCTTGGTTAATTCCAAAAGATGCATATTTATATTGTTAAAGTGGAAAGAAAAATTACAAAGCAAGTATGTCAAGTGTTTTTTAAAAATATATTTAAATGCCAGCAAGGAAATGCTCTCTCATATTACACTCACCATCTATCCAGCCATTTAATGACACATATTTTGAGGATGATGGAATTGAAGGTAACTTACTTTCTAGAGCATTCCTTTCTGTATTGTATGGCTACTTATGGTATGTTATATTACTTATGTTACTGGGAAAAAATAACTAACAAACTTTTTCCATTTTGGAGAAAATTTGGTTATAAGGAAAGGGATAAGGAAGTATCATTTCTTCACATCCTAAAGCCCTAGCAGAGAGAGAAAGAAAAGTGCCTGCTATAGAGGCAGGTTGGGGGGGGGGGGGGGGGCTGGGGATGGTAGCGAGAGGGAAAGTGGGAACATTGGTGATGAGAAATGTACACTGGTGAAAGAATGGGTATTCGAACATTCTGGGACTAAAACCGAATCATGAACAGCTTTGTAACTGCATATCTCATGGTGATTCAATTTAAAAAAAAAAAGTTAAAATTTAAAAAACTAAGAAAGCTTTAACTTTAAGAATAAAAATCCACTTGAAAGGTAAAATTATATATCCCTTTGACTGGCTCCTGTGATTCTGCAACAGAGCTCTGGCGAAATTTGATATATTGCTGGTCCTATTGAAGAGGCTTCTTTAGAAGTCTGCTGTGGGCTGAGAGTGACAGTGAATTGCAATGAGATCTGAAAATATAGTAACTCAATGTGAGTTGGAAATGCAGTCCGTTAGAGATCCTTTCCTTCTGAGTGGCCGAGTCCATGCTAATGAGGATGTATGTGTGTATGTGTCTCTTATCTCAAGGTGGGAGATTAGCGGAGGGCCACTGGGCAGATCAGTAAAGCTTTTGTACCCTGTGAGAACAAGAATAAGCCCGCTATTTTAACCCAGCCCGAGCATCCTCTCCTCTGGATTCCCTAGCGGGTCCTTCAGCTGAATCTGAGCCTTGAAAATAAAGCCACTTTCTATGCTTCTCTGTACTCACTGAGCATCTTGCCAAAGCCTTCTATGAGGTATCTGTGAATTTACCCTGGGAGAACACCACACAGTGTCCCCAGCTTCCTGTTCTAAATGATCCACACCAATAACCCACTGTAATACAACTCAAGGTAGAGAATGAGCTGCCAAAACCTATTTATCACTCTGCTGGCCTTGAACTATGCACATCCGTCGAAAGTTAAACAAGGGTCGTAGGAAGAGCTTTTCTTCCCCTGTGCCTTTCCAACACTGGTATCTTGTATAAAGATCAAAATAAATCGTCTAGTGTTTCACTGAATTGGTTTTTCCACCCTACAGAGTGCCATTCTTGAAAGTTGTATATGGGCAAAGAAACACTTGCAATTTCAAAAATAAAAAAATTGGTTAAATAGAGGATAGCTGTAGATGATAGCTATTCATGAAACAGAATATGATACTACCATTAAAAATAATATTGAAGAACATTTAATAATCTGCAAGGTGGTAAGGCTGTTCTGTTGTATAGATTTAATCATCTCTTGTACCCAAGTAATGAAAGAATATACTAGCTTTATTTCTAAAACTTAAATATATATACATGTATATATATATACAGGTTAAAATGTACATTTATTGACTTTTGATAGTTACCTTTGGCAGTGCATTTTGTTTTAATGTTTTTCTCTTTTATCTGTATTTAATTTTTTGACTTCTGAATGAACTAAAATTTGAAGTTGTTTAAAATAAGTTAGTTTAAAAAAAGTTAGTGTTGATCTCTATCCTTCTATAGAATAGAAAATTTTCCAATTAGCATGAAACAAGATAGTGGTTGTACGGTATTTTACTCCTGGCACTTAATTTAAATTAAAAATACTTTAGAAATTATGGAGGGGGTAGGTAACAGGAAATAATAGAAACTTTGTATTTATCTGCCTGATTTCCTCTAAATTTAAAACTTTTCTAAAAGTAAAAACCATTGATTAGAATCCAAAAATTCCCTTTGCACCATCAGCTACCTTCTGACTCCATTACAAGTGCTATCTGTGGGCTGGAGCGATAGCACAGCGGTAGGGCATTTGCCTTGCACTCAGCCAACATGGCCAACCCGAGTTCGATTCCTCCGCCCCTCTCGGAGAGCCCGGCAAGCTGCTGAGAGTATCTCGCCCACACGGCAGAGCCTAGCAAGCTCCCTGTGACGTATTCGATATGCCAAACACAGTAACAGCAAAGTCTCCAATGGAGACATTACTGGGCCCTCTCGAGCAAATCGATGATCAAAGGGAGGGCCTTTACCTTTTACCTTATCTGTGAGCATGTTACAATCATCCTTGAGTTTTCTGCTCAAATGCGGAATACAAAGAAACAAATCAAGGGAACAGACTGTTGCCAGTGGAAACAAACCCTGAGGTATTGCCTGCAGAATGGTGGGGTGGAGAGTGCTTGCTGGGGGCAAAAGGGGACCTTGGGACCACAGCAGAGGAATGGTTACTCTGAAGGTGGAGTAGTGGCTCATCACTGCAGGTATAAAGGAATCCTGGTCCTGCTATTGCAGAGCACAGAGCCGTGATACACACAACTGATTACAACAATAACAGATCGGGTTCCTCCAGCCCACGGGTCAGAGCTGAGTCCCCTGGCCACTCTGAGTCCCCTTAAGCCTATTGCAACCTGCTGTTGAAAGCTTCTTCTCCCTCTGTGTAACTCTCTCGCGCTTTTATTTATTCATTTTTGCCTCCTGAACCTTAAACTCTGTCGATCTGTCTCTGTCCTGATCGTGGACCAAAGCAAACTGTTACCCTTGGTCCCCATACAAAGTGGTGAGGGTGGCTGTCCCCAAACCCTCATCATCAGTGTGGCTTGGCTGTGAAATCCATTCGGAAGGTTGCCTCGGGGCCATTCTCTGTACTCTTTCGGTTAAGATCCCATGTAGTTCAGTTAGAAAGCCCCGTGAATGCAGCCAAATTAACCAGAGATAGGTATGAAATCCAGGATCACAAAGCATGATTGCCAGAAGCTGTAAGGCCAAGCATATCAGATTATCTGTTTTGCTCTATTTCCCTGTAGTAGGATGCATCCTGGAGAAGTAGGGAGAAAGGAACCATGATGGATGACAGAGCTCTCACTCTGCTGTTTGGATAGTTTTGAAGCCACACCCAGCAGTGCTTGGGACTGCTTCCCTGCTCTGTACTCAGGGGTCACTCCCTGTGGTGCTTAGGGGATCGCAATTTCTGGGAATCAAATTCAGGCTTCCACATGCAAAACAAGTGCCCCAGCGCACTGAGATATCTTCCAGCCCTTCTGCTAAACATTTTCACCTAGCCAGTGAGTAGCAACTCCCTTTTCAACTAACTGTGATTACTTTTGTCATTCCATAATAGGCCTTAGCTCTTCACCCTGGGGCCAAGCTGTCAGTTCCGTCTGTGACTGTAGGCCTGAGTGAGGTCTAGGCGTCACTGTCACTGTCCTCCCGTTGTTCATCGATTTGCTCGAGCAGTCCCAGAAACGTCTCCATTGTGAGACTTATTGTTACTGTGTTTGGCATATAGAGAACAAACATCCCTGACTCCTTTCCCTCAAGAGACTCAAAGTCCAGTTGGAAGAGCACTGATAAAATGACCACACAGCTAAACGTCAAGTTGATTATAGTCGTGACAAGTGGAGGAGAGGTACAGTTTCCATAAAGGGAGGGGAAACTTCTGGGGGGAGGGGGAACCTTTAGCTGAGATCCGGAGCATAAGGGAACTAGGCAGGGAGGATGAAAGGTTTCAAGAGAGAGGGAATGGCATGTGCTAAAGCTGTGGCTAATATTGCTCTTTGGGTGAGGGTTGCTGGAGCCCTGAGGAAGCCTTGGATTACTAATGTTCCTCATCACACAGGGCTTGTCTAGGTACAAGCGAGTGTTCTTCTAAACCTCTGATAATGTGTTTTGCTTCAGCTATAAAATCTGTTTTCACAGCTGCACTTTCCAGTACAGAATTCAACTGTGTATCATAAAATGATCACGAGGAAATCGCACACCAATTGATGGTTCTGATTTTGATTGCTTGGAGCATGGCTGTCCCAATTTACCTCATCACCTCAATAACTGTGAGATAAGCACCAAGGGTCAGGCTCCCCAATTTACTTTTCTTAATGATATTATTTTCATAGACTTTTAAATTTTGCTTTATGTTGCAGCTTTGATTTCAGATACCAACCAAATTAGATTGAGTCTTGTCTGCAAGTTGTTTTCTTTGTCATATTTTTTATAATGTAAAAGAGGTTTGTCAAGCACTGTTTATAATGCTCTCATCTAGGGAACTTCAAAAGATAGTCCTGATCAGAGCCTTCATGTATGATTATTTTCATGGGGAAATGGTGGCATTAAATCTCCTGATGTGAAGAGAATGATTTTACTTCAAAGTGTACTTCCCAAATATTCTGTCCTGTATTGCCACAAGTTTAACAATTTTTAAAGTTTTATTCTTGTAAAAACTACTCAGTAGCTACGTTGAATACAGTAGCAAGAAGAATGGATGAAAAACATATGGTAGTTGCTTCAAGAGCTCAACTGATCATTTTCTGTCTTAAATTTTTAGTCAGCAATCTTATTCATTTCTCCACAGTACAGGATTGTACTGTGTTAGTGTTGAAAGTGTTGAAAATGATAAAGCAGAAAGTATGGTAGAGAGATGGCAACAGGAAGTATTATGTGTACTTCATTTTTTTTGGTAGAAACCACTCTTGTTTTGATAGGTTAACAGACTAAATGGAAAGAGTAAGTTATTAAGACAAAAATAATTTTTGAACAGAATGATTCTGAATAGTATTGACCTAAAAGTGACATACTTTGTAGTATAATATTACTATGGGAGCAGAGTGTCAGCAAATGTCCTTAAGCTAATAAGCGTAGGCTGTCCTCCCGTTGTTCATCGATTTGCTCGAGCGGGCCTAACGTCTCCATTGTGAGACTTGTTACTGTGTTTGGCCTATTGAATACATCACGGGTAGCTTGCCAGGCTTTGCCGTGCGGGCAAGGTACTCTCGGTAGCTTGCCAGGCTCTCCGAGAGGGGCGGAGGAATTGAACTCGGTTCAGCCGGGCTGGTTGTGCGCAAGGCAAACACCCTACCACTGTGCTGTCGCTCCAGCCTGAAGCTAAGCATAGTTTAAGAAAAATAATAAAAATCTGTTTGCTGAACTAGAGTAATGATGGATGGCTTGCTAGGATATTCAGCTGGACTGCAGCAGTTTTTCCTGCTTCCGCCATCCCTCATCTGAATTGGTGTTTGTGGTGTTTTTGTACAGTCGAAGTACTCCTTTTCTTTCTAGAATTCTCGTTCATATTGACATCAGGGTTTGTCTCTATTACTTTCCTGGTTTATATATTTAAACTAATTTACATGTGGCAATAATGTTCTTAACCCTTAAGAGCCATATTGAGTCTATGAGCATCACCAGTTATATTTCTGTCCTTTGTGCAATAGTTATTCTACTGGGATGGCCACTAAACTTCCCTCCCCTCCTCTTCCCTCCCCTCTCCTTCTTCCCTCCTCTCCCCTTCCCACCCCTTCCCTTCCCTCTCCTTTCCTTCCCGATCCTTCCCCCCTTCCCTCCCCTTCCCTCCCACCCTTCCCCCCTCCCCCTCTTCCCTTCAGTTCTCTGTTTTTCTTTTTTTTCTTTTTGTATTGGGATCACACCTTGAGGTGCTCAGAGCATCACTGACACTGACACTGTACTCAAGAATCACTCCTGGCAGGTGCCAGGGATCAAACCCAGGTTGGATATGTGCAAGGCAAGCTCCTTACCTTCTGCACTATCTCTCCAGCCCTATCCATTTTCTTTTTTTTTTCTCTTATTTTAGCCACAATGTATATCAGTTTTATAATACTGTCAATGATAGGGCTTTATGCATACAACATTCTACTACGAGACCCTCCACCAAAGTGCTCACCTCCCCTTTGCTCTCTCTCTGCCTCCCATCCACACCCCACCCACTACATACCACTCTCCTGATAAGCTCTGTTCTGTAGACCAGTTCTTTGATTCAGTTGCTTTTGACCATCTTTCGTTCCTTGCTATGGGTTTTTGTATTCCACATATCAGCGAGATCATTGTGTCGGTCTCTCTCCTTCTGTCTGACTTCACGCAGCATGATCCTGTCCAGTTCCAACCATGCAAAAAGTTGCATGATTTTGTCTTTTCTTATTGCTGAATAGTTTCCTATTGTATGTAAGAATCAAGTTTCTTTATCCAGTCATCTGTTCTTAGACACTTGGATTAGTTCTAAATTTTAGCTATGATGAATAGTGTCGCAATGAACATAGGAACACAAATGTCTTTTCTGAGTAGAGTTTTTGGAACAATTAGTTGGTTGTAGATGTGAGAGAAAAGGGGTCCTCATCCACTGCTGGTACAAATCTCAACTAGTTTGGCCTTTCTGGGAAACAATGTGGACATTTCAAAATTTCTATTCCTTTTTTTTTCTTTTCTTTGTTTTTTTTTTCTTTATGGGTCACACCCGGCAATGCACAGGGGTGATTCCTGGCTCTGCACTCAGGAATTACTCCTGGCAATGCTCGAGGGGACCATATGGGATGCTGGGAATTGAACCCGGGTCGGCCACGTATAAGGCAAATGCCCTACCTTCTGTGCCATCGCTCCATTTCCTCAAAATTTCTGTTCTTAAGGTATCTTCTTTCATGACTAGAATTTTCTCCTCTCTTTTAATCTATATTTTCCTTTATATTTATCCATATTTTTCTGATTATTCCCCACCCACCCACCTTTGTATACCTATAGAGAAAAAATAACTGTATTTTCCAAAAGGAAATATGCTTACACAAGTACTTCTAGAAATACTTATCCTAATAGAAAATTATAGATGATCCACAAGAAAATACTAACACTATTAACTTTAAGTCAGACTTGATTGACCACTTTGTGCCAAGCATTATGATAACAATTTACATGGATTCTCCCCTGCTCCCCAAGAAATCAGTGCCTTTTTGTTTATTAGTTTGGGAATACACATGGTGGTGCTCAGGGCTTACTCCTGGCTCTGTGCTCAGGGGTCATTCCTTGGTGGTACCCAGTAACCCATATGTCGCACCAAGCATCTTCCTGGCCCCACTTTTTTTAGTACCAGCCCCACTTTTTAGTATCAATTTTGTAGACAGACATTGAAGCTCAAGTAAATTAAGGAACTTACCTCAGCTTTTGTAAATAGTATGTGGTGTGACTAGGTTCCCAACTTTCTAGCAACATTTTAAGACTGCAATTGTTTTTTTTTCCCCACATAAAGAGCTTCCTACATCATTGCACATGGTATTTTCTGAAAAAGTGAGTTTCAACCATTACCGGCAACCTCTCTGCCTCTCTCTAGTGTCTGCTTGTAGGGATCCCTGCCCTTCTGTATTGTGCCTGGATCTCCTGAGATAGATATAGAAAGTAAATAACATTGCCTATTGTGAAAATGAGGTGTAAGTGGGTTCTACTCTGCCCAAGTAAGAAATCCACACTCATACCCCCCCCCCAAACACACTTAAAATCTCTGCAAGCTCATTCGCATTACTAGGATATTATTAGAGGTTTCATTTTTGCTTTTGGCTACACCTGACAGTGCTCAGGCTTCTCCTGGCACTGTGCTCAGGGATCTGAGCTCCTGGAAGGGGTAGGGAACTCTGTGGATGTTAGAAGTTTCTTAACAGCACCTGTTCTATGGCTTTCAGTATTTGGTCAAAATGGATGTATGGGAGGCTGTGGCCCAGAGAGTGAAGGGTAACTTGATTTAACCATGAAATTTTATATAAAGGCCCTCCCGTTGATCGTCGATTTGCTCGAGCGGGCCCAGTAACGTCTCTATTGGAGACTTTGTTGTTACTGTGTTTGGCATATCGAATACTCTCGGTAGCTTGCCAGGCTCTCCGAGAGGGGCAGAGGAATCGAACTCGGGTCGGCCATGTTGGCCGCTTGTAAGGCGAACGCCCTACCGCTGTGCTATCGCTCCAGCCCAATTTTATATAAAGATATATTTTAGGAAGATCTCCGGGCCCCGGCCAAGGCCATGCTGGGACCATGCTCCACACACTTGGATGAGCCTCATGCATAAAAGAAATGGCAGAGGAACCCAGGTGTGTGGGACCTGGAGCTGAGATCTCCAAGCCTACACGATTTGGGACTGGACCTGCCAGTAGCTAGACAGTTACACCCACCAACTGCCATGTAACCCCAACAACAGCCAGGATCCAGAGATTATCACACTCAGCTCCTGGAAGCGCGCGGCGCAACATCTTATCACCTCATTCCTACTTTGGACAAACTGGCAGGCTACCGAATGTAACCTGCCCACACGGCAGAGTCTGGCAAACTCCCCGTGGTATACCCAATATACCAAATACCAGTAACAATGATGGGTCTCATTCTCCTAACCCTGAAAGAGCCTTGAATATGGCACTTTAAAAAAAAAATCTCAGGGCTAGGACAAAGGAGACGTTACTGGGGCCTGCTTGAGGCAATCGACGAACAACAGGATGGTCGTGATCGTGATATTTTAGGAGAGGAAGGGAAAGAATTCAAACAGTCATCCACAAATAATTCTTAAAAGATTCTGATAACTGCTATCTCGAGTTTAGCTAGAGCAACACTTATTTTAATCATAGAATATCCCATAGACACCTTTTTCCATGAGCTGTTTTTATTCATCTAAGATTGTTCTAGCAGCCTAATTGGATAAGTAAATCTATTTTTAGAGAGGGAGAAAGTCCCGAGGGGTAAGGAGACCTTAAACAAGCTCTGCAAACCTTCATTAAATAACTGAACCTCTGAAAGGGGTCTTTCACTTTTCTTCATTAAGGAGAGAGAGGGCATTGTTGTAGGATGAGACAGACGTGCATTAGAATTCTAACTTCTTTAGCATCTTGTTGGGCAGATAACCTAAGCTCTCTGAGCTTCATTTTTTATCTGCTAAAGACAATAATAGTATCTACTCCTGGGTCTAGGAATGAAGCTCAGTGATAGAGCATCTGTCTCGCATCTAGGAAACTTTGGGTTCCACCGTCAGTTCACCAAAATGACAAAAACAGCACAAAGAAAAGGAAAACAACAAAGAGTGTTTGCTCCTTAGGGCCATCAAATGGATTTATGAAAGCAACGTAGACACATTTTTTTCCTTTCCTTTTTGCCTCTTTATTAAATGGGAAATATTATTTATTTTTTCAAGACTTTTATTATTTATTTTTAATTTTATTGAATCACTGTGAGATGGTTACAAGCTTTCACGTTTGGGTTACAATCACACAATGATCAAACACCCACCCCTCCACCAGTGCACATTCCCCCCCACCAATATCCCCAGTATACCCCCCCTTCCCGACCCTCCCCCTGCCTCTATGGCAGACAATTTTGAATGGGAAATATTATTTTAAGTGTGTTTTATGGCACTTTCTCTCTTTAACACTTTCTAGCTTTGGAAAAGTGTTATATTGGAGAAGAAATTAATACAAAGTAGTTGCTCTTTTTTTTAAGAAATTAGCTTTTAATATATTCATCATATAGTTTATACATTTAAAATTTAAGGTCTAAAATATAAAACTGAAATTTATAAAATCATGTTTTTTTACAAACAGTAAACAAAATAATTTGCTTTTAATAGCCAAATTATGTATAAAGCATACCAAAAACATGAGTTTAAATACCATTTCTGTGAAGAGAATGAAATCATTTATTCTCACTGTTATAAATAAGACTGTGGTAAAGTCCTATGAAGGGGTTCCCTTGCATATTTTAAATATAAATGTATATTTTTATAAGTGAAGTGCCTATTTTGTCATTTATGTGTGAGAAGAACTTAGGAAATTGCTCTATAGATGCTCTTTTTTGGCAGGGCAAGGTCATCTCACATTTGTAATTGTCTTTTCTTGTCATGGTGCACCTATTAAATATATGGCACCGTGAAATGATACCAGTCTTGTTCTCCAGAGGCTAATTCCCTGGAAGGTACTGAGAAAGCCAATTTCCTTGCATCTCATTATTCAGGTGGTTGGTGTATCTCCTTTCACTTGTTGTAGAAATATGTGCCTTTTTTTTTAATGTGTCCCTATTGAGTCATAACTGTCTTGGGGTTAGGTTTATATCACAGCAAAATCAGAATTGTAACATTTAAGTTAAAAAAATAATAAAGTTTAAAACCAGGTGTTAAAACTCCTGATTTTTATTATCAGTCAAAATATTTTTCTCCCCACCACTGAGTTCCCCAAATGATTAGTTATAAAAGTTTTGATGCTGGGTAGGTATGTGATGATACGTAAGAAAAACATCTTGACTCACAAATGAATCTCGGAAAAGAGACACAGGCTGCAGAGATGTCTCCAGACAACGCACCAGGTTGAGCTTCATTTCCAGGGTACCTCAGATGGGAGTAGGTGAGCCCAACACCAGCCCCAGTAGAGCCCCGGCAGCCGAAAATCTCCAAAACCCAACCTGCCACGCTCACTGCCGAGCTCCACAGGTTGGGGACAAGCCCTTCACACATAAGAATAAATCTGCTGAAAAATTCAGGTATGCAGGTTTTGTGACCAAAGTCTCCAGGCTCTCACAGAGTTGGGAATGGACAACCTCCCCAAATTTCCCTGTCTTTCCTGGAGCCTGGTAGTTATGCCCACAAACTGCCTCAGGCTCCACATAAGCTCATTAACGGCCATGATCCAGAGACTCATAAATGAATCTTGGAAGAGAGTCACAAGCTAAAGAGATGCTTCTGAATCCTAAAGTCATTTCCAGTTGTATCACCCTATTTAAAATTTTCGGGTCCCTGAAATGGGAGGACACATTTGCAACCATGCAGAATTTCATACTCTATTCCACTGATGTACCAAGAGTAGCATACCACATTTAATGGGTTAAGGTAGAAGGCAATGAATATCCATCCAAAAATAAATAAATAAATATTAGCACACAAGGCTCCACATGTAACAACATATTAGTAATCTCTTATACAAGGGCTTGATGATCCTAGGATGAGATACAACAATCTTTACACATTTTCTTCTAAGGAAACTTTTTTGGATCATTTTTAATGCATTATTCACAACAAACCATATAAAATAAATTATTTAGGACCTGCCTTGGGGGCAGGCTTGGATAGTGGTGATAAAATCCTAAATAATGGTGGTGGGAAGGTATATTGGTGGTGGGATTGGTGTTGGAATATTTAATGTAATTAATTATTGTGGGAAAAAAAGAAAAATATCTTAATTTTTTTTCTATTCTGATAGTTAATATTTGTGCAGCAAAATATTCCATATAATTCCCAGTAATACAAAATGGCTTTTGTGGGGAGAGGGCTAGGGGAGCAGGGAGGAGGTACACCCAACAGTGCTCAGGATCATTTCTTGCAGTGCTGGGGAGGCCATAAATGCTGGGGATTCAAACCTGTGTTGACAGCTGAAAGCAAGTGCCTTCATTCTTGCACTATCTCTCGGCTCCACCAAAAACAGTTCTTCTTGCGAGATGATGCCAAGGACTGTACCACTATTATGTTCTCTTGCAGCTTTTGTTCTGTAATATAATAGTAATAATATATTTTAAAACCACCTAATAGCATCTTGTTGCCTCCCTGGACCGCAAAGCTTGCAACCACATCTGGATATAATAACGTCGGGCCAGCTGGTGCTCTTAGCCCTCTGTCCAACTGTGGGTTTGGGAAAAGTGACTTATTGTTTCTCTCTATCCACTTGTCTGCTCGCGTCATGTTTCCTTTCAAAGTGCTCAAGGAAGACCGAGTAAGGCAATCAGATTTGCATAATGGAAATAAGGGGACATATTGTCTTGATGAGAATTTCTTGTGGCTCACCTCCCCAGGGGGAAATGCCCTTAAAAACTACCATCTGATGTCCCAGCCCTGAAGCACTTCACACATAGGGTGTTAATTTCTGAGTGAATAAATAACGCAACTGCCGCACGCAGAGCTGTGCCCTAAAGGAGCCCCGGATGTAAAGGCAGCAGGAGGCAGAGCTGGACCCTCATCTGCAACCTGTCACACCCTTCACTGCCTGTCTGATGATGATTTCTACTTTGCACATGTGCGCTTGAAAGGCCTTTTCTAGCAAGCTGGGGAGAGGGTTCCAACGAGAGACCTGGGCTCTGGGGTCTTGGGTAAACCCTTAGTGGCCTAGAGCAGAGTCTCAAGATAGACTCCCTGGTCCTAGTCCAAGCTCTCCACTTGTAAGAAATCTGGCCTTGGTCAAGCTGTTCTCTCTAGCACTTGCTAAGGACTCAGCAGAAGAGCAAGTGGAGAGCATTTAGAGATGCCTCTGGAAGAGGGAGAACCCAGACACAGGACCCATTAGTATTGGCAATGGCAATGTGCAGGAGTTCAATTCAAAACAGGTCTTGTGTATTTTTAAAGCTCTGAACACATTCAATATAGAGAAATGTCTGAGGCTGGGTGCTAGCTCAGGTATCGGGGGCACATGCCTTGCATCAAAAGCCCCAAGATGGATCCCTTGGCATCGTATGGTCCACCTCTCAGCACTGCTGGACATGGTCCTGCTGGTCCCCAGCACTACCAGATCAAAGTGGACTCAAGTATTGAACTCTGTGGCCAATTGACTTGGTACTGAGAATGACCCTTAGACCCCCTGAGCACTACTTGGGAGGCTCTGAAAAATAAAATAAAATAAGGAAATGTCACAGCACACATGTCAGAAATATCGAGTTATAAGATTATGTCATGTTTTAAATACTCATATTGATACCGATATTTCTATGTCATGTCTTTACATCAAAATCTTTTGGTTAATGCTTTTAACCAAAAATATAATGCAGTGTATTTTTTATAGCATGCATAGTTGCTGCAGGGTAGAGTTCATTCTAGATTAGAGTCTAGTAAAATAGCAATTTGTGAACTTGTCTTCAGTATCTGTTTTAGACTTTTTTAAATAACCGAGAAATCCCCAAAGTGCTTATTTTTGTATTTTATTTATCTTGTTTATTAGAAATTAAACCTGATATTATATGTTATATAACATATTAACATTCCATATTCCCACAGTAACATTGACATGGTAATTAATATATATTTATTTAAAATGATATTTTCAAAGGTAGACTGGAAGTAACAGAAGGATATGAGGTAGATGGTCTTATGCACATTGGTGGTGGTGAGGTGAGGGGTCCACATACACCCAAACTATAAATTCAACACTCTTGTGAACTTATGACCTAAACTACAATAATTAAAAAACAAGACAAAACAGTGGTGACTGCATGGTGGATTGCATTACCATCAACGAGGGTACTTCGATGGCAATGTTATAATTTTGTTCATCAGAACTAAAACCTTTAACACTATTGTAACTATATTATCTAAACTATAATAAAATTTTTAATTGCATTTTTAAACCACACCAATACATCAATACATAAAAAATGCACACACATTTTTTAAATAAATTTTATTGGATCACCATGAGATACAGTTACAAACTTTCATGATTATGTTTCAGTCATACAATGATCGAGCACTCATCCCTCAACCAGTGTACATTTTCCACCACTGTTGTTCCCAATGTCCAACCACCCCCATCCCATCCCACCATCTGCCTCTGTGGCAGGTACGTTCCTTCTTACTCTGTCTCTAATTTGGGGCATTATGATTTGCATTATGATTTGCACACATGAAGGTACTGGCAGAGGGACAAAGCCACACGGGTTCTGGGGCCGAGATCTCCAAGCCTACTCGGATTGGGGCCGAGCATCCTCCACCCAGATCCTCCAAATTCCAGTAGGCAGGGGTCACACCCAACAACTGGCCCCCTGGCGCCGTGTAATCCCATCAACGGCCAAGACTCAGAGACTATAAAAACCGAATGTAGCCTGCCCACACGGCAGAGTCTGGCAAACTCCCCGGGGCGTACCCAATATGCCAAATACCAGTAACAATGATGGGTCTCATTCTCCTAAAGAGCCTTGAATATAATCTCAGGGCTAGGATGAAGGAGATGTTACTGGGGCCTGCTCGAGGCAATTGACGAATAACAGGATGATTTGTGATTTGTGATTGTGATTTGCAATATAGATACTAAGAGGCCATCATGTTTGGTCCTTAGTCTACTTTCCGCACACATCTCCCATCCCAAGCGACCTCTTCAATCATCAGTTACTTAGTGGACCATCTAAGTAAATGATGGAGCATCTTGTCCATTCCAACTGACTTTTCCCCTAGCACGTAGGGCCGGCTTCCAAACCATGGCATGATCCTCCTGGCCTTTACCTCTACTGTTCTTAGGTGTTAGTCTCATATTATGCTACTTTATATTCCACAAATGTGTGCAGTCATTCTATGTCTGTCCCGCTCTTTCTGACTAATTTCACTTAGCATAATACTCTCCGTGTCCATCCACTTATATGCAAATTTCCTGATTTCATCTCTTCTAATAACTGCATAGCATTCTGTTGTGTAGATGTATCAAAGTTTCTTTAACCAGTCATCTGTTCTCGGGCACTCGGGTTTTTTCCAGATTCTGGCTTTTGTGAACAGTACTGCAATAAACATACAAGTGCAGATTTCATTTTCAGTGTGTTTTTTGTTTGTTTGTTTACATCTCAAGGATATATTACCAGGAGCACACACAGTTTTTAAAAGAAAAAAATTCTGTTCTTTATTAATTTCACATTCAGTGACCAATGAGCAGAGCATAATCATCTTAACATCATGGGAGAGAAGGTTGGTATCATTTGAAGGAATCATCTTCCTAAACTTCAGTGTTCTCATTTACAAGCAAATGAGAGATTTGGACAAAATGACCCCAAGAACCCTTTTGGTGTGAGATGCTTTCCTTCCCACTGAGGATGGAAAGACTGCCATTAAAAACAAGAAAGAATCTGCTTTCTGTGTCTAGTTACTATAGATCTAAGAATCTCTTACTACATAAAATTTCATATTGTAAAATCCCAAGGCCCATACATTTTATTTTGGTTTCATGTTCTTCACTTTTTCTTCTTGTTTTAAAATTTTTATTGGCATAAGGTTGTTTATACTAATTGATTACATTCAATATTTCAACATCAAGCCCACCACCATTATTTAGAATTTTCCCACCACCGACTGACTGGTGTCAAAATATCAAATGTAACCAAAGAAGAGAGAGAATATGGGGGGAATTGTCTGCCACACAGGCAGGGGAAGGGTTGGAATAAGGTTGGGGTGAGGGTATACTGAGGATTTTGGTGGTAGAAAATGTGCACTGGTGAAAGGATGAGTGTTTAATGATTGTATGACCAAAGTTCAAACATGAAAGCTTTGTAACTGTATCTCACGGTGAATCAATAAGGGGGGGGGATAATAATAAAATAATAGATAAAATTAACATTCTGAATTTAAAAAAGGAATGTGGAGTTCATGCCCAATTCAATCAGCGTAATCAATGACTGAATAAATAACTGAATAAAAATGTCTACATAAAAAAAAGAGGAAGAATTTTCCCACCACCTTTCAAGCCTACCTGCAAGGGGCAGATGCTAGATAATTTATTTTCAGTTGCTTATTAAGAATATCACGAGAGGTGGTGCGCTTCTGGAATTTTAAAATTGTAAACGGTTGGGGTCCAGAGACATCTATATAGAGAGTTAATCCGTTTTGGGATTCATTTGGGAGTCTCTGGATCAAGGCCATAGATGGCATGCCAGGAGGCAGATCCTGGGCGTGACAGCCAGGACCCCAAGCAGGTGGGGAATGGGGAAGGGACAGCCCATCTCCACTGCCGCAATATGGCCCAGAGTCTTAATCCCAGATCCCAAGTACCTAGGTTTTTCTTCTGGAAGCATGTGGCCACTGGGGTTTCATCTGGAGTGGGCGGAGAGGGCACACCCCCTCCATCTGAGGTGCACTGGTGGAATTGGCTCGGTACAGGGTATGGAGAGATCTCCAGTGAGCTGCTGTCTTCTGGGATTCAATGCTGAGTCTCAGGTTCAAGGCTGTTAATGCGCTGAGATGGCACCAGAGGCAGTTCATGGAAGGCCCATACGTTTGCAGAATTGCTAAAGTCATCTTACCCAACCCCCCTGGCATGGCAAGGTGACTCTGATCAAGCTTCGGTAATCCAGTGGTACTAGATTTCCTTGGCTCTGTGGAAATCATGGAATCTTGTAAAACTTGACTGAACAGAGGAAAGGGCGTGCAGATTATTCCTGTCAGTCACAGAAGGGAGATTGTATCACAAGTCATTTAGAAAATGGTTTTTAAGTGTTTCTTTAAAATTGTGTTTAAGTACTTAGCCTCCAAAGTTAGAAGTAGCTAGAATCCAAAATGACAAGCATAGTTAAGATCTGAATATAGGCCTCATAATCCACAAAACCAGGATGTGTACCAATTCTGCTACTTACAGGGCTTTGGAGGCGCTGTTTACATTTCTTAACCTCAGTCTCCTTATTTCTAAAGTAGACCTAGAATATCTTCTTTTGAGATGGACTGAGAAAGATATTATCATGTAGTTCCAAATGCTCATTCATCCTTTGCTAAGTTTCTCCATCTGTAAAATGAACTATACCTCCTCACACTTGTGGCAGGACTTAACCAACACAAGTTCGGACACAGAGTTCAATCAACAATCATTTTCATTACTACTCTTACTTACACAAGAACTCTGAGTCTGTTGTGCTATTGTGCCAAACAAAAGATGGTTAGTTTAAAAAAGAAATATATATATATATAATAAAAGGCTTGAGCGATAGTACAGCAGGTAGGGAATTTGCCTTGCATGCGGCTGACCTGGGTTTGATCCCCAGCATCCCATATGGTCCCCTGAGCACCGCCAGGAGTAATTCCTGAGTGCAGAGCCAGGAGTAACCCCTGTGCATCCTCGAGTGTGACCGAAAAAGAAAATAAAAATAAAGTAAAATGAAAGGCCTTTTGCTTTATAATAAAATAAAGCAAACACAGCTTGGTTTGCTTTGAGAGAGAAATCTGCAAATAGGTTGAGAAGTTAGGTCCCACCTGCTAAAGGCAAGTGGAACTCTCTGTGCTAAAGTCTTGGCCATCTCTTCACAGGGGTCACACTGTTGTTGAAGCCCACCTGTGTTGGCTGTAGTGTTCACCAGGGGTAGAACTTCCTGACTGTGGCCACACTCCCTTTGTGATGGTTATACACACATGGCTGCAGTGCTGCCAGAAGTCACGCACTGGGCATCACAGACTGCAGAGCTGCATGAGTCCCTCCTGGCGCCAGTGGGGACCTGGCTGTGTGACTGTACACTTGCAAGTCAGGTGCCCTGAGCCATTGCTCTCTTCATCCAGGTCCAGATCATTTCCTAAAGTGAATGAGCCTCCTGCTTTACTTCTCACAACGACAAGAAAACATACCAGCGTATGTTACTTACAAATGAAATAGGACTTTGGCTATTAAAGTAACTACTTAGGAGCATGACATCATAAAATTACCATCTCAGCTTAAGCATCGTTGTGCCAAGCAGAATCAATCATGTTTGCAGTGAGATGCATTAGATGCACTAGATGTATTAGACCACCTACTGGATAGTTAGTTTTTATCAAGGAGTTTTATTGTGCCAGGAAATCACATGCTGAAGATGAAGGGGAAAGTTCCTCTGCTTGATGGCTGGGATGGCGTGTACTAGGAAGACTGAATTGTTTTTTATTCTCTAAGCTGTATCCACTTTGAACTAGGTTTGAGTTGGGCTCAGTTGCTGATCGTCTCTGCTTGCCCTTTGCCTGCTTAACCCCAGTATGAATAGCTATATTTAAAGTTTCTAAAGGGATATGAGGAATTAATGTCTTTACTTGATATATTTGAATGGGGGGGGTCTCCCATACATTGCTCCGGAGGGGACCAAGGGCCACTCCCAATGATATCTGGCCAACCCGAGGTTCCCCTCAGCAATACTCAGCAGCTCCCAGAGCTATGCTGGTTATGCTCAGAGGGACATTGGTGCCTGATTGAGGTGAGTCCCAAACAAAGTTGGGTCCTTGTGCATACAAGACATGCACCCTTGCCCCTGAGCACCCATAAGCTCATGCCCTGATTTCTTTTTCATTTTGTTTTCCTCCTTTTCCCAATTCACCTTCATTATTCCTCTTCCTCCCTTCAGTTTCACCACGCTCATCACTGTGCTCCACTAGATCCAAGAATCTAAAAGTGAAGGTGATGAAGAGTATAGACACATACATTATCGTTGCTTCAAATGGGTCCTTTCCTAGAGACACAATTAGATAGAAATGGGAATTTGCTATAGAAAGTCTGGTCTCCAGGGGCAGCCCCAGAGATTCAGGCATCTGTCACTATTCACAGTGCATTTCATGGATGGTTCTCTGGTTTGCTGGAATGCTATCCATGTTGGATGCAAGTCCCCTGTGGTGGATGAAACAGAATCAGCACTTTCCTACAGATTAAAAACCTACTATTGGCGCCTTCCATTTTGGAATCTCCTGCATCCCTACCCAGGGTGTGTCAGTCCTTTCTCTTATTTTATAAGATCCCCTCTCCTCTCTTCCTCTCTCTCCTACTTCCTAAAATAAACTATTTTATGTCCCCTGCCCCTGTCCAAAGGGGAAATAAAGAAAGAAAAATCTGCTACTTGTCTGTGTCTTAAACCCAGGCTCTGTCACTCCTTTGCAGGCAAGAACATCCACTTCAAGGATGGGGTCCAGGGCTATTCTATGGCCGGGAGCTACAAGAAGAGAACTGACTGTGAGAATGGACATCCCCTGGGCCCTCACCTGGGGTCACCACAGTGATTTAGTCTGGGCCCACCGGCGGTATTTCAGTGCAGCATAGCTGTAAAAATACAAGGCCCCATTTGTGAAATACAAGCCACACATTGTTATTTTTCAGGGCCTGTCAGTATAAGAAATGTGACTGTTTGCCTTCCCTGTGACCTGACACAAACTTCAGGGGTGTATTGCGGAGTAGCAGGACACCCTGGAAAATGTTGCTTTTGGAAAGGGACCTTGAAGGCTAACAGAAAAAATATGGCATCAGGATTAGGTGAAGACACTAACGTTTTCCTGGGGTGGGTGGGCCTGTTCACCAACCCTGCCTTCTCTCAGGGCTGGGACAGGAGTGAGTCACATTCAGAGTCTGAGCAGGCAGAGAGACCGGGGCCGGGAGGCTGTTTTACTGTAGCTGGGAGAGAGGCCAGTCACTTGGCCCCCAGTCAAACCCCCAGAGCACTAGGGAGAAGCACAAAAATGCTGTGCCCAGATTTACCCCAAATAACCAGTTGGCATTGGACTTGTTGGGGGTATAATAGAATGGGCCGGGGGAGAGGGGCAGGGAGTGGCCACAGATTGGTAACAACTGACTGAGTACATGCTCTTCAAGCCAGAGGCCTGGGTTCAAACCCTAGCATCACGTGGTCACCTAAGCCCCTCCAGGAGCAGTCCCTGAGCATCACTGGGTGTGAGCCCCCCTCAAAAACCAAACAAACAAACAACATCGGGCAAGAGAGCTGGTACATGGGGTTTGCCTAACAGCGGCTGACCCCTATTTTTTTTTTTGAGGAGGAGTCTTTTTTTGGGTCACACCCTGCAATGCTCAAGGGTAACTCCTAGCTCTGCATTCAGGAATTACTCCTGGCGGTGCTTGGAGAACCTTGTGGGATGCTGGCAATTGAACCCGGGTGGGCTGCGTGTAAGGCAAACCCCTACCCGCTATACTATCACTCTGGCCTCCAGCTGGCCCCTATTTCATCCCCAGCATCATGTATGTTTCCCCTGAGCCGGATGTGCCCCCCCCAAAAAATAAAACCTTAAAACGTTTATTTTGGGTGGTTGCTGGACCATGGGTCTTAAGATCCTCATGAGTGATAAGTCCTAGTGTTCTGTGTCTCTGTCTGTCTCTGCCTCTCCTGTCTTTCCCTCCATCTCCCCCTTTCTCTCTTCCCCTATTCTCTGTCTGTCTGTCTGTCTGTCTGTCTGTCTGTCTCTCTCTCTCTCTCTCTCTCTTCTGTCCTTTCCATCTCTCTCCTTTCTCTCTTCTTGCCCATCGTTCCCGCATGGCCACATCCTCAGACTCGTGACCCATGGGTTCCACGTGGGGTTGTTTTATCCTAGTAGCCACGGGGGTGATCCCTGGCAGCACATCACCTGCCACCTCTGGTGTGAGTTTGTGATGGACTATTTTGAGGCTGCTTCCTGCCCCTCTGGGGCGCCCAGCCAGGGTATCCTTCGTCACACGCTGCCCACTGCTGTGCGTTCTGAGTGGCTTTCTGGGGCATGTTGTGGTGCAGCCCCATGGCCCCAATGCCAAGCATCCTCCTTCTTGCCTTTCATTTTCCCTCTTTACAAAATGCTCACTTGTGTGCATATTTGGACTTTATACTGGGCACTGTGTCACTGCCCCACCCGGAGGACCAGGCGGCTCCTGAACACCTCAGAGGCAGGTGAAAGGTGAGCTCAGGGGTGTTTGAGTTCGAAAAGTAAGGACTTTGTGCTCCTGATCTTCTCTCTTAACCCCTTTTCCCTTCTGGTTCATGGAGTCAAATGGGTACTGAGGGGCTGGAGCGATAGCACAGAGGGTAGGGCGTTTGCCTTGCACAGGGCCGACCCGGGTTCGATTCCCAGCATCCCATACGGTCCCCTGAGCACCGCCAGGGGTAATTCCTGAACGCAGAGCCAGGAGTGACCCCTGTGCATTGACGGGTGTGACCCAAAAAGCAAAAAAAAAAAATGGGTACCGAGACCCGGCTGGGCCCAGGCGCTAGGACACCTGAGCGGAAGTGTGGCATGAGCCGGCAGCTCGCATTCTGCCCATCGCGGAGGAAGGGAAAGAATCAGAGAACCTAGAGGTGAGCTTGAGCTACTAGGGGGAAGGACAAGAAACAGTGGGTGCACGCGCCCTGGACAGGAGGAAATCTCCACACTGAAGGAACCCTCATTAGGGGTATGGGGACCAGAGAGGAGATCTAGTGATCCAGTCTGCTGAGTGCTGGTGGCTCCTAAGGATCTTGGCTTTATTACAAAATCTATGTAAAGCCCTTGAAAGGTTTCGTTTCTTCTTTCTTTTCCCCCATTGTACAACTTTTTTTTAAAAATTAATTTTAATTGTAGTTTAGGTAGGCATGTTTACAATAGTGTTAATGTTTGTGGTTTTGATGTAACAATTCACTTTGAAATCTTTTTTATTTTTTTAAGAAGCAGACCAATGAGATCTCTTTTACATTTAAAAAGTAATTATATTCCCAGTTATGCTTTTTTGTTTCTTTTGTTTTGTTTGGGGGTCACGCCCAATGGTGCTCAGGGCTTACTCCTTTCTGACTCCATGCTCAGGGATCACTTCTGGTGAGGCTTTGGGAATCATAGGTGATGCTGGGGATAGAACCCAGGTCGGGTGTGTGTAGTGCAAATGCCCTATCTGCTGTACTATCTCTCTGTTCTTGTACTTTTATTTAAAAGGGCAGCAAAGGGTATCTGCTGCTGAGTATGCAGACTCGCAAGTTGTAGGAAAATGAGCTCTAACAGCAGACAGTTCATACATTGATCACCTCATCTCATTGCTAACATGTCCGAGTCTTCTCCATCATCTTTCTTTTCTAAGGTGCATCGTGGACTTTCAGAGCTTCCTTACCTTTGATGGAGCTGTAAGGGGAAGCACTCCCCAGAACTGATTATAAAATCCCTACTTTCCCTTATTTATTTATTTATTTATTTATTTATTTATTTATTATTGAATCAGTGTGAGATCAGCCTTACAAAGCTGTTCATGATTTGATTTCAGTCATACAGCATTCCAACACCCATCCCTCCACCAGTGTACATTTCTCTGCACCAGTGTCCCCAGACTGTTCCCTCCCATCACCCCCCCACCCCCCACCCCCTGCCTGCCCCTATGGCAGGCGTTCCCCCTCCCCTTTAGGCATTGTGGTTTGCAGTATTGATATTGAAAGGTTATCAAGAATATCCCTTACCTACTTTTAACCCTCAGGTCTTGTCCAGCATGATCATTCCTAGGTATTATTGTCATAACAGTCTCTTCTTTCTCTTAGCCCCACACACACTTGTGGTTAATTTCAACTACTGACCAGTCCTCCTAACCCCAGTTTTCCCTGGCCTGGCCATGGATATTATTCTTCTACTATATATATTTTTATATGCCACAAATGAATACAGTCATTCTATATTTTTCCCTTTCCTTCTGGCTCATTTCACTCAGCATGATACTCTCAATACCCATCCATTTATAGTCAGATTTCATGACTTCATTTTTCCTGACAGCTGCATAGTATTCCGTTGTGTAGATGTGCCATAGTTTCTTTATCCATTCATCTGTTCTCAGGCACTCACGTTGTTTCCAGATTCTGACTATGGTGAATAGTGAATGAACATAGGAACATATGCAACGAACATATGCAATGAACATAGGAGTGCAGATGGTGTTTCTGCTGTGTGTTTTGGGGCCTTCAGGATATATTCCCAGAAGTGGTATTGCTGGGTCATGTGGAAGCTCAATTTCAGTTTTTTGAGGAATGTCCATATTGTTTTTCAAAAATGCTGGACCACACAGCATTCCCACCAACAATGAAGGAGAATCTGTTTCTCCCCCTTATCTGCGCCAGCACTGGTTGCTTTTGTTCTTTTGGATGTGTGCCAGTCTCTGTGGGGTGAGACAATGTCTCATTGTTGTTTTGATCTGCATCTCCCTGATGATTAGTGATAAAGAGCATTTTTTCATGTGCCTTTTGGTCATTTGAATATCTTCTTTGAGAAAGTTTCTGTTCATTTCATCACCCTATTTCCTGATGGGGTTGGATTTTTTTTCTTGTAGAGTTCAACCAGTGTCTTGTGTATCCTTGTTATTAATCCCTCATTAGAAGGGTGAATATTCTTTCCCATTCTGTAAGCTTCTTTGTATCCTGGTCACTGTTTCTTTTGAGGTGCAGAAGCCCCATTTGTTTATCTTCGCTTCCACTTGCTTGGTCAGTACCTTTAGTTTCAATGTCATGGAGCTTTTGCCAATCTTTTCTTCAGTGTACCTCATGAATTCTGGTCTGATATCTTTAATCCATTTTGATCTTACTTTTGTACATGGTGTTAGGTAGAGATCTGAGCCCGTTATTTTTCATATAGCTGTCCAGTTTTGCCAGCAGCATTGGTTAAAGAGGCTTTCCTTGCTCCGCTTTATATTTCTTGCTCCCTTATCAAAGATGAGGGTGTGTGTCAGGATATGCAATGCTATTCCGTTGGTTTACAGATCTATCTTTGTTCCAATACCTACTTTTCCTTTTAATTGAAATCTTTACCCAGTGGTGAACCCCAGGAACCTGACTTCAGGCGGATGTCACTTCGAGGTATCCATCATTGGCTGCAGCATCATTAGCTACATTCAGTCCAGACTGAGAAGCAGTATGTGGTGACATAAGCAACTGTCTTCATCAGAGTAATCATAGTCATCATAGCCTCCATGGTTTAAAAAAAAATCAAGGCAATTGAATCTCATAAAGTAAATCTCTTACTCTTGTGCCAGGATGGTAGAGCGGCCCTCCTGTCTAGGGAAGCTCAGGGACCTGGAGCCTATCCCTGAGGGCTGTCATCATCAGGAAGTCTTTCGCTTCCAGCCTCACTGCTGTGGACAAAAGTTGTTCAGAGGTTGTGTGTGCCATTCAGTTCTTCTAAAAAGGACAAGTCTCCTAACAGCCATGTAGTTTTCCATTGTGTACATGTACCACAGTTTCTTTACCCACGCCCCTGCTCTTGGGCTCTTGGGTTGTTTCCAGATTCTGGCGATTGTGAACAATGCTGCAATGAACATAGGGGTACAGATGGCTTTTCTGCATTGTGTTTTGGAGTTACTAGGCTGTTAGGAAAAATTATGTCATGAAATTTGCTTAGATATGGACGAACATGGAGAGTATCATGCTGAGTAAAATCAGGCAGAGGGAGAGGGACAAATATAGAATGATTGCATTCATTTTCAGGATATAAAGATAAAACATAGTATGTGAATAATAGCCAAAGACAATAGAAACAAGGGCCAGGAGGATAGGTGCATGGTAGGAAGCTGGCCACCAAGTAGGGGAGGGAGGGCATTTGGGACAGAGAAGGGACCACTCTGACAATGGCAGTTGGAAATGATCACTCTGGACACGAACAGTACTTAAAGGAGGTAAAGCAAAATGCATGCTACCCTTTCAGTAACAGTATTCAGAAAAGTATTGCAAACCACAATGCCTAAAAGGAAAATAAGAGTGGGAGGGGAGGGGGCAGAGAGGGAGAGAGAACGAGAGACAGACACAGAGAGAGGGAGGAAGAGAGAGAGAGAAGGAGAGAGAGAGGGAGACAGAGAGAGAGAGAGAGAGAGAGAGAGAGAGAGAGACTGGTGGTGGGAAATGCACACTAATGAAGGGATGGGTTGGAACATTGTTGATTGCGACTGTCCAGAACAACTTTGTAACTGTGTGTCTCAAGCTGATTCAATTAAAAAAAAAAAAGCACAGGGACAAGTCTCACTTCTGTACAAGTTCTGTTGTGCTCCCAGAACCCAGCCAGATGGGAAGCTGCTACTTTTTTCCTAAGTGCCCTGAGGTGGGCTGGAGAGATAACACAGTGGGTAGGGCATTTGCCTTGCACACGGTTGACCTGGCCAACCTGAGTTCAATTCCTCCGCCCCTCTTGGGCGCATGGCAAAGCCTGGCAATACCTGGCAAGCTCCCCATGAAGTATTCGATATGCCAAACACAGTAACAAGAAGTCTCACAATGTTACTGGGCCCACTCGAGCAAATCAATGAACAATGGGAGGACAGTGCTACAGTGCCCTGAGGTAAAGATCTAAGGCCCTGGTCTATCTGGTCTGTCTACCTCAATGGCTTAACCTGTGCTAAATCTGTGTCACTCTTTGTAAGCTCTATTTATTCATCCTTTCATTCACCAAGTACCCTAGACATCTGCCCTGTGCCAGATACCCAGACAACTTGAAAAATAGCACAAGAGTCATAGTGCTGGTCACAGCAAGGTTGTAGTGAAGGCAAGAGGGACAGAAATCAGAAACCATCACACAAGAGACTAATTACGGCCTTGTTATATGGTTCTGAGAGAACAAGCTGACCTTGTCAAGAAGAGTTCAGGGAGGGTCTCTCCGGGGAAGCAATAGTCAACTACCACCTGACAGATGACAGGAAATGGAGGGCAGAAGTGGGCAGCCTTCGGAGTGAGTCAGAAGGAGCACCAAGTGCTCAGGAAACTAAAGAAGGTTGAAATCTGAAGAGAATGGGAAGGCAGGAACAGGGTGGCCTTGTGGGCCATGAAAGAAAATCACGTGGAAGAAATCAGGTGATGGGGCTCCATTGAGGAGCGGGGTGGGCTACCTCTGTTTCGTAAAACACTGGCTCCAGTGAGAATGGATGGAAGCGGGGCCAGGGATGGTGCCGACCCTCGGTATCTGTGTGACTGTTTTGTCTTGGTTTCTGTTCTTTATAAGCCCCCTCCACTGAATGTAAGACCATCAGGCTCCCATTTTCAGTGGACAAGCTGTAATTTTCAGTTCCAGACAGAGAGATGGTATCTGTGTTAGTGGAGGAGAACAATCTAACCCCACTCTGAACTCTTTGTCATCTTGAAATATTCCTCATGGCCTCTCCTGTCTCCCTGCAGATAATCATGGCAGCTATTTAGCCAGACCCCTGCTGGCAGGGTTTGCTGCCACTTAATCCAGAGCTGGTGGAGGCAGCGATGTGGCTGCCTGTCTGCCATTTTGAAAACATCTAATCAACACCTCATTTGTCCAGCATTATTGAGGGATAAGCTGTCCCCCATTGCATCTTATTTTTCTCATCCAATATGCCAATGTGTGTGTATGTGTGTGTGTGTGTGTATACACACACAGAGGTATTTTTAAGTCTTTTTCTGATTGCTACAGTGAACACACAGGCTATCTTTCTTTTTAAAAGATGATTGCATTTGAGGTTTGGGGTTTTGTTTATGTGTTTGTTTCTGTTTTGTTGGTTGGGGTGAGCTATACCCAGTTTTGCTCATGACTTACTCCTGGCTCTGCACTCAGGGTGCACATCTGGTGGTGCCAGGGAATGATCCCCTACTGGCTGCATGTAAGACAAGTACTTTATCTGCTGAATTCTCTCAGGTTCCAGAAACAAGCAATATTATAGATAGAGTTTAAAAGGTTTGCCTTCACTAGTTTAACTCTACAAGAGAAAAACATCCAATCCCATCAGAAAATAGGGTGATGAAATTAACAGAAACTTTCTCAAATAAGAAATTCGAATCATCAAAAGACACATGAAAAAAATGCCCTACATCGCTCATCATCAGGGAAATATAGATCAAAACAACAATGAGATATCATCTCACACCACAGAGACTGTCCCACATCCAAAAGGACAAGAGCAACCAGTGCTGGCACAGATAAGGGGAGGAAGGGACTCTCCTTCATTGTTGGTGGGAATGCTGACTGGTCCAGCCTTTTTGGAAAACAGTATTGAAACTCCTCAAAAAACTAGAAATTGAGCTCCCATTTGGCCCAGCAATACCATGTCTGGGAATATACCCTGGAGGACAGAAAGCACATAGCCAAAACACCACCTGCATTCCTAAGTTCATTGCAGCACTATTCACCATAGCCAGAATCTGGAAACAACCTGAGTGCCCAAGAACAGATGAATGGATAAAGAAACTGAGGCACATCAACACAATGGAATACTACACAGCTGTTAGGAAAAATGAAGTAATGAAATTTGCTTATAAGTGGATGGACATTGATAGTATCATGCTGAGTGAAATGAGTCAGAAAGAGTGACAGATGTAGAATGGTTATTTTTTTTTAATGGTTTGCCTTGCAATATCAGAATGCTTTTCTAAACATTAGGAATAACTATTTTTCGGTGTAACTCATATTGGTGTCTTGTGTCTTATTGAATTCTGATTTATATGGAATACATATAAGTAGGTTTTGTCTTTCCTAGATTTTAATTTTCAGTATCATAAATCTGACAGTAGGATGCTCTTCCAAGTCCAAGACCTACAGAAGAGAATAAAGGAAGCAGGATAAGAAGTTGGTTCTTCCAGCAACCTTTCTCCTTTCTTTTCTGTCCCAACTCTCAGACATGTTCATATGTCAGTGGTATACTCAAATTAATCATGACATCTTGGTGAACTCCAGGTTCATTTTTTACAGATGTGGAAAGCATCAGAATATTGAAAGACTATGGCTGTGCCTCTTACCCTGCATTTGACAGAGATGACAAACTCAGTGCTTGTGTAGACCCAGACAGGAAGTGAAAAAGTGAAAAGGGGTCTTGAATGCTACTACGGGGACCGGCACACTTGCTGGGCTATAGATGACAGTGCCTATGTAGAAATGAGAACCCAGGTTTTCAGATATGTTTTTAAAGAGAAGCCTTGGGCTGCCCTCTAAAAATACATATCTTTAATAACGGGATCATTGAACCCAAGCAGTGATATATACTTTTAGATATGGATTGAGGACTGGATAGCATTTCTACTGCTGTGGCACATGAAGAATGAGAAAAATTCATGTAGCAGCTTCAACCAAGACTAGCTTTGTAAACCACATCATTATTAAGAACTAAAGGACCCAGAAGTCATGGAGAGTGCTCTCCAGCTTATCAGAGAAGAGTGTGTCTTTGACTATACTCGACCCATAAGACACAGCTGAGTATATTTGAAACACATTTTGACAGTCTGTTTGTCCCTTAGCTTGATTCAACAAAATGGGGATGTTTGTATTCTATTCTGTTATATTGAAAGAAGACCATTGTAGGAGTTGTAATAAGAAAGCTTGGAGGTAAAAATGATAGAAATGGAAGACTGGCAAGGCCTGGGAAATAGAGCCGTGTTACAGAACACTTGACAAATAAAACTCACATATGTTGGCAACACCAATTCTAAGTACTTTTATTACCATAGAGACAGTGGAGCAGTTTTTGAAGCAACCATTTGTGCATTTCTTTAAGAAATGCCACATCAAACCAGTCCTAAACCACATGTACAGAATGACCTTTTTCATTTTCAGGGCTAAGGCTTGTTCTCGTTGTTCCTGTCATCTTCACTCAATAAAGCTTTTACACAAGTTCTAATATAATCCAAAGTTCTGTATAGGGGTGTCCAAGTTATTCATTGAGTTATCTTATAGGGTATCTTATCTCATGGATGCTGTTCTGTAGTACACAGATGTTGTGGGTGAATTATATTGTGTTTAATATTGAATTGCACTGTATGTCATTAGAGCTACTTGACTTCACAGAAACCCATTAATTCTAGCAAATTATTTGCAATGATTGTAAACGTCTATTACGTGTAAAACATGCTCCTAGAATCCACCAGGTTCACCAATAACCTTATCATCATCAGTGAGAATGTCTCAAGCAACTGTAAAACTACTAAAGACAACATCAGATGCAGCAACACTAAAGATTCTAGAAATAAATAAATAAATAAATAAAAGCAAGTGCCATTGGGGATCCCACAGATGGTTGCACAAGTTCTTTTTAATTAGCGTATTATTGACTCAGTAATAGCTTCTTCTGAGAGATGTGTTGTTTTTTTTTTTTTTTTGCATTGCAGTCTACCCAGCTGGCATGGATCTGCTGCTTAAGGACCACAATAATAAAAGTCTTTATGAAAATACTCACAGCATGTGTCTACTAGCAGATTTATAGACTGAATAGTCCCTGTAGTCTTTCTTCCTCCCCTCCCAACCCCCATATTGTGGGAAATGAATAAACATCCCCAAACCAAATAATTATTTAGGTACAGCAAGGGTATTAGCTCATGTGTAAACAAAATTTAAAACCTCATTTCCAAACTAAGTTATTTCCATTCTGTAAAGACCCTTTACTGAATTCCATCGGTAAGGTATGAACCAGTGGGAAAGCACAATGGTCATTGGCAGTGCTGAAAGTTCCATGATGAAAGTACTCATAGGAGGCAGTAATAAGTATTCATTGGAAGAAGTTAATGGGGTTTGCAGGAAAAAATAGAAAACATAAGGGACAGAAAGATCTCTCATTGCACACGTTTTTAAAGATATTTTCAGCCAAAGTATTCAAAGTCTTTGTGTTAAATGGGGCTATATATTTTTTCCAATTTTTACAAAAGCAAGATTTCATAATGAAACATGATAGAATATCAAATATTTGTTTAATTATTGCCTTGCAATAAAGTTTGATTCAAAGGAACCCATCATACTTCAATGAAATTGAATGTCTATTTTCATGTGAATTGTTTATAAAGATACTTAAGATGATTTACTCCGTTCAATATTTCAGTAATTCTGAAAATAGATGGCATCAACATAGAAAAGGAAGAGCATAGTTCTAAGGGTATACATTCTAGAGAAGAAAATCTCGTCTTTACTTTTCTATAATCCACAATACTCTGAAGCCAGTGCCACTGAGCTTTGGTTTCCTGATCTGTCAAATAAGGAACAAAAGGCCTTTTTTACAAATTGTTTTGATGAAAGGAGATTGATGGGAAATGCGTGACTTACAGGAGGCACCAGTTAGGTCACAGCTATTCCTCTTGCTCTTGTGATCTAGCAGAAGTAGGAGAGAAGGCAGCTAGCCTGGCAAAAGACACACTAGAACATGAGGACAGCAAAGGGTTTGCTTAGGATCACTATTTAGAGACAGAAATCATCGAGGTGGCCGGCCAACTAGACAATTTGTATTAACAACATGCTAGAGAATTTTTTAAGTAAATTGGAGTCAGATTATATAGAGCCATGAAGGCTAGTCAGAGAAGGTCAAATTACAAACCATAAGCATGAGACAACTACTAGAAGATTACTAACAAAGTTGTTTAGCCTGATGAAATTGGTGTTGTAAGCCACTTTGGAGCTGTGGACTGCAAATGAGAAAGACCAGAACAAAGGGTGACAAAGAAAGGGAGGATGAACATTGATTGACCATCTGTAGCGTGTGTTTCCACTGTCTATGGTATATGACTGAAAGCCAGCCTCATTCCAAATGAGATTCCCACTGAAGAAGAATCAGTGCACTACTCTTCCTCTTTAATGAAGTGAAAAGCGAAAAAACAGAAGAGTTTCCTAAAGGAAAAGAAGGACGAGACGAAGGCACTCAAGCCGCCAGTTATTCTAGAATGAGAGAAAACGTACGGTGCTGAGAAGGCAATATCAGAATGCAAAATCTGAAAGAACGTCCCCCCCCCCCATGAATTAAGTACTATGCATATGTATATTTATTATCTCTATTTTTTTTCTGTTAACAACCTGATAATGTTTCCTACGACCATTTCATCCTTTTGTATTCAGACCACATAAGACTCACAAGGGAGAAGATTTAGAGATTTCAGATGTAAGGTAGGATTGCTGCATAAAATTCTCTATTCAAACCATTCTTATTAAAGCCAGATTGTGTTAAAGAAAGAAAGTCAGTCTGATTCCAAAACAAGCTTTCGGAATTTGAAACAAGCTTTTCTGTAAAAGCTTGAACATCTATAAGGAAATATACAGGAGACCAATTACCAATCTGAAAAGTTGTATCAAAAAAAACAGTGTCTTTATTGCTTAAGTATGGGCCAAGGAAAGGTGATTTCATTTTGGCCCTAATCTATAGGATAGCCTTCAGATGGCAAAGATCTGCCAGTCCCCAGGGCAAGGGTGGAGCGACCACAAGTACAGCTACAGAATTCTCTTATTGGATTCCAGGGAATGCCAGTGTGAAGAGCTCGGAATTTCAGAAAATGGGAACTTTTCTAAACTTGGATTCATTTCTCATTTCAGAAGTATCTCTTCAGCATGCTGTTCTTATTAAGGGAAATTCTGAGCACCATGTGACTCCCCAAGAGTTAATTTGTGTTTCAAATTAATTTTCAAAAAAAAAAAAAGATTATGCTTTAAAGCCCAACATGGGCCAACACTTTTAGAACATAATCTGTAGCACCACGGTTTTTATTTTCCCTGGATGTGCTCTTAATAAGAACGTCTATATCCTGGCTTCCATGGAAAGGGATTGTTCCAAGAAACTCTCCCTGAGCGGTATTTCCCAGGATGGGTTTGAACCGTGACATGATGGTCATGGTTGGGTTGTTGTTATGGTTGTCAGGGATTTTCTTACCTGCCTTGGCCAAGAGGAGTTCCTATAACTGATAGGTGGCTCGCACACAATTCAGTAATTTCTGTGAGGGGAAAAAAAGCTTCAGACTGAGAGAGCATTTGCGTAGTGTTTAAGAAGAGAGCAGTAAGAGATATTGCAGCAGGTCAGACACTTGCCTTGCATCCCGCCAACCCGGGTTCAAATCCCTGGCACTGCATATGGAGCACCAGCAGGGGTCGCTCCTGAGCAGAGAGCCAGGAATAGCTCCAGGACACTGCAGGGTGTACTCTAATCCTGAAGGTTTGGAGGCTTCCAACAGCTTACTCTTACATGCACCTGTGCACTGTCTTTTCATTGGTTCTTCATGTTGATTGGTTACATGAAACGTTCTCTTTAAACCTGGCAGGCAGTGCCGATTGGTAACACATACGTAGACTCCAGGGCACACTCTCAATCTTACTTTCAAATCTGCCTCTAAGATCTGAATCAAGTTTCCATTCCAAATTATTGCTAAGACCTATTTTTAAGCTCCTGCAGGAATTCGCTTAGATTCTGTGCTTATGAAAGAGGAAAAATGCATGCATATCTTTAGCTTAAGGCAGAAGATATTTCGTCTATATATTTCTGTACTATGAAAAAAGTATTTGTCTAAAAGTCTCTATATTTGTATAATGTATGTCACAGAAAATGAAAGTGTGTCACCACAGAACTGAGGCTGTAAGGGAGGGTAGGTAGAGGATGGGCAGGGGGCCATGGGGGAGCAGTACTAGCACTTTGGTGACAGGCATGATGTGGAAGCCCTAAAACATAACTATAGATGGTCTTGGAGAAAAGGCTTAAAAAGAACCAAATGAGTCTCCCAGAGAAGATGTTGGGATGTTAGAAAATTAGCCAGAGGGCCAGAGGGATAGTACAGCAGTTGAGGCACTTTCCTTGCACGTGGCCAGTCAGGGTTTGATCCCCAACACCCATATAGTCCCCCTAGCCTGGCAGGAGTGATGCCTGAGTGCAGAGGCAGGAGTAAGGCCTGAGCATTGCATTGGGTGTGGCAGAAAGGAAGGAAAGGGAGAAAGGGAGGATGGAAGGAGGAAGGCAGGGAGGGAGGGAGGAAGGAAGGAGGGAGGGAATGAAAGAGGGAGGGAGGGAGGGAGGGAGGGAGGGAGGGAGGGAGGGAGGGAGGGAGGGAGGGAGAACATAAGGAGGGAGGGAGAGAGGATGGAAGGAGGGAGGGAAGAAGGGAGGAAGGGATGGAAGGAGGAAGGGATGGAAGGAGGGAGGGAGGAAGGGAAGGAGGAAGGAAAGAAGAAAGGAGGAAGAAGGGAGGAAGAAGGGAGGGAAGGAGGAGGTAGGGAGGGAGAAGGAAGGAGGGAGGGAGGAAGGAAGGAAGGAAGGAAGGAAGGAAGGAAGGAAGGAAGGAAGGAAATTAGTAAAGGACATCAGTCCCAAAAAAGTATTTCCGGAGTCAGAGTGATAGGACAGCAATGACAGCACTTGCCTTGCAATGCAACTGATCCAGGTTCAGTCCCTGGCACCCCATATGGCCCCAGAGCCTAGGCGGGAGTGATCTCTGATACTGGCGTGATGGGGTTGAGATCTGAGATCTGAGGTCAGGAAAACTGTACACATGGAATTTTGATCATGGCTGATTGTAGAGTTGGGTGCTATGAATAACTTTGTAAATTACAGTACCTCAATAAAAAAATTTTTTAAGTACTTTAAATTTTTAATTCTCCAACTTCTCAGAAGCTCCCTCATACCGTTCAGGGGGTTATTTCTCTGTATTGTTTTTATTTTGTTTGGGGACCAGACCCACGGGTGCCTGCGAGCTGCTCCCTCCGCCCTCGGGCCCTGTGAGCTAGCTATTGGTGTCTCCTTTGCTCAGTGAAGTATGTACACACACACCTATTCAATAGCCAAACAGTTGCCATAAGCCTTCACTCTACTACTTGCTTTTCTCTCAGACAACCCCCCCCCACCCCCTTCACCTTTCCTGGGACAGAAACATTTTATTCCTTTATCAGGTAGCCTACAATAGACTTGGACCATTCTCTGCAAATGGACATTTACATGAAATATCACTAACTCACTTACTTTTTCGGGGGGGGGGGTGGTAACACTGGCAATGCACAGGGGTTACTCCTGGCTCTCTACTCAGGAATTACCCCTCACGGTGCTCAGGGGACCATATGGGATGCTGGGAATCGAACCTGGGTTGGCCACATGCAAGGCAAACGCCCTACCCGCTGTGCTATTGCTCCATCCCCCTCACTTTTTTTAATGTACAGAAGAACTTGGCATCTTGAAAAATGAAGTGCTGTAGGTTTTGATGAATGAGTGCGCACACTCCTAAAATCACCACCACAGTTAAGATACAAAACAGCTCCATCGCTCTCACCCTTACCCCATCTGCTCTCTGGATTGTCAGTTCCTTTCCCACCTCTCGTTGTTGGCAATCAGTGCTGATTTTCTGTTCGTTGATCTTGCCGTTTTTCCAATAGCATAAAATGAAACCATGCAGGATAAAGCCTTTTGAATATAGTGCTTTCATTTAGCACTAAGTTTCCCAAATTTATTTGACCTACTGTAAAAAAAACTATGCACGCAGAAGGTTGTGTGTTCGCGGGCTCTCTGGACGGCTCCGTCTCACCGCCCACGTTAGGTGTCCTAGAGCCGCTGTGTGTGGCCTGGATCGGGACGGTTTTTGGCCAGGGGCAGACGAAGGAAGAGACGAGGGCCAGACCGGTTGATCTTAGTAGCAGTTTATTACCAGGAAGTTTATCCCATAGAAGAAATTTATGTTATGGAGGGCCTAGGTTCTCTCAAGCACATGGTCCCCTTGCTAGTCTCTCCGTGGTCCATCTTGCAGCCCTGTTCTCTCTCTCTCTCTCTCTCTCTCTCTCTCTCTCTCTCTCTCTCTCTCTCTCTCTCTCTCTCTCTCTCTTACTCTCTCTTTCTCTCTCTCTCTCCCGAGCACCACCAGGAGTAGTTCCTGAGTGTAGAGCCAGGAGGAACCTCTGTGCATCGTCGGGTGTGACCCCCTCCCCCCATAAGGCAGGTAAATTACCAGAAATTAAGGAAGTTAACACAGCAATAAAAAGATTTAAAATAAATAAATAAATAAACTATCACTATTCCTGAGGCTATGCAGAAAGGACAGAACAGTGTTATCCTACAGCCTACTATCCCCTTTGCAGAAAAAAAAAAAAAAATTTTTTTTTTTACTCTGCATTTCCTGGAAATCTACTTATTGACATAAACAAACAGAAAGTTTCCTTGATTGCACCTGGCACTGCTTCTGCCCCTCATCATTGCACCGCCCCCACCAAGGGGCAGTATTGGCACTCTGGGAAGCACTGAGAACACAGATTTAGCATAAGGTGCTGAAATTCATGAATGTTGTGGCAATAGTTTGTTGTTGTTGTTGTTGTTGTTGTTGTTGTTGTTTTTATAGAATCAACTCCAGTAGTTTTTGTGCGGGGCGGAGGCTGGGACACAGGACAGAGTGTCCCAGTGATGCTGGACCCAGTGAGGGATGACTGAGGGGGCAGGGAAGGGGACAGAACTCAGGCATTGTCCAGGCTAGGTAGATGTTCTACCAATTATTCACTTTTATCATTGCATGTCCTCTTTCGTATTAAATTACTTGTTTATTGAAATGCCATGGGAGAACGGGTGAAGAGGTTCTTTGTTTTTTATGATCAAGGAACTGGAGAGATAAATCAAGGAGGTAAGTCACTTGCAAGTGGTAGACCCTAGTTTAGTCCCTGGCACTGTGTGGGATCCCTCAAGCACTGCTAGGAGTGATCCCTGGGCACAGAGCCAGGAATAGCATCTGGACCACTAGAGCTGACCAATTCCCTCCAAATTATAAATAAAGCCAGTACAAATATTCAAGGATAGGTTTATGAGTTAATACAAGCTTCCATTTCACTTGGGCAAATAAATGCTCTAGTGAGAGATTTCTGGGTCCCCCAGGGAATGAATAACACCTTTAACTTTATAGGAAATGGCCAGGTTGTTTCCAAAGTATCAGTAATGTTTTGCATTCTCACCAGCAGTGTGCGTAGGCACCACTTTTTATATTCCCACCAACACCTAGCATTGTCAGATTTTTAGCTTTTGATGGTTTTCATAGGTAGGCAGTAATATTTCATTTCAGTTGACATTTCTACAGTGACTAATGATGTTGGTATCTTTTTCTATGCTCATTTGCCATTCATACATCTTCAATTGTCAATATCTTTTCCCCCATTTTTTATTGGATTATATTCTTGAGTTTTGATAATTCTTTGTATTTTATTTCCCTTAGTTCCTGTAGTTTTTTGTATCTGCAGGTTCTTAATCAGATGTTATTTGGTCAATCTTCTTTCCAGACTATTTGTCTTGTCATTCTCATAACTGTGTATTTTACAGAATTTGATGATGCTCAGTTTATCATTTGTAGTAGATTGTGATTTTGGGGTCATATCTGAATCTTTGCCTTAGTTGAGACTTCAAAGATGGTCTGCTATGGTTTTCTTCTCCAAGTTTTATCTGTTTGCTCTTACATTCAGCAGTGTGATCCATTAATGGTTTTGATGTAAAGTACACGATACTAGCTAAGATTCTTTTATTTTATTTCATTTTATTTATTTTTATTTGGGGGCCACACCCAGTGGTACCAGCTCAAGGCTTTCTCCTGCCTAGCTTTGTGGTCAGGGATCACTCCTCGTGAGAATTGGGGACCATATAGGATGCTGGGTACTGAACTCTGGATATTGAACTCTGGTCAGCCACATGCAAGGTAAGCACCTTCTCCTCTGTACTACCCCTCAAGCCTTGAGGTTCTTTTAGTTTTTATGAATGCCCAATAGTTTCAGCACTACTTCCTGTAATATTATTCTTTCTCTACTGAAATGATATGGACACTTACCAAAATAAATTGATTATATGAGTGTGGGTATATTTCTGGACATTTTGGGGGAAGGGGCTGGGCTAGACCATGTGTGCTTGGGTTAGATGCTACTTTCAGCTTGTTACTCAGCACTTAGTTCAGGCATTGTGCATTTTCCAGGGACCTGAGGATTCCTGGTAAAACATGTGTCCCAGCCCTTAAAGCTATCTCCTTGTCCCTATTTCTAGAGACTATTCCAGAGTTACGGCTTTGAAAAGTTTACCATATGGTTGCTAAATTCATCCCAAGAAATGAAGCTACCAAACCCCTTTTAGACCAGACGTTTGTTTAAAACTTAATGAATTCAGAGTGAATGCATTTCATAGTTAAAACGTGGCCCATAAAACTTGCATTGTTTAAGGAAGGCAGGATTGGGCAGGGCAGAGAACAAAGTTAATGAAAAACAATGTGTGTGCCCTTTGGTTTAAGCATTTTGGTAGGGTTTTTCCAAAGATGAAATTTGGTGTTAAACTTTTACAGATTCTTCCTAATAGGGAAAGTGAAATTGCAAAAAGATCTCCCCTTATGTTCAAATACACACGGCCCTGTGTGTGCACATAAGCCACTCATCAAAAGGGAAAATTTATAGCTCAGAAAACATTAGATACTTGTGTCGGCCCAAAATAATTGAATTTTGAAAATACTAAAAAAGCTTGCCTTTTTCTTACATTGGAACAGTATTAGAAACTGCTAAATTGTATAAAATGTGTAAAATGCACATTTTTTTTATGACATGGTTCGGAAAATAACCTCCCTCTGACCTGTCTGTCATTCCCAGTTTGCCAGTTTACCACATGCTGGCCTCCCTCATCCTCATGGGCCCTGAAAACATTTCCTCAAGTGAATAAAGTCTGTGGCAGAGACATTGAGGGGAAAAACTCAGCCAATTTGGAAAGAGTCAGACAAGGGCTTTGCTTCTTATTTCACCTGTGAAATATTTTTATTCTGGGAAGATTTTTTTCTTCCTTCTAATTCTTCTTAAATCGCATTTTACTGACTTCTCATTGGTTAACAGTACTACCAGATTTGGGGAACACAGCTTCTCACCTCCCTAAGTCCCACCCCACCTACCACCCAACTTCCAGTGTCACTCTCCATACTACCAAAGTGGCCTCTGTTCATTTCTCTCAGCACCCCTTTCCCTTCCCTTTAAAAGTCACTGTGTTTTTCACAGACCCTAGGAGCTAATTTTGTTGTTTGTTTAGTTATTGTTCACATATAAGTGAAGCCATGCAGTAATTTTATTTCACTTCCTGACTCAATTAATACACTCACTGCCATCCAAGTAACCCCATCCATATAGTCCCAAAATACATGATTTTATCTTTTTTAAATGGCAAAATAGTATTCCACTGAGTACAAAGACCACACTTTCTTTTTTTTTTTTTCTTTTTGAGTTTCACCCAGCGATGCACAGGGCCTACTCCTGGCTCTGCACTCAGGAATTATCCATGGCGGTGCTCAGGGGACCATATGGGATTCTGGGAATCAAACCTGGGTCTGCCACGTGCAAGGCAAACACCCTACCCGCTGAGCTATGGCTCCAGCCCCGACCACGGTTTCTTTATCCTCTCATCAGCTGATAGGAATTTAGGTTGATCCCATAGTTGGAATGTTGTTTATAGTGCTGTAAATATAGGGTAAAAGTGTTCCTTTAAATTAGTATTTTCACATCCTTCAGATTAAATACCTGGGAATCATATTTCTGAATCATATGTCATTTCTGCGTTTATTGGTTTCTACTTTATTTAATCCCTCCTATTTTTCCCTTTCTTCCTACCACTTTGCTTTCTTTTCTCCCAGCCGTATGGAACTGGTAGCTTTGAACAATGTGAGGAAGGAAGGAGACACATGGGACATCCTCCCTCTGTCCTATTGTTGGGTTGGAGAAAGAGCACTCACCTGCGGAACATATGAGTAATACCGTATCAGGATTCACAAAGAATCATCCTGCAGAACCAAGTCTTACTAAGGTGTATATTATATGTTGAAACATTACTGTAGGGGCCAGACCCAACACTGAAAGAGCCCAGGGATGCACCCATCAGAGCTGGGCCCATGTGGGACTCGCCGACGCCGGCAGTGCGTGGGATCTCCCAACGCTGCATCCCATGGTGCTTGAGGAGGACTCCTGGCCCCAGGGATGAACTTCAGGGCCTCAAAACATCCCTACCCTTTTGCTCTCCCACCACATGATCTCCCTGACCTCCATATGGATGTATATATATGGACAGCGATATAGATTGCCAATGAAATAAATTAGTAGGAGACCTTTGTCTATCCTAACTTGCACCCAGAATAAACAGATGATATTCCTCTCATGTAGTTTTCTTAAAACTAACTAACTTGTAAGAGCACTGGTCTGTCCTAGAAAGGAAAAAAAATCTGAATTAGCACAAAATTGTGCATATGGTATTAAATCTATACACATCAATTTTTCATGCTCTTCTTTGAATCATGCCTAGATTTCCAGATAAAGAATTTAAAGAACTAAAAAAAAAAAAAAAAAAAGAAGAATTTAAAGAACTGCCAGAGTGACAAATACCGAGTATGTTGTTTTGTAAATGTCGGAGGGACCGCTCTAGTTACCAGTATGGGGTGAGTTAGCCCATTTTCCCCAGGTCACTGCATGCCAGAAGTGACAGGTTCTTTCCTGTGAGTAGCTGCATAAAGAGAGCTGTAAAAGAGACACATGTAGGTAGTGTCTAGGAAGGGCTCCTGAAGGAGACAGACATCTGTCCAGCTTGACTGGAAGAATGAAGAAAATGGGAGGCCGAGGGGGTATGTTTGTGGAGTGGTGGTGTTCAGGCCTTTCAGGCCAGCCTATCCCTGGACCTGGACAACGTGGCTCCACTAGGCACCCACCCTCTCACTGGCCAGTTTGGAATGTATGGAAGTGACAGTGCTGCAGCCAACCCTGCCAGGTCATCAGGCTGAGAGTCCAGGGCCATTTCAGAAGCATAAAACTGGCATTCTCTTTGGTCAGAAAAGTTCTTTTATAAGCTCACACTTTTACTAGGAGAGAAAATCTGGAAGAGGTTAGTAATCATTCTTGACTTTGGAATTTGTCATTGTCCTTTCCTTGCATTTCTTTTTTCTTCTTTTCTTAAAAAAAATAATGGTTTAAGTTGGAAAGTTTGCTTTTCATTAAGGTTCTTGTCATGCCCAGGACCACTCCCTGTTCCAGGGACCGTGATGAAGCAGTCACTGCTACTCTGGTGGCCTGCAAGTCATGGAGTGGTCCAGATTTGCAGGCGACCCGGCTGCCAGAATGATGGCCTAAAACTGATTACAAAATGACAAGTGTGATGGGAAACCAGTATGGATTTCTTTGGCTTCCGGGCTAGAGTTCCACATCCGTCCGTGGGATAGAACACAGTGTTATGTTCCATCCCACGGCGTCATGTCCTACAAAAGAGCTCCAGGGTCCCGTTGGCTCTGTCCTTTTTAACTGAATAATCATACTAAGACCCAGCTCTCCCCCACCCAAAGATTTGAAGAGAGCAAACCTCAGGAACTCAGAGACAACCAATATGATGCCACTCCTTTTCTTGCTCATAGGATGGGCCAACTTGCAAGATCCATCAGGTCACACTTGTACATTCTCTCCCCTGGCTGAACAGGGAACTGGGATTCATCACATCTATGAGCATCTTCACACCTGCTATCTTGCTCTGCTGAGGGAAGTTGGGAATGACAGGGAGAGAGGACTAGAGGTAACCAAAACTGGAAGAGACTAGTCTCAAACATGCTCAGCTCCAAGTCCAGTCTTGCTCACCTTACTTCCCACGCATAGCAACCCTGCAAAGCATCAGTGGCTCATCCACGGGACTGAACAGGGAACTCGTAGGTGGTTTTTTTAGGCCTGGGTAAGGCATCTGCTTCTCCAAAGAGTGTCTACTGATTGTATTCTCTACCAGGCATCGCGCTAGCTCAGTGCTAGTTACTGTCCTTGTGGCATGTGATTTAAGCCTCTAATTAGCAGTGGGTTCTGGGCAAGTTTTCCTTTTTTGTAAATGAAGGCCTTGGATTGGATGTCTTCAAAAGAACCTTTACAACTAGAATATTCTACTCCATAAAGCAAAGAGTACCCAGTGTTTCCGAGGGGAATGGAGGGGCAACTTAAGTTATGTAAGAAGTAGCTCTTAGTGCAACAGACGAATGAAGAATGAGGAGGTGTGTGTGGGGGGGGGGGTTGGGGAGGGTTGTTCGGGTGATGATAGTTTACCCTTTTGGAAATTTTCATGGAATTTTCCTCAGGAGGAGAAAAAAGAAAATGGAAAACTTGGGTAGTTCATGCCATTCATTCCAGTAGATGTTAGGAACTCAGTTAGTTTAGGTGCAGGAGGGATAGTATAGCAGGTAGGCATTTGCCTTGCACGCGATTGACCTGGATTCAATCCCGAGCATTTCATATGGTCCCCTGAGCTCAGGGGTAATTCCTGACTCTGCACTCGGGAGTAATTCCTGAGTGCAGAGTCAGGAATTACCCCTGAGCACTGACAGATGTGGCCGCCAATTACTTCTTCCCTGCTTAAAAAAAAAAAACAAACTCAGTTTAGTTTTTTTCGGTTTTGGGTCTTGTAGTATATCATCATTGTTTAAGTTTTTGTCCTCTAGCCACTAGTGCTCAGGCACCAATCCTGGCTCTGTGTTCAGGAGTTAACACTGGTGGTGCTCAGGGATTTATATGCTGTGCCAGGGATTCACACCAGGGTTGGACACGTGCGGGCAAGCACCTTAAGCTCTGTACTATCTCCCCAGCCCAGAACTCAATCCAATCTTATGTAAAAAAGATTTCTTCAACCTTTTAATCTATTTCAGTCTTTAAAATTTCCTTATGTGTCAGTTGATCATGTTTAATTTACAGAGGTATCTAACAGAGTATAGATTTTGATTGACTTTTATTTGAGCATGAAATCGATCAAATCAGAAATAGGACTCTAGTTACTGAGTGTTCTGTCTGCTGTGAGGCAGAGCTGCAGCCCAGGTGAGCTGAGAGGGGAGGAAGAAGAGATGGTTTTATCTTCAAGGAGCTCTGCATGGAGTTCCCCCTGCACGAGTGGGACCAGCTTTAGAAATATTCATGATGATGCCCTTGGATATCAGATATTACAGTAGAACATGCTTTGTTTTGTTTTGTGTTGGAGTCACACACCGGCAGTACTCAGGGTTTACACTTGGCTCTGTGGTCAAGGATCACTCCTAGAGGGTGGAAAGTAGTACCACATGGGGCGCCAGGAATCAGATCTCTGCTATTTGGCATGAGTTAAACTAAGAGTAACTTTATGTGTTAACAGAAATATTGCGTTGATTTTCTAACTGTTGTGAAATAGATATTTTCATTCATGCCTTTATTACAGGCTGGAGCGATAGCACAGCGAGTAGGGTGTTTGCCTTGTGTGCGGCTGACCCAGGTTCGATTCCTCCACCCCTCTGGAGAGCCCGGCAAGCTACCGAGAGTATCCTGCCCACACGGCAAAGCCTGGCAAGCTACCCATGATGTATTCTATATGCCAAACACAGTAACAGCAAGTCTCACAATTTGTTGAGACGTTACTGGTACCTGCTCGAGCAAATCGATGAACAACGGGAGGACAGTGCTACAGTGCTACAGTGCCTCTATTACAACAATGGGGGGGGTGTTGTTTGTTTGTTTTGGGGGGATTGTTGCTTTTGTTTGTGTTTGGTGTGTGTGTGCGTGTGTGTGTGTGTGTGTTTGGAGCACACCTGACAATGCTCCAGAGGTTACTCCTGGTTCTGCAATCAGGAATTACTGCTGGCAATGCTCGGGTGACCATACGGGATTCCAAGGAATCCAGGTTGGCCGCGTGCAAGCCAAGCATCTTACCCACTCGACTCTCACTCTGCTGTCCTGGAAATTTTGCTTTAGATAGCCAGTTTTCAAAACAGGACAAAGCAAAAGTTTATCAACCATGTATAGTATCCTAGCCTGCAAGTTATTTAGTTAACCATTTATTCATAATGGTTGGGGGGGGGGGTGGGAGGAAGGAGGATGCTGGGGATAGAACAAAACACTACACTTGCAATTGAGCTACACTTCTGACCTTTAAAATATCAATTTTTAAAAAAGAGATCAATTTTTTATTTTACTTTTTGGTGAGGGAGGGGTTTCAAAAGGTGCTCAGCTCCTGGCAGTTCTCAGCCAACCAGACAAGCAGTTCATTGCAAGGACCCAGAATGTGTTGTTGCTCAGGGTCTTTGGTACGGGAGAATCCTCCAGCCATACTGGTGGTACTTGAAGGGCCTCCAGGCTACACTTGATGGTGCTGGGAGACCTATGAGAGAGATCATCCTGTATCTATCCCTTTTCTTCTGACTAACTTCACTCAGCATGATATCCTCTACTTTCATCCATGTTATGGCCATTTGCATGATTTTCCTTTCTTACAGCTGCATAGTATTCCATTGTATTCTGTAGCATTCCAAGTACAACTTCTTGATCTGTCATTGAGCATTTGGGTTGTTTCTATGTCTTGGCTATTATACTAAGTGCTGTGATGAACATAAATGTGTATATATCTTTCTGAATTAATGATCTTGTGTTTGGGGATGAGCAGTTAGATGCTAAGAAGTGGTATTACATGGTCACGTGGGAATTCTTATCTTACCTTTTTTTGAGAAATTTCCATATTGCTTTCCAAAGAGGTTGAGTCAAATGACATTCCCAATGGTGAATGAGGATTCCTTTCTAACCACATCCCCAGAAACACTGGCTCTTTCCAGACTCTTTTGATAAATGCCATGCTCATTGGTTTCAAATGGCATCTCATTGTTGTTTTAATTTGAATTCCTCTGATAATGAGTGGTGATGAGAATTTTCATGTGTCGATTAGCCATCCGTTTATCTTCTTTGGTGTCTCTTCATCTCCTTTCCTTGTTTTGGGATGGGGTTGTTGGACTTTTGTTGTTGTTGTTGTTGAGCTTTGTGAGTGCTTTATAGATATTGATGATTTCCTCCCTGAAGTCTAGTTCTACATTTAGTCCTATGCATGCATGAGTCCATATGTTTATTGGGGCTTCAGTGAACAGAATTCTCTGGAAGATACAAGTATGCATGTGTATCACAAATGAAATCTATCGCCTATGTTGTACTAAAGAAGTTTTAACACATCTGTCTTTAGCTTCTTGGGTCATTTTGCAAAAAGCCTATAGAATCTCTGCTTAATCTATAGACTTACCCCATGCAAATCAGCCATTTGTTTGATTTGAAATAATTCTCACCCTCTAACTTAGAAGCAGGCATTGTGCCAATTACTAGAACTCAAGCAGTGAGTACAAATGTGAAAATCTCCAGTCACATCCAGCTTAACATCATAATTATTATTTTGCTATGATTACTTCATGTTGGGAAGGAAAAGTCAACTCTTTTCGCATTTATTTTTCTAGCTGACCAGTCAGTTTCTGAAGTATTATCTCATTTTGGTTTTGATCTCTAAATTACCCTGTGAGATAGTTTAGCAGGAATTAATTCCCACTTTAGAGATCAGGGAGAGGTCTGAACTTGCCAGGGTCACACGGTGGGTTTCCAAACCAAGTCTCCAGACTCTAAGTCTCAACCTTTCTCACTCTTTGGCCATTCTCTTAATTAGGCATTTTATTTTATTTTTTTATTTGTTTGTTTGTTTAGGGCTCACACTTGGCAGTGCTGAGGGCTTACTCATGGCTCTTCACTCAGGGATCACTTCTGATGGGGCTCAGGGGACCATATGGGTTGCTCGGGATTGAACCCAGGTTTGGCTGAGTGCAAGGCAGTTAATTGCCTTACCGTCTATACTATCTCTCCAACCCCAGCACTTTATTGTTTTGACTTCCAGTTAGCTAGATAGAAAAGGTAGGGACTTCTTGATGACACTATACACAGAGACAAAGAGATTTCTCCGTGGGGGGGAAGGGCTGGAGAGAGAGTGCAGGAGATAAGGCACTTAGCCTTGCAATACAGCCAACCCCCATTTGATCCCCAGCACAACATGTGGTCCCCCAAGAACCATCTGTAGTGACTCCTGAGCACAGAGACAGGAGTAGTCCCTGAGCATCCCTATGTGCTCCTACCCCTCAAAGAGGGAGAGAGAAAGAAAGAGAGAGAGAGAGAAATTATTCAAAAATCAAAGCAAATAGGAATCACTGAAATACAGGATTTTTTAAAGACCTGCATCCTGGTTTAATATCTGCTTTAATTCACCCTGGAGGCCCTGGAAATGCTGGCTCAGTCCTATAGTCAGTGCAACCTTATAAACAGAAGGATATCGTGCTCTTATTCCTCATCACTACCAATTAAAAGTATTTAATTCCTCCAGTCACGGTCACGGTTATGGTCCTCCCGTTGTTCATTGATTTGCTCGAGTGGGCCCAGTAACATCTCCGTTGTGACACTTGTTACTGTGTTTGGCATATCGAATACGTCACGGGGAGCTTGCCAGGCTCTGCCGTGTGGGCGTGATACTCTCGGTAGCTTGCAGGGCTCTCTGAGAGGGGCGGAGGAATCGAACTCGGGTTGGCCATATTGGCTGTGTGCAAGGCAAATGCCCTACCGCTGTGCTATCACTCCATCCCAATTCCTCCAGTATGAGAAAATAATATTCTCCCCTGTTTGCTCCTTCATCTATGTATCTTTCCACAGAGGACTTGCCCTTTCCCCCTTCCATCTTCCCTCCTTGATCCACCAGAGAGAGTATTTGTCCCCCTCTCAAAGCTTAAGGAACAGGACAGTATGGCAGGAGAAGGAGTTGTGATACCACCACAATCACTCAGCAACATCCCCAGCACATTAACTGCCCTGGGACCCATGGACCAGTGGACCTTCCTCGCCCTACACATAGGGAAGCTGGCACCATGTCTTTGGAGTAGAATTGTCCCAGGAATGTTTTTTATTTGCTGGCTTGATGCCAGGCAGCGTTGGCTCTCCGGGGTCTCCAGGGACAAGTCTAGGGCACTCCAGAACAACTACTATAGGTATGAGTCAGCGTGGTTGGCTTTAGGTTAAGACCCACTACCACAAGAGTTGCTGAAGTATGTGGTCGAAACTTACTGAAAAAGAAAATTCTCACCAGAAGGATTTTAGGTGCTTTCCCCCACCGCTTCTCTTTTTCTCTCCACCACCTCTTCAAATGCTGGTCCAGATCTGGAGAGATGATACAGGGACTGAGGCATTTGCCTTGCAAGCTGCCAATCCCAGTTCAATCCGCAGCACCCAGTGCTCCTCCAAATACCACCAGGAGTGACCCTTGTACACAGAGCCTGGAGTAAGTCCTAAACACCACTAACGCTCCCCGCTCCAAATAAATAAATAGACCCAAATACTGATGAATTTCAAATGCTACTTTCTCTTAGGAGCTTCTGCTAAAATCCTCCCCTGACCCCTCATGAACCTTTAGAGAAGTTACCACACACCACACTGAGTATCTATGTTTCCCTTTCTCCCACTAGACTGCAAACTCTTCAAAGGTGGGCAAGCACTATATATGTAAACGTTCAGTGCCATGTACGTTGTTTCTGCGCAGGGAATCAATTGCACGATGTGGGGGTGGGGGAATGATAATCTGTTCATTCTAGACCTACAGGAATGAAATATGTTAGAAGTTGCTATTGTTTTTTTAAAAATGAACTAAAAACGTTCCTCCTTTTATTAAAAAAAAAAAAAAGGTAGGAATTGGGGCCGAAATGATAGTACAACAGCCAAGGTATCATGCTTCTGAGTACACGGAGCACTCCTTGTATGCAGCTGACCCGGGTTCAATCCCCGGTATCCCATATGCCCCCTGAGCACTGGCAGAAGTGATTTCTGAGTACTGAGCCAGGAGTAAGCCCCGAGCATTGCCAGGTGTGGCCTCAAAAATTTTTTTTAAAAGTTAGGAATAGAAAGTTTAGCCTTTTTAGCTTTGCAGTTTCCCTTTAAAGACAGAGGAGGGTTTTTTGGTTGTTTGGGGGTGGGGGTGGGGGGCACACCAGAAAATGTTCAGGGCTTACTCCTGGCTCTGTACTCAGGACTTGCTCTGGCAGTGCCTAAATGAGATGCTGGGGATCAGGCACAAGGCTGGCTGTGCTCCTTACCCGCTGTACTATCTCTTTGGCCAACAGTTGGTTTTTTTTAAGTGACTTTCTTTCAAACCCGCGGAGTATTTGAAATGATTCAACATCATTTAAAATTGACCTTGCATGTTTGATGGAATTTAGCAGTCCAGTAAGGTCATGCTTGTGGTTCTATAATGGGTTTCTGCTTGAATTAAAAAGTTTCACTATTATTCTTTCATCATCTAAATGCTTGTCTATGCCAGTCATCATAAAATTGTTTCTAAAAGGCATAAAAGTGAATCATTTTGATGTTGGCTTGGACAGAGAGGTTGAAGAGGCAGTTACAGGAACAGATCCGGAAGAAGGAAGATCTGGAACATGAGAATTCCAAGGAAGGGGATGAGAGTAGTAAGGAGCTAAACTGATGATAACTCATAGGCATTGATTGGTCAAGGGTCTTGGGCATTTTGGTCATACAGAGGTGAGGTAACTTTGTATACCAAAATCTATAAGGCTCAAAAATAGTGTTAATATGTGGCAAAAATTAAGAAAAAAAATTGTGGGGAGGGCATACCCTGCAATGCTCATGGCTTACCCCTGGCTCTGTGTTCCTGGCAGTGCGCTGGGGACCATACATGGTGCCAGGGATTGAACCAGGATCAGCTTGCATGTGAGGCAAGTGCCTTGACCCCTGAACTAGCTCTCTGACCCCAGCGGAGGAGAATTTAAAAAAAAAAAAAGAGCTTGCAAAGGTGATGGAGTGGAGAGATGGAGGAACCTGGGATCTTTGGCGGAGGGATGCTGACAGCAGTGGTGGGTTTGGAACATTTGAATGCCCAGAACCTTGGTTATTAGCAGCTTTGTGAACTCAAGGAAACTAAAAAAAAAAAAATGACTCCAACAAAAAACAAATCATCTGTCTTGACCTTAAGCCTCTCCACATCCGGTTTTCATCCAAGGGCAGAGAAAGCTCCCTATGACTGGTTCTTTCCAAGCAGTTAGCCAGACACAGGCTTCCTCTTCTTCAGAGCATGGTTATGGGTCCACATCTGGGACCAAATGGAGCTATGACACTGTCCCCACAGGGCAGGCGGGTGAGGCAGCCTCACAGCAGGAAGGAGGAGGCCTTTGCCATCTCTAAGACCAGAAGCCAGCTCTCAGGAAGTCTAGTTCCAGGCACGAAGTGAAGGAAGCCAAACACACTAAAGCTAAAGCTGTTTGGGTGGAAATGAGCCGGATTGAGAGGCTGGATGGTGAAGCGGACAACGGAATGGTACCAACAGTTTCCTCACTTCACCCTGTGTCTGTCCTTACTTATTGGCCCTCCAGAAATCATGTTGGAATATTTTATTGCAATATTGGCCCATAAATAATTTCCCCTTAAGTCTCCCAACTGGGTAGTAACTGGCTTTTCACAACTATTCTAGACCATAGGGATTTTTGCGAGAGGAACCACAGTTTGATTTTGAAAGTAAATATCCTCTAATTAATGTAAATTAGCTTTAGCAAGCCCAGATATTTTAGAAGGCTTTTCGGCCAAGGGGAGTCTTGAAATGATTCACCAGTTTAGTGTACTCACACTGGAAGAACCATGCTCTCTTCCAAACTGACTCTGAAAGAAGAGAATTCATGAGGATGGGCTGGTTGCTGGCTGCGGAGGATTGGGGCATGGGGGGAGACCCTGTGATTCTTGGCTCAAAGATGGGGTCAGAGAGGTCCCTAGCCCAAGGTTGATCTATGTGTTTGGACTCTGTCGTATCCACTCACCAGACTCTTGTCGTTTGGTGAGCCACAGAGCACAAATGTTAACAGTGGTTTGTGCGCCTGAACCCTAAGCCTGTTGTCATTTAGGGGAGTAATGAGCGTTGTTCAGCATCCAAAGCCAAGTGGTCACCTAAGACCTCCCCTATTCATCTGGTTGTTTTGGGGTAGGTTTTTATTTTGTTTTGTTTTTGCTATTTTTGGGGGAGGGAGGTCTCACCCAGCGATGCTCAGGGGTTACTTCAAGGCTTTGCACTCAAGAATGACTCCTGGCGGTGCTTGGGGGATCATATGGGATGCCAGGGATTGAACCCAGATCGGCCACATGCAAGGCAAATGTCCTACCCTCTATACTATCACTTCGGCCCCTCCCCTATCCATCTAACTACAGTTTATCCCCTGGTAGGAAGCGAGTGGTCAGCTGAGGAGCAGAGCTGCAGAGCTTTGCATTATTTGCCAGGAAGTCTCTTTGAGGGCTTTTATTTTTTTTAATTCCACCAGAGTGATAAGTCTGTAGAAAGAGAGGATTGCAGAAACATTGATAATGATGACAGGCTTAGTGAGGCCAACAGTCTCCAATCCTTTCACATCCAAGTGGGATTTGTACTCCTTATTTCTTCTGAGGATGAAATGATAAAATTCTTTTTGATCATCAGAGCCAGAGGTGTTTTCCAAAATTGAGTAATATCTATTTATGGTAGAAAGTTATGAAGCAAAAAAAATCTTAAAATAATCATCACCTCAAGATAGGCGCTATATTTTGTACACCTTTCAGTTCAGAGGCATGAGTCTTTTTTGGGGTTCTTCTCAAGGTATTTTCTGGAATTTACTTTTAATAGTTGCATTATATTCTAAGAGCTACAATTACTTAAGCATTTTTCTGTTTTGGTACATTCCAGTTGTTTCCAGATTTCAGGCATCCTTGTGCATAAATCTTTGCCCTTATCACTGATGACTTCCTTAGGATAAAGTCTAGAAATGGAATTACTAGGTTGAAGGTCACATTCTGTTTTAAGACTCCTAGTGACTATGGGTTACTTCTGACCATAAGAAATTTGCTATAGTTTTTGTCCTTTCACTCAGTTATTAGAGAATCTGTCTGAACAAAATTATTTCAGCATTGAGGATTTCTCTTTCCTCATCAACTGGAAGTTTGAACAGTCAACTGCATTATCCCTCCTGTAATTTTACCACTTTTCAGAAAAAAGGACTGCTCTAGAAGTAACCATCCCACACACTCAATGTCAGAGTTGATCACAGTCTAATTTATTACAGCCTCTCTTTACCTAAAAACCATTAAGAACTCACATATCTCTAAGATATATCGTAATGCAAGTGTGTTCTCAGTGCGCAAAGGCAGGCGGGTCTGAATTCTATGTCCCTAGCGTCCTTGGGAGTTCCCCAGGGTAGATGTGCTGGGCACCTTCCCTCCAAATGTCTGCTTCACCATGAGGGAAATCCCAGGCGTGAAAATAAAACATCCTGGGCCCGGTAGAGTTATCTTACTGTCAGAAAATTGATGGACTGAATACAAATCACCCTGGCTTGAGTGATTCTGTCCACTCCGGGTGAATTGGGGAGAAACCACCAGAAGGAAATTGGCCTCTGAAGTGTGAGCACATCGGATTATTCCCGTCAGGAGTAATGCTCGTCAGGAGCATGCGTCTGTGCCGTATCTCTCATCTCGGGTTTTTCCCAGCCAGATGGGAAAGCTGTAAGCTTGCCGTCTCCCTTGCTCTCCATATTCATGTTCTGCTTTTTCCTTTCCCATTTTTGTAGCCCGTGTGCCACAGATAGCTCACAGTTTCTTTGCATTTATTCTGCTACAATACCAAAGTTTCACCTACTTTTTCTTGAGTGCTTAGGCGTCCCCAAAGGGGATGAAATCAATAACTCTTGTGTCTTATTCCCAACCCTGGCATCAGGACACTGAACAAATTTTCCCAATCTCTGCCACTGCGGAGCTGACATTCGGGTGTGGGGGAAAACATTAAATACATGGGCTTGTCATGTGCTGATTGTCACTTTGGTGGAGACAGAACAAGATCGTGGAACAGGGAGGTTGCAGGGAGGGCGAGGGGTGTCCTTTCCCATGTGTAGCAGACCTAGAGGGCACTTTGCTGAGACATTTGGGAACTGGGAAACACTGGACCCAGTGGAAGGCGCCACAGTGCAGAGTCCTGGAAGAGTTGACCGCAGTGGACTTAGCCAGGTGAATGGAAGGAGCCACCCACCAAGGCTGGCAGAGCTCAGGGAAGAGACAGTGACTTTGACCTCCTGGGTGGGGGGTGGAGGGGGGGTGTCATAGAAAGTTTTGATCCAAGAAGTGGCCTGATTTGACCACTGGGCTGGGTTTTCATTGGCAGAGGAGGTAGTTTATGCACCCAAACCAGGAAGAGAAGAGCATGGGGCACAGGGGCCAGCTTGGAAGAGGGAAACTGGGGCTGCGAGCACATGTTCAGCTGACAGTGCCCAGGAGTGAGGAAGGCTGCCCAGGCGAAGTTGGGACAGGAGCCGGGGAGGGCTGAGGAGAGGAGAGGGAGAGAGGTGGGAGACCAAATGGAGAAAGGCGGGAGGAATAGGATCTCTTGGCCACTGGTGCCGCCGTAATTTGAGTCAAGGACCATTTGCATTGAATTTATTTTGGAAATGGTTTTTCACATTTTCCTTTAGCCACACCTGCCTTCATCCTTAGGGTTCTTGGCTGAGTTTCTTTGCCAGTCTTGATGCATTTATGACTCTAAGACCTGAGGTATAATAATCCAAGTCCTGGACTGACAGAACAGGAAAAGGCCTGGGATATGAGGTAGTCTAACATTTTCATTTTTCAGATCAGCTCACAGTGAATTACAGTAGCTGGACAAGGACACAGTTCTCGTGGAGAGCAGCCCTGGCTTCTGATCCCAGCCTCGGACTCTTTCTACTATAGTAACTTGCTCTTTACTTTCTCAAAACAGTTTTAAGAGGGGCTGGAGCAATAGCACAGCGGGTAGGGCCTTTGCCTTGCACGTGGCCAACCTGGGTTTGATTCCCAGCATCCTATATGGTCCCCTGAGAACTGCCAGGAGTGATTCCTGAGTGCATGAGCCAGGAGTAATCCCTGTGCATTACCAGGTGTAACCCAAAAAGAAAAAAAAAGTTTTAAGAGGCACTCACTCTTACTAGTGATGGATATGTATATATATATTTATTCTCTCTGGTGTTTGGGGCACACCGAGTGGTGCTCAGGGCTTACTCCTGGCTCTGTGCTCAGGGATCAATCTGGCCAATGTTGACCACGTGCAAGTCAAGCACCTAAATCCCTGTACCATCTCTCCAGCCACTAGTGGTGGATATTTTAAGGTCCGTATTCTAGTGAAACTGAAATGGGTCAACTGTAAAAGACAAAATTGGTCACATGCTTTTGAAAAACTTGTTTATAAAACCTACATAGCACTATTTTATCTTCCATGTTAAATAGAGATATAGAACAGGTGGCATCATCCTCAGAAATATGGGCAAATTATCTTATTATTCTATATCTTATTTAACTAGTTTTTAAAAATTCTTTCTCTCTTGAAATGTTTTCCACGTTTACTTCCAGTGGGTGAGTGTGGTCTCTGTGGTCCCATTGCATAACCAGCCCTACCCCTGGATAATTGCCCTCCTTATTTTTAGGAAGCAGAAAAAATGGCTTATTGTGTTATAATTAGCTAATGGTGCCCACCCAAACATACGTATTATGCAAGAAATTTTGCTTTTTCTCTCTTTCAGGGAAGTTTGGAATGAGGTTGGGGGCAAGAGAAAGGATAAAATTTCAGTCATTTTTTGAGTGCCCTTAATTAGCATCTGGGGAAAATTCATAGCTTTTCAACTGCCCCAGGAGAATTTAAAGCGCTCTCTCTCTCTCGCTCTCTCTCTCCCTCTCTCTCTCTCTCTCTCTCTCTCTCTCTCTAAACCAAATGTTCACAAAAGTCACAGCCAAGTTTTCTTCTAAGTGACAGCAGCTATCTTCCGCTTAGAAACTTCTGCTCCTCCAAATTTAATTCCTTTATTTTGTCTAGTCCAGAGAAGATTTGGGACACTTACTCATGGAAAGGAGCTCAGGAGCTCCCTGAAAGTTTTGTAGCCACGAAGCGCTGAATTTTGAAAACCAATGGGAAAGATCTTGAATGTTTTTTAAAGGTATAGAACCCCACTATACAATTTATGCAGGCTTTCTTGGTCTGCTTGGCCACTAAACAATAAAGAGTTTGCACCGACTACATTATGAATTTCTTGCTTTCTGCTCCAGTGTGAGCCAGGAATGGCAACTGAAAGGCAAAATTTGTGACATCAGATTGGTTCCCATGGCAATGGACTGAAATACTACAAACACAGGGGTTGTGGATGGGTCCAGAATGAGGGTTCAGGAAGATTCCTGTGAGGACAGGACAATCCAAGACCAACACCAGGGGGAATATTATCAGAGCTGCTTCCAGAAACGTGTCTCCGTCTGTTCTCATTATCCTCATTACTTTGAGATTTTGTTTTATTCCATGAGGGACTTCACCATTCTTTAAAAATTGCTCTCGCCTAATATCTTTGTTTTTGTTTTCTTTATCCGTCTATCAGAGGTGACGGGGCAGGATAATAGTTATTTTTATATTAGAAGTTCCTTTCTCTTATGAAGTGGTTTGTGCCCGTCATTTAATTTTTCCGCATAAATAAGATATATTTTGAACTTAGGACTGAAACATCTGTGCTTAGGGCTGCAGCACTATCTGCCTCCCGACCAGGGTTGTTGGCCTTCCCCAAACTAGACACACCCACTTTGCTCTCTGAAAGCCCCTGAGACGGGGAGGGAAGGCAGGCAAGAACAGCTGGCTCATTCTTTAGCCCAGAGCGCCTCTTAGTGGCCAGAATGAGTCGCTACAGAAGGAAAGTGAAAGCCGCCTTCAAACCCTTCCTCCCTCTTCCCCTTCCCCCAACTTAAACACAATTCTATGGGCAAGCCCTATTTGAATCCCCATAGGACTTGACGAAGCTGTCCGACTCCAAACCTCTAGGCGATGCGCAGAGCCTGGGCAGAGGGTACCCGGCTTCTCTACTGTGCCCCGCAAGAATCCTCCCCGGACCAGCTCTGACTCACAGCCCCAGCTGGGCTGAGCCCCCCCCAGTCATTTTGCCCCGGAGTGTGAGTCCGCTGCTGTTGTCTTGAACTTGCGCTGCCTCTCTCCCTGGGTCACCCCTTCCTTCTGGTCAGAGCCTCTCCAGCCTGACCTCTGCTGTCCTTCCACATAGCCTCGCAGCCAGCACACAGTAGGTCTTCAGTCAGTGCTGAATGAGTGCATTTAGGAACTCATTGGGATGGTGCAGAGGTCTAAGTCCCACCATTGCTCCTGGCAGTGCTCAGGGCACCACATGGGATGCAGGGGATCAAACCTCCTGGGTTAGCTGCATGCAAGGCGAGTTCCTTACCTGCTATATTATCTTTCTGATCCCTGGATGGTTGGACTTGGGGCATGGGGATGTTGGACTTGGGGCATGGACTTGGGGCATGGGGGGAGGCGTACCAGCAGTGTTGAGGGGTTGCTCATTCAGGGAACAAGCAAAGTATGTGCTTAGTCCTTTGAGCTAGCTCCCTGGCCCCGTGTGTGTGTGTGTGTGTGTGTGTGTGTGTGGTGTGGTGTGTTTTCTGGACCTCGCCTTTGAAACTTGCCTTAAGTATAGTGAGCTTTACTTAATGAGAAACTGAGGTAGCAAATAGCAGCCCTGTAATTAAAGCTGGACATTTTGACAGAGTGCCTCTTCCCGCTCCCGACTCACTGGCTTTGGGTTTGTTTTGCTAAATCATTAGCTTGTAATGTCTGCTTTTCATTCGGAACATCTGCCACCCAGCCCTGCCCCCGCCACGCTTTCTAGTAGCTGCTCTATGCTCAGAGCCAAGAGAGACCCATGGGCCCTAACCAGGCATGCAAGGGATGATGCCATGTTTCACACCAGGAAGACCCCCCGAATCATTTTTTGCTTGTCCACTTGCCCTCCCGAGACGTGCTCTGTGGGAGACACTCACTTATTTAACTGTGTACTTAACTAGGTTTTGGAAATGCAGCTCACATCCACAAAACACAAGTGTCATTCACCAAACTCATTTTGATCTCCTAATGGGTACCTGACATGGGGCCAGGTTTCCAAAGTGACTGGGACCACCCTCCCTGGGCCCCCTGGACAGGCTGAGCCCCAGTCATGGGAGACGTGTGCAGAATACTCCAGTTAGTGCTGTGAGAAGCCCAAGAGCCAGCACAGGGCTGACCCCGGTTCCATCCTGTGTGATCCCCAGACCACTGGCAGGCTTGGGTCAAGCACAGAGCACAGAGCCAGGAAAGCCCTGCGCACAGCCAGGTGACCCCAAACCAAGGGTCTAACTGACAGCTATTCTAAAGTTTGGTGGGGATACCTCTGCACAGTGAAGACAAACAGAATGATGTACAGCGGTGGCAGGGAGGAGCTGGGAGGGGGACTAGAGTGACACTGTGCAATCAGGAAGTGTTCTTGTGGGCAAGGCCAAGGGATTCTTGGATTCGGGGTGTGGCTGCCTCAAGGCTCTTCCTCCCTCCCCTGCCACCCAGGTCAGAGCCACTGCCTGCCACTAGCTGCCCAGGACTCTCAGACTTTCCTAGGAGTTGTTCCCTCCGACTGGACCAGCTGCCCCACTTCTCCCTGGCTTCGAGTCTCCTCCCACACTGCTGCCTTCCCTCCATACCAGCTGCCCCACACCAGCAGGAAGGCAGATTCCCCCCCCCCCCCCACACACACACACACACACCTACCCCTCACCCTTCAGGACCATTTGCCTCATCCGTTAGCCCTGGGTGGGGTGGCAGTGGTGTTTTTTCTCCAGGGCCAAGCCCTTGCCTGGACTTGAAGTCTCAACAAAGAGGGCTTGGCCAGGCAGGGTCTGTGCTAGAGCACATGCCTTGCATGTGGTGGCCCCTGGGTTTGATCCCGGCAGTGCAGGAGAAGGAAGAAACGTGCTGGTCACAGGGGTGATTTCCTTCCAGGGGCTCTGATACTGTGTCCTTCAGAAGGACCAGATTTTGTTGTTGTTGACCTTTTTTTGATTGTTTGTTTAGCTTGTTTTAAGGACCACACCCAGCTCAGGCTCATTCCTGGCAGGGCTCAGGGACTCTATGTGGTGCTGAATCCAGCCAGGCTAAGCCACAGGCAAGGCTTAAGCCCTGTATTATCTCTCCGGCCCCTTGCTGACCTTTTTTGACTTTTGCTGGGGGAAGAGGCAAGCTTTTCTCCTATAGATTAAGGAAATATTTATCAACTACTTGCACTGACTCTAAACAATGTCTTTTCCAGCAGTGGTAAACATGGGAAGTTCCTTGGAACATAGGAAAGTACACGTTACCTTTAAAAGATGTCATGGACCCGAGAGAGGGTACAGCAGGTAGGGCATTTGCCTTGCATGCAGACGACCTGGATTTAATCCTAAGCACCCAATATAGTCCCCCAAACACCGCCAGGAGTGATCCCTGAGCACAGAGCCAGGAGTAAGCCCTGAACACCACCAGGTGTGGTACAAAAACCGAACAAACAGAAAAACATTTTTGAAGTTCCCCTTGATTCGCATATATAGATGAGGGGCTGGCCCTTGTGATCTGAGAGAACTTCCAAGGGGGCATTTGTTGTAGGGAGTCATTCTGCAAATATGATAAAACCGCCTGTTAACTGCAGACTTTCCACTTCATATTTGCTAAGAGACTGCAGAAGGTGCTCCGGAGTAGATTAGAAGGACGTAGAGGTGAGCACCTCACCCCCGACTGCCTCTAGCATGGAAGACCTACATGAGTTTTGTGGATTTACTGAATAAGCGGGGGGGGGGGGGGGCAGAAGTGGGGGACCATGTCGGGGAGAACCCTAATAGTTCCATGGTTAATCTACTTACTGTGGATGGGTTTTCCCCAGAAGAAAGAGCTGGATTGTCTGAGGACAATCAATGCCCTTCAGAGGGTACCCATGGACGGTCACTGTGAAAATGTAGGGTTCACAACACTCCCATTGCTTCCGGCAGAAAAAGGCCCAGCACAGCAGCAGAAACTCTTCCATCAGAGGCCAACACCCCTGTATTCACAGGCCAGTCCCTGATACAGACCAGATACTAGGGGGTCCAGCCAAGTAACGTTTTATTTATTTTTAAAATTTTGGTTAGTGAAAAATTTAATAACTGTAATTAAATACCATGAGGTACAGTTGTAGACTTACAAATTTTTATGCTTGGGTTTCAGTTATGCAAGCCCCAAGGAATCTCTGGCAGGGAGCGGAAGGTGCGAGTGAGGGACGGGTCTGTGTACATACACAGCCTGACAAGCCGTTTCTCGGGGCCTTGCAGCCATTGGCAGGCACAGAGCTGCAAACGCGCGTGTGTGTATCGAGAGAAGCCGCTGCTTTTCTGCGCAGTTTCGGTGATGTGGCTCAGTCCAGCGAGGGCCCCTTCCTGTCATAAATAAGATTACTTTCATTTCACTTGTGGAGTGTGCTATTCCTCCGAGTAATGAATTTCCTCTGTGCCTTTTGAGCACACAAACGTGGTTTTCATTAGCTTTCTCCCCTGTAAAGAAGGGGAGGGGCAAAGGACAGAGAGAAGGGGGAAGAAAAGGAGAAGAGCAAAATTAATAGATTGTCAGTTGACTCCATAAGTGCAGATGGATTTTTTTTTTTTTGTCCTATCTGATTGGAACAAGCTTGCAAGCAGTACGAGAAAGGCATTCATTTCTCTCGTAGAGCACTGTCCTCCCGTTGTTCATCCATTTGCTCCAGCGGGCATCAGTAACGTCTCCATTGTGAGATTTTTGTTACTGTTTTTGGCATATCGAATATGCCACGGAGAGCTTGCCAGGCTCTGCCGTGTGGGTGGGATACTCTCGGTAGCTTGCTGGGCCCTCTGAGAGGGGCGGAGGAATCAAACCCAGGTCGACCATGTGCAAGGCAAACGCCCTACACACTGTGCTATCGCTTCAGCCCCTCTCTTAGAGCAAAGCTATGAAAATGAAGTGGGACCGAGAGAGGGATACGTATTTTATCCTATATAAACCAAGGGAGAAGAGAGAGTGCAAAGGAGAAAAAAAAATTCATTTCCAAACCTTAAGAACTGTATTGAGAAACACGTGTGTACGCGCACACACACACTCACACACACACACACACACACACAGACTTGTGAATTTCTCTGGAATCACTGAACATATCACAAGACCATCTACTGTGAATGTGTGAATGCTTGGGTATGACTGTGTGAGTGTGTCTGTGTGAATGTGTGAATGTATGTGGGGGGAGAGTGAAATTGTGGGTACGACGATATGTGTGAGCATGTGTGAGCGTATGTCTGCGTATGAATGTGGGGGGTAGTGTGGGGGTGAGTGTGAGTTTGGGAGATTTGTGCTGATAAGAGATCCCAACCCTTCTCAATTCCACGTGTATCCCCCAGATCTCATAAGTCCTGGGAATCCAAGTACTAAATATGCGATTGTTCGATTTTATGGTTTAGAATCTCTTGTCAAGGGGGCAACTTGTTATTCCACAGCTGGACTTCTTCTTGCTGGTGTTCGTGCATGTTTGAACCTCAGAGCAGTGCAGGGCCAATCGGGGACTCTGCCGAGATCTTTTCTGCTGTTGATTTTGGAAACAGAGGCAGGCTCCAAGGGCACGGAGTCTTCTCAAATCTTCCCAGAGGAGATCATCTTTCCGAATGACTTGTTGAAAATGGAAAGTTGTTGAGATTGCTCATTCCAGACTTGTTTTCCTCTCACGACAATGGGTGTCGGTTTCATCCCCCAGTTCTTCATCTGTGGTGCACCTTTGGGGAGCAAGAAGCGAGGGTGCGCCTCTGAGCAGGGCAAGAAATTGACTCTCTTGTCTCCTGGCAATTCACTGGCAACAGACCTTCACCCAGGTAGAAGAAGTTGGATGCATTTTACAGTGAGGAGTTGTCAGTCTCAGTTTAACCTCCTGACCAGTGTGCAGGGCACAGTTCTGAAGGACAGCTGGTTCCCATTGGAGCTGAGGAGACAGATTCGGGTAGGAGGTCTGCATCTCACACAGGTGAAGGCTGCTTTGCTGAAATGTGTACAGCACACTACGAGGGACTGTAAGCTTCTCCGTCACTTAACCGTGGCACAGGAAATTATTTCTGGCTCGTTTGTTGTGCGCAATGAGAGCTGTGCATATTTTAAAATCCCCTCTCATTTAATATTTGTCCCCGGTGTGCTGGTGGCTGGTCCCTAGACAGGCCCTTCTCTGCAGTAAATCGTGTCAGCTCCGTGTTTTGATTGGAAGCATGGCTTGTAACAGTGAACATCTCCCAAGACAGAACGTCTGCAGCTGTGGAAGGCTGGAGTAGTTACTGGTCTTATTAAGAGAACCTGAGTGACTTCTTGGAGGGAGGGAAAAAGAAGGATGGAGTGCAACTCATAAGGTGCAGAGATTTAGGATGAAGGTTTCCATTATGAGCACAGCCGCCTAACCGTTTCCTTGCAGAAAGAAATTCATTTCAGTAATCACTACTCCATGACTTGACAAATATATTACCCGACTGTCTTTTTGCATTGGTTAGGGGGAGGGGGAGGGGGGAGGTGGATAGAGTCCAAAATGTAAGAGATGAAATTAGACCAACTTCAGGCTTAGAGCAAGTTGGAATTGAATGCTTCCTATCAATACTTTGTAGAAACAGATGTCCCTTTCACTTTCTGAAGGCATTCTTGTGTTTTCTATAGCCTTACTTTCCCTGGGAATGAAACAACTGTCAAACTGTCCTCCCGTTTTTCTTCGATTTGCTCGAGCGGGCCCAGTAATGTCTCCATTTTGAGATTTGTTGTTACTGTGTTTGGCATATTGAATGTGTCACGGGTAGCTTGCCAGGCTTTGCCGTGCTGGTGAGATACTCTCAGTAGCTTGCGGGGCTCTCCGAGAGGGACGGAGGAATCGGACCCGGCTTCGCCAGGCTGGCTGTGTGCAAGGCAAACGCCCTACCCCTGTGCTATCGCTCCAGCTGGGAATGAAAATGGTGGGAAATTTTTGCATTTTAATTTAAGGATAGGACTGCGAGATTCTCTCCCACTGTTACATGAAGAGCCCCTGAACAGGGGGCTGGACCCCAGGGGACAGAGAGATTCGTATGCTATTGCTGCGAGCTGAGATCAGTACCATACCTGTGACATTCCTCTGTGCCACGTTCATTCCTTTATTCAGACACGTACTAAAATATTTGTTGAGCATCTACACTGAGCCCAGGACTACACCAGGATTAGGAGCGGGGGTTCTACTTGGAAGGTTGTTTCCCCACCTGGTTGGGAATGTTTTTGTCCTGTAAGATCAGAAGCCACCAGGAGACCCCAGCTGGGCCCTGGCATTCAGCGGAACTCAGGGTGTCTGCATCTCCAAGCACAAACCTGCTGGCTCTGCGCTGATCTCTTCATTGCCGAGCACCTTTGCTGGTGCCTGAAAGTCATTAACTCATTGTAAACCCTCTTTTAATTGGGCATAAATCTCGGTTGTATCTGGTCGAAGCAGCCCAAGGTCGCAAGGAACAGTTTTTAAAAAATGTATTCTTTAAGTCATTTGAGGAAATTATCACTGTACATTTAGAGCAGTTCCTAGGTGAACTGTCAGGGCTAACCTTCGAGAAGACCTTAGAAAAACTACAGAAATGGAGGGAATGTGTTTGCTTTGGAACAAGGGCAGGATAATAATTAGGGAAGTCACAAAATAGCAACTCCAGAGAGCAAAAGCAAGGCTTTGGGGGTTTGGTGATCATGTGGGAGGTTGGACAGAAGGTAGGATAAATGGTCTCTGGCCTACCCTGGGGCAGGAAATGAAACTGAAGTCCTTGACTTAGTCCTTGACTTAGCAGAGGATGCACTCAATCCTATCCCTGCAGCTCAGGAACTACAGCGAGCACCAGGCAACTGCCCAAGGCCCGTGAAACGGGGGATTCCTGGGAACGGTACAGAAGGTCAAACCGCACACATGTCCAGAGCCACCCCATGTTCTCACCTGGAATGTGTTTGCCGGCTGTGGCCCCACTCCTCCAAAAGCATAGTTTAGAATTGGGCAATGTCTGAACAACGCAATTTAAATGATAAAGAAGAGCAAATGGAGTGGGGAGAGAGGACACCACTCCAAAAAGGGAAAAAGCAGATGGAAATTCTTCAGTCTTCAGAAGGGATTGCTGAGACTGGTGGTGCCTACAAAGGCCACGTGTAAGGTTGACCCAAAATCTGGGTATTGTGAGACGGTGAGGAGAGGCCTACTCAGTTGAGATGCTGTAAGCAAGACTTTTCCTTCCTCTGGACCCCAGTTTTTTCCCCTATTTAATCCTCCTTCCAAAGTGTTTAGCCTCTCCTGCAAGATGCTTGCTGTAGAACATTGTTCTTGGGGGACCAGAGCCGTTAGTAGCGTGGGGAGGGGGCTCAGGCTCGGCTTACAAGCGTCTGACCCATGTTTAATCCCTAGCATCCCACATGGTCTCCTGAGCCCACCAGGACTGTGGCCCCAAAACCAAACAGAAATTTTCAAATAAATTTATTTTATTTCTACCTTTGCCACCTAACCTATACTTTACAAATTCAGACTAAAATCTATCTCGTTCCTCCCATGCTACCTGACCTATAGCACCATATAGCACTGTCCTCCCGTTGTTCATCTATTTGCTCGAGCGGGCCCAGTAACGTCTCCATTTTGAGACTTGTTGTTACTGTGTTTGGCATATTGGCACGATACTCTCGGTAGCTTGCCAGGCTCTCCGAGAGGGGCGGAGGAATCAAACCGGGGTCGGCCTGGGTCGGCTGCGTGCAAGGCAAATGTCCTACCTGCTGTGCTATCGCTCCACCCCTATAGCAATTTTATTTTTAATTTCATACTCACAACCAGGATGGGCACTAGGACAATTCTTGGTGGCAAGGTGCAGCAACACTGACACCAGAGGGCTAAGTCATTCGCCCAAAGTGGTTTGTTTGAGCAGCATCTTGAGAGCTGGAATTGGAGGGCATGGATGGTGCTGGGGAGACAGGGAGGGGGTCGTGGGGAGGGGTCTGCACTGGTTCATTCTGTTGGAGCCCTTCCTGGAACCTTCTTGGGGTGGGCAGTGGGGGAAGCTGTCACCACTTGGGGGGACATGTTCACGTCTTCGGGATCCTTGTGCCCCATGAAAGCATGGGTGTTGGGAGAGAGAGGGCAGACATCCCTCTCTCTCTCACCTCCAGATCCACAGAGACTAAAGCTGTCAGCAAAGAAAGGCTGGGCTTCCCATGAAGTCTGTCGGGTGGCATTCCTAGCGGTGCCTGGTGGGGGGGGGGGGGGGGAAATGGACCAGGTGGGGCATTGTTGTGCCCGAATTTCAGATCCCCAGTTGTGGAGAGACCAAGTCCAGACATGGTAATGCAAAAGCAAAGGAACTGTATCGCTAGCTTGAGCTAGGGTCCACGTCTCATCCAACACAGTGGAGTCTTGACAAGGACCCCAACTCCAAATCACAAGCGGCTCAAATAGGTTTCAAAGGAAGCAAGCACTATGGCAACAGTGATCAGACAACAGTTAAACAATAGTTTCCAGTAACAGTTTATGGATACATAAGCTGCTCATTCTTTATGGTTAACAAAAGACAATTTGGGGGGGCATAGTGATTGATTGAGCCCACTTGTTGTGCCCAGGAACTTTCCAGGTGGGTTCAGATGGGCTCATTACACAGTTTGATTTCTGGGAAATGGTTTCAGTTGCAGACACCGAACCTGAGGCCTATTTGATTTTTTCTCATTTCTGCTACCTGTCATGGCCTCAGTTTCATCCTTACAGGACCAGCGACCAAACTGAATTCGACTGTGTGCAAGGCCTTGTCCCCGTACTAGCTCTCCAGCCCGATTTTTAAATTTTCCTTTTTTTTTTTTAATCATAGGTCAGGTAGCATGGTGGGAATGACAAGACTTTGAAATCATCTGTGGAAAGGGGAGGAGGGTGGGGATGGCTGGGGATCTCAGCAGGAGTCCCCGTCACATGCTCCCCTCCTTCTGGGCTTTCCCAGAGATGCCCGGGGTGTCAACTCGCCCCACCAGGCGCTTCTGAACTCGACCCCCAGAGGTCTGGGTCTCTGCCTGCTCGCCCGTGCGCACGTTGTTATTTCATTTCCTGTCGTGGTCAAGGCGGGGACACCTAAGTACGGCTTCTTTTTATAGCGGGGCCTGCCTTGGGCCAGTACAGATTAGAAGGGCGCCCGCACAGAGCCCTCATTTCGGAGAACATAGTAATCCTTAGGAACCAGGCTATTTCAGGCACTTGGGGCAAGCTGTTGATTTCCTAAAATAAGAGAGGGTTTCACTTTTTTGTTGTTGTTGACATTTTCCTAATGAGAATGCCTCAAGAATTTAAGTGCTCTGGCTGTGCCCTTTTCCTGCTCTCCTTGGGGTGCCCCTTCAAGACAAGACACTCAGTAAAGTCATCAGGCACTCGGAGAGGACCCAGCTTTCTCCATCTCCTTGGAATGGCAGCAGAATTTTTTTAATATGTCTCAAATCCTACCCCAATTCTTTGGTTCTCTGGCAGGTCACCCTTGATGCCTTCTATATGACTTTTTTTTTCTTTCTCGGTCACACCCAGTGATGCTCAGGGGTTACTCCTGCCTCTGCACTCAGAAATTACTCCTGGCAGTGCTTGGGGGACCACATGGGATGCCGGGGATTGAACTCAGGTCGACCCCATGCAAGGCAAACGCCCTACCCGCTGTGCTATCGTTCCAGCCCTACTCCATGCTTTTCCCATTGTATGTTTCCCACGGCTGGAGCATTGCGAGAGTCTCCTGTGGACCAAGTGTAGGGCCAGGCAGAAGCTGCAGCCGTAAATCAGGCTGCAGATCAGAGCTGTCTAGTAGAACCTTTGGTGCTGGGGGAGATGTTCAATATCTGCCCCCCTCCCCTTTGTCCACTGTGAGAACCCCTTGACCACTTGAGACTGCTGAGCTCTTGGTCTATGACCAAGAAACTGGGATTTTGTGCCTTTACATTTAGAATAGGAGAGCCCGGCAAGCTACCGAGAGTATTCGATATGCCAGACACAGTAACAACAAAGTCTCCAATGGAGACGTTACTGGGCCCGCTCGAGCAAATCGACGATCAACGGGAGGGCCTTTACCTTACCTTACCTTTACACACAGCTAGTGATGAGATGGACCCTTTGCCTGACTTTCTGCTTGAGGTCTGTTTCCCCAGTGCGGGGGGCTGTAGTCATCTTTCCTAATGCAGAGGTGGGGGATGGGGGAGGAAAATCCCTTCTCGGCGCCTCCCTCTGAAGGCCAGACCTGAGCATGCCTGCTCGGCCCCGAGTCTGCCGAAGGCTTGCCTTTCCACATCAGAACCTAGGAGGACCCTGAGTTCTACTGAGGCTTTTCATCTTTCATTCCACCTATCCCTGCCACCTGAGCTCTGTTATTCCTTGTCTCAACTCCAGGGTCCTCTAGAGGGGGCTTGCGTGGAAGGACCGAGCAAAATGCCAAGTGGAGTCAATAATGACAACCTGGACACAAGACAAGAACCTGAGAAGGTTCTGGCTGGGGGTGGGCACTTTGGGCCACATTCAATGATGTTTGGGGATCACCTCCCAGCAGGGCTAGAGGGGGGCTCTAGGCAGTGGCAGGGGTTGAATTCCAGGTCAGCCACATGCAAGGCAAGTGCCTTACCCCCTGAGCTATCTCTCTGGCAGGGGGAGAAAGTGGGCACAGGGTCATAGTCCTATGCCAACAGCGGGCCTGACCCCTCACAGTTCTCTGAAGGAGAACAGCTTGCCCCTTCAAGATGTGCAACTATGGAACTGGTGCGATATAGCACAGTGGGTAGGGCGACTGCCTTGCACGCAGCCAACCCAGGTTCATTTCCCAGCATCTCTTATGGTCCCCTGAGCACCGCCAGAGGTAATTCCTGAGTGCAGAGCCAGGAGTAGTAACCCCTCCTGAGCATCGCTGGATGTGACCCAAAAAGCAAAAATAAATAAATAAATAAAAGTGCAACTAAGTGTTCCTTCTGGGTTTTGAACTTAAAAAAAAAAAATAGTTGTGCCCAAGGGGAAATGTTCCCAAGAGAGCCCTGGAATGTGGCCTTATCTTCGCCTCCCAGACTGATTCTTCGTCCTGGCAGCCAACTCACCCGAGGGGACTCGCCTGATCTGCAAGAGCCGCAGATGTAGCACCCTCATTCGTACTTGGCAGGAGCCCCGGCGTGCGTGGGGTCCAGTCGAGAGCACGCAGGAACCCCGGGGGCTCGAATCTTCCCTCAAGGGGAGGAAACAAATGAGCCCTCCGCCCCGTCCCTCCCCTCGGAACCCGGTCCACGCACACCCTCTTGGAGTTGATCCCAGGGTGGCCAGGAGCAGGGCTTTTTCCTGAGTCCCGGTAACACACGGGGTGTGGGATGGGGAGGCGCGAAGTGGCGCCGTCTGGAACGCTGCGCCCTGAGACGGGGCCAGGAGGAGAGAAACAGCGCACTGGGCTTCCAGTCTGGGGGCGCTCGCAGCCGCCCCCCCTTGGGACCCTGAGCCGTTGCAGGCTGCTCTGCCTGGGGTGTCCCAAAGCTCTCGCCCTGGTCCCCAAGCCTGGCTGACTCCAAGCAGTGCGTTTGCAAGCAAGCACGCGGGTCCTTCGGAGCACACTTCCGCTCTCGTCCATCGGGGGCGCTTTTTACTAGTGGGTGCTGGCGGGGCGACCACGGCCCTAAAAGACTTCCCCGTGGGTAGGATCTGTTGAGGTACAGATGGGGCCACGTGGGAGTAGCGTGGGCACCCCCCACCCCACCGAGAGGCCCCCCAAGGGCCTTTCTGCCTTCCCCAGAACCTGGCCCTAGCACCCCCTCTCCTGGCTTTTGGGGTTCCATAGCAGTAGGGAAGAAGAGACAGCCCAGCAGGAGACTTTGGGGGTTCCCTGGCCGGTGCTCCCCCCTTGCCTCCTGCCTCCCTCCCCACTCCCTGCCAACCTGAAACAGCCCTGAAAGCAGACAGTCCTGTGCAGATTCCAGCAGAGAACCGTGGGGTGCGGTGGAAGAGGAAAGGGGTTTGGGATTCCTCTCTGATATATATATATATATATATATATATATATATTACATATATTATATATATATTTCTTTTTGGGTCACACCCGGAGATGCACAGGGTTACTCCTGGCTCTGCACTCAAGAATTACTCCTGGAGGTTCTCAGGGCACCATATGGGATGCTGGGAATTGAACGGGTTGGCTACGTGCAAGGCAAACGCCCTCCCCGCTGTGCTATCACTCCGGCCGCCTGAACTGTATTTCTCTTTCTCTCTTAGCAGTGCTGGTCATGCTCGGAAAGGTGGTCCCAGCCCTGCCCTGATGCATCAGGGTTCCGAGCCGGGAACACGCTCCTTAGCTAAATGTGCCTGAGCAGATGCCCCGAGCTCGGTTCCCAGTACAACACGGTCCCTTCTGGCCCTGCAGGGCGGCACTGAGCCAGCCAGAGCACTGTCCAGGGAGCTCTTGTAAGGAGAGAGCAGCTGAATCTGGAAGGGAGCAAATCAGACATCCATCTCCAACTTGGTCATGATGCATATGTCAGCTGACGTAGTAACAAGCAGTGGTGGTGTGTCCCCCTCTCCCCACTCCCTGCTGGGTGCTTCTGGGAAGGTGCTTTCATAGGGACCCTGACTGCGGCCACAGCATAGTTGCCCTCCCAGCATCAGACAGTTGGGTCAGCATGTGAGCTTCCCTGCCTGCAACCGTGGGGGCCAGCGTAGCAGGGCTGCTTGGTGGGTCTCGGGGGCAGCCAGGACACCCGCTGGGCAAGGATGCGGTTGTAAAGAGAGCCAGAGTGGAGGAAGGCGGAGTCGTGGCACGCACTCCCGCTCCGTCCCTGAGACCCAGGGGACCGCTGGCTGTGTGGCATCTGGGATGACCAGCTCTGAGAATCCTGGGTTGGTGGCCGGCTGATGCCCCCTCCCATGCAGGCTCCAGAGCCCTCCCTCCTGCCATGGGAAGGACGCTGAGGCCAGGGAGGGGGACGAATATCACTAAATATATCACTAAATGTATCAGCCAGGGTCCGTCATGTCAGAACTACGGTAGAATCCTGCTTCCCCCGCCCAACACCCCAAGACCCTCCTTTTGGCCTCCTGTAATTCCAGGGCGCTCTGAGGCACTGTGAGGAGGTACAGAAATGTTAGGGCTTTGCAGGAAAGCAGAAGTAGCAAAGCTGTGTGGGGAAAAAAAAAATCAGAATTTTCCCAGACTGCCTGTGCTTCCTCGGGCCCCTCTCTGCTGATTTTGGGGTGTCTTGTCAGATCCCTTCCCAGACCACTCAGGGACAGCCCAGTCTGGGGGGCCTGCATCGCCTCCTCTTCTACAGCCAGTCTCCTGGAGCAGCATTTCTCAGCCTCTTTCCCACTGTGGCCCCCTTCCCTCCATCGGGCCCCCCTTCCTACTAGTTAGCCCCCATTCTCATGCTTCCCCTCCCCTGATTTATGCAGTTGTCACCTGTAGCCCCATTGGAATAGCCTAAGGACCTGTGGGGGTGGGGATGGGATAGAAGCTGTCCCGGTTGAGAAACCCTGGTCAAGGACCATGGTTGGCTGATTCGAGGGCCCTTGCCCACATGTGGGACTATGCTTCTTGTGCAAGAGAAAGCTGTGGCCACTTAAACGGTGATTTTTCAACCTGCAGTCCATGCCCCAGTAACAGGCATTGGTATAAAAGGTTGAACGTGGGACTGGAGCAATAGCGCAACGGCTAGGACGTTTGTCTTGCATCCAGCCCACCCGGGTTTGATTCCCAGCATCCCATATGGTCCCCTGAGCACCACCAGGAGTGATTCCTGAGTGGAGTACAGAGCCAGGAGTAACCCCTGTGCATCACCAGGTGTGACCCCAAAAAGCAAAAAAAAAAAAAGGTTGAACATCAGTGGTCAAGCAGCTGGCCAGCCTTACAACAAGGAGGATAGGTGGGGGGCATCATCCCCAAGCCCCTGCTTCCAGGGCTCTCCAGCACTGACTCCTGACTCAGAGAATGTTCCTCGTCAAATACGAAGCAGCCCAGGAATAATTCTAATGTCAGAGGCACGTGCCAAGCCCAGAGGTGGAAACATCACCTCCCTGAGTCCTGTGGCCTCTGTCCCACGGCCTCCAGAATCGGGGTGGACGGTCAACAGCTCACAGGCCACAGTGTTTTATTTTCGCCAAACCATCCCCCACCTGGTGCCAGCGCCATGTCCCGTCCCTGCCTTTGTTTCTCTGGTTTTCTCGAAGCCATCATTTTGAGGGGAGAAATAACATGTGTAAGGAATTATGCAGAGCCTGTAAACACCCTGGAGGCCAAACCTTGAGCTGCTTTTAGACGTGCAGCCTGGAGAGCCACTGGCATATTTTTTATGATTTCATTGCAGCACACAAAAGATCCAGTTAAAGAAAATAAACATGCTGAAGAAAGCACACATGCACAGATGCACTTAAGGTTGCTTTGGGAAAATGTAGCACTAAACAAATGCGCTTTTAAGAGATTATATCCCACCCACCAACACCCCCCACCCAACACACACACAAACACACACCTTGCTTCACACAGATTTCAAAGAGAGCTTTGGGGGTAAATCTTGGCAGATAGATTTTGTTTTGTTTTGTTTTGTTTTGTTTTGGGGCCACACCTGGCAATGCTTAAGGGTTACTCCTGGCTTTGCACTCAGGAATCACTCCTGGTGGTGCTCAGGGGGCCATATGGGATGCTGGGATCAAACCCAGGTTGGCATATGCAAGGCAAACGCCCTCCCCTCTGTACTATATCTCCAGCAACCCCTTTTGTTTGTTTTGTTTTGGACAGACAGAACTGAACTCACGGTGCCAATGCCAGAATGACTTCCACTTCTGTGGCTGCCACTTCCCTAGCCTGCATTCTAGAAGCACAGTGATGAAAGGTGTTTCCTTACCTGAAAAGGGGTCAGGGTGGGAGGGTGGGCTAGATATGTGAGCCATGGTGAGCCTCATTCTCTTCCATTGCGGGGTCCTTTTGGTAACTAGGATCTTTTTTTTCCCCCCTTTTTAATCCTGGCCATCTACTGAGTATCTCCCCCCGCACGGGAAAGCCTGGCAAGCTCCACATGATGTATTCGATATGTCAAATACAGTAACAACAAGTCTCACAATGGAGATGTTACTGGGCCTGCTCGAGCAAATTGATGAACAGCGGGAGGACAGTGCTGCAGTGCAGTGAATCATCATGAGATACAGTTACCAGACTTTCTTTTTTTTTTTCTCTTTTTTGGCTTTTTTGGGTCACACCTGGCGATACTCAAGGGTTACTCCTGGCTTTGCAGTCAGGAATCACTCCTGGGCTCAGGGGACCATATGGGATGCTGGGAATCAAACCCGGGTCGGCCGTGTGTAAGGCAAATGCCCTACCTGCTGCGCTATCGCTCCAGCCCACAGTTACCAGACTTTCATGTTTTATTTTTAGTCATTGCACACCCATCCCTCCCACCAGTGCACATTCTTCACCACCAATGTCCACAGTATACCCCCCCTTTCCACCCCTCCTTCTGCCTCTGTGGCAGACAATTTCCCCCATACTCTCCCTCTACTTTTGGGTATTATGGTCTGCAATACAGATACTGAGAGGCTATCACGTTTGGTCCTTTATCTACTTTCAACATACATCTCCCATCCCAATGATCTCTCTAACCACCATTGACTTAGTGATCCCTTCTCCATCCCAGCTGCCTTCTCCCCCAGCTCATGAGGTAGCTTCCAACCGTGGAGCAGTCTTCCTGGCCCTTGTCTCTACTGTCCTTGGGTGTCAGTCTCATGTCATGATATTCAGTAACTAGGTTCTTGGTCTGTCTTTGCTGGCTCCATACCCGGTGAGTGCCGCTGCTCTTTCCTCTCCCAGACACCCTGGCTACTGGCCTGCAGCCTCCTGCATCTCCTTCGGTGCCTTTCAACCAGTGTCCCTGCAGGCCCACCTGGCTTCCCTTCTCCGGCCCCCAGGGGACCACCCATTACCTTCCATCAGTCCTGAGCAGCCTTCCCTTGCATCGTCCCCTCGCTCCACACCTGTACCCCATTGCTGCATCTGACTTTCTCCCAGCCACCCCTGCTCTCTACCCTGCTTCTGCTGGAATTAAAGTTGGAACCAGGGCCAGAACTTACACACCAGCATTTACCTCCTGGGCCACTGTCCATGTCTCCAGTTGGAAAAACCAATCTTTTGGGGTTTCCACAACTCTGATTCTTTGTTCATTCATTTTAAAATTAGTAGCTACTGGGTGCTGGAGGTAATATACAGTGGGTAGGGCGCTTGCCTTGCCTGTAGTCAGTCCAGGTTCAGTCCCCGGCACCTGCATCCCTGAGTCCCGCCAGAAGTGACCCCTGAGCACAGAGCCAGGAATGAGCCCTGAAGACAGGGCCCAACACCCCCCACCCAGTGCCCCTCCCAAATAAACCAAAAACAGCTGCAGGATAGACACTTGGAGAAGCCAGAGTAAGAGTACAGAAGATAGGGCACTTGCCTTACACACGGCCAACCTGGGTTTGGTCCCCGGCACCCTTTATGGACCCCCGTGCCTGCCAGGAATGATCCTTGAGTATGGAGCCAGTAGTAAACCCTGAACACAACTGAGTGTACCCAACCCCCCACCCTCCCCCCAAAATAGACACTTGCTGCCTTCAAATTGTATACAGTGTATTAAGGGAATAGTATACCTAGGGCCCCTGTATGCCCCTAGGATATTCCAAGAAAACCAGAAGTGAATGTGCATGAATGGAGGGTCCCATGGCAGAAGACGGAAGTGCCAACTGATAGGACAGGAGGTCACAAGAAAGAAACAAGGAGAGGAGGGACCCCCTGTGTGAACAAGACTGAGAAATGCTAGTATAAAGGGTGATGATAGTGTTTTTCATTTTGGGCCTCAAAACACCATTTTGCTTTATAATTCAGGCAGTTCTACTTGGGCCGTGCTTCATTTCCTTTATCTGAAAGTGGTGACAGCCTCTATCTAGGGTCTGACAAGCGGCTTTCTCCTGGGCATGGCCTGAATTCGAGACCTTCACTCTCCTGAGTGCCAGCAGGCTGGGAGGATTGGGCCTATAGACTCAGAGAGGCACCGGGCAGAGAGCCCAGTCCTTCCCTCAAAGCCTCGTCTATTTCTCTGGCAGTTCTGTTGTCTCGTCAGAAGCCCGTGGATAGTGGGAGCTTCTCCCTAAGAAGACAGCTCTCTTATTTTCTTTTTTTGCTTTTTGGGGTCACACCCAGTGATGCTCAGGGGTTACTCCTGGCTCTGCACTCAGGAATTACTTCTGGTGGTGCTGGGGGACCATATGGGATGCTGGGGATCGAACCTGAGTGTCGGCTACATGCAAGACAGATGCCCTACCTACTGTACTATTGCTTCAGCCCTCTCTCTCTCTCTCTCTCTCTCTCTCTCTCTCTCTCTCTTTTTAATGTTTATTGAATCACCATGATATAGTTACAAAGATTTCATGTTTGAGTTTCAAGTAGAGACCCATCCCTCCACCAGTGCCCATTTTCCACCACCAATGTCTCCAGTATCCCACCCCCCACCTCATCTCAGCCCTCCCCCTGCCTCTATGGCAGTTTCCCCCATAGTCTCTCTACTTTTGCCATTATGGTTTGCAATACAGCTACTGGAGGCCATCATATTTGGTCCTTTATCTACTTTCAGCACACATCTCCCATCCCAAACGATCCCTCCAACCATCATTTACTTAGTGATCCCTTCTTTATCCCAGCTGCTTTCTCCCCCAGCTCATGAGACAGGTTTCCAACTATGGGACAATATTCCTGGTCCTAGTCTCTACTGTCCTTGGGTGTCAGTCTCATACAATGTTATTTTATGACTGCACTCATGTGTGGAATATAAAATGACAGCTATCTTATTACCCAACCCCCTGCTCCTCCGGGAGATTCCATGCAGGGTCAGCCAGCTCGCTCCGTTTGACCACAGCTTGAGTGCTCTGTCTAAGGGAATCACAATCGTTCATAGTAAATTTTCTTGCTGCAGTGAACTGCTGCCCGTCTGTTCAAAGATTACTGGAGAGCCTGTGGATGTGGGATGAATCACTTTGGGGGCCCAGCAGTTGAAAGGAAAAGCTGATGGAGGCTGGGGGAGGGGGGAGGGGGGAGGGCAGGAGGGAGGCTGACCGGTGAGACAGAGGAGACTCAGAGAAGGAAAACACCAGGGGGCGACAAGAGGCTGGCCTGGAGCCCTGCTCACAGGCTGGAAAGGCAGAGGGAGAATGGAGAGAGAAGGACGCTACTGGGGGAAAGGGCTGAACACTGAGCAAACAGAACACTGGAGGAAGTAGACTCAGACTGAACCGAATTTGGTGCAGAAATGGGAAGCAGCTCCGAGCTGCTTCCTACTCGAATTGGACTGAGCAGCCAGTCTAAAGGATCTGTTCCGGGGCTTGAGCCATAGCACAGTGGGTGGGGTGTTTGCCTTACATGCGGCCGACCCGGGTTCAATTCCCAGCATCCCATATGGTCCCCCAAGCACTGCCAGAAGTAATTCCTGAATGCACGAGCCAGGAGTAACCCCTGTGCGTTGCTGGGTGTGACCAGAAAAGCAAATAAATAAATAAATAAAGGGTCTGTTCCTCGGGTCAGAGTAGTGAGTCCTGGCAGCCACAGTGCTCAGACAAGGGCACTGCACATTTCAAAGCCTGATTATGCTGGATGTTGAGAACCCAGAGAATGAGCCGCAGTCGTTTTCCCTGGGACCCGATGGCCAGAACACCAGTCCTTTCTGGGGGGTGGCCACGCGCTTTGTAACAGAGACCTGGACAGGAATGGCTCCTGAGGGCCAGTCACGAAGTAACTTTTCCCTTCTCTGAGGTCACTTGACCTTAGCCAGATGGGAGCTCATTCTCCTGTCCCCACCAGGACTAGCGTCTGGTTTTTCTAGCGACCCTTGGAAAACACACGCAATCTCAGTGTCTCATGGGGTCATCATCCCTCCCCGCGGGGTCCTGCAGACGCCTGCACAGCCCCCTGCAGAAGAAGGGTGGCCGTCAGCCCCACTCTCTCCCATCATGTAGGGTTCCTCCTCTTCTCCCTAGCACGTGCTATGTTTGGCCCCCTGCCAGGGTAGAGCTGTGAGAGGGGGCGGCCAGGAAAGGGCAGTGTGTCTCCCCTGACTATTTAGGAGTGGACTCAGCCGGGGCCCATCTTTCCCACGCACTCTGCTAGGTCCTTCCAATGGTTCTTCTCTTAGGTGAGCACTCCAGCCAGTCAGAGCTGAGCGGATGCATTGTGGCTGCTTTATTCATTGATTTTTCTTGGATTTGGATTTGGGCGTCACACCCAAAATTTCGGATTTTAGTGCTTGCTTGGGAGCTACTGCCAGTTCAGACCTTGGTGGTCTCTGCTGGCAGGGGCCGAGGTAGGGCGGGTGGTGGGGGAAACCATGCAGTGCAGGAGAGGAGACCTGGGCATCCTGCATGCAGTGCCATCAGCCGGTGGAGCTGTCCCTCTGGTCCCAAGGCTGCTTTATCTTATTTATCAGGAGGGCAGGACGCGTGTTCTGTGTCAAGAGACTGTGGTGATAAGGGCAGACCACTGTCCCCACTGTCCACTTCCACTCCTTTCACACACACACACACACACATACACACACACACACACACACACACACACACACACACACACACACACCACCTGTCCCCCCTTGGACAAGATGAAGCTCCTCTTCGTGGATTCTGAAGAGGAATCCTAGAGACATGTGTACTCTGGAGAGTTCAAGAAACTGGAAAGGGGGAGAAAGATCTAGAAAAAGAGTTGCCCTGAGGAGGAAGGTTTGTGAGGAAAATGAGTGTGCCTATTTCTATTGGAAAACAATAAATCATGTCATGAAGGGAGAAAGGGAGTGGTGTGTAATCAGTCCTTCAAAAGAAAGTCCTTTCAAGAGGCCAGAGAGCTAATATAGCGAATGGAAAGGGTGTCTGGCCGGCACATGGCCCACCTGAGTTCCATCCCCAGCACTACATAAAGCCCACTAAGCCTACCAGGAGTGATCCCTGACCACCACTGGGCATGGCCCCAAAGCAAATAAAAATTAATTAAGTTAAAAAATAAAAATCCCTCATACTCTTGTGAGTTTGAAGCTAACTTACCAAACATATATCGAGCTCCAAAGTATAAGAAATTCCAGTTATATAGACTAGAAAATGTTCCAGTGATGGCAATTTCCTAGTGCTTGGATTTTTGTATAACTTCTCATCACTATTCTGAATTCCTCCTCGTCCTTTAGGAATATTAAAACTAAAGTGAGATGTTTTCAGAGTCGCACGGCTAGATTCGAAGCTCCTTGAGGTGAAGCTTGGCGACTCATTTGCCTCTGCAGGAGACAGCAGACTGCAGTGGCTGAGAGAACACTATTCTCTCCTGGCACCAACTCAGACTCATCTGGGGCCATCATTGTCAGCCTCAAGGGTTGTGACTGAACTCAATTCTGGTAGTCACCTTGACCCTTGACACACAAACTAGAATGTACAAGAAATTGAGGAGGCGGGTTGAGGGCACACTTATGATTGGTCAGGGGCTTTTCCTGCCTCTCCTCAGGAGGGACTCCCTGGCAGTGCTTGGAGACCATATGTAGGGTCAGGAATTCAAACTTTTTTAGTTGATCTACAACTTTTAAAAAGCATTAGAAATTTCTCCCCCTTTAGCTACCCAGTAAAGGAGAAAAGAGAGAGAAGGCTGGGGAATGGATCTCCTCCTGGGTACTGAGAAGGTCACCTGCGGAGAGCAGAGATCGGGCTTGGTCTCCAGAGCAGATGTCTAGTACATAATCTTGCTCCTCTGGTGTGCCAGTGAGGGACAAGACCAAAGCAAGATCTCGTGAGGAGCCGCCGAGCCAGAGATTACAGGGGTTAAGGTTCTCGCATGCGACCCATCCAGGTTACATCCCCGGCACCATATATGGTCCCCGCCAGGAGTGAGCCCTAAGCAGAAGACCAGGAGAGAGCCCTGAACACTGCCAGGTGTGGCCTTAAACCCCTTCCCTTTTCCACTCCTAAAATACAGGAGTTAGAGATCATTTCTTCCCTCTCAGAGTCTAATCAGAAATGACTCTTGGCAGTCAACTAATACTAATAACAATTTTTAAAAATCCCTGCCCCCGCTAGCACTCTCTGGTATTTTTCTGATCTGATTGAAAATTCCCAAGTGAGTTCCAGGCTTTGTTTTAGAATGGGTGAGCAAAACTGCAATTTCAGAACCGTCATCTGTTACATATTTGGAAAAATGTTTTTAAACCTAATTTGACACCAACCTGTTAGCTCTGACCCAGAATTCCAGACAGATACTTGGGTCTTCTAAAATCATAAACATTCGATGTTTGTGTTCTGAGCTTTATTTTTTTTAATGCAAAAAATTTTGCATATGGCACTTTGAAATCTCCTAAAGGAAAATTTACAGACACCTTTGGGGCTGTGATTTTTTTTAAAAAAAATAGGATAAAAAGAAATAAAGGCCTTCCCCACCCCCAACCCCACCCCCACCTCGTCACACTCTTATAAAATACGACCATATAATTCCAGCCCCCAAACACCCTCAAGTTTATCAACACCCAAATCCCCAAGGTCATAAAGATGATATTAGCATTTCATTTTCAATGCGTTTGTGATCCACAGTCACTTGAAAGGCTTCTATTCTTGTATTTGGGATGGAACATAAGGCTAATTAATAAAAGCTGGAGCCAAGTGCCGTGCCAAATTAAATAAATACTTATTGGAAATCAGTGACTTCGCAGCAGTAGAGAGGCCCTGAAACGGTACTGGAAGAACGCTCAAGATGTCCGTGTGTTCTCCGCAGGCACGCACGGCCTGGTGGCACCAGCCTCCTGGGACAGGAGGAGCCGGACCAGGATGGTCCCTCAAGGCAGAGAGGGTCGCACAGTATCAAATAAACATTTTATGATCAATACCCTTAAAGCCCCAGGAGAAACCTTAAAACCTAAATTGTCTGGGTCTTGGCTGTATGGCTCCCAATTAAATGAGCAAGTTGTGTTTTTAAATACCCAGGGCCTATTGAAAATTCCCCATAGCTTTTGTTTTGGGGGTTGCGGGGGAGGCTTTGTGTGTGTGTGTGTGTGTGTGTGTGTGTGTGTGTGTGTGTGTGTGCTTAAAAGCTATAAAATGTGTTACTGGCGACAGAATCTAGCTTTAATATATTTTAGGAGTTTCTGATAGTAAATTCACACTTTAGCTTATAAAAGGTTTGGGCTAGTTGGCAAAACCACTGTTCCCATCTTCTCCCTGACTGAGAAGGGGTCAAAATCCAGCTGCATTTCATTAAAGCCCTTTGGAGGAAAGTCCAGGATGGGTCAGGAGGAAAAGGACTCAAGGTCCAGCTCTGGGAACCCGAGGTTAAACACTGCCCAGAGCTCTGTGTGTCTCTTGTCCTCCTTCCAGGTGATCCAACAGTTTTAGGCTTCTGTTGGGTTTGTCACTGATGTTTCTCTTCTTTTTGAGGGTAAGGGGGAGCAAAAGCAATGAGTCACATCCTGCAGTGCTCAGGAGCCATCCCTGGCAGTGCTCAGGAACCCTGTGCAGTCCTGGGGACTGAACCCAGGTCAGCTACACGCATGACAAGTGCCTTAACTACTCCATTATTTCTCCAGCCCCTATCACTAATGTTTCAACAATGAGAACTACTTTGACCTGTGTAGGAGTCCCCAGATGACAAGCAGCTTCTCTACCTGTTCTGTCACATCAGTGGTCACTCTTTGATCATATGTTCCCAAAGGACCCTGGTGTCCAAGCACTGATCAGCAGGCATTGATTCCGGTGGTGAGCACTGTACAGTCTTTTGCTTCCCTCATGGAGAAGGAAAGACACTTGGGTGCATCCTAGTCACATCTGCTAGGCCCCTTGCCCATCATAGTGTTGGGTTCTTTTAACAAAGCAGTACCACCAGATCCCAGCGAGAATCCGCACTGCAGCTCACCAGTGCTCACGGCAGTCTTGTTCGGAGACTAATGTCCAGTCCTGTTTCGACAGGAAGATAGCCAGCACAGCCTCGACTGGTGCTGAAGCTGGAGTTTTCAAAAGGACCTTTGGAGCAAGCAGCCCACCAACTGGGGGTTGGTTATTTGTGACCTCTTTCACTGACTTCCTGTGTGGAAACTTGCAGTGACAGCAGTGAGGAGGGGCCCTGCACCAAGCTGTCTGAAAAGCCCCCAGTTCCTCTCCGCCATCCCCTCTGCACATGAGGCTCTCTGAAGCTGCTCTGCGGGGATGTGCTCCATGGGTGACCTTATTTACTAGAAGAGCTATTGATACTGGAATCAGTATCAATATTTGGAGTGAGACTTGCTCTTCGGAAAACAGATGGCCAGCGGAGCATCCCAGCTTCTCCAGGACAGAGAGATCCGAGGGAGCCCCCATCATCCTGGCAGACAAGGGACGAGGGTCCCTATCCCAGGCTTGTTTCCAAAGCAGATATAAATATAAATATTCCTTTCCCCAGATTCCTCATTTACCAGATGATGGAACCAAACCAGAGAAAAAGGAAAAGGGTTGGTGGCCACAGTTCCTCCTGAGCCTTCCCAGCAGAGATCACCGTTTTCATGATGTAAAAGGGTTCCAAGTCTTTTTTTTTTTATTTGGGCCACACCCGGCAATACACAGGGGTTACTCCTGGCTCTACACTCAGGAATTATTCCTGGCAGTGCTCAGGGGACCATATGGGATGCTGGGAATCGAACCCGGGTCGGCCGCGTGCAAGGCAAATGCCTTACTCCCTGTGCGATCTCTCCAGCCCCTGCAGCTACCTTTAAAGCCAGTCCTATGGGCATTGAAAATAGAAGATGCATTGAGGGAACTTTTCATCTTTGGCTTTACAGGACCCAGAAACAAAATTCTGGTGAGTCAGCAGAAGTATCATTTTCTTTCATCCATTTCACGGACTTCTATAGACTCTCTTCTACCCTGGCAAGCTTTGAGGTTTTGTGTTAAAGGCCTTAAAACAGTTCCTTGTAAGTTGAACCGTAACACTGTCAAAAGCCTTCACAGTAAAGCAAGGGATCAAGTCGTTCACACTGAAACTCAGAATACCTTCCCCGAGGCACAGTAGGGAATAATGGTCATAAATTGTGCCCAGTGAATATCCTTGAGATGGATTTTCCTAAAAATAGGTATTGAACTACGTGGAGCTTCCTTTTAACTATGTCAGTCATTGAAATCTCCCTCGAAGAAATTGAAATCCCCTTTTGGATAAGTCCCCCTTGGGGAATAGAGTCAGGCTTGCTGCGGCTTCCCTGCTGGCTGTGCAGACTAGCGGCTGCAGGCTGATTTTCAACAGCAGAGAGCAGTAGAGGAGTGTCAGAGCCCAGAACACTCCAGAAACCAAGGCGCGGGGGAGACAAGGAGCATGCTCTCTCAGGGTGACGCTCTGTTTCCACTGCGGGGAAGGATGCTTTCGAGCTTGTACTGTAAATGTATCCATTTCCAGAGAGGAATAAATAACGTCCAAACAAGAAGTGATAGAACAGAAGTACTAGCTATTAGCCAAACACTGATAAACTATTTATTATAACTTATAACTCTTTACTTCAGAGGAGTGGAAAAATCCAGTAACAAATTCTCTCCAAGCTTGGGACCATCCCTAATAGCTATAATCCAAAGCAGGCCTCAGATGAGTTACATAGAAGTCATGGAAAATCCGTGTTGTTTCTGTGAATGCCAAATTATACTGAGCCTTCAAGATGTCTGCACCAATTCACCAATAAATGTGTCAGTCATTCACCATGCAGTCAAAGGAGGCTACGAGCAAGCAACATTAAGTCTGACCTCCTGTGTTCTCGCCTGGGCCTTAGAGGTACCCTGGGGAGAATGACAGTGATAGAGACCACATTGAGCCTTACCATGCCGTTGCTGACGCCACTCCAGCTCTCACTTGGCTACATGTGCAAAGCCAAATTCTGGCTTCCCTGTCCTTATGTCTTCCCATCCCCCCACCCCTAACTCCCCAAAACCCATAAAGGCCAGTGAGAAAGTACAGCAGGTAGGGTGTCTTGCCTTGCACATTACTGACCCGGGTTCGATACCCAGCACTCCATATGACCCTTCACCTCGACTGGTCAGGAGTGAACTCTGAGTTGTGAGCCAGGAATAATCCCGGGGCAGCGTATGTGACCCCTCCAAACAATAAGAAACAAAAGGCAAGAAATAGTATCCCCCATTCACCCAAGTCAGACACAAGAACCATTTCCTTATTTATTTATTTATTTATTTATTTATTTATTGCTTTTTGGGTCACACCTGGTGATGCAAAGGGGTTACTCCTGGCTCTACACTCAGGAATTACTCCTGGTGGTACTCAGGGGACCATATGGGATGCTGGGAATCGAACCTGGGTCAGCCACGTGCAAGGCAAATGTCCTACCATCTGTGCTATCGCTCCAATCTCAAGAACCATTTATTGATCCCGTCCCTCTTTCTTACCACCCACGGCACCAAGTTCTCCCAATTATGTTTCTCAAATGTATCTTAAATCCCTTCCCTTCTTTCCCATTCCACTATCCCATCCCCACCACACCCCCTCTTCGCCGTCTACCTGCCTGGTTCTAGTATCCTCCAAGCTGGTCTCTCTCCCTCCTCCCAGAAGCAATGTGGTCTTGCCATTCTGGTGATGGCTCTGAGCCTGCCATTTTTCCTGAATGAAGCCACCACGGTTGTCCATTGAACTGGGAATGCAGTTTACATTCCTGCCAGCTACCCAATCACCACTGCCCCTGCCTCACTCTGCACCCACTCCAGACTCTTCTTTGTTTATTTTGGGGATGACACTCAACGGTACTCAAGCCTTCCTTGTGCATAGAGATAACTCCGGAAGTACTCAGGGGACCATATGCAGTCTTGGGGATGGAACAGAGGTCATCCACAGGCTATGCACGTGCCCTACCCGCTGTTCCCTCTCCAGTCCCCGCCCCCATCCCACAGACCCTTCTGACCCAGGACATTCCTTTTTTTTTTTTTTAAATTTTATTGAATCACCGTAAGATAGTTATAAGGTTTCATGTTTGGGTTACAATCACACAATGATCAAACACCCATTCCTCCACCAGTGCACATTCCCCACCACTAATATCCCCGGTATAACCCCTCTTTCCCACCCTCCCTCTGCCTGCATGGCAGACATGATTCCCTATAATCTCTCTCTACTTTTGGGCATTATAGTCTGCAGTACAGACCCTGAGAGGTTATCATGTTTGGCCCATTATCTACTTTCTGCACACATCTCCCATCCCAACCAATTCCTCCAGCAATCTTTTTCTTAGTGATCCCTTCTCTATTCCAGCTGCCTTCTCCCCTTTGCTCATGAGGCAGGCTTCCAGCTATGGAGCAATTTATCCGTCCATGTAGCTACTGTCCTTAGGTGTCAGCCTCATGTTATGTTGTTTCATACTCCACAAATGAGTGCAGTTCTTCTATGTCTGTCCCTCTCTTTCTGACTCATTTCACTTAGCATGATACTCTGACCCAGGACATTCTCACATGGTGCTTTTGCCTAAAGACTGAGTGATTGGGTTGTCACTTGGCTTTTTTGGGTCTTGGCTTTCTCCACTGTAGAAGGGGTGCGGGAGTGGAGTGTTGGGTCCTTTCCAGCAATGACCTTTCTGCTTCCTGCACAAAAACAGAAGTTCTCTTGACTCTGTATAACCCTCTCCCAAGCACTGATCCCAAAATAATGTGAGAGTTTAGCCACATGCCTGTTAGAAAATATTTTCCATGCATAGTACAGGAACACAAAATGCTTTGAAATTGAAATGTATATGTTAACCAGCCATGTTTTCCATTAATAGAGGGATGTTTATACCATATGAAAAGCCTTAAAGCCTGAAATGACAGCAGGGCAGGAGACTAGAGCCTTACAAAGTACATTTACTTCTCTCATGCCCGGTTTTCTCCGGAGGCTTCAGTGGCATGTGGGTGCGTGGCTAGATTGTCATTTCAACTCTCCTTTGTGGAAAAACTGCACTTCCAACGTTTATACTGTTCTCGCATGCAAGGCAGTGTTTTTCAAAGTCATGGTTTCAGATCACCCAGTAATGAACCCTGAAATTGGCGCCAAGTTTCCTCTCTTCCGTTACCTGCAGCAGAAGATGTTTGTCCCTTAGATAGTGTCCTGCAAAAACTGAAGGTGAGCTCTTAAATCAGTTTATACATAAACTCAGCCACCTGCAAACCAATTCAGTGCCCTTCTGAAAAGTTTGTTGAGTACTAGATGCAGGCACCTACCACGTACAGGTCACTGGCTGAACCCAGGCCTAAGGTCTCCTGGGCCAGGAGGGAGCCTCACATACAAGCATATCATCTCAGAGAGCCGTTGAAATGATAAAGGAAGGTAGTCTGGGCTCTGGGGCAAGGAGGTTCTTGTCTCTGCTTGGAGGGGCTAGGCAAGGGGAAATGGACAGGAAGTATTTACTGTCAAGAAGATGATCAAATTCTAGTAAATAGAGTCAGGAATGCAGAAGAATTAGAAGTATATCAACCTTTATAGGGGTTTGGAGAGGCAAGTTTTTAGCCTGATGAAGTATTCATGGTGAGGCGTTCAGTTTGTTGAGTTGTTTGTTTGTTTGTTTGTTTGTTTTCACTATATCCTACCATTGTCTTCGGGCTTGGAGGGTTTCCTCTGATAAGTGTGCTGTAAATCTAAGGGGTACTCTTTTGTATGTGATTTCCTTCTTTGACCTTGCTGCTTGCAGTATTGTGTCTCTCTGTGATATCCATCATTCTATGATATGTCTTGGAGTCTTTTTATTCGGGTCTCTTTTAGCTGGCACCCGTCGGGCTCCTTGGCTCTGGATGCCTGCATTCTCCAGCTCTGGGAACTTCTCAGCAATGATTTCTTTAACTGTGGCTTTTTCATTGGGGTTGCCTCCATGTCCTTCTGGTACTCCGATGATTCTTATATTGCTCCTCTTGAGGTCATCCCCTAGGACTTTGATTCTCCCTGAAGCTATTTTGAGGTCTTTTCCCATTGTTTGTTGTTGCCTGTAAGCTTTCTGTAGTTCATCTTCAAGCTCACTGATTCTATCTTCAGCTGTAGTCATTCTACTGTTGAGGGCACCCGCTGAGTTTTTTATTTCATCTATGGACTCCTTTATTCGTGACATTTCTGTTTGTAGCTTTTTTACTTCTGCTCTCATTTCTTCCTGTATTTTCTTGGCTGTCCGTTCCACTGTTTTTTTTCATGTCCTCCTTTCATTTACTGAATGCGTGTTCCACCGTTTCTTTGAGTTTATTGAACTTCTTCAACATTTCATCTCTGCATTCTTTTTCGGAGACGTCGTATTTGTGAGTAACCCCTGTTGAGGCTTCTGGACTTCATCTTTGGAGAGGCAAGTTTTAAGAGAGTTGGTGGCCAAAGAAAAAGTTGGGGAGAGAGGAAGCACCATGTCTTTTTTTTTTTTAATTTTTATTAGTGAGACACCATAAGGTACAGTTGTAGACTTACAAATTTTTGTGCTTGGGTTTCAATTATACAATGATCAAATACCCATCCCTCCACCAGTGCCCATTGCCCACCACCACAGATCCCAGTATCCCTCCCACCCCCATCCCCCCCATCCTACCCTGCCTCTGTGGCAGGGCATTGCCTTTTATTCTCTCTCTCCTCTTGGGTGTTGTGGTTTGCAAAAGAGGCATTGACTGGCAATTATGTTTGTTCTATATCTACTTTCAGCATGCTTCTCCTCCCATCCTGGGAGGATCCTCCCAACATCCTTTATTTGGTGGAAGCACCATGTCTTACTAGTATGGGATCCCCAGGCTCTCTGTAAAGTTAGTCCTGTGCCCTGCACCCCTGACAGCAGTAAGAGTGCCCATTGACAGTGATAGTAACAAACTTGCTGAGAACTCACTCAGTGCAGCCTTCTAGGAAATAGCTCCCAGGATCTTTTGCAATTGACATTTTATCCCAGTTTGGCTGATCTCTTGAGTTGCTCTAAAATGCTGTTTTTTTTTTAACCCCCAAGAGAAAAGGGGCCATTAAAACTGTACAACCCTAGCCAAAGGACCCAATGCGTCTGCACTAGGAGAATTGTCTGTGGAATGGGAATGATTGAGCTGTCATGTGAATGAAACCAGCTGCAAAGTGTGAAACCTTTATTTTGTCCCGTGGCACTGCAACGACTATTTCTCACCTTCAATAGCACCATAGTTTCGTCTTAAGCGTTTTTTAAAAAATGGAATAGCATGTTTGCACTTTTGTGGTTGGAAGTGGGGGCTACTCGTGGAGATACTTGGCCTGGCTCTGTGGGCCAATGGTTTCAGCATTGGTCCATTGCTGTAGCACTGCTTTGTGGTGTTGGAGACACCAGTGTCACCCCAGGAAGACTTCACTGACCCCCCAGAGTAATATACAGCCTGCAGTGCCCTGAAGGCCATATGGTACTGATGCTCTAACCATGGGTCGAGAATGCTCCAACCCTTGAAGCTGTCTGCTCGGCCCAACATGCCTGCTTTTTCAAAGGTTTCCAGGAGGGCAGGAGAGGAAGCAAGGTTCAGGCTGCCATGCAACCATTAGCTTCTGTTTCTGCTGTAATTGAAACAGAAGCAGGGAGTGAAGATACCTGGGAACAAGTGGTTGAACCGAGGCTGCCTTGATCAACTGCCAGCTTTCTGCTTGAAGCAGTTGGGGGGGGGGGAGGAGAGATGGGGGTACATGGGTTGCTGAGGAAGACCAGGGCCAGGAATCCACTGGGGTTATTGCATCCTCCTGCGCATGCCTCTCCAACTTCTTTCCCAAGGGAAAAGAAACAGGATTTTAGAGAGCAATTTGCTCTCCTCTAAGGTAGGTCTCTTCCTGGCTCCCTCTTAGGAGTGTAAATCACTGGGTTTGACCACGAGCATTTAGACCAGAAGCCATAGATCTCACTGTGGTTTTCAAGCATACGGGCTTTGAGCCTGTGATAGTACCCGCACACACATACACACATTTGTGTCCAGACAGACGCTCTACTCTGCCAGTGGCTTCCTCTCCACCCCTGCAGGACAGGCTGGCCTCGCCGCCATCACCTCCCTGTCACTCAGCTCACTACCTCCTCAGTGCTTCCTCTTTCATGGTAAATTGTTCAGAACATTTATCTTCCATGCTAGCTGGCAGCAACTGCAAAAATACAGGTGCACACACATACACACACACATACACTCACACACAGCTGCTTATAGCTGATCACCTGTTTGCCCTGGGGCAGAGACTGGGAGGTCAGGCAAGACCCAACCACCCAACCGTGCTGAATACAGCTGCACTCAGGCTCTGCTGCTAGGTCAGGTGAGATGTTGTCTGTCAGACGCACTTACTCTTCCCCGCTGTTGCCTCCGACTTTGATTCTTTTTTCTTTTTGGCCATTGGGCCACACCTGACCAGGCTTTGAACTTATTCCTGGCTCTGCCCTTGGTGGGTCACTCCTGGCGGGCTTAGGGGACCAAATAGGGTGCTGGGGATTGAACATGGGTCAGTTGTGTGTGAGACAAGCTTACCCACTATACCATTGTTCAACTCCTCTTGCCTTTTTCTAAGCATCACTTTATTTTGCAGGCTTGCCTCCCGAGCCATGCTCAGGAGTTCTGGGGACCCCACTGGTGATTCTCCGCTGCCTGAGCTCGTGGTTCAGGGCAAGGCACAAAGGTTACAATAGCTGCTTCAGCTCTGCAGTGTTAGGGATACCTGGGTGACCCTGGCAGGACTGCGGGCCACTAGAACCAGAGTACTGGGTGTGGGGGCATGTGGTGCCAAGAATTGCACCCTATGCACACTCACTACTATACTGCTAGGCCCCTCTAAGAATGACTTGTGCCCGACCTTTAAAGCAGCCAGGGGCCAGCTGTTGATGCTCTGATGTTCAGCTGCCTGGCCTGGCAAGCAGTGCCCGTGTCCACAGGCAAACAGAGAGGACATTAGAAATGAACTTCAGGGCCCAGCATAATAGTACAGCTGATAGGGTACTTACCTTGCATGTGGCAGGCCCAAGTTTGATTCCCCAGCACCCCACAGGGTCCTCGGAGCCCCTCCAGAAGTGATGCCTGAACTCAGAGCCAGGAAGAACCTCCAAGCACAGCCAGGTGTGGGTCCACCCACACTCACACTCACACAAAGAAATGACTCTGCAAAAGTCCCCAAAAGGCAGCTGATCCTTCCCGATTAAAACAGTTTTTCTGTTGGTCCACGTCATAGGTCCACTGTGGGTTTTTTCATGAAATCGTGAATTCCCGGTCTCCAAGGTTAAAAATAAAGTGTTCCTGGGAGACTGGAAAGTCCTGAAGTTAAATGTAAACCAAATATTTACATCTATGAAAAAAAAATAATAAATAATGATTGGCGGGATCTGGCTGAAGTTCCATGGAGCTAGGAAGCAATTTGGCACTGACGGGGATGAGCATGGGAAGCGGGAGGGACAGACTGACATGGAGCAGGACAGGGGGCATTGGCTGCAGAGACCCAGAGAGAGGAACCTGGTCCTCTCCATGCAAACCCCCACACCGGCAACAGGGAGACTGCATGACTGGAGGGCAGCAGCTGTGTTTGATGAGGCAGTGCGTTCACTTTGTGGGCCCAGGAGGAGTTTGGGAGGAACAGCAGCAGCTCTGGCACGTCCAAGGCCTCTCGGTCCAAGGCGGCCCTGCGTTAGCTGCATCCTTTGGCAACCGACTTACCTTTCTGGTGCTTGCTTTTCCTGTAAAGAAGGGGTTGTCATGGTGCCTTTCTGTTGTTGTGAGTGTGGCAAAGATCAAACAAAGTAATATGTGCATCCTATTATGATACATGTGACATCCGTGTCTGATTCTGTGTATATTATATGGAATGTGCTTATTGCTTAGAAAATTGCTACATAATACTGAGGGGCCAGAGAGGTAGTACAGTGGTTAGGGCACTGGCGTTGCATGCAGCCAACCTGGGTTGGTTCCCCAGCACCCACTATCGTCCCCTGAGCCCGCCATGAATGATACCTGAGCACAGAGCCAGAAGTAAGCCCTGAACCCTGCCACGTATAGACTGGTGACTGGAGAGACAGTACTATGAGTAAGATGCTTACCTTGCACACAACTGACCCTAGTTCAATCCCCAGCACCACATATGGTCCCCTGAGCACTGCCAGGTGTGATCCTTTAGAGAAGAGTCATTGATAAGCTCTGAGCACTGCCAGTCCCCCGTACACAAAAATAATAATAATATCAGAATTATTAATTATTAAATTTATATTATTTAATTTTTAATTAATAAAATTATTAATTAATAATTACTAATTATTAATTATTAAAATTATCAAACAATCTATTATTAACATTATATTATTAATAATATTATTATTAGGGCACAATAATACTTAGAGAGGTTTGGGGAGTCCTAAATACAAAGCAAGAGTTAGGACGAGGGCCATGTACTAGAGAGCCGACTCCATGTGGAGAATCAGAAAATAAAGTCATGGTAGAAGTAAACGTGTGCAGGAACATGCCTTTCTGAAGTTGTTTGAAGATGTAGGAAGTAGACATGGGTGAGCCAGTGAAGAGATCATACCAAGTAAAGCCAAACAGTTACAAAATGACAAATGCCGGCCACTTGGACTTATTTGACAGCAGTCCAACTCACAGTGACAGGAAGTTGAATGTCTGTTGCCAGGACATAAGGGGAGAACGGAAAGTTATTGTTTAGCAACTTAGAACAGTTTCCGTGAATACAATGAGAGCCTGCTAGAGAGGGAGGGTGTCCTGAGTGCCACCAAGTGTACACTTAGAAGTGGTTAGAATCAAGTAATATAAAATAAATTATTGTGGGCCTGCTGTGGGGGCAGGTTTGAGGGAAAATGAAGACAATGGTGGACAGAAGGTGAAAGTGGTGGTGGGATTGGTGTTGGAATATTGAATGTCTGTAACAAATTATCATGAACAATTTTGTAAACCACAATGTTTAAATAAAGTGTGTATGTCTGTGGGAGGTGTGCTTAGAGCAGTCTGTTGTGTAATGCATATACTTAACTACAATGCTTCAGATATGGGCTATAGTTATCGTGGTCGATATTGGGTTATTCAGAGAAGCAAGTGGCCCATGCTAGTCTGTAAAATGCCACTCTTACATACTAGCCAAAACTAAGTTCTGAGGTACAGGAGAAATTTCAAGGTTAATTTCCATCTCTTTGTGAATTTCAATGCCATTTTAAAACCCAGATGCAGGAGACAGGAAGAACCAAATAAAAAAGAACTACTTTGTCTAGAGGGAGGGACAGTTGACATTGCTGGAGAGATCATTATGTGCCTGGAGTGTAGGTTGGACATGTGTTTTGAAGATAAAGTAGTAAGGAGGACTGACTTAGGGAATCCAGAGATTGGTCACATTGACAGGTGAGCAGTGACCGTTGACACGGCTGGAAAATAGTTCCAGTCATCAATTGGTCATGTATTCATGCCAATCCTACGTTGCACATGGGTAACAGAAAGTCACTTTAAAAAAATTTTTTTTCCCAGTAGCTGGAATTTTTTTTTTTAAATATTAGGTAGGGGCTAGCCCTGAATCCTTGGGTCTTTTTCTTGAAATGAAGTGAAAGAGTAAAGTAAGAATGGATAGAATAGTAGGGAGCTGGCCACAGAGCACTGGGCCCAGGATCCCTGGGATCTGATGGGCCTAAGTGGAATTTAGTTCCTGAGCTTGTCAGGATTCAACAGTCTCATACTAATACTATAAGTCAGATGTCCCTTTAAAATAAGATAGGCCATAAAAAAACAACAACCTTATTTTAGAGGTTTGTGTTGTTGTTTAGGGAGTTTAGTTTGTTTGTTTTTTTTTATTTATTTCTTTGGCAGGGACAGCAAACCCAGTGGTGCTCAGGGCATTCTCCTGGCTCTGGTCTCAGACATCAGTTTGGGCAGGGCTCAGGGACCATCTAGGATGCTGGGGATTGAACCCCAGTAGGTCACATGCAAGACAAGTGCCCTGCCCGCTCTGCTATTGCTCTGGCCCCAGATCTGCCATTTTTAATTCTTCTCCCTAGAAAGCCTAATGAGTCAGATCCCAGTTCAGCTCAGTTTAGGCACCTGGGAGGTCCCTAGCAATCCTTGCACATGCTGTTGTTGTTGTTGTTGTTGTTGTTGTTGTTTCTGGCTTTAAAGAAAAGAATTGGGGGAAGAGACTGGAGGAGTTTACAGTAGGTGGTGCTTGGGGGCTACTCCCAGCTTGTGCTCAGGGGTCCCTCCTGACAGTGCTGGGATAGCCATGTTATTTGGATTCCCATAAATAGCAGGTAACGTTATGACCATAAAGTAGTAGGTGAAGAAACCAGAACCATAGCTGGTGTGAGACATGATAAAGGTAGGAATGGAGTGATGGTCTTCTGCCTGTAATTCTGAAACGAGGAAGCTACTTCTGTGGCAGCTAGTGAGCCTGAAGAACCCGCAGTGAGGCTGTGGGTATCCTGGATAGAGCAGCAGATGCCAGGGAGAGCACCAAAAGCCACTCTGAGCACTCTGCTGCCTATGGCTGGGTGCCAACGTGCTGGCAGGATCCACCTCGATGTGCATGTCCACAATATAAACATCTGAAATTGAGAATCTACCCAGAGGAAACAGGAAGTGGGGTTTGGAGGGCAGGGTGCTTCAGGTGACCTTGTGGGCAGGGTGGTGGGACCTCCTTGCTGTGGGCCTGGGGTGATTAGAGTCAAAGTGAAAAGAACTGACTCTCAGCAATGAGAGGGAAAGGAGGCCTCGGGAGTGACACCTGCAGAGACGTGGGGACTCAGACTGAGGCAGGAAATCGGTAAACAATATCTATGCCAATGCAGGTGAAGAAATATTTAAGAGTCAGTTGGATGCTATGGAAGGTGCTGGTAGGAGACCCTCGTGAGGCAGAGCCTTCCTGGCCCACTTCATTGCTGGGGGGGGGGGTCTTCCCCCAGAGGCTTCCCCAGAGAGGCTGTGTGTGCACCAGTCTGTAGAGATGGTCTGGAAAGGTGAGCTTGAAATCTCATGTTCCCTCGCCAAGACAAGTACCCGGCAGATGCTCTTTGAACTGGCAGTTGCAATGTGGAATAAATGGCAGCAACACATGCACTTGTGTGTGATTTTTTTTAATTAAAGCATCAGTTTACCACCATACATTCTGCCTTTGAGGTCTCCTGACCTCAAATGTCATCTTGAATGTTATTTTTTTTCCTTATTGAGTGCTATCTTTAATGTCACCCTTACTGTCATCTTTTTCATTATTCACACCTTCTGTGAGCCTTTTCCACTGTAGCACTTTTTCCATTGTGACCAAAACTAAAACTGTATTCTAAATTATACACTGTTAGCACATTTTTATTTTAAATGGATATCGTGGTTCACCCTGTCTTCTTCCCCATCATTAGAAGCATCGTCTTAAACAGAAGTTGGGATGAAAAGATCTAAGACTCTGACTCAATCATGGTACTGTGACCACCCCCCACCCCCAAATACCCCAAAGTCAATATTCTTTTTTGCAACATGAGGTGTATTGTAGCAAAGTGTATCGCCTTCACGTTGTAAACCAATACTATTTAGCCCCCACTGGTTCCATGAAACAAAAATCATAAGGTACTTAAGTTGTACAGACTGTGTCAGGATTGTAGATGGACTTGACCTGACACTGGCGGAGTACTGGGAAAGGCAATGACTTTAGGAAGGCATGAAGGTTCCTAGTAAACTGTATTTCTTTAATATGTTTAATTGATGGCAGCTATTGGCTAGCACAGTGGGTAGGACGTTTGCTTTGCATGCACATTTGCATGCACGTTTGATTCCTTTGTCCCAGCAAGAGCCCAGCAAGCTACCGAGAGTATCCCGCCCCCACGGCAGAGCCTGGCAAGCTCCCCGTGGCATATTCAATATGCCAAAAACAGTAACAATAAGTCTCACAATGGAGACGTTACTGGTGCTTGCTTAAGCAAATCAATGGACAACGGGAGAATAGACAGTGCTACTAATTTGGGGTGGGGGTTTACACGCGACTCCATTCCTTTTGTGGTACTCAGAGGTCATTCCTGGTTTAGTGCTCAGGAAACATATGGTATGAAGTAGCAAACCCAGGGCTCTCACATGCAAAGGATGCACTCCAGCTCTTTGAGCCATCTCCCCAGTCCCAAATAACTGTTAGCACTTGATTAGACCTGATCTGGTGATAGGCTGCTAACAACTTATTGAGTCTTCAACTCTTCCAGAACCTAAGAAACTAACAATATGCGGGGGTTGGGGATGGGGCGGAATTTGACCTACTTAGGATCTGTACATGATACACAGATAAAAATAATTTTTCTACACCAATTAACTGAAAAGTCTTCAACTATAACGACTTGGAAGCTTTCCATTTCTAAAATCGGTGCCCAGAACATTAAGTGACTTGCTGTAGGAAAAGATGAGTTGGCTTTATTTAATCCCTTGCTGAGCTTTTCATTGGAAATAATTCAATAAGATCCTTTGTATATCCTTAGTCTTTCAATTAATTATGAGAGAATAATGTAATTTTGAAAGGACAAATGTATGACTAATCATTCATTCCCATGGCTGAGTTTATGCATCTCTTGATTTCCATGTATCTGATTATCTATTCAGATAACTCCACAATGTGGAACTCAAATCCCATCGTTATTGCTTTCTGTCTATGTTAGGCACCCAGAAACATTTTCTGTCCCACTCCTGTGTTCTTTCAGTAGCAAGTCTATGAAGGGAGAGTGGGTACAGAGAGATATTGGCTGCTGCCTTTTCCTCTTCCTGGGAAGGCAAAACAAATCCTCCTGACTAGAAGAGAGAGAATTTGAGCCTGTGGAAGGACGAGAGCACTATGGAGTGCCTTAAAACCTGTACCTCATGATGTCTCACTAATAAAAATTAAAAAAAAAACTTAGGACCTCATCACAGAACTAGTTCTGTTTCGACTTGGGAGCTCGGGGAGAGGGGGCCTTGGATATCACGTCCAGGTCATGATGAAGGTACTTTAGAACCTGGCTCAAAGAAATGGGGAAGTGAAGTCAGTTCTAGAAGTTTTGCAAATTGTGAGTGCAAAAGAACTAAGTATGTGGAAACGTTTTGACAACAGTAGGGTGAGTGATCCCAAATATCCCTGCTCTTCTGACTTTGTGTGGCTCTAAATTTTCTCTTAGTAAGAATAAAAATGATGAAATGGAGAGATTTTTTTTTAAATCAGAAAGCATAAAAACTCAAATGATTCCAGTAGTAGCCTTGCTTGTATTTTTCCAAATGACTAGGAATTTCTGATAATAACTTGTAAATAAAATATATTCATTCTTTTTAATAGAGGGTAGTTACAGTGCATTAGTAGACAAGAGAGGAGTTAGGGAGATTGACACTTGGCCAAACCCATATTTGGTAACTACCTAGATTTTTGTTTGCTTGGGTGCTCAAGGCTTACTCCTAGCTCTCTGCTCAGGGGGCTCAGCTGGCCGTGCTTGAGAGCCACACGTGGTGCTGGGGATCAAACCCAGGTTGGCTGTATGCAATGCAGGTGCCCTGCCCATTGTATTATCTCTCCAGTCCTAAAATTAAACAAAATCATTGTGGGTATGTGTTGTGCTGTGGAAGGAGAAAGAAAGTGACCACTGATCTAGTAGCTTTTAAGTGAATGTGAATCTTCAGATCTTATTTCTAGTCACTCCTTTTGCATCCTTGGAACAAATAATTTTTTTTAAAAAATCAAGATTCACAAAGACTACGCTAGAAAAGTAACACATCAGCTCCTCTGGGTGAAAGAGATTAGCTTTCTTTTCAGATCACATGATCTGGTAGCCAGGCTGCCGGTGGGCACCCTCTAAAGAAAGGAATGGGAGAGCCAGGTCCCCAAACAAAAATGAAAAGAAAAACAATACATTAAGTTCCCTTGTCACTCTAGGATCACAGCCCCTGAGCCAGCAACCAAGAAAAGAAAGAAGAGTTTCTCTGTATCCATGAATCCTGCAAAATATAAAGCAAAAAACAAACAAAAAACCCAACCCTCAGGATGCTGTCTCATTGGCTCATTGGGCTGGGGTGGGTCCTGCACAGGTTCAAAACCCTCTCAATGGATGTATATATCTGGTACTTTTGTTTCCAGGTCAAGTTCAGCCCTACATGCGTTACAAGAGCTACACTTAACATGTTGACATTGGTGGCAACTTGAATGTGGTTCAGTTTTTTGTTGTTTGGGATTTTGGGGGTTTTGTTGGTTTTTTGTTGTTGTTGTTTTGTTTTGGGGGGGTGGTTGGTTTTTTTGTTTGTTTTTTGTTTTTGTTTTTTACTTTTGAGTCACACCTGGCTACTCCTGGTTCTGCACTCAGAAATTACTCCTGGCAGTGCTCAAGGGACCATATGGGATGCCAGGGATTGAACCAAAGTTGGCAATATGCAAGGCAACTGCCCTACCTGCTGTACTCTCACTCCGGTCCTCGAATGTGGTTTAATACAAATTATAGCGCCAGTGTCAGTATGTTCAGCAAATTGGGGCGCTGTTAGCAAAAGACGGCAATTGCTCTCTGTGCAAAAATGCTCTGCTGATGTTCCTAGTCTCCCCTTTCAGCGCCCAGCCCAGGCGGCAGTTTCTCATCACAACTGTGCCCCCTTCCCCTATTTTCTGGAGAAGTCCAGTCTCCATGACCAGGTGCTAATGGCCCTGAAAGCCACGTCTCATCTTGTTTTGTTTTGCTTTGTTTTTCTTTTGGGGTCACACCCGGCGATGCACAGGGGTTACTCCTGGCTCTGCATTCAGGAATTACCCCTGGCGGTGCTCAGAGGACCATCTGGGATGCTGGGAATCGAACCCAGGTTGGCCATGTGCAAGGCAAACACCCTACCCACTGTACTATTGCTTCAGCCCCCATGTCTCATCTTTAAGTCTAGGTCTTCTTCACTGCCCTGGGTCTGAGCTTCCTACAGTTGATGCATCAGAAGCTGTTCTAGCGGGCATATTCGAAAGAGATGGGAATAGCAGATGGGCCACAGTGTGGGCCTGTCAGCAGGGAGCCCCGGGCCTGGTGGCCGCATGATGGACACCAGCATGTGACCACGTTGGTGGGCAGGAGGGAGGCTGCAGCTGGAGGAAGTTCATGCCCTACCAGCCTGGGGGAAAGATGCTGTTTCCGGGGGGGGGGGGGGGGGGGGGGCACCCGTACCGCCTCTTTTGTCAGTGTCAGTAGCAAAAGGTGAAAATAAATCCATCAACAGAAAGCTGGAGAAAGAAGGAGAGGCTAGAGAAGGGCTTAAGAGAAATAAGGACAGACATTAGGAGGGAAAGTGAAGATCAGAGGCTGGAGAGATACTACAGCAGGCACGATGACTGGGTTTGATTTCTGGCAGCCCACAGGGTCCCCCGAGCCCCTCTAGGAGTGATCCCTGAGCACTGCTCAGTTTGGCCCCAAATGGAAAAAGTTAAGAGCATGGCCAAGGGCACCTCTCCCGCTGCTTCTCATAATTCAGGGTTTTTTCTTTCCAGACTCTTTTATTTCCACCCTGATTTTACCTCATTTCTTCCCTGTGTAGGATCCAAGCGTGTATGTTTCAGTTTAGAAACTTCCTCAGCCTCCCCCAACTCTTTCCCTTTTCTCCCTGCCCCCCTCCACTCTCTCTGCCATCTCTCTACCACTCTCTCCCCTCTTCCACCCCTCTTTTTCTTCCCTCTCCCTCCCCCCTTCTCTCATACTGTAGAGTTCCCTCGTCTAGTGACCCCCCTTTTTTTCAGTAATGAGTTCCACATGTTTATTGGCTTCTATCGGTGAAAGAACTTGAAGGAAACTATTTTCGCGAAGGTCAGGCCGCCTTGTTTTTACATTCCTTCTAAATGGGAGGCATTTGTTTGGTATGTTTTAAACATTGTAGAGAATGAAGAATTTGCCCGTGACGTATGCAAAACAGGGCCTTGTGTTCAGAAAGCCGATCCAAAAAAGAGGTTCGGTGGGGTCCGAGCTCGCACTCTCGAGGCAGCCCGAACCGGTAGAACCCACAGGCCATTCAGATAGCAATAGGTGGGTGGGAAACAGTAATCACAGCCCTCCCCCCCCCCCCCCCCCCCCCGAGGTTTGCAGACTTGCATGTGCTTCCTCAGCTGGGTTTCTGTTACGCACAGAGATGCCCAAACCTCAGCCCCTTGGAGGTTTGGTTTTGTAAATGCCAGGTGGAGCCGGGAATTTGCTCTTCAACCAGCACATGCCTCACTCTGTGAGGGGCAAGGGGGATCCGAACCCCATACTTGGGGGAGTACAGACCCAAGCCAACCTCCTGCTAGTTGAAAACCTGCATGCAGAAACCTCAGCCAGCAGCTAACTGTAAAGACCGGGGTGGGGGTTGTGGGGGTGTCTCACTGCCTCCTAGAGCCTAGGACAGGGTCCTTCCTGCTCCCTGTCCTCTGCGCCTCCTCTCTACCTCGTGGAGTGGCTGAGAGACAGGACTGGGGTAAGGCACTTGCCTTGCCTGCAGCCAACCCCATGTCCATCTCCAGCACTGCACAGGATCCCACAGAGACCACCAGAGGTCACTCCTGAGGTCAGACCAGGAATTGCCCCTGAATACTGCTGGGTATGGCCCCACACCCCCAGACCCAAATATACGGACTCAAATCCACTCAGTAAAGGGATTTTGGCACATTGATAGGGGTGTAATGTGGCAGCACTGAACCCCTAAAACATAAACATTGACACTCTACACCCGTGTGACCTCTGTAAATAAACAGTTCGTTTTAAAATCGGAGGAGCTGGAACAGTAATACAGCAGGTAAGGTGCTCGACTTGCACGCAGCTGACCCAGGTTCGATTCCCAGCACACCATAAGGTCCTTCAAGCACCACCAGAAGTGATGCCTGAGTGCAGAGCCAGGAGTAAATTCTGAGCACCAATGGTTATGGCCCTAAAACAGGCCCCCCCAAAAAGGAGTAAGGGATGAGTGTTGGAACACTGTATGATGGAAACCCAACAGCTTTGTAACTGTGTATCTCGAGGTGATTCAATGAGAGAGAGAGAGAGAGAGAGAGAGAGAGAGAGAGAGAGAGAGAACTATTTCCAAAAGCTATTCGGGGATTGCATTGGGTAATATAAACCAGTTAAGGTCAGTGCTTAAGTATTATTAGCAGTTTGCTGTCATCATTTCTTGAAAGCAAATACCAGGGCAAATCATTTCTGGCCTGCCTTTGCCCAGAGAGCTTTCCGGAGGCTGCAGGTGCCCTTTGGAATGGATGGGCTGAAGTCTCTGAGGAGCAGACAGGTCTCAGAGAGACCCCCACTTCCCTCTGGCCAGCAGTGCTCTCCCCCCAATTGAAGCCCATGTGGCAGCTGCCCCCGGTGCGGGGCTGACTGTTGGGGGAGGTTGGTCTGTCCTAGTCAAAAGGGTTGGAGCTGAGGGAAGCAGCCAAGTCAGTTGCTGGGTTGGGGCGTGAACCCCTAAAAGTGGTAAGGAGAACGCGGCAAGCACGGAGGGTGCCAGTGCTGCAGACATCGTGGCCCCCAGCTTCCCTCTCAGGGAGGGAGAGAAGGACCCGGGGACCGATCAGAAACCAGCAGCCCTGGCCCAAGGTCTTTCCTGGAGGTTGCACAGCCTGGCCAGAGACTCCTGTGTGAGCCTGAGTTCATTGTCTTGTGACCAAGGTGAGCCCAGTCTTTTCTTCCATTCAGCACCCTTGTTTCTCCTCTCCCCGCCCAGGAGAGCCAAAACAACCCCTCTGAGGTGGAAGAAACAGTCTCAGTGGAACTGGAAGGAATAATCTCAATGCAGTATGGGAAAAGTGAACCTTTTTATTTTAACCCCTGTGGGGCCTGCCTCGACTTCTCCTATACAGATTGCTTGTGTAGTGCGCAGGGCTTGGAGATGCATTGTCAGGGTTAACACACTCCCCAGAACATCGCCGCCCCACAGTTCCCTCACCTTTAGCTCATGTCCCACCCATCTGCTGAGGGCTTGGTGTGGGGGGGAGGTGTCTAAACCCAGCTTACTGGACAGCCAGCTGTGATCAGATGCTGGGCCCCATGGGTTGAAATTTCCTCTTTGTTGAAGATCAGATGAGAACAGAGTCAAAGCAAAACTGGCCCGTTGGGGTGGGGGCAGGGGGGTGTCCTTTTGCCAAGACAAGATCTCTGCAAAGCAGCCTCCCCTCTCTGTTTTCTCTGGTACTGGGGGCTGGGGTGCCTCTGGCATTGTCAAAGTCTTCTGCATAGTGGGGTGCGCCCCAGCCTGGGAGCCTCCTCGCCCTCTGACCCCCTGGAGTCTCACTTGGGACCCCAGAGTTGTCAGCACAGGGGTGCTGCAGCAGCTCACGCAGACCCCGGACAGCTTCTCACCTGCTGGTCCTTTCAGAGATTTTCCCCACGTGGCCGACAGTGACAGGGCTCCAGGTTTGCTGCTTTCCTGTTGGTCTGAGGTTTCGACAGTCCACCAGGGTTATTGATGTCCACAGGGTCCCAGGCAGAGTGGAGTCTTGAAAGGAAGCAGAGGTGCTGGAGCGATAGCACAGTGGGTAGGGCGTTTACCTTGCACGCAGCCAACCCGGGTTCGATTCCCAGCATCCCATATGGTCCCCCACGCACCGCCAGGAGTAATTCCTGAGTGTATGAGCCAGGAGTGACCCCTGAGCATAGCCGGGTGTGACCCAAAAAGAAAAAAAAGAAAAAGAAAAAAGGAAAGAAGCAGGGAAGTCGCCTCCACCCTCCACCCCTTGCACAAAGGGTCATGGGGCCTGGAGCCTTAGGCTTGTGCAGACTGGGGCAGCCCAGAGTCCCCACTGGCCCCTTCCTTTTCCAAGCCCTCTGGCAAAGTCAGTGTGTGTGTGTGTGTGGCAGGGAGGGATCCCCCTTCTCACATGTGCACTTAAAGCCCAGGTGGTTGCTAGGATGGGGGGTGGGGAGGAGTTTCTGATCCCCTTGTCTTTCCCAGCCCTCCAGGTCTCCCCAAATGCCCCGCCCAGACATCAAAGACATGGAGTAGGAAGCAGTGCCTGGAGTAGCCATTGTTCATTCAACTTTCCAGTAGCCCCCCTGAGCACCGCACAAGCCTGAGGCCTCAGACCCCACGATCCTTTGTGCAGGGGGTGGAAGGTGGGGGTGCCTTCCCTGCTTTTTTTTCAAGACTCCTTCCTGGGGGTCTGCTCTCCATAGCACCCCGTCTCGTTGGCCACACAGCTGGTTCATTGGGTTCTTTTTGTCTTGATGTATTGGGATGGAGTACATTTCTTCACTGGGAGGGTGGGGAGGGAGCTGCTATTTGCCATGTATTCTGGCTCTCAGGGGAGGTAGACCAGTTGTCAGCCAGAAGAGAGGGGCAGAAGGCACGTGCCCAGAGCCCCATCTCACTGTCCTGGGCCCCACACACTACCTGCTCTCCCCTTGGTTCCAAGTCACCAGTCTCAAGCTGAGTTCTATGGCTGGTGACCAAGGGCCCAGGCCCTTAGCCTAAGGTGGGGACCACCCTCCCTTCCAGATGATGCTCATATTCCCAGGACTTTCCAGGGCTTTGAGCTCCAGAAAGAGGTCTTGGGGCTCCGTCTGTGTTTAGAATTCTGGACATGGGGCAACTTCCTCCCAGGCTTCAGATAGGATGGACCAGAGACCCTAAGACCGAGAGGGACATGGGGGCCCAATATGGCCTTCCGTTCACCCCCAAATCTGCAGCTCCAGAGTGTCACCAACCACCAGTGATCTTTGCTGGCAGAGGTTGCCAGGGCAACGGCATCCATCCTCTTCTGTCTCTGGAAAGGTCCTACAGCCTGTCTTTAAGCGACAGCGAGACCAAACAGCAACATCTGGTTCATGCATGAAGCAGATTTTAACTTGCAATATGTGCAACTTCTGGTGAGTTTATGGGGTAGAGTCACATCACAGACGGAGTGAGGAAGATCTGTGATTGGGGTTTCTGTCTGAAATTGCTCAGGTAGAATCTGCTCCCAGGGTTTTGGGTTTTGTTCTGGCACGGGTTCAGCAATGTTACTGGTGAAAAGAAAGCCACTCTCAGAGGAGTCTGAGGTAAAACTGAGTGGAGGGGCTGGCGGGCTGCCCACACTGACCCCCGTCACCTCACTCTTCCGTAGCTCAGTCCCCACAGGGGGGGAAACATGGAGGCAATAATAGAGCCTGGTGAGGGGATGAGACATTCTGAGGAGCCCGTGGTATAAAGTACATGCAGAGTTTAGCATCGGAACTATCCCAGTTGTATTCATTTAGTAAGCATTCGCACTTGGAACAACGGTGGTTGCACGGTGGTCGCATTACATCTGCAGTCCTCAATCTTGCCGCGAAATGTAGCCAGGTTGGTCGAAAGCAGGCAGCGGGGGCAGGAAGAGAGGTGCTGGCTGCAAGCTCTGAGCAGAGGGCAGTTCTGAGTCCACTCTACCTACTTCCGTCCTACAGGTAGAGCAAAGGGTGCCGTGCCCAGAACACAGCTGCTGGGCACAGGTGCCCTGGGTTCCCTTCTCGGCAGGGCCGCCTCGTGGAGAGGGGGCCCTGGCTGAACCTCGAGGGGGCGGGAAAGAAGCCGCCAGCACATGGAGTGAGGACGTTTGGAGAAAGGGCGATTGTGTGGGAGCAGAAGGGCTGACGTCAGGAGCAGCGGGCTGGGGAGTGGGGGTGGAAGGCTGATGTTCCATGGATCAAAAGGAGGGAGAGAAGCAGCAGATTAAAGGGGAGGGTGCGGCCACGCAGATGGGCGCCAGCTCACTGCCAGGGGAGCGAACCCCTCTTCTATCCCTTCTCTGGCCCCAGACCCGCCCTGCTCCTCTGCCCACGCCTTAGTGGGACATGGACATCTGCAAACCCACCAGCCCTTGGAACCCGTGTTTGCACTCAGGGGACATGACAAGCTCCTGGACTTCATTAATGCATGTCTTTGATACCGATGCAGCTGTGTACGCCACCCTTATTTTACTTATGCTTCTGCACGCTCTGCCTTTGTGACGTTGACTCGACTGCTTGATCCACTTTTTTTCCCTCCTGCTGCTGCTGCTGATGGTGGTAATTTTTCCCAGCCTCAAATCTGTCTCCACGTGTGTCTTAGGTTCAGGACCAAGAAGTTGCTGGCCTCCTCCTCCAGTTTGTGACCTACCAAACTGGGGTAGGGGGCAGGGTGGGATAGGGAAGGGAGGGACAGAGCGACTTTTGGCCCTTACGTAGGTAGACAACAGCAGTTGACTTTCCTGAGTCCCTGGACCTTCTGTCCCCACCTCAAGGTTTCCCTTCCCTGGATAGTTGCTGGCCTGTGTCTTTAAAAAATGCAGTTTCCTCTTTAAATCTACCAGGATTATCACCATTAGTCAGGATCGTCAAGTACTGCTGAACTAACAAAATGACCTTCAAAGTTTGGGGACTTATTTTCATTAAGAATTTGTCTCTTGGGTGCTGAAAGGAGATAAAGGACCAAACATGATAACCTCTCAGTATCTGTATTGCAACCTATAGTACCCCAAAGTAGAGAGAAGTATTGGGGAAATTGTCTGCCATGGAGACAGGGGGAGGGTGGGAAAGGGGGGGGGCTATACTGGGGACATTGGTGATGGGAAATGTGCACTGGAGGAGGGATGGGTGTTTGATCATTGTATGACTGAAACTCAGCATGAAAGCCTGTAGCTGTATCTCACAGTGATTCAATTTTTAAAAAGTGTCTCTGTGGGCCAGAGCCATAGGAAAGCAGGTACAGTGCTTGCCTTGCATGCAGTTGACCCAGGTTTGATCGCTGGCACCCCAGATGGTACCCTGAGCACCTCCAGGAGTGACCCCTGAGTTATGGAGCCAGGAGTAAGACCTGAATAGCGCTGAATTTACCCTTCTCAAAAAAAAAAAAAAAAGAACTTGTCTCTGGGCTGGGGAGATTGGTCAAGAGGTTAGCATACATGCTTTGCCTGCAAAAGCCCTGGACTTGATCCCTGACACTATATGGTTTCCTGAACTCCCCCAGGGAATGATCCCCAAACTGGGGGTAGCTCCTGAGCACTTCCAGGTGTGGCCCAAAAACTGGGAGGGAGGGAGAGGGGGGGAGGGAGAGAGGGAGAGAGGGAGGGAGGGAGGGAGGGAGGGAGGGAGGGAGGGAGGGAGGGAGGGGAAGGGAATGGAGGGGAGGGAACTTCCCAGAAGGGGCTTCTCATAAACCAGACTCCTCTACTACTTCTACTATGATCTGATTTTCCTTAGTGTAGTGGACACCATCTCAGGGTAAACATTAAGTGCATACTAATGCAGCGTTAATGTTCTTTTCTAACTATTTTCATTTGTACTTTGTGCTCCACTCCCCATTCTGAGTCATAAAAATGTCCAATTCGGTGATTCCAGGTTGCTGTCCTCCTTTTCCTGGGCTGTGTCTAATTTCTAGGGGCCAACTAGGGAGATGGTCCCTGGTCCCCAAGCTTTCCCTGTCCCTGATGACCATTGTCCCCAAGCCTCCATTCCACAGCCCTGTCAACTGGCAGTATGGAAGGTCCCTTGGGCTCCACTCAGCCTGTGTCTCCGACTCGTTCCAAATTTCATGAGGTCAAGATGCTTCTGCCGCCTGGACTGCGGTGCAGGGGTTCTGCGCATGTGCAGAGCTGCGCACTGGGAAGCACAGGCAGCCCAACGACGCCTCTGCAGCCGTCACTGTGCTGACTCTGCCTCCCTGTGCTGCATCCAAGAGATCAGCACTCGCTATTCCAGAAACCCACGGATGTACTAGAGGCTTCTCTCCCTTGCGTCACCCCCGACCCAAGGGCCTGCTCTCATCCTGGAGGTCAGAGGCCTGGCTCTGCCTCTTCCAGTGTCTTGGCCACCCCGGGGGCCACCTTCTAGCCCTGCACCCTCAAGACTGAGAGACGTGAGTCCAGGGTCACAGACGGGCGCTTCTGCACATGTGTGTGCAATCCATTTCTCTGTTCCATGAGCTTGGTTCTGGTGCGGGGGCCACACCCAGCTATGCACAGGGCTTAGCCCTGATGGGCACTCAGGGGGACCAGAGGAGGTGCTGGGGATGAAACCCGAGTTGGCCACATGCTTAAGACACCATCCTAATCAACCCCTCTGTTATCTCTTCTAGCTCTTCATTCATACTTTAAAATAGAAAACGTTTAAAATATAGTGCACCTCTCAAAATCATCTGCTTTTGTCCCTGGGTGTTATCCTGGATTGAGTGATTCCCTTATCCCTGAAAGTGTCAGCTGTTGGGTGGCCATGTATGTCTGCTAAAGTCATCAGCCATCTCCCTCTCCTCAGAGCGTGTCACAGCTAAGACCCAGCAACTCTGAGGGGCCCACCACCAGGCCCAGCTTGCCCTGCCTGCCTGTCCACCGCTTCGGGGGAGGTGGCGCCCCTCGGCTCACATGGATTCTGTGCCGACATTCAAAGACATTCATGTCCCAGCTCAGAGGCCACACAAGCTCCACGTCTGCTGTCCCTGTGGAGCCGTGGAGTCTGTGCCAGGTGGCCAGCCCTGCTGTCCAGCCATCTTCCAAGGACCGAGGAAGAGGGAGACAGCAGGGTGGTCCCTAAGCATGGCAGTTCCAACTTGGAAGGAGGGATTTATTGCTCTGTGCCTCTCAGTCACCTGGCCAGCAAAACCTCACTTCCCAGAACCCCACGGGAGACAGCCCAGCAGGAAGAATTAGAGAACACCTGTCACCGGAAAGTCAGAAATGAAAGCCAGGAGCCTCTGACATCAAAAGGGGAAAGCGGCCGCCTTGGGGAACAGCTGAAGCCAGAAATGGTTGCGCGAGATAATGTAGTCCCTGGGGAATGCGGGGGGGGGGGGGGGGCAGTGGCCAGGAGTCCCACAGACCTTGCTCTCAACCCTGAACTAGCTTCAGCTTCCTTTCCTGGGTGAGGTCTGCCTATTAAAATATAAGTATGGTGGGGTCAGGTAGGGCGTTTGCCTTGCACTCGGCCAACCTGGGTTTGATTCCTCCACCCCTCTTGGAGAGCCCGGCAAGCTACCGAAGTATCCTGCCCACACGACAAAGCCTGGCAAGCTCCCCATGGCATATTCGATATGCCAACAACAGTCATAACAAGTCTCACAATGGAGACATTACTGGTGCCCACTCGAGCAAATCCACAACAGTGCTACAGTGCTATGGTGGGTGTTAGAAAGATAGTACGAGGGGTAACTGGCATTTGCCTTTCATGCAGTCAAACCAGGTTAGATCCCTGGTACCCCATATGGTTCCCCGAGTCCCACCGCCAAAAGTGTTGCCCAAGCACATTTCCAAAAGATGGACCAAAGCCACAAAAAGTAGGTGTATGTGTGTGGGGGCATGTGTGGAATGTAACAATCTGATTCCAAAACTGTATGGGAGAACAGTAGGTGAAGAATAACCAAGACAAACTTAAAGCTGAAGAAGGCTCTTTTTATGTCTTTTTATGTGAGGCCCTCAAACCAAAAATAATTAAATGGACATAGCCCATTGTATCCTATAGGTGTTTTATTTTCTCTATGAACTTAGGCTGAGATCACGGTGGCCCAAAGTGGTCATTTGACATTGCCTGGGTCCCACTGCACATCAGTAGCTCATTCACGCCTGTTAGTGTCACATCTTCCCAGCGAGACCTCCCTGAAGCCTTCACGCTCAGATTTTAAAGTCAACCTGATGACCAGTGATGCAGGAGTCTTTTTTGGCTGCGTTTTAAGCAGCCTGCTTCTTCTCTGCTGTTCTTGGGCCCCACTCGGTGTGCTCAGGGCTTACTCCTTCCTGGTTTTGACTCGGGGGTCACTCCTGGCAGACTTGAAAGAACATGTGTGGTGCTGGGATCAAACTGGGGGTTGACCATGTGCAAGGCAAGGGCCTTAGCCCCTCGACCTTTTCTCCAACCTGCTTCTGCTTCATTGGGATGGAAAGTGCCTGTGTGGGGAGAAGAGAGGGGGAGGTGGGTGGGGAACAGAGAAGCTACCTTACAACCCTGGAAATCAACTCAGAGGGACTGGACAGCCCCTGGCCTTAGATCCAGCCTGTCTGCCCCCACGAAGGCTGCACTCCTGGTTGTTGGACCAGTTCGTGGGTTGGAGCGTGGGGCGGGGGCGGAGTGGGGTGAGGAAAAGGACACCTCCAGAGCATTCATTGTGTAGCTCTCTGGGTTGTGGTTGTGATTATGGTTGTGATTGTGATTTCGATGTTCAGAGCCAATCCCCAACCATGCTGTATGGGGAGTAGAGGTGCAGTGTTGGACTTCCGGTCTCTACTTTAGCCACCTGCCTTCCTCCCTGACCTCCCACCCAAGACCTCCAGCCCCTGGTTCTCTGCAGTGAGCCTCAACCTGTCATTCTCCCTCCCCTGGTCCAGTGTGCAGTTACACTGACATACACATTCTCAGTGCATCCGATTTCTGTTTTTTTTTTTTTTTTGCTTTTTCTTTGGAGGGGGTGGTCACACCCAGCAATGCACAGGGGTTACTCCTGACTCTGCACTCAGAAATTACTCCTGGTGTTCAGGGGACCAAATGGGACACTGAGAATCGAACCTGGGTCAGCTGCATGCAAGGCAAATGCCCTACCCACTGAGCTATTGCTCCAGCCCCAGCACATTCGATTTCTTCTCTCAGTGGTCTTTATATTCTTTGCCTCTCCTCTTCCTAGACCAACTGACCCCAACGTTGGTCTAATCATTTGGTGGTTTTATCTCTCATACTCCAAACGCCTTATACTAGCTTCAGGCTCATCTTGCGTTGCTTGTGGTAGCTTCCCATTTTTTCTGAAACTTTGGTTTTTTCACCTGGAGGTCTTCCCAAGTCCTGCATTTCCCCCTCATTGAACATATGATGTAGGGATTTACATTAGTTATGTCTAAACACTTCTTGTGGAGTAGTTTTTCACTTCTGCACTGTATTCCAGCAGCTTTTGGGAAGCATGTCAAAGTTGTTTATGTACACAGGACTATTAACTGTACTCTCGGTCTCGTTCCTCTGTTCTTGTCCCGGAACCACAGTGACATAAAAAGAGCCTTTTTCAGCTTTAAATTTGTCTTGGTTATTCGTCACCCTCTGTTCTCCCATACAAATTTTAGAACCAGGTTGTCACATTCCATATGCACGCACACACGCATTCACTCACTTTTTGTGGCTTTGGTTCATCTTTTGAAAATGTGCTAAATTAATAGGATTATTTGAAGAGAATGAATAGTTTTAGTCGTAGTCGCTAGTGGCACTTGAGCCTGCCCTACTCAGGTATGTAAAGTCCAGAGCTCACTCTGAATAAGGAAAGAACGTCTGACTTCTGTCTGGCCATATCCTGTGAATGGAGAGCTCTCTCTCCACATGGCATTCTTGACTGAAGTTTGGGCGCGTGACAGCGAGATATTTTTCCTCAATGGCGAGCCAAGGTGGGAAATTATCTTGACTCAGTTTGCCAAGATTTTTTTTTCTAGCCACGTGATCTGATACGGGTAAGGAGAGAAAGGAGAGCATGTCACACCAGCGTCAGGAGTGACTCAGCCTTTGATAGCTGGGTTCCAGAGAGACCTGGCCAGGAGCACTGACACGCATCAGAGCACAGAGACTGGTTGTGTAGGCCAAGAACTGAGCCTGCAAGACAATAGATTCAAAATGGAAGAGTAGGGAAGCAAGATCATCTTTGAGCCTGCTGCATTTGACATATTCCAGCCAATTCTGTTTCAGAGATTATTATCCTTCTCTGCTGAATACTCTCCTGTTCCTCCCTAACTTTCCCAACATAAAATGTCTAAGATTCAAAGAAAACAACTCCTGAATAATAATAATAAGAGTAAAGGTAAAGGTAAAGGCCCTCCCGTTGATCGTCAATTTGCTCGAGCGGGCCCAGTAACGTCTCCATTGGAGACTTTGTTGTTACTGTGTCTGGCATATCGAATCGAATACTCTCGGTAGCTTGCCGGGCTCTCCGAGAGGGGCGGAGGAATCAAACTCGGGTCGGCCATGTTGGCCGCTTGTAAGGCGAACGCCCTACCCGCTGTGCTATCGCTCCAGCCCATAATAATAAGAGTTGGAAGAATAATAAGAGTAATAAGAGCAATGAGAGGCTCCATTTCTGCTAAATGAAAAAAAAAAGGATAAAAACCTATTTCTTTGAACTTTGAAGATTCTCAGGAAAATAAAATAAGTAGCAGTTTTAAAAAACAGGAACAATATGTTTGAGTAGGAGGAGAAAGCTGTAGTGATGACTCTTAACTTTGGTCATAGTCCTTGTCAGATTAAATCATTGGCATTTCTAATTCTCTTGAAATTGTTCACTTTCTGTCTGTGTTCAAAAAGAAATGATGAAGTTGAGGATCAGATCTCAAAAATGTTTTCAAGTTGAAATGCTCTCAACTTTGGGCAATTTTTGAAACATGCTATTCCTCATTTGTTTGAAAATACGTGATAAGATATGTTTGCTTTTACCTGGAAATTTTGTTTAATATTTTGCTATAAAGTTCTGAGGACATTTTTGGAATCATAAGATAAGTCTATACCATCCATTGTGATGATCACTATTAGGAGAGTGCATTTTTTAAATTGATTTAACATTGATTGGCAATAGTTTAAACTATTGGGGGTATAGTTTTTCGTCATTACATGTGTACAAGACTCAACATACCTTATACTCCAAAGTTTGAAAGCCATTCTGTCACTAAAGATATCCCTTTAGGACCATCCCCCTGGTAGCCATCATTGTTTTCCAAAGTTGAGGAATTGGTTTCTTCTAATTCATTGCTTTCTAATTCACAGCATTTCATTAGCATTGGTTATTTTTATTTTTCACATAAGAAAAACCACCCACTCATTGTCTTCTACTCCATGACTTATTTCACTGAGTAAAAATGACTTTGAGTTCCATCCATTTTATCTCAAAAAGGGTAAAATTTTATCTTTTTTTAAACGCAGGGCATTATTTCATTGAGTATATGTACCATAGCTTCTCTAGTCATCTGTTGATGGGCATGCTGATGCCATGTTTGAGTTATTGTGAAAAATGCTTCTTTGAACATGGATGTGTAAAAAGCTTTTCGATTTGATGTTCTTAAATCCCAGAAGATGCATTTTTCCGGTGGGTGGGGATGGAGGCTCACATTTGGTGGTGCTTAGGGAACCATGTGGTTCTAAGGATAAAACCTGGGCTTCTGGTGCAAAGCAAATGCTCCAGCCCTTGGAGCCATTTCCTTGGTCCCTGGAAAATTAATTTATACCAAGAAGAAAAGTATGCCTGGCTGCCCTTCAGAACAAGCATTGGTGCTAAACGTGCACACAGGAGGACATTCTCTTTAGCCTTCGAGGGGCTGTTTCTGCACTTTAGAAACAAGCATCATATTCTCTCAACTTCTTCCAGGTCACCTATTTTGTTTCTTCACTAGAATCACTCCAAAGTCAAATTTTATTTATTTTCTCCTAAAATTTTAAAAGCAGGGCTGAAGCGATAGCACAGCGGGTAGGGAGTTTGCCTTGCACGCGGCCGACCTGGGTTCGATCCCCGGCATCCCATCTGGTCCCCTAATCACCGCCAGGAGTAATTCCTGAGTGCAGATTCCACAGGATTTGGTTTTTCGTGTCTTGAGTGAGTTTTCCTATCCATTAATCATTCACACACAGAAGCCCCGATATTTACCTTCCATCAGCTTCAAATCTGCATGACTTCCAGAGCGCTCACTGAAGATAGGCAAGGTGGCTACCATGGCAACCAACTTTAAGCTAGACCCTGTGGGCAAAGAGGTGGCTCCTTGATGATGAACAACAAGGAGCCGCTGGCCGCTGGAAGCCGTTTTTCCTGCGAACGTAAATGGTTGCCTAGAAAGCAGCCTTTTTATATTAAGCACTTGCCTGGTGTGAAAGGAACTTCTGCTGAGGAAAGGGATCCACGTGGAACGAGAGAGCTAGTGGACAGTACCCCATAGGTTCCATAGTGTTCAGGAGAGAGGGGTTAGAGGGGACATGGCAATATCTAGGGTGTTCCGCAAAAGGTTAGCTAGCCTCTGGGTGGTAATACTGAGTAGTCAGTAGGAGGCCGCTTTCCCTTGTCCTGTAGTTGACCTGGACATCCCCTCCCCTCCCTGTGCCTCTTCTCTATTCAGCCTTAGACACCAGTGCCCCATTCCACCAGATGAGGAAATTGAAATCACTCATGTCCTGTGTTAGCTAAGACCCGTGAGGAGGCCAGAGAGATAGTCTAGGGCTTTTCTTGTATGCCACTAAACCTGGTTCCGTCACCGGCACCACCAAGAGTGACCCCTGGACACAGATCCAGGAATACCCCCTGAGCACCACTAGACATGGCCCCCAACCAGGAGTAACAACAAATTCCCATGAGAAGAGAGGGCAGCCTGGGATGCCACCGAAAGCAAAGTCCAGGTATCAAATATGACATTAGAACAACAATCATAGGCAATTTGATTTTCTTTAGTAGAAGAGTGGGAATACCTCTGGAAAGGTCAAAGGGTGATGCTGGGGACAGCCCAGAGCTTCACACATGCAGCAAGGGTCCTACTACTAAGCCACCCCAGGTCCCTTGATCACCTGTTTCTGTATAGTGCTGCATTGTTCTCTATCAGAGACACTGAAAGAGAATAATAATATAGTCTGATCTTTTTCTACTTTTCTTCCCCATATAGTCTCTTTCTGTAGTGTTCAACCCTATTATTGCTTCTATTCTTAAATCCCAGACATATAGGGCATGAGAGGAAGCCTAACATTCCCAAGGAGCTGTGACCATAAAGCACTATAGTTCCCCACACCCTCCCTGACCTCCTGGGAAGTGAATTCAGTCACATTATTGCAGCATGGAAATATTCCATACAATGAGGTAAGGAGCAGCATGTCATTCCTATGAGCAAAGATACCGAAGAATTCTCAGGCTTGGTCTCAGCTGCGTGGACTTGTGTTTCAGTATCTCAAACAAAAGAGATTTTAAACCTGTTACTGTTATCTGCCACTCAGTAAGGTCCAATGAGCATATTTTTAGCATCTCTCATCCGTGTCCATTTCTAAGGTTTACTATTAGCTGAACCATTTTAACATCTGGAATCTCTCGTGTTTAACTGTCGTTTCATTATATTGAAATGGGTGGGGGGAGGAAAATAGAATATTCTCTCAGTGGGCTGAAAACAGACCCATATCATGTATATCTGTTCCCCCTACTCCCTGTGGAGGGTGTCTACTTTAGGTACCCTGAAGGGTTGACAAAGAACCAGGAGTGGGGGCTGGTTCCCGGGGAGCCACTGGGGGCTGAGGGACCCTCAGAGTCTCTCCTCAGGGCCAAGCTCCTGTGCTTATGTGTGGGCTTTCCCTGACGAATGTGCCCAATGCCAGGTGTCAGCAGGGATTTGGAAACGCCCCTGGAGAGTGGTTGGCACAGTTTCCATAATCTGTGATGCTTTGACTTAAGCACGTTCTTTCGGACAGGCACTGTCCCTGGGAGCAGGCCGGAGGCTGCCTCTGCCTTCTGGTGACTGACAATCCTGTCTCCAATCACCCCCACTCCCACACTTCAGCTTTTTTTTTTTTTTTTCATTTTAACCGTTTTAGAAGATGTTCTCTTGTAGCAGCAGAGTAACGCCAGCTCTCTTCTGCTTAGTGCTGTTTTGTTTTTTTTCCTTCTTGGGGATTTTCCCTTCCTTGGTAAGACGTAGAAGGATCATATCCTTATAGCCAGGTATAATCTGTAGTTTGTTCTGCAGACAGACCTCTTATGATTGAGGAATGTGCTCAGAACAAACTGCTCAGGAGAGCTAAAATATCTCCAAGGCCAAGCAGCTGACTTGTTTTCTCTGAGTCAGGGCTCATCTGAGTGAAACGTTTTCTCCTCGCCCTAGTCCCTTCTGTACTCCCATCCCTGAGATGTTGAACGTGGAGGGCATGGCTGGAGGGAATAATAATAGATCCGCTTCACAAGACTCGGGCCTGCCTCCCGCCTTTCCGTCTCAGCACTACTTCCCCCAGTAGTAGGAGGTACTGTTATCACCCAGACTCAGTTGATGGGGCCCAGAGAAGTGAGTTGTCCAGACACATCCAGTTAGTGTTTGCCAGGACATTACCCCCGACTCCCAATTCCCTGACTCATGAGCCCGTGTCTCTACCACCCCTGAGTCTCTCTCTCTCTCTTTTTTTTAATTTTCTTTTTTTTTTTTTTTTTTTTTGCTTTTTGGGTCACACCTAGCGATGCACAGGGGTTACTCTTGGCTCTGGACTCAGGAATTACTCCTGGAGGTGCTCGGGGGACCATATGGGATGCTGGGAATTGAACCCGAGTTGGCCACATGCAAGGCAAATGCCCTACCTGCTGTGCTATCACTCTAGCCCCCAATGTCCCTCTCCTAAGTCACCATCTCCAGCCAAGACAGTACCATTCCCCCAGAATCAGCTCCCAGCCCTTCGGGGGTGGCATCCAAAACTCAAAACCCTCAGCGTCTTTCAAATGAGCACATGCTTTCCAACCGCCCCATCAGAGCTCTGGCACGGCTCCTTTCCATCCACCTGGGTGCAGTCTTGTTCCTGAATCTTCCGCAGCTTTCGCCCTCCACTTCCCAAGTCTTCTTTGGCCCCCATGTTGCTGCCACTAGGAGTCCCTGTCTCTACCTGCTGCCTCCCTTTTGTGTCTCCTCGAGTTCTCCCACCCACAGACACTAGAAAAGCTTCTCCTCTCACCTTCTGTTCACCTAGCTTCGACCAGAATATTAAAGAAACTCTTTGCTTCTCTGATACACAATATTGACGCGGCCCCCTCCATCCTCCGGGACCTATCCTCGGAGCACGAAGTCCTAGCAGTCAGGCTGGTCAGCCTCTGCCCTCCTGAGCTGGGCCAGCACCACTAGACTTGTGTGTTCGTTGCCCAGGTATGAATCCCTGAGCCAGAGGGGGTAGGGTGTGCCACCTTCGCTGGTGGGGCAGAGCCACGGGTCTTTTTATTTTTTTATTTTTTGAGATAAAAAAAATTTATTGTAAGCTTTTGTTAGAAATAAAACATGTTTTTGAAGTTTGTCTTATCTTTGAAAAAAGTTCTTTTAATGTTTCTTTTATTTATTTATTTATTTATTTATTTATTTATTATTATGGAGCGATAGCACAGTGGTAGGGCATTTGCCTTGCACGCAGCCAACATGGCCGACCCGAGTTCGATTCCTCCGCCCCTCTCGGAGAGTCCGGCAAGCTACCGAGAGCATCTTGCCCGCCCGGCAGAGCCTGGCAAGCCACCCGTGACGTATTCGATATGCCAAACACAGTAACAACAAAGTCTCCAATGGAGACGTTACTGGGCCCGCTCGAGCAAATCGATGAACAACAGGAGGACAGTGACAGTGACAGTGATTTTATTTTAATGAATTACTGTGAGATAGGGTGTTTGTCTTGCGTGCAGCCAGCCCAGCCAAGCCGGGTTTGATTCCTCCGCCCCTCTCAGAGAGCCCGGCAAGCTACCGAGAGTATCTCGGCAAAGCCTGGCAAGCTACTCGTGATGTATTCAGTATGCCAAACACAGTAACAAGCCTCACAATGGAGATGTTACTGGGCCCGCTCGAGCAAATCAATGAACAATGGGAGGACAGTGCTATAGTGCAGTGCTACCGTGAGATACAGTCACAAACTTACAAACTTTTGTGCGTACATTTTGGTCATATAATGATCGAGTACCCATCTCTCCACCAGTGCCCATTCTCCACCACCAATGTTCCCAGTATCCCTCCCACATCCCCCCCAACCCCCGACCCCCACCTCATCCCCACCTCTGTGGCAGGCGGATTCCCTGTTTACTCTCTCTCTCCTTTAGGGTGTTGTGGTCAGCAATGCAGGTATTAAGGAGCCACCAATCTTGGCTCTAACAGATCCAGGCTCTGATGCCATCAGACTCCAGCAGAGTCTGACCAAACACGTGCAGATCTGAGTGGAAGAGAGTTACATTCTTGCCAAAGCTCCCTGTTCCCTGCTCTTTCTCATTTGCTTTCTCCTTCCCTTTCTCTGCTCAGTGTGTTTCTGTATGTAAGGGCTTTCCTTTGCTTTTTTTCCCCCCTGCTGCAAGCCTTTGCTCCTATGCCCGAGCCTCGCCCCATTCTCTACTTAAGCAAATCATCTCAAGGTTGTCATCAGCGTCTGTGTGACTGTTAGACCCTCCACAGCATGGCCATGGATCCCATTCACCCAAGGCCCTTCCCACCGGACTGGGAACTCAGGCTAAGGGCACAGGGCCACACGGTTGAGTGACTCAATGACCAAAGGCCTTGTCCAGCTAAGGTTCCTCTGTAGTCCTTCATCTGGTGGTATCTCTTTAAAGCATCACAAGATCCAGGTGGACCCGAAACAGGGTCTCACTGCCAAAGCTTCCAGCCCAGTCCATCCCTCCCGCTCCCTGCCTCCACTTCTGTTTTCATACTTTGTTATTGCTGTTGTTTTGTTTGGGGGGTCACACCCGGCAGTGTTCAGGGCTTACTCCTGGCTCTTTGCTCAGGGATCACTCCTGGTTGCTTGGGGGACCAGATGGGTTGCCAGGGATTGAACCCAGGTCAGCCACATGAAAGGCAAACACTCTACCTGCTGGACTTTCTCTCCAGCCCCTTCCGTTCTCATACTTCTTTTTTCTAATTGAATCACCATGAGGTAGAGTTACAAAACTTTCATGTTTGAGGTTCAGTCCTACAATGATGAAAAACCCATCCATCCACCAGTGCACATTCTCCACCACCAATGTCCCCAGTATACCCCTAGCTTTCAACCTTCCCCCTGCCTGGCAGTTCTCTCTCTCTCTCTCTCTCTCTCTCTCTCTCTCTCTCTCTCTCTCTCTCTCTCTCTCTCTACTTTTGGGCATCATGGTTTGCAATATAGGTACTGAGAGGCCATCACGTCCGGTCCTTTATCTATTTTCAGCACACATCTATCTCCTATCCTGAATGATCACTCCAACCATCATCGACTTAGTGATCCCTTCTCTATTCCAGCTGCCTTCTCCCCCAGCTCATGAGGCAGGCTTCCAACTATGGAGCAGTATTCCTGGCCCTTGTGTTTACTGTCTTTGGGTGTCAGTCTCATGTTGTTATTTTATATTCCACGAATGGGTGCAGTCATTCTATGTCTGTCCCTCTCTTTCTGACTCATTTCACTTAGCACCAATTCTCATACTTCTAAAGTGGAGGTGACACCTACTTCTCCTGACTCCAGAGAAGAGGAGCAGAGTCACATGGGGTTCCAAAATAGATGCATACTTCCTCTCTGATTTTATGTCCCTTCTTGTTGGTGACACAGAGGATCTTATTCCTTTTCTTCTGCTCATCCAGAAATTGGAGGGTTGATGTTCACATCAGTACAGGCAAACACCTGAAGGGTCTTAGAGGCTTCAGACGATAATGAGCAGTTTCTTCTCTGCATTTGTTTTCTGCTTCTGTCCATGGGAACCTGCCAGGCAGCCAGAGGATGTGGACCTTCAGGAACACGTAGGCAGGTGGACTGGAAGTTTCAGTGGTATTCTGGCTGAATGATTACAATCAGGATATGACCTCGTTTGCAGGGAAGTGGGAGAGCCTCCCAAACAGCCCTCAGGAGATCCAGGCCTCTCCTTGCAGTTCTCAGCCAGTCAGGCCATGGTTGATGTGCAGGTCTGTGGTCACGGTGATCCTTGAGCTGAGATGCCGCGGTTTACCCAGGAGTCCTCAGGGAGCCATGCGGTGGCTGGAGCTCAAGTCCAGGGCTGGTGATGTGTAAGGCAAGTCTTATCTGCCCAGTCCTGCTACTTTATGGCTTCTTGAGGCAAGGGCCTAACCCAGCAGTGCTCAGGGGCTATTCCCATCTCTGTGCTCAGCAGTGACCCCTAGCAGTGCTTGGAGAACCATATGTGATGTTGAGAATTCCAACCAGAGCCAGCCGCATGCAAGGCGAGTGTCTCAGGCCTGTACTATCTCTCCAGCCTCCCGCACTCTGGCTCCGAACGGTACCCACTGACCAGGGGCCATGACTACACCTTCAGATCTCTGCTCCTCCTATCTCGGAGGAGTGTTTAACTTCCCACTGGGGCTGAGGAGAGCTGGCTGTTGCTGAATGCCCCTGTCATCTCTGCAGTATTCTAGATGAGCCCATTCTACAGAATAGTGATGCCACAGCAGGAAAATGGCTTTTGTGGTAATGGACACACTCAACGTGGGCTTGCATCCCCAGAACCATGTGCCCACGTGTGGCCCTGGAGGCCCCCCAGCACCTACATGGCATGGTCAAGTGTGACATGAGTGGCCTTGGGCCTCCCAATCACCACCTCCCTGGGTGGTGGTGCCACAGGCCAGGGAAGAGAGCAGAGGGGATAAAGGTGCTTGTCTTACATGTGGCTCACCTGGCTCTGCCTATGGTGCCCAGAGCACTGCCAGGAGTTATCCCTGATTTACAGAGTCAGGAATAAGCCCTGAGCACCCCCAGATGTGGCCCAAAAACGAAGGGAAGGAAGAAAGACAAGCAACATTACTCTCACCGAGGCTGAGAGTGAAGATTGATGAACAAATGAGCAAATGAAATAAGATTGTAACAGCCACTGCGCAGGCTTCTTGACAGAACAAATTAATTCTAAGCCCATTATGTCTTAATTATGAGTACGGAGCACTTGAGTTGTAGCTCCATCTTAAATATTCATCACACAGACAGCCAAGCCCTTGACTTGTTAGCAGATTACCAATTAGCCTGGTGCCAGGACGTACTTGCCAGCAATAAAAGGAAGCTTGTCTTCATTTAAATTGACCTTTCTCCTGATTCTTTGCTTAAACTTGGGCTTTTTTTACTATCCCTATGCTATATTTTTAATCATCATAATTACTTGTTGATTGATGGCCGACTGTGGTAAAAATATATCTTAAATCTGGGCTCTTAGGGCTGAAGCAATAGCACAGCAGGTAGGGCGTTTGCCTTGCATGGAGCCAACCCAGTTTCGATTCCCAGCATCCCATATGGTTCCCTGAGCACCGCCAGGAGTGATTCCTGAATGCAGAACCAGGAGTAACCCCTGTGCAACGCCAGGTGCAACCCAAAAAGAAAAAAAAATCTGGGCCCCCAGTTCTGCCCCCCTTTAAATTATAGTTTTACCATGTCTTGGCTGTGTAACCTTGGGCAAGTTCCTCAGTCTCTCTGCTGTGCCTCCTTTTCACCATATGCAAAAAGGGGGCGGGGGTACTGAGAGCACCCATTTTTGAGGGATATTTATGAGGGCAGAATGAATACACATAAAATGCAGTGCTCAGAATAGCACTCAGAAAAGAGTAAGTGCTCAATAAACTTCCAACTATTATGTTTCACTTCAGCACTGCGGGGAAAGGCAAAGCACGTTTGATACTGCAGAAAGTATTGTTCTGTTTGCTTTGGCGTCTCATGCTTAGACGAGTGCCACATGATACGCACTCCGTATTTGCTGTGCAAATCAATCAATACATTCTACCCTCTTGAAATTGAAAAGCCAGCCTAGTCCTCGGTTCCTTTCCTGGAATAATAGAGTTTTCTTCCCGCCAGGCTCCCCTTTTTTTAAAAAAAAAAAACAGTATTTATTAGTATTATAATTAGGGAACAGGGAACAGGTTTATAACAGTGTTGACATTTATGGTCTTGGTGCACAGTTACTGCACCCTACCTAGCACCTGAAAAACCCCCACCCCCATTGGACAGTCAGGTTTGAGCCTGCAGTGACAAGACACGTAGGGCCTCACTGGATGGGGGTGGAACTGGCCCTTTCCTCCCTGCCCCAATGAGACCCTGGGTCACCGCCCACAATTGGCCTCTCTGGCTCCTGATCAAGCTGCTTAATGGCCATGATCCCAGAAACTCAGGAACAAATCTCGGAACCCAGCAGGTTTTAGCAGAAATCCCTCCAGATTTAATTGTTAAAATTTCGGAATTCCAAAATTGTGCGGCCACTACTGCTGCTACGCAACATCATCTGTTATTCATAACCAGCAATAGAAAACAAATTGTCTACGGTTGCCTTTTCAGCAGATCTGAGTGTTGGGTTAAAATCCCAAATAATATTGGTGATTCTGGTGTCGAAATATTGAATGTAATCAAAGTAGCGAGAGAGAGTAATGTGGAAATCATCTGCCCCACAGGAAAATGGGCACTGGTGAAGGGACAGGTGTTTTATCATTGTCTGACCGAGACTTAAACCCAAAAGCTTTGTAACTGCTCTCACGGTGATTTAACAAATAAATTTATAAAAAGAAAAAAAACCCAGAAACCCCCACCCCAACCCCTGTCCCATTGTCCTTATGTCACCTCAGGTCTGCCACTTCATCCCTCCACTGCTCGGTAGACCAGTTTTGTAATCCAAGGCCAAGGGTTTGTCATTGTCTGATACTGTCTAGCCCCTTGTTTTGTCTCTCCATCTCCCTCAGACGGGTGAGATCACATTTACCGACTTCCCTTGGCCAATCTTGCCCTTTTTTGAGTCAGGACCAGAGCTCAGGGACTGGAAGGTGACATTTTCCCTGCTCTTGCCAACTCCCTTGCAGACATAGTCTTCGTCTCCAGCCTCGGGGACCCAGGACCCTCTGCCAGTCCTCATTGCATCGCACATCTCACAGCAGCAGAGACCCTTATCTGGGCAGTTGTGCTAACACGCACCAGTTTCCTCCGTGGCCAGCCTGGATGGTTGGCATTGCACTGAACATGGCTCTCTGCCCTCTTCGTGTCATTGCGGTTTAGCAAGGGGGACGCTGTGCAGTCCTGTGGAGAATGTCTGGGCCTCTGGGTGGAATCCCAGTGGGTGTCCCATGTACCCCCACCAGCCGGTCTCTTCCAGACGGCAGCCCCACTCTTCTCCGACCCACACCCCCTGATGTGCATGAGCAGGCCTCCAGCCTCAGGAGAAGTCTCCCTTTCCAAGCGTCTTCATCCTGAAGGAATTCTTGCCGCTTGGCTGTTTACCATGGCTGCTGGCACAGTGCCCGGCTTCTTCATGCCTGCCTGACCTGGCCTTTCTCTGACTTTAGTTTCTCCCCCGCCCCCCGCCGCCCGTTACTCAGCCTCTGAGGTTTCCTGATACCACCCCCAAACCCAAACCCATTTCTGCCCCAGGGCCATTGCATGTACTGCCTTGGTGCCCGCCCAAAAACACTCTTTTCCAAGAATCTGCAAGCCTTCTCTACTCCTTTCTGAAGGGTTTCTGCCAAGAATGCCAATTCCCTATGAAGTCCACTTTGATCACAACTTAAAGAGTGCATCCCTCCAACTTTCCTTCCAAGCACTATTCTCTAATGATGCATTTTGGGTTTTGCACTCATTTCTGTTATCTGCCCTAGTTCTAGAAACCTTAACAGCAGATGCTGTTTCTTCAGGGTCTCGCTAGTAGTCAACACTTGATCAATCTATATGCATGTTATAAAGGGGGGTGGGCGGGGGAGGGACAAAAAGAATAAACATATATGTGTTTGTAAATGTCACCAAAGTATTTTAGGAGAATCTGAAGGAGAGGTGTCAGAGAGAGGACAGCGGGGAGTGCACTTGTCTTGCCAACCTCTGTTTGATCCCTGGCACCCCATACAGTCCTCTAAGCCCCGCCAGGAGTGATCCCTAAGCACAGAACCAGGAGTAGTCCCTGAGCACTGCCTGGTATAGGCAGAGTGCCCAGGGATTGCCCAATGCATGCCCGGCACTCAGGGATTACCCAGCACCCAGGGATCACCCAGCACCCAGGGATCACCCGGCACCCAGGGATCACCCAGCACCCAGGGATCTCTCATCACACAGGGATTACCTGGCACCCAGGGATCACCCGGCACCCAGGGATTGCCCGGTGCTGGCTGTTGGGACGGGGACCTCTGCAGAAGTGGCTAGAGTGGCTGTTCCCAGGAGCTGCTGCCACCAGCACGTTCCCGAGAGCTCCGGGCCTGAGACTTGTTCCTGATTGGCCCTCAGAGCGGCCGACCAGAGCCCATGCTTCCTGTGCTGAAGCCTGAAGCCACCGGCCTGCCATGTCTCGTAGGTTTTTTCCACCTTTCTCAGTTTCCAGAGGAAGTTTCTGTCTCTCATCCCACCCCACGTTCGTCACCTTTCCTGAACCCCATCCCAGGGTCAGCCCTCTGCACCGCCCCCTCAGCTGGGCCCCCGTGCCCTCACCACTAGCCCTGGCCCGCTACCACCTGCGACCTTGGGGGCTGCCCACCTGGAGGGTCCAGGTCGATCATTTCTTGGACGGAGGCCCCACAGGAATTCTCACCACTGTAAAGTTTTTTATTTCCAAGGTAGCAATCAACTTGCCTTCTCAGGGGCAATGGGGCTGAGTCAGGGCTCTGCAGTGAGACGTATCTGATGTCCATAAGGCCCAGACCAGACATTTGCTCTTTATTTTTTTTTTAATTTTTTTTGCTTTTGAGGTCACACCCAGCGAAGCTAAGGGGTTACTCCTGGCTCTGCACTCAGGAATTACTCCTGGCAGTGCTTGGGGGACCATATGGGGTGTCAGAAATTGAACCCAGGTCGGCTGCGTGCAAGGCAAACACCCAACCCGCTGTGCTATCACTCCAGCCCCATTTGCTCATTAATTTCCCAAACATCCCCCACCCATCACCCATCTTGTAGGGTAGGTGCTTTGAGGCCAGGTTCCCCTTACACGAACTTGGAGTTAGGCGGTCTCTGCCCAACAGCAAGTGACAGTTCTTCTCTGTCCACAGATGCATGGTGTCCCTGTAGACATGTCACTGGCAGAGCTTAGCTCTGGCCGAGGTGGATGGAGAGGGTATATCTCCGTGGGAGCCTGAGAGTTGGGGGTGGCAGAGGGGGCATCAGGACAGGGAAGAAGCTTCTCGAAGGCAGCAGCCATTGGTCACCCTCCACCCCGACAGGGAGCCTCGTGCTGGCCTCTGAGACTTGGGACAGCTGCTATCTTTCTTTTCTCCATCCTCCTGTCAGCTTTCCTGTGTTCTCTGTACTGAATGAGCCCAGCCCCCCATCCAGGCTCCTGCTCGCCTCAAGTTGGGGCAGGGGTGATATTTTTATCCTCCTCGGGGCCATGGGCTCCTTGGCAGCCCTCTCTGGACTCCATCCCATCTCTGAGTCAGGCACTGCTAACCCACCCACGAATCCACGCTGCCTGCAAAAGAAAATACAGAAAAGTGATAGATAAGAGGCCTGGTCTGGCGGGAGCTCCAATTTCAGGCGTGGCCCTGCTGGCTGAGTTCAGGGGAGAGTTACAGCGGCAGGTGTGGGGAGCCCTAGAGCAGAGGCCCAGGGTGGTTTTGTGTGAGTTGTGTGTGTGGTGGGGGGTGAGGGAGGCATCTCATTTGATCTGGGTGCTGCTGGAGAGGAAAATAAACTCCATTTGCTCTGCTATTCTTTCAAGAAACAAAAGGACTGAAAGAAACTTTAGGCCAATAAGCTCCCCTTTGATTCTTCCCTTTTCCTCAAATAGATGCGAAAGTGATCCCTTATTATTAGCCACCCAGCCTTCGCCCCAAATCTAAATGAAAAGACACTCTGTCCCGTCCTGCTCGGAGTCTCATGCTAAAAGCTCCCTGGGCTCAGCACTCAAGAGACTTTCAGAAAAGAAAGACTGCTCAGATTTTTAAAATCCTTCTCGATGACAGTGAGAACAGAGGCAGGGGACCGCTGGGCAGGCGGTTGAAAGGTTTTTAATGAGCTGTGATTTGACCTCGGATCTCATCCTTTTCTCCAAATGGACAATTAGCTGGAGCACAGGCTTCTAATCAGCAGACATGCCCAACCCCAGTGATTGATTCATTGTCGCTTAGATAAGAATGTATTTCACAGGGACAAGACACAGCCAGAAATGGCTCCGTGTCATTCCCAGACCCTCCCTCCACCTCGCTGGTATTTCGGTAGAAATCCTCCATGGACAGTCAATGCCTAGGGATGAGGCTCAGTGGCAGAACGCTTGCCTGGCAGACACGAGGCGAAAAGTAGAAGGCCCAGTACCACCCCACATGTGACATTCATGTGTGATGTGATATTGCTCGGCGCGATCCCCGGTGTACCACAGCCAAGCATGCGACCCCCGAACACAGCAACAATAAGGAAGGGAAGCAGGAAGAATGAAAGTCTTTTCTGGGAAATAGACCTTAGAAACTATTTGTCAAACCAGTGATGAGACAGAACCAAGTTTCAGATGGCCAGAGAAGCAGGATGTCACCCTTGATGCCTTGATGTATATTTGGCAGCTCCCTTCTGGGCCCACACTTCCAAAAGACCTTCTAGGTGGTCTTTGGGGGAGTGCTGGGTCTTCCCTTGCCACTGTGACAGGATGGATCACTCCTCTCCTCTCAACACACACACACACACACACACACACACACACACACACACACACACACACACGACAGAATGAAGACAGTAGCTCTCAATCAAAGATGCCCCTTGATGGGGCACAGACTCATTTACTGCAGAGGGGGATTCCTTCCCCACTAAAAATCAGTAAGGGCAGTCTATCCTCCACCCAAAGAGAAAGAGAGCGTGCCCAGCAAACCTTCTCTGCCCTCAGGTCACCTCCATTCTCTTGCTCTCTCCTTGTTGCTGCCGCAGCCTCTCTCAAAACACCTCAGGCAGGGACACCTAAGGAACCTGGGCATGATAACATGAAGGTGCTGGTCAGATCCCACGTGTGGCACGTGGTGGCCACGGCATTTCTGTGCCTGCAGTACAGCCTTGGTTTCTGTACAGTCACGTGACCTCAGCCTTTTGTCATGGGGTCCTAGAAAGTGTAGCCCAACCCGCAGGTGCCTCGCCCTAGAACAGCTTGGAAAACTCCCTGAGACAAGCAGCCTCCCAAGTCAGCCCTCGGAGCCCAGCAAACCACTCTGATTCTTCAGTCACCCAGAATGTCAATACACTGGAAAGGGGACAGACATACTGTATAGTGGGAGAGTTAGAAAGCCCTGGAAGCACTTGACCCGTTAGGAAACACAGGTCATGAGAACCAGGTCTGGGAACTAGTCTGGCTCACTGCCCCCAGCCAGTGTGTGTGTGTGTGTGTGTGTGTGTGTGTGTGTGTGTCTGTGTCTGTGTGTGTGTCTGTGTGTGTGTCTGTGTGTGTGTCTGTGTGTCTGTGTCTGTGTGTGTCTGTGTGAGTGTCTGTGTCTGTGAGTGTCTGTGTCTGTGTGTCTGTGTCTGTCTGTGTCTGTGTCTGTGTGACTCTGTGTGTCTATATCTGTGTCTGTGTGTCTGTGTGTGTCTATGTGTGTATCTGTGTGTGTCTGTGTAGGGGCGGCGGGGAGGGGGAAGGGGAGGCGGTTTTGAAGACAAATCCATCATTAGTATCTCTGCTCATTCCCTCCTGTCATGACAGATTTCATTCCTGGAGAAGTGGCCCAAAGTCAAAATGACATGGAAAAGATCTGCTTTTCCTACTTCTTGATAACAGGAGCTTATCCAATCAAGCCTGCTTTTTCTTAAAAGAGCCTCAGATCAGTGTCAGAGCAAATCAGGGAGTTTGAACCCCAGCACCAGGAAGAGAGAAGGGAAATTGACAAAGCGAGTTCTTAAACATTCTCCTGCCGCTTTTCCCTCCTTCAGGCGTTCCCACCATGTTCCAAAGCCTTGAGTTGGAGCTGGAATTCTGGCCAGTCACATCCTCCCTCAACTGTACAAATCCTTCCACGTCCACCACACAGCGCACGCCTGCCTAATAATAATAGATTTCAGCTGTCATCTCTGCCCTTTCTTTCTTTTTTTTTTTCAGCTGCTTTAAAAACTTGAATTTGCTAGAGGCCTTTAAAAGTAGTAAGACTGGTTTTCTTAATTTCATAATGTTTGTTTAAGGTCACAGCTGATGCATTTAAGAGATTCTGAAATACTCGTGTTATGCAGCATAATTCCAGAATAAACAAACACCCGTGACACGACCAGCCATTCCTGCCTGTCCCTCTGTGTCCCCACCACCCCAAGCTCCCAATCTCTCTCCTTAAATCAGTTTTTCTTTCTTATATGTGTCTACCTAAACCGCATCAAGTATAGTTGTGTTTGTTGAACAGGAAACTTTTAGGCAGCGGACTTGAGGTTTGCTCATCTAAAGTCGCCTTTTTTGGGGAGTTGATCCACTTAGGGACCAAGGCTGCAATTACTAAAAAACATCTGGGAGCCCTTTGTTTGAAATTTCCTGCAGAGAGAGTTTATCGGCTGCGGGAGAAAGTCACTACTGCCACTTGCCAACACATTTGGTCAGATTCCACTCTTTTTCCTGTCACTTCTAGATTCTCCCCACTCATCTATTTCTGGGACTGCCTGGTGGGTGTGTTCCGTGAGCCAGATGCTGTCCCAGGGGCCAGCGAGGAGCCTGGCATGCTCTCCCACGCCCAGCACAGTCCAGGCCCACCCCCTCCTCTCCTTCCCTTTCTCCTTGGTCATCTATGGGATAACAAGAGGCAGCAGACTAAAAGACTCCAGAATCCTGAGCAGGAGTTAGTGAACCAAGGGTCCTTGGGACCCTTGGGACCTACTGACCCATGAGGAGATTGGTGGGGAGGGGTAGCACCTGCATGGAGACCTCCAGAGAGAAGCACTGGGAGGCCTTATGGAAGGAGCCAACCTTTGTGGACCCTCACCCAGATGTTTCTGATTGATTTTTGGACTTTGACCAGTCACACCGACACACTAACCCAAGCCTGTTTATAAAGCGATCTCCATGCCTTGCTGTGTGTTGTGGAAGAGTGTTTCTCAACCTTTTCCCAACTGTATCCCCATCCTACCTTGTTTCCTTCCTTGGGTCCCCACTGTCCTGCCAGTTGGTCCCCACTCTCCCCCACAGTCTCATGCTGTGTCACATTTACACAATTTTCATCTGTAGTTTCCTTGAAATAACCTGATATTCTGGAGGCCCACCAGGGTTGAAAAACACTAGTGTGGGTCAAGGACTCTGCAAGAAATGGGAAGACCTGCCCTGTAAGAGCAGAAGTCCAATAGCCCGGATTGGGGTATTTGTCTTAGGGGAGGAATTTAAAAGTCACACTAGGTCCTTAACATTAGAGTGATGCCGTGAGTACCATAGTCCATGTAGAATAATACCGTGCCTCAGAGTGTGTGTAGATATGTTTTTCTCTTGTAGATAGTGTCACTATGGTTCATATAAATTTTACACAAGTGATCTCAGGGTGATTAAGTTTAAAACTCAGTTAATTACATTTTACACAAATGTTTAATCCACATGCAGCAGCTCCCATATGCTATCCCATTTGGTGAGATACACAGTTGTTCATGATTGGGTTTCAGTCATAGAACGTTTCAACACCTGCACTTCACCTGTGTACAGTTCCCACCACCAGTGTCCTCAGTTTCCCTCCCACCACACCCCACCCCCAATCTCCCAGTCTGGCAGACATTTTTTCCTCTCTCTCTGATTCTCTCTGTCTCTCTGTGCTGTTCTCTCTCTCTCTCTCTCTCCCTCTCTCTCTCTCTCTCCCTCCCTCCCTCCCTCCCTCCCTCCTCTCTCTCTCTCTTTCCCCTCTCCCTCCTCTCTCTCCATTTAGGCACTTTCGTTAGCAATACTGTCACCGAAAGGGTATTATGCTCTTCACTTATACCTCCTTTCAGCACTTAGTTCTTGTTCAAAGCGATCATTTCCAACTATCTTTGTCATAGTGGTCTCTTCTCTGTCCTAACTGGCTTCGCCTCCAACTTGTGACAAGCTTCCTACGATGGACTAGTCCTCCTGGCCCTCGATTGTTTGGGGGGTATTATTCTCTCTCTTTTTTTAAAATTTCTTTTATTTTATAAAGTAGTTCACAATATTTGATTACATTTACTATTTGAACACCAATCCCACCACCATTATACCTTCTCACCACCATATTTCGGATGTTTCCATCCTGATCCCCAACCCCTGCCCCAAGGCAGAACCAAAATCATTTATTTTGTATTGTTTGTTATGAAAAACCACTGAATATATACCAAAATTTTCCTTAGAGGAAAGATCGTGTGAAAATTTCATCCAGGGGCCATTAAGCCCTTCTATAAGAGATCACTAACATGTTGTTAAAGGTTGAATCTTGTGTGCTTTTATATGTTTATATATGTAAAAAAATATTTCCGTCTAAGATTGGTGGCCTCTTACTTTAAACCCCATCAAATGTGGAGCAGTACTCTTGGAGTATGGGTATAATATGTGAGTTGTTGCACAGCTGCAAATGCGGCCACACGATCCAGGAATAGGTTGACTCGGGGGTGAGGCTCCAGCCAAGCGTGTGGAGAATGGTCGTGAGCGGGGTGGCAGTTGAGTTCTGGAAGTTTCTGTCTGCCAGGGCTGGGTCCCTTGGTGAGGGCTGTGTCTGACCCATGCCCCCTGTGAGGTGCCCTAAGTGAAACAGCCTGGTGTGGGGTCCAGCAGCATGGTTATGGCATCTATCATGTTATGTTCACTTCCGGGAGAAAAGAACATGCAATTCTGGATTGTGGCCGATGACGAGATTATCTGCCACCAGCCAGAGGTGGCTTATGGGTGTGACTGCTGAGTTGCCAGAAGCAGGGGGATGCGACGATGGATCCCCCGTTCCCAGTTCTGTTGAACCCAGAGTTTTCAGTCACAAAGTCCCGCAGGGTATTATTCTCATAATATGTTTTGCTACCCTGTTTTGAACTTTTCTAATAAAAAGTCAGAGTGCCATCAAAAATATAATCATCATTATCCTTTTCTCCTTCAACTTTTGACTGGATAGGCTCATTTCTCTTTTGAATGAAACTCGTAACAAGACAGAAAAGAAATCTATCTCCACACATGCCCCTCACCAAAAGAATTGGCATCCAGAATTGGCATCTGGCAAATGAACTGTCGGATGCTGAAACTCAGGCCCCTCCTCTCTCCAGAGTATCTCCCTGAACCCAGCACATCTGCTCTGCCCTGTGGGCCTGTGGGAGTCCCAGGATTCAGCTGCATCTGTTCCCAGCCCAGTGGTCACCCATGGTACTGGTCACTTTGCAAACTTTAATGAAGCAACCGAGCACACTAATGAAATACGATTCGCGGAGGATATTTCTGTAAAACCCAAATTAAATGCTTTTTACAGATTCTATAAAGATGAGGCATCTCAAAAGGGCTTTTGAATTAGGTGTGTACAGGGTGATTGTAAAAGGCGGTAGGCGGTAGGCAAAAACACATCGCAGTCTAGAACTCTGCCCTCAGGTTGTGCTGCCATTCACCTCCTGTTCACTTTATGGTTTGAGGGTCTGTTTGGGATTTTATTTTCTTTTTTTCTTTTTATTTGTTTTTCCACTTGGGAACACACCCAGTGGTGCTTAGGGGCTCCTCCAAGTTCTGTGGGGTCAGTCCTGGCAATGCTGGGGTGGGAGGGTCCATTATGAGCTGGTGAGCAAACCCCAGACTCAACATGCAAAACTTGCGCTTAGTTTGTTGAATTTTATTTACTTTAATTTTTTTTTCCTTTGGCTTACAATTCTGCTACCAATGGTTTCTCATGGACATTATCCTGTCATCACACCTACCTCCCTCCCTACCCCCTCACCCACCTTCCCTCTCACTGGCCCCCCAACTCAATTGTGTTTCCATTCCCTTGTCATTTTGCCTTTGGATTTTTTTGTTGCTGCCTCACCCTGTATGTTTTCATCCCAGATAAGACCAAGATCACTCTGTTTCTGTCCCTATCTTTCTCACTGACTTCACTTAGCATGAGATTCTCTAGTTCTTTTATTTTTTTATTTTATTTATTTATTTTTTTTGCTTTTTGGGTCACACCGGGCGATGCACAGGGGTTACTCCTGGCTCTGCACTCAGGAGTTACTCCTGGCAATGCCCAGGGGACCATATGGGATGCTGGGAATCGAACCTGGGTCGGCCACATGCAAGGCAGATGCCCTACCCGCTGTGCTATCTCTCCTGCCTTGAGATTCTCTAGTTCTATCCGTGTTGCTGAAAATGGCATGATTTTGTTCTTACGTAGAGCTGCGTAGTGTTCCATTGTGTATATATACTACAACTTCTTTTTTTTAATTTTTTTTATTTTTAAATGAATCACTATGAGGTACAATTACAGACTTACAAACTTTTGTGCTTACGTTTCAGCCATACAATGATCGAGTACCCATCCCTCCACCAGTGCCCATTCTCTACCACCAATGATCCCAGTATCTCTCCCACCACCCCATCCCCCCACCCCACCCCACCTCTGTGGCAGGGCATTCCCTTTTGCTCTCTCTCTCCTTTTGGGTGTTGTGGTTTGCAATAGAGGTATTAAGTGGCCATCATGTTCGGTCTATAGTCTACTTTCAGCTCACATCTCCCATCCTGAGCTGGCCCTCAAGGTACTCTTTACTTGGTGGTCCCTTCTCTATCTCAGCTGCCTTTTCCCCCCAGCAAATGCCACAACTTCTTGATGCATTTATCTGTCGTTGGACATTCAGGTTGTTTCCATATCTTGACAATTGTACTAAGTGAATAGGTGTACCTATATCATTTTAAGTTAATGTTTTTGTGTCTGGGGGATAGATGCCAAGTGGTATTGCTGGGTCATACAGGAATTCTATTTCTTTTTTTCTTTCTTTCTTTCTTTCTTTTTTTTGAGAAATCTCCATATTGCTTTCTGCAGAGGTTGGACTACATGACATTCACACCAGAAGTGGATGAGGGGTTGAAATATCTTTTAAGGAGCCTTCTTGTTAACCCTGAATAGAATTCTACATAGGGCATGGTAGTTTTAAAAAAAGAAAGGAAGAAAGGAACAAACAAATGAACGAACCAACCAACCAAAATAAAACAACAGCGGATACTCAAAGACCTTAGCCTTTCATATCAACAAATATCAGTGCCTCTATTTAAAAATAAATATATCTGTACAGACATGTACAGGTGATATTTTTCTCATGCACATACCCTACCTGTGAGTGATTTCTGAAATTGAAAGGTGGGTGCTGGGCATCTTTGGAAAGGATGCTTCCTAGGCTTACAGCAGTGGTGCCTACCGGAGCCATCCTAATCAGTGGTTCAGTACGGTCAGTCTCACTGAGAAGACTTCAGGATGAGATGCCACTTGCTAGGTTTAATTGTTGTTTTTTTATGCTTTTCATCTTACTTGTATGTGCCAAACATTGAGAGCCAGGGGGAAAGACTCCACCTTCCAAACAATGGCTTAAATAGAGAAAAGGCATTGTCAGCCTGCAGGATGAATGAGGAAGTTACGACCTCAGACCTCAGTGCCGAGCACACTCTGGTCACTCACACTCCCTGCTGACCTTTCTTCAAACTGTCCCTCAAGCTTCCAGAAGCACCCCCTCCCCCTGCTTCAGGGGCGGGACAAGAGGGCAAGGAAGAAAACTAGGACCTGAGTTTCTCTACCCCTGGGCCAGCGTGAGACCCAGAGCCTGTCTCAGGTATGTTGGGCCATGTGGGGCTTCTGGACCAGACTCAAATGGTAGAGTGGGGGGAGGAGTCTTTAGAACTATGAGGAAAAAATCATAGTTTTTAATCACTAGGAAGGAAACTTTCTAAACCAATCAGATGTGGGGGGAGGAGTCTTTAGAACTATGAGAAAAAAATCATAGTTTTTAATCACTAGGAAGGAAACTTTCTTAAACCTGGTCTAGTCCTTGCCTCCTCTTACCCCCAAGCTTCTCTAGCCATACAGGTGATATGCTGTGTGTGTGTGTGAGCATATGTGTGAGTCTGTGAGAGAGTGTGTGTGACAGAAACCAAGAGTCAGAGAAATGGAGCGATGCTTGTGATGAGCAGAACTTGAGACTGGAAGCAATCAGCAGCCAGGTGATGCGACATCCAGGCGTCGTTCCTCAGACCTCCAGGTGACAAGCCAGAGTGATGGAGCAGATATAGGTTGAGCCTGTCTGGGCCTGCAGGAGCACTTCCTGTGCCCCGCTCCCCTATCCTGAAAGTGGGGAAGATTCTGTCTCCTGGCTTGCAAGGGTGAGGTGAGGCGTTATACTGTAGCAGACCCACAGTTCTTCAGTGTCAAAAAATAATCATCCTTGACTCTGAAAATTTGCTGGATAAAAAAAAAATGTGTAGACCAATAATGTAACGACGAGAGCACTTGCCTTTCTTGTAGCTGATTGGGTTGGATTGCTGGCATCCCACATGGTCCCTCAAGCACCACCAGGAGTGATTCCTGGGTACAAAGCTAGGAGTGACCCCTGAGCATCGCTGGCTATGACATCCCCCCAGAAAACAATTTTTTTTTTTTTTTGCTTTTTGGGTCACACCTAGTGATGCACAGAGGTTACTCCTGGCTCTGCACTCAGGAATTGCTCCTGATGGCTCTCAGGGGACCATATGGGATGCTGGGAATCAAACCGGAGTTGGCCTCATGCAAGGCAAACGCCCTACCCACTGTGCTATCACTCCAGCCCCTAAATAAATTTTTTTAAGTGTGTCTGGTCCTAATTTATTTTTTCGCTAGGAATTGAACCAGCACCTTACAGATATGACATATACACAGCTAATATATTTTTTATGTAACAACATTTAAAAACATAAACATTTATTGATCATTAATTGCATTTTGTCTAATTTTAGTGTTAATTATTTTTCTTATGATTATATAGGATTTATTTTATAGATATTAATCCCACACCTATTTATCCTATTTCATCATTCTTCCTCAACTTGTTTATCATCCAAACGCAGAGCGAAACTAAATTTGAAATAAATCATAAATAGAAAAGCAGTAGGGCGTTTGCCTTGCACGCAGCCAACATGGCTGACCTGAGTTCGATTCCTCCGCCCCTCTCGGAGAGCCCGGCAAGCTACCGAGAGTATCTCGCCCGCACGGCAGAGCCTGGCAAGCTCCCCGTGACGTATTCAATATGCCAGACACAGTAACAACAAAGTCTCCAATGGAGATGTTACTGGGCCCGCTCGAGCAAATCGATGAACAACAGGAGGGCCTCGAGCAACTTCTTTTTTATCCCTCTTTGGAGCCTTTCTCTTTCATTTCAGCATTGTATGTGCCTAGAAAGAACCATGGTTCATACAAGAAGATAATGATTAATATTTCTTGGAATGGAAAATAATGAAAAGCCTAATACAGCTTTTAAAATTCTCAGTGGAATACTTTGTAATGTTTTTTTTTTTAAATAGCTTTCCTGTTTTTAACTTTTCTAATAAAAACTCAGGGTGCCATCAAAAAAAGTAACCATTATTATCCTTTTCTGTGTGTATGTGTTTTTCAACTTCTAACTTATTCAGGCTCATTTCTCCTCCTTTAACAAGATAGAAAATAAATCCACCTAAGTTTCAAAACTTAGTCTAAGTTTCAAAAAGAGAAACAGAATCATTGCCAACAACCATCTTCTTATTAGGGCCCTCTTGGTTTTAGCAGCTTTGAGCTTTTTTTGAAATCTGCCACAGTCTTGGTCCACCCACTCGACACAGGCTAGACCCTGCAAGTTCTGTTCTGGGTGCCACCTGGTGATTGCTCTTGTGTTCTGTAGGAAGTGCTGGTGGGGTCCAAGGGAGAGGACCCATCCCAACTCTCCCTGGTATTTTCTTCTGTGTCTCATAATATTTTCCCAAGTCTGAGTTCTGAAGATCTTGGACCCAGGGGAGTTTTCTCTCTGAGAAACTTCTGCCGTCTCTGGCTGGAAGCCAGTGGCTGCGATTCCAGGCCATGCCGTGTTCTACTTTTGTCAAAGGCATTTATCCTCAGTAGGTTTCCTTGCCTGTGGATGACTGAAATAACCCAGTTGGTGAACAGCCAGAGTGGAGGAGGTGGGGGAGGGAAGAAATTAGTGTTTAAAAAAAAAAAAATCCCCAACTGTGTTCTCTCCAGCTCAAGCTGTTGTGATTAAAAACTTTTCATTTCAATATTTGTTCACCCAAGAAAATCTCTCTGGATGATTTCAGGCTGTGATTCTTCAACTGACGTGACGCTTCCCAAATCCAAAATTGTGCTGGATGAACTCTTCGCTTCGCTTCGGGACGTTGCTGGAGCCCGAACACTCATGAAACAGTTTAAGTCTGTCTACGTTCCTGGAAGTCAGACCCATCAGGCAAGTACATCTGGTTTCAAGTCATCATCCGATCTGTTTTGTGTTTGTGAGAGGCAGAGACAATAATGGAAGCTTCCATTTCAGCTTCTCTAAAAGGATGGGCGTGTTCTGGTTGGTGTTTTTGTTTGTTTGTTTTGTTGTGTTTTCACTTGGGGGTACCACTTCGAAGCGAGGGGGCGGGGGAGCAAAGTGGAGGCTGCTGTAATAGAGGTGGAGCTGGGGGTCTCCCACATGCAGTATGTGTGTTCTATCACTCAAGCCATATCCCCTGCCCCAAGGATGGGTATTCACACTAAGTCTACTTCCCACCCAAAATCTGGAACTCCCCTGAATCTGAACGTTTATGAATTGGTTCATGTTGTAGCAGAGGTTCTAATGCACTGGGGTGAACTCTTGGAGGCAGTCCCAGTTTCACAGTTTCCTCACACTGACCCTGAGTCAGAGAATCATTACAGAGCTTAGGGCATTTGCCTTGCATATGGCCAACCCAGGTTCGATCCCCAGCACCCTCTATGGTCCCCTGAGCCCTGCCAGGAGTAAGCATGAAACAAAGTCGAATATGGCCCAAAAGAGAACCAAAAAATGCTGACCTGTCCTCTGTATCTCTGGTACCCTTTACACTGGGGGGATTCATTACTGCAGGTGCCAGAGGTAGGGCCCAATCATAAGACCTTTCCTGTTTCTGTTTTTAGATAGCTGATGAGTGTTTCAAACAATTAGAATAATATATTTGCAATACTGTTATAGTTAAGAGAACAGAAGTTAGGGAGGGCAAAAACATCTGTTACTGAACACACCCCTGCAAGGGAGAGGGAGAGAGGGACGGAGGGATGGAGGGAGAGAGGGAATGAGGGAAGAATGTAGGGAGGAAGGGAGGAACAGACAGACAGACGGAGGGAGGGAGGAAGGAAGGAAGGCTGGCAACAAGGGAACCAGGGAGGCAGAGCTCCCAGGAGATCCAGGAAGGCCTCGTGACTTGCCACAGGCACAGGTAGTCAAGGCCAGGTGCCAGTCCCTACCACCAGCACCTCAGAGACCCCCTCCCTGCTGTGCCCTGGTTCTCATGGAGGCCCTGAAAATGTTGGTTGATGCTCCCGATGAGTATCTGAAATCACCCACTGAGATATGCAAGACCCTCAAAACTAGCATGCAACTCCGAAACATAAATTTCCGCCCTGGGTTCAGTGATCTAAGACCCCCCCCACCCCACCACCAGAGGTCCAGATAAAATCACTCAGCTAATGAACCTAGTGTAAGAACTTAGTGTAAGTTCTTCCATTAATATATATAAAATATATACATCTCAGCATTCTTAAATACTGGAGTCATTCTAGATGTGTGACAGGACAGCTAAAAGATGGTGAAATGTAGACTAGAGAACTTTAAGAAGGAAGAGGTACGATGGTTACCTGTGGGAGAACAAACCATTAAATGAATGAAGCCTTTTCAGTCTGATCGTCATTGTGGTGGCTGATTCAACTTTATATAAATCCAGACTAGCTGTAAATCTTGGGCATGATAAGGGTGAAGACTGTTACCTCCCTGCTGCCTCCCTGGCTGTCTTTCCAGACCTCAGACTCTTGTGGAAGGGAAAGTCCCGTACTGCCTTCCCGCCCTGACCCTGAATCACAAACGGCCACGTCGTTTCAGAAAACCCTGCGTCTCACGGGCCTAAAGCCAGAGCTCAGTAGGCAGAGCCACGAGCGTCTCCCGGGGCTCACATAAACAGTGATGCAGACACAGAGAAATGCTGGACTATAGCCATGAACATAGGAGAGATGAAAGCAGACTCAGCGGAGACTGGGTTTGAGTCCGGGTCTCAGGCTCTGCATCTCGGGGAGCCTAACACAGAGGCTGGGGGGACTGGAGAGATAATAGAGGAGTTCGAGGCATCATTTGTCTTGCAGACAGCCAATCCCAGTTCAGTCCCAGGACCCCAGTATATCATTGGGTATGGTCCCCAAAACACATAGTCCCAAAAAGAAGTTTATGATCTATTGGGAGAAAGAAAGACAGAAGGAAAAAAGAAAAAGAAAGAAAGAGAGAAAGAAAGGAGAGAGAGAGAGAGAAAGAGAAAGAGAAAGAGAGAAAAAGAAAGGAAGGAAGAAAAAGGAGGTCCTGTGGCCATATCTTCACACATCCTGCTCAATAAATATTTGTTGGGTGCAGCTGGAATGTAGTACATATGTTGTTATAATAGAGCACAGGATGTGTTGGGATTCAGGGTGTGTGTAATCAGAGAACAAATGTCCAACTAGAATCTGAGTCCAGCTGGGAAGAATTTTGGAGGGTCTTGATGGGTCATTTTGTGACCCGTCCCTCATTCCATTTAGTCCGCAGCCCACAGCACCAGGGAGGTTAGTATTTTCTACCTGGGTCCATATTCTTTCTAACACAAAAGCTATTATCATGTCCCCGGCTCCCCCAGAACAGCCAGAACACTCTAGCCCTGGTTGGGCTCTCACTTCCTATCATAGCTCTGACCAGTGCTCTGTGTCTGGATTCTTTTCCCCTGGATCTCAGTTTCTGCCAACCCAACCTCCCCTCCTTTCCTACTCTCATCACATTGGTTCTCAGAATCACTCTGGTTCCCCTGCCAGAACTAGAAACTCTGCTTTATCCTTCATGGCTTCCCTGAGAAAAATGGGTCCAGAGCTGGGGCCGTAGTACAGCAGGTAGGGTGCTTGCCTTGCACGCAGCCAACATGGGTTTGAGTAGCCAACCTGGGTTTGATCCCCCGCACCCCATATGGTCCCCAAAGCACCTCCAGGAGGTGCTGAATTAGACAGAAACTGCCTCTGGGCTTGCTCACCACCAGCTTCAGAGCTTAGCTCAGTTTCCCACCTAGCCAATGAGTGGAGCGTATGGGTGGATGGATGGTGGCAGATAGGTAGATGAGTGACTTACTGGATGACGGGTGGGTGGCTAGACAGACAGCTTAGTTAAAAATGATAACTCTTAATTTCTGAATTAAGAGCCAGGAATAGCCCCTGAGTTTTCTGAGTGTGGCCCAAAAACTAAAGAAAAAAGAAAGAAAGAAAAAACAGAAAAGAAAAGAAAAATGCACCTGACACAGCACAGATGCAGAAAGTAGACAGTCTCTAGCTTAAGGAGAATGCAGTTTCACACAAAGGATTAAGCACTGTAGCACTGTCCTCCCATTGTTCATCGATTTGCTCAAGCAAGTCCAGTAACATTGTGACTTGTTACTGTGTTGGTATATCAAATACATCACGGGTAGCTTGCCAGGCTTTGCCGTGCGGACGAGATACTCTCTGTAGCTTGCTGGGCTCTCCAAGAGGGGCGGAGAAATTGAACTCGGGTCAGCCAGGTCGGCTACATGCAAGGCAAAAGCCCTACCCACTGTGCTATTGCTCCAGCCCAAGGATTAAGTTACATGTAGTATTTCTAGAAGGATTGGAGGAGTGGGATTCATTCTGGGTCTTTAAAATGAATCCAGAGCTTCAGTGTACCCTCCAGGGGAACCAGAACCTCTGGCACAGTCAGTGGAGTGGGCTTGATGGTGTGATGAGCTGCCATGACAGCGCTGGATTGGAAGAACAGACTGCCCTTGAGAGAGACTGCCTCTAGGCTTGCTCACCACCAGCTTCAGAGCTTAGCTCAGTTTCCCACCTAGCCAATGAGTGGAGCGTATGGGTGGATGGATGGTGGCGGATAGGTAGATGAGTGACTTACTGGATGACGGGTGGGTGGCTAGACAGACAGCTAGATTGAATGGGTGAATATGTGGATGATGGGAGGATGGATGGTGTATGGGCAGGTAGAGAGATGGATTAATGGATAAATGAATGGATGGATCACTTGGTAGGTGGATAGATGCTGCGCTGTGGGTCTTAGTTAAAATGATAACTCTTATATTCTTGATTCATAATGAGAAGAAGGTTAGCACAGAGATGAACAGAACAAACCTTTGACCCAGTGCCTTTGGGCTTATAGCTTAGCCATATGGTGTGAGCTTCAACATCTTATTTTAGCTCCCTGTGAGCAGCACCTTCCCTGTAAGGCACTGATAAAAGTCATGTCCTCATTAATCTGCCTGGACGATCGGTAGAAAGCTCATAGAATGGGAGCTGGCACCTGGACCACACTAAGTATTTGCTATACAATTGTGTAGCAAGGGACAGAACAGACCTTCCTTTGTCCTCCCCTGCCGGAGGAGGGGTACCCAGAGAGGGCGGCTTTCTCCCTGGTAGCTGTTGTGCATGGTAAGAGCTCATGGCTGACACCCATGTGTTTGGAATGGTTCTGTTTGCTTACGGACTGTTGACTGGAAACCCAAGCCCCAGTTTAGCCTGACCAGCCGTGTTGTGCTTTCATTACTTACTGCAAATGTTCCGGCTTAACCTCCGTCCTAAAGGCCATAGTGTCAGTTCCTCAGCTGCAGCAGCAGGAGATTATCCACATGTCCTGGAGCAGGAGCTCCTGAGTGGACCTTTTAGACAAAATATTGCCTGACTCGTGCCTGGCTGGCGTTGGCAGCTGTTTCCAAGAGCTGGGCTGGGCTGCAGGAAATGCTCCCCAGATGTGTGCTAGCGTATGTGTCCCTTGGTACAGGACACACCAGGGGCATCTGGACATGAGCGGTGCCCCTTAAGGCCCTGTCCGTCTCATGCCTGGTGAGTGAGGGCTCTTGGAACTGTCTCTCAGCCTAACCTCCATTAGCAGTGCCCAGCCTGACCACCTGATGTTCTGTCCCAAGTGCTCTGCCCCGTGCTTCCTCCTGATATTGGTAGCTTCATCCCAGACGAGCGAGAATCTATCTCTCCTGGAGGAATCGACAAGGCATAGAATTCAACTGAATAGGAACTTGGCACTGGGCTATCATAAACTTTGTGCAAATTCAAAGTGAAGCAGAATATTTGGGCTTGGGTTCCTTGGATTAAAGCTGAAGGGACTACACCCCAAAGTTTCCAAAGTTATCTGCTGCTATTTGAAGGATGAACAAAGAATGAAGGGGAAGATGGATAGAAAAGCAGACAAATGAACCCCTTTTTCAATATGTCAAAACAAACCATTCCCTTTAAGAAGATGAAAATCAATAATAATAATAATAATAATAATAACAACAACAACAACACACCGTAGGGAAAAGCAAAAATAAACAAGGCATGGAATGGTCAAATAATGCTCAGAGCTATTTTTGAACAGGTGTTTTCCTGTATGGTCTTGGACTGAAAGTTAAACCCTTTCTGCAAGCTTGGTTTTCCTAAATAGTTGATGTTTAGAGACCATTTTGCAGAAAAGGAAAGTATCTTTTGTAGCAAGATGGAGAGTTCTGAGCTACACCAACAGCAGCAGGCAAAGCAAAGGCCACTAGCCCAAGCTCATGGGGATGTGGTTGTGGAAACTGATCTCCTAGGCCGTCACTCACCTACACCTCATTCAAGAAGACAGTGGAGTTCAGCTAATGTCTCAAATGACCTCTGACTTACTTGTAATGCTGTCTTGCATGTGTGAGGTCTCAGGTTGAGTCCCCTGAACTCCCCAAAGAAACAAACCTTATATATTTATGAGAAAATATTATTATATGCAATCTTTTTCAAGAGCCAGATTCAGGTGAGTAAGAGTCTTCTTCACTAATCCCATTATTTCCACCACCAAAAAAAAAAAACCTAAGTGACACACGTATTTTATTTTTCATATTTGATTAAAGATTTTTTTAAAGTGAATTTTTTTCTAGAAGAGATACCAAAGACTTAAAGCAGAAAAGAGATAGGGACAGAGAGATAACACAGTGGGTAGAGCGCTTGTCTTGCATGTCCATGCACCCGGGTTTCATACCTGACATCCCATATGGTCCCCAAAGCACAGCCAGAAGTAATTACTGAGTATCACTGTCACTCTCCTCCCATTGTTCATCAGTTTGCTCAAGTGGGCCCAGTAATGTCTCCGTTGTGAGACTTGTTACTGTGTTTGGCATATTGAGTGCATCACAGGTAGCTTGCTAGGCTTTGCCGTCCAGGTGAGATACTCTCGGTAACTTGCCGGGCTGTCCGAGAGGGGCAGAGGAATTGAACCCAGGTCAGCCAGGTTGGCTGTGTGCAAGGCAAACGCCCTACCCGCTGGGATATGGCTCCAGCCTGAGTATAGAGCCAGAAATAATCCCTGGGCATCACCAGGTGTGGCAAAGAAGGAAAGAAGGAAGGAGTTTCTGGCATAAGACAATCGTTTGAATATCATTTTCAGAATAATTTTTCTACCTTCATGTCTTACCATATCGGGGATCATTTTGGGCTCTACCAAATCTTCAGGCCAGCCTTAGGAGACTAGAACACAGACGTAAATTTTGAGTTTCATGCTCCTGAGCATTTTGCCCTCATAGGGCCCCTCCTCGGTGAAAGTAAAATCTGCTAAAATTTAGTTTCACAGAGCCAAAGAGATAGTACAGCAGGTAGGGTACTTGACTTTTACTTGTCCAATCCAAGTTCAATCCCTGGTAACCCATATGGTACCCCGCACACCACTATAATTGATCCCCAAGCACATAACCAGGAGTAAACCATGAGCACCAGCAGGCGTGACTCTCACCCTCTCACCCTCCACCCCATAAAAGAGAAAAAATATGTATCACATAAAGGCTGGGGCCGATAGCAGAGCAGGTAGGATGTTTGCATTGCATGCGGCCAACCCAGGTTTAATCCCCAGCATCCCATATGGTCCCCCAACCACTGCCTGGAGTAATTCAAATAACCTCTGAGTATCGCCAGATGTGACATATATATGTATATGTGTTGGGTGTGTGTGTGTGTGTATGTGTGTGTGTGTGTGCGCGCGCGTGCCCTGGCAAGCTACCCATGGTGTATTCAATATACCAAAAACAGTAACAATAACAGGTCTCATTCCCCTGACCCTGAAAGAGCCTCCAATATGGCCACGTTGGGAAAGACGAGTAAGGAGAGGCTGCTAAAATCTCAGGGCTGGGATGGATGGAGACGTTACTGGTGCCCGCTCAAGTAAACCGATGAACAACAGGATGACCGTGATACAGTGATATATATGTATGTATCATACATAGTTTTATGGATGCAGACACAAAATCTCTTAGTGTTTACTATTGTCTTTAACCTAAAAGTTCATTTCTCCTTCTGATTTTAAATGTGGGTCTTCCTTTGTGTCCCCCGAAGTCCTCGGCGCCCCGGGCCCTGTGCCTTCCGTGCCTAACAGCGAGGTCAGCCCCTCTGCCCTGGCACCCATTTAGACATCAGGAGCTCCCCGCAGTTTTCTTCGCTGGTTCAGTCCATCCAGAAGCAGGTCCACACAGCTGCCCAGGCGCCACTGCAGTCATCAGAGAGTGGACAGACCTGTGGCCACATGAGGGCCAAGGAACTCAGACAGGAAGTGCTGCCTGAACTACCCCATGCCTCATAGAAAGCCGGTTCCCTGGAACGACAGCACGGACTTAGCTCCCAGCGTTCTCCAGCTCAGGGGAGGAATTCCTCCACGCTCGGCAATACAAGGGTCATTGTACTGGGGAGCCACAGCTCCAAGTCCTGTGTAGTATCTGTAGTTCTTATAGTCTAATGCAATTTTACTAAGCAGGGTTTTGTTTTGTTTTGTTTCTGTTATTGTTGTTCTTTTTTTTTTAATCATAAACAATCTTGCCTGGCTACTTCGTGTAACATTCTTCCCTTATCGGGTTTCCAGGGAAACAGCTAGAAAGTTAACCAAAGGTCAAATTCTCAGGCAGAAGAGGGAAAGGGCCTAATAATCCCTTGCCTGCAACATGCAACTTGTCAGTTGTTAAATGTTGTTTGTGTTTCCATCCAAACTGGCCGGAGATGGTGGTGGCGCAGAGCTGCGGTCTTCCTTCCCCATAACTTTCTCTTTCCTCCTGGGCACACACAGCCCACATGGTCCAGATCCCCTTGCTGATAAATACAAGTTTGTGGCTAATCTGACCCCTGAACTTTGAGTAGAAACACAATCTATGACTTTAGCCTGGGCTCATAAAACACTCTCTGTAAATCTTCCATAGCCTCAGTGCCCCCGAGAATGGTGGAGCCACACAATAGCAGGAACCAGGGCTCTGAGTGACCATGTAGGGCACACCCCACAGGGACCACGCCACCCTAGATACAATACAGGCAAGAAATAAGTGCAGGAAAAGATAAGAACAAAATGTCTCAGGGATGGAGCGATAGTACAGCGGGTAGAGCGTTTGCCTTGCACACAGCCAGCCCAGGTTTGATTCCCAGCATCTCATATGTCCCCCTAGCACTGTCAGGAGTTAATTCCTGAGTGCAGAGCCAGGAGTAACCCTTGTGCATCGCCGGCTGTGACCCAAAAATCCAGAAAAAAAGAAAAAAACTCAATTTGAGTTTGTCTTGCCTCTGCTTCCCATTCCCCCAAATAAAGAACAGGCGGAACAGGTGTGATGAGGAAAAGTTCATTGCTGTGAGTGGTTAACCCCGTTAATGTTAGGACACCCTTTCCTGCCTGAGCTCCCGGAGGCCCTCTTTCCCTTCGAGGGACACCTGGACACCAGGGCAGAGTCCCGTCTCCCCTGTCAACACCTTCTCCCAGCTCCTTTGCTGGGAAGTGAGTGGGCAGCTTCCAGCAGAATAGAAAGTTCCATGACAGCGAGAGGCTCCTCCTCAAAGAAGCCAAAGCTGTCCATTCCCGCTGACTTCCTCCTCGCGATTTGGGGCTGAGTGGAAAGAGCCGATGGTTCTCATTGGGAAAACCCTAGCTGGAAACACAGCAAAGACTGTTTGCTCAGAAGGCATCAGAGGCGCCTAACTTTGTACCTCCCTGTCCGTGGTGAGTGAAAAAATCATTCCCAAGCCCGGCTCTCATGGTGTGCCATGGTGTGCCACGTCGTTCCATTGCTTTCTGGTGTAGTGCTTTGCTATTTTATAAGGTTCACGGGGGTTATTTTGGTTTGGTTTGGTTTGGGGATCACGCCCAGCAGCGCTCAAGGTTGACTCCTGGCCCTGAGCTCAGGAGTCACTCCTGACAGTGCTCAGTGCTCACGGGGTGGGTGGTATGAGAGGACAACCGTGACCAGGAGCCAGTGCCAGGACTGTCAGCCGTGAATTATCATTCCTCTCCTCTTAAAGTTGGGGAGCCTTTGCGTTTTACTCTTGCTGTTTTCCTCCATAGACTGATGAAACAAGTAGTTGTTCGCTCCTGAGGAAAGAATGACCTGGCAACTCTGCGGGGTCCCTTTATGCTTTCCTGCTAGAGTTTTGCCAGGTGCAGACCCTCAGGAGCTGCGTCCTGATGACTTCAGCCTCTGAGGTTCTGAATCGTCACGTCCGTCGGTCCCTCTTTGTCGTGTTGCACCGGGTTCTCCAGATGATACTGCACCCAGCTGAAAATTGGGCTCTGTTTGTTAGAAGGAAGTGGGTGAATGCGTGTTGATAAGGCAGCAGAGTGTCACCCAAAGAAGTTCTCCTTGGGAACAGTTGCAGAGAGATTAATCACTTAATCACTTAACTTCCCGTTAGTCATCGATTTGCTCGAGCGGGCGCCAGTAACGTCTCCATTTGTCCCTGTCGCGTGCTAGTGTAGCCCAATGGCATCTCTTCGCTCCGGGAACATGAAGGGCCTCAAACCGATGGTTCATGATCTTGACGAAGAAGTCTGACCATCTGGTAGGTGGGCGGCCACGCGGTCTTTTGACATCCCGTGGAATCCAGTCGGTAACAGCTCTAGTCCAGCGGTCGTCTTTAAATCTCATTACGTGACCAGCCCATCTGATTTTTGACACCTTGGCAAATGAGACAGCGTCCCTGATTCTTGATCGTCGATGGATGTCAGAACTCTGGATTCTTTCTCTCATTTGAGTGAAACGTGATATTCCAAGCATAGCTCTTTCTATTCTTCTAGTAACTACAACTGGTCTCATTCACCTGCAGAGAGATTAAAATTTAAATATAAGGGATTAAATGTCCTGAAGACTGAGCTAGATGGACTTGACAAACAGTTTTCTCAGGAAAGGGATATAGATATAGATATATAGATATTAGAGGCTGATTCTATCACCTTGTTTACTCATTCTTTTAAAATACTTTTCACATTATTTTATGATTCCAAAAGTATGCCTGCTTATTTCTGGAAAAATAAACTAAGGTCCCCAAGTCTCAGAACCTAGAGAGCCCCAATTAATGTTGGTAAGCTTTATTCCCAGGTCTCCTGTGCATGAATCATTCCTTTTTTTGGGTATAGAGGTTGGTTTTGCTTTGCTGTTTTTGTTTCCTTTTAGGGTCACTTCCAGCTTAGTAGTGGCTCTCCCAGGTGCCAGGGAATTGAGCAGTTCAGTGCTAGGGAAAAAACTCAGGCCTCTCACCTGCAAAATCTGTGCTCCGTCTGTTAAGCCATCTCTCTGGCCCCTACACATTTTGTTGTTGTTGTTCTTTTTGGGGGGCTGGAGCGATAGCACAGCAGTAGGGCGTTTGCCTTGCATGCAGCCAACATGGCCGACCCGAGTTCGATTCCTCCGCCTCTCTCGGAGAGCCTGGCAAGCTACCAAGAGTATCTCACCCGCACGGCAGAGCCTGGCAAGCTACCCGTGATGTATTCGATATGCCAAACACAGTAACAACAAAGTCTCCAGTGGAGACGATACTGGGCCCGCTTGAGAAAATCGATGAACAACAGGAGGGCAGTTCTTTTTTGAATTGCTCTCTGTGATTCTGGGGAGACCATGCAGCATCTCAGAGTAGCTCAGGGCCCTCTTGTATGTCAAGCAGGTGCTCCAGAATAAATATAATAAATAATTATATGAATAAATAATAGAATAAATATCTATTATTTATTCATTTACTTAAGTTTTTGAGCTACACCCAGTGGTGCTTAGGGGCTACTCCCAGGTCTGTGCTCAGGAATCACTCCTGGCAGTGCTTTGGGGGCCATGTAGTGCCAGGGATAAAAGCTGGGCTCTTGTGTGTGAACATAATCTCCAACCCATTGAGCTATTGTCTTGACCCCACAATTCATTAATTTGTTTTTTGGTCTCACCTGGAAGTGCTCAGAGCTTACTTCTGGCTCTGAGCTTAGGGATCATTCCTGGCAGGGCTCAGAGGACCATATGGGCTGCCAGGGATCAAACCCAGGTCAACCACATGCAAGACAAGTGCCCTACTCACTGTACTATCTCTCTGACCCAATTTGTTAATTTTTAATAATAGAAACAACCAGGGTTGGCAAATAATGGGGGGGCAAAAGTTACTATTCATGAGAATGTTGTCTGGATCAGCCTCTATGGAAAACAGTGTAAAGACTTCTCAAAAAACTAAGACTTGAGGGGCCGGAGCAGGTAGGGTGCTCTCAGCACTGGAATAGCCAGGTCCAAGGCATCTGTCAGTTTGTGAGTGTTGTGAGCCAGTGATCAGGTGTGTGACGAGCACGGCTTCCACTCCAGCAGCAGCACAGGAAGTGGCCTAGAGAAGTGTATTTTCAAATCTCTGGGTGATACAGTTTAAATATCTGTCATGGTGTCACTTCATAGGAAGAAGGTATGTCTTGAGTTTTTGTTTTCATTTTTTCATTTGTCTTACTGGTCTTTCCTGATCAGTGTTTTCTTGTCCATGTGCCTGTGTAATTCCCAGCTCTCAGGACCAGCAGTAGTTTCTCTGACTGATAAAGAGTAGATGGCCACTCCCATCCATGGAACAGTCAAATAAATTTCACCTACATTAAATCTCCCTGCACCCTGCACCAGTTAAATTTCCAGTTACATGGAACTCACTCCAATGATATATGCCATTCTATTTTTTTTTCTTTTGGGGTCAAACCTGGCAATGCACAGGGGTTACTTCTGGCTCTGCATTCAGGAATTATTCCTGGTGGTGCTCAGGGGACCATATGGAATGCTGAGAATCAAACCCAGGTTGGCCTCATGCAAGGCAAACACCCTACCTGCTGTACTGTCACTCCAGGCCCCCAATTCTATTTTTAAGATATTTTAAGACAGTATGAGGCCCTTCATGTTCCCGGAGCGAACAGATGCCATTGGGCTACACTAGCACGCGACAGGGACAAATGGAGACGTTACTGGCGCCCGCTCGAGCAAATCGACGACTAACGGGAAGTTAAGTGATTAAGTGATTTAAGACAGTTGAAATAAAGGGTCTGATGATGATCAGAGATCAAGGGGCTGAAAGATAAGATCATTCCAGCAAAGGCCCTCACGATTTAGGAGAACCAGCCCAGAGATGTGTGATCTAAGGGGAGCGATAGAGTTTAAGACATGCATAGGGGGCCTGCCAACACCTGGCTGTTTTGGGGGGGTCTCCTAGGTCAGAGTGTCATGATGGAAGCCTTCCCTCCTCCCTCCAACCGACATACGCCCCCCACCAGTGCCCTGTGGAATGAGGCAACAGCTCTGAGAGGGAGGGGTCCCACCAATGGGAGGCAAAGAGCAGAGCATTAGCTGAGTCCTCGGGGAGAATGTGCTCAGAGGAGCAGCCGCCTCCAAACACAGCCTTGGTGACGCATCTAGCCCCATTCATGGAACCTTACAATTAGCATCCACTTAATTCTACTTAGTCTTAGAGAACCACGTGACCTGCCTTCTCTAAGTCCTGGCTGTGCGCAGATTTGTTTCTTGCTACCTCGGCTTCTTTTTTGTGGCCAAGATGTGCTTGGAGTCGAGTTCTATAGATGAAGGGAGGATGACTTTAGGTCTGGGTAGCAACAACAGTGCATCGTAAGAAGATACTTGCTTTACTAGAAACAGGGGAGTCTGATACTAAGCATATTAAGGATAAATTTATACAATGGCTTTATAGATAATATTTTGCATACTGACACACATCGCACATAAAACTGTTGCATTAAATCTAGATAGAAAAATCGGGCCTTAGCTCAGATAGACAAGGGACCACTAAGTAAAGGGTGCTAGGAGGGCCCCGCTCGGGATGGGAGATGCGGGCTGAAAGTAGACTATAGACTGAACATGATGGCCACTTAACACCTCTATTGCAAATCACAATACCCAAAAAGATAGAGAGAGCAAAAGGGAATGCCCTGCCAAAGAGGCAGGGTGGGGTGGAGGGGAGGGGGTGGGGGTGGTGGGAGGGGGTGGGGGTGGTGGGAGGGATTCTGGGACCATTGGTGGTGGAATATGGGTACTCAATCATTGTATGACTAAAACCCAAGCACGAAAGTTTTTAAGTCTGTAACTGTGCCTCACGGTGATTCGCTAATAAAAAAGTTTTTTTTTTTTAAATTATGAACAAATAGCTAGAGCGATAGCACAGCGGTAGGGCATTTGCCTTGCAAGCAGCCAACATGGCCAACCCAAGTTTGATTCCTCCGTCCCTCAGAGAGCCTGGCAAGCTATCAAGAGTATCTCGCCCGCATGGAAAAGCCTGGCAAGCTACCCATGACATATTCGATATGCCAAACACAGTAACAATTGTCATAATGGATATGTTACTGGGCCCGCTCGAGCAGATCAATGAACAATGGGAGGACAGTGACAGTGAACAAATATTTCTGATGAACAGAATATTATGAACAAATGTTTCTGATGAACAGACCTCTATAAAATATTAGCAAAACAAATACAACAATAAATTTAAAAGCATATACATTAAAAATCGGGCCTTTAATCAAAGATATCGATATTTTGATATTTGTATTTGTAAAGGGGAATGTGAGAAACAAAATAATGCTGGCATGCTGGGGTGAAGCTACTCCCCCCCCCCCCGCCCCGCGATGTATGTTGTTAAAATTATCTTTTTTTTTTTTTTTTTTTTTACTGAAGTATTTTTTTTTTATTTTTTTTTTATATAATTTATTTATTTATTGAATCACTGTGGGAAAAGTTACAGAGCTTTCGGGTTTAGGTCTCAGTCATGTAGATACCGAACACATTTCCCTTTACCAATACTCATTTTTAACCCCGAACCCCAATAGACCCCCACCTCCCACCCCTCCCAATTATTGTGAGGCAGATGAGTTCTAGTTAATACTCTATCTACTTTGACTAGATAGATTATTTCGATAGAAGATGCACAACTATTGTTTAGAGCTTACGACCCACCCCCCCCCCCCAATCAGACATGCTGAAACAGCGTTGTGAAATGATTTGCTTTCTACAACTTGGTTTAAGAATAAAATGAGGTCGCGCGGCCGCAATAGCGGCCGCGCGGTTTTGAATTTCTGCTATTTTACTTATTGACCCTGGAAGAATTTCTATTAAAAGTTAGCTAGTTAAGAGATTGGTTTCTGTGCCCTGGAGTCGTGGCCGTGCCGGAGAGCCGCTCGTGGGGGGCAGCTGGCGACCTTGGTGGGGCGTGGGGGACGGCCCACAAAGCCCCCCTTCCCATGAGGTCCCCGCCGCTCCCCCGAGCCCGGCTCAAACCCGCTTTCCACAAGGCTCCCGTGCGGCCGCCATCTTTCTTTCCAGAGAGGAGCAGGCGGGCTGGTCAACGCCCTTCCCCCTCCGGGCAGGCTTGGTGGCGCGGATCAACACAAGTCCATTTGCTTTTCTGCTCCAAGCGGCTGGTTCTCTGTGCTAAGTCCTTGTGCCTCCGCGGCCGTGGCCGTGCCGGAGAGCCGCTCGTGGGGGGCAGCTGGCGACCTTGGTGGGGCGTGGGGGACGGCCCACAAAGCCCCCCTTCCCATGAGGTCCCCGCCGCTCCCCCGAGCCCGGCTCAAACCCGCTTTCCACAAGGCTCCCGTGCGGCCGCCATCTTTCTTTCCAGAGAGGAGCAGGCGAAAATTATCTTTTCATCTGGAAGCATAGCCTTACTCAATATAATAATAAACCTGCTCCACTTTTTGTTGCAAATCATACTCTCTTCTCTCTAGACACCCCAAACAAAGCCTTTTCTGACTGCAATGTTTTGTTTTTTAACCAGGCCTCCTATAAACCGTTGTTGAAGCAGGTTGTGGAGGAAATGTTTAGCCCTGAGAGAACAGATCCAGTCGACATTGAACACATGTCTTCCGGCCTAAGTGATCTCCTGAAAACTGGCTTCAGCATGTTCATGAAGGTAAAGTCACCCTGCAGTGGTGGTCCTGAGAAGGTGGGCCTCTGCCCTGCAGGGCCCACAGGGCAGGCGGCCCAGGTGTTGGTAACAGAAGTCCATACTCTCTCCTCGCTCTGACGCAGCCTCTCTGAACAGCCCCACCTTCTAGCTTTATCTCCGCTTCTATGGACCTGACCTCATAAGAACTCAAACCCTCCAGGACAAAACCTGTGGAAACTCTTTCTCTCTGCCACAGGCCATGAATACAGAGGCTCTGGCCACAAATCCAGAGGCTATTTGCCATCTAAATGGTGAAATTTCTCCAGTTTAATAGTCCTTTGCATTAAAATGTAGAACCAGCTATGAAATAGAGTAACTTCGCTCAGTCTGGTCAGTGAGCATCATCCCTAGAGCCCATTTGAAAGTGACTGGGGTGTGGGGGGGGGGGGGGGGGCGGGGGGGAACCAGAATGATTGAACAGCAGGGAGGGCATTCTCCTTGCACACGGCTGACCCAGGTTCGATCCCCAGCATCCCATATGGTCCCCCAAGCATCCCCCAAGCTCCACCAGGAGTAATTTCTGAGTGCAGAGCCAGGAGTAACCCCTGAACATTGCTGGGTGTGACCCAAAAAGAAACAAAAAAGAAAGTGACTGGGGGGCGGGGGCTGGAGAGAGAGTCCAAGGCCTAAGGCCTACTTACCTGGCATGCTGCTGACCTGGGTTCTATCCCTGATACCCCCTGTGGTCCCTGCGGCCCTCCAGCAGTGATCCTGAAGCACAGAGTCAGGAGTTAGCTCTGATCACAGCCTGGCATGGCCCCAAAAACTAAAAGGAAAGAAAAAAAACTGATGGCGGCCCCTCACAGAATTTCCCCGGCGACTACCAAAGGAAGGGCGGCATCTCTGAAGGGCCTTCACAGTGGTACAGGGATGAACAGAGGAGAAGTACACAAATGGGATCTATTTTTAACCCACTGTACAGTTTCTAAAATTGAAAGCATCTGCGAGGGACAACAGGCGACCTCCCATTCCATGCCAGGATCTGATTTGTAATGAGCTCTTGGAAATAACAGAATGTTACACCCGCTTCCAAGACTCTTCGAAATTGTGAATTAATCTGTGTCAGTGATCGGGACCTTTCAGAGTTCAATAAATGCATGTGCTGGGAAGACTGGTCCCAGCCCAGCAGAGCTGGAAGCGGGCAGTTATCCAGCCTGGGCAGAGAGCTAAGGAAATAGTAGAGCAGGTAAGGCGTTTGCCATGCACACGACCAACCCCAGTTCAATCCCCGGCACTACACATGTTCCCCCTGATCCTGCCAGGAGTGATCCCTGAACATAGAGCCCGGAGTAAACCCTGAGCAGCTCTGGGCATGACCCCAAAACATAACAAAACAGGAAGAAGAAAAACAGAACTGGCCAATGTGGAGATGCATCTTCTTTCTGTTGCTTTAAGCTACAATGTCCATGCCAACGGGGCTGTTGGGCTGGACCATTTGCCCTCTTTCCTTTCTTTCTTTTTTTTTTCTTTTCAATAATTCAGCACAGATCAGCTTCTCAAAATATGTTGAAAGGCAGTGGCTGGAGCAATAGCGCAGCAGGTAGGGTGTTTGCCTTGCACGCTACCGACCTGGGTTCAATTCCCAGCATCCCATATGGTCCCCTGAGCACCACCAGGAGCAATTCCTGAGTGCAGAGCCAGGAGTAACCTTTGTGCATCGCCGGGTGTGACCCAAAAAGCTGGAAAGGAAAAAAAAAGAAAATGTTTAAGGGCTCCTCTAGGAATGTCGGAGTTGTCCAGCCACCCTTCCCCAGAGCAATCTGTGCAGCAGTTTTCCAAGGTGAGACCGGCTTTTCTCACTGAGCACCCTCTTCCTTCCCCAGGTAGCATCAGCCTAAAGAGAGATTCCTATAAGCAGGGGGAAAGTGGGAGGAGAGCAGGGTCTGAAATGACCTCACCCACCCCCGGCTGTATTTACCACAGTAAAACCCATCAAATTGGCACCTCCAAGTGCATGTAGCAGGGTCAGTCATGTGAATGAGATGGGCACTGTAGCATGTCCAGGTCGCAAGCTCACCTTGCTAGCCCTGAACATGGGGATCAATTGGCCATTTCTTTTTTTTTTTGGGGGGGGGGTCACACCTGGCAATGCACAAGGGTTACTCCTGGCTCTGCATTCAGGAATTACTCCTGGCGATGCTCAGGGGACCATATGGGATGCTGGGAATCGAACCTGGGTCAGCCACATGCAAGGCAAATGCCCTACCTGCTGTGCTATCACTGCAGCCCCTAGCTGGCCATGCCTTGAACACAATTTCTGCTCCCACACCCTGGATCTCTGCCTTTAGACACACGGGTCATTGTTGTTGACAGTTTACAGGTATGTTGACAGTGAGCACGTACTGTGAAATTTCAGCGGCACATTAAAAGCAGAGGCTGGAATATTTACATCAGCAGGCACCTCTGTCGTATAACGTTGTGATAATTTCCTATTCTTTTCCTGTCTGAGTGCAGATTTGGTGTTCTGATGTTTTGTTTTCTTTGTTGGGCCACACCTGGCAGTGCTCAGGGCTCACTCTTGGCCCTGCACTCAGGCATCAGTGCTGGAGGGGACCATATGGGGTGTTGGGTATAGAACTAGAGGGTGTCATGTTGCGTGAAATGAGTCAAATGGAAGGGGACAGAGACAGAATAATCTCTCTAGTGTGTGGGATAGTACGGATTGGCCTTAATAACAAATGGCCAAAAGCAGCAGAACTCTGAACTGAATTGGGGAGAGGGGTGGTGGATAAAGGGGGCCTTTGGGACATGGGTGGGGGTAAATGAAAATTTGGGGGGTGGTTATGAAGTTAGAACCATGTTTGCATGAAGGTATCAATAAAAGTATTATAAATTACAGTACTTCAATAAGGGCTGGAGCGATAGCACAGCAGTAGGGCATTTGCCTTGCACGGGGCCAACCCGAGTTCAATTCCTCCGCCCCTCTCAGAGAGCCCGGCAAGCTACCGAGAGTGTCTCACCCGCACAGCAAAACCTGGCAAGCTACCCGTGACGTATTCAATATGCCAAACACAGTAACAACAAGTCTCACAATGGAGATGTTACTGGGCCCGGTCAAGCAAATCGATGAACAATGGGACAACAGTGCTACAGAACAGTGCTACAGTGCTACTTCAATAAAGATAGGAGACTTTTAAAGTTAAAGTTAAAAAACAAAAACTAGAGCAGATGGGCTGCAGAGAAGAGAGAGTATGTCCATGAACCTTCTCCCTGGGGTTCTGAAAAAGCATTTCAAGTCAGCTAAACGCACTCCTGGGCCCCGCAGAGGGACTTGTGGTTAGCCACATGAAGCTTTCCACTTCAAAGGGCAGCAATGGTGGAGGGGGGTGGGGGGCTTTCAAGCTGGGGAGCAGCAGTTGAGGGTACCTGGAGTTTTCCAGGCACCGAGACCTCCCTCCAAAGGCCGGAGTCTGGGGCTCCTTGATCTCCTCCGACCAGAGCGTGATAGCCATCTAATAAATAAAGCAAAGCCTACCTCCCCTCCCCCACAACCCCCACGACCATGCTAATTTAATTTAAAATGAGCGTGTCTAATAGGCAGCAGTTTACAAATGCAGTTTCTGGAATTTGTGGTTTGGGTTTCAGTCTCCTGAAAATAATATAGTTTCTATCTACTCCATGTGTTTGGCCCCCAACTTGTTTTGACTAAAAGCCACGATTTGTTGAACTGTTCTCTCTGCTGGAGTTGGTGTGTGTGTTTGGGGGGGGGGATGGCTTTTACCTCCTCCCACGAGGGTTTTTCAAGTGGGTGTGTGTTGGGGGTGGCGGAGGCGGGGGCGGCCGGGTGAGGAAACCCCAGCTTTTTCTCCTCTTAAGGGGAGAAACCTCTTCTCCTCTTAAGGGAGCTCCCTGCCTGAGGAAGCAACTGGAAGAAGACCCCCAGGGGGAGAGAATCCCAGCTGATGGGGCGGGTGAGCCCATCACCCTTTTCCCTGGTACTGAAGAAGCCCACAGGCCACACTCACCGGGTACTGTGAAGACCCAGGATGTGGCAGCGCCGTGAAGGGACCAGCTTCTTAAGGAGGGGCACTGGCGGGCAGGACCTCTGTGTGCCCCGGGCCTGGGTGGCTGTGGGGGGATGACTCGGGTGCCCCAGCTTTGGCTAAACCTTGTCTGCATCTTTTTGTTGTTGTTCATGTACTTCGTACTTTTTTTTTAATTGAATCACCGTGATTCAGTTACAACCCATCCCTCCCCCAGTGCACATTTTCCACCACCAGTCTGCCCATTATACCCCCCTTTCCCAACCCTCCCCCTGCCTCCATGGCAGACAGTTTCCCCCATACTCTCTATTTGGGGGCATTATGGTTTGCAATACAGATACTGAGAGGTTATCATGTTTGGTCCTTTATCTACTTTCGGCACACGTCTTCCATCCCGACCCATCCCTCCAACCATCACTGACTTAGTGATCCCTGCTCTATCCAACCTGCATTGTCTCCCAGCTCATGAGACAGGCTTCCAAATATGGGGCAGTATTCCTGGCCCTTGTGTCTACTGTCCTTGGGTGTCAGTCTCATATCATGTATTTTGTCTGCATCTTAGGTCCTGACTCCCAGCCTGGCTCTCTCTGACTCTATTTCTCTCCCCGTCTCTGTCTCTCTCCCTGTTTCTCTCTGTATCTCTGTCTCTGTCTCTGTCTCCCTCCCTCTCTCCCTCTCTCCCTCCCTCTGTCTGTGGGTAGCATCCTGGCTGCTCAGGTAGGTCCATGGAGGTAGTGTCCACTGCACACGGCCCCACACTCCCTCTATCAGTCCATCCATCCAGTGCGGGCAATGAGGTCATCACAAAAACGGTTTCATCCCCTGAGTGGATCCTTGTCTGATGCATGAAAGAGCCAGACAGAACTCTAGCTGCTTCTGAAGTCAGAGTTTATTGGGGTGCTGAAGTGGGTGACTCACAGTCCCTCCCGATGTCAAGCTCCCTCTCTCTCTTTACCCATGCACAGTGTCACTCATCCTGTCCTTTCACTGTCCTCCACCCAGTGTCCATGTCCCTTCGCCGTCTGTCCTGTGCACGCCTTCCTGGTCTGAGGTTTGCAGCTGGAGCCCTGGAACCCGTGTCCCTATACCCGCTGCTCTCTGATCTGTCACTGGCCTCTTTAGAGCCCAAGCTCAGTGGCTGCATGTCCCCTCCCCCTCAGCCTTCCTTGTCCTCTCACCCCAGGCTCCTGGGTGAGAATTGCTGGCTTGAGGCCACCCACCAGGGTACAGGTGACAGTTCCGAGAGGAGAGGGCGTGTCTGGCTGGTTCCCTTTAGCTCTTCCTAATTCTCACTCCAATCATCCCGTTATCTAGTTTAACCAGAAGCCTCTTCATTGGGTGAGATTTAAAAGGACCAATTAGGGGGTGTGGTGTTGGGATTCTGTGCATGAGAAATTACTCTTAAAAGCATTGTCAACCACAGAACCTCAGTGGTTGAAATTTTTTTTTTTAATTTTTAACTAAAAGGATCAGTTCCGTGAAGCAGGTCGCCCCGCGTAGCCGCTCGGTGTTGGATTCTGTCTTTCAGGTGAGCCGCCCCCATCCCAGCGACCACCCTCTCCTCATCCTCTTCGTGGTGGGCGGAGTCACCGTTTCTGAGGCTAAAATGGTCAAAGACCTTGTTCCCACCCTGAAGCCAGGAACCCAGGTACTGTATCTGTTGGAGGGATGGACAGATGGACAATGGGCAGGACAGATGGGGACCCGCATGCTGGGAAAGACGAGGAGGGCTCTTCATGGGGCCTCCTCCTACCTGCACCCCTCCCTGCCTCCACCTCCCCCGACCTGGCACCTCCCTCTCCTCGGTGTCCTGGGCTGGGGGTAGAGGGGAACCCCCACTCGAAGTCCTTCCCTGCCTCCGGCCTCTGAGGGCCAAGGAGCCGCTATCCCTGGCCCCGCTCATGATCTCTGGTGTCCCTGTCACTGCAGTTACCCAGGAACCGCTGTGGGTACCCACCGTTACTCACGAGCTGTCACTGGCGCCCAGGGACAGGATGGCAGCTCAGGGCTGGCAGAGAAAGACAGACTCACACCTACGCCCCTGCGACCACTGCTAAGATGGTCACACTCACTCTCCACTGTCCTCTTGTTTTTATCCATTCGTTACTCGGTCACTCACTCACTCACGGAGCTGTTCTGTCTCTGTCTCAAGTGTGTGTTCAGAAACAGGAAGTGGGGGCTGGAGCGATAGCAAAGCGGGTAGGGCCTTTGCCTTGCATGCGGCCGACCCAGGTTCTATTCCCAGCATCCCATATGTTCCCCTGAGCACTGCCAGGAGTAATTCCTGAGTGCGGAGTCAGGAGTAACCCCTATGCATTGCTGGATATGACCCAACAAGAGAAAAAAAAAAACAGCGAGTGAGCAGCCTCACGGCCTGAGGATTCAGCTGCCTGGCCTGGCTGGCCGCATTACTCTGAGAGCTACACAGCCCCCAACTCAGCGCCCTGAGCATTGCCTGGGAAATGCCCCTCTGTCCCTCACCCTGAAATGAGGAAACAGGAACTCCTAGGTGAGTACTATAGCCATGAAAAATAACTTTTGACGAGGGTAGTCTGGGAAGCCTTCCTGGAGATGGTGATGCCAGAATTGTCAAAGGATGACTCAGAAGCTGAAAGAATGAGGGGACTGAGGCTGTGGGGTGCAGCTCAGCAGCAGAGGGCTTGCTTTGCAGATATGAGGCCCTGGGTTTGACAGCTGGCACTACCAAAAGTAGAAAAATGAGGGCTAGAGAGATAGTATAGCAGGTAGGATTCTTGCCTTGCATACAGCTGACTGGGGTTCAATCCCCAGCACCACATACAGGCCCCCTGAGCCCCACCAGAAGTGACTCCTGAGCACAGAGCCAGGGCCAGCAATAGGCCCTGAGCACTGCTGGGTGTGTTCTACAAAACAAACCAAAAGACCGTAGTTCCAAGGAGCATGGAGTGAGTTCCTTTCTGGAAAGAGGGCGGCAGGCTGAGCATGTCTGGGAATCTCTGCTGTGAACTGAAGGAAATTGGGACGGACACTGCAACAAGAGGCCAGAGAGGACTTGGGGAGGAGGAAGAGCTTCCCAGGAGCTTAGCACGAGAAACGCAGCCAGCCTCTCTGGGTTGGAATAGGAATGCTGGGGCCAGAGAGGACAGCAGGCAGGGCACTTGCCTTGCACACAGCCAAACTCGGTTCAGTCCCCAGCAATGCATGTGTACTTCCAGCTCCATCCCAAGTGCTTCCAGGAGTGATCCCGGAGTACTACCAAATATGTCCAACCCTCCCCACAAACAAGCAAAATTTACAAGTAGGAATAGTAAACATGAATCCTAACAAGGTGGTTTCCGAGATTTAAGGAGAGCATCCGTTGCACCTGGCCCATCGTAAGTGCTGATAAACACCAGCTGATTCATCAGCTGATTCATCACCATCATCATCGTTATGGGCTGACTTGTCCCTCCCGACAAGAGGTGCTGCTTTCCTGGCTTCCGGGGCTGGAAATGTGACCTTCTTCTACGATCCGTCTTTGCAGACTGTGCTTTTAAGAGGAGATCATAAGGATGGGTTCTAACAGCATTGCTGTGTCCTCAGGAACAAAAAAAAAAGGGTGGGGGGAGGTCTGGGGAGGTTGAAGGGCAGGCCTGGCATGCACTTGGACCCGAGTTCCCAGCCTGACACCACATCGCCCACCACCAACACTGCAGGGCCCAGGCCTCATTGCATTTGGGGCCCAAGCGTCACCTTCTGCGTCTTCACCAGAGACAGCCAAGGCTTCTACCTCATCTCGCCCTCCAAGTGGGAGCGTGTCCAGTACCTGGCCGAGTCCTGTCTGGTGTGGATCCCCGGTCTCTGAGCATTTCTGAGTACCCCCACTTCGAGCAAACGTAGAGAATTTGGCCCTAAGGAAAGAGGCACAGAGTAAGACTTGCAAAGACAGAGGAAGTAGGAGAGGAGTGTGGCACGGGTTCTCTCTGACCCCTTCCTGACCCCCAGCAGTGCCAACACCTGCGCCATAGGTTTTAGAATCAGGAGACAATCATCCTCATTGCTGTGGCGTAGGCTTCAGCTTCTTAAACTGCAGGTTGGTCCTGTGACTGAATGTGGAGTTTTCAACCTGCATTTTTGAAAACAAAGACCTTTATGGACCGGAGAGAGAGGGGACAGGGATTGAAGCACTTGCCTTGCATGTGGCTGACCCAGATTCCATCCCCAGTACCACATGCTCCCCTGAGCACCGCTAGGAGCCGGTCTCCCGCACTGCTGGGTGTGAGCCAAACTGTAGCCCCTTCCCCACCATTTTTTTTTTTCACTATGATTTAGATTTTTTTCTGATCAAGAAGCCCTGGTTTAGGCCACCCAGTTTGCTGAGATTTTTTTTTTTGGGGGGGGGCAGCACCTGGAGGCGCTCAGTGCTGCTCCTAGCTCTGTGTACTCAGCAGTCACTCACAGCAGGGCTTGGGAGCCATATGCAGAGTGGGGGACCAAACCCGGAAGCAAGGCGAATGCCTTAACCCCCCGCACCTCCTGCCCTAGACCACACAGTTCAGGGCACTAGGTGAAAGGCCCGGGAAACGGGCTCACAGAAGGAAAGAGCAGAGACCAAAAGAAGAATCAGGACGACACAGTTTATTGAAGCGTTCCAGGGCAAGATTTCTGGGTCTACAAAGAAGAGGCCAGTGAAGTTGTGTCCAGCGTTCTGGAGTGGGTTTAGAGTGAAGTACAGGTGGTCCAGGGTGGGGGAGGGGTGCATGATTAAAGGTAGGCTGCCTCCGGGAGGTTGAAGCAGGTTCCAGGAATTATTATTATTATTATTATTATTATTTGCTTTTTGGGTCACACCTGGTGATGCACAGGGGTTATTCCTGGCAGTGCTCGGGGACCATATAGGATGCTGGGAATCGAACCCCAGTCTGCCGCATGCAAGGCAAATTCCCTGCCCGCTGTACTATCACTCCAGCCCCAGGTTCCAGAAATTATAACAGGAATAAGAAATTCCTGGGCATAATAAGACATCACTTATTATGGGGGTGGTCTTAGAAGCCACACATGGAGACTCTTCACTAGTGATTTCAAGGTATCCTTCCACCCCAGGCCGCTGGGCCCACCAACACTAGGTACCCCATAAAACCATCTTCCCCATCACCCACGCCCCCAGCCAACTCCTAGCAGGCTTTCTCATGGCCCAAAGTAGCATGTGCTCCCAGAGAAATCTCGATCTCTGGATTGAGATTTCCACATCGGCTAATGGATTGGCGTATGATCACATTCAGGCTCTCAGCCTTCCCGCCTGCCCCTGGGTGAGTGTCTGTGGACACCAGCCTGCAGGGGCGGGTCTTCAGACTATTGCTTTCTGCCTGCTCTCCACATCACGCCCCAGAAATGTGCTGCAGTCTTCTCTCTGTCGTCATCTCCGAACCCGAGCGTGGTGTCCCTAACTGTGTGCCCTGTGTCTGTCCTCCTGCTACTAGGTGATGGTGCTGTCCACGCGTCTCCTGAAGCCACTTCACATCCCTGAGCTGCTGTTCGGGATTGACCGGCTGCACCCAGACCTGGGCTTCTGAGCACGGAGCCGGGAACCTGACCTTGTCCGTGACCGTTCAGGCTTGGCCTCCGAATCCAGGGTTCCTATCGCCGCCACCGTGGGTACGATTGAATTCTGCCCACGGGGTTTTCATCTTCATGCAACGAAGCCCTTCGCTTAGCTAGCCCCTGTTCTTAAGAACAACAACAACAATTTTTTCAATTTTCTACAGACATCCAAGTGTGTTTCAGCTGGCCTAAATAATGTGTGATAATGCCCCTGTATCCTTCACCGTCTCTTTATGATGGTCTTGATTCCACCTGGAAGCTCATTAATCCTGAATAAATGCCCGTGGGCAGAGTGTGGGGAGATTTACAAGGCTTTTGATCTGCAGTCACTGATCTGCTTGAACATCAGTAGGGTGGGACCAGCTTGGGTTGGGGGTTTGGGGTGTCCTCCCACCTCCACCTCCCCGCCAGTGCAGTTCTATACCCAAAGAGGGAATATTTTAAATGGGATGGGCTGAGGCTTTGTTTCTCTCCCATCCAAAACAGTTTTGTAAGGGGGAGGAAGTGGCCCAGAGGGCAGCAGCCTGATACCGGGGCCACCCAGTGCTGGCTCTGCTCAGGCCGGCTGGCTCCCTGGGACAGTATCTAGAGAGATGCTGGCTTTCCCTGTACCCCGAAGTCGACAAACCCCCCTGACTTTCTGTAATTTCGTTTCTAGTGAAATATAACGCTCTCTTTTCCCTACCTCTAAATTTTCTTCTGGCCAAATCAGAAAGACCTTAAACTCACCGAGTGAAATTAGGTAAGACCTGTGACAACAATTAGTTGCCTGGAGCGCACACACTTGTAGGCATGTGGTTGACACGACATTCTAGCATCTCAGAGAGGTTTATCATGATGGATAAAGCTGGAAAAAATAAAACTCACTCTTCCAAGGGTGAGAGTAAACTGGCATGGGAAATCAAATGTTGAGGCCAGAGCGGGTAGGGTGCTTGCCTTGCACGCAGCTGGCCCGGCTCCATCCCCCACGCACTGTCAGGATTAATTGCTGAGTGCAGAGCCAGGAGTTATCCCTGAGCATCGCCAGGTGTGGCTTTCCTCAAAAATATCAAACGTAAGATAAGCACACATGTGTCTCTGATTTTAGTTCTCTACAAAACTCTGCCCAATAACAAGAAAAACATTTTTTTGAAATTAGAAACCATCCTGAAACACCCACAAAGTAGACTTTAAAGAACACCAACATTATTTTTCTTGCCCAAGTATGTTTTCCACTGGACATGTTTTTATACTACACTGAAAAAGTGGTGGCCTCAGGTGCTATTTTTCCTGTCATTCACCCAAACATGTTAAATACCGGGGGGGGGGGGGGGGAATGGCAGTAGCCCAATAGAAATGATGAAGTGAGAGCCAGAGCTTAACAAGCTAGGATGCATGATTTGCGTGTGGGATGTCCAAGGACCAAATGATCCCCCTCCCCCAGCATCTCCGGAAAGCAACCTCTGAGCACTAAGCTAGGAGCAGCAACCCCCCCACCCCAGGACCCAAAATCAAAAAGAAAAAAAAATGATAGTTAAAATTGAGATCACCGGGGCTGGAGCAATAGCACAGTGGGTAGGGCGTTTGCCTTGCACGCGGCCAACATGGCTGACACAGGTTCGATTCTCAGCATCCCATATGGTCCCCCAAGCACCGCCAGGAGTGATTCCTGAGTGCATGAGCCAGGAGTAACCCCTGAGCATCGCCAGGTGTGACTCAAAAAGCAAAGAGAATAAAATAAAATTGAGATCACCATTTTTTTACAATTAAAAAAAAATACCTACAAAGTAACCTTGTGTAAGTGTGTCAGATTTGCTTTCATTCATTCAATCCTTCCTACAGTCATTCATTTCTAGACCTGGAGTGTGGAGCTGGCCCCAGGCTTGGCCTATGCTTGGGCGCCAGAAGCAGCAGCCCTGGGGCCCTTTGAGATGTCTGTTGGAGGTCAGGCAAGGGCTTGGGAGGGCTGGCTGCCCGGTCTTCTGCTGGTTAAGTGGTGAGAGAGAAGGAGAATGGCAGAGCTAAGAGAGGGGACTCTCCCTCAGTTTCCCTCTGTGTGGTTGGATTCTCTTATTTCAGGGGAGAGAGTAAGCTCTGACGTTTTCATGTATTTTTACAAGTTACTTTTTTTTTTCTAAGAAGGAAACAAAAACTCATCTAGAAGGCTAAAAGGAGCAAGTTCCTGGTCTGAAGAGACTGTGCAGTGCATGCCCAGCCTCCGTGTGATCAGCTGGCCTTTGGTCCCCGAGCATCACAAGGCCTGATCCCTTAACACCATCTGGCAGAGACATAAGCATAAAATGAGAGAGCTGGAGCGACAGTACAGCGGGTAGGGCGTTTGCCTTGCAGGTAGCTGACCCAGGTTCAATCCCCGGCATCCCATATGCTCCCCCAAGCACCACCAGGAGTAATTCCTGAGTGCAGAGCCAAGAGTAACCCCTGAATATTGCTAGGTGTGACCCAAAAAGCAATAAATAAATATAAAAGGGGTGAGTTCCTGACTGTTAACATTAATCTTTGAATAGTTACCATGTCCCCCAAATACTCTCTCCTGTGTCATTAGTATGGCCCAGAGGAAAGCGTTCAGAGTTGGCTCATAGTCCTCTGGTCAGAAGGACAGGAGCCCGGCAGGCAGGGCAAGGGCTCACAGGAGGCCACAGGACACCCGGAAGAAGGTTATGGTATCCAGGGTTTGGACAGGAAGGTGGGAGGCATGGGACAGACCACAGACCTTGATTTAAAAAGCAGGGACAGAGGCTGGAGCAATAACACAGCGGGTAGGGTGTTTGCCTTGCACACAACCGACCCAGGTTCGATTCCCAGCATCCCATATGGTCCCCTGAACACTGTCAGGGATAATTCCTGAGTGCAGAGCCAGGAGTAACCCCTGAGCATTGCCAAAAAGCCAAAAAAAAAATTAAAAAAAGATTAAAAATTAAAAAGGCAGACAGCTCACGTGGTAGAGGCCCTGAGTTTGATTACAGCCCTTTCTAAGCACTGCTAGGTGAGAGTGGCCCTGGAGTGCCCCCCTCCATGCCCCCAGCCTTACTGGCTGTGACCGAGACACAGACATTCATAGAAAGGTGGTGGAGGGGCTGGAGCAATAATCTAGCAACACAGCGGGTAGGGTGTTTGCCTTGCACACAACCGACCCAGGTTCGATTCCCAGCATCCCATATGGTCCCCTGAACACTGTCAGGGATAATTCCTGAGTGCAGAGCCAGGAGTAACCCCTGAGCATTGCCAAAAAGCCAAAAAAAAAAAATTAAAAAAAGATTAAAAATTAAAAAGGCAGACAGCTCACGTGGTAGAGGCCCTGAGTTTGATTACAGCCCTTTCTAAGCACTGCTAGGTGAGAGTGGCCCTGGAGTGCCCCCCTCCATGCCCCCAGCCTTACTGGCTGTGACCGAGACACAGACATTCATAGAAAGGTGGTGGAGGGGCTGGAGCAATAATCTAGCAATACAGCAGGAAAGGTTCTTGCATTGCACACAGCCCACGGGGGCTGGATCCCTGGCACCTCATATGGTGCCCCGAGCCCTGCCAGAAGTGATCCCTGAGCGCAGAGCCAGAAATAAGCCCTGAGCACAGCTGGGTGTGGCCCAAAAACCAAAAGGAAATTAAAAATAAAATGAAAGAAACATGGTGTAAATCCTGCAAGGCAGCTGCAGGGAGCAAGGGAAAGCTGGGGGGGGGGAGGGGAGGGAGCACTCTCGGGCCAGGGGAGGTGTGGGGGGCAGGGGTGGGGGGAGGCGGGGTGGAGAACGTGCCTTCTCCCACCCCCTGGACTGGCTGAAAAGAGATCAGAGAAATCTCTGGGGGGCTGTGGCTGTGTCTGCCTCTGAGAACGTAGTCTAGACCAGAGCCTGCAGCAGCAGCAGGAGATGGTTGTTGTGGAGAGGGTTGACCCTGAGGACACCAGGGAAGTTCCCTCCCACAAGGAGGAGTCACAGCAGGGGAGCAAAGGCAAAAGCAGAAAAAGCCAGAGAGTTGCCTGGGGCCCACTCAGAGGTGAGAAGTTGGGGTCCATTGGGAGATGCGGATTTGGAGGTGCGGAATGACCCATTGGACCCATTGGTTCCACGGGTTGGCACTCCCAAGGCAGGAACTCACAGGAGGCACTGGATGCTAGGAACCCTATTCAAGTGGCCGGTTCCAATCCCTCCTCCTCACCCCCATGGCCATTCAGGTCTCAGGTCTCTGTTGGCCATGAACTTCGAAGCCCACAAGACCTACCTCACCTTATTGTTGAGAGAATGAGAAGAGACAGAGTTGTGTGAGTCTGTGAAGTACAAAGGATGATGCGGGCTGAGAATCAGGAGAACTGCCATCGTGGGGAGTGAGGACCCTGACAGAACCTTCCTCCTCACTAAAGCCAGACACGCAGGGCTGGAGAGAGAAGCAGTCGGTGAGGAGCTTGCCCTGCCTGCAGCTGACCCAGATTCACTCCCCGCAGCGGGCCGTGTAGTTCCCGAGACCGACACCCGGACTCACCCCTTCAGACTCACCCAACTGTACCCATCCTAAGAGGAGTTTTCCCCCCTCAGGTCAGCTGCCTAAAGGCGCCTCAAGAGGCCGTGCTAGTGGGGGTGGCCGCCTTCTGCCCTTGGCCTTGACTTTGAATGTTTGCCACCTTCACGTCTGGCAGAGCCAAAACAAGCACAGACAAAAGTGAATCTCCTGCCAAGGACCACATGGGCCACTCTCTATAAACACATCTGAGAGGGGTGTAAATACTCCCCAGCCGTGGACTTCCGCCTTTGTAAACCCTTCCTTCTGGAGTCTGCTTTCCTGGCAAACAGTGTGCGAAGGTCAGTCAGCCACGGGCTGTCCCCAAAGACCCAGGGTCTCTGTTTACACCAGGGCCCTCCGATATAGAGTTCTGCCCCAAACAAAGAATTCCACAAGCTTCGCCCCACAAAGACCACTATTGCTTTTACCCTGGTTACTACAAACAGTCTCAACAACAAATAATTCAGCGCCATGAATGCCGTCTGCGTCCCTGCCCAGAAACCTCTGAGACACTCCCCCATCTCTGTAGGAAGCTTTGTTTTAACAGCCCAGTGATCTCGATTTGATTCCTCAGTTTGAACGGTTCACTGTTTCAGCCGTTGCACGCTTGCAGCCATTCTGCCGACCCGCTTGCTTGGGTCTGTTTGTTTTTGCTTTTATTTCTAGGCTGCCTCTGTTCGCCACGTAGCAAGGCCAGTGTGCAGTATTACAATAAGGACTGGGAACTTGTCTATGATGTAATGTCTGTTACAGTTTGCCATTTCTCTCTGACCCGGGGTGACTTGAATGTGATACGTCTTCTTTATTTGGTCACAAAAGTGGGTTTTCCAGGTTTGGGTGAGTATCAAAATAAAGATTTATGATGTATCACTGTCGACTCACTTTGAATTTACAAGTCTGTATTGCAGGGGGCAGGGGGAACGGGGGTGTAGACATTCCCTGTCTCTACACTAAAGGAAATGGAAAAAAGGCAGAACCAGACCCTGGAAGAAATCAGAGGAGGACCTCTGGGATAGTGGTTCTGGGCTGTGCCCCAATTCTGAAGAGGCCTATTCCTCTTGTCTTTTCAGGAAATGCTGAGAAGATGGGGAAGACAGCAGTTAGAACTTTCTAGAATGTTTCCTTATTCTAAAGGGAATGCAGAGAACACTAGTTGCTCTGAATTACTTATTCTTTGGGGAGGGGCGAGGGGGTGGGCAGGGACCTCACCACAATGCTCAGGGCTTACTCCTGGCTCTGCACTCGGGAGTTACTCCTAGGAGTGCTCGGGGATCATATGGGATGCTGGGGATCGAACCCAGGGTCAGCCGTGAGCACTCCGCCTGCTGTGGTATGGCTTTGGTCCCTGTGTTGTACACCAAGGCCAGGAGTCACCGCATCACTGCCCCTGGGTGAAAGACACGCCCACACTAGTTCCACTGCCCAGAAATGGTCATTCCCACCTCATGGGGCATATGTGAGGCTGAAACTCTGCACAGAAATGGGGGGGGGGGGGGGTGCTCACTCTAAATCCACCCTGAGCTCTGGCCAGGCCGGCCCCAAGGCTGGGCCCTCTGGGCGCTTGGGCACTTGGCCAGCAGGCGGCTATGAGGGCTTCCAAGTGGTTTTGATTGGCTGCAGGGAGGAAACTGAAAAGCCAGACATCCCGACAGACACAGACCCAGCTCAGAGCAGACGGGCTGTGGGTTGCAGGCTGCGAGGCCCCCGCCCCTCCTGGGCGGCTGGAGGCCTGGAGTGGAGCAGCCGGCAGCCAGCCGGGGCTGGCCTGGGAGGGCCCCTGAGCCAGCAGAAGGCTCAGAGGGATGGAGGGAAGCAAGCCAGGCAGGAGGGGCTGGACCAGGAGAAGGCCCGGGGGAGAGGAGGCTGCGGTCCAGGGCCCAGGCTGTAGTACCGGAAGTAGCGGGGTTGAGTCTCCCATGCTTGGAGCAGGCCGAGCTGCTTCATTCTAGCCATGGAGGAACCAAGAAGGGAGTGGCAGAATAGAGGGGGGCCAGGGAAGGGGGCTTAGAGGACGGATGTCATTTCAAATGTCAGCCTTCAAACTGTTTCCTTTATTTTTTTTTTTTTTTGGCTTTTTGGGTCACACCCAGCAATGCACAGGGTTTACTCCAGGCTCTGCACTCAGGAATTAATCCTGGCTCAGGGGACCACATGGGATGCTGGGAATCGAACCCGGGTCAGCTGTGTGCAAGGCAAATGCCCTACCCACTCTAGTCCTCTGTTTTCTTTATTTTTTAATTTTCATTTTTGATTGAATAATGTGATTTACAATACTGTTAATGATGGTCCTCCTTGTCTATACCCCCAACACCACACCTATCCCCAGTGTACCCACCTCCCTCCCACGAGGTCCCCAAGACCACCCCCTCCACGCACACAGAAACTTCATTCTTGGGATCAGTTCTCCTATTCTGTTGCCATCAGCCCTTTGTTGCTACCTTGTTGTGTGTCTTTTACAAATTCCTCAGTTTTCCAAAAGTGGAAAGCAAGAACTGTTACTGGCTCTGGATTGGGGTGGAAGGTGGGATAAGGGGAGCTTCTGAGTCCCGGTTTTCTCAGAGACAAATTGGCAGTCGAGGCCCATGGCTGTAGCTCAGCGGGTGACGCCTTGGCCAGGTGTATGTGAGGTCCCTGCATTTACTCCTCTGCCACCAGAGAGAAAATACTAAGAAGGAGCTGGAGAGGTGGTATACAAGGGTTAAGGAACTTGCCTCACACGTGGGCAACCCACATTCAATCCCTGGCATCACATATGGTGCCCCGAGCACACCAGGAGTGATCCCTGAGCACAACCAGGTATGACCCCAAAACAAACAAAAGAGAACGGGGGAGGGGTAAAGCATGGTCAAGCCACTGAGACAGTGGACACGGGAGTTTGGGCAGCTGCCAACAACAGTGTCACCACGGCCCCCCTCACCGCCCAGTGGCCTTCAACACTGGATCTCTCTGCCTGGTCCTGAGCTCCCAACCCTCCTGCCTTATTTTCCAAGGTGAAGCACAAGAGATTATTCAGGGCCAAGTGAGGGGCTGGCAGGTCGCTGGTGCTGTTGGGGGAGCAGGGGAAGGTACAAGGGTGAGAAGCAGGGTCCCAGGAGCCATGAAGGCCACCCTGCTCAACACCCCAGCGAGATGATGTCTAGGCACCCCCTTCCATCCAGAACATGGTGGAAGACCACTGTGAAGGACATAGAGGTGAAACTCTCCCGGGACTGGAGCCAGAGGACAGCAGGTAAGGCACTTGTCTAGCACACAACCAACCCGGGTTCAACCGCCAACATCCCATATGGTCCCTCAAGCCCACCAGGACTGATCCCTGAGCGCAGAGTCAGGGTTTAGCCCTGAGCACTGCTGGGTATAGCCCAAAGAAAAGAAAAAAATATGGAGAATCAAGTTGAGAGCTCTTTAGACACCACCATTAGAGACTGGGGGTGGGAAGGTTGGTGGTGCTTAAGAATCACTCCTAGTGGTGCTCAAGGGACCAGGTGCAGTGCCAAGGACAGAACCAGAGTCAGCCACATTGAGGGCACACGCCCTACCCGATGTGCAACCTCTCTTCCCTGATTTATGTTTTTTTGAATTTTTTGAATTTTTATTTTTTTTTACTTTTTGGGTCATACCCAGCGATGCTCAGGGGTTACTCCTGGCTCTGCACTCAGGAATGACTCCTGGGACCTTATGGGATGCCAGGGATCGAACCCAGGTTGTCTGTGTGCAAAGCAAGTGCCCTCTCCACTGTGCTATTGCTCTGGTCCCCCCGATTATGCTTTTCCATCTCAGCTGCCCTCTTTCCTTCCTGGCATCACTCCCCTGCACAGACCCCTTCTGAGGGAAGCTTAGGCTGAATGTGGATAATGAGCCTCCATGTTAGGAAGGTCGGAATACTCACAGCCACAGTGTGGCGATTAGGCAGGCCGCTAGCCTATGGGAGAGCAGAAAGGTGCTGCCACACTCCAGCAGGGCCTGAGGAGCCAACCATCCCTTCTGGAAGCGTCCCTGGGTCCCCACAGCCCTGTGGCAGGGCAGGATGTCATGCCCAACCTCTGGTGCTGCACCAGAGCTGTTCAGGTCCACGATGTAAACACAGGGACATTGCTCAAAATGCAGCATTTTTTTTTTCACCTATGAGACAGCACACCCCAGCCCTCCTCATGGGTCCATGCAGAGAATTCAGTGAAATCAGATTCTGTGAGTGCACGACTCAAACATAAGGCGTGATCCTGGGAACTCTTGACATACACGCTTGCAGAAAAGGTCACCCCAGCCCAGAGGGTCCAGGCGCAGAGGGCATGAGGCTTGTCAGCTCTCACACAGGCACCTGTGGCAGCAGCTGCCCCAGGGAAGGGTCCTGAGTAGCCCCACGTCACAGGTTGGACATTCCCATTAAAGAACACTGGGGCCTGAGTACAGTGCGGAGGGTGTTTGCCTTGTAGACAGATCAATCTGCGGCATCCCATGTGGTCCACCAAGCACCGCCAGGAATTATTCCTGAGTGCAGAGCCAGGAGTAAGCCCTGAGCATTGCCGGGTCTGGCCCAAAAACGAACAACAATTGTAGCACTGTAGCACTCCCCCCCACCACCCTCCTTGTTCATTGATTTGCTCGAGTGGGCCCAGTAATGTCTCCATTGTGAGGCTTGTTACTGTGTTTGGCATATCAAATAACGTCACGGGTAGCTTGCCAGGGGTGGAGGAATCAAACTCGGGTCAGCTGGGTTGGCGTTGTGCAAGGCAAACACCCTACCCCTGTGCTATCAAGTGCACTTATCTGCAAACAATGCTATCTGAAAGCATTATTTGCCAAAGCACACATATGGGGAACAGAAGTTATCATGTGTGGAAAACACTCAGTTTCAAGGCTTAGCTGAAAGGTCTGAATAGCTCAGAGTCAGAATCCAGGTGATGAAGGGTCAGATGGGGAGTCATGAAGGGTATGAATGGGGTGTGAAAGGGGCCCAGTAACAAGGGATTGAACTTACTTTCAAAGCCTATGTCCTCCTCTGTGAAGTGTGAAGTGTGGGGTAGGGAGAGCTGGCACTCTCCAGTAAGAGGGACCCCCTAGAAAGGCGTCATCCCAGAACCCACATATCCAGTAGTATGTCCGGTAAGTCCAAGAGACCAAGAGAAGCTCCGTCTGGAGGAACGGCAGTGACCGTTTCCAGAAAGGCTGAGTCAGACACTGGCTCTCTTTCCAATGAGATTTATTGTACATAAAATAAATTAATTACAGTTTCAGCCAAAGCATGAGTGGCTTTTTAAAGTGCATCTGTGGAGGGCGCTTGGCAGCGCCCTCCGAACCCGCTCGCTCGTGGTCGGGCAGCGTCTGCCAACAGCCACCAGCTGCGGCCAGGCCCAGGACCCCACCCTGGGGCCACCAAGCACAAATCACACCCCAGTGGATAGACATGCTTTGGGGATGGGGGTGGTTCTGTACCTGGTAGCAACCATTGAGAAGTATAAGCTCAGTCTCCTAATTACTGGAACGGTCGGGCTGAGGAGTCAGGCCTTCCTCATTCCCGTGTGCCCCACAAAGCATGCACACCCCAGGTCATGGGGCTCACAGATGTCTGGGGGGAGCACGTTGTGGCCAGAAACTCCCGCTTGGGGGAGAGGGTGTTTTTTCTTCTTTGTTGTTTAAAAAACAAAATAGGGTATTATCCTTCAGATTAGACAGGTATTCTACAGGGAGCAGGTTTCCAGAGACACAATGCAAATCATACTTTCCAGAGAACAGCAAAATTCATCCTTTTGGGGGGTAGGGAGAAGTGGGGAGGGGGGCTAAGTGAAGAGCTCTGAGTGTCCCACCAGCTCTTTACTCCCCCTGTAAATCACATCACTAGATTCCGTAAAACTACTACAGACCGTCCTTAAGAAGAAACGCAAAAGGGAGTTCGTCCTCCCAAAGACAAGATGGAAATACATAGGCTTGGGGGTTTGAGCCGACCCCGTTCTGTCCACTGCTTGGCAGGTAACTCCCTTTCCTGCAGCAGTTCCCTGGGCCCGCCTGGCCCTCCACTCTGGTCCTTTCTGGAACAAGGACTAGCTGCCTACGGGTGCAGTCTTCGGGGGCTTTGCCCACGTAGAGGGGAGAAGGCCACACCCCCAGCGCGAAGGCCACGCCCCCGGCACGAAGACCACACCCCCGGTGCAAAGGCCACACCCCCGGTGAGAGGGCCACGCCCCCTGGCGCCCAGCTCTGGAGGGGTGCATCCTTCAGACAGAGGTGACAGTTCGCACCTTGGCTGAAAGCGCTTGCTTGAACCTCCTCTTCAGGTCCTGCATGTTGGGAGATTTGGGTCGGGGGATGAGGGAGCTCCTCCGCTTCTCGGGCGTGCTGCTGGGCTGCTGCTTGGGGCTCACCTCCTTGCACAGGACGTGGAAGGCGTTGTAGACGTCGTTGTCATTCTCGCTGACCGACACTTCGTAGAAGGAACAGCCCAGCACACTAGCCAGCTGCAGGCCACGCTGGGGGTCCACCTGCTTGATGTGCAGGAGGTCGGCCTTGTTGGCCACGACCACCACGGGCAGCCGCGTGCCGAGGTGCAGCTGCTGCACGAGTTGGTGGAGTGGGCCGATGAGTTCGTAACTCTTGGAGTCAGTGATGGAGAACACGATGACCACGGCATCCGCCCAGCGGAGGCACCTGTTCAGCTGCTCGGTGCAGCCCAAGCCGTTCTCGTGGACCTGAAAGGCAGGAAGCGAGGCCAGGTGAGTGACCGGGGCGTTCCATAGCCCTAGCAGAGCTTAGAGAGAACATTCAAGGAGTCACCCTTGCCGGTAACGCCAAGGCAGTAGGCTATAAACAAGCTGGAGCCCCACACACTTCGGCTTTCTTGACAATATGTTGATCCAGCTGCACTGAGTTGGAATAAATAACAGAGCAGCTCACCACACTCAAGTGGAAAATTGACCTGCAGAGAACTCCACGCGGAGAGACTTTGTAGTTGCACAAAATGGGAAATTAACTGGCTAGACAGTAAGTCTGGAGAAGTAAAGATAGGAGCTGGAAGCATTTAAACCTGGATAACTGCCCAGTTCGAGAGAAGAAAAAAAAAGGAAAGGAAAAAAAAACCCACACACACTCACACAGCTCTTTTGTCTGTAGAGTAACTTTCCAAAATATAGACGTTATCCCAAGAGTTTGGACACTATACCTTAATGTGAAAAGCACAAAATGGACGGGCGGGGGAGGGCTGGAGAGAGGGGGAGGAGGGTCTTTTTATGAAGCAAACTGCCAATCCCAAGAGTGTTCGCTTTGGTTTTTCCGACTGGAGGGATAATCCCCAAAGAAGATTTCTGCCAATCTCACAAATTAAGCCGGACTAAAACTGACCAACAGGCAGATTACAACTGAAGTGTCAAACAATATACAAAAGCCTGGACCTGACTCCCCAGGTTTCTCTCCTTGCAGTCTTGCAGCTGGGGAAGTCTGGAAACAGCTGAACAATTTCCCAGGAAGGCTGACTCCCCCTGACCGAGCCATGTAACTCCGAGCGCCTCTCACCTGAATACCTGGAGTGTCTTGAACCTGAATAGCCAGGGTTTCACCTTCTATTTGAACTTGTCTGGTATAGAGATTACCTAGAAGGGGGGGCGGGGGGGGAAGAAAAAAAAAACAAAACAGATTGCTTCTTTCTTCTTGTACAATTTTCAGAACTCTGTGAGATTTTTCTTTTTAACATAGAAAACGTATCATGAACTACACACAAAAAGAATCTATCGTTCATCCTGGTTAATGGGCTCCTTTCAATTTTTTAACACATGAAAATTTAACTCCATAACAGTGGATGAAAGCTGGGGTAAAGTTTGCACGTGTGTGAAAACTGAATTATTTCATTTAAAAAGTTTTCTTTGGGTAGTTTTTGGAAGGAAATGCTCTTGGCTCAGCAGGTATGAGCTTTTGGTTTCAGAACCTAATCACTCTTGGACATCATTCTATTACAGCCATTAGATGTAATAACTTGGTAGGCAAATATTATTAAGTTCATGCACAGTCAACATTATCCATTGGAATAAGAGTAGGACCTGATAGCCAACTCTACATCAAAGCAGAGGGCTGCCATGTCTTATCTTAGAATGGTTTATACAGTGCATTTCAAATAATCCCCCCACAGATACTTCATATGGCCTAAGGAATTAAACAATTTGCTAACAGAATATAGGCAGAAAGCCCTTAAGCCTCCCCCGTGGCTGGCCTGAATCACAGCAATGGAAATTATCTCCTCTAACTTAGTCAAGTACCCTCCTCCTCAAATTCTACCATTTAGTTTTTTATTGTTAAGAAAACTTTAGGTTTACTGGTGCTCTCCTTTGACCTTTGCTTTAAAGGGTCGCCTTGGAAAGTAGCCAGCAGAGGGGGAGGGGGCGGAGAGCTGCCCCTGCCCCCAGTTCTTATGACTTTTGCAGGAGTGTTTTTAATGGATGCAGACTCCTGAGTACAAAGGGTGCTCCCAACTGGGGTCCCTATAGTTAAAACATACCAAGGAGAATACTTTCGGGACACTTGATAAAATGATGAATGGGCTTGGAATGGAATGAGGCCAGATGGCAATTATGGGGGGAAGGGCACAGGAGGGGGGCTAGGCAGAGCCACAAGTGGCAGGATCCTGATTTGAAGACTTAACTGTCACTTGTAAGGAACTTGCCTGAAAGACTGGGAAATACATACATACATACACGCACGCACGCACACACGTACACACGTACACTCACACACACCTCAAAGACATAAGCTCATCCCCTCACCTGCATTTCTTTCGTAGTCCCCAATGAATCGCTTGGTGAGGAAACGGACCACCAGGGCTGCCGAGAGAAGAACGAGGGGTTAAACCCGGTGACATGCAGTAGTAGAACTGCTCTCCACCCCACCCCCAATCTAGAAACCCCCTGTCGCTGGAAACTCTCCCTACCGACCACTAAGCCACCAAGTGACATTCCTACCCCACAACTCTGACCCTTGCTGCAGACCCCAACGGAGCGGGGGACAGAAGGCACCGTGAGTTATGGCTCTGGCCAGCTGGAAGGGTCATCTGGCCCTGCCCCCTCGTCCGGGCACGGCCGCCTTGCAGCAGACAAAAGTCGTACCGAGCCTTCCCGAGCAACTCCAGCAGCGGTTCTGTCCCCGCTGTGCCCTCCCCGGGCGCCTGGCACCACCAGCAGCTCAGGAAGCCCTAAGTTGGGTGCCAATAGCGCTCCCGAAGATCGCCTCCTCCCTTCTCTTCTCTGTTTGGAGAAGGTTGGCAGGGGCACGGGCAGAGATCCTTCCCGAGGGGCCGCGATCCAAGCCGGGGGGGCCGAAGGGGGGGGGGAGGCGACCCCAGCTGCAGCCCCCGGGATCCCGCCTCGTCCGCCTGCAACTCCCCACGAGAAGCCGGGTCGGGTCCGAAAGGCGGCGACGACTCACCCGTCTTGCCCACTCCGCTGGCGCCCACCACGGCGATTTTGACCAGGCGGCGCCCGGCCGCCCCTGGGCAGCCGTCGGCGGCTCCACCCGGGCCGGGGTACTCCGCGATGGTGCACATGTTCTGAATGAGGCGCATCGCCGCTGCGGCCGCGGCTGCCCGGCACGGCACGGGGCGTGCAGACCCGGAGCACGTCCGCTCCTCGGCGGCAGCGGGCGGGCGGGCGGGACAGGACGCGGGGCGAGGAGGGAAGCGAGAGGGAACCCGACTCCTAGCCCTGCAGGGAGGGCGGCGGCACAGACTCCCGCACGGGCTCCGGGACTCGGGGCTGGGATGGCCCCGTGGATGCGCGCGCGCTGTTTTCCCTGCGCTCGGCCACGCCCCCTGCCGCCCGCAGCCAATCCCGGGACGCCCTGCGCCAGGCCCCGCCCCCGGCGCCGCTCGGGGCGCCAGTGCCGAACCGAGTGCGGCGCGGGTGGGGAGACGGGCCACGTGTGCTCGCGAGCCCGTGGCGCGGCACCAGCCCGGGGTCCGTGGCGCGTGCATGGGGTAGAGGCTGCGGCTGCGGCATTGAGGATGCCTGGGGTGGCGGGCCCAGGGCCGGGAGGCGAGCGTGAAGAAGGCCTTTCTTCTGAGAGCCATCGCGGGACATCTGTCCACTCCCGGGTCCCCCAGTACATACTCCCACTCTTTGCACCCACTAACCCTCCTGGCCGTGGCCTGGAGGGTGAGAGCTCTCTGGGTGCTAGGCCATGGTTCTTCTCCAGGGCGTGATCACACACGGGTTTGGGGGATGGCAACACGGATTATGGATTTGGCTCCAATGACATATAATAGCAGATCCCCCACCTACCCAGTCCTCTGCCACGTGATATCTAAGTTTGGGGTAAAATAATGACCCCGATTTGCTGTAGACCCCAGGTGCGCAGGGCAGTGGATTGCTTAAGCCCTTGACAAACTTAAGTGAGCACACATAGGGGAGAAGCGAAGGGAGAATAATTATAGAACAAGCTTTCCAGCATCTAGCGAGGAATCACACCTCCCCCGAGAGCCAGTATGAAACGGAAAGAAAGCACTCGCCCCAGCTGTCTTTGGGGGAGGCAGGTAGCACCAAAGGTCCTCAATGAAGCAAGTGAATTGATGAGAAGAAAAGGGACTCAGTATCCCGAGAAGTGTCAAGATCTCTGAGCTCTGCTCAGGATTTTCCCATGCAAGCAATATGCTGGAGCTGGAACTGGCTGCAAAATGTCACCAAACACTCAGGCTGGCCACCTCCAACACCCACACCTTCTCCCCACCCTCCTAACCTCTAGCTCCTGCCCCCCCCCCACACACACACATGTTCCTGAGGCTTTTATCCTGAGGACCTCGGACAACAAAACCCAGGACTTCATTAAATTCCACACCACATTAAAGGTTGAAATGGGAAAGTAAAACAAACCAATTCCCTTATCTACAACTCTTCAAGCATCTAGTTTGACTCCTCCTCCACCCTCAACTCAACTGACCAGCTTAGCTGACAGAGTTTATGATACTGACTCTGTTCTCCCTCCACTCTAAGATAAACCCTCTTGCTTATTATGGGTTAGAAGTTTGCAGGAATTAAGGGTGGGGGGGTGAATAGAGAGGGAAGGAGAATAGGGCAGCATAACTAAGCAAGTCTCACAACCTTAGCAATACACACACTGCAGTGTTGACTTTCAGGGAGATCCCAAAATGCAATTGAGTCAAAAGGAAAAAGCATTCCCACTAAACACCTTGTCTTTCTGCATGGTTTCAACCAAACTTGGATTTTACTGGTTCTATAAATTCAAATGTAGCAAGACTATAATTACAGGTAACCATGTACTTTTTAAATCCCTCTCCACACCCACCCCGCCCCCAGACCCTGTAATTCTATCATGCTTACACAGTAAAATTATTACATAGTCTATAAAATTTTTGTTTAACTGTTTTACACACACACACGACAAAAGTTGTCAAGGGCACTTTTGCTTTGAATCCTTTAAGCATCTGAGGCTTGATTTTTGTTACCATGAGCCCATAACAAGCCTGTGATTTTTCTGTCTGAAACACAAAGGCTGAATTTGGTACTCTTATTTTAGGTCTAAAAGATCTGAGTGTTCTTTAAAGAACACAGGAAGGAATGAAATGAGGGAGAGGGAGACAATAAGAGAGAGGTCTTCCAGTTCCAAATTTAGAGCAAATAGCTCCTTTCTTCTGAGGATGGCATTGATGTCTGGCCCATCAGTAAATAAAAAGGTGATCAGAGAGATGGTACAGCAGTGGAGACACTTGCCTTGCACACAGTTGCTGACTCTGGTTTGATTCCCGGCACTGCAAAGGGTTACCCAAACACTGCCAGGAATGATCCCTGAGCACTGAGCCAGGAGTAATGCCTGAACACTACCGAGATGAGCCCCCAATCCCCCCCCCCAAATTAAAATAATAAAGAAAGGAGAAGGAACAGAAAAATACATGTGGAGAGGCTTACTTTATTATAGGCAGTGGATTAGGCATTTTGTGTTCAAAAAAAATCTCGCTTTCCCCTCACAATTGGCCTATGCCAGTTGCTCTTATATTTTGGGGCTTTAGGGCTCACAGCTGGGAGGGTCTATCTTGGGATTTGTGACATTGTTGCAGTCAGAAGGTGGCGGGAGATGAGTGAGCTCAAGCCCTCTCTGGAGCTGAATGGCTGAGAGGGCTTCTTCATTTGCTGGTCTGCCTTTCAGCTGGAATGGCTGAGACAGTCAGCATGGGCCAGCACGGGCCAGTACAAGCCAGCCTGGGCCAGGCCAGCCAGCACGCCTCTCTCTATCCAGGTGAGGCTTCCTCACCACATGGGACATCTTCCCCAGGAATATTCTAAGACAGGAAATAGAAGCTGTCTGTCCCGACCTCTTCTTGTGAATTAGCACAGCCTTGCTTCTGCTCTGTCCCTCCGAGCAGTCACAGACATGAAAGGGACAGGGACAGAATACCCACTTTTCCATGGAAACAGTATTGAATAATTTTTGGTTACTGCCATCTTCCCTGTTTTATTTAGCAACTGCAAAAAAACAAAGTTAAAAACAAAAACAAAGTGTAAGAAAGAAAAATCTTAGGTTAAAAACACTAGAGAGATTGTACAGCTTGCCTTGCACACGGCCAATTCAAAGTCAATCCCTGACATCGCATATGTCCCCCAAGTCCTGCCAGGAGTAATCCTTGAGCACAGAGCCAAGAATAAGTCCTGAACATACCCGGGTATGGCGCAAAACCTAAAAAGAAAAAAGAAAAAAAATTCTCACAGGTCACATATCCCACAAAGGACAGAAACGAACTGGGAAGAATTATTAATATAGCAGAATGTCTGCAAAGACAGGTCTTCTAAGGTGCAATGCTATAGCATAGCTTGAACTTCATATCCCCTCCCACCCCACCTACACACACCCCTTCACTGGGCTAAAAGAGATGAGAATGGGGTTAAACTAGGACTTGAGAGAAGAAAGATGCTGCCAAGTTCTTATTTTGTCTCAACACCAGGAGTTTCTATCACCTCCTTTGATCTTTAAAGCTAATCTTTGATCTGACAGCTTCTAGGGATATTCTAAGTCTTTGGAAGCCCTTCGGGAACCAGAATATAAATTCCGGTGAATGTTCATTGAATTTCTAGGTATAATCGGTGCTGCTCCAGGGCTGGAACTGCACTGCCCAACAATGACCATCATCGCCATTGCCCTCAGTAAAGGAGGGGTTGGGGGTGTGGCTCTGCAGTAGAGCACTTGTGTTTGTACAGATGCATGAGTGTGCTTGCACATGTGTGTTTATGGAGCAAGGGCCCCAGAGTTGAAGGTGCAGTGTGAGGATAAGTATCAGGTGGTGCTCAGAAATTCTTGTGTACTTTGAATGAATAAGCAAAAAAAGTATAAGCTTTGCCCTGAAAAAATGAATTCAAGGAACAGAGAGTATTTCCCAGTGGCCCCAACTAAAGAAAGAGTCCAAGTAATTTCTTTTATTTATTTATGTTTTACTTGAGCCGGGAATCCAGGCCTCACGCGTGCGAACTCTGCTCTTTGTCTCTGAACCCGAGACTGACGATGTCTCAGGAGGGGCACATAAGTCAATCAAATAAGTTCCCACATGTTGTACCATCCTTCTTCTAGGGCAAGACATTTTCCACGGAAGCCAAATTGATTGCTCCTCTGCCCACACCAAGGGTTGCTTCCAAATCCATCTGTTCTGAGCAGTCATATCCTGGTAAGAACCAGATATTTAGAAAGATTTCTTTTTAATCAATCCTATGTATTTAAATCCAGTAGACCGACATCTCTTTGGCAATTTTTTTTCGGTACCCAGGACTGAGCCGAATCCCAGGTCTCAGATGCACAAGGCCAGCACACTGCTGCTGAGACATGTCCCTGTCTCTGGATGTTTTAAGTAGAAACTTATTTAATACAGGGAATCATTCGCATTCAGTGCCAGCAGAGATGTAGGCAGGACTTGCAGAAATAACACCTACAACTACAGAACTGGTCCAGCACCCCAATGTGCTTATTCCTGACTCTGTGCTCAGGAACCACTCCAAGCTGTGCTCACGGGACCATATATAGTGTCAGGACTTGAATCAGGGCTGAGGCCTCAAATGCATACAAGGCAGCTTAACCTTTGCACTAGCTCTCTGGCCTGTGGTCTTTCAGACACACCAGTTAGGTGGCCTAAGACAATAGTGGTAGTTCTGGCTTAAAAAGTGTTTCATGGCTCTGATGATTTTTTGCCTGTACAACCCCTCTAAATGCTCCAGTCATGATGCTCAGAGGGTGGGGAGAGGGTTCACCTTCATTTCTAGAAATAGGCACTGCCCAACTGCCAAGGGATTTCATTAGGGTTGGTCCAATGAAATCCTTCACAGAACGTTTCTCTGAGGGAAGGATTGGGCACCATTTGTCCTGGTGTTAATGATGGGTCAAAAGTGAGCCTGAGGCAGGAGAGACAGAACAAAGATGCTTGCCTTGCGTGCAGCTGGGTAGCAATGATGGTTTGAATCCTGCCATAGGGTCCCTCCAAGCAAGGCCAGGCATGGCCGCTGAGCACAGAGCCAGGTATAAGTGCTGAGCACTGCTGGATCCTGGTCAGCATCTGGGCCACCTTGTGGGCAAGTGTCCCCTGGAAGCCAGCCTAGAACCTGCAAAGCTGAGAAACAGAGAAACCCAATAGTGTCTTCTCTAGCCCTCCACTCGGCCATCCCTGCAGATCCAGGCCTTTCCTTTGATTTCCCAAGTTCAGGAGTCGAGGCAGTCACTGACAAATCTTCTAGGTTAAGAAGCTGGTAAAAGAGGGCAGGAGTGATAATATAATGGGTAGGGCGTTTGCCTTCCCCGTGGTCAACCTGGATTCAATCCCCGGCATCCCATATGGTCCCTCCATGCACAGCCAGTAGTAATTCCTGAGCGCAGAACCAGGAGTAACCCCTGAACATCCCCAAATGTGATTCCAAAACGCCAAAATAAATAAATAAATAAATAATTTGTGTATGTATTTTCAAAAAAAAAGAAGCAGTTCGTTTCGGTGTGTCACTTGGACAGAAGACATCTTCACATTTCATGTGTATGTGGAATCAAGATCATGATGAAAGTCGTACTGAGGCTGACCCCTGGCACAACCTCTTCTGTACCACTGCAGTTAAGCCATTTCCTCTTTAACGGGTAACCACAGCAAACTGGTTCTTCCTTTCTACCTTGGTGGGAACCCCTCAGCACCATCCTGTTATCTATAAAAACAAAATACACAGTAGGAAGACTATTAGTCCACCCAACATTGGAATACTAGCAGGCTCCAAAAAGACATGAACTATCAAACCACAAAAGGATACAGAGAACCTTTGGGTGCACATCACCAAACAGGAGAAGCTAATCTGCAGAGGCTGCCAACTGTGTGACATCCTAGAAAAAGTGACACTAAGAAGACAGTGAAAGGATCAGTGGTTGCTTGAGGCTGGAGAGATCAATAAATAACATGGAGGCTTTAAGGTGCATGAAGATACTCTGATGCTACTGTAACACAGGTTTATGCCTATAGAATATCTACAAGTGGCCCTAATGTACAGTCTCGACTGTGAGTAACTGGGGTGTGTCAATGTTGGCCCATCAGAGGTAATGAAGAAATCATTTGTAATGGGACTTGTTGATAATAATGGAAGCCACACATGGGTTGGGGGGCAGGATACAAGAGCAATCGGTGCCCTTCTCTGGAAAGGATATTATAAGGCTTTAGTCCAGCTCCTCTGAGTTTTGAACTCTTACAGGATCCCTGCTAAGAGCTTGTCTGACTTGTCTGCAGTACTTGCAGGCTCGGGGAGGGAGTTACCAACCATGCTGGTGTGGAGACGAGCTCTCCTATCCTTGGAGCCTCCTTCAAGTAGGCACAAGTTGTCCCGAATGCCTCATCCTTTGCTCTTTGCACTCCAAGGCAATTTGGGGGAATGGAAAGAATGATAAAGGGGAAGGACAGGAGGCTGCTGGGACCCGGGCTGGCAGCTGCCTGTGCCACCAAACACAGCGGCATGTGCCCAGCCTCTGTGTGGCATCAGCTTGGAAGAGCATTCTTAACATCAGCTCTAAAAGTCAACTGAGGCGCTGGAGTGATAGCACAGTGGGGAGGGCATTTGCCTTGCACGCGGCCAAGCCTGGTTCGATTCCCAGCATCCCATAAGGTCCCCCGAGCACAGTCAGGAGTAATACCCGAGTGCGTGAACCAGGAGTGACCCCTGTGCATGGCCAGGTGTGACCCAAAAAAGCAAAATAAATAAATAAACAAATAAAATGAAACTCAGCTGAGCCCGGGGAGGGGAGTTCTGTGGCGGTTCCTTGAGCCCTAGGAGATCTCTGAGTGTGGAAATCAGGAGTAGTACAACATGGGCTCTAGTTCAGAGGTGAGGCCTGCTGGGCCACCCCACCCCCACCCCCACCACGGGGGTCCCACTAAGGATTAAGGCAGGAGGGAGAGGAACAGCGCAGGGGAAGGGGGGAGGAGTTTATTTTGAACTGGTCATCTCAACTCTTGACTGCAGAGAAGATGACCAGTCAGAATAGGTAACAGGATGGTTGGGGTGGGAGACACCAGCAGATAAAAGGAAGTCCCTCGGGTCCCTTCCCCTGGGCCTCTCGTAGTGTCCCATGCGAAAGCAAGCCCCGAACCATTGCCTGGCCCTTGCCAGTGGACTGCAGGCACTGAAGAGGGTCCTGTAGTGCAAAAAGGGGCTGGGGGGTTCTTTAGCAGTAGTGCCTGGTGATACTGAAAAATGTTTAGATATTAACTATTTTCAGGGAGCCATTCTATGACATAACCTTTTTATGGCTTTGCTTACATTTTTACTCTCATAGTATTCTATTTGAATAATGAAAATTTGGTGTGATTCAATGAAATGACTTGTTGGGAAGTAAATTACTGTGGTGAGCAATTTGAAAATTTGAATTCTTAAATGTCTTTAAAATAAATGGCCAGTGGGAGATTTATCGCTTGAAACTCATTATTGAAGTTGTTAAATGACTAATCTCTATAATTTTGTAATTTATGTTGTATACTGTTACTTGTTAACAAAATGGAAGGAAGGAAGGAAGGAAGGAAGGAAGGAAGGAAGGAAGGAAGGAAAGGAAGGAAGGAAGGAAAGGAAGCCCCTGGACAGGCAATGCTCTCTGGCCTCACCTCTGCCCAGACAGACCTCCAGACAGCAGGGTCGCTCCCACTAGCACATGCTGTGGCCTGGTCTGAGTCTAGGGAAGGCCGGGAGAACAGGGAGTTGCTGCCCAGGGACAGAGGACATAGCAGCAGGCAAGGAGACGCTGGGTACAGGGTTCCAGTCACAGCTTTCAGATCAGATATATGTATACTGGGTGGATAATGGCCATGGGACAAGATCATAATACACTGGGGGCTCGCAAATGGTGAGGTGCAGAACCGTGACATTGTAATCGGGACTGAGCACCGAGGGACATGACTAGTGACGTTGTGTTGTACACGGGTAAAAGGAGAGCCCTGCACACTAGGAAGGGGCCCACCTACTTGACCTGCCCAGTAAACTGTAACTTTGAGGCCAGAGATGTAGTACTGTAGGCAGGACACTTGCCTGGCACACAGCCAACCCAGGTTCAATACCCAGCATCACATATGGTCCCCTGAACCCTTACCAAGAGTGATCCCACAGAGCCAGGACGAAGCCTTGAATACAGCCAGGTATCGCCCAAAAATAAAATCAACGAATAAACAGATAAACAATAATAGACTGCAACTTCTTAAGCACTTGGATATTTTAGGCAATTTTCAAGAACTCAAGAGCTCAGGAATAAATCTATTTTTGCTAACAAGAATCAGGCCTGCTACATGGTAGGTGTACAATGAGCTATTTTTTAACTGTCAATTTTCCTTTTATTTAAGTGGAATTAAAAACAAAATATCATCAGGTTCAAGATAAAATAAAGGGAAAGTAGATTGGAACTCGTATTAAAAGAATGCGTGTGTTCATACACACACGCACGCATGCGTGCGCGCGCACACACACACACACACACACACACACACGCCACCATTTGCCATTAAAAAATATCACCAGTTGACTAGAACACTTAACTTAGAAAAAACCTCAGATCTCTCTCTTTCCAAAGGGCCTCCTCCCCCTCCCACATACCTAGGTTGGTTTCCATGGTAGCGAATGGCCCCCAAGGCCCCATTTACACACTGGGGGAGAAAGAAAGGCCAGTGTTCTGCAATTATATTCCCTTGCTATTCTATCAGATTTTTATCTTTTTTCTTTTGGAAGCTTACCTCCACCTTTTTTTTTTCTGTCTTCAATGTACTATGTAAACCAAAAGAAAAAGAAAAGTTGAAAATCATTATTTTTCATTCAGGGCAAAATCTAAGCTTTTCTTCTTTCAATGATTGGAGTATAAATAGCCCAAGTCATTTTTCTAGGAACATAATACACCTACTTGATTAGCTATCTGATGACAATATGCGTGCAGAATAAATCCAAGTTTTAAAGCTGACTTTGGAATAATGAGTGAATTTCCACTCTGTTTGCAGTGGGCGTAGAAAATCTCCCACTGCCCATTTCCCCAAGGCCCCTTGGAGCATCTCACAACCGTAGGGACAGACACCACGGCTTTATTAACGAAGCCATTGTTAAGAGTTGCTTTAGCTTAACAAAAGGTCTAACAATATTGCAAATGGATGGTGCCAATGTCCTTTGAGGTCAGTTCCTTCCTCACTCCTCCAGTAAGGAGAATCCTACAACCGTGTCCATCTGCCTCTTCTCCCGTTTCTAACCCGTCATTTGTACAAAGGAGCAAAGAGAAATAAGTACCAGACTTGGCCGCAGAGGAATGTGCACTCTTGGGAAACTTGACAAGATGCTGTGATCAGAAGATGTGCACAAGCCAAGGAGGTTCAAAAAGATTCCAACAACGGATTCAATTGTTTAATAGAATGCTTGGGCTTCAAAATCCTAAGTAGATTCGACACACCTAATATTTGCCCTCTAGCTTCCCCTGGGGTGTCCAAAAGGTCACCCAAGGATGCTTTAGGCTTGTCTTTGTAAGGAAGGCAAAGCCTCAGCTCCTTGGCTGAAGGTACTACTGAGCTAAAGGGAAAACAAAATTCTTCATGAATATCCCTCTGGGCTAACTTCAACTCCTCCACACGCACCCCCAAATCACCTGAAAAATAAGGATTCATCTTATTTGAGGGCTAGGTCAAGCCCCCAAATAGCAATTCCTATTGCTATGTCTGGCTGTGCAAATTACCAGAACCATCAAATACTTCCTGAGTCCTAATTAATATTGCTGACATAGGCTGTTCAGCCCTGTCTGAGAGATCACAGATCTAGGGCCCGAATGATAGTACAGAGGGTAGGGTGCTTGCCTTGCACGCAGCCAACCGGAGTTTGATATCCAGCATCCCATCTGTTTCCCCGAATCATCAGGAATGATCCCTGAGCACAGAGCCAGGAGTAAGCCCTGAGCACTACCCATGTGGCCCAAAAACCAAAATAAAACAAAATGATCACAAACAAGTCAGAGATGAAAAGGTAATATAAAAGTTAAGACAGTTATCTCAAACAGCTAAAGCCAGGACCCGAGTTTGAATCCTGGCATCACATGTGGGCACCACCACCACCTCACATCTCCCCTCCAGTGTGACCAGGTTTAGTCCATGAGCCCAGGTGTGGCCCCTAATCTCCAAAGAATAGGCCCCACACTCAGAGTGGGGTTCTTCAGGGTGTATTTACAGGTCAGTGTTTGGCATGTCCCCATGTGATCCCAAGAAAACAGAGATATCAATCATGTGATTGGTAAAAATGCAAATCGCAACATAACCATTTCTTGAACAACTCTGAAATGCACACACACACACACACACACACACACACACACACACACACACACTACTTTCCTTGAAACAGTAGTCTATAAAAGTTTGGAATTTTTACCAAGCTATCTGCATTGTTCCAGCATTTTCCTTCTGGCTAAAAAAAAAAAAGGAAAGGCAAATCAGAAAAATGTGATGTCACGGTTTTTAGGAAACGCACAAATGACTCACACCCTCAACTGATTTGACAAGAATACGGCCTTCTATATAAAGAAACGGTTTGGTCCCGAAATAGAAGTGGCACAGAGCAAAGGGCAGCTTGGAGAAGAATTACACATTCCAAGCATGAAGAACACGAAGAATGGTATGCCGGGGTATCTCTGCTGGGAATGCCATACAAAGTCCATTATTAATTCACTGGAATGTAAAGCTGTCCACTCCAGAATCTGGAGTGTTTCTACACAGAAAAACTTCACAGTAGTTTGAGATTCTTCTTTTTTTTTTTTTAAATAGGGGTCACATCTACCAGAGCTATACTTGGGAGGGGAAGAGGAAAGGGGTGTAGAGCTGGGACTTGAATTCAGGGTCTCACACATGCTAGTATTCTACTACTTATGCTCTACTACTTATGCTCTCTAGAGAAAGCCCCAGCCCGAGGCCATTCTTAATATATATATGTATATATATATATATATACACACACATATATATGTATATATATATACACACACACACATATATATATATATTGAATCATCGTGAGATAGAGTTACAAAGCTTTCGAGATTGAGTTTCAGTCATACAATGATCAAACACCCACCCCTCCACCAGTGTAGATTTTCCACCATCAATATCCCCAATATCCCTCCCGTCACCCCCCAATGCCCCACCCCCTCCTCTAAGGCAGGCAGTTTCCTTCTTACTCTCTACTTTGGGTTATTATGGTTTGCAATACAGATACTGAGAGGTCATCATGTTTGGCTCTTTGTCTACTTTCAACACACATCTCCTATCCCGAGCAAATCCCTCCAACCGACATTGACTTAGTCCTAAAACCATTCTTAACCAGCTTTAAAAGCATAGGGGCTAGAAAGATAGTAAAAGGGTTGAAGCACTTGTCTTACAGGAGGTAGATCCCAGTTCAATCTCCCAGAACTGCATATGGTACCCTGAGCACCACCAAACTCACTCCTGAGCACAAAGCCAGAAATAAGCCCTGAACACAACAAGTGCAGCCTAATCTCCACCCTCAAACCACCACAACAACAAAAACTTTAATTTGTTTTCAAAGAATGTGTCACCCCCACACTCCACCCCACATACTAACTGAAAGATATAATCAGCTCAATTGTAAATACATTATGAAAAAAAATTGCCCTACGTCATGTTGAATGCCAGCTAATATAGGACACAGAAGCTAATACCACAAATCTTAAAAGGGTTGAGTTCATATGGTGGAATGCTTCACAGGCATGAGGCCCTGGGTTTGGACCCCAGCATCCCCTAAAATTCATAAGCATGAAGTCCAGAATTCTTTTTCCCAGTCTGGGTTGCCCCTTTAATCAGTTTTTATGAAGTTGTGTGTTTCTAACTCAGTCATGACTTACCGCCAAGCAAATTCCTCTTCACCTGAGCTGAGATGAGGAGATAAGCGAGAAGGACCACTTGAAGCCTTTCTTGTGTTCATTTGCCAAAACGCACAAGAGAGCCAAGAACCGAGGCATTCCTTGGCCTCCTCTCCACAGGCAAGAGACTGGGTTAGTTTTTGGTTTTGTTTTTGTTTGTTTTCTTTTCTTTTCTTTTTCTGGACACGACACTTCATTGTGTGGCCAAGAAGATCCAGTGTGATTCTCTGATGGACAGGGACAGGCACAGAGATGGCACATCCAAGCCCCCAAGTCCCTGATGGAGAACAATGACCAGAGAGATGGACCATGGCAGAACAGACGTGGGAGTTTCTGTCAAAGTGGCCATGCAAGAGGACACTTCACCCCCACCCTCAAATAGTCCACCCACCACAGACTGCCCAACCTGCCGCCCCTCCCCCTCTCACCTCCAGGATCCTGGTTCCTGCTTGTTTGCTCTCCACTCAATCAGTGTGAGCCCCCGAGGCTCCCCTTGGCTTTTCTCTCCCCAAAACCTAGAGAGACTTTGAGCTCCGAGCACTAAATAGGTGCTTGTGAGTGAACAGACTCACAAATGAATGAATAAGACTGAGCGAACCGATACATGGGTGAATGAATGAATCAGGGAGTGTGTGGGGTTTCCATGCACTGAAAGAGGAGGCAGCAGGGAGCACAGAGGAAGCTGGGGAGTCAGACCGTGCAGGAGAGGGCAGGGAGGAGAACTCAGAGATGTCAGACAAGCTCTCCGGCTGCTCTGGTCACTGGTTCAGTCCATCTCACTGTCTGTGGTGCCATGATTTCGGTCCTGTCCACGGGAGGGTTTCATGCATCCAACATTCCAGCACCACTTCCCTCTACCATTGTCTCTGTGCCCCTCCTTCAATATCTGTGCCAGGACAGCCTTTGCACTGGAACATTCTCTATGCTGGAACAGCCTCTGCATGGGGACAGCCTCTGGGCTAGGGTAATCTCTGTGCTGGGACATTCTGTGCTGGGACAGCCTCTGTGCAAGGACAAACTCCGCTAGGACAACTCTGTGCTAGGGACCATCTCTGGGCTAGGACAGCCTCATGGACATTAAGCCCAGCTGGGAAGGACACACTGGACCTTCCATGGAGCACACAGGAGCAAGGACTGGATGGTGTGTTCCACCTGTGTACTCTGCACCCAGCAGGCCATCAGCACCTATTAGGTCCACAACGAATCGGTGCTGAATAAAATCACAGTCAGTGCTGTGAAGGGCCCCAAAGTTAAGTTTTCCATTGATCACCCTCTCCTAAGGGCCAGGCCTAGGGAACCCATGTGTCTTCCTCTCCAATGACAAGTGGTGTTCTTGGCAGTGTCCCCAAGCATTTCCTAAATACACTACGGACCCCAAGACCAGGCAGATACTGGTGCCTTCCCTGCTTACAGATATGAAATCCAGGCCCAGAGAAGGCAAGTGATTTGCCCGAATGACCATGACCATGAAGCAGAGGTTGAGTCCCCAGAGACCGTTCCCCCCACCCTCACTCCCACCCAACACTCAGAGAGCTCGTGTCAATAGGCTCTCTGACTAGCAACCCCAGCACAGTCCCCTTCACCCTCTGCGTTATCTCACCTTTTCATCTTTTACAGGACTTGCAGGTGGAGGACATTTGTACTTGGAATGGAATGTGTGAAATGCAAGGATGAAGAGGGCAGTGGGTTGGGAAGAAAACTGGAGTGGAAAGCTCTCTGAGAGTGGGGGGCGGGGGTGGCGGGGAGGTGGCGGCGGAGGGCTAAGAGGAGAGCTGCAGTTGTTTAAAATGATGTCTCAGAGTCAGAGACATAGTACAGAGCTTAAGGCACTTGCCTTGCATGCCAAGGATCCCGGTTTGATCCCTGGCACCACAGGTAGTCCCCTGAGCACCTCCAAGAGAGATCACAGGGATGGAAATAGCTCCTGCCAAGGCTGGTACAATTGTACAGTGGGTAGAGTGTTTGTCTTGTAACCCCGTCGACCTGGGCTCCATCCCCAGCAACCTATATGGTCCCCTGAGCACAGCCAAGAGTGATCCCTGAACACAGAGCCAGGAGTAAACCCTGAGCACTGCTGGGTGTGGCCCAAACACCAAAAGCAGGAAAAAAAGTAGCTCCTGAGCACCCCAAGATGTGGTGTGACCCTCCACACCCCCCAAACAAAGACCCACAAAGCAAACAATAAGAATAAAATACAATGGCTCCTCCTGGAACCCACCAGGGCAAGGGCAGTTTCCCCTAGAGCTGTAAGGACCAAGATGTTACTTCTGTCAACTCATGCTTGAGCATGGAGGGTCCTGTAAAAGTACCACCCAAACCAAGCCTTGCTGCCTGCTCTGGTGTGTGTCCCGACAAGGCAGGTTGGTGCGCAGTAGGAACTAACGGAACATGACTTCTTGAATTGAGCTTAAGCACTCAGTTGAATCACCTCTTCGTTTTGCCCAGGAGCGTCAAGCCCGAAAAGGAAACCACTCCGGGTCGCGTCTGTGAAGTGACTTTCAATTTAACTCCAATCATCAGCAAGGTATTCTGCAGGGTGCTTCAAAAGTTGCACTGACGTATTTCTTGGTCTTTTGCTTTTTTGTACCCTCAGTCTTTCTGTTATGTAACACCAGCCCCATTCAGAATCCTTCCAGCCCCATTCAGAGGAGGATAAAGCCTCACAATAGACCCATGCTCAGGGACCAGCAGCACGTTTATTCAGCACTGGCAGCTGCTGACAAATGTCCCCGTGCCCCTTGAGCATTTAATCATCATCAGAACCTGCTGTTCTGCCTCGCATGCTCTGCCCATGTGCGCTTATGTCCAGGCACCGAGGCTCAGCAGGCGTCTGAAGCAGAGGTTTCTATTTCTTTCTTGGACAGGAAGTTTGTTTTATTTCCCTGGCCAAAGCACTTAACTGCTATTGTCCTCATCAATGTGATATTGAATAGTTGGTAAGGTTGGTGCTTTGTCAAATGTCAAAACATTTTTAAATTAAAAAGAAAAAAAAGAAGAAGCCGTGCACCAGAAAATACTAGGTAGTTAACTCTGGAGCAGGCTGGTCAGGTTGATTGGTTTCACTGTGTGTGTGTGTGTGTGTGTGTGTGTGTGTGTGTGTGTGTGTGTATTGAGAGAGGGCATGTGAGGGTCACTGAAGTTTCCTCAATAAGGATTAGGATGGGGCTAGTTGCCAGTGAAGCCAAACAAGTGATTAGAAGGTTGAAACTTCCAGGCCCCTGGCCCTGTATACGCAGGATGAGGGAATGGAGGTTAAGTCAGTTGTCAGGGGCCAAAGTCTTCTCTGTAACGAAGTGGAAACTCAAGTGGAAAACATGCTAGGGGAAAAGGGAGCTCAGATAGAGAAGGGAGCACCAAATAAAAGGTGTTGGGAGGATCCTCCCAGGATGGGAGAAGCATGCTGAAAGTAGACTATAGACCAAACATGATTGCCACTCAATGCCTCTTATGCAAACCACAACACCCAAAAGGAGATAGAGAACAAAAGGGAATGCCCTGCCACAGAGGCAGGGGGGGATGAGAGGGGAGGGATACTGGGACCCGTGGTGGTGGAAAATGGGCGCTGGTGGAGGGATGGGTACTTGATCATTGTATAACTGAAACCCAAGCACAAAAATTTGTAAGTCTACAACTGTACCTCATGGTGTTTCACTAATAATAAATAAATAAATAAATAAATAAATAAATAAAAATAAAAACTCAAGTGGAAAGAGCTCAGCGCTCCCAGGGAGAAGAATCTAGGCAGAATGGCGTGCCTGGACACAGAATGGAAGCCCGAGCACTTTCCTTGTAACTTGTAGCTTGTAGCTCTGTAACCATTCCTGCATTATGCGTTGTCAGATAAACCTATATGCTTGTGAGAAAACGGATTTCTGGAGTTCTCTGAGCAACTTTAGGAAACTGATCAAACCCAAACCCTCTGATTGGTACCACCAGTCATTTAGAAATACAGGTGACAATCTGGATTGTGGGATTGGGGGCTGCTGGAAGCGGGAGGGGGGTGATGTGACAATTTTGTGGAACACTCTGTGTCCTGGACCTGTGGACACTATCTTCAGGTAGCTGTGTTAGAATGAAACAGAATTGGAGAAGTTCTTGGTGATGGAAAAAAATCCCTTGTCATAAACAAAAGCATAGGTGCTCAGAGACTGGGAGTGTACTAGCCTTGCACGTGTGAAGCCCTGAGTTCTATTTCTGGTACTACAAGGTCACCAAAGCTGAAAGTATCCCCTAAACAGTGCCGGGTGTAGCAGAGAGAAAGGAAGGAAGGAAGGAAGGAAGGAAAGAAAGAAAGAAAGAAAGAAAGAAAGAAAGAAAGAGAGGGGAGGGAGGGAGGGAGGGAGGGTTCTGAGAAGTCAGAGAGGTGGTACGGGGATTAAGATGCTTGCCATGTTTGTGGCAGAGCCCAGTTCAATGCTTGGCATCAAATATGATCCCCTGAGCACCACCAAGTATGGTCCCACCTCACCCCACCCCACCCCCCAGAAAAGAGAAAGAGAAAACAATTGGTTGCTTGGACAAGGAAATGGGAAGTATGAAAATGATGGAAAATCCTTGACCCTGAATAACAGAACGAGAATGCCAAGGAAGGAGAGGATTGGTGACAGCCTCAAGGGGACTGGGACATTTCATTGTTGTAAAGGTAAGGGAACTATGTCCATCAAAAGCAGGGGAGTTATGGGCCTGGAACAATAGCACAGCGGGTAGGGCGTTTGCCTTGCATGCCGCCAACCCGGGTTCAATTCCCAGCATCCCATATGGTCCCCCAAGCACCGCCAGGGGTGATTCCTGAGTGCAGAGCCAGGAGTAACCCCTGTGCATCACTGGGTGTGACCCAAAAAGTAAAAAAGAAAAAAGCGGGGGAGTCAACACTAGTGTACATGTGTGACCCAAACTGAGAAAAGAATAATTTTTTTGAAAGATGAATATTGATGATCTTGCCCACATAAGAAATATAAAGAAACAAAGCAAAGGACTAGCCGACCCTTGACAGAAACAAACCCTGAGACAAGATCACTAGAACTAGAAAGTGGGGATCTGGGATCATGGGTCTCTGGGGGAGGATCTCAGGACACGGAGAGAGGGATTGGTGCAGTGGTTCTACAAGAGCAAAGAGGGACTCTAGCATTGTAAACTATGAGACCCCAAAATAAATTGCTTGTGAAAAAGAATTGGCTGCTTGAATGGAAACGGAAGTCAAAAGTGTGAATGTAAAGCAGAGAGATGTGGGAACGGAATTCTTCTAGAGACAGTGCACTTGATATTTATAAACAAAATCCAATAAGTGGAACCTGTTCTATTTGTAAATGTTTCATTTTATGGGATTTATAAATGTATGGAAATTCCAGGAGAGAAGAAAAGCATCAGGACTTTATGCATTTATTTATTCATCCATCCAACAGTCATTGGTTAAATCCTCAACAAAACAACAAGTGCAGTAGCTGAATTTCCCAATCCCAGTGGAACCCATTTGCACTGTTTTCTATATAAAACCTTGTCATCCCCCAACCACACCCCCTCAGATCACCTGAAGCAAAAATACAAACATTAGCTTTGGAGCTACGCATCAGAGTGGCCTGGGTTGCATGCTCTTAAATGCCTGGCACTGGTAAGTGGGAGATGTAGAGGAATATAGGTTCCAGGGGTAGTCCAAGACTGGGAACTAGCTAAGCAGTGAAGGCTGGATGTTGGCAGAACCTAGGGAGCAACAGAAACAAGATATGTCTGCAACAACCCCCAGGGTGCTTCAGTGGTGCCTGACCCACATGAGCATGAACCAGCCTTATTTGGACCCCAATTTCTGTCCTGTGTAACAGATCAAAGAATGTAGAGAGATGCCCATTTGAGCACATTCATGGGCAGAGACTAAACTTTAAAGATTTTTTTGTGGTGGGGGCCATACTGGTGGTGCTCAGGGCTTACTACTGGCTCTGTGCTCAGGGATCAGTCTTGGAGAGACTCAGGGGGCCATATACAGTGCTGAGGTGATCAAACCAGGATTCACTACATGCAAGGCAAATGCCTTACCTCCTGTACTATCTCTCCAGTCCAGAGGATGAACTCCTTTTTTGTTTTGTTTTGTTTTGTTTTGGGGGGCCACAGCCGGTTGTGCTCAGGGTTTACTCCTGTTTTTGCACTCAGGAATATACCTGCTGGGCTCAGGGGAATCATATGTGGTGCCAGGGATTGAACTTGGGTTGGCCACATGCAAGGCAAGTGACCTACCCACTGTTTTAAAATTTAATGACTTCACTTTTCCTAATAGCTGTGTAATATTTCACAGTTTCTTTATCCGTTCGTCTATTCTCAGGGACTAAAGTTGTTTCCAGATTCTGGCTACTGTGAATAGTGCTGCAAGGAAGACAGAAGTGTAAATGGCTTTTCATGCTGTGTGTTTTGGGGACCCTGGGGTATATTCCCAAAAGTGGTATTGCTGGGTGGAATGGAAACTCAATTTCTAGTTTTTTTGAGAAATGCCCAAATTGTTTTCCAAAAAGGTTGAACCAGTCAGCATTTCAACCAACAGTGAATGAGAGTCCCTTTCTCCTTGCATCTGCACCAGCACTTGGTTGTTCTTGTTCATTTTGATGTGTGCCAGTCTCTGTGGTGTAAGGTGAGATTTCATTGTTGTTTTGATTTGCATCTCCCTGATGATTAGTGATGTAGAGCATTTTTTTATGTGCTTTTTGTACATTTGTATTTCTTCTTTGAGGAATTTTCTGTTCCCAGATGTTGAACTTATAACATACCCTTCACTTCTAACATACCCTTCATAGGGGTCCAGGGGGGCTGCCCTCCCACTACAGTGAAGACTCAGCATGTGTACAGACAGACAGGATCAGTCACCTCCATAGATAAACCAGATCTGAGAGCGTGAGTCTCATGCCCTGAGCTGTGAAAGAGATAAACAGCTTCACCTTCCCTGGCAGGCGGAAAGAGGGGGAATCATTCTAAACCCGTGATGACACCTTTCTTTCTACCTCACTCAACACTAACTGGAGTGAGAAAGGTGAAGTCAGTAGAAAATAAAATGGTCTTGCTTGGCCCAGTTTTGGCAGCATCTGAGCTTTCTCTCTTCCTCGGCTGATAACGGAGGACACAGGAGCTGGCCTGGTCACCAGTGAGCCCAGGGATCCTTAGGAGAAGAAGATGTGTAGAGAAGCGACCTAGATACCAAATTGTTTAAAACTCTGAAAGGGAATTTCCATATGAAGCTCGAGCCCACCAAGCCAGAGAAAGTCTTTGTTCACAACTGTCTCCCACTCCCAGGGAATCTCCTCCAAGTCCCTGTGTTCTTGTGGAAGACGGTGTCAACCTTGGATGCCAAATAACCTTTCAGCATCTGTATTACAAACCATACTGCCTAAAATGAGTGTGTGTGGGAGAGAGAGAGGAAGAGAGAGAGAGAGAGAGAGAGAGAGAGAGAGAGATGCTTGCCATAGAGGCAGATGAGGGGTGGTTTGGGGGTGGGTGGGAGGGAAACTGGGGACATTAGTGCTAGGAAATCACACTGGTGGAGGGATGGGTGTTGTAACACTGTATGGCTGAAACCCAATCATGAACAACTTTGTAATGTTCTATCAATAAACTAAAAAATTCAGTAAACTAAAAAAATTTTTTTAAAAGAACTGCATGCTGAAAATAGGTAAAGGAACACACATGATAGCCACTCAGAGACAGGCTGGTGGAGGTGGGGGGTGGCAGGAGGACAACTGGGGACATTGATGATGGTAATTGAATGCTGGTGGAGGGATGGGTGTTGGAACTTATATAATTTAAACCCAACCCTGAACAGCTTTGTAACTGTGTATCTCACAGTGATTCAATTGAAAATAAAGGAAGGAAGGAAGGAAGGAAGGAAGGAAGGAAGGAAGGAAGAAGTAACTTGACTGTAAGCTGCCTTTCATCTCCTACTCCCACCCCAGCCATCCATCATCTATTTTGGCCACCTACCTTTTCAGAGAGTGAGATTTAAAAGGACCTAGAAGGGGGGCCGGAGCGATAGTACAGCTTGCCTTGCACACAGCCGACCTGGGTTCGATCCCCAACATCCCATATGGTCCCCCAAGCACCGCCAGGAGTAATTCCTGAGTGCAAGGCCTAGAGTAACCTCTGAGCATCGCTGGGTGTGACCCCCCCCCCCCAAAAAAAAGAACCTAGTAAGGTTGGAGAAGTTAAGGTCCTTGCCTTGCATCCCACTAACCCTGGTTTGATCCCTGAGCGCTGCATGTAGTTTACACAACCACCTCCAGAGGTTGCTCCTGAACACAGAGACAGGAATAGCCTCTGAAAGCTTAACCCCCAACCCCTGTACCCCTATAGAAATTAAGTTCTCAGAGGCCTTTGGTGGGTATGTCCAACCCCACAGGAGAGTCAGGCAGCAGCACGGTTGTCAGGATCCAGGGTGCATTTTTGTTTTAATCATTTGCTTCTCGCCCAGTGAAAAGACTTTTCACTTTGAGCAAATTGCTTTATCTTTCAGTTTCCTCTTCTAAACAATGGCCCCAGCACCAATGAGTCAGGAGGCTAACAAGCAGACTAATTAAAATGGCAGGTGGCACCGAAATTGGCACACATAGAAAACAAATCAAAACAAAACAAAAAACAAGAACAACCAGTGCTGTCATGGATGTGGGGAGAAAGGGACTCTCATTCACTGCTGGTGGGAATGTCAATTGGCCCAGCCTTTTTGGAAAACAATATGGACATTCCTAAGAGCAACAATGAATTGAGCTTCCATTTGACTCAGCAACTCCACTTCTCAGAATATAAGGGCGCAAAAACAAAATGTAGAAAAGACATTTGCACCCTTGTGTTCCTTGCAGCATTATCGACAATAGTGAAGATCTGGAAACACCCCGTGTCCAAGAATAGATGACTAGATAAAGAAATTACAGTACACATACACACAGTAGTGGTACAAAACACTACTCAGCCATAAGAAAAGATAAAGTCATGAAATTTGGTGTTCCGTGGAGGACCCTGGAGAGCATCATGCTGAGTAAAGTTAGTCAGAGGGAGTCAGAGCGACACAGCGATCTCTCTTACATATGGAGTATAAGGAAACACGATGTGGGAATAATGAATGCCCAAAGACAACAAAAACGGAAGACATGAGAGCTGGTGTTCAGTAGGAAACTTGCCACCTGAAGGTGCTGGGGGATAGGAAGGGAGAGCCCAACAACTGTGGAGGAGGGAAGATCAACCAAGAGGAGGAGGGGGTGCTGAAAAGGATAAAGTGTTATGTATGGTACCCTATCAGCAACAGTACTGTAAACCACAATGCAAAATCATACATCTTTTAATAAAGCGCCCCTCATAGAGGCCAGACTGGTTGGGTAGGAGGCAAATGGGACTTTGGGGGAAATTGGTGGAGGAAAGTGGACACTGGCGAAGGCACTGGTGTTGAAACAATGTACGCCTGAAAACCAATCATAAATAACATCATAATTTCACAGTAACCAATTTTTTAAAATTTTAGAAAGAAATCTTTAAAAGATTGTAAAATAAATAACAGGTTGCAAAAATTTCATGATTCACCTGAACATTTTTTTTTTTTGCTTTTTTGGGGGTAAAGGCCCTCCCGTTGATCATCGATTTGCTCGATCGGTAACGTCTCCATTGTGAGACTTTGTTGTTACTGTGTCTGGCATATCGAATACGTCACAGGGAGCTTGCCAGGCTCTGCCATGCGGGCGAGATACTCTCGGTAGCTTGCCAGGCTCTCCGAGAGGGGCAGAGGAATCGAATTCGGGTCAGCCATGTTGGCTGCGTGCAAGGCAAACGCCCTACCGCTGTGCTATCTCTCCAGACCACCCAGCGATACACAGGGGTTACTCCTGGCTCTGCACTCAGGAATTACTCCTGGTGGTGCTCAGGGGACCACATGGGATGCTGGGGATTGAACTTGGGTCAGCCGCATGCAAGCAAACGCCCTAACCGCTGTGCTATTGCTCCAACCTCCCACCTGAACTGTTTCTGTTCTGTGGGGAACCAGGGAGGTACCAGGTCTATGGGTGGCTTAATAAGCATTATAAGAGACAGAGAGAGAGAGAGAGAGAGAGAGAGAGAGAGTACAGCAGGTGCTTGCCTTGCTTGCAACTTACCTGGAATCAACCCCCAGCACCCCGTATGGTCCCCCAAGTATCACCAGGACCCAGGATAAAGCCCTGAGCACAGCCAGGTGGGGCCCAAAAATAAACACGGTGGAGAAGATGAACCGCATTATTATTGTGGGGGTCGCAATGCAGGAATCTGCTGCATTTACCCAAGCTGCAGGGAGGGCCTGGCTGGCCGGAACCCATCTGCCCGTCTGGAGGCCGGTTGCCTGCCCGGGAGCTGAGGTGGGGAGCGATTGTCAAGCCAGAGCCGAGAGCCCCAGCACAGCCTCCTGGTCCAGACCAGACACTGCTAATGGCTTTTGTCCGCCTGCCAAATCCCCCCCCGCCGACGTCCTCCGGGGAGAAAGAGCAGACTAGGCTGCGTCCTGAGGAGGCCAAGCCGGGCCAGAGGTTGGGAGCCTGGGAAGGGAGGGAGGAGACAGTCACTGGAGGGGACCCCTCTCAGGGGTGCCGGGAAGCTGGGAAAGCACTTGGCGCCTCGGCTGCAGCCGCTGTGCCCTCGCCTTGCACTTCCTCTCTCCCCAGCCGTCCAGGGACAGTGGCGAGAAAGCGCTCCGACAACGACGACGTCAAAACAAGCCTGGTGATGTGAAATCCAGATGAAGACTTGGCGGCGCCCCAGTTCAAACTAATGGACCTCCCAGACGCCCACAGCGCTTTGTGAGGTTGGGGGCCTGATCCCTGGGAAAGGGAGAGGAGGATGCTGCTGCTCTCGGGCCTGCGTCTCCTGGCGCGGGTCTGAAGGACATCAGGCACAAATGAATGGCAAACTTGAGTGTCCGCTACATTGTGGGTAGCTCATTCTTTGCTGCTTTTTGCATTTTGGTTGTTTGTTTCTCTAAGCGGGACCCAGAGAGGTAAGTCCTGGTCATACCTGTGATGGATGGGAATTAATGCTGATCATACCTGTGATGGATGAATGGGGGTGTCCAGTTACTGCTGGGGATAGAACTGGGTCTCTGCATGCAAAGCAGCGCCTCCATCCTGGACTATCTCTTGGGCTGGGCTCCTTGTCCCGGGGCTTCCCTTCTCTCTCTCATGCACCACATGCCTACTTTCTGTTTCTAAGTCTGAGGCTTACCAAGGTCCTCAAAACTTACAGAAGGAGACACAATCACCTGGGGACAAGAGCAGCAGCCAGTTGGGGTACAAGTACAGACCCTCTGAGCATCTCTGCCTTGGTCCTCCCAGATGACCTTTTGAGGAATTCAAAGAAATTTGAATTTCAAAGAAATCTGCTTTTATGGCTTAGGGAGGAGGAGGAGAAGATGAGGAGGAGGAGGAGGAGGAGGAGGAGGAGGAAGAGAAGGAGGAGGAGGAGGAGGAGGAGGAGGAGGAGGAGGAGGAGGAAGAGTTATTGTTTGGCACTTCAAAGAGAAATAGGAAGATCATTTTGCTTTCCATATTAAGGCGTTCATCTTCAGTCAACACTCCGAATGCCAGTTGCTATTTCTGCCTGAAGTGACTGTATTTCAAAGCCCTTGGGGAGTCTGTTTTCAAGAGTAATTGTTAGTGCGGTGCTAAAATTAGTACAGCTGAGAAGGCAGGACAACAGAAAGCCAACCCCTCCAACTATCAGAGAGGAAGTAGAGTCCCGCTGTCCTTGCTTGTGCTCTAGGTTCCCAAAGTCCAGAAAAGACAAGCTGGTGGTGAGAATCTGTTGGCACGTTCCAGCCTCTCCCATCTGCCACTGTTCACACAACCAACATGCATCTCTCACACTGGTGCCTCGAAAATCCTTTCCTTATCACTGTCACTATCCTCCCGTTGTTCATCGAATTTTGCCTGAGCAGGCTCAGTAACGTCTCCATTGTGACACTAGTTACTGTTTGGCATATCGAATACGTCATGGGGAGCTTGCCAGGCTTTGCCCTGCAGGCGAGATACTCTCGGTAGCTTGCTAGGCACTTTAAAAATCGATCACAAGGGACAATCCTTTCCATCTGTTTCAAAATCTTTCCAAGTCTGACAAGCCCCACAGGTTCTTAGTTTCTTTCTCATAGGTGAGAGGAATGCAACCGAGGCCACCTCGGTCCCACCTGGGGTTGCCGTTGCCCCCATCATCTCAGGAGATGTGGGGGTAGAGGATGCCCCCAGTAGTGCTGGTGGAACCAGTGCCACGGTGTTGGGGTACTGTGTGGTACTATGGCTAACTCAAGCCCTTGAACCTGCAAGGCGAGTGCTCTATCCTCTGAGACACTTCCCCAAGCACGTTTTGTCAAAGGCCTGCTTGAAGGAACCCCACATGGCCAAAGGGGTCCACACAACTGTTGAGAATGAACTGGGGGTCAATAAGGATAATCTTTCATTGTTTTGTTTATTTGTTTGTTTGGGGCCACACCTGTAGGTGCTCAGGAGTTACTCCTGGCTTTTCCACTCAGGAATCATTCCTTGTAGGCTCAGGGGACCATATGGGACACTGGAATCAAATCTTGGTTGGCTTCGTGCAAGGCAAACGTCCTATCCACTATACTACTCTCTGACCCCGATTGTTTCTGTGATCTCTAACAGATCTTTCTAATAATGAAGTTAAATAAATTTCCAAAAAAAAAAAAAAAAGAATGTGTTCTTTATTTTGGTTGTTGCTGTTTTGGGATCACACTAGTGATTCTCAGGATTTACTCCTGGCTCTGCACTCAGCAGTTATCCCTTTTGGCGCTCAGGAGACCAAATGGGATGTTGGGAATAGAACCCCAGTTGGCCATGTGCAAGGCATGCACCCTACCCAATGTACTGTCTTTCTGACTTTCTTTAAACATCAATTTGTGCCATCTAACAGGTTTGGGGGAGGGGGGTGTGACAGGATAATACAGCATCTGTGAATGTCACATGAGGGTCCTCACTGAGGTCTCCTGTCCATTCTCCCTGGGCAGTCAACCTCCTTTCCCTGATTTATCCATTCCCAGCCCTTTTACTCAGTGACCCTCATTTTTGTCCTCACAATCTAAACAACTTTAATTCTGCAACTACGCTTTTTATAGTACATTTGTTTAAAAGCACAAGCCAATATGGAGTATCCACTGTCCTATTTTAATAAAAGCTCTCTGTACTATAGATTTCTTTCATTTGTGTGCATTTATGGAAATATCTCTGTGCATAAATATATTGTCAATAGCTCTTGTTGCTACCTAGTAAACTAGTAACAGCGGTTGCCTGTGAAGAGGGAAACTGGAAGCCTACCAATCTGGTTTTTGTTAAGAGGTATTTTTAATTTCATACCCATTTGTCATGTTTGAATTTGAAACTTGAAAAAGCATTCTTTTTGCCATCCCTAAAAGATCTGGCACACGTTATATGCCGAGTTCCATTGTAAGCACTTTCATATACATAGTCATTTAGTCCATAATACATACTGAGAGGCAATAGCTCTCTTTCTCTTTTTAATAATTGAATTCAGGAGTGATAGTACAGGGGTATAGGCAGTTGCCTTACTCACAGCTGACCTGGGTTTGATTCCCCAGCACCATTCACGGTCCCTAGAGCACCACCAAGAGTGACACCTGACCACAGAGTCAGGAGTCAGCCCTGAGCAGAGCCAGGTGAGGCCCAGGCCCTCACCCTCCAATTGAGTTCAACAGTCTCCTTTTGCTTTAGTTACTTATTTATTTAGGATACCAGGGCCTCATACAGACAAAGCATGTGTGCCCTCCCATGAGCTACATGCCCGGTTAGGAACTATAGTTGGGACCACTTTACAGATGACAAAACCGAGGCCCAGAGCTGGGAGGAAAGGATTCACATATGAAGTGTGTCCTCCTCTCAAAGAATAATGACATTGTCTTTAAACAGTCACAGGAGAAGCTGTAACCATCTCTGACCAGGGGCTGGGCAGTGGCACCAGCCCTGGGTCCACATTGCCTGTTGGTTTCCCAAGGAGTGAGTAAGGTCTAGAGGGGTTGCAGGGCACGGTGGTGGGGGGTGGGGGGGATGTGGAAGTTAAAGGGTTCAAGTTCCTCACAGCTCTCAAATCCCCTTAACCTATTCTAATCTATCTCTCCAAACACCTATAACTAATTTAGATAACTGGGAGGGGGGGGCGGTGCAGTCAGCTAGAAGGGTTTGGGCCACACTTGACTATGCTCAGGGGTCATTCCTGGCTCTGCACTCAGGAATTACTCCAATTGGGGTTTGGGGGGGACCATAGAGACATTGGAGATCAAGCCCTGGTCCATGTGTTTTAGCCAGGAGTTAGCCCTGAGCACTGCTGGGTTTGGCCCAAATAACCACTACCACCACCACCAACAACAAACAAAAACCCCAAGAAACACACTGCATTGCCGAGATGGGTCTGAACTGCAGGAGAATGACATGGGCTTCTGGCCGCAAACCCCTTCAGCCCTGTCCTTCTCAACGCTGTACTCATGGCCAGGGAAATAGAGCTGCTCTCCGGAGAACGAAACCCAAGCCGAGGACTATCAGAGTGATTGCAGCAGGAGCAAGCTGATCCAGGAGTGTATTTGCAGCCACTGCACCTCCGAAAGCCCGAGAGCAAATAGAAAACATTGTCAGGGCATTGTCCAGAGGATAGGACTTGTCAAAGCAGATTTGCAAACAGGAAAGGGGGCTGAGCCCATTCTTGTCTAGACGTCTGATTACTGGGAAATTGTAGGATTAGGAGGCCCGTGGAGTTTGCTGGCTGCCTTTTCTGAGGTCAGACTTGCTCCGCTCAGGGCTGGATGAGAGAAACATTTGTCTCTGTGACAAAATGCTGACGGGGCCTTCTCTTCCCTCCAGCCACAGCTGCCAATTCCAGACCGAGAGGAAGTGTGAGTGCCGGAGTTAGACCTGTGGAGGCCTGGGGAGGAGAGCAGCTGCCTGGGAGGGTCTGGGCACCACCCACAGGGCCCCAGTTGGTGGGGGCGGGGCAGCTCCCATAAGTTGCCTTCTCCCCACCTTTCCTCTTCTATCCCAACTTGGACCTCTGCTTAGTTTGTCTTACTGTCTCCCTCACCCGAGCCAGGACATCCGGAACCTCCAGTTTATGAGGCAGGAGCTTATGAGTGGGGTTGGGCAGATGAATCACTCTTGCCTGGGTAGTGATGAAGCCTGAGGAACTCAGGGGGAGGAGGAGGGTGTGGAATGATGGTATGGGCTTAAGCAATGAACAGGACGCTAGAGCTAACAAGTAGGTTCCAAAAGAAAACAGATTTGGCCTGAAAGATAGTACAAGGGTTGGGCCGGAGCTAGAGGACAGTGGGGAGGGCGTTTGCCTTGCAAGCGGCTGACCCAGGTTTGATCCCCGGCATCCCATATGGTCCCCCAAGCACCGTCAGGAGTAATTTCTAAGTGCAGAGCCAGGAGTAGGCCCTGAGTATTGCTGGGTATTACCCCCCCCCCCTAAAAAAAAGCAAAGGAGGGGCTGAAGTGATAGGACAGCAGGTAGGGCATTTGCCTTGCACATGGCTGACTCGGGTTGGCTGCCCAGCATCCAATATGGTCTCCCGAGCACCACTAGGAGTAATTCCAGAGTACATGAGCCAGGGAAAAAACCCTGTGCATTGCCGGGTGTGACCAAAAAAGCAAAAGAAAGAACGAAAGAAGTAAAGAAATAAAAAGATAGTACAGGGCTTAAGTAGTTTGCCTTGCACTTGGGGCGTCCAGATTCAATCCCCCACAACACATATGGTCTCCCCATAGCACTAATGAGCGCGATTCCTGAGCAAAAGCGTGGGAGTAACTTCAAAGGTCAAGTATAGTCCCAAACCCCAACCCCAAATAAAATAAAATGGGCCAGGACCCAAGACACTCTGGCTCTAAGACTTGAGCTTCCTCATCTCTAAAACTAGAGCATTTGGGCCAGAAAGATAGTACACGGGGTTAAGGCACACGCCCTGCACATGCGTAACCAGTGCTCAATCCTTTCAGCAACCCTCCATGGTCCTCTAAGCACTGCCAAGAGTCATCCCTGAGCACAAAGCTGACAGTAAGCCCTGAGCACAGCCAGGTGTGGCCCAAAGCCCCTTAAATCAAATGTTTTGGAATAATATGAGTATTAAAATAGCACAGTTCTGGGGCTGGAGCAATGCACAGTGGGTAGGGCGTTTGCCTTGTACGTCTCCAACCGAGGTTCGATTCCCAGCATCCCATACAGTCCCCTGAGGACCACAAAGAGTGATTCCTGAGTGCATAGCCAGGAGTAACCCCTGTGTATCACCGGGTGTGACCCGAAAAGCAAAATAATAAAAATTTAAAAATAAATAAATAAAATAAGGGGGCTGGAGCGATAGCACAGCGGGTAGGGCATTTGCCTTGCACGCAGCCAACATGGCTGACCTGGGTTCGATTCCCAGCATCCCATATGGTCCCCCGAGAACAGCCAGGAGTAATTCTTGAGTGCATGAGCCAGGAGTGACCCCTGAGCATCGCCAGGTGTGACCCAAAATGCAAAAATAAATAAATAAATAAAACAACATAGATCTGCAGGAGAGATCGTATAGGGGGAAGGCAGTTGCCTTGCACATGGCAGACCCCAGTTCAATCCCCAGTGCTGCATATGGTCAATCAAGCCCTATTAGAAATGATCTCTGAGCACCATGTCAGAGGGAAGCCCCCTGCCGCCACCCTCTCCCCCCAGCCCCATGGTAGCAGATGGCCCCACTGGGCTACAAGTATGAAGAGCCAGCACAGCAGTCAAGTTCAGCCAGAAAAAAAGGAATCGATGTGGCCTTAAACGAAGAATTTAGATTTGTTTTGTAAGTTAAAAATGCTAAACTGATTCTATTGATCTGTTTTTTTTTTAAAAAAAAAAAAACACTAAACTGTTTTCTGAAATTGTTGTAATGCTTTACATTCTCAACAACAGTTCAGTGCTTCCTGCCTAACCCCTGGTATTGTTCTAATTTTAGCCATTTCAATGGGCTTCAATAGTTTCTCTGCGGTTTTGCTTTGCATATTCCCTGTAACTGCAAATGTTGAACATCTTTTGATGAATTCCTTGGCCATTCATACATTTTTTTTTGGTGTGAATCTGATGGAATCTCTTTCCCAATTTGAAAAGGGGGGTGGGGAGGGAGTTGGGTGGGACAGTTTTTATTGCACTGTATGCTTCTTTTTGTTTGGTTGTTTTTTTGGTTTTTGTTTTTTTTGAGTCACATCTGGCAGTTCTCAGGACTTACTTCTGGCTCTGAGCTCAGGGATCAGATTCCTGGCAGGGCTCAAGAACCCTATAAGGATGCCTGGGATCTAACCTGGGTCGCTTGACGCAGAGCAAGCATCCTATTCACTGTACTAGCTCTCCAGCCTCCAAAACTGTCTTTTCATTGTTAAGTGTTCTTGATATGTTTTGGTATGTCTACTTTCAGCCATGTGTGCTTGTGGCTTGTTTTTTCAAAAATGAATAAATAAGACGGGGAGTGTCAGCCAGGGAATGTGTTGAGACTGTGAAGGAAGAGTTGAAAAGCCAAGCAGGATGGCGAGACCATCTGAAACTGGCGGCCATCAAGAGGTTGGTTTGGCCCAAAACACCCAATAAGAGAGAGAAAACAAAAGGGAATGCCCTGCCATTGAGGCAGGGTGGGATGAGGGGGGTGGGGGGTGGGAGAGATACTGGGATCCGTGGTGGTAGGAAATGGGCACCAGTGGAGGGGTGGGTATTTGATCATTGTATAATTGAAACCCAAGCACAAAAATGTGTAAGTCTGCAACTGTACCTCGTGATGCCTCACTATTAAAAATTTTTTTAATAAAAAAAAAAGAAGTTGGTTTGGCAAATGAGCTCTCATACAGTATGTCGCCACATAATCATCGGAAAGTTGATTGCCCTTCCCCCAGGTTTTATTTATTTATTTATTTTCAGGAAAGCAGAGTATGACCATGATGCAGAGCATTTTTTTTATTGTGCTAGTACTACTTAAAAGTCATGTATGGGAATGGAGCATTAGCACAGTGGGTTGGGCGTTTGCCTTGCACACAGCCAACCTGGGTTTGATTCCCAGCATCCCATATGGTCCCCTGAGCACCACCAGGAGTAATTCCTGAGTGCAGAGCCAGGAGTAACCCCTGTGCATCACCGGGTGTGACCCAAAAAGGAAAAAAAAAAGTCATTTATAACTAAACTGTCTGATGTACAATTAGGATACACCAAATATTCATGAATACACATTAAAATTAAATCACCAAATCCATGCAGATCTCTTCATGACAAGTTTATTGGACATGTTTCCGAAAAAGTGAACATATGAGTAGTCATTTTTCTGTGTGTATGATAATTGAAATATTACACTTGAGAAGATTTACTACAGTGCTATGAAGTACACACTTTATGAAATTGAATCTTCTGCGTCCAGAGATCCTGCACCGGCTGCCATTGTGTCCTTGAGCTGCATTTACTTTATCACCCAGTCACAGTGCATCAGTTTCAGCTTCATCTCCTGCATTCAAAATTTCTTCCTCACCATTTTTTGCTTGTTTGTTAGGGGCTGGGGGGGGGGGGGGGGGGCGGGCACACCCAACAAAGATGGAGTGCTATTCCTGATTGCGCTCAGTGACTCTCCTGGTGATGCTCAAGGAACCAAATGGGTCGTTCGGGATTTGAACAGAGCAAGAGGGCAAGGGAGACTTTCAAACGACCTTCAGCTGCCCAGACCCAGTCTCTGGTTTTCTGTAACAACTCAGAGGCAGGGAGGGCCATGCAGTAGGGGTAAGGGGAAGTGTCCAGGAAGGACTTGCCAGAGACCATGCTGTGAAACAACACAGACTTGATTCACCAGTGGCCAAGCACGATGACTTCACAATAACTTCACCTGGGATGCGCTTTTTGGCACTTTACTCGGAGAGTAGGTCCTCGGGCCCAGATCCTTTCTACCATAGCACTGGGACCATGCAAAAGTTTCAGGGCACAGGGAGATGGCGCCAACAGCAGGAGCACCCTCTTTCAATGCACAAGGCCCTGAGTTCCACCCCTGGCACCACGTGCCACCCAGTATGACCCCAAAGACCCACACACAACTGGGACTGAGCATGGAACTATCTGGCTTGCCCACAGCAGGGTGGGCTGACTCTGGAAGCATCTGCAACACCCTGCAATTCAGTTCCCTCACCAATAAAAGGGCAATCCACAAGCCCCATGATGCTGTTTTGAGGATGGAAGGGGCTCAGGAGCTACTCCTCACTCGGTGCTCAGGAGGCCATAGGTGGAGCTGGAGGTCAAACTTGTGTCAGCTACTTTGCAAGGCAAACACCTTCACCCATGGACTGTCTCTCCTGGCCCCAGTTTTCAACCTTTTTCCCACGTGGGACCAGCATTGGCCCACAGAAGGATACTTGTAAAGTACCAAAAAGCACATCATGGTGAAGCGACTGTGCTTGGTCAAAATGGTAACAAGAATCTCTCTCGCCATTGCTACTATTGCTGCTGGTGAATGGAGTTTATGTCGTTTCACTGCATGGTCTCTGGCAAGTCCTTCCCTTCTCCAAAACCTCAGACTCCGGCCCCAGAGACTCCCCCACACCCCACATCCCTCGCCCTCCCAGCCTAGGAGAACCTAGGAGAGATGTCACAGACAACCAGAGGCTGCGTGCAGGGCAAGTGGAGGCTGTTTGAGTCTCTCTTGCTCTCTGGCTCTGTCTCCCTCTTTCCCTGCAATAGTATGATCCCACCCACCCACCCCACTAGCCCTATCTCCCTGGCTCCCTGGAAGACCAGTACAGAACAGCTCAGATTGTTCTGTCCTGGTGGTGATCATGGCTACTAGCACTGTACCTACTAGCACTGTCCTCCCGTTGTTCATTGATTTGCTCGAGCAGGCCCAGTAATATCTCCATCGTGAGGACTTGTTGTTACTGTGCTTGGCATATCAAATACATTACGGGTAGTTTGCCAGGCTTTGCTGTGCGGGCGAGATACTCTCGGTAGCTTGCCGGGCTCTCCGAGAGGGGCGGAGGAATCGAACTCAGGTCGGCCGTCTGGGCCTCGTGCAAGGCAAACGCCCTACCCGCTGTGCTATTGCTCCAGCTGATCATGGCTACAGGTTCAAGAAAACCATCTCATCTTGTCCATTTATTCCATGATAAACAAGAAGATCTGAACTTCTGAGGGAAAAAAAAAAATCTCTGTTTACTTTTTTTTTTAAGTTTTGCTGATGTTTGTGTTCCTCCCCACTCTACCTAGGGTGGTGTGTGCTGTGGCGTGCTCTGAGAAGCTGGGAGGGAATTGCTCTTGGGTGGGGAATCACTGGGTGCCTGGAGCTGTGCCTAGGAGGAAGAAGGAGGAACAGACCCACTGAGGCACAAAGCACCTGAGGCAAGCTAATCCTTTGGCTCCTACTCTGAATATTATTTAACAGCAGCTATTGGCAAAAACCTGACTGTGATTGCGTTTAGAAGTTTATTCCTCTCCTAGGAAGTGAGAAGGCTTTTACAGAGACCCCATGAGCTCATTGCAAACCTAGAGTCCTTGTAGCTTTCTGTTCCACCATCCTAAGTCAGGGTTTTACCACGTTTTATCCTTCGATTACCTCATGATCCAGCATGGCTGCAAGATGCTCCAGCCATTGCATCCACAATCGGGCCAACAGGAAAAAAGAAACAAGAAAAGAAGAGCCTGCACACCCTCTACTTTTTTTGCAGAACCTTCTCAGAAGTGCCACCCAACAACTGCTTTCAGCTTATGATCTGAACGCCACCACCCCACTGCTCATGGCTGCAGAGGAGGCTGCTGTGCCTGGGAAACACAGAGCATGGTTTAACGAAGGGAGGGGCGAGCACTGCTGGGAGAGCAGCTCCCCACTCACCATCTGAAACAGTTCTGCTCTGGTCCCATCTCACAGAACAGCACTGCCTGAAGCTCTGCACGTACTCGTGCCTCAAAACGTCCCCAGGAAATGTTCAAAGATCTCTTCAACCATGCTATGCTTGACTCTCCTGCAGAAGAATTCCAATAAATAGTTTTCTGCTTGTTGGTGTATTTCCAAGAATCATTAAGAATTTCTATCGTTGGTAGTTTTAGTGTTTTTGATTTTTTTTTTTTTGCTTTTTTGCTTTTGGTGTGCGTGTGTGCATGCATGTGTGTGTTTGTGTGTGTGTGTGTGTGTGTGTATGTATTAGGGGCCACACCCAGTGATGGTCAGGGGTTACTCCTGGCTCTGCACTCAGGAATCACTCCTGGTGCTTCTCAGGGGACCATATAGGGAGAGGGGGATTGAACCGGGGTGGGCTGCATGCAAGGCAAGAGTCCTACTCACTGTACTATTGCTCTGTTCCCTCGGTGGGTTTGGTTTGGTTCTTTGGCTCACACCTAGCAAACACCCTTCCCATTATACTCTCTCCTACCCCTAGGATGATTTAGCTTTGACAGTAATGTTTAAACTCCAAAAAGAAAAAATGGTGTCTGAGAAGCTACTAGCAGGGACACCCCTAATCCTGACTTCTGGGATCAAGGCTTAGCAATGACACCCTCTGTCGCATTCAACAAATATTGGTGAAACATCTAACAAGCCCAGGACACAGTGCTAGGAAGTGTGACCTAAGATCCAGCACACGTAATTTCACAACCCCGTGGGGATGGTTGAAAATGTTGTTTGTACATCTGGGGGGTGTTTGTACATCCGGTTAAGGCATGAGAGAGACCCCAGTATGCTCGCAACCCTGCCTAGAACCCCCCAAGAGTGGTCCCTAAGCACAGAGCCAGGAATAAGCCCTGAGCACAGCCGGGTGTAGCTGAAAACTCCAAAGAGAAGATGTTTATGTTTCTTGGGCCGGGGGATGTTCTGAGCAGGGCTCAGCAGCTGTTTCCGGCACTGTGTTCAGGTCTCGGCAGTGTTGGTCTGTGCTAGGAAACTGCCTCCTCCCTCCACTGTCGCTCCCGCTGGGCCAAGAGAAGATGCCTGGTACTTAGAGGGCATTGTGGGGAGATGCTGAGGGCCCCGAGAGGAGGTTCCTTGGGAGCTCAATGGCAGAACAGACCCCTCTAGGGGCTTCCTGGGAGTCCCCCACAGGGCTAACCTCAAAGTTGAGATCTGGAGGTCAAATGCAGGCCACTAAGCTTATGAAATATCTCAGGCAGATGCAGTGGGGAGAGACCTGGAGAGGAGGGACCTGGAACAGGCGGGCAAAGGCACAGAGCCTCTGCTCTTCATGACCTCCACTGCGGGAGGGGCAGAGAGGAAGCTTCATCCAGAATGCCGGGGTGGAAGGAGGGGTTACCGCTGCTGCAGGGGCTGCTGAGTGAACCTGGGGCCAGGTACAGGAGGAGCTGTCACGAGAGGGGAGAGAGAGTCAATGCTGAAGGTAGGGCCCGGCGTCCAGCTTCAGAAACTCTGGATGGATACTCGAAACTCTGGAGAAACTCAGGCAGAAGCAGCAGGGTGTACAGGATTGTGTGTATGTGTGTAAGCATAATCCTGTGTGCGAATATATCCATGTTTGTCAGTGTATGTACATGTGCACAACCTTGTGTGTGTGCTTGATCATGAGTCTATGTGTGTGAAAGAGAGAGAGAGAGAGAGAGAGAGAGACAGAGACAGAGACAGAGACAGAGACACACAGAGAGAGATCTTAGTGGCCAGATCTCTGCAGGAAGTGTCATAACCAAAAGTTAGTGGGAGAAAATGGGCCAAAGTATCCCCAAGGCAAGGAATGTGGACCAGTGCAGCTCTGCAAGGAGAAGTTAGGACGGGAGAACTGAACACATTCTGGGCATCAAAGAGAGATCACCAGGGATGCCAATCTGGGGTCCAGGAAAGAGTTTGGGGACCCCATGTGTGTCTTTCCACAAGCATCACCGAGATGGGGGCATATGATGTTTCAACAGGCCTGTGCTGGGCTGTGGGTACAGGCCTCCTCCCACCCCAAGACCCCTGGGCCATCAACCATCTCTCTGCCTCGCCCCAGGCCAGAGAGCCTTGTGAGGACAAGGCATGAAGAAATCAGTCTGAGGGGCCAGGCCTGCCGAGTCCCCAAATTCTTGTAATCACTTTAGTTACACACCAACATGCAGATGGGAGTGGAGATTACCGAGGGAGCTTTGAACTTCACAGATGAAAGCCTGGTCCCCCAGGAGCACAAAGAGAGCGGAGGAATGAGAGGTGACATCAGCCCGCTGACGCCTGGCTGATCAGTGGCATTCTCCATTGCCTCCCCCCATGGCATTCCACTCGGCTCTCCCAGGGGGGGAAATACATTCTGTCCTCAGCCTGCTGCCCCTGGAATTGCAAGCATCCAGCGAGCTGGTCCCTGCGGCCCCGCCGTGCCGGGACCCCCACCTGCAGCCCAGCAGGAAGGGAGATTGACATGTGGCCTCTCTGCACCTCCCCAGCAGCTACAGGCCCGCCCCAAGCCCAGGAGCAGCAGGGCCCACGCGGCCTGGGACCTGGCCCACTGCTGCTCCTGGATTATTGTTCCCAGGTGCAGACTGTCAGCCTCTGTCAGCCTCAGCACATGCACGGGGCCTGCATCCGGCCACCTTCCTGGCAGGCCTGACTGCCAGCCTTCCTCTCCTGTGGCCCTCAGTCCAATCACACATCAAGTTCCCTCCCCCACAGCTGAGCTTATTCGGGGGGACTCCCCGTGCCCCCAAGACTGTCTAAATAGCCCAGCCTGGCTGTGAGGAGACAGGAAGAGTTGGGGTGGTATCTGAACGGTGTGACTGTCTCTTGCGAGGGCTACTTTCATGACAAACTTGGGCCATGCAGAATCATTGTCTGATAGGGCTGGCATAATAGTACAGCGGGTAAGGCAGTCGATTTGTACACAGCAAACCCCAATCCAATTCCTGGCATCCCCTATGGTCCCCTGAGCACTGCCAGGAGTCATCTCTAAGTGCTGGAACCAGGAGTAAGCCCTGGGCACTGCAGGTATGACCCCAAAACAAAACAAAACAAAACAAAATAATTGTCCCAGCTCATTGCACCTGAGGACTGATGATGTGAGTTCTGGGCCAAGGGCTGGCATCTTAGGGTATCTAAGGAAAAAAACAGAGCTGATGTTTTTGTTTTGTTGTTGTTGTTCATTTGTTTTTATAAGCAAGGTAGTTTTATTGAATGAAACTTAGAAAGATGTGAGAAGAAAGAGACATGTGTTCAAGAGTTCAGGGTTCTCCAGAGTGGAAATAGCAAAGAAACAGACAAACAAGCAAGGAACAGAAGAGAAGATGGGCTTGAAGAATAAGACTGGCTGGTTGCTTATTTGTTTACTTGCTTGTTTATTTTGCAGGGGCGGGAAGCAGGGGCGGGGAAGAGGCTGAAAGGAGCTTTTTTGGAAGCAAACTGACAGAGTGGAAGTTTCTGGGCTCCTGTCCTCAGGCAAAAATCTTGTTTATTGTCATTTAGGTACCATTCCGATAGTGTTAATTTGGTTTTTTGGTTTTTGCTTTTTTTTTTTCTTTGAAGAGGGTGTGCTTTGGTTCACACCCAGTGAGGTTCAAGAGTTTCTCCTGGCTCAGCACTCAGGAATCTCACTTCTGGTGGTGCTTGGGGGACAATATGGGATGCCAGGAATTGACCCTGGTTCAGCTGGATCCTAGGCAAATGTCCTACCCACTGTACTATCGCTTCAACCCTAATAGTGCTAATGTACCAAGTTCCTAAAACTTCACCATTCCCAGTGTCCAGGACCCTCCACCTCAGTCCCAATGTAACCTCGAGTTCACATCTACATTCCTCTCGTTGTCGCATTTCGAATCCAAGATTGAGGGTTTGTTATTCACTATTTTTATTCTTTGTCTTGTTTCTCTGTATAGGACATGAGGGCACGTGACTGAGTGCATCCCATACTTGCCCTTCTCCCTCTGGCTTATTTCACTTAGCACGATGTCCTCCAGGTCCAGTCAGGTTGCGGCAAACTGCAGGATTTCATCTTATCACTGCACAGGATTCCACTGTGTCTATAAACCACAAATTCTTTCTCTTTCCATCTGTTGCCGGACCTTTGGACTATTCCCCGATCCTGGTTCTTGCAATGAACACAGGCATGCGACTGTCTGTCCGAAATAGCATTCTTTGTGTTTGGAATCATGGGATCATATGGGAGTTACATTCTTATTGTTTGTCTATGGTTCAAGGTCTGTTTGTTGGCATCCCCAAAAAAGCCAAAATGCCAGGCCAGGAACTGCTGAAGGAACTTGGGGTGCTTCATCCCCACCTCCTTGAAGGACCGAATATGCTAGAGTAGGAAGTCGCCTTATTCCCAGCCCCCTCACCCAGTCCTTTCCTTGCCCCTCGGAATCAGATGTGCTCTCATACTGGCACAGTCTTTCTGCCGAGTCTATTCTCTATCGCAATTCTGAGATACGCTGGCTTCAATTCATTGCATTGAACCTATGCACTGGGGGGAGGGGGGTGCATGTGTGAGGCCCATGAGGGGCTCAGGCTCACATGGTGGGGTTGGTTGAGCTGCTCTCTCCTTCCAAACCCTTGACCTTGTGTGTGTTAGGAGCTGACGTGTGACCTCCTCCCCACGCCAAAGAGATGTTCAAGTCCCATCTCCCTCTGACTATGACCTCATTGGGAAGCAGAATCATTGCAGATGTTGTCCCGTCGAGAGGAGGTGGTGCGGGTGGGCCTCACCCAGCAGCAGTGATTCCGGAGTGAGGAGAAGAGTAAAGACGCACACACACACATACCTGCGAAAGTCGTGTGTAGGGGCTAGAGTGATAGCACTGCAGGTAGGATGTTTGCCTTGCACCCGGGTTCAGTTCCCAGCATCCCATATGGTTCCCCCCACCCCCAGCACCACCAGGAGTAATTCCTGAATGCATAAGCCAAGAGTAACCCCTGGGCATCGCCGGGTGTGACCCAAACAGAAAAAGAAAAAAAAAAGAGTCGTGTGAAATTGAGGCAGAGATTAAAGTTGCATGAATACGAGCCCAGGCACACGGAGTTGAAGCTCCCCTGAAGCTAGAAGGAAAGTCTCCCAATAAAGCCTGCATTGGGAAGTATCACTCTGCAGTATCTCCACATTCAACATCAAACCTCCAGAGCACAGAGATAAGGTGGTGTTGTCAGAGGCCTCAGTGGAGGTGCTTCAGAGAATGCACGTCCATCGGCAGCGTTTCCATATAACAGCTGGGTGAAAACAGGCTCTTTGGGGGTAACAGTGATGACTTGTATCAGTCCCCAGGTGAGCTCAGTGCCCAGGTCTTCTTTGAGGAGTCAACCCTGAGCTTCCTCTCAACCTAAGAAATGCCTCCATCGGAGCTGGAGTGATAGCACAGCGGGTAAGGTGTTTGCCTTGCGTGTGGCCAACCCAGGTTCGATTCCCAGCATCCCATATGGTCCCTGAGCACCACCAGGAGTAATTTTTCAGTGCAGAGCCAGGAGTAATCCCTGTGCATTGCCAGGTATGACCCAAAAAGAAAGAAAGAAAGAAAGAAAGAAAGAAAGAAAGAAAGAAAGAAAGAAAGCCTCCATCCAGGCGCCCACCACCTGTTCAATGTTGCCTTACAAGTGGGGGTCAAATTGAGGGCCACCTTCTCTGACTCCTTTAAATGGTGCAGCATAATTTTACCCCTTTTTATTTTAGGGGGTTCATAACTGTTTGTGCTTATGTTCACTCCTGGCAGGGTTCAGATGAACATACTCAGTGTGGGAAATTGAACCTGGATTGGCTATGTTCAAGGCAAGTATCTTACCCATTGTACTATTTCTCTGGTCCAACTTTGATGCTTTTTGGTTAATTCTTTCCATCTGAGAGATGTACAGACATATAGCAAATCCTGTGGCCCATGAAGCAGTATCAGGGGTGAGGAATTCCTGGCTTATATCTGTCCTATAACCTCAATGTTCCAGTGATTCTATTCGAGAGTCATTTCATGGCTGGAGAGATAGGACATCAGGTAGGATATTTGCCTGGCATACAGCTGACCTGGATTTGATCCTTGGCATCCCGTATGGTGCCCCAAGCTCAAGAGAGTAATTCCTGAATACAGAGGCAGAAGTAACCCATGAGTATTATCAGATACAGCCCCAAAACCTAAATAAGATCATTTTATTTAGTAAGTCCAGTAAAGACTAAAGCTGGCACAGAAAACACTGTGGGTCTGGGGCCAGCTTAAGGCTGACTATGAGGGACTGGAGCAATAGCACAGTGGGTAGGGCATTTGCCTCGTACATGGCTAGCCTGGGTTCGATTCCCAGCACCCCATATGATCCCCCGAGCTCTGCCAGGAGTAATTCCTTAGTGCAACGCCAGGAATAACTCCTGTGCATCATCAGTGTGACCGAAAAAGGGGGGAAAAAAAAGGGGGCTGACTATGAGGGCTGTGAGTCTGGGTAAATGGATGCCTTGTCATTAACACTGATGTTTATTCTAATTCCCAAGAGGAATTAGAATAAATTAGAATTGCCAACTTTGAGTTGGCAATCTTCTTTTTCTTTTTATTGGTTTTTGGGTCACACCTGGAAGTGCTCAGGGCTTCCTCCAGGCTCTGTGCTCAGGGATCACTCCTGTCAGGTCTCAGTGGACCATATGAGTGTTGGGGATGGAACCTGGATTGGTCACATGCAGGGCAAGCTCCCTACCTCCTGTACTTTCACTCCAGTCCTCAGTTGACAATTTTGTAATGGTTTATTGGCAGCTCCTGGAGTCTGTTGCTTCTTACAGGGCAATCACTTGGTAGTTTGCATCCAGGGATGACTGTACCCAAGCCCTTACTCTCAGCATTCTGGTCCAAGAGAACCCCAAGCCTATAGCCATCAACCTCTCACATGGGTGAGGGTTGTTTTCCAAACCCTAAGTCTCCTGGTTGTGTAATTTCAGGAAGAGCTATCCTAATAAGCACACTCCGATTTCTTGCCTCACTGCTCATCACTTCTTGTTTACTGTGGAATAGCTAAAACTCAGAACCTGTCAGGGGACAGTTCTTCCTGTCAAGTTTTTCCCACAAGGCGTAAGTTAAGTGGAACCATACCTTTGCTTTCTTCCCAAACCACTGGGTGGAAGCAATTTTCAACCTCATGATCATGCAGTGCACGTGCAGAAACTCCCCTGTGTGCTTGAATATGCCTCCCAGAAAGGACATAATGTTCTTGCCTGGAGTTTATCTTCCAAAGACAAGCACCGCGCTCCAAGAGCAGGAGCTCAACCTTCAGGCATGGCTGAAACAAATTCTAGCTCCCCCCCCCCCCCCACTTGACGCACACTGCTACAGCCACGAAGCCTGCACTGGAAGCAAGTATAACAACATGAGGGAAAATGCATAGTCTGTGACTAAGCGAAAAACGTCACTTACAAAATAGAATGTACAGTATGAGAACAATTATGCAAATAAGTCCACGGTCATAGAAATGTCTGGAAGGCTCTACTCCAAATGTAAACATTGGTGAAATAACACAGGACCACAAAGGTGCAATGCTTCTGTTTGTGGGAGATGCAAGGACATCTGCTGGAGAGAAGTGCATGACTCCAACTCCAGGTCAAGCTGGGATGGCCAGCAGCCCTGTCTTGTGCCAATTGTGGATGACCCCCTGTAGATGGGCATCAGGATTACGGCGATTCTAAATGTTCTTCAAGCATTTTTTTCTCTATTCTCCAAGAGTTCTTCATTGAGTATGTAAAACAGTTTGTCTATATCTTTTCTTTAAATAATGTTAGGTAGTGGCATCAGACGCATCCATCGAGGACCTGATGGTGCAAGCACAAAAGATCAAGTACAATATCATTGGTCTGACTGAGACAAGAAGGCATCAACCACATCATGCCATTTTCGACACTGGAGAAGAACTGTACCTCGGAATATATGACAAAAGAGACTTTGGTGGTGTCGGCGTCCTTGTCAACACGAACTTGGCCATGAGCATTGATTCATTCGAATGCCTAACTACCCAAATCAGACAATTACACTTGACACTGCCAGCAGTTTCTATCTTCGTTGTCTACACACCAACATCCAATTATGATGAAGAAGAAACTGAGAAGTTCTACATGGAGCTGAAGAAGTTCTATAAAGAAGACCACATCTTCTACAAGATCATTGTCAGTGATTTTAATTTTAAGATAGGACCACAAAGATCAGCCAAAGAACTCCACATTGGGACCCATGGTCTAGACTAGAACGAACAGGGTGAGAGACAGACTGAGTTCATCATGTGGACCAAGACCATCCATGGTAACTCACAGTTCCAAAAGCCGAATCTAAACATTGGACATGGGAGTCTCCCGTTGGACGGTTCCACAACGAAATTGACCACATCATATTCAATCGATAGTTTTGCTGGACCGATGTCGCTGTTGGCCCAAAATTCCAAATGGGATCGGACTACCGTCTCCTTCGTGCAAAATTCTACTTCACAGAGCGGGGAGAAAAGGCTGAAAAGTTTAAGAAGAGAATTTCCAGAACAACCACCAACTAGGAGCTCTTTGTCACTATTGCGGCAACATGGGAAGAGGTCGTCATTGACAACATTGATGAAGAATATGATCAACTGGTTCAGCACCTCCATGATTGTGCAAGGAACACCGAAAGAGAGATAGCCACAAAAAGACGCCTGTTCTCAAAAACTCTTGAGCTCATTCACCAACGTGGCTTGGTGCAAGCCTCAGTCAACCACAAGCGAACATCCAAGCTCGCAAAGCAGTGCGGAGAAGCAATAAAGGAAGAACTCAAAGAGAGAAGAGCAGCAGTGCTGGCAGATGCAGTGGAGGCCGGGAAAAGCATTCGCAATGCCCACCTGTCCTTTGCCAACTACAAGACCAAGGTGACTGCCCTCCGATGTCCTGATGGTCTATCACATCTTCCAGAAGGGTAATGGAGAAGATTATCCATGACTTCTACTTGGGTCTCTTCAATAGCCACATCCACCTTCCCACATACCAAATTCTGCAGGATGGATATGTCATTCCCAACATTCTCCCTTCCGAAATCTGACACGCCATGTCTTCAGTAAAGAAGCAAACAGCACCCATCCCAGACAAGGTCAGACCTGAACACCTGAACAATCTGCCATGAGTACTCATCAATACCCTGGTTTGGCTCTTCACACGCTTCCTGTCTGAATGCAAGCTTCCGGCCCAATGGAAAATCAGCAGGACTATTCTACTGTACAAGAAGGGAGACATCCATGACATTGGTAACTATCACCTGATCTGCTTGTTGTCTGTCGTCTACAAGCTGTTCACTCCAGTCATCCTGAATAGGATTGGCAGAACACTAGATGAAGAACAACCATGCAAGCAATCTGGGTTCCGAAAAGGATTCAGCACGATCGACCATATCCATACAGTAACCAAGCTCATTGAGATTTCTCGGGAGTTCAAGATGCCACTCTGTCTAATGTTCATTGATTTAAAGAAGGCCTTTGATTCTGTTGAGACTGAAGCGGTCATTGAAGCCCTAGCCAAACAGGATGTTCAAACTCAATACATTAGGATCCTCCATGAGCTGTATTATGGATTCACTACCAGAATTTCACCAATCTACAAGGAAGTGATCAACGTCAAGGGAGGGGTTCGGCAGGGTGATATCATTTCACCGAAACTCTTCAGTGCCACCCTCGAGAACGTCATGCGATGGCTGGAATGGGAAGGAATGGGAGTGAAGATAAATGGTCAGCAACTACACCACTTTCACTTCTAATCGTTCTAATAACACGAAACATTAGCCAAGCTGGCTGACTTCGACCATGAGTGTGGAAAGGTCGGACTACAGCTGAATCTCACGAAGACAATGTTTATGAGAAACGGACTTGTTCCTGACATTCCATTCGCTCTCAACAGAACGAGCAACTCTGAATGCGACAGTTAAGTGTACCTAGATCAAGAACTCAACCTAGGCTGATGAATGACCTGGCACGTGAGTTGCGCAGGAGGAAGAGAGCAGCTTTCAAGAGCGTCGAAAAAATAGCTAAGAGGACTAAGAACCTCCAGCTCTGGGCACATCTCTTTGATTCCACTGTTCTTCCTGCATTAACATACTCCTCAGAGACCTCATACACCTACGAATACAGGATAAGAATGCTATTCGGGAATCCCAAAGAAGAATTGAAAGAGCTATGCTTGGAGTATCATGCTTCACTCAAGTGAGAAAAAGAATCTGGACTTCCGACCTCCATCAACGATCGAGAATAAGGGACGCTATCTCATTTGCCAAGGCATCGAAAATCAGATGTGCTGGACACGTACTGCAATTTGGAGACGACTGCTGGACTAGAGCCATTACTGACTGGATTCCACGGGAGGTCAAAAGATCACATGTCCGCCCATCTACGAGATGGTCAGACTTCTTCATGAAGACCCTGAACAATCGGCTTAAGGCTCTTTGCGTTCCTGGAGTGAGCAGACGCCATTGGGCTACACTAGCACCCGACACGGACAAATGGAGACAGTTCTGGCACCTGCTCAAGGAAATCGATGAGTAACGGGATGTCAAGTGATCAAGTGAGCAAGAAATAATGTTAAACATTCTTTGGTCTTGCCTCACCTACCTGACCTGCGTGTCTGTGTAGGCGGCTTGACCCTGGCTAGCCAGTCTTACAATAAACCTTACTTGCTGTTAAAAAAAAAAAATTCTTTAATGTTTAAAGTACAGTGGGTAGGTGCTGTAGCGATAGCACAGCGGATAGGGTGTTTGCCTTGCACACGGCCAACCCGGGTTCGATTCCCAGCATCCCATATGGTCCCCTGAGTACCGCCAGGAGTAATTCCTGAGTGCAGAGCCAGGAGTAACCCCTGTGCATCTCCAGGTGTGACCCCAAAAGCAAAAAAATAAAATAAAATAAAGTACAGTGGGTAGGGAATTTGCCTTGCACACGGATGACCCGGGTTCAATCCTCAGCATCCCATATGGTTCGCCAAGCACCACCAGAGTAATTCCTGAGTGCAGAGCCAGGAGTAACCCCTGAGCATCTCTGGGAGTGTCCCAAAAAGCAAAAAAATAAAATAAAAAATAAAGTATGTTAAGATGTTTTGGAAAGGCATTAAATCCATCTGGGAACAACTGACATCTTTATTAAACTGATTCTTCTGACTCAGTAACACAATATGTCTATTTAGGTCTTTTTTTTTATCAACCCCACCCCCCGTCTTGTATTAGGGTTTATCAGACAGAACCTATGTGTGCTTCATTAGACTTATACCTAAGTACTACACTTTGGGGATAACAATTCTATTGTCTTTTTTTTTTTTTTTTTTTTTTTTTTGCTTTTTGGGTCACACCTGGCGATGCACAGGGGTTACTCCTGGTTCTGCACTCAGGAATTACTCCTGAGTGCAGAACAGGACCATATGGGATGCTGGGAATCAAACCCGGGTCGGCCTCCTGCAAGGCAAACGTGCTATCTCTCCAGCCCCCTATTGTCTATTTTAAAGTTTTGGGTTGTTTTGTTTGTTTTGTTCTGTCTTTGAGCCACACCTAGCTGTGCTTAGGACATACCTCAGGCTCTGCGCCTAGGGATCACTCCTGCCAGTGCTTGGGAATCCCTGTAGGGTGCTAGGGATTAAAGTGGGGTCAGCAGCATGGGAGGCAATAGCCTAAGCCCTTGTACTATCTCTCCAGCCCTGCCTCTGACTTCTTATCTGCTATTGAGCCTAAAACCTCTGTGCGTACTTGGAGAGGCCAATTCACTCCCTTTCCAAAGTTCTTTCTAGAATTAAAAAAAAAATCTTTTTTTTCCTGAGCCAATTTCTAAATCCTCAGCTGCCCACTTTAGAAATGATGATTCTCAGCTGGTGATTCAGTGCTAATTGTTCCTGAGGTAACTCAGCTGAAAATTGTTCCTCCCAAATTAGAAAAGGTTACACTTCTAGAGAATAGATCTTGGTCTGGCAATAAGGTATAATTAATCACATCGTTGAGCTAATGACCAAAAATAGCTTCCAAAAAGCAACTTAATGCTGGATAATTATTTAAAAAAAAAAAAAGAGGGTTTGATGGGTCCAAGACACTGCTGGAAGAGACACGATGGTTCAAGCTAAGACAACCCTATGTTACAGGGAAAATAAAAGTGGGCGCCAGCTGGGTGCTGGTGTTCAGACTGGATGATGCTCACTGCCATCCATCCTTTATAAGTTACTGTGTTTTGCTTAGTTTTTTATTCCTTAGGTGGTGCCCTTAAAGACTGAAAAAGATAAAAATAAAAATATTGACTACTGGGGCTGGAGCAATCAATAGCACAGCGGGTAGGGCGTTTGCCTTGCACGCGGCCGACCCGGGTTTGATTCCCAGCATCCCATATGGTCCCCCAAGCACAGCCAGGAGTGGTTCCAGAGTGAAGAGCCAGGAGTAAGCCCTGTGCATCGTCAGGTGTGACCCCAAAATCAAAATATATATTATATTATATTATATTGACTACTGAGAATACGACTTTGGAGACCTGGAGAGTTTTTGTTTGGCCATTTTGTCTTATTTTAACTTATTTTCATGGTTTTGCCTTCTGCAAAGTAAACTGCATAACTGAAGTCTTTAAATAAAAATACATTTCTTATTTTTAGTAAAACATGTTTAGTAAAAGGGATTTAGAAGATGCAAGTGAATAAAAGTAAGGAACTGTCTCCCTCCCCCGTGTGTTTTTGGGGGTCTTGAGGGCTTGGTGCTGGGGGTCACTCGTGGTGATGCTTGGAGAATCACACAGTATCAGGGATCAAACCTGAGTCTCGGGGCCGGAGAGATAGCACAGTGGGTGGGGCATTTGCCTTGCACGCAGCCAACCCAGTTTCAATCCCCGGCATCTCATATGGTCCCCCAAGCACTGCCAGGAGTAATTTCTGACTACAGAGCCAGGAGCAATCCCTGAGCATCACTGGGTATAACCCAAAAAGGAAAACAAACAAACAAAAAAACCCTGAGTTTCTTGCATGCAGAACAACACTCCACCCTTTGAGTCATCTCTCCAGCTCCTCATTTTCTTTTAATATTTTTTTTCACTAGGGGCCACACCCACTGGTGTGGAACTGGGGATGAAACTCAGCCCCTCACATATGCTAGATAAAGTCCCTACTCCTGTTGGCTAGAGCAATAACACAGTGGGGAGGGCATTTACCTGGCACGCGGCCAACCTAGGTTTGATTCCCAGCATCCCATATGGTCCTTTGAGCATCGCCAGGAGTAATTCCTGCATGCAGATCCAGAAGTAATCCCTGTGCATCGCTAGGTGTGACCCAAAAAGCAAAATAAATAAATAAATAAAATAAAGGCCCTACTCTCTATTATCTCCTCTTTTTGTTGTCTTATTATCTGTTTATAATATTATAGAAACTCCAGAGTATAGCCTAACACCTCAATGTGGAAATAGAATTTATCACATCTACTCCCAAAGTTCATCCCACTATGAGAAAAGACCCCTCTCCGCATAGCCCACTTTCCCTCTCATAACACCAGACCAATAGTTGACACCAACTCTAAGCGCTAGTCCTGCTGTCCTTGATGGTAGTTTCTTATATTCAGAGATGAGTGAGTTAACTTTCACTTCCTTCCTTCCATCCTTCACTCCATAGCATCATCTCAAGTCTCATCCATGATGAGCAAGGCACCACAGGCAGTCCCTGAGCACTACTGATTGCGACCCAAAAAACAAACAATTATTTACCATTTCATTCACTCTGTCCCGCAGGCACTGTTTCTTCTTTCTTTGATGATGGACTATGCGCTCCATGGCCTCTCTTTCCACTCAACTGTTGTTGGATTCAATCCCCAGCACCACGTGTCCTCCTGAGCACCCCAGGGACTCCCTAATAGCCCCTGAGCACTATCAGGGTGGGTCTGGAGGTCCCCCAGCACCAGTTTGAGCATCGCTATGAGCTGCCCTGACCATGAGCCACACACACAGGTGCAGCTGGCTGAGAATCACCAGGACTGGACCCTAGTTCCCTGAGCACTGCTCGGGGGACTCCTCCCTCAAAATGTCATGTTTTATTACTAGAGAAGAAAGAGAAGGTACACAGTGGTCTTTGTTATGGTACTGAAAGGTTTTAAGGGAATATTTCACATTGCCGAAACATGTTCTAAAACAGGACATGGGTTCCATATCCAGGACCCACACTCTCAGAACATCTCCAGGTCACACTCATGCTTTCTGTGCAAACTTGTGCGTTCCCTGCGCTTCCCTGCACCTCCCTATCCTTGTGGGCCAAGAGAGGCATGGGGAGCAAGAGAACACAGAGTGGAGAGCTTGCCTTACACACGGCCAACCTGGGTTCTATCCTAGAATGACATACAATCCCCTGAACCCCACCAGGAATGATGTCTGAGCACAGAGCCAGGAGTCAGCCAGGTGTGCCCACTGTGTGTGTGTGTGTGTGAGAGAGAGAGAGAGAGAGAGAGGAGAGAGAGAGAGAGAGAGAGAGAGAGAGAGAGAGAGAGAGAGATTGTTGGGCCTAAACCAGTAATGGAATGAAAACAAAAAGGCTAGGGGTCAGAGAACTAGTGCATGGGTTAAGGAACTTTAAGGAACCTGCCTTGCATCCTGCTGACCTCAGGTTGAATTCCCAGCACCCAGCACTTTATATGCTCAGTGGTACTCAGGGATCACTGTGAGCACAGAACTAGCGGGAATAGCCCCTGAGCACAGCACAGTAGGTATGACCCTACCTCCCCCTCAATTGCCACAATAAAAAGGAATTGGCCACAGGGGAAAATCAGTCATCCTTTGTGGGGGGTGATGCTCTTTCAAACAAATGCCCTACCAGTGAACCAACAAGCTCTCTGAAGCAACCAGGAAGATGTCCCTCCTCATTTTGTTTTTGGTGGGGAGAGGGGATGATTTGGGGACCTACCCAGCTGTGCTCAGGCTCTGTGCACAGGGACTCCTGGCAGTACTCAGAGGATCCTATAGGGTGTCAGGGATTGAACCCGGGTTGGCCACATGCAAGGCAAACACCCTACCCACTGTCCCATCACTCTGGTTCCCCTCTTCATCTTTTTACTGCTTGACATGTAGCCCAGCAACCACCAGAAACACCAACCACTGCACCACAGTGGGATGCTGGCTGTGGTCCTCCAGTGGCTGAAACCGGGTGATGCTGTCAGTCACTGCATCTGACTGAGGGAAACTGACCTGCTCCCCTGCAAAGATCAGTCACTTACCTGCCTTTGCTCGCAGCACTCAAGGACCGGAATGCGGCTTCCAGGAAAGCTGCTGTACTCACATGGGCACCAAGAAGTGGAATTTAGAAGGATTCTGTTCTAAAGTCTGGCTCAGGGGCCAAGGGACAGGGCAGAGAGTGAGTTCACGTGTTCTTACTGGGAAAGGCTCCCTCTGCCGAGAGAACAGTGAGATTCGCTGCTGTTAGTGAACCACCTCCCCTGGCAAGCGGCAGAGGCTCAGCTCCTGGAAGAATTTTGTGCTGCAGACATCCAAGAGGTGGGTGTCAATGGCCACTTGACAGAGGTGGGAATGGAGGGCGAAGAGTCTCCCGTTAGTCAAACTAAACAAGATATTTGCCCAAGAAATGCTGCTCTATCACCCTAGTATGCAAATTGCTAATGTCCTTTCAACTCTCTGAAGCCTCAAGGTGACTCACTTCCAGTTCCACAAGTCAGAGCCCTGCCAGGAGCAGTCAGGGGAAGGAGAAGGTCTTCCTGGAGAAGGCAACCCCTGAACAGAGAGTGAGTCTCTGATTCAAATAAGGCCAGAGCAGTAATACAGCAGGTAGGGCATTTGCTTTGCATGTGGCCAACCCACACTCAATCTCCAGCATCTCATACAGTCCCTTGAGCATCACCAAGAGTGATTCCTGAGTGCAGAGCCAAACATGACCCCTGAGCATCGCGGGATAGCCCAGAAACAAACAAACAAAAAAAATAAGAGTGTGTTACAAAAAGAAAACATTCAATCCCATCAAAAAATGGGGAGATGAAATGAATAGAAACTTTCACAAAGAAGAAATACGAATGGCTAAAAGGCACATGAGAAAATGTTCCACATCACTAATCATCAGGGAGATGCAGATCAAAACCACAATGAAATATCACTTCACACCACAGAGACTGGCCCATATCCACAAGAACAAAAGCAACCCGTGCTGGTGAGGATGTGGTGAGAAAGGGACACTCCTTCACTGTTGGTGGGAATGTCCACTGGTTCAGCCCTTTTGGAAAACAGTACGGTTGATTCTCAAAAAATTAGAAATTGAGCTCCCATTTGATCCAGCAATACCACTCCTGGGAATATATCACAGAGAGGCAAAAAAGTATAGTCGAAGTGACATCTGCAATTGCCTGTTTATTGCAGCACTCTTTACAATAGCCAGAATCTGCAAAAAACCTGAGTGCCCAGAACAGATGACTGGTTAAAGAAACTTTGGTACATTTACACAATGGAGTACTATGTAGCTGTTAGAAAAGATGAAGTCAGGAAATTCACATACAAATGGTACTACATGGAAAGTATCATGTTAAGCGAAATGACTCAGAAAGAAAGGGATAGACATAGAAAGATTGCATTCATCTGGGGAACATAAAGTAACAAAATAGGAAACTAAAACCCAAGAATGGCCGAGATTAGTACCAGAAATTTTATTCCATGACTTGGAGGCAAACCACACATACTAGGGAAAAGGGAGCTCAGATAAAGAGGGAAACACCAAATAAAGGTGTTGGGAGGACCCTCCCAGGATGGGAGCAGCATGCTGAAAGTAGACTATAGACCAAACATGATTGCCACTCAATGTTTCTTTTGCAAACCACAACACCCAAAAGGAGAGAGAGAACAGAGGGAAATGCCCTGCCACAGAGTCAGGGTGGGATGGGGGGCTGGGGGCTGGGAGGGATACTGGGATGCGTGGTGGTGGGAAGTGGGCATGGTATTTGATCATTGTATAATTGAAACCCAAGCACAAAAATGTGTAAGTCTGCAACTGTACCTCATGATGTCTCACTATTACAAAAATTTTGTAATAAAATAAAAAAAAAACAGTGTGTGTTAGAGGGGGCTGGAGCAATAGTTCAGCGGGTTGGGGGGTTTGCCTTGCATACGGCTGACCCAAGTTCGATTTCCAGCATCCCATATGGTCCCCTGAGCACTGCCTGGAGTAATTCCTGAGTGCAAAGCCAGGAGTAAGCCCTAAACATCTCCAGGTGTGAAAAGAAAAAAAAAAAGAAAATACGAGTGTGTTAGAAAAATAGTATAGCAAGTAAGGCACTTGACTTGCATGTGGCTGACTCAGGTATATAATATGTCTGAAATAGTCCACGCGCTTCTCACGCATACATACTCATACAACTTCTTTTTCAATCCACTGCACCCTCTTTTCCTTAAGGTGCTGGGAATTGAACTCAAGGTTTTACACATGCCAAGCAAATGGTCCCAGGTGAGATGGTTCAGGACCGGGCCAAAGAAGGGAGTGCTACTCAGCCCTGTGGTGCTCTGGGACCACCAGGGTCACCCCGGAGATGCTCAGAGGACCATGAGGTGCCAAGGTTCAAACCAGGTAATCCACATTCAGGGCAAGATCCCTACCCTCTTTACTATGAGAGATAGTAAAGCTCCTTGCCTTTCTCTCTTTAATAATTTTCACTTGTCACTGCTTAACAATATAATCTCTGGAGTACAGAGATATACCTCTTTATGCTTATAAGCCTCACCATACCCACATCCAGAATTCTTGTAGTGGTCACTAGGTCCCATGATCTAGTGGGGTCTATGATCAAATTGACCCATCCATCTGCAACATTTCATCTTTATTAACCAAGAATGTTAAAGTTCTATTTTACCTTTAGGAGCTACAGAAGATGTCACTTAAGGGCCAGAGAGATAGTAGAGGAGATACTCTGGAGCTTTATACCACCAACCCGGTTCAATCCTCACCATCCCATAGGGTCCCCCAAGCACCGCCAGGAGTAATTCCTGAGTGCAGAGCTAGGAGTAATCCCTGAGCATCTCTGTGTGTGGCACAAAAACAGCAAACAAAACTATGTCACTTAAAATTATATAATCATTAATCTCAAACATTAGCCTTTGAGAATCTTTCAAGTTATTTTATCAGCAACTCTAAATGCATCATTTTATTTTTCTTTCTTAAATTTATTTTTATAAAGTTGTTCATGATTTATTGCATTTAATAATGCAATCAATACCACCACCAGTGTACCTTCCCACAACCATTATTTCCAATTTTCCCAACCACCCCTCAAGCCTCCATAGAAGCCCTGAATAGTTTATTTTATATTGCCTGTTATCATTCACTAAAAGTGATCAAAATATATTTCCTTATAAGGTATGTGAATATTGTTGTATCTCACCATGGAGCCATTAAGCCCTTGTAGAAGAAATTACTAACATGTTATCGGTTGAAGCTTGTGTGTTTATATTTTCTTAATTGAGATTAATTGCCTTCTTCTTTACATCCCATCCAATGTGGTGTGCTACTCCTGGTTCATCCGTGGTGTAGAGTTGAGATATCACATAGCCACAAACCGTAAGACTTCAAAATTTTGAATCAAATAATACAACTGGAGTTAAATTTTTAACTGATAGGTGACTTTGACTATCCCACATGAAGCATCTCTGCAACCTGTTGATCTCTTTCAAGATTTATTTATGAGTCTCTAGATCATGGTAAGTTAATGAGCTCATTTGGCCCCAGAGGCAGTTCATGAGCGTAACTGAAAGTATTCTCTTTTGCATTTGTTTTATGTGTCTATTCAGGCATTGTCTTTACTTTGGTGTTGGAAACACTATGGTAATTCTTATTAATGTAAAGGTTCTGACAATTCTTAATTAGGGGGAGAAAGGTTTTATTTTCTAAGATGAGCTTTAAAGAAGGCAATTCCCCAGGAATAGAGTTGAAAGACTAAACATATGAAAATAATTGCTTAAGAATGTACATTTAAGACAATGGTTTCTCAATGTTGATTTCTTAATGGTGACTCAGGCTAAGTATGCTTTATTTGTAGAGTTACTGGAACAATTTATCAAAATGCTTGATGCTGTAGAATCAGATGCTTCTCTCAATTAAGATCTAAGTGTCACGGAGAAAAATAGAACAGAACTCTTACTTGGATGACAGCTTCAAAAGAATAAAAGAGCAAAACTAAACTTTATTAATAGACTTAATAGAATCCAGTGGTCATAAAAAAATTATTCTTTTTTTAGTTGTCATTTCCCCCTCCCCCAGTTTTTCTCTAGATAAGGATATTACAATTCCATGAAACTATTTTAGTCTTGAACATATGAAACAAACAGTAGCATTCTAGCTTCCTTAACCCATTGGACATTTCACAGAAACCTTAGTCTTTCACTTCAGCGATTCACTTACATTGAGTTATATCATAAAAAGCATTACTGTATCATATAATTAGAAAACGTATTTTAATACTGAGGCAGTAATTTTTTTAAGTAATTTTTTTCTTCACCACTAGTCAGAAAAAAGAAGGAAGGAAGGATGGGAGGAAGGAAGGAAGGGAGGGAGGGAGGGAGGGAGGGAGGGTGGAGGATTACAAACATATTAGAAAGAGTGCAATGAGAAGATAGTACAAAGTTAGTTAAGGTGCTTATCTTGCAAGAGGCTGCAGCCACAACAGTGGTTCACATCCCTGCACCACACCCTCATTGTTTCCCTCACATTGCCAGGTGTGGCCCCTGAGCACAGAGCCAGGTAAGGCGCTGAATACTACCATGTTTGACCACCCTTCCCTGCAAAGAACAGTGATGCGAGGGGGCAGGGAGATGGCACAGTGACCAAGGTGGCTGCCTTGACAGCATGAGGCTATGGATTTAATCCCCAGTGCTGTCCAGATGCACCAGCATGATCCCAGCATTTCTGCTGTCTGGATGTGAAAATCCCCTCAAGGCATTTCTGGCCACACTGCAGTCAGGTATATGCAAGCAGCACAGCATAAGACATGCATGAGGGCCAGGAAGAGTGTAGGCATTGAGGTGTGCTCAAGTGGCTAGCCCTGGTTTGACCCCCCTCCTCCCCGCTCTGCATGGACTCCAAGCACTGGAGTGACCTCTGAGAAACAGAGCCGGGAGCATCACCATTCATGGTCCCCAAAACCCAATAAATAAATAAAAGATGTGTGGGGTCAGAGCTACTAAGCACTGATAGGGCGCTTGCCTTGCACACAGTTGACCTTGGCTTTTATGGTCCCCCAAACCTGTCAGGAGTGATTCCTTGAGTACAGAGCCAAGAGGAACCCTGGAGGGGCCAGAGTGATAGTGCAGTGGGTAGGGCATTTGCCTTGCCCACGATTGACCCGGATCCGATTCCCGGCATCCGATATGGTCCCCTGACCACTACCAGGAGTAATTCTTGAGTGCAGATCCAGAAGTAACCTCTGAGCATTACTGGGTGTGACCCAAAAAGCTAAAAAAGAAAAAAAAAGAGGAACCCTGGAGTACCTCTGGATATGGTCCAAAAACAAAACCAAAAAATTAAATTAATAAAAAAAAGGTGTTTCACAGTACCTGAAATAGTGTGTGAGCACCTCCCCTAAATGTTGGGGTGTTCCCCAGCCAAGCATGCAGCAACCCAAGCCATAGCAGCAATGGCAGAGGACGGAAAGGGTGAGCAAGAGGGACTAAACAAAACCAAAGAGAAAAAAACAAGACAAACTAATAAATCAGTCCAGTTAAAAAGTACACCAAAATTTAGAGGAAGATAAAACCTCCCACAGTCACACCCTCTGGGAGAACCATTGGGAATACGAGTATCATCCCAGCTCCAGTCACTTTTTCACAGAATATCACTATTTATTTATTTTGTGTTTTGGGAGTCATACCCAGGGGTGCTCAGGGTTTACTCCTGGCTCTGTGCTCAGGGATCCCTCCTGGTGGTGTTCAGGGAGGGTCCTATGATCTGGGATCAAACCCAGGTCAGCAACATGCAAGGCAAGTGCTCAACCCACTGTACTCTCTCACCAATCCCCCCATAATGTCACTTTTTTTTTTTTTTTTTGCTTCTTGAGTCACACCCGTGATGCTCAGGGGTTACTCATGTCTCATGCACTCAGGAATTATGCCTGGCAGTGCTCGGAGCACCATATATGATGCTGGGAATCAAACCCAGGTCAGCCACATGCAAAGCTGTGCTATCGCTCCAGCCCCATAGGTAAAGGTAAAGGTAAAGGCCCTCCCGTTGATTGTCGATTTGCTCGAGCGGGCCCAGTAACGTCTCCATTGGAGACTTTGTTGTTACTGTGTCTGGCATATCGAATACTCTCGGCAGCTTGCCGGGCTCTCCGAGAGGGGTGGAGGAATCGAACTCGGGTCGGCCAGCCCCATAATGTCACTTTTTAAAAAGTGAGAATCTTAGACAAAGAAATGGTTCAAAGGACTAGTATGTGTGCTGTGCATGCAGGAGGCCCAAAGAAGTGGGGTTCCCACTACTGCCTCCACATCTGAGCAACATGCTGGGAATAGTGCCTGAGCGTCACAGGATGGGGCCCCAAAACCAAAAAAAGAAATGAAAAGGTATAGGAAGATGTGCGGTGGGTAGGACACCTGCCTTGCACGCAGCCAACCTGAATTCAATCCCCAGCACCCCATATGGTCCCCTGAGCACCACAAGGAATGATCTCTGAGTTTAGAGCCAGGAACAGCCCTGAGCACTGCCAGGTGTGGCAAAACAGACATAAAAAGAAAAAGAAGGAAACGAAATTAGAAAAAGGAAATCATTCAGTCCCTGATACCCCATATGGTCCCCACTGAGCCCCACCAGGAGAGATTCTTGAGCACAGAGCCAGGAGCAAACCCTGAGTACAGCCTAGTGTGGCCCCAGAACACAAAACAAAACAAAAGAATGAATTCTAATGTTTTTTTGGGGGGAGGGGTCACACCCGGCAATGCACAGGGGTTACTTCTGGCTCATGCACTCAGGAATTACTCCTGGCGGTGCTCAGGAGGACCATATGGGATGTTGGGAATCAAACCCAGATTAGCCGTGTGCAAGGCAAATGCCCTACACACTGTAGTATCACTCCAGCGCCGAATTCTAATGTTTTGGGTGTTTACTCCTGAGTGCAGACTCAGGGATTACTCCTGGCAGTGCTTGGGGGATCATATGGGATGCTGGGGATGGGTAGAACCTGGGTCAGCCTCATGCAAGGCAAGTGCCCTACCCGCTGTCCTATGGCTCCAGTTTTAGGGGAATCATACTGTGTATCTGCTATCTCCGTCTGTTGGCCGGGTTGCTTCTACTTCCTCTTTAAAGGGCAGGTTCTTCAGGCTACTTCCTATCCTTGTACTCCTCCATCATCCCTCAACACTTACAAACATTCCCAGGTGAGCAGGTAACAATGTTTTCAAAAGCTGAGTTTCCTGCTCCTTCATTGCTCAGGTTCCTTCCGCGTTAGGGGGTTGGTGCACGCATTATGACAAACAAGAGTTTTAGATGGGTTGTTGCGCAAATCCAAACCCACAGTTCCGTCGCTGGAATGAAGCCCCAAGATGGCCCTTTCTGCACCCGGCCACATTGGCCCCCCGGAGAAGCGGCTCTGAGCAGAGCCCACGGCTCACTCTGGGAGTTTCCAGGAAGCGTGAAGAAGCTGAACTCAGACTCTGGGATCCAGACTTGACTCTGCCACCCCTTCCCACGTGAGTTCTGGGGCAAAGAGAAAGTCTGTTCCTCAGACCTGTCATCTGAGAAACGAAGGCCTTGGAGGAGGGGTGTCCTGGGGGGCTTTTTGTGGGTTCAGTGGAATTCGGAGCCTCTGCCTGCAACTGGCGTGCACTTGTCACCAAGCGCGTCTTCCGCCCCTTGGTTCTGATCCCAACAGAGATGCCTGTGGTTGGGCAGCGAGGGCCAGGCTGTTCGGGGAGCGTGGAGGGTGGCACCGGCACTGAGCTCGGCACAGAGCACCCATGCCCATGGGGGAGAGGAGACAGACGGTATTTAATGGGGCTGAGAAACCATTGCACTGAGTCTCACACCAGGAATGTGCTGTGGAAAAAGACGAAGCAGCACCAAGGAAAGATTTGAAGGAGTTCAGGAGCCCCAGTGGTATATTTTTTCCTCTTTGGGTCACACCCAACGATGCCCAGGGGTTACTCCTGGCTCTGCACTCAGGAATTACTCCTGGCGATGCTTGGGGAACCATATGGGATGTTAAGGATCGAACCCAGATTGGCCACATGCAAGGCAAATGCCCTACCCGCTCCAACCCCCTACCCAGTGGTGCTCAGGGAACCATATGGGATGCTGGGGATCGATACCAGGTTGGCAGTCTGCAAGGCATACACCTTCCCTCTTGTGCTACGGTTCCAGTCCCCAGTTGAACCTGTTTCAAACACTCAGCCTGGAGATTGTGCTGGAATGACCATGAACGTTCTGGGCAGAAACGGGAGCCCCTGTAGCAGTAGAGACTCAAACAAGGTGGAAGAAGTGAAGGGCCAAAGGGGGGACAGATCCTGGAAGGGCCCCCCCCACCATAGGCTTTCTCTGTGGAGTGCAAATTGAGCAAGGATATGAGAGAATAGAAGTGAAAAGTTTGTTTCAGGCTCCACCTGTACCCCATGAAGCCTGGAGCACTCCCTAGCATGGACGAAGGAGCAGGAGTCAGGGTTGGTTATGTGAGGACCCTGACAGACAGCCTGGTGGGGTTGGCCATAAGGTGTGGACAGGCCAGAGACACAGGACAGAGGTTAAGGCGCTTGCATCACATGCAGGTTCTGTCCCTGGTATCCCATAGGATCCCCCAAGCACCCCCAGGAGTAACCCCTGAGTACAGAGCCAGGAGTAAGTCCTGAGCATAGCCTGGTGTGGCTTTCCAAAGCCAAATAAATAAATAGAACAGGAGAGCTTTTGTTTGTTTGTTTTGTTTGGAGGGCCATGTCTCACTGTGCTCATGGCTTAAAAGTGGCTCTTCACTCAGGGGTCACTCCCAGCTGGCCTTGGAGACCGTAAGGGGGGCTGGGGGTTGATCTTGGGTCTGTCACATGCAAGGCAAATACCAGGGCCGTGATTCTTACGGGAAGGGCCATAATGACAGATACATGTTTCTGAAGTAGAAGAGAGAACTGTTCTCTCTTCTACAGAATGGGAGGGACCCGAATGCAAAGTGGGAGAACTGGCTTGATTCCAAAGACAGGAAATTCCCAGTGAGACATGAACTCAGATACTAGGAGGTAAGCCAGGAACTAGTAAAGGGAGTCCAGGAACATTCTCTCCCAACCACCCCACTTTCATGTGAGTTTATTGCACATCTCCTAGCAGTCCAACTCTTGGTTGCCCATTAGGTCATTCTACCAGGTTCTCTGCATCTCGGAGATATCTTTGCTTCTCTGGAATAACTTGGGAATGTTCAGAGGATATCAAATTTCAGGTGACAAGGACACACATGCCCAGAGATAGCTCCAGGAGCGCTTGGCCCTTCCCTGGGTTAGGAATCTGAAGCAGTTCCCTTATCATCTATTACTAAACAGTGATAGAACTTCTTCCTAAAAACAGTTGTTCTAAAAATAAAAAGTGCTAGCACTTATCTGAATTCAAGTCTACTGAACTGCCAGCATTTACATCGGCATATTTGGAAATCACTTTATCTCTGTCACTGTCATCCTGTTGTTCATCGATTTCCTTGAGCAGGCACCAGTCACGTCTCCATTCATCCTAGCCCTGAAATTTTAGCAAGTGCCACATTGGAGGCTCCTTCAGGGTCAGGGGAATGAGACCCATTATTGTTACTGGGTTTTGGCATATCGAATACGCCACGGGGAACTTGCCAGACTCTGCCATACAGAGGAACCCAGGTGTGCGGGAGATCTCCAAGCTTGCTCTGATTGGGTAGCCTGTTGGGTTCTCCAAGAGTGAGAATAAGACAATAAGATGTCGCGCAGCCACAAGGCTTGTCCAAATGTGTGGAGAGTGGTCTGGTTCCAGAGGTCTTCAAATGCCGGGGCTCTGCTCGGGGTAGGGAGGGAAACTCAACCCGCCTCCCTCCAAGGGGCCCCAGTGAGGACAGCCAGGCGTGGGGGCAGGAGATTCTGTGCTGTTCTTTCCGGGAGCTGGGCTTTATAGTCCCTGGGTATTGGCCGTTGATGGGATAACACGGTGCTGGGGGAAGTTGGTGGGTGTAACGCCTACCTACTGGAAGATGGGGGATCTGGGTGGAGGAGGCCCAGTCCCAATCAGAGCAAGCTTGGAGATCTCCCGCACACCTGGGTTCCTCTGCCGGTTCCTTCATGTGTGAGGCTCGTCCGAACGTGTGGAGAGTGGTCTTAAGCATGGCTGTGGCTGGTTCCAGAGCCCCAGCAGCTGAAGACCTCTGGAACCAGACACAGCCATATTTGGAAATAGCCACATAAACACTTGGATATTTGGAAACACCAGAAACCTTGGCATATTTAAAACGCTATGCTTTGGACTCTGTATCTATTTGATTTTGTTGAGACATAACCAGGCAGTGTGAGTAAGCCATTGGAAATGAAACCTCTGTCCATAAAAATCTGTTTTCATCCTCATGTGAATTTCATTTCATCCTTGCTTACTGAAATAACACAGCAATTGTGGAAGCACGAGAAATCAAATATTGTCACCATTTAATCTTAATACTGTCCGTGAAAGTTAATGTTCCCTTATGTTTGATGCTAGACTCTCACCAAATTTTCACATTTTGCTTTCTCATTCTAAACAGCAGAAATATTTTAATTTCTTTTGTTACCTCAAGCAACGACACATCTTTTCCTTTCATCTTTTCAATACCTAATGAAATCTGAAACCTATTAAGAGCCTTCCACAGCGTGGCCAGCCTTTGCTCTTCTGGATTCTTATCTAACCTCACGGTTAATTCTGCTTTGCTTTTGAATTATGTTACTGTGATTCATTATAAGTTGTTAGATAAGATGCCGCAGACTAACTGACTGGAAATTCAATTCAAGGCACAGTCCAGTATTTTGAAACAATCTGCAATTCCTCGCACTTGATTAGGTATTAAATTCATCTTCTTTTATTTAAATAAGGTATCGTGATAAAGGATAAGTAGATCTCTCATCCATTCTTCTCTATGCCCTTATAAGCACTCTGTTGTTGCATGTTTACGCATATTTCTTACCTAAGGTGCAACTCAATTCAAATCCAACTTGTTAGTAGTGGCTTCCCACCTCGTCAGGGCCTCAGTGTTCTGGTATAAGTAACGATTCAGGAATGTTTCAGTGATTTTCTGTGTGTAGCTAGGTTCTCTGAAAGGTAGTGTGCAGTCAGTCTGCCAGTTTTAATCCTTCTTCATGGATACCTGTAATACCCTTTAGAGGACACAAATCTCATTTTCTGTTTTACTTGGTTTGTTTATTTGGTTTTTGTTTGAGGGGTGCTGTTGTTCTTTTGTTTTGCTTTTAATTTGGGGCCATACCTGGCTCAAGGCTTACTCTTAGCTCCACACTCACAGATCATTCTGATGGGGCTCAGGAAGCAATACGAGGTGCCAGGGATTAAACCTGGGTCTGCCTCATGCAGAGCAAGCTGTACTATCTCTAGGACCTGATTTGTGTATGTGTGCGTGTGTGGGTTGGTTTATTTTTTTTGGGGGGGGGGGCGGTAACCTCACCCGGCAGTGCTCAGCAGTTCTTTCTAGCTCTGTGCTCAGCGGCGACCCTTGTGGTGTTAGGAGATCATACATGTTGCTAGGAATTCAAAGCAGCAGGGTTGGCAAGATAAAACAAGGTAGAACCCCTGTGAAATATGTATATATATATATGATATAGTTTTTGAAAGTTAAAAAGTAGTGAAGTGTTGAGGGGGAGGGACAGAGCAATAATACAGTGAGAAGGGTGCTTGCCTTGCATGTGACACACCTGGGTTCCATCTCTGGCACCCCATATGGTCCTGAGACTCTCCAGTAGTGATTCCTGAGAATAGAGCCAGGAGTAAGCCCTGAACATCACTGAGTGTTGCCCCAAAACCAAAAATAAATTAAAATTTTTGAAAAAAAAAACAATAAAAGGGTTGGGGTGTGGCTCAGTGGTAAGACACACGCCTGGTATGCATGAGTCTCTGGTTCCGTTCTTGGCATCAAGAAACTAAATAAAGGGGCTGGAGAGATAGCACAGTGGGTAGGGCATTTGCCTTTCAGGCAGCCAACCCGGGTTTGATTCCCAGCATCCCATATGGTCCCCTGAGCACGGCCAGGAATAACTCCTGAGTGCAGAGCCAGGAGTAACCCTTGTGCATCGCCAGGTGTGACCAAAAAAAGCAAAAAAAAAAAAAAAAAAAAAAAAAAAAGAAGAAGAAGAAAAAAAAAGAAACTAAATAAACAAAAAACACACTAACTACCCACTCTTTCCTCCCCACCAAAACCAGTGAGGATGCGCCTTGTTATACCAGAATATTGAATTTCACAAGTGTTTTTTCAATCACACATGTATAGAAAGTAAAACAAATACTTTTATTGGTAGATGTGTCTGATTTATACAGCACGTTGTAGGATAGCACTATTACTTGTCTGAAGTAGGGAGCAGTAGCATATAATTTTCACATTTAAATGAGCAATACAACCAAAGCTTATTCCTTGTGTATGTGATAGTTGACTAGATGTTCTTGATCAAGAAATGATTTTTTCTGAGGGATGGAGCAATAGCACAAAAGGTAGAGCATGAACCTGGCCGACCCAGGTTCAATTCCCAGCACCCCATATGGCCCCCTGAGCATTGCCAGTAATTCCTGAGTACAGAGCCAGGAGTAACCCCTGTGCATCACCAGGTGTGACCCCCACCAAAAAAAAAGACTTTTTCTTCACATGGTCAGAAAGCCAAGGTCCTACCCAACTGAGCATCCAATCGGTCCTCTATTTCCATAGATTCCTCAGCACAGACGTCTAAACAAACCCCAGTCTGAAGAAATGCATCTATTCATTTTTTTTTGGTGAAAATTAGCCCTGCCCTGATCTAGATGCAAAGGAGGATGGGAAATGTAGTCCCTGTGTGGGGCACAGGTTCGAGAGGCAACTCTAGAGCTAAGGAAGGGGGAAATGCGTTAGGCAGCCATCTCTGCTACTTTGCGTGGTGCATTAGCATTTAGCACACGTTGTGTGATGTGTCCTGCAAGACATTTTAGGGTATATCTAATGAAGGAGATTGTACTGTTTGTACTGTTTTTAGTAAGGTAAGGTAAAGGTAAAGGCCCTCCCGTTGATCGTCGATTTGCTCGAGCGGGCCCAGTAACATCTCCATTGGAGACTTTGTTGTTACTGTGTTTGGCATATGGAATACTCTCGGTAGCTTGCCGGGCTCTCCGAGAGGGGCGGAGGAATCGAACTTGGGTCGGCCATGTTGGCTGCGTGCAAGGCAAACGCCCTACCGCTGTGCTATCTCGCTCTGTTTTTAGTAACTGTTTTTTTTTTTTTCATTGAATCACACAATGACCATCTTAGATGGCCATCACTTGGGTCAAACATGCATGATTGCAAGTAACCATTGGGCATTTTTCTGATGTGTCTCTCTGGTGGCCATTATCCCATGAATGGGAAGCAGCATGAGAGAGAGAGACTTGGGCTCTGAGATCAAGCACTCTGGGGTTCAAGTTCCTGCCCTGGTCATTGCTAGCTTTTAACAATTTGGATCCTGAACCTGCAAAATGGAAGGCAGGAGCTTCTCTTACAAGGCTTCTGTCTGGTTAGGGAAATAATGTATTTAAATACCAAGAGTGGCCATAACACTTTTAGAATTTTTTTTCTTGTTTTTTGCTTTTTTGTTTTTGGGGTCTACACACAGCAATGCTTAGGGGTTACTCTTGGCTCTGCACTCAGAAATTATTCCTGGCGGTGCTCAGGTGACATTATAGGAAACTGGGGATTGAACCAGCGTTGGTTTCCAGCAAGGTAAGTACCCCACCCACTGTGCTACTGCTCTGGCCCCCATAACTTTTTAAAATTGATTTTATTTTAATTTGCCTAAGTTTAGAGAAACCTTTAATTAGCAACACAACCAAAATGAGTAGTTTTATTAAGATTAGTTGAATATGTTTAATTTTGTTTATAAGGGCTGGAGCGATAGCACAGCGGTAGGGTGTTTGCCTTGCACGCAGCCAACATGGCCGACCCGAGTTCGATTCCTCCGCCCCTCTCGGAGAGCCTGGCAAGCTACCGAGAATATTTCACCCACACGGCAGAGCCTGGCTAGCTACCTGTGATGTATTCGATATGCCAAACACAGTAACAACAAAGTCTCCAGTGGAGACGTTACTGGGTCCGCTCGAGCAAATCGATGAACAACAGGAGGACAGACAAACAGATAAGAATTAAACTATTTTATATTTAAAAATTGATTTTATTTTTATCTTTATTTTGTTTATTTACTTGGGTATTTACAGGTTATTTACAGCCTGTGTTCAGGGGCTAATCCTGACTCTGTGTTCAGAGGAGTCCCCTGGTGGTGTTCATATGACCAGAGGCAACACAGATTTGAAATGGGGTCAACCATGCTCTTCAGTCCTTTGAAAAAATCTCTTTCCTTTTCTTTTCTTTTTTTAATGAGATAGTGGTGTAATGTCTGGCTGTGCTCAGGACTTACTCCTGACTTTGTGTTCAGGTGTCACTCCTGCTTATGCTGGGTGTGTGGTGCTGGAGATTGAACCAGGGTTGGCCACATGTAAGGCAAGTGCCCTACCTACTGTACTGTCTTTCTGGTCCATGCCCCTGAGTTCTTTGGTCATCTAAGACATTCCTCTCTCTTCCCAGAAACCATCAATCTCCCCACAGAATCAACCTTCTTATAGATAAGAGTAACACTACTCAAAGCACCCAACCCCCAATCTCTTAGTACTTCCCCATCTCTGATAAGGGGTCTGAGTGGTAGTGTGCTAACCACCAGCTCATCTGCTCTTTAGAACTAGGTCAGGAATGATGTTTTTTTTAAACTCATTCCAAAAAAGTGAGAACAAAGGTGAAAATCTGAGGTATTAGCAGCACAGGCATTTGTTAAAAGACAAATGTCTTTGAACCAAAAAAAATTTAAACACATTTTTGTGCTCAGAAGAAGAGCGAAGAGAGGCCAGACTGAGAGCACAGCGGGTAGAGCGTTTGCCTTGCACGCGGCTGACCCAAGGTTCAATCCCCGATATCCCATATGATCCCCTAAGCACCCCCAGGAGTAATTCCTGAGTGCAGAGCCAGGAGTAACCCCTGAGCATCGCCAGGTGTGACCCAAGAAGCCAAAGTAAATAAATAGATAAAGGCTGGACAAATAAAGGCTGGACAAAAGTACAGGGGTAAGGCACTTGCCTTACATGTGGTTCACCAAGGTTGATCCCAGCACAGCTTATGGTCCCTCAGCATTACCAGGAGTGATCCCTTAGCTCAGAGTCAGGAATTCCCCCCAAGCACCACTGGGTGTGGCCCCAAAACAAACAACAATAAAACATAAATAATCGGGGCTGGAGTGATAGCACAGTGGGTTGGGGGTTTGCCTTGCACGCAGCCGACCCGGGTTCGATTCCCAGCATCCCATATGGTCCCCTGAGCACTGCCAGGAGTAATTCCTGAGTGCATGAACCAGGAGTAATCCCTGTGCATCGCTGGGTGTGACCCAAAAAGCAAAAAAAAAAAAAAAAACATAAATAATCAATATAAGGTCAGTAAGATAATAATAACCACAGATTATACTAGAGAAGGGGAAAATGTAAAAATGTGTTCTCTAAACAGGATTGGAGAGATACAGTACAGGAGGTAAGACACTTGCCGTGCATGAAGTCTCACTCGCTGCATCCCTGGTTTGAATCCCCAGAGCACTACTTACTGAGAGTCACTCCTAAGCACAGATCCTGGAATAGCCCCTGTGCAGCACCAGGCATGGTCCAACCTCCTCCACACCCCCAATAAATAAATTTTTTCAAGTATTCTACAAAAAAATTTTGTACCTCCAAAATTTAAAAATTTACATGAAATGGGATGATTGTCTAGAAATGTACTTCTAAAATGCATTCATCACCGGCCTGGAGATACAGAGCTTGCCTTGCAAATTCCAGATCTGGGTTCAATCTCCAGCATCCCATATGGTTCCTTGAGCCTGTCAGGGATAATTCCGGAGCGCAGAGCCAGGAGTGACCCCTGAGCATCGCCAGGTGTGACCCAAAAAGCAAAAAATAAGTAAATAAATAAACAAAAATAAAACATTAAAATGCTTTTATCGGGGCTGGAGAGATAGTACAGCGGGTAGGGCACAGCCAACTGGGGTTCGATTCCCAGCATCCCATATGGTCCCCTGAGCACTGCCAGGAGTAACTCCTGAGTGCAGAGCCAGGAGTGACCCCTGTGCATCGCCAGGTGTGACCCAAAAAGCAAAATAAGTAAATAATAAAGTAAAATGCATTTACCATAAGTGAGGTCTGAAGAGAATAGTTTGTTAGTTACAGATCCTATGTCCATGCAACAGAAAATTATTTGGGGATGCAGAGAGATATAGGGCTGGAGTGATAGCACAGAGGTAGGGCATTTGCCTTGCGTGTAGTCAGCCTGGCCGAGCCTGGTTCGGTTCCTCCGCCCTTCTCGGAGAACCCAGCAAGCTACTGAGAGTATCTCGCCTGCACGGCAAAGCCTGGCAAGCTACCCGTGTTTTATCCGATATGCCAAACACAGTAACAAGTCTCAAAATGGAGACATTACTGGGCCCACTCGAGAAAATCGATGAACAACGAGAGGACAGTGCTACAGTGCAGAGAGATAATATACGGCCTAAGACATTGGCCCTGCATGCCGCTGACCATAGCTGGAATTCCTGGTACTGCATATGGTCCACCAAGCACCACTGAGGGTTACTTCTGAATACAAAGCCAGGGAAGGTCTCTGAGTACCACCAGTTGTGGCCCATAAAATCCACCCCTTCCTCAGATTATTTGGGTGCTATAAAATTGAAAAAGGAAGAAAATTATAGGCTAACCTCATTTTGAACATAGCTCCATGTTTTAAACATATCTACACAGCAAAACTAAAATTTTAGCTCTAAGTAATATAGTAGTTTGGTATAGTAATAAGTAAAAAGAATCTAAGGCAAAAATCAATGCATAATCAAAAAGGTCACCTTGACACCGGTAGAAGTGATTGTCTCTAGACATTTATGCTATTATTCATACAATTGTCTTATGCAAAATGTTCTCCTTAAAGTCCTTTATACTTTGCTGATTTGATCCAGATTAAAATTCAGGAAAAAATGAACAGAAGAGTTCAATTAAAAAAAACCCAAAGCTTAATTGTATATCTTACATACAAGAGGCAAAGGGAAGTGTACATCTGATATTTGGTCATGGCAACTATTAATATGAAAGACAGGTCCTGCCTTAGTCTAAGATTTATACAACAGAAAATTTATTTAAAAAAAACACAATAAAAAGTACTTTAGATTCTAGACAGCAAAAATAAAGTTTTAGAAGTCACCAGAACCAATAAATGTTAAAGAAAAAAAAAATTATGTTGCCAAAGATTGAATCCATTACCTCTTATGAGGAAGTCTCTAAAGCTTCTCCCTCTCCCTTATATTCAAGTCATTTTTAGTTTTTGTTTTTTTGTTTTGGGACCACACCTAGCTCTGCACTCAGGGATCACTCCACACAGTGCTGAGGGATCACTCCTCACAGTGCTCAGGGAACCATAAGGGATGCTGAGAATCGACCCTGGGTTGGCCACATGCAAAGCAAAAACCCTACCATCTATACTAGCTTTCAAGTGTCCCTCAAATAATTTTTATAGGCAATTTTTGGAAAATCAGTTATAAAATTGTGCCACAGATGTCAATTATCTTCCTACTAATCCACTCATTCAATTTCCCATCTCAGTTCCAGACTTTTTTTTAGGAAATTGGTCAAACTGATTGCTCTATTTATTACTTATATTATCACTATGTTGCTGTTGTTTTGGGGTCCACTTCAGGGCTCACTCAGCTGTTTTGGGGGGGGTCAAATGAGCCATGGCAAACAGTGCTGGGGGGGGGGGGGGGAGTGATATACAGTGCCAGAGATTTAGCCCAGGGCTTGCTCTACCACCGGAACTTCATTCCTGGCTCTCACTCTACAATTGACATGGAAGAATGAATGCTAAAGAAGAGTCCAGACAACTCTGAAATAAACAGTAGAATCATGTTTGCTCAGCAGCACTAACTTCTGGTTCTGTGGTTCTGTGGACAGCAGGTCAGATTAGCCTGCTGCCCACCACTTTACAGAACATGTGGTGACATCCCTGCAGGCTGGTTCTTCCATGCAGTCTTCAACCACAGCAGAAACAGCTGTCTCTGCATCCAACACAGCATCTGTGCTTTGTTTTTTCTTCTTTCTTCCTTCGCTTTCTCTTCCTCCTCCTCCTCCTCCTCCTGCTCCTCCTCCTCCTCCTCCTCCTTCTCTTCCTCCCTCTCCTCCTTTGACATATGCCTGTGTGTATGACTTATCCCCTGTATTATATAAGGTTCCCTGAGCACTGCCCGAAGCGATCCCTTAGGGGCTGGAGAGATAGTACAGTGGATAGAACACTTGCCTTGCATGTAGCCAACTGGGGTTCAATCCCTGGCATCCTTTTATGGTCCCCTGAGAACCACCAGAAGTGTCTCCTGAGAATAGAGTCAGAAGTAAGCCCTTGGGGCCACAGCCACTTATGGCTCCAAGAACAAAACTAACAAACCAACAAATAAAAAAGGAGTGATCGCTTAGTGCAGAGCCAGGAGTAAGCCCTGAGGATGACCAAAAAATATATAAATAAATGGACTCTACCGCATAGAACAATGCAAATGCCTAAGCAAAGATATAGTGACTAAATGAAATCCTTAGGAGAAATAATCTAAGACACTGATTCATGATCTTATTCAAGGAGAACAAAACACTTGGAAACATTTGTCTCATTTTAGTGGGAAAAAGAATTAGCTATTCCATACAAAGCTGGAACACCAAGGGAAGTTCAGTCCTATGCTTTTCGTACATAGCACGGTATATAGACCAGAGCTCTAATATTATCAGCAATACATCTAGTACTCCTGGGAGAACTCTATTAAGAGAAATACTGTCTGGTTTTGAAAGTTATTAAGTAGATAATGGTTACCATTTGGTGAGGAGTAGAATAAACCACTACAATAAAAGGCATGTGTTAGCTTTGCTATACAAATATTTTACCTTTATACAACAGCAAATTGTTCATGTCATTCTGATCCAATCACAGAAATAGTAGCTCCTTTATATTCCTTATCTTGAGTGTGTTTAAAATAAAACTTTGAGTGCTGGAGAGATAGTACAGCAGGCCGGGCACTTGTTTTGCACATGGCTAAGCCATGTTTGGTCTCTGGCATCTCATATGGTCCTCTGAGCACCTCCAGAAGTGATTCTTATTGCAAAGCCTAAGCATTGAGCACCGCTGGGTGTGGACAAAAAAGTAAATAAGTAGGAACTGTAATGATAATGTTTTAGGTCAGGAAATAGTACAGCAGTTAAGGCCCTTGACCTGGGTTTGAATCTCCAGCACTACATATGGTCCCCTGATCAGTAGGGGTCACTCTTGAGCACAATCCCAGGACTAGACTGAACACTGCTGGGTGTGTACCAAAAACAATAATGATAATATGACAATAAAAATATTTGGCAAGTCATTATTTTCAGAGAGGTAAAAATAAAGCCAACGAAAGTCAAAGTACCCAAAATTCTTAGCACTTTGCTGACACATGCTGAGGATGATTATTTGGGGGAAATTAAACCAGCCCTCATCTTCTTCCCAATGATCATCAGATGCCCTGCAAATCTATCTGCACTGCCATTAAATCAGTAACTGAGAGAGCAGACAGTCTAGAACAGAAGACATGGTCAAGGTGCTTCTCTTTTTTTGTTTGTTTGTTTGTTTTTGTTTTTGTTTTGGGGAAGTCACACCTGGCGATGCTTAGGGGTTACTCCTGGCTCTGCACTCAGGAATTACTCCTAGCGGTGCTCAGGGGACCATATGGGATGCTGGGAATCTGGGTTGGCCGCAAGCAAGGTAAACACCCTACACACTGTGCTATCACTCCAGCCCCAGCGCTCCTCTATAAACCAGACTTTTGAGCACATGAATAATCATCTCCCAAGGGTTTGATATCACAGCTAGGGGATGTACTTCTGATAACATATTAGTAATGAGAGATAATGATCAGAGACAGAACTCCTGGTTAACATAATTGAATTCCTCGAAGGCATGTGTTTCTAACCCTGTAGAGCACTTACAAGATGATAAACGTCTCTGTGCCCTTCCCAATATACAGCTCTCTACTGGGACTGTAGTAGAGATAGTGCAGAAGTAGGGCACTTGCCTGCATGCAGTCAACTGGGATTCGATCCCTGATACCACATATGGTGCCAGCAGCCCCTTCAGGTGTGATCCCTGAGTGTGAGGCCAGGACTAAGCCCTAAGCACAGCCAGGTGTGACACCAAAACAAACAACAACAAAAATCTTCCTTCCAAGTGTCTTGCAAGAAGGTATAGTCCTGACCTCTCTCATGACCGCTCATATTGTCTGTTTTTGAACCTTATCTAGGTAGAATCAGGCAGGGTTTCTTTTACCCCTTCTTGTTTGATTTCTTTCATTTGACATTTGTCGGTTTATCTGTGTTGTTGGCAGTGCTGATAGTTCTTTTGAATGGCTGTGTGATATCTCATTCTACAAGTAAAATGCACATTATTTGCCCTTTCTACCATTCATGAGCATATGAGCTGTATCATTTTGAAGCTATGACAGAGATAAGCATTCTTGTTTTTAAAAGAGAAGACAGGAAATGAAGACTGAGGAATTAATTTCATTTTCATTTCATTGGGAGCATTGGTCAGGAAAGTCAAGCTGTTATAAGGAAATAAGGATTAGGGACTGATTTCACTGACTATAGGACTTAGAACTTCAAGATTCAGAGGAGCTGAGCAACTGAGGGTCTAGTTTTTTGTTTTGCTTTGTGCAGTGCTCAGGCTTACTCCTGGCTCTGTGCTCAGGGATCATGTCTGGTGGGCTTAGGGGATCATATGGAGTGCCAGGGATCCAACCCTGATCAGCCGCATGCAAGGCAAATTACCTTACCCCCTGACTATCTCTCCAATATTTTGTTTATGTTTTAATTTATGTTCCTTTCTCAATTTTTATTTTCTTTAAACATGTGTGCATAAAAAATAATATATATGTATAATTTGTGTCCTAATAATTTCAATATCTTTTTTTTAATTTCTCGATTTCTTTCTTTTAATTTCAATATCTTAAATCCTGGGACATCTTTTTTTTTTTTTTTTTTTGCTTTTTGGGTCACACCCAGCGATGCTCAGGGGTTACTCCTGGCTCATGCACTCAGGAATTGCTCCTGGCGGTGCTCGGGGGACCATATGGGATGCTGGGAATCGAACTCGGGTCGGCCATGTTGGCTGCGTGCAAGGTAAACGCCCTACCCGCTGTGCTATTGCTCCAGCCCCGGGACATCTAACTTTTATTAGTGTGTTTGTTGACTTCCGTTCATGATGAATTGTTTTCCTCATTAGCTGCTGGTGCCCAGGGAATAATGTTTGATTGTGAGCTTTTTTGGGGTCCCCCTTGAACTTGGAGAAATCCTGAGGCCCAAGAGTGGAGTGTTTGCCATTTTCCCACACTGAATCTGCAGTTGTCCTGGCCACATGCCAGGAGTTATTTGCAAATTATGAGTAACATAATATAAATTCTGAGTTTAAGGTTTCACCCTGACTGTACTATAGCAATACAAATTGTACATCCCCATCGTCCTGGGTTATAAATTTTCATGTGAAATTGTTGTAAGGGAGTTTCACAATACTCAGATAAGCACCTCTCAGATAGGCTGAATTGGACAATCATGACTAGCATTCCAAAGAACCTCCTGCCCAGGACCCTCAGGGGTGAGTTTCTAAAAGCCCAAGTCACATCCTGATCAGACAATGAATATAATGGGTAAGGACTGCTGAAACTGTGATCATCAAAGCAACTTACAGAAACAAAATAAGCTAGTTCATGGTGAAGCTCGTTTACAGTCACTAAAAATAATTGGCTTATGGTTATGGAGAACAATCATGACTTGGGGAGTTGAACAAGTTGTTTATGGGTTATACTTGTTACTGGATTACACATGACCCTTGGAGCAAAGGAGAGGAGCTCTCTTCCTGATGGCAGGCTCTGAGAGGAATAAAGATAGAATCCCTTATGGAAGGAACCCCTAGCTGGAAGTAATTTTTACAACCCAGAACAGTACTAGAAGTCAGCATTTTTCCTGGTAGCTTCAAATAGTGAGCAGAGCAGCCTCTACTGTCTCTGTGTTACATCTTTAGGGGCCCAACTTTATCACAGGTTTTGTTCCTTGAAAACTGGAGAAATATGAAAAAGAGACCTATAAAACTTAGGCATCAGGGGAAATGGATTTAAAAGGGGCTATAGACATGGTCTGGCAGGTAAGGCGCTTGCCTCGCATACGGTACATCGAGGTTCCATCCCCAGCATCCCATATGATCTCTCAAGCACTGCCAGAAGTTATTTCTAAATGAAGAACCAGGAGTAAGCCCTTAGAATTTCAGGTGTGCCAGACCACCACTGGAAAAAAAAAAAAGATGCATAGTAAAATACATTTTTATTACAGTAAACTACTTGATTAATGAAGTAGAGTATCGTCATAATAAAAGGCCCTCCCGTTGATCGTCGATTTGCTCGAGCGGGCCCAGTAACGTCTCCATTGGAGACTTTGTTGTTACTGTGTCTGGCATATCAAATACTCTTGGTAGCTTGCCGGGCTCTCCGAGAGGGGCGGAGGAATCGAACTCGGGTCGGCCATGTTGGCCGCCTGTAAGGCGAATGCCTCACCCGCTGTGCTATCGCTCCAGCCCAATAATTACATTATAATAAAGTATGTTATACTGGGGCCTGCTCGAGGCAATCGACGAATAACAGGATGGTCGTGATCGTTATTATATGTAGAAATAGGTGATTAAAATAAAATAAGCATTGACTAGTTATTTAAACAAAAGTTATGCTGGGACACCTTTCCCCTTGGTTGACAAAAGGGGTTGCGTATCTTTCCTCTGTTCACTTAAATCCCTAGTATTTTTTCTTCTTGTAAACACCAGTGACTTCCTTTCTTTTTACTTACCTCTTCAAAGGCCTGACTTCCAGTAGATCTGTCAGTCACTCTTCGGATAAGGGCTTCAACACACAAATTTGGGGTGGACCCAAAGAATGGGACTCACAGAGGATAAACAAAGTCTTAGAATACAAAATACATTATGAGCTCTAAAAGATGAATGCCCAAAAAGTTAATAATCCAGACTGAAAATGATAATGAATATGAATTCACACAAAAAGCAAAAAGATAACAATGCTTAAGTTCGTATCCAAACTTAATACTAAGATATCACTTTTCACTATACTGGCAAAAAGCTAAAGAAAAATGACATATGCTAGTGGGGTTTTATTTTATTTATTTATTTATTTATTTTTGCTTTTTGGGTCACACACAACAATGCACAGCGGTTATTCCTGGCTCTGCACTCAGAAATTATTCCTCTTGGCAGTGCTCAGGGGACCATATGGGATGCTGGGAATTGAACTCAGGTCGGCCACATGCAAGGCAAATGCCCTACCCGTTGTGCTATCGCTCCAGCCCTGCTAATGGGTTTTTAGAAAGGGTATTCGAATAAGGTTAGGATTCAGATAAGCAGAAATCACTCAGACTGTTTTGATGAGAAAGATAATTAATAGTGTGAGGTCTTTTGTGGCTTATTTTTTATTTTTTGGCAGGGCTTGGGGGTACAGGGAGGCACATCCAGCAAGACTCAAAGGTTACTCCTGTCTCTGCACTCAGGAATCACTCCTAGAGGTGCTCAGGGGATCATATGGGATGCCAGAGATCAAACCTTGGTTGACTGCACGTAAGGAAATTGTCTTACTTGCTGTAATATCTCTCCAGCCTCCAGCAAAATACCTGTTACTGATAAAGAAAGGACCACTATGACAATAATAGTAGGAAATGATCACTCTGGACAAGAACTGAGTGCTGAAAGGAGGTAAAGGGATATGCATGATAGCCTTTCGTTATCTGCATCGCAAGCCATAATGCCCAAAAGGAGACAGAGACAGAGAGAGAAAGAGAAAGACAGAAAGAGAGGAGACAGAGAGAGAGATAGACACAGAGAGAGACAGAGGGAGAGATAGAGACAAAGTGAGAGAGAGAGAGGAAAAGAGGGAGGGGGAGAGAGAGAGAGAGGGAAAGAGAGAGAGAGGGAGAGAGAGAGAGAGAGAGAGAGAGAGAGAGAGAGAGGGAGAGGTGCCTGTCATAGAGGCAGGGGAGAGTGGAGAAGGGAAGGGGGGCAAGGTAATTGGGGACATTGGTGGTGGCAAATATATACAGATGAAGGGATGGGTGTTGGAACATTTTGTTACTGAAACTCAAATCATAAACAACTTTGTAACTGTGCATCTCACAGTGATTCAATTTAAATATATATATATATTTTTAATAAACTTTAAAGCATCTAATACTGAAAGAACTAGAGGGACCCGAGAGAGAGAGAGCTCAAAGGCTTGGAGCACAGGCATATAGAAGGACTGAGTTCCATTCAGGCACCACTTGGTCCCTCAACACATATCTGAAAGCAACCCCAACCCTGAGCCAAAGTAACCCCTGAGCACTGCTGAGTGTGGTCCCTACACCAAAATAAATAAATAAATAAATAGATAGATAAATCACTGTCACTGTCCTCCCATTGTTCATCGATTTGCTTGAGCGGGCCCAGTAACGTCTCCATTGTGACAATTGTTACTGCGTTTGGCATATCGTATACATCACGGGTAGCTTGCTAGGCTCTCTGAGAGTATCTTTGAGATACCGAGAGTATCTTTGCCGTGCGGGCGAGATACTCTCGGTAGCTTGCCGGGCTCTCGGAGGGGGCGGAGGAATCGAACTTGGGTCGGCCATGTTGGCTGCATGTAAGACATGCATGTAAGGCCATGTTGGCTGCGTGTGCTATCGCTCCAGCCCAAATAGATAAATAATAAATAAAATAAAAGAGTTAGAGTAGGAGCCCAAGAGATAGTCCAGTGGATATGGCACTTGTATGTGGGCAACCTGAGTTCGAACTTGGCACCCTAAATAGTCCCCAAACCCTGCCAGGAGTGATCTCCTGAGCACGAAGCCATGAGCACATCCCCCCAAAATAAAGCAAACAAAAAAAAAATAGCAGGATAAAGAACAGGATAGGGGCCAGAGACATAACTCAGCAGACTGAGCTCATGCTTTACATTTGGGAGCACTGTAGCACTGTCCTCCCATTGTTCATGGATTTGCTTAAGCGGGCACCAGTAACGTGTCCAATGTGAGACTTCTTGTTACTGTTTTTGGCATATCGAGTACTCCACAGGGAGCTTGCCAGGCTCTGCCGTGCAGGCAGGATACTCTCAGTAGCTTGCCAGGCTCTCCAAGAGGGGCCAAGGAATCGAACCCGGGTTGGCCACATGCAAGGCAAATGCCCTACACACTGCGCTATCGCTCTGGCCCTACATTTGGGAGACCTGGGTTTAGTTCTTAACACCTCTTGATCCCCTGATCACTGCCAAAAGTGATCCCTTACCACAGAGGTAGGACTAACCACACCCCACACCCTACCACAAACCACACGGCCAGGGGTGGCCCCCATATCCAAAGGGAAAAAAAATTTTTTTAAAAGAGAGTGAGAGAACAATGAATATAATGAGGAAGGTGAACTGAGAGAAAGGGGAAAATAAAGGAAACATGCCCAAACACCCACTGTTTTCAGTATGAAACAGTCACCACTCATCCTCTCAAAATCTATCAATTAAATAGCTCGTATCCAAAGACTGCAGTCAGCAGTCCTCCCGTTCTTTATCGATTTGCTCGAGCGGGCCCAGTAACGTCTCCATCATGAGACTTGTTACTGTGTTTGGCATATTGAGTACATCACGGGTAGCTTGCCAGGCTCTGCTGTGCGGGCGAGATACTCTCGGTAGCGTGCCGGGCTCTCCGAGAGGGGCGGAGGAATCGAACTTGAGTTGGCCATATTGGCTGCATGCAAGGCAAACGCCCTACTGCTGTACTATCGCTCCAGCCCATCCAAAGACTAACCAGTAAAAATATACCATCATTCAGTCAAACAGGGCTTTAGGACTGATATGAATGACAGCAAATACACAGCTAAACTTTATTTTTGTTTAAGTCTTGGATGTTGTAAGATAGAACTGCTTCTGTTACAGAAAGCTATTTGGTAAAAACTACCAAATTTTCATATGCACTGAGGCAGAATTTAGGCTTCAAGAAATCAGAGCAAATTTCCTCAGGAGATTTGAAAATAATTTTTGGCTTAAAGATATTATCTTAGTGGTGTAGTTATTAAAAAAAAACGAAAAAAGAGAGGTCTAAAGGTTTAAATATTCACACGGTGATTCATTAAAATAAAATTAAGTCTAAAAAGTTTAGATATATCAGGGCTGGAGCGATAGCACAGCGGGTAGGGTGTTTGCCTTGCACACGACCGACCCGGGTTCGATTCCCAGCATCCCATATGGTCCCCCGAGCACCGCCAGGAGTAATTCCTGAGTGCAGAGCCAGGAGCAACCCCTGTGCATCGCGGGGTGTGACCCAAAAAGATCACAAGATCACAAGCATCCTGTCGATTTCCTCAAGCAGGCACCAGTAATGTCTCCTTCGTCCTAGCCCTGAGATTTTAAAAGAGCCATTATAATGTTCTTTCAGGACTAGGTGAATGAGACCCATCATTGTTACTGGTATTTGGCATATTGAGTACGACACAGGAAGTTTGCCAGACTCTGCTGTGACCCAAAAAGAAAAAAAAAATTAAAATTAACAAAAAAAATTTTAGATATATCATTGCACCTCATTCTAATGCTGTTGGAATAATATTGCTATATTATTATTCCCAGGTATCTATGAGGAAACTGAAAGGATGGAGTTGAAGGCACACACAGTAATAAGTCTTGGCTAGGGGCTAGAGAGGAGAGCTATCTTTTTTTTTAAATTTTTTTTTAATTAGTGAAACACCATGAGGTACAGTTATAGACTTATAAATTTTTGTGCTTGGGTTTCAGTTATACACTGATCAAGTAAGTACCCATCCCTCCACCAGTGCCCATCCTCCACCACCACGGGTCCCAGCATCCCTCCCCCCCATCTCCCCCGCCCATCCCACCCTGCCCTCTGTGGCAGGGCATTCCCCCTTGTTCTCTCTCTAGGAGAGCTATCTTAAGGCATTTCCCCTCATTCGGCACCACATACAGTCCCTAACACCAGCAGAGGTCACTCGTGATCACAGGAGGAAGCCCTGAGCACTTCTGGGTGTGGCCCCAAACCCACAATAATAACAAGAATAATGATGACCAAGAGTCAAAACTGAACTAGCCCAGCTCCCAAACCTTTGTCCAGTCCAGAAAGCAGCCGGACTTACTCCCTGAGTTCCGCCCACTAAAACAAGCCTTTTCCTTGACCTTGGGCACAGGCTTTGGCAGTCAGACTAGTTTTTACTCAGATTTCCTTTGTTTCAAGTGTTAATGCCTCTGTTCTAGAACTGGCCTTCTCTGCAGGACATTCAGGAACATTTCAAAGCAATAACAAATTATGCTTTCCTTAACAAATTTCTCACCTATAATTCGGGGGTGTTGCCTGTGTCTGTTGCTGTTTACATCTTGGCCTTGAGCAGCAGCAGGAAAACATCAAAGTTTTGTGGGTGACAAACACTAGCCTCTGATCTTCACTTCAAAGACAACCCAACAAAAAAGCCTTTCCTGCAACACCTTCCAGATTCCTGTCAATCAGTCTTTTCCTTCAGCTTGTCCATACAAGTGTGTGCATTATGCATGCAGCCTGTTAGGCAAACATAAACCTCCTCTAAAATAGCACTGCAAAATACTTTCAGTACTCAGAGTTTTTCCTGATGCATTATATGAATTTCAGTAAATGGGCACTTTCTGTCTTAGCCATAATTCTGTAGCACTATTTCTTTTGATCTGGGAGGGTTGAGAACACTGATGTAGGCATGTAGACAAGGAGAGGCCCTTGGCAATAAAATTTAGGTCAACAAAACTTCTGGGAGGAAAGTTCTAAGACTGATCCACCCTTGGATAAGGAAAACAGAGTCCTGATAAACAACCTTCAGCGGCAGACCCTGAGGAGGTTGGACTTCTCCCCATGATGTTCCTCAAGCCCTCAGACCTCTCCCTTAATCTGATTAAAATGTGATCCAGCCCCAAGGAGACTCCAGAACTTCCCGATCAAGACAACCCAGAAGGACCTATAACAGCCACCTTGAACAAAGGAAGGGTGTACATATGCTGCCAGAGCCTATGTGATGCTTGTGCCCATGCGGCCGAGCACATGTGGTGCCAGAGCACATGTGTAACCTGCATCTCCCCTCTTGAGATGTGGACTTTCATGCTTTCCTGTGTAATGCTGAGATGGGTGTAGGGGCCCTTAGGTTCAATCTTGAGCATGTTACTCTCCACTCTTCTACTTTCTCTTCTTCCTCCCCTTCAAAACCTCCAAATCTGTTTCACTTCACTGCATGTCTACTCCTGAAATTCTTTTCTGCGAGGCGAGACAAGAACCCAGTAACCCTGGGTCCCGGGTGGCAGAGGCAGATGGGGAGAAAGTGAAGGTCTTCTCCCCGTTTCACATAAGTCACCCGTGGGGCCCACCAACAACCAAAATCACTAAGGTCGAACAAGACCCGACATAAGTCGTGGGACCTGGTAACCGGGTAAAATCTAGGACTGACCTTCATTTCCCACAAAAACCAATTCTTAACTCAAACCTGAGTCCCTGACTCCCTGAGAAATCGGGCGGCGGCGGGATCAACTCCTGGGCCAAGAAGACCAAGCAGACACCTGACGGCAACCTGGTGGGGCTGGTTGTGATGTAGGCAGGTAGACAGGGAGGGCCCCCTCCTGAGGCAAGGACAAAAGCCAGCCCTGCAGAAAATAGGAAAACAGGAACTAAGGCTTGATAAGACCCTCACCTGGCTCCAGCAACAGACCCAAAGAAGCTCCTCTAGGAACAAAAGGCCAGGAAAGGAATTTCAAAGACCATCACCACTCCCATCCTCCCTGGTAACCTCCTTAGCAACGGACATTTACCTGGGAAGAAGCCCCACGTGGGGGCTGGTTGGAGAAACCCTATAAAAGCCACCTTGAACAAAGGAAGCACGCCCATATGCTGCCTGAGCCCATGTGCTGCTTGCGCCCACGTGGCCGAGCACATGTGGTTCCCGAGCACATGTGTCGCCCGCATCTCCCCTCTTGAGATGTGTACTTTCATGCTTTCGTGTCTAACTTTACTCTCTCACTCTCTCTCCCTCCCTCCATACCTAAAAAATCCTCCAAATAAAATCTATTTACTTCACTGCTTGTCTACTCCTGAAATTCCTTTCTGCGAGGCGAGACAAGAACCCAGCAACCCTGGGTCCCGGGTGGCAGAGGCGGGTAGGGAGAAAGTGACTGTCTTTCTCCTCCCCACTTCACATAAGTCACACGTGGGGCCCACCGACATCAGTTGGGTTCAGACCTGCAGGGGGTCATCGCAGACCTTATCAGTTTTCTCCACTTCCCAGCTGGGTCTTAGGGTCTTAGGGGGCAGAGCTGAATGGGGAGAAAGTGACCCTCTCTCTTTCCTCTCTCTCCCTCCCTCTCCTCACATAAGCCACCTGTGAGGCCCACCTGATATCAGTGGCTCACGTGAGAGGGGAGGAGAAAGACAGTCACTTTCTCCCAATCCCCCTCTGCCACCCGGGACCCAGGATTACTGTGTTCTTGTCTTGCTCACAGAAAAGAATTTCAGGAGTTGACAAGCAGTGAAGTAAACAGATTTTATTTGAAGGGAAGAAGGAGGGAAAGCGGGAGAGAGTGGAGAGTAAGAGAGACAGAGTAATGCACCCAAGAGAGAACATTGGCTTCTCCAAGGGCGGAGAGAGCCCCTACACACATCCCAGCGTTAGTCAGAAAAGCATAAAAGTGCACATCTCAAGAGGGGAGATGCAGGCGACACGTGCTCGGGCAGCATACACCTTTGTTCAAGGTGTATTTTATTGGCTCTTCTTGGGTTGTCTTTATCTGGAAGTTCTGGAGTCTTCTTGGGGCTGAATCACATTTTAATCAGATAAGAGGTCCAAGGGTTTAAGATCATGGGGAGGGGTCCAACCTCCTCAGAGTCTGCTGAAGCTTTATCAGGTCTGTTTTCTGTATCCACAGGATGGATCAGTCAGGATTTTCCTCCCAGAAGTTCTGTTGACCTCAGTTTTGTTGCCGAGGGCCTTTCCCTATCTACCTGCCTACATCACATCAGAATGATGCAGTGAAGAAACCCCCAAGGAAGGGAAGATCTTCTGTGGAGGTATGCTCCCTTGAAAAATCTCAGGGGGCTGGGGTGGGGGGGATGTAAGAACCTCTGTGTGAATGTGGCATGCATGTACCCCCCACAGCCCTCCTATCCGCATGATTCTGTAGTACAGACCACTATGGGAGGGATGGGAGGAAATCCTACTTTTTTGTAGGCGGGATAGGGAAGGCTCCCTCGCAAGGCAATGGCAAAAGCCAACCTTGCAGAAAACAGGAAAAACAGGAACTAAAGCTTGAAAAGACCCTCACCTGGCACCAGCAACAGACCTGGAGAAGTTCCTGAAGAAACAAAAGCCCAGGAAAGGGATTTCAAAGACCATCAGCACTCCCAACCCCCCTGGTAACCTCCTTAGCAAAGGACTTTTACCTAGGTAGAAGCCCCACATGGGGGCAGGTTGCAGAAACCCTTTGTATAAAGGCCACCTTGAACAAAGGAAGGGTGCATATGCTGCCAGAGCCCACTTGCTTCTTGCTCCCACATGGCCGAGCACATGTGTCACCTCCGTCTCTTCTCTTTCATGCTTTCTTGTCTAATGCTGGGATGTGTGTAGAGGATCGCTCCACCCTTGGAGAAGCCCGTGTTCTCTCTTGAACATCTCTCTCTCTCTCTCTCTCTCTCTCTCTCTCTCTCTCTCTCTCTCTCTCTCTCTCATCCTGTCTTTCTGCCCAGCACACACACATCCTGGACATCACCTGCTGCAGCCCACATGGGCAAAACAGCTCTCAAGTTGTGTTTCTCCTCTCCTTAAACCTGCAACTTAATTAGCATCTTTAATTCTCCTTCCTAATATTTATCATTCCGTATGGACACAGTAATAGACACTTTTAGGTTTGTAGGGTGACTCTCCTGTGGACATCTTACCACAGACTCAGACTACAGTGCTCAGGCCAGATCAATCATTCTTAACCCCAGCAGGGTCTAAATCTAGTTATTACTTTTGGATATTGCGCATGTCGGCTGAGCGCTGTGGGTTTAGCAGCCTTTCCCGCCGCGGACAGGGACATAGCTGCATGTCCTAGCCTGAGACAGAATCATGAGCGTGGACGTCTCCATCAGTGATCTCTGAGCTACTCCCAGGCCGTCCCTGGGACCTCCCAAGGTCCACCAGGACCACAGGATCAGGACCTAGAGTGCCTTGGGGTTTGAGCACCTTGCCATTTAGATCTGGAGAAGGTAAAAAGTTCTGCCTTCCTTAGCTTGCTACATTTTTCCACTGCCCTGCTGGCTTTCTGTGGCTCTCACAGAGGTCTGCCTCACTGCTGCTTCTGAATTTCTAGTCAGTCTTTTACTCCCTTCCGGCCAACCCCCCCCCCCCCTCCGTCCCCCGCCCTTCCCTTTTCTGCCTTTAATCACCTAGGACTAAACCTGCCGCTTGCCTTCATTAGCATTTCAGTTGACCTCAAGATCTTTGGCCAATTCTCCTCTGCCTGACAGGTGTGTGTGTTTGGCTGGGGGGAAGGGGGTTCTGCTGGGAATTATCTCTGGCTTAGTTTCCTTGAATGTTTTCACTAGTACTATTATCAGTGGGCCCCACAGGTGGCTCATGTTAGGTGGAGAGGAGAAAGTCGGTCACTTTCTCCCCATCCACCTCTGCCATACGGAACCCAGGGTTACTGGGTTCTTCTCTTGCCTTGAAGAATAGTTATTTCAGAAGCACACAAACAATAAAGTAAAACAGATTTTATTTGGAGGGTTTTTGAAGGTAAAGAGAGAGAGAGGCTCCCCCGCAGGCCCTGTCCGGTCTATGGAACCATGCCGGCCATTCATCAGCTTTTCAAATCTTATCCTTGAACTGGCCTGGCTTACTGATGCTTGTGCAAGGGGTCTGATCAACAGGCCTTCATGACAGGGTGTTGCAATTTGTGTGAATGAAGTCCACTCAAGGGTGAGCCACCAGTGGGCTGTGTGTTCATGACAGCGCAAACACTCCTTCTGTGGCTAAAATAATCTAGGGCCATTTACCATCCCTAACTACACTGGAAAAGGGGTTCAGTGACCTTTAAGGGATCCGTCACTTTCCACATGTGATCTAGAGTACAGTTCAAGAGTCTGTAAAGGAGCTGGAGCGATAGTACAGTGGATAGGGTGCTTGCCTTGCACGCGGCCGACCCGGGTTTGATTCCCAGCATCCCATATGGTCCCCTGAGCACTGCCAGGGGTAATTCCTGAGTGCAGAGCCAGGAGTAACCCCTGTGCATTGCCTGGTGTGAGCCAAAAAGAAAAAGAAAAAAGAGTCTGTAAGGTGCTCAAGACAGATCAATAAATCCACACTGAAGAGCAGCCAGTAGTTGTGAGAACTGACCCTGCCAATACCAATCCCCTGACGAAGGCTCCATTGACTTATCTGTGAAATTCGTGGAAAATTTCCAATACCTTGATGCCTCCTGGGGTCAGGCTTTCCATGATGCAAAACCCATCCTGGAGGGAGCACTTAGGTGTTAGCAGAAACTGGACTCCCAGCAACTTGCCCAATCCTAAAGACAGTGGAGGGTGTGCGGGCAACCAGACTAGGTGTGCTAAAACAGCCGTGAGTGTGGTATTGAAGTATTTTATAGTCACCAGAGGTGCCAAGAGGTAAACATTTGACAGTTTCCACAGAGGAAATTAAGGCAGGACTGATGCTTTACAGTCAAACAGGTGCATAGTTAGGTAAAACCCCATTTCCAAGCAGTACACCCTTCACGGAATAAGACAATACCAGGGTCACACCAGATCAAGGAGTATAAGCTGTGACCATAATTGGGCTAGCAAAGGTTCTGCTGCCAGTTGTGAGGCTTGTAGGCACTTCCCCCCATGACTGAAGCCAATGCCCATTGCCACGAGGGTCAAGAGCAGCTGGCTGGGTGTCACTGCAGCAGGGGTCCAGCCAGTGCAGGGATCTACATAGGGAAGGGTCCAGGGACACTATAGGGGGTGAGTCCGAGGGGAGTCAGATGGAAGCACAGAGGTGGGTCTCACTCCCAGTTACCGTGAAAGAAAAAGACACACAGGAAAAGAACTTGATGGCCCGAAGGAGAGACAAACTTCAGCTGGATAAGCTTTCACGGCTGGGTGTGTATGAACAATGAGCACTCAGGATTGGGGCAGCAGAACCAGCACCTTAATGGTTCAGAGACCACACCCGGTAAAGCTCTTTACTCCTGGTTCTGCACTCAGGAACTACTCCTGATGGTGATGAAGAAAACATATGTGGGGTTCGAACCTGGGTTGGCTGCATGCAAAGCCAAACACCCTCCGCGGTACACTATTGCTCTGGCCCGTTTCTCCTGAGGCCAAAGTTCAGGACACCATTACAGAAAATTATCTGGGGTTCTGTGGGCAGGGCCACTGTGAGTTAGGAAATAAACTGCGGATTTTTTCTTTTTTTCCTTTGATCATCAGTAACATGGTTTACAAAGGGATTTGGGAATATGCAACAATGTTCCTTCGAAATGGTATTCTATTGAGAACCCCCAAGTCCCAGAATCTGCATCTGCTTGTGTTTTGGTAGAGGAACCCAACTGGGCTGGGGGTGGGGGGGAACTGAGTAGGGATGGGGTGAGGGTGATTGAGGAGGGTTCACTAAGTATTTCTCTAGAAAAGGAGCTTCACGGAATTGACCGGGTCATCCATATACTGTGGCTAACGGTTCCACCTGGCGTGGGTCCCTTCAACATCATGGGGAAGAAGGGAAGACATATTAAGGGCACTGCAAGTTCGAAGTGTTACGTTAGGGTTTTCTAGCATGAGGTCATTGTATTTTCTAAGCCTCTTGGCAGTCAGCCAACAAGGCGCCTCTTGCTCTAAAAGGTCGATTAGCGGATGGGGAGAGAAGACCTCCAAGGGTTGCCCCAAACTCAGTTTAGATGCCATTTTTATCAACTCTGCGGTGGCCGCCAGGGGCCTTAGGCGTTTTGGCCAGTTCTGGGCCACCCGATCTAACTGCTGTGACAAATACCCCACGCAGTGTCTCACAGGCCCTACAGGCTGGGTGAGCACTCCCAAGGCTACTCCCTGTGCCTCAGTTGTGAACAACTGAAATGGTTTGTCCATTCTGGGGAGGTCTAGGGCTTGGGCCATGTCGATCTCCTGTTTCAGCTGCTCAAAGGCATTTTCTTGGTCTGGGCCCCAGTAACTGAGGTATCTTCCCCCCCCTCTTAAAGCTTCATAGAGCGGTTTGGCTTTGAGCTGGTAGCCCGCTATCCACTGTCTACAAAAATTCATCTTTCCCAGAATGGCACGCAACTCACTCTTGGTGGTGGGCCGGGGCAGGCAACTGATGGCGTTGACCCTCTCATAGGAGAGAATTACTTCTCTGGAGGTCAATTGGAGGCCCATATACTGGACATTCCAAGTGACAAGTTGGACTTTGTGTCTGGAGGCTTTGTAACCCTGTTGGGCAAAGAAGTTCAGAGCCTGGATTGCGTGCAGGGCCGCCAACCCCCGAGTAGGAGAGCAGATGAGGATATCATTGAAGTAATGAAGGACCTTTCCCTGGTCCAAGCGCAAGTTTCCCAGGTCCCTAGACAGGGCCTCTGCCATATAGTGGGAGGTGTCTCGAAATCCCTGGGGCATCACTGTCCAGGTCAACTGCTGGGTTCTCCCCTTTCCATCCGTCCACTCAAAAGCAAAGGGGTATTGTGAAGCTTCATCCAATGGAATACAGAAGGAAACATTGAATACGGTAAGCCAGCAGTAATCGGGGGGAATTTCACCCAGAATGTTAAGTGGATTAGATTCTCTTGGGCCTATGGGAGGCAGAGCCTGATTAACTGCTCTCAGATCCAAGACTAAGCGGTATTTTCCATTTTCCTCTTCCACCGGGACAATGGAGCTGTTACAAGGAGATCTGCAGGGTTTAAGTAACCCACATTTTAAGAATCTGTCGATGAGGGGTTGAAGTCCAGCTTTTGCTTCTGGCGCTAGTGGTATCTGTGTCTGGTACAGGCAGGCGCAGGAGGACAGATTGATCTTGACGGGGGTGGCTGTATTGGGCCGGCCCGGTATGTCATCCTCCCAGAGCCGCCGATCAACACGGGCATCTACTAAGGCCTCAGGGTCTATTTCTTCTGTTTCACCTTCCAAGTCGACGCCTCCCTCAAAAGTGAAGTAGAGAAGATTCTGTCTCAGGATAGGAAAGGGAATCAAATGTTCCAGGCTCTCATCTTCCCAGAGATGCATTCTCTGCAGGTAGGCATTAAGGTCTAGTTGCTTAAGACAGATGCTGGCTTTGATTCTTGAGAGAAGATCCCTGCCCAGAATTGCGGTATGACTCTCAGGGATGAACAAAAACTGGTGTGTAAAGGAAGCCCCATACCAGAAACAGGGAAGAGCCCGAGTAAACCATATCTTCCTTTTTGGCATGGCCACTCCTGACGCCTCACAGGAATCAGAGGAGAGGGCTCCTCCGGAGAAGGAATTTAACACAGAATGATCAAATCCTGAAGATACTAAAAAACTGACTTCCCTACCTGCCACCACCAATGTCATCCTGATCTCTTCCTTTGTTATTCTGAGCCACCGGGGCATTGTTATGTCTATTCTGGGTCCGGGGTCCTTGTGTCCAAGACTCCCACCGAAGATGGTGGGAACGCTGATCCGGGCTGCTTCCATGTCCTGGCTTACACACAGTGGCAGGTTCTACACACGGTCTTCGGAGGAGGGTGACCTGGACGGGATGGCAAAGCTTGACTTCGCAGCTGTAAGAGAGCAGAAATAGCAGAATGAGAGCACGTGATCCCAGCGCAACTCCTTTGCAGTTCAGAGGCTGACCCAAAGGGAATGAGGCGTTTCTCAGTAAGAGTTTCTCACTTCTTCAGCCTGACCAACTGGAGAACAGCCTGTCTTTCTCCCCACTTCTGGGTACCACCCAACGGTTCTCAGGGTTCACTCCTGGTGGGTGAGGGGTACCAGTTGGGGTGCCAGGAATCAAACCTGGTTCGGCCACCTGCAAGGTAAGTGCCTTATCCTACAAAACAACAGGCTTGTGTCCAAGTGACTCCAGGGAAAAATGTTCTGAGAAATCCCTGCCTATCCCTGGTGTCCCACTACATGACAGAGTCTGAGCCTGAGTGGAAGGTCCCGAAGTGTACACCCCCAAAGTCATCCCACTGGGCACAGAAGGGAAGAGAGCCCTCACCCACAAAAGGCAAAGCCATGCTCACCGGGAGCATGACTGGCGAGCTAGTAAAGGTGCTAAGGTCGCAGGGAAACCAAAAGCGGGGCACCTAGGAGCAGAGCAGCAACCAAGGCCGCGGAGTGATGAGATTGGTCCAACACCTCTCTGAGGAATGGGGAGCCAGCGAGTAAAGAGGGTGCAGGGGACTCCTGGCCAGTTGTGTCAGGAGCTCTACCAGGACATGGGGGACAAAGGAAAACTCAAACCCGGGAATCATCACCCACAGTCAGAAAAGTCAGACTCAGGGCCCTGCCCCGACACTTTTACCTGAGTCCAGTGGTGTCTCCACGTCACGGCACCGAAGAGGCCACCAGAACATAAGTCTGCACGGGGTCAATCCTCGGGAATGATCTCCTGAAGGACAGAACTCAGTTGAGAGACAAAGACTGGAAAGGGCTCTAGGTAGTTTTATTATAAAGTGACAGGACCCACCGCCCCACCCCCCGCCCCCCACACACACATACTGCAAACTCGCAGTGGGCTCACCCTGCCAGTGTGTGTGTGTTTTCTGTGGGTGGGGTATAGGGCAACACCAGTGACATTCAGAGGTAATTCTGCCTAGGGATGACTCCTGGTGGGGCTAGGAGGACTATTAGATGTGTCCAGAATTGAACTTAGGTCAGATGTAAGGAAGCCAAGTGTGCTGTTCACTGTCCACTCTCTCTGCCTCTCAACTTGGAGCTCCTCCTGACCACGTTTCATTTGTGTTCTGCTCTTGGGGGTTCCCTCTGGTTTCCCACTACTGGGTTCCTCTGCCCCTGCAAAGATCCATGACGTCGTGCCACTGCAGGGCACAGCTGCATGTGCCCCTCGATCTGGATTACCTCCTAATGGTGGCTTGTGCCACACTCAGAGCCACACAAATGGGGCATTTTCCTCTTTGCTAGCGGGGACCCTCTAGTCAGAGCTGAGTTTGGTACCTGGGGGTGAAGCAAATGCTGCCAGCTATTCATGGGGTAAATATGACATCTGAGTTTCCCTATAGTTTCCCATGTATAAAAGCAAGTTTATATATTCAATATATTGTAGCAACACTGGATTGTTCTAAGGGGCTAAGAAGTCTTGTGATTTTGAATTTATCTCCATAGAGTTGTAAGACAACCACATGGAAGGAACCAGAGTTTTGTGTGGAGAAGGGTGATGGGCACTGGAGTAGATAAGACCGACCTTGCAAAGCACTCTTGTCTCGAGGCCCCGAGGAACAGGGTATCTGCACAAAGTTGGCAAGAACAGGATGTCAGCCCCAGCTGTCCAGCCTTGAGCCTCACTCGACCACCTAGTCACATGTGCCAAAGACACAGAAACTGTCACGTATGCCTTGCAAGTAATCCCACCGCAGAATCTACCCTAGAATGGGATTGGAGCGGGGTAAAGCAGAGGAGAAAATGTAATGCTAAACTTTATGTAATTGGGCCTCCCTGTAAACTGGAGCCCTTTAGAAAACATGTGTGTATTTTTCAAGAAAGTGAACATCCAATAGGTGCTTCCAGAGGGTGTTTCTCCACGCGCCCGTCATTCTTCACCCATGTCTGCTTAGACCCACTGCGCAAGGTGTCTGGGCACCGTGGGGAAAAAATGTTCCCCCTACAGTTTTGTACCACCAGTGAAGGCTAACAGAGGGTTTAATCTACAGGTACTGTTCACGGGGGCTGCTGTTTAGAGGTACTGTTGGATGCACTTGGCATAAGAGTATATTTAACGCCCTGGACGCAATGACAAGAGACATGGTCTGAGACACATCCGTCTCAGACACATCTGTCCTAAAATGGTCTGAGACATTGTCTGAAACACATCTGTCCTAAAATGCCTGCAGCTACCCCACTGTGTTTATGGCATTAAAGGAGATAAGGGGGTCCCTAAACTGAATAATCTGAGGGTTAGGCTGGATAATGCTAATTTCCACTCCAGTGCTTGAATCCTTCAAGAATGGCCAATGCTCCATGGGATGCTTCTATGGTTCTCTGGGAGGGAGATGGCTAAATTTGGCCAGGACAGACACGTGAGTAACCCTTAAAGAGCTAGAGCCAGCAGCCCACAGATTTGAGTTGGTGTTTCTCTTCAGACAACACAAATTTGGTGTGTCTTGAGAAATGAGGTAATTTTATCACCTGAGGTAGAAATCTTGTTTCTCTAAGTGAAATCTGGTGGGTACAAGGCAAAAAATCTTACCTGCTGTACTACTGCTCCAATTCTTGTGTGTTTTTTTTTTAAACAAACAAACAAACAAAAACCCCCAAGGTTCTTGGGGCCAGAAGCCTTGCATGCAGTCAACTGGAGTTTTACCCCATTATCAGCATCCCAGAGAGTCCCCCATACCCCAGCAGGACTAATTCCTGAGTATAGGGCCAGGAGTATACTCCTGAGCACTGGTGAATGTGGCCCCCACCAAAAATAATAATAATAATAATAATAACAACAACCAAGGTTCTACTGGTGCAGAACAATATGCCACCTACCTTGCACATGGTCAACCCAGCACCACCCCAAGCCCTTGCAGTAGTAAGCCCTGGGCACCATCAGATGGGGCCCCAAAACAAAAAAGCAATAATCAAAAAAACAACACCAAAAACCCCATCAAGATTCTCTACTATTTCCTGCAAGTCTTGCTTCTTGTTGGGAATCACAGGAGATTAAATGACAGAGGAAACACCTGAGCTCACAGTGTTTCCTGAAGATGAAAGGAGGGGAGGAGGATGGGGAAGGGGTAGGAAAGCAGGGCAGGAAACACCTAGTGCCTAGTACTGGGCAATAAATGACCCGCAGCCCCATACTTCCCTAACTAATGGCAAGAAGGCGATGCTGAAAATGTTCTCAAATTTGGAAGTGGCTAGTTTAGTCTCAGGTCCTCTTGCTGGCTCATCTGGGTGACCCTTCTGATCAGAGGCCGACCTCTGTGCTCCAGACCCAGTCACCATGCCACAGTGCAGACAAGGAAAAGGGAGGAGGACCAGGACAAACAGGAGGGACAAAGAAACCACACACACACTCCCCCCTCCCCCAGCAAAGGCTGAGCCTGGGCGCTTCCGCCTCCAGCCCAGGCCCAGGGTTGTCTCCAGGCTGAGGCAGGAAGCAGGGAAGGTCCCACACACACCCAGGAATGAGCAGAAGTGGACCAGGAGCCAAGGTGTCCTCCACAGGGATGCACAGCAACATCCCATTCTCTCTCTTCATCCTCTTCAAAAGATTCATACCCCAATTAACCACTCAAAGCTAATGGCAGAACATCTGGCAACTGTCCTGACATTGCCTGCTGATATGATAGCTTGCTAATAGCAGTTGGCTGACCTATGGCGCCAAGTGGAATGTGAAAAGAAATATGTTGATAACTGCCACTCAATGCCTCTTTTGCAAACCACAACACCCAAAAGGGGAGAGAGAGAGAGAGAGAGAGAGAGAGAGAGCGCAAAAGGGAATGCCCTGCCACAGAGGCAGGGTGGGATGGGGGGATGGGGAATGGGAGGGATACTGGGATCCGTGGTGATGGGAAATGGGCGCTGGTGGAGAGATGGGAATTTGATCATTGCAAACTGAAACCCAAGCACAAAAATTTGTAAGTCTACAACTGTACCTCATGGTGTTTCACTAATAAAAATTTTAAAAAATAATAAAATAAAAGAATTTAGGCACACAAAAAAGAAATATGTTGAAAAACCTTGCCTGGACCCAGGCTCAGGGCTGCTCAGACACCCTTGCTCTCAGGCTGCACAGCTCCTGCAGGTAAATAAAGACCCTTCAACTAGGCAAAGAAGCACGTTTGAGACTTTCCTTGGGAAATTCTCACTTTAACATGAACACAGAATTCCCAGAGCCCACCAGGACTGATCCTGAGTGCAGGGCCAGGAATAAGCCTTGAGCAGTACCAGGTGCACTTTTCATAGCCCCTCCCACCACCACCACCCCCCCCCAAAAAGAAAACAAAAAAGAAAAGAATTACCCCCACCACCTTTAATTCTAGTCTGAAGAGGAAAATCATAGCACTGTAGCACTGTCCTCCCGTTGTTCATCCATTTGGTTGAGCGGGCACCAATAATATCTCCATTGTGAGACTTGCTGTTACTGTATTTGGCATATTGAATACGTCACAGGTAGCTTGCCAGACTCTGCCTTGTGGGCGGGATATTCTTGGTAGCTTGCCGGCTCTCCGAGAGGGATGAAGGAATTGAACCCGGGAGGCCGCGTGCACAGCAAATGCCCTACCCGCTGCACTCTACTGCCCTTAAAAGAACTGCCAGGTTAAAAAAGAAAAAATCTGCAGGAACCCTGAAGGCAGGTAAGTGTTGGGGACTGGCCCTGGTATCCCCTGATTGTTTCCCTGAAAAGGGAATGAGCAGGGGAAAAATTTGGCCTGTGGGAGCGTCATGCCCTGGCGGTTGACCCCGATAAGGGGGGCCAATGAGAAATTGCCAAGAGAAGGCTGAGCCTGATTCGCCTTGGCCGAACCAGAAACCAAGTCATCATCCCTGTCTTGTTTTGCTGAGAAAGTTCAAGGAACTGCCCGCTTAAGCAACTGCAAAACAAAATAACAAATAGAATAGCGTGCCCAGCTAATAACCCTTGGCTTTCCCACGAATTGTTTACTGCATACTCTATGAATCAGCGAGCTTTGCAATAAAGTCACTGTATGCTTCATACAGTCCTCCCTACCGCGTCTTTGCAACTCTCATTCCCTCTCTCCGGTTAACGTTCGAGGTAGGTCAAGGCCGATAAGTAACCACGGATTGCAGAATGCTCTCCGAAGAGCCTGAGATGGTCTTAACAATGCATTCCAGTGGTAAACTGTGTTTAGGATGTCCTTGAGATGCTTCTGACCTTGCCTTACAAACAACAAGCTTGAGACTTTCTGCTTCTCTACTCTGCCCACAAACGCTTCATCCTCCCCATCAGAAACTCCTTTTATATAAAAGGGAACCCCACACCCCTTGATGAAGCCCCTTTGCTGGGCTGCTTGTGAAATAAACCTGGCTTCCAGAGCCTGCCCCTGAGTTTTTCCCGCTGACTCAACTCTAGTTCACTGGGAATTCCGAAGGCCTCTTTCTCATCAACAAGTTCCTTGGAGAGTCAGGTGAAACCCTTAAGGTTAAATGTGCTGTGAGCCTGTGTGTCCTAACGAGATGTTAGAGATTTCTGCTCATATCTGGTGATGTCATGTCAGTCAGGGAACCCTAAATCAGAGACACCTCTGAAGAGGAACCTGCCACCCAGAGTGACACTACATGTCCCAAGTCGAAGATTTTCTCTTCTTTCAAACAACTTTTGATGCTCAGAAAAGGTGGTGCTGGGCAATGTGCTCAAGTTTCAACAGCAAACATCCCTGCCCTGCCAAGATCAGCTTCACTGCAGTTCCCAGGGCTGCTCAGGCTGTTTCAACCTTCCCCACAAGTAGCTTTCCCACTGGGAGGAGCCTATAACGTCCTTTAGTCCTTTAAGAAAAGGGGTGAAAAGGTGGAGACAGTATGAGGGAAACTGTCTGCCACAGAGGCAGGGGGACCTTTGGGAAGGGGATGAGGGATACTGGGGGCATTGGTGGTAGAAAATGTGCAGTGGTGGAGGGATGAGTATTCAATCATTGTATGACTGAAACTCAAACATGAAAGCTTGTAACTGTATCTCACTGTGATTTAATAGAAGAAGAAGGAAGGGGGGAGGAGGAGGAGGAGGAGGGGAGGAGGAGGAAGGTGAGGGGGAGGAGGAGGAGGAGGAGGGGAGGAGGAGGAGAAGCAGGGGAGGAGGAGGAGAAGCAGGGGAGGAGGAGGAGGAGGAGGAGGGGAGGAAGAGGAGAAGCAGGGGAGGAGGAGGAGGAGGGGAGGAGGAGGAGAAGCAGGGGAGGAGGAGGAGGAGGAGGAGGGGAGGAGGAGGAGAAGCAGGGGAGGAGGAGGAGGAGGAGGGGAGGAGGAGGAGAAGCAGGGGAGGAGGAGGAGGAGGAGGAGGGGAGGAGGAGGAGAAGCAGGGGAGGAGGAGGAGGAGGGGACGAGGAGGAAGGGGAGGGGGGAGGAGGAGGAGGAGGAGGAGGAGAAGCAGGGGAGGAGGAGGAGGAGGAGGGGACGAGGAGGAAGGGGAGGGGGGGGAGGAGGAGGAGGAGGAGGAGGAGGAGGAGACTACCAGTGCAGGTCTAGAGACCAAACACAAACAATCCTGGCTATTCAGGGGCACCTCCTTTTGCCCCCTGAAAATACACACATCTACCCCAGGGCTGGACACACCTACCCTTTACCTACCCTCTGAATCAGGTCGCTGAACTGTCCAGGGCCGAGGCCGGGCTGCAAACAGCTCTGGCCACCAGGAACCGGCCACAAAGCAGCCCTGCACGAACCCTAAGAAAGGAAAAGAAAGAGCAAACCTGTTGCTGTGGGGTCACGATCAAAAGACACCAGAAACCAAAAACATTACAAGTTTGGAGTCACCATTGACAAGTGCTGGCGGGCTACCCTGCTTGGCAGGGGCGGCGGCCTCACAGCAGAGGCTCTGGGCTTCATTGGGGAAAGGCACATCCTGGGGCCACAGCACTTTCCTAAGCATTTTGACAATTTGTTTGCGCTCCCTCCTCTCCCGCCCCCTCCAACTCACTTCCTGGTGCTCGGGAAGTTCAAGCAAACAGAGCAACGCATTGTTACAGTAGCCAGAAAAAAACGGTCACAGCAGGAGTACGTGAAGCAGTCACCTTTACCGGTATCCCTTTAGGTCCCTTTGTTCTGATTGCAACCCGGGACGGGCTTTCGGACCCTTGCGGGAACTTCGGTGTGCTTCTGGAATGCCACCATTAAGTCGGCTGAAACGTAAACTTCTGGAAAACCTTCTTATTCGTCCCTTTCAGACTCCCCTGCACTCTACCAGGACCGCACCCCTGCAGGAGTCCCGGCGGGCACCCCGAGCCCTGGCTGCGGGGACTATCGGAGCTCTAAGGGGATGCGGGGGAGCCCAGTTCCGCCGGGCGGAAAGGCCAGCCAGATGACCCCTCCCGACTCCATGGACCCCAAACTCACCCAGGCACTCGCCCCGACCTGTCCCGGGTAAGCGGCGTCGCAGCGCAGCAGGATTAGGTGGGAAGCACCGAAGCCGCTGCCCTCCCGGCAGCTAAATTCCTGCAAACAGCGGGGGGCGTGGAGAGATGCGGTGACCAATCCCAGATACCTGTCGGGTGAGGAGCCACCCCGGAGAGATTGGCGGGTGCGGGGCGGTGAGAGGAAAGGGGGCGGGTCTGGGCATGGTGTCAACGCCTCTGCTGGCTGTAGCATCTTTTTATCTTTTTTTTTTTTTTTGGATCCCACCCAGAGTTGCTCAGGGGTTACTCCTGTCTCTTTACTCCTGTACTCCTGGCAGTTCGGGGAGGACTGCCGGACCAGCAGACAGTCGAACGAGTGGAGAGGGAAGGTGAGGATCGAAGAAACTATATCCAAGTGGTTGAGAGGGCTGAGTTCTCCTGGAACAGCAGCATTGATCTTTATTTCAGACAGCCTCTTAATACATCTCTATCAGAAACTTGGCAGGTAAAATCATCTATTGTAATTGCAAAAAAAAAAAAAACATTCCCAAGATCATACATGTCTTTGATCATAACAAACATAAGAAGCATAATATAATGAAAATAATGTACTCTTGGAGAGCCCGGCAAGCTACGAGAGTATCACGCCAGAACCTGGCAAGCTACCTGTGATGTATTCGATATGCCAAACACAGTAACAACAAAAGTCTCCCGTGGAGATGTTACAGGGCCCGCTCGAGCAAGTCGATGAACAACGGGAGGACAATTCTCTTATTAATGTTACTTAGGTCAGTAACAGGAAATAAGAACCAGGTAAAAATAATAGCAAAGTATACTGGAGAACACTCTGACCCTTCCTGTGTACTTTTCATGATTTCCCAAGGTGTTATTTCCTTCATATGCCACAAAATCACAATGCATCCATTTCGTATTAACTTCTCTTGCAAACTGAGGATGATGAAGTATTAACTTCTCTGTAGGCTTGAGTTAGCGACATAATGACAACTCCACGTATTAGAGGTGGCGTGACACAGAGCTATGCCAAGTACACTACACTTGTTCCTCTAAATGAGGCATCGCCCAGAGCTAGGTCCACTCAAGGACCCTGCATAAACAGGCAGCTCCCTGCAGGGGAGGGATGCCAAGGATTGGCATGCAGGGGACCATATGGGATGCCAAGGATTGGCATCCGAGTACAAGGCAAAAGTCCTCCCCTCTGTACTATCGCTCCTGCCCCTTCTTTGCATCGCTGGGCACCAACTAGGTGAACCACGCCTAGGAAAATCCAGCCGGGGCTCCTGAGATTGTAGTTCTTTCAATCCATTGTTCTTCCCACCTAAACGTTATCCGCTGCTCTCCAACTCAGTGCCCGGCATACTCGGTTCCAGGATTCTTGTGCCAAACTTTTCTTTTTTGCTTTTTTTTTTTTGGGGGGGGGGGAGTGGGAGTCATACCTGGTGATGCTCAGGGGTTACTCCTGGCTCTACACTCAGGAATTACTCCTGGCAGTGCTGGGGGACGGGGGCGGGGGGCAATATGGGATTCTGGGGGTTGAACCAATCTTGGCCCTGTGCAAGGCAAACGCCCTCCCTGCTATACTATAGCTCCAGCCCCTGTGCCAAACTTTTCCGATGTTGAATTCCTCCTGAGTGACCTATACCCTGAAATCCTGTGGACCGAGACTTCAGACTGACAAAAGAAGCAGAATGTCAAGGTTACAAGGCGCAATACTAAAGATAGGAGATAGTCATTCTTGTAAACAAAGGCACCTTCTAGCTCAGACTCACCCTTACTCACCCTTACAGATCTGTACTAAGGCCATGTAGTAGGTTGAACAGTGCAAGGTTAGCCCCATTTTGCTTTGGCCAGTTTCAGTTCCACATAAGAACCAAACCAGGGATATATAAGAAGAAGAATGGAAACTATGTGGGTGGCTTAAAGTGCACAATTACTTGTTTTTTTCCTTAGCAGCATATTTCTGCTTCTAAATTTGACTTGCTTTACCCAAAACAGGAAGCTCAAGTGGTCACAGGACATGTTTCTGGTCTTAAAAATCTCTGTGCTTGGCGCTGGGCAGTCTCTCCTCAGCTCTGCCAGCTCTTTGGCCCAGCTGTCAGCCCACAAGCTTCTGCCGGGTGCCATCTTGGCACACCAACAGCCTGGTCCAGAGACACCCAATTAAATCCCAAAATGGATCAGTGCCCTACAGAGACATCTCTGGAACCCAACCATCTACAATCTAGGATCCCAGCAGTGCGCAGACGCTTCACAAAACAAAAAAATATGTAGACAAAATGAAGTCAGTTTACTGGAGAAAGGGTGCCCTGGTCACTGCAACAGGGTGACCGCCAAAGAGAGACCTGTTTAACACTGCCCTGGGGAGTCTCGTGTGTCTGAGCTCCTTAGGTAGAAAATTTCTTTTTTTTCCTTTTTCTTTTTTTGCTTTTTGGGTCACACCTGGCGATGCACAGGGGTTACTCCTGGCTCTGCACTCAGGAATTAGTCTTGGCGGTGCTCACAGGATCATATGGGATTGTGGGAATCGAACCTGGGTCAGCCACGTGCAAGGCAAACGCCCTACCGGCTGCGCTATCACTCCAGCCCCCATCCTTAGGTAGGAAATTTCTAAAGATAAGTTAAATTCTGACATGTATCCAACTTGGAAAAAAAATGGAAAATGTTCTGAGCCAATTACGATATGATGGAAGATTGAAAATAGAAAGTTCAAAATAGAAAAACTCCTCTGTGGAAGTGAGAATTAGGACTAAACTCCAGGCAGTAAATCACCCCAGGAGTTAAGCTGTCCGAGCTGGCCCTAAATTACTCCCAAAGACAAAATAGGCCTGATAAGGCTGTGGGAAGTAAATTTTTCCAGGGACCAGATAGGGACCAAAGCATCCTCTCCCCCATTGTTATCAAAGATAGGATCTGAGGGGTTATCAATAATAGGATCTGGGAAACTGAAAATAACTTTGGGAAAAATATCTGTAACTAGGGGCAATTCTCAGGAGCAAGATGCACTTATCTCTAAGGTCACTCACTACATGTGCTTTGAAACACTCTGTACATAAGCCCCTTGTGGATGAGGCTTGGTCTTTGGTGATGCGTCCATGTGCATAAAAAAAATCAGTCAATAAATAAGTAAATAAAAAGCGGCTTCTCCCTCTTAGCTGTTTTCTATGTCAGATCTGTAGCAATGAGAGGCGAGTAAAGAATGTATAACATAATCCGGGGCTGGAGCAATAGCACAGCGTGTGGAGCGTTTGCCTTGCATGTGCCTGATATGGGTTCGATTCCCAGCATCCCTGAGCACCGCCAGGAGTGACTCCTGAGTGCATGAGCCAGGAGTAACCTTCCTGTGCAATGCCGAGTGTGACCCAAAAATAAAATAAAACAAAATAAAACAAAATAAAAACATACAAACAATGTAATCCAAGGGAGCAGCCGACCCGGGTTCAATTCCCAGCATCCCATATGGTCCCCCAAACACCGCCAGGAATAATTCCCGAGTGCATGAGCCAGGAGTCAGCCCTGTGCATAGCCGGGTGTGACCCAAAAAGAAAAAAAAAAATCACCTCCAGAAAATTCTGTTACCTTAACTTAGTCATCTACTAAGTTCCGCCTCACTTAGAAGGTACTTTCTTTTTTTTTTTTTCTATGTTCCCATAAGCTTTTATCAACTTTCCAACTCTGAGTCTGAGCATCTCAATTATTCAATACTTTCATTCTTGAAAATATTGAAGAACCTGGGGATTGCGAATGAACAGAGACCCACTGCCACCTCACCTGCATCACAGTGAGCAGAACAGCATCCCAAAGAAGCCCCTGCCCGAGGACAGTCAGGGGAGTTCATAAAGGCAAAAAGGACATCCTAGGCAGACAACGGATACAATGGGGAAGGGACTGTGATCAGCAGAGCAAGTTACAGAATAAAAATAATTAGGATTTTTTTTGGGGGAAGAGGGGTGTGATGATTTCTGGAGCAGAACGATGTGTTATCAGGCTGTGCCTGACCCTTGGAGCGGTGGTGGGGGTTCCCTTCCTGCTGACAGGCTGGGAGGGAGAATTAACATGGAGTCCCTTATGTCACTAGCAGGGATGCTCCCAGTCTGTCCAGCATCTCAGATTTGGGAATTAAACTAGGCTTCCTTATTAGGGGGCTTACACTCAACTGCTCATTACACTTGGTGGATTTTCCCTTCTTTTCCTTTTTTTTCCGGCTTTTTGGTTGGTTGTTTTTTGTTTGTTTGTTTTGTTTGTTTGTTTGGGGGCCACAATCAACAATGCTGTAGTTACTTCTGATTGTGCTCATGTATTACTGCTGGGCGCTCTATCTCTCCTGCCACCCGTGTTCAGTAGTCTCACGCCACTTCCCCCACCCTGGGGAGGTCGATGGCAGGAGAAGGAAGGAACGAGGGCCAGGCTGGTCGGTATAAATTGTAGTTTATTCCAATCTTCACTCCCCTTCTGCTTCTCTCTCTCATGCCTGAGCCCCTCTCAGTTCTGACTCTGCCCTCTGGAGCCCGCCAGAGCCCACTCGGATTTTATGGCCTTTTGTTTGTTTTTGTTTTTGTTTTTTTGGTTTTTTTTTTTTGCTTTTTGGGTCACACCCGGTGATGCACAGGAGTTACTCCTGGTTCGTGCACTCAGGAATTACTCCTGGAGGTGCTCGGGGGACCATATGGGATGCTGGGAATCAAACCCGGGTCAGCTGCATGCAAGGCAAACGTCCTACCTGCTGTGCTATCGCTCCAGACTCTCTTACGGCCTTTTGAAAACACAAAGATTTTCTCTTTTTTTCCTTTTTTTCTGGTTTTTACTTGGTTGCGGGTTTTTTGTTTTGTTTTGTTTTGTTTTTGTCCGTTTGTTTTTGGGCCACACCCAACAATGCTGTAGTTAATTCTGACTCTGTGCTCATGTATCACTCCTGGGCTGGGTTCTAGGAATCCTCTGGGGTATCACTGAGGACCTTGAGCACATTCAGAGCCTTACCCTCACGCACATAATTTTCAGGGCTCTAATACTTTGAAATGTCTAATCTCCATTCTTGGCCCCCATCCTCCTGGGTGACTGATTTTAGTGCTTCAACTCGGTGAGCTTGGGCCAGAGGATGAGGGAGTACGGTGCCACAACAAGCCCATAACTGCTGGAAAATTTCACTAGGGCTCTGAGTTTCTGGAATACGGTGTTTCAAGTACATTATATTCAGTAAAAAATAAAAATAAAAAAAACCTTCTTTGAGGCATCATTTTCTGGAACTGTCGAAATGGGTGAACTATATCCAGTAAAACAGGATTTCATAACCATCAAAAATCTAAGAATGTCAACTGAGATGGTATCCAGTTCTTGGCTCCTGTCACGAGGGTGCCAGAAGTGAGTGGAGTCGGATAAACACTTATAATTAATTAAGTAACAACATCACACAACAAATAGCACTGTAGCACTGTCCTCCCGTTGTTCATCGATTTGCTCGAGCGGGCCCAGTAACGTCTCCATTATGAGACTTGTTGTTACTGTGTTTGGCATATCGAATATGTCACAGGTATCTTGCAGGCTTTGCCGGGCGGGCAAGATACTCTTGGTAGCTTGCCGGGTTCTCTGAGAGGGGCGGAGGAATCGAACCCAGGTCGGCTGGGTTGGCCGCTGCAAGGCAAACGCCCTACCGCTGTGCTGTCTCTCCACACACAATCAATACCATCACTAAAATCACGTATATGTAAGCAGATCCAATTAAGAACATTCATAACTAAATACAATATTGCAAATCACATCCTCACCTCTAGCTGACTGAAGCACTAAAGCCTTCGATAAGATCATCTATTTGATATTAGGAATCTCTTATACCAGGATTTAATGACTCCTTGGTGAGATACAACAATTTTCACTAATTTTCTTTGAAGAAAACTTCTTTTGATCATTCTGTTAGCTAATTATTGATAACAAGTAATATAAAATAAATTATTGAGAGTCTGCCATGGGGGGCAGGTTTAAAGGGTGGCTGGGAAAATTGGAAACAATGGTGGAGGGAAGGTGTAATGAGGGTGGGATTGGTGTTGGAATATTGAATGCCTGTAATAAATCAGCATGAAATATTGGAATTAAGGAGCAGCGGTTTTAGTGAGAACCCAAGCATAGCCAATTTAAAAGCTAGGCATTTTGTAAGCTATTCTTTATACCTTCCTATGGAACTGACAGCTGAACTGGGCATGAACTCTAGACCACATCCTGGAACACAGCCTAGAAAAAGGAAACAAAAATACACAGGAGAAACAATGGCTGGTGGCACCAGCCAATCTGAATTTATGCGAAAAGTACCTGGTGGTCGTCCGAGGGCACCAGTCAATCAGTATATAAGGACCTGATTGTCAGTGGTCTATGGCTTTAGACAACTTAAGCACTTCCCCGCAATTGGAGAGGACTGCCTTTCCATGGGGTGCAGCCCTGGCCGGTCTTTCTATAACAACACTCTTTAATAAAATCTTCAAACTCCTCACGGGTGACTTGTGTTTGAATCGCAGCCCTAACAGAACAACTTTGTAAACCACAGTATAAAGTGTAAGGGGAAAATTTAAACAGAAAGTCAAGGGAAAAAAAAATTGTTTGTTTGGTGGCCACCTGTCTCTCTGATGTCTTTGTTGGCCTCTGCTGACCTGTGTCTCTTGTTTGTGTCCACCTTAATGTTACTGCCGGCCTATCTTTTTTACCTTCTCTCTTGTAGTCAGACTGTGGAGGCCCTCTCCAGCCTTGGCTTCCCAAGGACTCCCTTGTCAACTACAATGGTGAATTCTTGCAACTATTTTTGTTGCCCTGATTTTCTGCTTCTACCTTTTGATTTGCAGTCTCATTGTCCTTTAAAATGGGCCAAATTACTTCAATTCCCTTGGACTTAATGCGTAAGGCATTTTATTCTCTTTCAGGATCCTACCTGAAATGGCTATTTAGTCTTGAAAGAGGCAGCCTCAGCTTCCCCATGCCAGGGAGAGAGGAAGCCACAGTTTTCTCTCTTTAGATGTTCCATCTTTCCCCTATCAACCTGACAGACATTCCACCCCCAAGGTTTTGTCTCAGCATTCTGGGAGTTTTTCAGGAACATAAAACTCTGCCCTGGGGCTGGAGTGATAGCACAGCCGGTAGGGTAGGGCGTTGGCCAACCCATGTTAGATTCCCAGCATCCTATATGGTCCCCCGAGCATCGAGCATCGCCAGGAGTAATTTCTGAGTGCATGAGCCAACAGTAAACCCTGTGCATCTCCGGGTGTGAACCAAAAAAAAAGAAAGAAAGAAAAAATCACCTCTGCCCTGCTGTCCTGGTTGCCAGGAAAACTAAGATGATTGGCAATTAGACCTGGAAGATTTGTTTCACCTTCTAGTGAAGAAAGATGCCAGTTTCCCCTTGCCACCTTTCCCCCACTGACCCAACACATTTCATTCCCAAAGTCCTGCCCCAGCGGTGATAGAGATTTCCAGGACCATAAAAGTCTGTCCTGGAGCCTAGGCCGACAGGGAGACCAAGATAAGGAGTAAAAATACCCAGAAAGATTTAGACCAGCTAGACACCCATTGTAATTTTCTCGAACCTTTTGTAAACATTAGCCAACCAATAAGGGATGCCAGGAGTCCTTAAAACCCTGTTACCTTACCTTACTCCTATACTAAGTTCCTCCTCACTTGGGAAACTCCTTTTCTTTTTTACTTTCCAATAAACTTTTCCACTTTCCAGCAATGAGTCTGAGTATCTTTATTATTCAATACTTTCATTCTGTGAATCATGAACAAACACAGAGACCCACCACCCCTGCCACTTCAGCCACTGTTTCAGTCTCAGGAGCGCAGCCCCTCTCTCTGTCTCTTCGAGCTAGAGAGGCCCGCCCTGTCTGTAGGATGGCCGTCCACTGGTTCCTTCAACTCCCCCAACCGAGGGGAATTCCGTGTGTCATCTTAGGGACACCAGGTCTCCCCAGTCAAACACCTTACATCCTAGCCTGGATAGACCTGGTCTCCGAAATATCTTCATGGATTATGGAACCCAAATCCAAAATGAAGGCCACCCTTATTACTCTCAGGACTACCTCTCTCATCCAGGCTGGGGCTAGAGAGAACAATTGCTGGCCAACTAATGAAGACTCCTTGATTTGGGACAAACTTAGTTGAATATTTTGGGGGTACTTGCCTAGCCTATAACAGTAACCAAGCCATGGACAAGGAAGCCAGAAGAACAGCTGTTCCAGACGGAAGGCCCTTTGACCTCCTGCTCCTCACAGCCTTGCCTGGGACCATACTAAAACTGACCTAGAATCAGCACCAGAGAGAGATTTGACCATCTCATCTTCTGGGTGGAGGATGTGAGAGAACCAGAGGATTCTCATTCCCCAGGCCCTCGGGAGATCTCTCATCCAGGTCGCCCACAAGGACACCCATTTAGGTGAAGCAAAGCTTAATCTAGTCCTGGGAAAGTCAGACTCTGTCCGGGGCTTAAGAGAACAGTGCAGGGCACTGTTCCTCCATGCTTCTAATGCAGGTGAGCTGGAAACAGCCACAGCAGGTCTCTGTTCCTTAGCAATTCCCTGGTTCTCCTGTAAGGGTGAAACTGATGTCATGACAGGCAACAGAAATGAGAAAAGTCAAGTAGGCCTCAGGTTCAGTTTCTTGGCCTGAAACATGAAACAGTCTTGGTTTCCCAGCAATGAAACAATGCATAACTAGCCAACCTGAACCCACCTGGGAAGTTCCTGGACCCAATAAATGGGCTCAATCAATCACTATGTTGTAAGGTCCCTAGGGACCCTGAGAAAAATTCCAGAGCTAAACTCTGCTAATTAGTAACTCTTCCTTACCTGCCCCCTCCCTGGTAAAGCCTTGAGATACAAATTCTGTCTCCATTTGTTGACTCTTCCTAATTGGGATGTAAATTCTGAAACCATTTGTTGGCACTTCCTTATCTGTTACCTCTGTTAGGAACTTTTCCCTTATCTGCCTTCAACAGAATGCAGGAGCCTTGAGCTGAGAATCAAAGGAAGCCAGGTAAACATAGAAGATAGGGCCGGAGAGATAGCAGAGTGGGTAGGGCGTTTGCCTTGCATGCGGTCAACCCGGGTTCGGGTTCGATTCCCAGCATCCCATATGGTCCCCTGTGCACCGCCAGGAGTAACAGTAACTCCTGTATATCGCCAGGTGTGACCTAAAAAGCAAAAAAAAAAAAAAAAAAAAAGAGATAACCAAATGTCTGAGTTACCAGATACCCACTAGCCACAATGCCTATGTATGTAAATGCTGATCTTTGAATCTATAGGCTAAGGAGTGATGTACTTTTAAATGAATTGGTTAAGAAAGTATATGTTGTTACAAATCTATTGACTATGAAATGTGCGGGCTTTGCTGTAATGGCCAGTGAAGGCCTACATAAGATCCCCTTTGAAGAAGTTCGGGGTCTTGCCTGATGACTTGACCCTGGCTAGCCAGCTCAATAAACTACCTGCTTGCTGACTGCATTCCTGCGTGGTCCTTCCTTGCAGTCGGAGATCCAGAGTCATGCCCTAACAATGTCTCTAACTACTGCCTGACCACTGTTACCCTAGACACTTGCTGAAAGAATCCATATTAGGGCATCAAATTTTTGTGTGCTTCAGCTAACTTGCAACATTGCTTTCTGTAAAACTGCTTGGCTGCTTTGCACCTGGGGGAGAGGGGACTTGCAAAGTGAACAGGGCATAACTTCTTTCTACAAGATTCAGGTGTATTTACTGTCCCTGAAATGTATTGTCTCAGTAAAGCACCCTGCAGATTTGGGTAAAGGCTAACTCAGGATGCTGGTGGTTGGGGGAAATTGCCCTTTCCTGGAAATGTATTGTCTCACTAAAGCACCCTGCAGACTTGGGTAACACAAAACGAGGATGGTCAAGGGAGATTACCTAAGGCTTAATGATTCCAGCTATAACCTTGCTTGTGCTGACAATCGATGTACGTAAATGCTGATCTTTGAATCTATAGGCTAAGGAGTGAGGTACTTTTAAATGGATTGGTTAAGAAAGTATATGTTGTTACAAATCTATTGGCTATGAAATGCGCGGGCTTTGCTGTAAAGGCCAGTGAAGGCCTATATAAGATCCCCTTTGAAGAAGTTCGGGGCTCTCAGCCACTGCCCGTTTTTGGGGTATGCTGCGGAGCCCCAGCATGCTGGTCTAAATAAACCCCGTTTTTACTCCTGCAGGAATTGTGTCTATCTGGTCTCTCCGCGCCTCCCAGGGCCAGGGAACTCCCGATCCCAACATTGCCAAAACACTTTGTTTGGTAACAAAGTAAGATTTTCTTCTGAAACAAGAAGGCATGTACTGCCTATGTAATCAACCCCTACATAAACTGCTTGCACTTGAATGTCAGGGTCCCTATCAAGAGACCCCTCTGTGGGTGACAGAGTTGACCCCCATCACTGTTACTGTATCACTGTCATCCTGTTGGTCATCAATTGACTCGAGCAGACCCCAGTAAAGTCTCCTTCGTCCTAGCCCTGAGATTTTAAAAGCGCCACATTTGAGGCTCTTTCAGGGTCAGGAGAATGAGACTCATCATTGTTACTGGTTTTTGGCATATTGAATACGCCACGGGGAGTTTGCCAGACTCTGCCGTGTGGGCAGGATACTTTTGATAGCCTGCCAGGTTCTCCAGAGTAAGACCATTCGTGGCCGTGCGCTTCCGAGAGCAGGGTTTTATAGTCTCTGGGTCTTGGCCATTGATAGAATTACACGGCGCTGGGGGCAGTTGGTGGGTGTAACGCCTACATACTGGAAGGTGGGGGAATCTGGATGGAGGAGGCCCCAGTCCCAATCCAAGCAGGCTTGGAGATCTATGCCCCAGGTCCCGCATACCTGGGTTCCTTGGCCGGTTCCTTCATGCATGAGGCTCACCCAAATGTGAGGAGAGTGGTCTTAAGCATGACTGTGGCTGGAACCGGAGGTCTTCAGCTGCCGGGGTTCTGCTCCAGGTGGGGAGGGAAACTCAACCCACCTTCCTCCAAAGGGCCCCCGGTGAGGACAGCCAGATGTGAAAGCAGAAGACTCTGCACTGTTCTCTTCCGGGAGCAGGGTTTTATAGTCTCAGTTGACCCCCATGTACTGGAATAAAACTCCTTCTGCTTTCGCATTATCATGTTCGTGTCTCTGTCTGACTCGCCATTTGGAAACCCATAGTCCCGGGTTTAACCCTCCAACATTTTCAAGAATGAAAATATTGAATAATAAAGTTGCTCAAAGTTGGAAAGTCAAAAGTTTATTGGTAAGTAGAAGAGAAAAGAAGCTTCCCGACGGCACTCATTTGTGAAGTATAAAACAACGTAACATGAGGCTGACACCTAAGGATAGTAGATACATGGGACAGATAGATTGCTCCATACCTGGGAGCCTGCCTCATGAGCAAAGGGGAGAAGGCAGCTGGAATAGGGAAGGGATCACTGAGAAAATGATGGCTGGAGGAATCAGCTGGGATGGGAGATATGTGCGGTGGGTGGATGAAGGACCAAGCATGATAATCTCTCAGTGTCTGTATTGCAGAACAGTGATGCCCAAAAGTAGAGAGATTATGGGAGGAATCATGTCTGCCATGGAGGCAGGGGGAGGGTAGGAAAGGGGGGGTATACCAGGGATATTGGTGGTGGGGAATGTACCCTGGTGGAGGAATGGGTGTTTGATCATTGTGTGATTGTAATCTAAACATGACAGCTTGTAGTCTCACGGTGATTCAATAAAATTTAAGAAAGAAAGAAAGAAAGAAAGAAAGAAAGAAAGAAAGAAAGAAAGAAAGGAAGAAAGAAAAGAAAAGAACCTTCCCAGCTGGTGTTAAGTGGCCACAGCCTGAGCTCAGGCCCCAACTGAGACACACAGAGACAAGCAGATATTTCAAGGTTTTATTCACACAACACACACTCATACAAAGGTGTCTAAGTGCTGAGGGCACTCATGCAAGGGACTCAGCCATGAGGGTTTGCAAGCTGGGACTGCTCCCTGGGCTTGCAAACCTGAGAGCTCTCTGGGACATGTTTTTTAAGCCCTGTGCCCTCCTGCCTATGTGCCTGAGTGCCCCCCTGAGAGGTGCATTTTCAGGAGCAAGCAAGCAGAGGTACAACTTGTGTAAGTTGTGTTAACTGCTTTGTTAACACAACTAAGAGAACTAAGAAACTGCAACTGACCCCCTAGGGTTCACAAGAGAAGAAAGAAAGTTTTGGTTTGTTCCTTTTTATAGCACAGTTGTAGGGCATTTGCCTTGCATGCGGCCAGCCCGTGCCAGCTGCCAACCTGGGTTTGATTTCTCCACCCCTCTCAGAGAGTCCGGCAAGCTACCGAGTAACTCGCCTGCAGGGCAAAGCCTGGCAAGCTACCTGTGACATATTCGATATGCCAAACACAGTAACAACAAGTCTCACAATGGAGACGTTACTTGGCCCGCTCGAGCAAATCGATGAACAACAGGAGGACAGTGCTACAGTGCTACGGTGCTACCACCCTGCTCCATCAGGTAAGGGCCCACCAGATTTATGGGAGTGCGTGGGAGGGACATGAAGACTTCACCACATGGGTAGGACCTGCTGACTGTTCTTGCCTAGATTGGCAGAAGCAGAACTTGAACATATAATCACAATCTCCTTCAGTCCTTGCAGGCATTACAGCCAGCCCTGGAAGAGACCCACAGTCAGGTTGCAGCCATTCTGGAGATTTAGGAGACCCTAATACCCTATCTTCACTTGTGAGGGTCTGGGGTCGATATTTTCCGCTCCTCGAACCACACAAAGAGACTAGCCAGTAATGCAAAAACAAGCAGAGTTTATTCACGCCAGCTAGCTGGGGTCAAGCTCTCAGGCACTCGGGTCAAAGCAACACCCCTAGCAAGGGAAATGCTTCAGATTATATAGGCAGTGTTTACGTCATAGCCCACGCTTACAAATTCAAAGAAAAAACGTTAATAAAAATTCAAGTTTCATGAGTCAAAAGAAAACATATTTTTCCAGCCAGTACAAACAGTTACAGAAGGGCCATCTTGACATGTTCCCGGATGTTCTGGCAATTGTCACCCCCCTGCCCACGTCTGGGTGGCTTCTATAGATAGCGGATAGCAGTTATGAAACTATTTGCCAAGGCCAAGTTTTCAGCCCAGATGTCCTTCCCTCAAAGATAGTTAAAGGGGAAAGGAGAGGGGTTTTAAGAAAAACAAACTGTGGAACAGAGGCAGGCAAAATGGAGTTTATCATCCCCACTCCACGTCCAACACACTCTCTCCAGGTACCTGAGCCTGGGTTCCTCATCATCCAGACCACTCTCTGGAGCCCAGGTGACCGGCCCCTTTGATGTTGATGGGCCCTAGGGGTGACTTATGTGAAGCGGAGAAGAGAAAAATGGCCACTTTCTCCCCATTCCCCCTGCCACCCAGGACCCAGATTTCCTTGGTTCTTGTCTTACCTTACAGAAAAGAATTTCAGGAATAGACAAGCAGTGAAGTAAAACAGGTTTTATTTAGAGGTTTTGAAGGGGGGAGGAAGAGAAAGTGGGAGAGAGTGGAGAGTAATGCACTCAAGATTGAATCTGGGGGACTGGAGAGATAGCACAGTGGGTAGGGCATTTGCCTTGCATGTGGCTGACCCGGGTTAAATTCCCAGCATCCCATATGGTCCCCTGAGCACTGCCAGTAGTAACTTCTGAGTGTAGAGCAGGTGTGATCCAAAAATCAAAAAAAGAAAAAGAAAAAAAAGATTGAGCCTGGGCTTCTCCAAGTGTGGAAAGAGCCCCTACACACATCCCAGCATTAGACATGAAAGCATGAAAGTACTCATCTCAAGGGGGGAGATGCAGGGGACACATGTGCTTGGATGACACTTGTGCTTGGGTGCCAATGTGTTCAGCACAAGCAGCACATGGGCTCAGGCATCATATGTGTGTCCTTCCTTTGTTCAAGGTGGCTTTTACAGGGTTTCTCCAACCTGCCCCCATGTGGAGTTTCTACCTAGATCAAAGTCCTGCTGCTAAGGAGGTTACCAAGGGGATTGGGAGTGGTGATGGCCTTCTTTGAAGTTCCTTCCCTGGCCTTTTGTTTCTGTAGAAGCTTCTCTGAGTCTGCTGCAGGAGCCAGGTGAGGGTCTTATCAAGCCTTAGTTCCTGTTTTTTTTCTTCAAGGTTGGTCTTTTGCAACTTCAGAGCTATTACTCGGAAGGAATTTACTGCCATCACCTGGGGGGGGGGGTGCGGTGTCTTCCCTATCTTCCTGCCTGCATCATATTCCCCCCTGGAGATTTCATCACCTTAAACCTTTGAGGGGAAAATGACTGAAGGTCCCATCTTCTGGAGCTGCTTCATGCTGACAAATAAGCACTGAGCCTGCCTGCAGAAGGGAGGAAAATCCATGCTCCCTTAGTTTTTAATGGGCCCCAGGCAATGAATTGGTTGGGTTCCTGAAGATATCTGGAAGAAAAGATCAGATCAATTAGACCTACTGATATCACTTTGAAATGAGTAGGAAAAGGTCCTAGAGGAGAAGGTCCTTTCTGATCCAGTAAGGGCAGGGTGATTTGCGGTCTTAAAAAACATAAGAGTTAAAGCAAGAGAAACCCAAGCAACATAATGCCATACACATTTCTATTATAAAAAATGGAAAGAAATAACTGCTTCACCCATGGTTGATAGGAAATGACTCCCTGTATTAATATTTTGCTAATGGACATAGAAACAAGAAGCCACTTCTCTGGCTTTATCAGTAGATTGGAAAAGCTTTTGCCCAACCATTGAAGCTATAAATAAGAACCAACAGATATTTACACCTGAACATTTGAGCATTTGATCATTTGCATGAAGTCAAGCTGCCAATACTCCCCAGAACAAGTTCCTTGATGCTGAACTGGTGTTCAGAGAGGAGGCCCAAGATTTCCACTAGGTTCATTAATGGCACAGAAAGCACAGTTCTGAGTTACTTCTCTCCTACTGTCCTATCCTGTCCCTTCCCTTGGAAAATGGTTTTTCACTAGTTTTATTAAAGTATCTCTTCCCATGAGGGAAGCTTCATGTAACCCTTCAATAATATTCCACTGCATTGGTCCAGGGATTCCTTGTTTGGTAAACTATCCATCAACTTCCTTTTGGAAATCTCGTTTCAATGTCCATCGTTCCTCTTCTGCAGAGTATTCTGGCTTAGAGTAAATATTCTCCGGTATTAATCCCATGGGCTGGAGCAAGAGCACAGAGGTAGGGCTTTGCCTTGCACGCGGCCGGCCTGGCCGACCCAGGTTTGATTCCTCTGCCACACTCAGAGAGCCCAGCAAGCTACTGAGAGTATCTCACCCACACGGCAAAGCCTGGCAAGCTACCTGTGATATATTCGATATGCCAAACACAGTAACAACAAGTCTCACAATGGAGACGTTACTGGGCCCGCTCGAGCAAATTGATGAGCAACGGGAGGACAGTGCTCTACAGTGCTATTAATCCCATAATGCAACAAGAATTAAGAGCTGTTAAAAATCTTTGTTCTCTCCAAATGATAATATGTGTTTATAGAACTAATAATGAATACTTAGAACCAGTTTAGATGTCCACATGGAAGTTCCTTGGGCTACCCTTGGCTCAAGAACAAGTCTGTCTTTTTGCTGACATTCTCCTTAGTAAACCTCTGGGTTCAACTATCCTGTTTAGACTAGTGACAGCATGTACAGCATTGAATTCCTTTATAGACTAGGCTGCTTTCCTACAGTCAATGAACCAAGTTTTATCCAAATTACCCCAAGGGGGGGACCTTTAAACCAAGATTAGAATACATTTATTCAATCACCTCTGTAGAATTAGAATCTGATTCTTACAAAAAGCAAATTACAGAAACATGGTTTTCTTTCTACCTTGATTTAAAATTTTGTCAGATGGCTTAATAAACCTGACTTGTTCTTTTGCATAAACACAGCAAGATTAAAGAACTCTCCATTTGGGGTACCCTGCTATTTGCGGAGAAGTCCTGGGGGTTGGCTAAAGACAGGAGACACACCAATAATGGCATTAATTTTTATCTGACACGTCAGAGTTATCCAGGCCTGGTCATAAGATGCGAAGATCAGGTTCCACTATGAACTAGAGGTCACCTTGAGCGGTCAGGTTGAACTGGGTGTGGCCTTGGGCCTCATTAGAGGTGTCCCGGCAGAAAGGAGTCCATCCCACCCCTTCTTCAGGGCTGGGAGAGATCCTGGTTTCCAGTTTTTCTTGCCGCTGAAAGAATGTCCCAGGCTGAGTCAGTCATTGCAGATTCCTAAGAAAGAGGTTATCACATTCCTCCTCCATCTCCCCTAGAGATTTCCAAGGGAGCATACCTCCATAACAGATTTTCCACAGATTACCTCATTACTTGTGAATTTCTTCACTACATATGCCAGGGGTTCGAACCCAGAGTTGGCTGCATGCAAAGCCAATACCCTACCTGCTATATTATTGCTCTGGCCCCATTTCTCCTGAGGCCAAAGTTCCGGAGACCATTACCAGAAAATTATCTGGTCATTCTGTGGGCTGGGCCACTGTGAGTTAGGAAAGAGATGACAGCAAAAACAGAAAACTAAATCAAACACCTGGAAATTAAAAAGTGCACTATTGAACAACGAGTGGATTAGACAGGAAATCAAAGAGGAAATCAAAAGATTCCTAGAAACGAATGAAAATGAGAACACGAGTTACCAAAACTTATGGGACACAGCAAAAGCTGTGTTAAGAGGAAAGTTTATAGCTCTACAACCATTCCTCAGGAAGGAGGAGCGAGCACACATAAGTAACCTAACCTCACAGCTTAAGAGCTTGGAGAAGGACCAAAAAAAGGAGCACAACCTGAACAGGAGAAAGGAAATAATAAAACTCAGAGCAGAGATTAACGAGATGGAAACCCAAAAAAACAATCCGAAAGATCAATGAAACCAAGAGCTGGTTCTTTGAGAAAATTAACAAGATCGATAAGCCTCTAGCAAAACTCACAAAGAAAGGGAGAGAGAAAACCCTAATAAACCGAATCAGAAATGAAAAGGGGGTCATTACAACAGAAACTACAGAAATTCAGAGGATCCTCAGGGAGTACTTTGAGAAGCTTTATGCCACGGAACACCAAAACCTCGAGGAAATGGATAAATTCCTAGACTCCTACAGACTCCCAAGGCTGAACCAAGAAGACCTGGAATACCTGAACAGACCTATCACCATCAAGGAAATTGAAATGGTAATAAAAAGTCTCCCCAAGCACAAAAGTCCTGGCCCGGATGGATTCACTAGTGAATTCTTCCAAATCTTTAAAGAGGACTTACTCCCAATGCTCTTTAAGCTTTTCCATGAAATTGAAATATCAAAAACACTTCCGAACAGTTTCTACGAAGCAAATATCACACTGATACCAAAAGCAGACAGAGATACCACAAAGAAAGAGAATTACAGACCGATATCCCTGATGAACACAGATGCAAAGATCCTCAACAAACTACTAGCAAATAGAATCCAACTACTCATCAAAAAGATCATACACCATGACCAAGTAGGATTCATCCCAGGGATGCAAGGATGGTTTAACATTCGAAAATCAATCAACATAATCCATCATATCAACAAAAGAAAAGATAAAAAGCATATGATTATATCAATAGATGCAGAGAAAGCATTTGACAAGATCCAGCACCCCTTTATGATGAAAACCCTAGCCAAAATGGGTATAGAGGGGACCTTCCTCAACATAATTAAAGCCATCTACCACAAGCCTACAGCAAGCATCATCCTCAATGGGGAAAAACTGAGAGCCTTCCCTCTAAGATCAGGGACGAGACAGGGATGCCCACTATCTCCACTGCTGTTCAATATAGTACTGGAAGTACTTGCAATAGCGATTAGGCAAGAAAAAGATATTAAGGGCATTCAGGTAGGAAAGGAAGAAATCAAGCTCTCACTATTCGCAGATGATATGATACTCTACTTAGAGAACCCAATAACCTCCACCAAAAAACTCCTAGAAACAATAGACTCGTATAGTAAAGTTGCAGGTTATAAAATCAATACCCAAAAGTCCATGGCTTTCCTATACGCAAACAGTGAGAGAGAAGAATGCAACATGAAAAAAACAATCCCGTTCACAATTGTGCCCCAGAAAATCAAATACCTAGGAATCAGCTTAACTAAGGAAGTAAAGGACCTGTACAAAGAAAACTACAAAACGCTACTTCAGGAAATAAAAGAGGACATGAGGAAATGGAAAGATATCCCCTGCTCATGGGTCGGGAGACTTAACATTGTCAAAATGGCAATACTACCGAAAACATTGTATAAATTCAATGCAATCCCTATAAGGATACCCATGACATTCTTCAAAGAAATGGAGCAAACACTCCTGAAATTTATATGGAACAATAAGCCCCCACGAATAGCTAAAGCAATTCTTGGGAAAAAGAAAATGGGAGGAATCAACCTCCCTAACTTCAAACTGTACTACAAAGCAGTAATAATTAAAACAGCATGGTACTGGAACAAAGGCAGAACTGCAGACCAATGGAACAGGGTTGAATACACTGACATCTACCCTCAATCATATGATCATCTAATCTTTGATAAAGGTGCAAGTAATGTGAAGTGGAGTAAGGAAAGCCTCTTTAATAAATTGTGTTGGCATCATTGGACAGCTGCATGCAAAAAAATAGGCTCAGAACTCTGCCTAACACCATGTACAAAAGTAAGATCAAAATGGATTAAAGACCTCAACATCAGACCAGAAACCATAAGGTACATTGAAGATAAAGCTGGCAAAACCCTCCATGACATTGAAGCTAATGGTATCTTCAAAGATGCCACGCCACTGGCCGAGCAAGTGAAAACAGAGATAGATAAATGGGACTATCTTAAACTAAGAAGCTTCTGCACCTCCAAAGAAACAGTGACCAAAATACAAAGACAGTCTACAGAATGGGAAAAGATATTCACCGAATACACATCTGACAAGGGGTTGATATCCAGGATATACAAAATACTGGTTAAACTCCACAAGAAGAAAACATCCAACCCCATCCAAAAATGGGGCAATGAAATGAACAGAAACTTTCTCAAAGAAGAAATCCGAATGGCAAAAAAGCACATGAGAAAATGCTCTACATCATTAATCATCAGGGAGATGCAGATCAAAACCACAATGAGATACCATCTCACACCTCAGAGACTGGCCCACATTCAAAAGAGCAAAAGCAACCGATGCTGGCATGGATGTGGCGAGAAAGGGACACTCCTTCACTGTTGGTGGGAATGTCCACTGGTTCAGCCCTTCTGGAAAACAGTATAGACGATTCTCAAAAAATTAGAAATTAAGCTCCCATTTGACCCAGCAATACCACTCCTGGGAATATATCCCAGAGAGGCAAAAATGTATAGTCGAAGTGACATCTGCACTTGTTTGTTCGTTGCAGCACTCTTTACAATAGCCAGAAACTGGAAGAAACCTGAATGCCCAAGAACAGATGACTGGTTAAAGAAACTTTGGTACATCTACACAATGGAGTACTATGTAGCTGTTAGAAAAGATGAAGTCATGAAATTTACATACAAGTGGTACAATATGGAAAGTATCATGCTAAGCGAAATGAGTCAGAAAGAGAGGGATAGACAGAAAGATTGCATTCATCTGGGGGATATAAAGTAACAAAATATGAGATTAATACCCAAGAATAGCTGAGATCAGCACCAGGAGGATTACTCCATAACTTAGGGGCCAGCCGGGTATCCTAGAGGAAAGGGCAGTTCAGATAGAGAAGGGAGCACCAAATAAAGGGTGTTTGGAGGATCCTCCCAGGAGGGGAGATGCATGTCGAAAGTAGACTATGGACTGAACATGTTTGCCACTCAATGCCTCTTTTGCAGACCACAACACCCAAAAGGAGAGAGAGAACACAGGGAATTGCCCTGCCACAGAGGCAGGGGGGGATGGGGAGATGGGGGTGGGGGGATATTATCCATGGTGGTGGAAAATGGGCACTGGTGGAGGGATGGGTATCTGATCATTGTATAATCGAAACCCAAGCACAAAAAATTGTAAATCTACAACTGTACCTCATGGTGTTTCACTAATAAAAAAAAAAAAAACTGAACTAAAAAAAAAAAAGGAAAGAGATGACAGTTTTTTTCTTTTCTTCTTCTTTTTTTTTATCATCAGTAATATCATTTACAAAGAGATTTGGGAATATGCAAGAATGTTCCTTCTAACTGATATTCTATTGAGAACCCCAAGTTCCAGAAACAGCATATGCTGTGGTCGAGGAACCCACTTGGGCTGGGTGGGGACTAATAGGGGATGGGGGTGAGTAAGTGTGAGGAGGGATAACTAAGGATTTCTCTAGAAAAGGGAGCTTGCTGGAACTGACAGAGTCATCCGTATATTGTGGTTAAGGTTCCTGCTGCCGTGGGTCACTTCAACACCACAGGGAAGGAGGGAAGACATATTAAGGATATTACAAGTTCCAAGGGTTAGGTTAGAGTTTTCTAGCATGAAGTCATCGTATTTTCTAAGCCTCTTGGCAGTCAGCCAACGAGGCTCCTCTCACTCTAAAAGGTCAGTTAGCGGATGGGGAGAGAAGACCTCCAAGGGTTGCCCCAAACTCAGTTTAGATGCTATTTTTATCAAGTCTGCGGTGGCCGCCAGGAGCCTCTAGTGTTTTGGACAGCTCTGGGCCACCGGATCTAACTGCTGTGACAAATACCCCATGCCATGTCAGACAGGGACTACAGGCTGGGTGAGCAATCCCCATGTCTCAGCTGTGAACAAATGAAATGATTTGTCCACTCTGGGGAGATCTAGGGCTGAGGCCCCCAAGATCTCCTGTTTCAGCTGCTCAAAGGCATTATCTAGGTCTGGCCCCCAGGAATCGAGGTATCTCCTCCACACACTTAAAGCGTAATAGAGTGGTTTGGCTTTGAGCTGGTAGCACACTATCCACTGTCTGCAAAGATTCATCTTTCCCAGAATGGCCCGCAGCTCACTCTTAGTGGTGGGCCAGGGCAGGTAGAGACTTACTTCTCCTGGAGTCAAGAGGAGACCCATATACTGAACACTCCGAGTGACAAGTTGGACTTTGCTTCTTTTTTTGTTTGTTTGTTTTTCTTTTTGGGTCACACCCATTGATGCTCAGGGGTTACTCCTGGTTTATGCACTTAGGAATTACTTCTGGGTGTGCTTGGGGCACCATATGGGAAGCTAGGAATTGAACTCAGGTCAGCCACGTGCAAGGCAAACGTCCTACCTGCTGTACTATTGCTCCAGCCCCCGGACTTTGCTTTTTGAGGCTTTGTAACTTCGTTGGACAAAGAAGTTCAGAACCTGGACCACATGCAGGGCCGCCAACTCCCCGAGTACGAGAGCAGATGAGATCACTGAAGTAATGAAGAACCTTTCCCTGGTCCAAGCACAAGTTTCCCAGGTTCCTAGTTAGGGCCTCTGCCATATAGTGGGAGGTATCCCTAAATCTTTGGGGTATCACTCTCCAGGCCAACTGCTGGGGTCTCCCCTTTTTGTTTCATTCTCAGGGGAATGGAGTTAGTCTTGCACATTCTCTATTTCTACTGTGTGTATCGAAAACTCATTGACAGGACCCTTGTATGGCTTCTTCTAAACTTAAGGGCTGGTAGTGGGGGTGTGTGTATAATACTATGAGCTTAACAGCATCTAGGCTGGTGTTAATGTATTTGGCAAGAGCATTAAACGCACCCGAGCCAATTAACAATAGTAATATAAAAGAAATCCAGAGGACCATTAAAGACAACAGGCAGGACATCCATCCACTTATGCCTGTCCAGAGGAAATAATTTTTCCTTCCAAGTTTTTTCACCTGATCTCCAGGTCTTCTTGTAAGCTTTTTATTTTGTCCCTGATGAGGCCCAACACTCCTCCTGTAGAACAAACACATGCCTCCCTCTTTGACAATCAACATGAAAGAGGAAGCCTCTGTTTCCTCGTGCCAAGAAGAGGGGAGCCCATGGTTTTTCCCCTCATGAGCAGTTCCATTTTTCCCCATGGACCAACCATGCCTCATCTCCAAACCCCTATCTTTGATACTCTTGAAATCCCCTAGGACCATATTCTTCTGTCCCAGGCAGATAGAGAAGGCCCCCTCTCAAGGTAATGGCAGTAAAACTCCTGGGAAGTAATAATATCTGATAGCCCCTAAATTGCAATAGTCAACTGGTCTCCACTTCCCCGACCCCGGGGAAGCTGATTGTGATGGGCAAGTGAAGGAAGGAACGGGGGCCAGGCTGGTTGGTATCAAGTGCAGTTTATTCCAATCTCCTCTCCATTCTCCTCTGATTCTCCCTCTGCTTCCTTCTCTCTCTGGATTCCCCTCATTCTCCTTCTGGCTCCCCCAGCCCACTCTTAACGCCTAGTTTATATAGAAATCATGTAGGATGGGGTTGAACATTAACAAATCAACAAAGAGAGGTAAAGCCACTCCTCCAGGAGATTAACTCAAGGACAAAATCTCATCTAAAGAGATTACTCCAGATTACTAGGAGATCTGCTCAAGGGTGGGATTCCATTCAGGGTGTGTTGCTTTCTTCTTTCCTCAGCTAATAATCCACTTAAATAGTTGTAGTAAACTTACTTGTACTATTTCTAGCAATGTCATTTTGTATGAGCACAGTAAGAGATGTATCAAGCTTAACGTTTGGTTCTTCCTGAGGACATCTTACTATATATTCTAGATCACAGTTCTCAGGCCAGGTTAGTCTTCCTAACCCCAGCAGGGTCCTTATTCAGTTACTTCTTTTGGGTCATGACAAAGTTTGTCCATGACCGTGCTTTTAACTTATAAGTTAAGTATTGTGGTGCTTGGCCTGGCCCATTTTGATGCCAGGGTAGCCTGCAGCTTGCCCTGGGTCCACTCAGTCCCTTGTCAGGACCCTGCTTTTGGGGTGTTAGGAACTAAGGGCAACTGAGGCTTAAATCGAGGAAGCAGATGCCCCGGAGTGAGTATTGTTTGGAGTCAATTAACTCCCAAGTTACAAAAGCATAATATTAACTGTCTTCCTGTCTCCATACATAAAGGACATTGCTTTAAAGTAAACTATGCAAAAGACAGAGAAAGGTGATATTTTAACTTAAAATACAAGTTCAGTGTCCTTAGAAGTTAACAGAATATGATTAGGGGGAAAAGGTGATTAACTGGTTGGAGAAGACAAGCACAGAGAAGAGTTTACAGATAAACAAAGAAATGGGAGTGACTCGGGAGCACTGTGATAGGAGTAACACGATAAACCTAAGCTCCCTGTGGCAAGGGAGAAAGGACAAACCAACGTTATCCTACAGAGACTCAGAGAAACTTAAAAGTTGTCCCTTTGTGATGATATCTAATCAAATCCCCTGTAGAAATATCTAGACCAAGGCAACCCAGAAAATATGCATATACAAACTGGCCTTTATATAAAAAAACAGACTTAGAGGTCATTCAAGGTTTCTCCTTTGCAAAAGGAGATGCTCTCTCTCTCTCTCTCTCTCTCTCTCTCTCTTTCTCTTTTCCCCTCCACACCTCAAAACCTCCAAAAAATCTGTTTTACGTCACTGCTTGTCTACTCCTGAAATACCTTTCTGCGAGGGGATACAAGAACCCCAAAACCCCTGGGTAAGGCCTGGGACTGGTTTCTCCTCTCCTGCAAAGAGCAAATCTTAGCTCCAGCCTGAGTCCATGGGTGCCTGAGAAATCGGATGGTGGGATCAACTCCTGTGCCTGGAAGAACAAGCGGACTTCAGGTGTGGCCTGACGGCCACCTGGTGTGGCTGGCGGGGGGGGGGGGGGGGGGGGGGCGGGGGGAGGGTGGGTTCAGGCCCATGCTGAGCAGGGGCTCATCACAGACTTTACTGGTTCTAGTCCTCCCAGCAGGACCCGGGTGACGGAGGCAGATGGGGAAAAAGTGACCATCTTTCTCCTCCTGCTTCACATAAGTCACCAGTGGGGCCCACCGACATCACCAGAACTAGCAGTCTCAAGACTATGATAATGAACAATACCCGAGGCAGATGAGCAGAAAGACAAACAAGCCCAACCACCCTGTAGATTGCCTGCATTCTTTGTCACACAAAGACCCAGTTTTTCTAGAAAAATCCCACAAAAAGAGCCACAGTTAACTTAGTCCTATACTAAGTTCCTCCCCACTTGGGGAGCTCCTTTTCTTTTCTCTTCTACTTTCCAATAAACTTTTCTATTTTCCAATTCTGAGTCTGCGCATCTTTATGATTCAATATTTTCATCCTTGATAATATTGAAAAACCTGGGAATTGTGAACCTACACAGAGACTCACCATTCCCCCTTCTGCCTCACCTGCATCAAACAGATCCAAACCCCCATCTGTTTTGTAACACTGTGCCAGCCAGTGAATCCAGCTGGGCCTGAAAATCTTTTTTTTTTTTTCTTTTTGGGTCACACCCGGCGATGCTCAGGGGTTACTCCTGGCTCATGCACTCAGGAATTGCTCCTGGCGGTGCTCAGGGGACCATATGGGGTGCTGGGAATCGAATCTGTGTCGGCCATGTTGGCTGCGTGCAAGGCAAATGCCCTACCCGCTATGCTATCACTCCAGCCCCTGGGCCTGAAAATCTTAAGGTTGAAGTTGGTGGTTCCCCTCAGGTGGCTTATGTGAGGCAGCGAGCAGAGAGACAGTCACTATCTCCCTCTCCAACTCTGCCACCTGGGACCCAGGGTTACCAGATTCTTGTCTCACCTTGCAGGAAAGAATCTCAGGAGTAGAGGAGCAATGAAGTAAAACAGATTTTTATTTGGAGGTTTTTAGGAAGGGGAAGGAGGGAAAGAAAGTGAAAGAGAGCAACGCGCTCAAGAGCGAACGTGGACTTCTCCAAAGGCGGAGAGAGCTCCTACATACACCCCAGTATTAGATATGGAAGCATGAAAGTCCACATCGCAAGAGGATAGATGTAGGTGACACATGTGCTCGGCCACATGGGCGCGAACAGCATTTGGGCTTGGTCAGCATATGTGCGCCCTTCCTTTGTTCAAGGGGGCGTATACAGGGTTTTTCCAACCTGCCCTTTCTGTCAGATCTTATACCTCCGCCTCCGTCTAAGTAACCTAGTTGAGGTCTGAAGTGCCAGCAAAAGGTTTTCTCCTTCCTTAGCTGGGCAAACAGACCCAGCATAGCTGCCTACTGCACTGCCAACCCAGTACTTCACTCCCTCTCAGGTACATTGGGTAGTGGGCATGTAACAAGCATCATGTAATCCCGTGAATGCCCCAGTGGTGTCATCTATATACTTGGAACAATCTTTGTTCCCTGTACTTGGAAATGGTCCCGATCCTCCCAGCAGAGAGCCACTGAGAGAGAGCATGTTTCAGTTGTTCCTATGGGTTCCAGGCATCTCTCCGCCCAACCTCTAATTGGACCAGCTGCATAATAAGGGGTGTCACCAGTCTGACATGCAGGGTGCACAAGGCAATACCAGGGGTTACCATATTTAAACAGCATGGGTTGACCTTTTCTTACACAACCCACACACGGATCTCACACCCACCCACTTGCCCCACCAAGAACAAAGCTCAGCATTATGATATTAAAAGCCTTACCTTTAGAGAATTTTGAGGGCCCCATCATGTGGTCCGCGTGGTCCGTTGCTCTTACAGATCCTCTTCTTGGATTTCCTTCTGATGGAAAATCTTCATCTGCAAGTGATGAATCCAATGTTTTTTTCCCAAGCTACTTTGGTTTTTTTTTTTGTTTGTTTGTTTGTTTTAATTTTTATTAGTGAGACACCATGAGGTACAGTTGTAGACTTACAAATTTCTGTGCTTGGGTTTCAATCATACAATGATCAAATACCCATCCCTCCACCAGTGCCCATTTCCCACCACCACGAATCCCAGTATTCCTCCCACTCCCCCACCCCCCCATGCTACTTTGACAGCTGCTGGGATGTTGAGAACAGTGAAGGTGATGTAGGCAGCAAGGCAGGTAGGGAAGGCCCCCTCCCAAGGCAATGGCAATAAATTTCTTGGGAAGTAATAGCCTGAAGTTGCAAAGGCCAACTTTTCAGGAAAAGGAACTAAGGCCTGATAAGACCTGGTGCTTGCCACAACCTAGAGAACCTCCAGCAGGAAACAAAAAGTCCAGGAAAGGAATTTCAAAGACCATCACCACTCTCAACCCCCTAGGACTTTGACCTAGGTAGAAGCCCCAAGTGGGGGCAGGTTGGAAAAACCCTATCAAGGCCACCTTGAACAAAAGAAGGGTGCACAAATGCTGCCTAAGCCCATGTGCTGCGTGTGCCAACATGGCCGAGCACATGTGTCACCTGAGCACATGTGTCGCCGGCACCTCCCCTCTGGAGATGTATATTTTCATGCTTTCATGTCTAATGCTGGGATGTGTTATAGGGGCTCTCTCAGCCCTTGGAGAAGCCCGGGTTCTCTCTTGAGCACATTATTCTCCACTCTCTCCCACTTTCTCTTCCTCCTTCCGTTCAAAACCTCCAAATAAAATATGTTTTACTAGGCCAGAGGGATAGTACAGTGGAGAAGGCATTTGATTTGCATGTGGCTGACCCGGGTTCAATCCCCAGCATCCCAGATGCCCCCCCCCCACCACCAACACCACCACGAATAATTCCTGAGTGCAGAGCCAGGAGTAACCTCTGAGCATCACTGGCTGTGACCCAAAAAGCCCCCCCCCCAAAAAAAAATTTGTTTTACTCCACTGCTTGTCTACTCCTGAAATTCTTTTCTGCTAGGTGAGACAAGAACACAGTTACCCTGGATCCTGGGTGGCAAAGGCGGATGGGGAGAAAGTGACCATCTCTCTCTTCCCCGCTTCATATAAGCCACCCCTGGGGCCCATCCATGGACATCAAAGAAGCCAGTCCCCCTGGGCTCCAGAGAGTGGTCTGGATGGTGAGGAATCCAGGCTCGGGTACCTGGAGAGAGTGAAGATAGGGTATTAGGGTCTCCTGAATCAAGAAGGGCAGCAACCTGACTGTGGGTCTCTTCCAGGGTTGGCTGTAATGCTTGCAGGGACTGAAGGAGGTTATGATTATATGTACAAGTTCTGCTTCTGGCAGTCTAGGCAACAATGGGGTGGTTGCACATCCATAATTTCAAAAAGAATGAATTTTTTCCTGAGAAGGCATACATCTTGTCCAGAGGACAGCTACTGAAAGGAGGGTCACCCAATCTCCCCCAGTCTTGTGGCTGGAGCAATAGCACAGTGGGTAGGGCGTTTGCTTTGCAGGCGGCCAACCCGGGTTCGATTCCCAGCATGCCATATGGTCCCCAAAGCACTGCCAGGAGCAGAGCCAGGAGCAACCCTTGAGCATCACTGGGTGTGACCCAAAAAGCAAAAAAAAAAAAAAAAAAAAAAAAAAAAAAAGACCTCATTGCTACGGTTGTTGCCAAGTGGGTAGAATTGGGTGCAGCCCTTGAAACTTCTTTTCTTGTCCTGCTGGACCTTCTCTGGGCTGAATCACTAAAATTAATCAGATTCAGGGAAAGGTCTGGTCTGACGGTTTTCAAGGAATTTCCTTCATGGGAAGAGGTTCAATATCCTCAGGGCAGGCTCCACTTTAAGACCGAAACTCAGCAGGTTTTTAAGTTTCGGTTTCCCCTGAAACTCCCAATTTCTCAGAAAACAATGTCATCCTGGGCAGATAAACCAACAGCCTATCAGAACAGGGGGCATGGCCCGTGGTGCCCAGCCTGGTGGAGGTGGACAATGGAGACAGAGGACAGGACTGGGACCAAAATTGGAAACATATTGTCAGTTCCTGGGAAAATGCTGTTAAGTAACCAAACCCTATATAAGTGCTCAGAATTCAGAGTGGGGGTCCTTGGCAAGACTCCACTTTGTTGGATAAGACTCCGACCCTAGATTGAGCAAGCAATAAAGGATGCATTAGCATCCTCACACTTGATCTGGTCAATGTTCCAGTGAAACTCCTTTCGGGGGTCATAACACTCCCTTGGATTATGTTACATATACTTCACTCCCCTCTCATTGTTACGAATCTGAGAGAGAAATCAGCTAAGTGGGAGAAGCCACTTTTAAATTAATTAATTAATTATTGACTGATGTTATTTCTGCCCATGGACGCATCACCAGAGCCCAAGCCTCATCCACAATGGGTTTATGTACAGCATGTTTCAAAGCACATGTAGTGAGTGACCTTAGGTGATAAGTACATCTTGCTCCAGGCAACTGCCCCTAGTTACAGATAGTTTCCCAAAGTTGTTTTCAGTTCTCCAGATCCCATTATTGATAACCCCTCAGATCCTATCTTTGATAACAATGGGGGAGAGAATCTTTGGTCCCCATCTGGTCCCTGGAGCAATTTCCTTCCCACAGCCTTATCAGGCTTGTTTGGTCTTTGGGAGTAATTTAGAGCCAGCTCAGACAGCTCAATTCTTGCAGTGACATACTGCCTAGAGTCTATTCCTAATTCTCACTTCTGCAGAGCAATTTTTCTATTTTGAACTTCCTATTTTCCATTATCCATCACATCGTAACTGGCTCAGAACATTCTCTATTTTTTTTTCCAAGTTGCATACACGTGTCTGGCCAAACACCTTCCAGAATTTAACTTATCTACAGAACTTTCCTGCCTAAGGAGCCCAGACACAAAGACTCCCCAGGGCAGTGCTAAATGGGTCTCTCTTTGGTGGCCACTCTGTGGAAGTGACCGGGGCACCCTCTGTCCAGTAATCTGGTTTCGTTTTGTCTGTATTTTTGTTCTGTTTTGGGGCCACACACAGATGTGCTCAGGGCTTACTCCTGGCCCTGTATCCAGGGATCACTTCTGGGGGGACTCAGGGGACCTTCTGGGGTGTTGGTGATCAGACCTGGGTCAGCCATGTGTAAGGCAAATGCCCTCCCCTATCACTCCAGCCCTGTTGAGAGCCTGTGCTAGTTAAAATTAAGAAAGTCTTTGGCTGGAGCAATAGCACAGCTTACCAGGGTGCCTTGCATGCAGCTGAGCCGTGTTTGATTCCCAGCATCCATATGGTCCTCCGAACACCACTAGGAGTAGTTCCTGAGTGCATGAGCCAGGAGTAACCCCAGTGCATTGCCAGGTGTGACCAAAAAAGAAGAAAAAAAAAAAAAGAAAGAAAGAAAGAAAGAAAGTCCTTGTCCTGGGGACATTTTGTCCAAAGGCTGGTTTATAGAAACCATTGTCTTGGGGATACACAATCTAAGGGCTGACTTTCTTGTTTTTCTGACTAACTCTTTCTATGGCAGAACATGTTGCTAAAGTGTATCAATATATAACCAAGGATAATATCATGAAACTATGTAACTATAGAAAAACATCACTGATGTCTAGAAAGTTCCAAATTTATGTATCCTGAATATTCCTGGATATTTTTCCAATGTATGCTTCCTTTTTTGGCTGTAGCTATAGCACAGCAGGTAGGGCATTTGTCTTGCACGCGGCCGACCCGGGGCAGACACAGGTTTGATTCCTCCATCCCTCTCAGAAAGCCTGACAAGCTACCGAGAGTATTGCACCCGCATGGCACAGCCTGGCAAGCTACCCGTGACATATTTGATATGCCAAACACAGTAACAACAACTCTCACAATGGAGACGTTACTGGTGCTCGCTCGAGCAAATCGATGAACAATGGGAGGACAGTGCTACAGTGCTATGCTTCCTTCTAGAGACCTATAACATTTTATTGCTTGCTCAATAAAGACTCTGCATGAGCATTGTTCGTCAGCCCTCCTTACCCCATTGTCCTTCTCCTTCCGCCTCTGGGACCCTGTTTGACTTCGGAGCGCAGGACGCTGCACAGCCCCCAAGATTTCATTTGATCTAAACCATCTTGCTCCTGGTAAATTCATCCACCACTCAGCCATCAGACCCAGTAGCTAGGGTCCAAGCTTCCCCTCTCCCTTCACATTAGTAGTTTCTGTTGCCAGGAGAGAGACCGGGTAATGTCTATTGGGGAAAACACTGTCTGGAACCTAAACCAACCCAAAGGCAAGAAGGTCTTCAACACAGGACTGATCCCAGGAGCCTGACTCAGAAAACCACTGAGATGCACAATCTAGGCACAGAGCAAGACCAGAGGGCTTGGGAGAGAGCCTCCAGCACTAGGACAAAAGCCGGGCTAAGAATGTCAAAGGATTGGGGCTGGAGACATAGTCCAGTCTCTAGAGTACTTGTTTTGCCTGGGACCCACTTGGTTTGGATTTCTGGCACCTTATCTGGTCCCCTAAACCCCACCAGGAGTGATTCCTAAAGGAAGACCCAGGAGTAAGCCCTGAGCACCGTTGAGTGCCATATCTACTATCCTATCTCTCTAGCCCCTTAAAGAACTTTTCTTTAAAAGAAAGGGCAGGGATGGAGAGATAGTAGAGTGGGTAGGGTTCTTGTCTTGCAAAAAGCTGAACTGAGTTCAATCCCTGGCACCCCATATGGTCTTCCAAGCACCACCAGGAATGATTCCTGAGTTCAGAGCCAGGAGCACTGCTGGGTAGCCCCCAAACAAAAACAAAGAATTAAATAAATTGTTGAACTCAGTCCTATACTAAACTCCTCCCCAGTTACATAGTTTCCTTCCCTTTCCTTTCTGCTTTCTAATAAACCTTTCCATTTCATAAAATAAAGAAATAAAATAGAATGTGTTTAGAGGTTTTTTTTTTTTTACTATCCACAACACATTTTTATTGTTTTTAGCGGTGTTCAGGGGTTACTCCTGGCTCCTCTCTGAGGACCTTATGGGATGCCGAGGATCAAACCTGGGCCGGCCACGTGCAAGGCAACGCCCTCCCCGCTGTACTCTCTGGCCCCGCAAACATATTTTTAGGAGATCAGTATTACCCACATACATCCCCACGCAAGCCAGGATGGTACAGGAAAAGAAACCCAGAGGCGGTGACTCCGGAATGCAGAAGCAGAGGTCCTCAAGCAAACCTCAGTGAAGGGCCCCAACGCAGCCAGGCACACTCAGGACCGGAGACGTGCTTCAATTGGCGGGGTACAAGTCCCACAAACACAGGGCACAACCCTGCCTGCCCAGACTCCTGTGGCACACGGTGTCCACAGCATGGCCAGTAAACATCCCACATAAACATCCGGCACCACCTAATGGGATTCCCTGCTGTGGCGGCTCCAGACAGACATCAACTGCTCCAGCACAGCACAGGGGCAAAAGCCACAGGCCTGTCGGCATGGCCCCAGCACACCTACAGCATTCAAGAACCACACCCGAGAGTCACTGGAATGAGAAGCAACAGTGGTGACAAGGCCAGTGAAGCCTGAGACCAGGTCCTGGGTGAGAGAGCCCGCCCCCCGCGGTCCAGAGTGTGATCATCGCTGGCAGGCAGCACCGTGGGGAACCGCTTGCCTTGCACCCTCTGAGCCGGGCTCCATCCTATCATGCCACATGGACCCTGAGCACCCAGGAGACCCAAAAGGCCAAACAGAACCCATCTAAGGAAGGCTCAGAGATGAGGTGGCCTGGGCTCTGTCCACACCACCCCAGAGGGGGCCCCAAGCCCAGCAGGACTCTTCTGAGTGCACAGTCAGGAGTGACCCCTCAACACTAACAGGTATGACCCGAAAACCAAATAAAAAAGTCAAATGGGCAGAGACCTGAAGGGAGCAGGCGCTGACAACCCGCTTGCCACCCACGCCAGCCGCTCTGCCCAACTCGAAAAGGCGGAGCTCCGCGGGGGGGGGGGGGGGGGGGGGGGGGGGGGGATGGGGAGGTACGCACCAGCAGGAGGCAGGGAGGGCCCTGCACAGACACAGTACCTCAGCGGTGCAGAGCCAAGATGCCGGAGACCCGTGTGAGGCCTGGGCTCTCAGCCTGGCACCTCAAAATCAAACAAAAAGATGCCTCTGGCCCCAAGTCGGGGCAGCCCTGCTCCTCAGGGCACAGATGCGGGAGCACTTGAGACAGGAAATGGGAGCTGCGCCGCTTTCCCGGTGTCCAGCAGGACAGGCCTACGTTTACTACCTTTTTGTTTTGCTTGTTGGTTTTGGGGTCCCACCCAGTGATGCTCAGGGCTTATCCCTGACACTGCACCCAGGGGGGATCACTCCTGGAGGTGCTCAGGGGACCCCATGGGATGATGCCGGGGATGGAACCCTGGTCAGTCAGTGCAAGGCAAGTGCCTTCCCCTTGGTACTATGACTCCAGCCCCATCATTTGACTGCTTTTGATTTGAGGGGGCCACGCCCAAGGTTCCCTCCTGGGGGGTCTCCGGGACTCCAAGTGGTCCTTGAGCCCTGGACAGGCTTCAGCTCTGCAAAATGGCGTCTTCCTCTTGGTTCCCATGTGGGGTCACACCTACTGGCACTTGGGGTTGCTCTGTGCAGAGCTTAAGGGACCATTCAGTGCAAGGTGTGTGGACATGTCCCCGGGATGCCTCCATGCTCCCCCTGGCCTCTCTCCATCCATCCCCAGGGCTAGGACCCTTCTCTCACTCACCCCGACCAGCAATGGCCACCTCCACTCCCCACCTCAGCCCTGACCCCACAGCCAGAGTGTTCCTGTAAAACAGAAGCCAGGTCACACCTGTCCGCTGCCTGAGCCCACCCGGCTTCCTACCTGCTCAGAGTAAGGCGCAACATCCTCCCCCTTCCCCTCGCTAGAGCACGTGCGGGGCATGCAGGAGGCCTGCGGTGCGACTCAGCACCAGTGAAAAGGATCGGTACAAAGCAAGTGCCCCTGGTGCTGTACTGTCACTCTGGTCCCAAGAAATTGGTTTTTTTTTGGGGGAGTAGAGTCCCACCCGGTGGTGCTCAGGGCTGATTCCTGGTTCTGCACTCAGGGATCACCCCTGGCAGGCTTGGAGGACCCTATGGGATCACAGGGATAGAACCTGGATTGGCCGCATGCAAGGCAAGTGCCCTGGCCATGGGACTATGTCTCGGACTCCAGAAATTGCGATTTTTCAAGGAAACTAACTTATCATGAAAGCCTGAATGCATGGGTTCAAAGTCAGCAGAATTGCCTTTTCTCTCCACCGCCAGAATGGAACCTAATCATTTGAGGGATGCCACCCTTAGAGTGCCTAGTGCAGTGGGAAGTTGGCTTTGCCTTAATGGCTGTGTGACCCGGGGCAAGTGTTTTAACTTCTCTGAGTGCATTCTTTTTTTTTTTTTTTTTTTTTTGCTTTTTGGGTCACACCTGGCGATGCACAGGGGTTACTCCTGGCTCTGCACTCAGGAATCACTCCTGGTGGTGCTCAGGGAACCATATGGGTTGCTGGGAACCGAACCCAGGTCGGCCTCCTGCAAGGCAAACGCCCTACCCGCCGTGCTACAGCTCCAGCCCCTCTGAGCACTTTCATGCTGACAGAGAATTAGAACAGTTACCGCAGTTGCTATCACCCTTTCCAGGACCCCATACATGCATCGCGGTCATGCAGGCCACCCCCCACCCACTGGCTGTCACCTGCGCCTGCTGAAGGACCAGGCCCTCCCCACTGAAGATGCAGGTGCTCGTAAGTTAAAAGCCCATATATGCCACTTACCAGCTGCGTGGCTGTGGGCAAGTCACTTCACTGGACCCGGTCTCAGTTTCCTCATCTAAAAAATGTGCAGAATGCCTGGATAGCAAGGTGTCTGCAGAAATCCAAAAAGGCCATGCATGGAACCCGCCTGCGCCGCAGCCGTGCCAGCGCCGCGCTCGGCCCTTGGCAAACTCGGCCCACATCCAAAAGAACAAAAGCAACCGATTCTGGCACAGATGTGGTGAGAAAGGGACCCTCTTTTACTGCTGGTGGGAATGCCAACTGGTTCAGCCCTTTTGGAAAACAGTATGGATGATTCTCAAAAAATTAGAAATTGAACTCCCATTTGACCCAGCAATACTACTCCTGGGAATATATTCCAGAGTGGCAAAAATGTATAGTCGAAGTGACATCTGCACTTGTTTGTTCATTGCAGCACTCTTTACAATAGCCAGAATCTGGAAAAAACCTGAGTGCCCAAGAACAGATGACTGGTTAAAGAAACTTTAGTACATCTACACAATGGAGTACTATGTAGTTGTTAGAAAAGATGAAGTCATGAAATTTACATACAAGTGGTACTACATGGAAAGTATCATGCTAAGCGAAATGAGTCAGAAACAGAGGGATAGACATAAAAAGATTGCATTCATCTGGGGGACATAAAGTAACAAAATAGATTAATACCCAAGAATAGCCGAGATCAGTACCAGGAGGATTACTCCATGGCATAGAGGGCAGTCGGGCATTCTAGGGGAAAGGGCAACTCAGATAGAGAAGGGAGCACCAAATAAAGTGTGTTTGGAGGATCCTCCCAGGATGGGAGACGCATGTTGAAAGCAGACTATGGACCGAACATGATTGCCACTCAATGCCTCTTTTGCAGACCACAACACCCAAAAGGAGAGAGAGAACAAAAGGGAATGCCCTGCTACAGAGGCAGGGTGGAATGGGGGGAATGGGGGTAGGAGGGACACTGGGATCCATGGTGGTGGAAAATGGGCACTGGTGGAGGGATGGGTATTTGATCATTGTAAATCAAAACCCAAGCATCTCATGTTGTTTCACTAATAAAAATTTAAAAAAAAATATTAACATTTGCATTCCTAGGGGCTAGAATGATAGCACAGCAGGGAGGGCATTTGCCTTGTAAGTGCCAACCTGGGTTCCATTCCCAGCATCCCATATATTTCCCTGAGCACCATCAGGAGTGATTCCTGAGTGCAAAGCCAGGAGTAACCCCTGAGTATTGCCAGGTATGACCCAAAAAGAAAAAGAAAAAAACATTTGTATTCTCATTTAGGTTGGTGGGAACTTGTAGGATAATACTGTTTTGTCCTTCCTCAGGTAGCTTAGGTTTACCAGGTCACACCCATCCCAGTGCTCCCGAGTAACTCCCACTCTTTTGTTTATTTGTAACTACTTCTCTATGCTCTCCTCCCCAGCCAGTTAATCACCTTTTCTCCCTAATCAGATTCTGTTAGTTTGTAAGATCAGATCCTTCTAAGGACACTGAACTTGTACTGTAAGCAATGTTCTTTCTGTATGGACACAGGAAGACAGTTAATATTATGCTTTCTAACTTGGGAGTTGATTGACTCCAAATAATATTTACTCCTGGGCATTTGCTTTCTTGACTCAGTTGTCCTTACTTCCTAGCACCCCAAAGGCAGGGTCCCGATGAGGAACTGAATGGACCCAGGGCACACTGTGAGCTGCTCTGGCATCAAAATGGGCCAGGCCAAAGCACCACGATACTCAACTATAAGTTCAGGACATAATCATGGACAAATGCTGTCATGGTCCAAAAGTAAGTAACGATTAGACTAGGAAGACTAACCTGGCCTGAGGACTGCGGAATGTATAGTGAGATGTTCTCAGGAAGAACCAAACTGTAAGTTTATATCTCTTAACTGTGCTCACACAGAATGACATTGCTTGAAATATTAGAAGTAGATTTACTACAATTATTTAAGTAGATTACTAGCTGAGGAAAGAACACACCCTCATTGGGATCCCACCCTTGAGCGGATCTCCTAGTAATATGGAATAATCTCTTTAGATGAGGTTTTATCCTTGAGTCAATCTCCTTGAGGAGTGGTCCTACCTCTCATTGTTGATTTGTCAATGTTCAACCCACCTTTGTGTCACCGCCTTACGTGATTGCTACATAAACCAGACTGTAAGCTTGGAAGAGCAGAGTCAGAAGTGAGAGAGCTCAGGCTCCAGAGATCCAAAGTCAGAGCCAGAAGGAGAAGGGGTTCCAGATTGGGGCCCAGGAGAGAAAGAGGCAGAGGAGAAACAAGAGTGAAGAGGATTGGAATAGACTACAATTGATATTGACCAGCCTGCCCTCATTTCTTCCTTAGTCTGCCCTTGGTCAACAGCCGTCCTGATCCAGGCCACACACAGCGGCTCAAGAGCACCGAACAAGGGCGGTGAGTTGGACCTGTCCTGACAGCCCACAAACACACAACATTCGGCATGCTAAGATTTTACAGGGATTGTTTATTTAAGTACAATTGGGTTACATATTTCACATGTGTTCCGGTATTGCCCCATATCTTGGGCTCCTGTGAGCCATTGGTCTGGGGCAAAATTTATGTTCTTGGGAAATTGTAAACTTCCTTCTCAGAAAAGTCTGGAAACTTGCAGGAATGTTTGAAACATAGCATGGGGGCAGCTAAAATGAAGGTGCTTGCAGCAGCTAGCAAAGAAAAAGGAGACTTTATCTTCCATGTTAAGGGCGTATTCCTGACTCTGCATTCTCAGAGAGTTAATGTGCAGGATCATCACTGGGATCTATCACTCTGCGGGAAGGTGGTTTGATAACCTCATGCTTTTTAAAAATTTAATTTGGCCCACCAGTTTACAGCAAGGGTAGGGAGTTTCCAGAGTTTTCAAGGACTTTCTCATATTGCAGCTATAGTATTTCTTTTTTCTTTTTTAATTAAATCATCGTGAGATTAAGCATTACAAAACTGTTCATGATTGTGTCTCAGTTGTACAATATTCCAATACCCATCCCTCCACCAGTGTTCCCAGTTTCCCTCCACCCCTTCAAGCCACCCCCCACACCTCTGTTCTCTCTCTTTCTCTTTCTCTCTCTCTCTTTCTCTCCTCTCTCTCTCTCTCTCTCTCTCTCTTAGGAATAATGATTACAACATATTTTTAAAGAAAGTTTTTTACAAGTTCTGTTACAAGGGTAGACTCCAAGGACTCCAGCAGACCAAATTCCAAATGCAAGAGTCCTTTATTAGCTGGTCAGTGACTGTCCCTTAGCAAGTGGCTCTTTAGTGACAGTTCTTAAATCACAGAGCTCAGAGAATTTAAAGACCAGATACATGTCCTGATTGACCACTTGAGATTCCTGTTTTGGGTAAAACAAGTCAAATTTCAGAAGCAGAAATATGCTGCTAAGGAAAAAAAAAGTCACTGTGCACTTTAAGTGACCCACATAATTTCTGTTATTCTTCTTATATATCCCTGATTTGGTCTTATGTGGAACTGAAGCTGGCCAAAGCAAAATGGGGCTAACCTTGCACAGTTCAACCTACTTCATGTGGCCTTAGTACAGAGCTGTAAGTGTATTAAAACTGTAGTCTGAGCTAGAAGGTGCCTTTGTTTACATATGGACTATCTCCTATCTTTAATATTAAGACTTGTGACCTTGACATTCTGCCTTTTTGGTCACACCTGATGATGCACAGAGGTTACTCCTGGCTCTGCACTCAAGAATTACTCCTGGCAGTGCTCGGGGGACCATATCATCCTGGGGATGAACCCCAGTCTGCCGTATGCAAGTCTGTGCTATCACTCCAACCCCAACATTCTGCTTCTCCCTCAGTCTGAGGTCTCCACTGTGTCAGTTTGAGGTCTTGGCCCAAGGAATGATTTGAGGGCATAGGGCACATAGGAGGAATTCAACATCAGAAAAGTTTGGTACAGGAGCTGGAGACTGGTTCAATACCCAGCATCCCACATGTTCCTCCCGGCACTGCCAGGAATAATTCCAGAGTGCAGAGCCAAGAGTAACCCCTGAGCATCGCCAGGTGTGACCTCTGTCCCCTCCCCCCCCCCCCCCCAAACACAAAAAGCAAAGAAGAAAAGTTTGGCACAAGAATCCTGGGACTGAGTGCCCCGGGCAGGGCACTGAGTTGGAGAGCAGAGGATAAAGTTTAGGGGGGAAGAACAGTAGATTGAAAGAACTGCAATCTGGGGAGACCTGCGCTGGGCTTTCCTAGGCGTGGTTCACCTAGTTGGTGCCCAGTGATGCAAAGAAGACGCTCCAGGGGCCGGAGTGGTAGTAAAGTGGTGAGGACTTTTGCCTTGCATTCGTCCGACCCGTGTTCAGTTCGCTGCATACTATATGGTCCCCGGAGCACTGCCAGGAGTAAATAAACAGGAGTAATCCCGAGCATCGCTGGATTGGGTAAAAAGAAAAAAAGACGAACTGGCGCGCAGATGCCAGAGGGGTTGACCCTATGGCCAGGCCCTCCCCCTTTTCCCTCTCCGCCCCCCACAATCTCCCCGGGGTGCCTCCTCACCCGACACGCGTCTGGGATTGGTCGCCGCATCTCTCCACGCCCCCAGGTGTTTGCAGGCATTTAGCCGCCGGAAGCGGTTTCCCGGCCGCCAGCTGAGTCCAGCTGCGCTGCGACGCAGCTTACCCAGGTCGGCGGTGAGTGTCGGGGTGAGTTTGGGGTCCATGGAGGCGGGAGGCGTCACCGGGCTGGTCTTTCGGCCCGGCGGAACGAGGCTCCGCCTCATCCCCTAGAGCTCCGATGGTCCGCGCAGCCAGGGCTCGGGGTGGTTGTGCCCGCTGGGACCCCTGCAGGGGTGCGCGCGCGCCGCGCAGAAGGTCCCTGGGAACACGTGCGGTCCCGGTACAGAGTGCAGGGGAGTCTGAAAGGGGACGAATAAGAAGGTTTTTCAGAAGTTATGTTTAACGATGGCATTCCAGAAACACACTGAAGTTCCCGTAAGGGTCCGAAAGCCCGTCCCGGGTTGCAATCAGACCAAAGGGACCTAAAGGGATACGGGTAAAGGTGACTGTCCGCCTCACGGACTCCTGCTGTGACCGCTCGTTTTCTGGCTACTGTAAAAATGCTTTGCTCTGTTTGCTTGAACGTCTGGAGCACCAGGATGTGAGTTGGAGGGGGGACAGGAGGGAGCGCAAACAAATTGTCAAAATGGTTAGGAATTTGCTCGAGCGGGCCCAGTAACGTCTCCATTGGAGACTTTGTTACTGTGTTTGGCATATCGAATACATCACAGGTAGCTTGCCAGACTCTGCCGCGCTGGCAAGATACTCTCGGTAGCTTGCTGGGCTCTCCGAGAGGGGGCGGAGGAATCGAACTCGGGTCGGCCATGTTGGCTGCGTGCAAGGCAAACGCCCTACCGCTGTGCTATCGCTCCAGTTATGAAAGTGCTGTGGCCCCAGGATGTGCCTTTCCCCGGTGAAGCCCAGAGCCTCTGCTGTGAGGCCGCTGCTCCTGCAGACCTGGGCTGGAGGCGGAAGCGCCCAGGCTCAGCCTTTACTGGGGGAGGGGGGAGTGTGTGTGTGGTGTTTCTTTGTCCCTCCTGTTTGCCCTGGTCCTCCTCCCTTTTCCTTGTCTGCACTGTGGCATGGTGACTGGGTCTGGAGCACAGAGGTCGGCCTCTGATCAGAAGGGTCACCCAGATGAGCCAGCAAGAGGACCGGAGACTAAACTAGCCGCTTCCAAATTTGAGAACACTTTTAGCATCGCCTTCCTGCCATTAGTTAGGGAACTATGGGGCGGTGAGTCATTTCTTGCCCAGTACTAGACACTAGGTGCTTCCAGCCCTGCTTTCCTACCCCTTTCCCACTCCTCTGCCCCTCCCTTCACCTTCAGGGCACACTGTGAGCTCAGGTGTTTCCTCTGTCATTTAATCGCCAGTGATTCCCAACAAGAAGCAAGACTTGCAGGAAATAGTAGAGATTTGGGGTTGGGTTTTTGATTATTGGTTTTTTGTTTTGGAGCCCCAGGGCTTACTCCTGCAAGGGCTTGGGGAACTGCATGTGGTGCTGGGTTGACCATGTGCAGGGTAGGTAGCATATTGTTCTGCGCCCACAGAACCTTGGTTATTATTATTATTATTATTTTTTTTTTGGTGAGGGCCACATTCACCAGTGCTCAGGAGTTTACTCCTAGCCCTACACTCAGGAATTAGTCCTGCTGGGGCATGGGGGACTCTATGGGATGCTGATGCTGGGGTAAAACTCCAGTTGACTGCATGCAAGGCTTCTGACCCCAAGAACCTTATGGTTTGTTTTTGTTTTTGTTTTCCTAAGGGTTGGAGCAGTAGTACAGCAGGTAAGGTTTTTCTGCCTTATACCCACCAGATTTCACTTAGAGAAACAAGATTTCTACCTCAGGTGATAAAGTTACCTCATTTCTCAAGACACACCAAATTTGTGTTGTCTGAAGAGAAACACCAACTCAAATCTGTGGGCTGCTGGCTATAGCTGTCCAAGGGTTACTCACATGTCTTTCCTGGCCAAATTTAATCATCTCCCTCCCACAGAGAACCGCAGAACCATGCGGTGGAGCATTGACCATCCTTGAAGGATTCAAGTATTGGTGTGGAAATTAGCATTTATTCAGCCTAACCCTTAGATTAACTGGTTTTACGGACCCTCTTTCTCCTTTAATGCCATAAAAACACTGAATAGCTGCAGGCATTCTAGGACAATCTTTCAGATGTGTCTCAGACCATGTCTCTTGTCATTTGCCTCCAGGGCATTAAATATGCTCTTATTCCAAGTGCATCCAACAGCACCTCTCAAAAGCAGACGCCTATGAACAGTACCTGTAGATTAAACACTCTGTTCCCTCTGTTAGCCCTCACTGGTGGTACAAAACTGTAGGGGGAACATTTTTTCCCCACGGTGCCCAGACACCTTGTGCAGCGGATCTAGGCAGCCATGGGCGAAGAATGATGGGCACGTGGAGAAACACCCTCTGGAAGCACCTGTTGGATGTTCACTTTCTTGAAAAATACACACATGTTTTCTAAAAGGCTCCAGCTTACAGGGAGGCCCAATTACATAAAGTTTAGAATTACATTTTCTCCTCTGCTTTACCCCGCTCCAATCCCATTCTAAGGTAGATTCTGCGGTTGGGATTACTTGCTAAGCATACGTGACAGTTTCTGTGTCTTTGGCACATGTGACTAGGAGGTCGAGTGAGGCTCCAGGCTGGACACCTGGGGCTGGCATCCTGTTCTTGCCAACTTTGTGCAGATACCCCGTTCCTCGGGGCCTTGATACAAGAGTTCTTTGTAAGGTCAGTCTTATCTGCTCCAGTGCCCATCACCCTTCTCCACAAAAAACTCTGGTTCATTCCATGCAGTTGTCTTCAACTCTATGGAGATGAATTCAAAAATCACAAGACTTCTTGGCCCCTTAGAACAATCCAGTGTTGCTACAATATATTGGATATATAAACTTGCTTTTATACATGAATTCTACAGGGAAACTCAGATGTCATATTTACCCCATGAATAGCTTGCAGCATTTGCTTCGCCCCCAGCTACCAAACTCATAGCTCTGACTAGAGGGTCCCCGCTGGCAAAGAGGAAAATTCTCCATTTCTGTGGCCCTGAGTGTCCACCATTAGGAGGTAATCCAGATCGAGGGGAACTTGAAGCTGTGCCGTGCAGTGGCACAACATCATGGATCCTTGCAGGGGCAGAGGAGTCCAGTGGTGGGAAACCAGAGAGAACCCCCAAGAGCAGAACACAAATGAAAGGTGGTCAGGAGGAGCTCCAAGTTGAGAGGCAGAGAAAGTGGACAGTGGACAGCGTACTTAGCGTCCTTACAGCTGACCCAGGTTCAGTTCTGGACACATCAAATGGTCCACCTACCTCCATCAGGAGTCATCCCAGGGCAGAATTACCCCTGAATGTCACTGGTGTCGCCCTTACCCCACCCACAGAAAACACACACACACACACACACACACACACACACACTGGCAGGGTTAGCCCACTGCTAGTTTGCTGTGTGTGTGTGGGGGGGGGGGCAACTGAGTCCTGTCACTTTACAATAAAACTACCTAGAGCCCTTCCCAGCCTTTGTCTCTCAACTGAGTTCTGTCCTTCAGGAGATCATTCCCGAGGATTGACCCCGTGCTGGCTTATGTTCTGGTGGCCTCTTCGGTGCCGTGACGTGGAGACACCACTGGACTCAGGTAAAAGTGTCGGGGCAGGGCCCTGAGTCTGACTTTTCTGCCTGTGGGTGATGATTCCCAGGTTTGAATTTTCCTTTGTCCCCCATGTCCTGCTAGAGCTCCTGACACATCTGGCCAGGAGTCCCCTGCACCCTCTTTGCTCGCTGGCTCCCCATCCCTCAGAGAGGTGTTGGACCAATCTCATCACTCCGCGACCTTGGTTGCTGCTCTGCTCCTAGGTGCCCCGCTTTTGGTTTCCCTGCGACCTTAGCACCTTTACTAGCTCGCCAGTCATGCGCCCGGTGAGCATGGCTTTGCCTTTTGTGCAGGAGGGCTCTCTTCCCTTTTGTGCCCAGTGGGATGATTTTGGGGGTGTACACTTCGGGGCCTTCCACTCAGGCTCAGACTCTGTCATGTAGTGGGACACCAGGGATAGGCAGGGATTTCTCAGAACATTTTTCCCTGGAGTCACTTGGACACAAGCCTGTTGTTCTATAGGATAGAGCACTTACTTGCAAGCGTCAGAACCAGGTTTGATTCCTGGCACCCCAACTGGTACACCCCTCACCATCAGGAGTAATCCCTAAGTACGGGGCCAGGAAGAAGCCCAAGAACCGCTGGGTGTGACCCAGAAGTGGGGAGAAAGACAGGCCTTTCTACAGTTGGTCAGGCTGAAGAAGTGAGAAACTCTTACTGAGAAACGCCTCATTCCCTTTGGGTCAGCCTCTGAACTGCAAAGGAGTTGCGCTGGGATCACGTGCTCTCATTCTGCTATTTCTGCTCTCTTACAGCTGCAAAGTCAAGCTTTGCCATCCCCTCCAGGTCACCCTCCTCCGAAGACCGTGTGTAGAACCTGCCACCGTGTGTAAGCCAGGACATGGAAGCAGCCCGGATCAGCGTTCCCACCATCTTCTGTGGGAGTCTTGGACACAAGGACCCCGGACCCAGAATAGACATAACAATGCCCCGGTGGCTCAGAATAACAAAGGAAGAGATCAGGATGACATTGGTGGTGGCAGGTAGGGAAGTCAGTTTTTTAGTATCTTCAGGATCTGATCACTCTGTGTTAAATTCCTTCTCCAGAGGAGCCCTCTCCTCTGATTCCTGTGAGGCGTCAGGAGTGGCCATGCCAAAAAGGAAGATATGGTTTACTCGGGCTCTTCCCTGTTTCTGGTATGGGGCTTCCTTTACACACCAGTTTTTGTTCATCCCTGAGAGTCATACCGCAATTCTGGGCAGGGATCTTCTCTCAAGAATCAAAGCCAGCATCTGTCTTAAGCAACTAGACCTTAATGCCTACCTGCAGAGAATGCATCTCTGGGAAGATGAGAGCCTGGAACATTTGATTCCCTTTCCTATCCCGAGACAGAATCTTCTCTACTTCACTTTTGAGGGAGGCGTCGACTTGGAAGGTGAAACAGAAGAAATAGACCCTGAGGCCTTAGTAGATGCCCGTGTTGATCGGCGGCTCTGGGAGGATGACATACCGGGACGGCCCAATACAGCCACCCCCGTCAAGATCAATCTGTCCTCCTGCGCCTGCCTGTACCAGACACAGAAACCACTAGCGCCAGAAGCAAAAGCTGGACTTCAACCCCTCATCGACAGATTCTTAAAATGTGGGTTACTTAAACCCTGCAGATCTCCTTGTAACAGCTCCATTGCCCCGGTGGAAGAGGAAAATGGAAAATACCGCTTGGTCTTGGATCTGAGAGCAGTTAATCAGGCTCTGCCTCCCATAGGCCCAAGAGAATCTAATCCACTGAACATTCTGGGTGAAATTCCCCCTGGTTACTGCTGGCTTACCGTATTCAATGTTTCCTTCTGTATTCCATTGGATGAAGCTTCACAATACCTCTTTGCTTTTGAGTGGACAGATAGAAAGGGGAGAACCCAGCAGTTGACCTGGACAGTGATGCCCCAGGGATTTCGAGACACCTCCCACTATATGGCAGAGGCCCTATCTAGGGACCTGGGAAACTTGCGCTTGGACCAGGGAAAGGTCCTTCATTACTTCAATGATATCCTCATCTGCTCTCCTACTCGGGGGTTGGCGGCCCTGCACGCAATCCAGGCTCTGAACTTCTTTGCCCAACAGGGTTACAAAGCCTCCAGACACAAAGTCCAACTTGTCACTTGGAATGTCCAGTATATGGGCCTCCAATTGACCTCCAGAGAAGTAATTCTCTCCTATGAGAGGGTCAACGCCATCAGTTGCCTGCCCCAGCCCACCACCAAGAGTGAGTTGCGTGCCATTCTGGGAAAGATGAATTTTTGTAGACAGTGGATAGCGGGCTACCAGCTCAAAGCCAAACCGCTCTATGAAGCTTTAAGAGGGGGAGGAAGATACCTCAGTTACTGGGGCCCAGACCAAGAAAATGCCTTTGAGCAGCTGAAACAGGAGATCGACATGGCCCAAGCCCTAGACCTCCCCAGAATGGACAAACCATTTCAGTTGTTCACAACTGAGGCACAGGGAGTAGCCTTGGGAGTGCTCACCCAGCCTGTAGGGCCTGTGAGACACTGCGTGGGGTATTTGTCACAGCAGTTAGATCCGGTGGCCCAGAACTGGCCAAAACGCCTAAGGCCCCTGGCGGCCACCGCAGAGTTGATAAAAATGGCATCTAAACTGAGTTTGGGGCAACCCTTGGAGGTCTTCTCTCCCCATCCGCTAACCGACCTTTTAGAGCAAGAGGCGCCTTGTTGGCTGACTGCCAAGAGGCTTAGAAAATACAATGACCTCATACTAGAAAACCCTAACGTAACACTTCGAACTTGCAGTGCCCTTAATATGTCTTCCCTTCTTCCCCATGATGTTGAAGGGACCCACGCCAGGTGGAACCGTTAGCCACAGTATATGGATGACCCGGTCAATTCCGTGAAGCTCCTTTTCTAGAGAAATACTTAGTGAACCCTCCTCAATCACCCTCACCCCATCCCTACTCAGTTCCCCCCTACCCCCAGCCCAGTTGGGTTCCTCTACCAAAACACAAGCAGATGCAGATTCTGGGACTTGGGGGTTCTCAGTAGAATACCACTTCGAAGGAACATTGTTGCATATTCCCAAATCCCTTTGTAAACCATGTTACTGATGATTAAAGGAAAAAAAGAAAAAATCCTGCAGTTTATTTCCTAACTCACAGTGGCCCTGCCCACAGAACCCCAGATAATTTTCTGTAATGGTGTCCTGAACTTTGGCCTCAGGAGAAACGGGCCAGAGCAATAGTGTACCACGGAGGGTGTTTGGCTTTGCATGCAGCCAACCCAGGTTCGAACCCCACATATGTTTCCTTCATCACCACCAGGAGTAGTTCCTGAGTGCAGAACCAGGAGTAAAGAACTTTACCGGGTGTGGTCTCTGAACCATTAAGGTGCTGGTTCTGCTGCCCGAATCCTGAGTGCTCATTGTTCATACACACCCAGCCGTGAAAGCTTATCCAGCTGAAGTTTGTCTCTCCTTCGGGCCATCAAGTTCTTTTCCTGTGTGTCCTTTTCCTTCACGGTAACTGGGAGTGAGACCCACCTCTGTGCTTCCACCTGACTCCTCTCGGACTCACCCCCTATAGTGTCCCTGGACCCTTCCCTATGTAGAGCCCTGCACTGGCTGGACCCCTGCTGCAGTGACACCCAGCTGCTCTTGACCCTCGTGGCAACGGGCATTGGCTTCAGTCATGGGGGGAAGTGCCTACAAGCCTCACAACTGGCAGCAGAACCTTTGCCAGCCCAATTATGGTCACAGCTTATACTCCTTGATCTGGTGTGACCCTGGTATTGTCTTATTCCGTGAAGGGTGTACTGCTTGGAAATGGGGTTTTACCTAACTGTGCACCTTTTTGACTGTAAAGCATCAGTCCTGCCTTAATTTCCTCTGTGGAAACTGTCAAATGTTTACCTCTTGGCACCTCTGGTGACTATAAAATACTTCAATACCACATTCAATACCAGGAATTCCACAGATAAGTCGAAGGAGCCTTCATCAGGGGGACTCGTATGGCAGGGGTAGTTCTCACAGCTACCTGCTGCCCCCGCAGCGTGGATTTATTGATCTGTCTTGAGCACCTTACAGACTCTTGAACTGTGCTCTAGATCACATGTGGAAAGTGACAGGTCCCTTAAAGATCACTGGATCCCTTTTCCAGTGTCGTTATGGATGGTCAGTGGCCCTAGATTAGTGTAGCCACAGAAGGAGTATTTGTGCTATCATGAATACACAGCCTACTGGTGGCTCACCCTTGAGTGGGACTTCATTCACACAAATTGCAACACCCTGTCATGAAGGCCTCTTGATAACACCCATTGCACAAGCGTCAGTTAGCCAGGCCAGTTCAAGGCTAAGATCAGAAAAGTGATGAATGGCCTTCATGGCTCCATAGACTGGATCGGGCCTGCAGGGAGCTTTACTTATTGTTTCCAGAATTAATTTGTTTCCTGCCATTCTCTGAGCCCCTCTCAGCTCTTCTTTCTTCTGCTATTTACTTGACCATCTGTTAAATTTTCAGAGCCAATTTGGTCTCCTCTTGCCTCCAGATTACAGTCCTAGAAGTGGTCCTGCAATGGGATACCAGCTTGTGGGTTTTGAGGAAGCCCCACACAACCTGGCAAGAACCTCAGGTTTGGATTTCGGTGGGCAAGAATTTCTGAGTTCCCCTACCTGAGAGTTCTCCCTCACAGAGCCCCCAGTCGTTGAGACCCTGGGTAGGAGGACGACGCCCCTATCCAGCAGGAAACAGCTCCAGAAGAACGTGCCATCCTTTGCCCCCCAGAAGATCCAGGGTCTCCAACTCTTGTAGGGGAAGAGTAGGTAAGTTGTGAGATGTGAGCTGGAGGGGAGCTCTCGTGTATTCAAGGGCGGATCCTGTCCTGTGTAAGATGTCATGGAAGTCCTGCTGTGTCTGTGCAGCCTGGAAGGAGGAACAGGGTAACAGGGCTTTCCAGCCAGGAGAGCATGCTCAGATGTGTACAAGGTGCCCAGGCTGGACCTGTCCTTACTGTCTGTAAATGATCTAATCTGCAGGGTTGGGGGTAATTACACTGCCCACCCCCACCCCCCACACCTCCTTCCCCATTTCCTGTGGGTTTTGCTCAGACAATCTTGGGAAATAGTCCAGAATGCAAGATCCTAGTGCACCCAAAGCAGAGGAACTGCAGTGGTGGAACATCCAGGAATGGGTACAGGGTGGAAGGAAACTGTGTGGCAGGACTCAGGCTCCCCCCTCCACTCGGCCCATTCCCAGTCACTTGCGTGTACTGTGACTTCCCAGTAAAAGTGCTTTGACTCTGCCCTGCTCTTTGTCTTGACTGAATTCTTTGCTCTGTGTCAACCACTGAGGTCCAATGTACAACTGCCAACATCCCATTGATACCCTCTAATTATGAGCTGTTATACTTGGGAGCCAGTGTTGCTACAGTGGGGAGGGTGTTGCCATGCGGCCAAGCTGTCCTCCATCCCCAGTACCCTGTGGGATTCCCTGAGCCTTGCGGGAGGGATCCCTGAGTGCAGAGCCTGGAGTAAACCCTGAGGACAGCCGGTCGTGGCCCAAGTACAAAAAGACAAAGAACTGTTTTACTTAGACCCTGTCATGAAAAGGTGGGAGGTGGAAGGGAAATGGTTTCTGCTGACAAAACTTGCTGTCCCTTTCTCCTGAAAGGACCAAGCATCAAGCTTTTTTTTTTTGTTAGTTTCAGGTTTGCGGGTGGGTGGGGCATACCCACTGCTGCTCCGGGCTTACTCCTGGCTCTACACTCAGGAATTGCTCCTGACACTGCTGAGGTGAGCATATGGGATGCGAAGGATCAAGCACAGGTTTGCAGTGTGCAAAGTAATAGTCCTACCCTCTGCTGTCCCCAGTTCCCTGGATTCAATTTTGTTCCTTTCTCAGGTATCTTACCTCCTGGCTTCTAGCCCAGCCCTTCACTGTCCAAGACTCCGTGGCTGTAAAAGTCCCTGTCAGGTTGCCCACAGGACAATGAAAGAAACTAACCCCTACAGAAGGTTATGATGTCTACTTTAAATTGAGTCTGCGAACACTACCCTTCCCCCTCCCCCATGCAGAAAAAAGGCCTTTAAACTGCCCTCAAGTGAGTTCTAGCATCCAAATGGTATTAATAACCCACTGCAAAGGAGCCTTCTGTGAGGAGGGGTCTGACTGGCTGTTTCACCACCTGTTGGGTTAGAAGTGCACTCTAATTCCTCAACACATAGTGATGATGATGATGATGATGATGATGATGATGATGATGATTGGTTCTTTTGGACCATATCAGCATGCTCAGCATCATAAGGGATGCAGTGAACCCAAATCAGCTGTGACTGCCTTAGCTGCTGGACTTTTTCTCCAGCCCCACCACAATCTTGAGCATTGGCCCTTGAAGGGCCAATATATATAACATATATTAATATATATTAATATGTGTTGAATATATTAATATCCTCTAGTGGCCATAAAAAATATCCACAACTCTGTTTGGGCTGGAGCGATAGCACAGCGGGTAGGGCGTCTGCCTTGCACGCAGCCAACATGGCCGACCCGAGTTTGATTCCTCCGCCCCTCTCGGAGAGCCCGGCAAGCTACCGAGAGTATTCGATATGCCAGACACAGTAACAACAAAGTCTCCAATGGAGACGTTACTGGGCCCGCTCGAGCAAATCGATGATCAACGGGAGGGCCTTTACTTTACTTTACTGTTGTAAACATCTTGTATGTTCTAGAAGCTGGAAGACTATGTAATCAGGTTGCCTAGCCCAACAGCACGGCATCTCTAGGCCAGGGCTCCCATCGCCTTTCAGGTGCAGTCTGCCTTCCCTGGACTCTAGGGCTGCTGTCCTGCACTCCTGGTGCAGTACCTTAGCTTCTGTCTTCAAAGGCAGCTGTGTAACGCAGGGATTGGCAGCCTATAGGATACAGTCATTTTATCTCCTGTGACCTTTCTTTTCTTTCTTTAACATATTTTGTTGTTTTTGTTTTGGGTCCACACTGTCTGTCCTCAGGATTTCTCCTGGCTCTGGGTTCAGAGATCATGCCTGGATCGAATGGTGTGCTGGGAGTTGAACCTGGAACAGCTGCCTACTAGTCAAGCAATCTACCCTCTGTAGTATTGCTCTGGTGTCTCTTTGCTTCTCTTTTGTAAAGTCTAATCTATCCCTCCCCCAACTTTCCTTTTGTTTTGTTTTGTTTTGGGGCCATACCTGACTGTGTACTCAGAAATAACTCCTGGTGAGGCTCAGGGAACCATATATGGTGCTGGGGTTTGAACCAGTCAGCTGCCTGCAAGGCATACACTTTACTATGCATTGGATGGCCAACCTCTCAGAAAACAGGAACTAAGCCCTAAACTAAGACCCTCATCAGGTGCTTGCCACAGACCCAGAGAAGCTCTTGCAGGAACAAAAGACCAGGAAAGGAATTTCAAAGAAGACCATCATCATTCCCAACCCCCTTGGTAACTTCCTTTGCAACAAACTTTGACCTAGGTAGAAGCCCCTTTGGGGGCAGGGTGGAGGAACTCTACAAGCCACCTTGAACAAAGGAAGGGTACACATAAGCTGCTTGAACATTTATGCACCAGAGCACAATTGTCAACCAAGCACAAGTGTCGCCTGCATCTCCCCTCTTGACATGGGTACTTTCATGCTTTCCTTTCGAATGCTGGGATGTGTGTAGGGGCTCTCTCCACCCGCCTGGGTTCTCTCCTGAATGTGTTACTCTCCACTCTCCCACTTTTTCCTCCTTCCCTTCACAACCTCCAAATAAAATCTGTTTTACTTCACCGCTTGTCTACTCCTGAAATTCTTTTCTGTGAGGTGAGACAAGAACCCAGTAACCCTGATTCCCGGTGGCAGAGGCGGATGGGAAAAAAGTGACCACCTTTCTCTTCCTTGCTTCACATAAGCCACCTGTGTGGCCCACCGACATCAAAGGGATCAGTCTTCCTGGGCTCCAGAGAGTGGTCTGGGAGGTGAGGAACCCAGGCTTGGCTACCTGGGGAGAGTGATGATAAGGTATTAGGGTCTCCTGAATCAAGAGGGGCAGCAACCTGACTGTGGGTCTCTTCCAGGGCTGGCTGTAATACATGCAGGGACTGAATGTGGTTATGATTATATGTACAAGTTCTGCTTTTGACAATCTAGGCAGCAATGCGGCTCCTGGCCATCCATCATTTAAAAAAGAATGAATTTTGCCTTATAAGGCATACATCTTGTCCAGAGGACAGCTACTGAAAGGAGGGTCACCCAATCTTCCCCCGTCTCTGAGGTTAACTTGGTTCAAGTTTCTTTTAGAGTCCAGTGTGTCTTTTCCACCTGCCCAGAGCTTTGGGATCCAATGGAGCTTCCAATTAGCACCCAAAGTGGTAGAAATGTTCTGTCACTCGGGGCACTTATCAGATCCATAGCCTTAGGCAGCTCCAAGCCAGGAATCCCTTCCTGCAACAATTTCTTTCTTTCCACCAAAGCAGTTTCTGACTTGCTTGGAAAAGCCCCCACCCAGTCTGAGACAGTGTCTGTGGAGACTAGGAGGGTCTAGACCCACCCTCCCTGGCTTCCCCTCAGTGAAGCTACCTCCCAAACCTGCCTGTGATTCGGGTTCCCCTAGGGGCTCATTCCCCTTTGCTTTTCATTTGTTGGCAATGGAAGTGAAAGAGGAAACCTCAGTTTCCCCTTCCAGTGAGACAGAAAGCCAGACTCCATTGTGTGCCTCAGGGTCATGAGTTGACAACCTAGTAAGAACAACAAGCCAGACCCCAAGGGCGTGGACTCAATGCCCAGACATCTGCCACAGATAACAAGCAGGGCAGTTCCTGAGAAATCCCTGGGATGCTGAGACAGAACCTTGAGGGTGGAATGTATGTCAGGTTGATAGGGGAGAGATAGATGGAATATCTAAAGAGAGAAAACTGTGGCTTTCTCTCTCTCTCTGGCAAGGGAGGCTGCCTCTTTCAAGACTGAGTAGCCATTTCAGGTGGGGTCCTGAAAGAGAATAAAGTACTTACGCATTAAGCCCAAGGGAACTGAAGTACTTTGGCCCTTTTAAAGGGACAGTGAGTGAGACAGAAAATCTAAAGGTAGAAGCAGATAATCAGAGAAACAAAAGTAGTTGCAAGAATTCACCATTGTAGTTGATGAGAGAGTCCTTGGGAGGCCAAGGCTGGAGAGGGCCTCCAAAGTCCAACTGCAAAAGAGAAGGTCAAAAGAACCAGACAAGCCAGCAGTAACATTAAGATGGACACAAGCAAGAGAGACAGACAGGTCAGCAGAGGACAACGCAAGACAGACAGACAGGTGGTCACCACACAAATGACTTTTCTTGGCTTTTTTTTTTAATGTAAGTTTTCCACATTATACTGTCGCACAGCAGGTAGGGCATTTGCATGCGGCCGACCCAGGTTCAATTCTTCCACCCCTCTCAGAGAGCCTGGCAAACTACCGAGAGTATCCCACCCGCACGGCAGAGCCTGGCAAGCTCCCCATGGCATATTCGATATGCCAAAAACAGTAACAACAAGTCTCACACTGGAGACATTACTGGTGCCCGCTTGAGCAAATTGATTAACAATGGGAGGACAGTGCATGGTGATTTATTATAGGCATTCAATATTCCAATACCACCATTACACCTTTCCTCCACCATTGTCTCCAATTTTTCCAGCCACCTCTTTTTTTTTTAATGTAGGAGTATTGCTATTTAATTGAATTGAATTTGGCATGAACTCTACCTTACTTTTTTTTCCCCCTTTTTTATTTTATTTATTGAATCTCTGTGAAAGCAGTTACAAAACTGGTCATAGCTCCTTCCTCATTATATCCGTTGTCTGCCTAGGATGTCCTTTTTGCCTTTATGAACTTCCCTGACTGTCTTCGGGCAGGGGCTTCTTTGGGATGCTGGTCTGCTCACCGTGATGCAGGTGAGGCGGCAGCGGGTCTCTGTTCATTCGCAATCCCCAGGTTCTTCAATATTTTCAAGAATGAAAGTATTGAATAATTGAGATGCTCAGACTCAGAGTTGGAAAGTTGATAAAAGCTTATGGGAACGTAGGAAAAAAAAAAAGAAAGTAGCTTCCTAAGTGAGGAGGAACTTAGTAGATGACTAAGTTAAGGTAACAGAATTTTCTGGAGGTCCTTTTTTTCTTTTTTCTTTTTGGGTCACACCTGGTGATGCACCAGGGTTACTCCTGGCTCATGCACTCAGGAATTACTCCTGGCGGTGCTTGGGGGACCATATGGGATGCTGGGAATCGAACCCAGGTCAGTCACGTGCAAGGCAAACGCCCTACCCACTGTGCTATGGGTCCAGACCTCTGAAGGTCTTTTAAGGGCTCCTGGCATCCTTGATCAGTTGGCAAGTGTTTACAAAAGGTGACAGAAAATTACTAGCTGGTCTAAATCTTTCTGGGTGTTTTTCCCCCTTATCTTGGTCTCCCTGTCGATCTAGGCTCCAAGACAGAGTTTTATACTGGGAAGCCCCTGGAATGCTGAGCCAGATCCTTGGTGGGTGGAATGTGTGTCAGGTTGATTGGAGAGAGATGGAACATCTGGAGAGAAGAAACTGTGGCTTTGTCTTGTTAGGGCGCGGATCGTGATCTCCCTTTAACGACAAAGAGACTCCAGAGACTGCAAACAGCAAGCAAGGTTTATTGTAAGACTGGCTAGCCAGGGTCAAGCCGCCTACACGGACACGCAGGTCAGTTAGGTGAGGCAAGACCCCGAACCTCTTCAAAGGGGATCTTATATAGGCCTTCACTGGCCGTTACAGCAAAGCCCGCGCATTTCATAGCCAATAGATTTGTAACGACATATGCTTTCTTAACCAATCCAATTAAGGGTACATCACTTCTTAGCCTATAGTTTAAAGATCAGCATTTTGCGTCAGAGCTTAGGAACTGACAGGTTTTTAAGGCAGTCCTGGGTCTTGCAACATGGGTCTTGTGAGAGACATCCGGTTATCTGGTCTGACCCCCACCCTTCGAGTACCTGTATCTGAATTCCTTGCTCAGGGGCAGAAAAACCAGTTATTTTGCAGGGCAGGCTCCTATAAAGCGGATCTGAAAAAGCTTATCTAGACCTGTTCCTTGAAAAACAAGTTATTTTGCAATGCAGGTTCCTATTGAGCTAAGCTAAATTAATTCTGGTGGTAGTCCATATTGGGCCTGTCCCTTACAGTCTCTCACTGACAAGGGGAAACTGAGGCTCCTTCTTTCAAATGGTTCCTGTTTTCCCTCTTGGGCACATCTGTGACTCACAAACTCCCATATAACATTCAAACCTCACTGTTGCTCCATTCTGCGGCTCAGGTCATGACTTGGCCTCACTGCTCCCTTGAATTATAGGATATACACCTCACTCCCCTCTCATTGTTACATATCTGACAGAGAAAACAACTAAGAGGAGAAGCCACTTTTATTTATTGACTGATTTTATTTCTGAATCACCAAAGCCCAAGCCTCATCCACATGGTACTTATGTACAATGTGTTTCAAATCACGTGTAGTTAGTGACCTTAGGGTTAAGTCCATCTTGCTCCAGACAATTACCCCTAGTTACAGATATTTTCCTAAAGTTATTTTCAGTTCCCCAGATCCTATTATTGATTACCCCTCAGATCCTATCTTTGATAACAGTGAGGGAGGGAATCTTTGGTCCCCATCTGGTCCCTGGAGCAATTTCCTTCCCACAGCCTTATCAGACCTGTTTGGTCTTTGGGAGTAGTTTAGTGCCTGCTGAGACAGCTCAGTTCCTGGAGTGATTTACTACCTGGAGTTTATTCCTAATTCTCACTTCTGCAGAGGAATTTTTCTATTTTGAATTTTCTATTTTTCCATCTTCCATCACATCGTAACTGGCTCAGAACATTTTCTATACAACTTACTCCCTTTCCAAGTTGGATGCAGGTGTTGATCAACCACCTTCAGAATTTAACTTATCTATAGAACTTTTCTGCCTAAGGAGCCCAGATACAACAAAAGACTCCCCAGGGCAGTGCTAAACGGGTCTCTCTTTGGCAGCCACCCTGTGAAAGTGACCAGGGCACCCTCTGTCCAGTAAACTGACTTCGTTTTGTCTATAGTTTTTTGTTTTGTTTTGGGACCACACATAGCTAAGCTCAGGGCTTACTCCTGGCCCTGCACCCAACGATTATTCCCGGGGGCTCAGGGGACCTGCTGGGGTGTTGGTGATCAAACCTGGGTCGGCCATGTGTAAGGCAAATGCCCTCCCCGCTGTACCATCATTCCAGTTCAAAAGATTTCATTATGTCTAAACCATCTTGCTCCTGGTAAATTCAACCACCACTCAGCCATCAGACCCAGTCGCTAGGGTTCAAGCTCCTCCAATCCCTTCACATGAGTAGTTTCTGTTGCCAGCAGAGAGACAGGGTAATGTCTATTGGGGAAAACACTGTCTGGAACCTAAACCAACCCAAAGGCAAGAAGGTCTTTGACACAGGACCATGTCGGGATCCTGATTTGGAAAACCACTGAGATGCAGAATCCAGGCATAGAGCAAGACTGGAGGGCTTGGGAGAGAGCCGCCAGCACTGGGACTTAAGCCGGCTAAGAATATCAAAGGATTTGGGCTGGAGACATAGTCCAGTCTCTAGGGCACTTGTTTTGCCTGGGACCCACTTGTTTTGGATTCCTGGCATCTTATCTGGTCCCCTAAACCCCACCAGGAGTGATTCCTAAGGGAAGATGCAGGAGTAAGCCCTGAGCACCGTTGGATGCGCACCCCGACCACCAAAAAAAAAAGCATTTGCAGTTAAAAAATGGGTCAAGATCATTTGTAATGCTCATTAATCCTGTATGATGCTCACTGAAAAACACCAAGAACATTGCTCTCCTTTGCAAATGGGAGAAAAATAACAGCTCTTTCTTGTTTTCAGCGTCAAACCCTAGAAGAGAGTCAGAAATAGAACCAGAAGGGGTTTGTGATTTTTTTAAAACATAGAATAAGGAGTCCACTTGAATATTCTCCTTAAAATTGTGCCACAGGGGGTACGGTGCCGCCAGCAGGTCAATCTGTACCTGTGAGGCGAGTGCATCAGCAGCCTGAGGGTACCTTCAGACTTTCAGATACCCCAAAATTGCTGCTGTGCCTTTGGCCAGACCCCAAAACCTTGGGGGCAAATTTACCAAGAAAGTAAATGGCCAAAAGTTAGGTATGTGAGAGACACCCACAAACCACCTCCGGCTCAGCTATATAATTGGAGGCATGGCCTCTCTGGTTCCTGATTGACTGCTTAATGGCCATGATCCCAGAGACTCAGAAACAAATCTCGAAACCCAACGGCTTTTGGCAGAAATGCATCTGGTCCCTGCAGTAGGTTACCGGTGCTGGGCCAACCCAGGTGGGAATAGGTTTTGTGCCTTGGCCTCTTCCCCCTGGCAGCCTGGTGGCCACCATCCTCCAGAGGCCACTGGACAGTCAGGTTTGGGCCCGCAGTGATGAGACACGCAGGGCCTCATGGGATGAGGGTGGAGCCGGTCCTGTCCTCCCCACCCCAAAGAGACCCCAAGTCATCGCTCACAAATGACCTCTCTGGTTCCTGATCAAGCTGCTTAATGGCCATGATCCCAGAGACTCAGAAACAAATCTCGAAACCAAGTGGCTATTGGCAGAAATGCGTCCGGAACCCACAGTAGGTTACTGTTGCCGGGCCACCCCAGGGAGGAAAAGGTGTTGTCACTCCGCCTGCTCCCCCTTGGCGGCTCCGCCATCCTCCAGAGGCCATTGGACAGTCAGGCTTGGGCCCGCAGTAACAAAACATTTTGGACCTCACAAGATGGGAGTGGAGTCGGTCCTGTCTTCCCCACCCCAATGAGACCCCAAGTCATCGCCCACGAACGGCCTCTCTGGCTCCTGATCAAGCTGCTTAAAGGCCATGATCCCAGAGACTCAGGGGCGGATCTCGAAACCCAGTGGCTTTTGGCGGAGGTGCGTCTGGACCACACAGTAGGTTGCTAGCGCTGGGCCACCCAGTGGGGAAAGGGTGTTGTCCTTCGGTCGGAGACCACCAGGCTGAGGGAAAACAGGGAGAAGGTTTGCAGGAAAGCAAGAGATTCGGCGATGACAGACACCAACACAAGAGAGGCTGCAAATTTACTGGGCACAGTGTTCCTTTTTTATACAATCAAGACAGAATCACTGAACAAAAGGCCAGGGCCAGAATACAATATCAGACATTACATCACATCGTGGTTACTGATTGGCGACATGTTCCAAGAGTATCAGGGGGCAAGATCACTTCCCCAGTACATTTCCTGCTTTCAGTTAGAACAGACAGTTTACATATAAATTCTTTATGATGATTACCCAGGACTTTAATGTCTAACCCTAGTTCCCTTTTTACAGAGCTCTCTATCATTGTTTTTTCTCCAACAATCTCTGTTTCCATCTGTTCTCTTGTGACAGAGTTAACTGCATATCATAACTCAGGAAAGATCCTAAATCTTCCCACATATTGTTTTGCAATACTTTGTTTTTCGGTTAATACACTCCAGGATGTAAGTGCTCTAACCAGTTTTTGTGTAAGAAGTAAAAGTTTTACAATGTCCCTTTTACTTACAGGCTAACTTATTGTTTTGTTATATGCTATGCGCCCTTGCTTACAATAAGGGCTGCACTGTATGCTAAGACTCTAAATGTTCCATCCATAACATCTGACAGGTTCACTAGTTCCTGTTATTGTCTGGTTTCACTATGACTGGTTTACTGAATAGGCACATGTATCTGATGTAGAAATCTTATGATTTGAGATAATTAAGGGCTTTTAAAATCAAGTCAAAGAAGGACTGTAAGTCCCATACCCACAAGGATGGGTCCCCTCTGAAAATTTTTCTGTACAGTCTCAATTGTCCAGAACTCCCGCTGATCCCCATACCTCATAAGAAAATTCTAATGCTCTACCTCAGAACTAGGAAAGTCAATAATGGTAACATCTGACCACGTTTGGTTTACAACAACTTTGTCATCATTTATTTTGTCAGCTTTATATTATCAAAAGTGCTTTCTTTCTTTTTTTTTTCCTTTTTGGGGTCACACCCGGTGATGCACAGGGGTTACTCCTGGCTCTGCACTCAGGAATTACCCCTGGCGGTGCTCAGGGGACCATATGGGATGCTGGGAATTGAACCTGGGTCAGCCGCGTGCAAGGCAAATGCCATACCCGCTGTGCTATTGCTTCAGCCCCTCAAAAGTGCTTTCTTGAGCTATTGGTTTGTTGTGTAAATTTGTAATGGAAATTTGTAGCAACCACTAACTACTATATTGTCTTTAATTATACTTAGGGGCCAGAGTCATAGTACAGCCAGGAGGGCACTAGCCTTGCACATTGGCTCACTCTGGGTTCGATCCCCGCACCCAATATGGTCCCCTGAGCACTGCCAGGAGTGATGCCTTGAGCACCTCTGGGTGTGGCCTCCAAACAAAACAAAGAATTAAATAAATTCTTGAACTCAGTCCTATACGAAGCTCCTCTCCACTTACAGCGTTTCCTTCCTTTCTACTTTCTAATAAGCCTTTCTATTTCAAAATATAAAGAAATAAAAATAAATTGTGTCTAGAGAATTTTTTTTTAAGTAAAACACCACCTGGGGTGGCCAAAAGACAAAAGCTACGCCTCCCTGCCCGCCCCCCCCCGCCCCCCAGCATTTCCTGAGCACAGAAGAGGAGTAGGAGGAGAAAAAGGAAGTGGAGGAAGAGGAGAATTGTAAAGTAAAAGAGACAAAAAAAACCTCCTCAGTAATGGAGGAACCTAATATAGGACAAGGTATGGCTTATGTGTGTGTGTGTGTGTGTGTGTGTGTGTGTGTGTGTTTTATAGAAAAACTGGGTCTTCTTCCTTATCAGAATATCAGATGATTTCTGTATGTTTTCTAGAGATGTTTTCTTGTTAATGGAGGGCTCATTTGTGACATTAAAATTAACATTTGCATTCCCACTTAGGCTAGTGCAGACTGTTTATTTGAGTACATTTAGATTATATATTTGACCACGTGTCCAGGGATTGCCCACTATTTAGTTTCCTGTGTACCCACGGTCTGGGACAGAATTTATGGTCTTGGGAAATTGTAAACTTCCCCGTCCCAGAAAAGGTCTGGAAATTTGTAGGAATGTTTGAAACATAGGATGGGGGCAGCTAAAATGAAGATGCTCGCAGCAGCTAGCAGGGAAAAGGAGACTTCATTTTCCATGTTCAGGGTGTATTCCTGACTCTGCATTCATGGATCACTCTTTGAGGCCTTGGGGGACCATAGGAAGTGTCTGGGAGAGAACTCGGGTCAGGCTTGTGCAAGGCAAGCAAACCGACCTGCTGTCCCATAAATTAAAATTTCTGCCAAAGGTTTCCTTTAGGTCAAGGGAAGGGGGACCTTTTGGATTTTTCTCAACATTGTCCATCATCCCTGTCTAGTGTATCAGAGTAGTTTAATCAAGCACGCTGAGTCTCATAGCACAAGGACAAAATTTTCTTCACTGGGAGGCTGAAAGCAGACAAATGTGTCTGCAACCCTCAGCACCATCAGGAATCCCACAAGCGTTCTCAGAGGGTCAATGTGCTGGATCATCACTGGGATCTATCACTCTGCGGGAAGGTGGTTTGATAACCTCATGCTTTTTAAAAATTTAATTTGGCCCACCAGTTTACAGCAAGGGTAGGGAGTTTCCAGAGTTTTCAGGGACTTTCTCATATTGCAGCTATAATATTTCTTTTTTATTGAATTATCGTGAGATTAAGCATTACAAAACTGTTCATGATTGTGTTTCAGTCATACAATATTCCAACACCCATCCCTCCATCAGTGTAATTTCCGAGCACGAATCCCGTGTTCCCAGTTTCCCTCCCACCCTTTCAAGCCACTACCACCCTAGCTGCCTCTATGGGTGGCACCTCTTCTCTCTCTCTCTCTCTCTCTCTCTCTCTCTCTCTCTCTCTCTTAAGCTAATAGTTACAGCATTTTTTTTTGGGGGGGGGGTGTCATACCCAGAGATGCAACCTACTTCATGGCCTTAGTACAGAGCTTTAAGGGAGAGTGTTAAAACTGTAGTCTGAGCTAAAATGTGCCTTTGATTACAAGATGAACTCTCTCCTATCTTTAGTATAAGGTCTTGACACCCTGACACTCTGCTTCTTTTGTCAATCTGAGGTCTCCACTGTGTCAGTCTGCCACGGAAGGATTAGAGGGTATAGGGCACGCAGGAGGAATTCAACATCAGAGAAGTTTGGCACAAGAATCCTGGGACTAGGCTGGAGCGATAGCACAGTGGGCAGGGTGTTTGCCTTGCACGCTGCCCACTGGGGTTTGGTTCATAGCATCCCAGAAGGTCCCCTGAGCACCGCCAGGAGTAATTCTTGAGTGCATGAGCCAGGTGTAACCACTGTGCATAGCCAGGTGTGACCCAAAAAGAAAAAAAAAAAGAATCCTGGGACTGAGTATTCGGGGCACTGATTTGGAGAGCAGTTTTGGTGGAAAGAGCAGTGGATTGAAAGAACTACAATCTTGGGAGACCCAGCCCGGGCTTTCCTAGGCCTGGTGTTAGGGCAAGACTTTGGATCTCTGAACACAAGCAAGGACCATGAGGAATGCAATCAGCAAGCAGGTAGTTTATTGAGCTGGCTAGCCAGGGTCAAGCCGTCATGCAAGACCCCGAACTTCATCAAAGGGGATCTTATGTAGGCCTTCACTGGCCATTACAGCAAAGCCCGTGCATTTCATAGTCAATAGATTTGTAACAACATATACTTTCTTAACCAATTCATTTAAAAGTACATCACTCCTTAGCCTATAGATTCAAAGATCAGCATTTACGTACATAGGCATTGTGGCTAATAGGTATCTGGTAACTCAGACATTTGGTTATCTTCTGTGTTTACCTGGCTCACCTTGATTCTCAGCTTATGGCTCCTGCATTCCGGTGGAGGAAAAGGGAAAAGTTCCTAACAGAGGTAACAGATAAGGAAGAGCCAACAAATGGTTTCACAATTTACATCCCAATAAGGAAGGGTCTCACAGCTAAGGCTCTACTAGGGAGGGGGCAGGAAAGGGAGAGTTACTAATTAGCAGGATTTAGCTCTGTAATTTTTCTCAGGGTCCCTAGGGACCTTACACTGGTTCACCTAGTTTAGTGCCCATGGATGCAAAGAAGCCGCTCCAGAGGCCGGAACGATAGTACAGAGGGGAGGACTTTTGCCTTGCACGCAGCAGCCCGTGTTCAATCCTCGGCATCCCATATGGTCCCCCAGCACTGCCAGGAGTAAATAGCCAGGAATTAACCCTGGGCAACGCTGGGTGAGTTAAAAAAAAAAAAAAAAAAAAAAGATAAAAAGATTCTCCAGCCAGCAGCGCTAGAGGCGTTGACCCTAAGGCTAGGCCCACCCCCTTTCCTCTCCCCTCCCACCCCCTTTCCTCTCCCCTCCCACCCCCACAATTTCCCCCGGGGTGTCTCCTCACCCCCGACACGAGTCTGGGATTGGTCGCCGCATCTCTCCACGCCCCCCGCTGTTCGCGGGAATTTAGCTGCCCGAGGGGCCGCGGCTTCCGGGTCGCCAGCTGAGTCCCGCTGCGTAGCGACGCGCTTACCCCGGCCAGGTCGGCGGTGAGTGTCGGGGTGAGTTTGGGGTTCATGGAGGCGGGAGGGGTCACCTGGCTGGCCTTTCGACCCGCATCCTTTAGAGCTCCGATGGTCCCAGCAGCCAGGGCTCGGGGTGGTCGTACCCGCCGGGACCCCTGCAGGGGTGCGCGCCGCGCCTCGCAGAAGGTCCCCGGGAACACGCGCGGTCCCTGTACAGCGTGCAGGGGAGTCTGAAAGGGACGAATACGAAGGTTTCCAGATGTTTATGTTTTAGCCGTCTTAACGATGATGTTCCTCAAGAACGCTGAAGTTCCCGCAAGGGTCCGAAAGCCCGTCCCGGCTTGCAATCAGAACAAAGGGACCTAAAGGGATATGGGTGAAGGTGACTGTCCGCCTCACGGACTCCTGCTGTGACCGATTTTTTCTGGCTACTGTAAAAATGCGTTGCTGTGCTTGCTTGAACTTCTCGAGCACCAGGATGTGAGTTGGAGGGGGGACGGGAGGGAGCGCAAACAAATTGTCAAAATGCTTAGGAAAGTGCTGTGGTGGCCCCAGGATGTGCCTTTCCCCTATGAAGCCCAGAGCCTCTGCTGTGAGGTCGCCGCTCCTGCCAAGCAGGGCAGCCCGCCAGCAGGTGTCTATAACGAATCCAAACTTCTAATTTTTTTTTGGTTTCTGGTGTCCTTTGATCGTGACCCCACACCAACAGGTTTGCTCTTTTCTTTTTTAGGGCTCGCGCTCGGCTGCTTTGTGGCCGGTTCCTGGTGGCCAGAACCGCCTCCAGCCCCTCTTCCGCGCAGGACAGTTTGCAGCGTCCTGATCTAGAGAGTAGGTGAGTCCAGACCTGGGGTAGATGTGTGTATGGTGGGGGTGCAAAACGAGAGACCCCCCAAGTAGCCAGGATTGTTCTGGGGGGGTGTTTAGTCTCTAGACCTGCACCCGTTTTCTTTTCTTTCCTTTTTTTTTCATTTATTTTTTGTTTTAATTGAATCAAAATGAGATACAGTTATAAAGCTTTCATGTTTGAGTTTCAGTCACACAATGATCGAACACCCATTCCTCCACCAATGCACATTTTCCACCACCAGTGCCCCTGGTACGCTTCACCCCCTTTCCAACCCTCCCCCTGCCTCTATGCAGACAATTTCCCCCATACTCTCAATTTTTTTTTGCTTTTTTTTTGGGGGGGGGATCACACCTGGCGATGCACAGGGGTTACTCCTGGCTCTGCACTCAGGAGTTACTCCTGGTGGTGCTCATGGGATGCTGGGAATCGAACCCGGGTCAGCTGTGCAAAGCAAACAACCACTCTACCTGCTGTGCTATCTCTCCAGCCCTCATAATCTCTAATTTTGCATGCCTTTTCTTAAAGGACATTAAAAGCTCCTCTCAGCAGAAGAGCTACTTGGGAAGGGGGGCGCAACCTCACCACCTGGGAAATGCAGTGAAGCTAATCTTAAAGTGTGGATGTTTGCTCTTGAAACTTGAGCTCATCACCTAATGCCACCTTTCCGGAAATTCAAAAGTTGATTGACAGAAGTGAAAGACTCTGGCTTGGGAGGGGACTTGGGAGGGGCATGTAGTGTCCCTCTGGATGGCATGTTCCTTTTTATTAGAGATGTCTCTGATTTAGGGTACCCCGACCTACATCACCAGATATGAGCAGAAATCTCTAACATCTCGTTAGGACACACAGGCTCACAGCACATTTAACCTTATGGGTTTCACCTGACTCTCCAAGGAACTTGATGAGAAAGAGGCCTTGGGAATTCGCAGTGAACTAGAGTTGAACCAGCAGGAAAAACTCAGGGTAGCCTCTGAGAAGCCAGGTTTTTTTCACAGGTGGTCCAGCAAAGGATCAAGAGGAGGTGGGGATTCCCTTTTATATAAAAGGAGTGTCTGATGGGGGGGGAGCAGGGAATGAAGCCCCAGAAGGCAGCAGATGTGAGGAACTTCTCAAGCTTGTTGTTTGTAAAGCAAGGTCAGAAGCTGTTGGGGTGCGGAGTCCCCTGGCCCTGGGAGGCGCGGAGAACCAGACAGACACAATTCCTGCAGGAGTAAAAACGGGGTTTATTTAGACCAGTATGCTGGGGCTCCACAGCATACCCCAGAGTGGGCAGTGGCTGAGAGCCCCGAGCTTCTTCAAAGGGGGTCTTATATAGGCCTTCACTGGCCGGTACAGCAAAGCCCGCACATTTCATAGCCAACAGATTTGTAACAACATATACTTTCTTAACCAATCCATTTAAAAGTACCTCACTCCTTAGCCTATAGATTCAAAGATCAGCATTTACGTACATCGATTGTCAGCACAAGCAAGGTTATAGCCAGGTTATAGCCGGAATCATTAAGCCTTAGGTAATCTCCCCCCCCCCACCATCCGCATTTTGAATTATCCATTACCCAAGAAATCTGCAGGGGTCTTTGCTGAGACGAATTTCCCCCCAACCACCCGCATCCTGAGTTATCCTTTACCCAAGCCTGCAGGGTGTTTTAGTGAGACAATACATTTCAGGAACAGTAAATACACCTGAATCCTGTCACACTTGGTTTCACAAGAAGTTATGCCCTGTTCATATTCCAAGTCCCCACCCCCATCCCCCAGGTGCAAAGCAGCCAAGCAGTTTTACAGAAAGCAATGTTGCAAGTTAGCTGAAACACACAAAAATTTGATGCCCTAATATGGATTCTTTCAGAAGCATCTCAAGGACATTCTAAGCACAGTTTGCCAGGCTCTCCTGAGAGCTTTCCACAATCTGTGGTTACTTATCTGCCTCGACTTGCACAGCTAATCCAATGTTAACTGGAGAGAGAGAATAAGAGCTGCAAAGATGTGGTAGAGAGGACTGTATGAAGCATACAGTGACTTTATTGCAGAGCTCGTTGATTTATATAGTTTTCAGTAAACAGTTCGTGGGAAAGCAAAGGTTACAAACTTGGCAAGCTGTTCTATTTGTTATTCCGTTTTTGTGTTTTTTTTTTTTTTTATAGTAGTTTGAAGGATTTATTGGGTTGTTTCTTCAAATTCTGTTTTGCAGTTGCTTAAGCGGGTAGTTCCTTGAACTTTCTCAGCAAACAGGAATGAGAATGTGGCTTCTGGCTTGGCCTGAGGTGGATCAGGTGCAGCTATCAGGGTCAACCTCTAGGGCATGGTGCTCCCTTTTGGTCAAGTGTTTCCCCCTGCTCATTTCCTTGTCAGGGAAACAAGCCGGGGATACCAAGGCCAGTCTCCAACACTTATCTCCTCTAGCCCTTTAGTAGTTGGCAGTTCTTTTGAGGGCAGTAGTTTCCCTCATAAGACTAGAATTAAAGGTGGTGGGGTGCCACGCCGTCAACGGTGTCGCCCGTGTAGCAACATGTTATGGGGGAACCTGGGCAGGCCTCAGGTTCCTGGGAATGGGAGGTTCGGGACCCACGGGTCTATGCCTCCGGCAGCCCCCCTTGTTTGCCTGGGCCTAGCAAGCACCCATGACGCTTCTGGTATGCGGTTCTCTAGTCTCCCAAATGGAGCTTTTAATATTTGCCTGCCAGTCTTACTTTTAGTTTAAGTATCGACTACTGCAGAAAACATAACCACTAACCACAGGAATGTAGGGAAATAAGTTCATAGTTTTAGGACAATAGGAATATAGGAATATAAGACTAGGTTAAGACTTATAAGAAGAGGTGCTGTAGTTGCAGTTTAAATTACTTTATTGTCAGTTACCTTAGCTCATGGAAAAGAGGTTTTAAATAAAGTCAGAGTTCATTTTGAAGCTAGACAAAAGCAGAGCCAGTCAAGACCACTGAAAGTTATCTTTAGAAGAGTGCCAGCCTCAGCTTACAATGCAGTCATTAATGAACAAACAGCAGGCCTACGTGTGGGAGAGAGGGGATGTTGAAAGACCCCTATGCCCTCTTTTGCAAACATCAAACCCCTGCACGTACACTGCAGACATCGGCCCCTGCACGTGCACCCCGTAATTCATTAATGTGACAATGCTAAACACAGTTTGGTAACCTAATGACCTTCCCTGTCTCTTTAATGTACTGACCTGGTTACAAAAATAAAGCAGAACTTGTATTGGGAAAGATAAGGATAAAAGAACTCTGTAAATTGGATTGTGGTTAAACACCTTGAACATGAAAGGCCTATGTAAAGATTTATGAGCGGATGCCTTGTCTCAATGTAAAGCAGACCCTGTACCATTTTTGGGAACTTAATGAAGAGACTGATGTAATGTCTGATAAGGACCCCTGGTTCTTTGTTCTCTAACTGTATAATAAGAGGAACTCTGGGCTCAATAAACTCGCAGCAGCACTCAGCCTCTCTTGTGTTGGTGTCTGTCTGTCCATTGCGCCGAATCTCCTGCTTTCTTGCGGACCTTCTCCCCTGTTTTCCCCTCAGCCTGGTGGTCTTCGACCGAGCCAGTCTGCGGCAGGTGGCGCCCGAAACAGGGACCTGAAGGACAGGTAATCACCTCTTCTTTCTTTCTTTTCTCTCCAAAGCAGGGATCGGCTCCTGCCAGGATTCCGCGGATCCGCCGGTAAAGGCTCACCGATTAAGTGCAGGTAATCATGGATGTGCAAATGTCAAAAGAGGATAAGCTCTTTGCAGCCATAGTAAGGCGCATGTTGTCAGAAAAAGGAATGAAAGTAACTAGTAATGCTCTGTCAGATTTTCTAACAGTGGTAAAGAAGTTATGTCCTTGGTTTCCAAAAGATGGCAGTCTTACTCTGTCTGAATGGAAGAAAGTGGGTAAAGCTTTGTATAAGTATGATAAAGAGGAAGGAGAGGATAAATTGCCTCCGCATGCTTATGTCTTGTGGTTACAGATAAAGGAGTTGTTAGCACAGACATCTGATTCAGACGGTTTGGAAGGAGAAGGTGGCTCTCCAATTTACACAGAGAGAGAGGGAAACGCTGCTTATGCGGAGGTAGTGGCAGAAAGTCCTCCTCCAAGGGGACGGGTTACTCCCACTGCGCCGCCTCTGTCGGAGGACGATTATGATGAAGGGGATAATTGGGATATAGCAAGTGAAATGGCAAAGAGGGATATTGAGGATGATATGCGGGACCATCGGCGTCCTTCGCTGAGGGCTTTCCCAGTCGTACAAGCTAAAAGACCTCCTCCTAAATCTTGTCCGTACCTGCCTCCTATAGGCTTTCAGGGAGCTATGGCTGAGGTACGGCGCCTTGGAGATCCTACATTCTCCTTCCCAGTAGTGGACGGGTTCGGTGAGAATGATCCCCGCTCCTGGGAGCCTATCCCCCTTAAGACCTTACAAGAGCTACGGTCAGCCGTACAGTCTTCAGGGGCATCAGCTCCATACACTTTGCAAATAGTAGATATGCTTGCAAATAGCTGGATGACCCCTTACGACTGGTATCAGACTGCTAAGGCGACCTTGTCCCCTGGGGACTATGTTCTCTGGAGAACAGACTATGAGGATAGGTGCAGGGACTCCGTGGCAAGTATGAGTAGGAGGCGAGGACGCGAACCAACTATGGACATGTTCACAGGAACAGGGTCCTTTTCAACTAACATGGCCCAAGTAAAAATGTCTAGAGATGTTCTGCAGGAAATAACTCTGAACGCTGTCCTAGCCTGGAGGAAGCTGCCCCCTCCCCCTCCCAGAGTAAAAGGAACTACTACGCTGTCAGGCATAGTGCAAGGGAACGAGGAATCTTATCAGGACTTTGTTTCTCGCTTGGAGGAAGCAGTGCGTAGAATGCTCCCTCCCTCCGAAGGGACTGAACTGCTTATAAAACTACTAGCTTGGGAGAATGCTAATGCCTTATGCAAAGTTCTATTGCGGCCCATCAGGAAGACAGGGACCTTGCAGGATTACATCAGAACATGCCTTGATGCCTCCCCGGCGGTTGTTCAAGGCATTGCATATGCCGCTGCGATGAAAGGCCAAAAATTCAGTACTTATGTGAAAAAGGGACTTAATGGAAATGGGGATTCAAGATCAGGCCCCAGGTGCTATAATTGTGGGAAACAAGGACATTTTCAGAGAGAGTGCTCTGAAAGTAAGGACAGAGGCTCCCGCCCACCTGGTCTATGTCCCAGGTGTAAGAAAGGCAGACATTGGAAAAATGAATGTAAGTCAAAATTTACTAAAGATGGTGTGCCACTGACAGAAGGAAAGAACAAAGAGGAATCAAAAAAACTAGAAGAGGGGCGTCCCCTTAGCCCTGCAGAAAAAGAGGGGAAAGAGGCCACCACTGCTGTGGTCCCAGTGCAGGCAGGAACTCCAACTATCCACTCCTTACCCAGAGGAAACCCAGGTAGTGCAGGCTTGGATTTGACTTGTCCCAAAGACATTATTTTATCTAAATGGGACAATGTAACGGTTATATCAACAGGTATTAAAGGCACCCTACCCCCGGGCACAATGGGGCTCGTGATAGGACGAAGCTCTAATGTTAATAAACATCTACAGATTGTTCCCAGGGTGATCAATTCTGACACTGAATCCGACATAAAGGTGATGGTCAAGTCGTTAAAAGAAACCATACAGTTACACAAAGGCCAAAGGATAGCGCAATTGTTAGTACTGCCCTACATTCCCTTGCCGACGCCTGGTCTTACAGGGAAAAGAGGCTTGGGACAGTTCGGCTCTACGGACGTTGCGGCCTGGGTCAAAGAGATGGATAGCAGACCATTCAAAACTATTTACATTGAAGGAAAGCCTATCAGAGGTGTGCTAGATACCGGAGTGGATAAGACCTGCATAGCCGGTAATGGTTGGTCTCCAACATGGCCAGTACACAACACCGGGGCCGCCATTATGGGCGTTGGTGCCACCATAGGAGCCACAGTAAGTTCCATGATTTTAAAGTGGCATGTAGATGGGTTTGAAGGGACCTTCCAGCCCTATGTCATAGCCTCTCTGCCGTTCACTCTGTGGGGAAGAGACATAATGTCCGAAATGGGCTGCGTTTTAACCCTTGGTGGCCCGCGCCCTGAGTCTGACGAGTACCTGAATTTTACAGATGAGCAAAATTTTTCATAGGGGCCGCTGCAGAGAACATCTTTGCAGACCCAATAATTTGGAAAACTGATCAGCCTGTGTGGGTTAGTCAGTGGCCCCTAAAAGAAGAAAAATTACAGGCATTAGAAATATTAATAAAGGACCAATTGGAAAAGGGACATATAGAAGAATCTAATAGCCCCTGGAATACTCCTGTATTTGTAATTAAAAAGAAATCAGGAAAATGGAGACTATTACAAGATTTAAGAGCCATTAATGTAACAATGGAAGATATGGGAGCCTTACGACCTGGATTACCATCTCCGGTTGCTGTCCCTAAAAATTGGAAAATCATTGTTATTGACTTACAAGATTGTTTCTTTACTATAAAGCTACAACCCCAAGATTGTCAAAGATTTGCTTTTAGTGTTCCCTCAGTTAATTATAAACGGCCTTACAGGAGGTATCAATGGAAAGTTTTGCCACAGGGAATGAAAAATAGTCCCTCTTTATGTCAAAAATATGTGGATTTGGCTCTCCTCCCTGTTAGACAAAAATATCCAGAGGCCTATATCATTTATTACATGGATGATATTCTTCTGGCTCATGAAAAGGAGCATATTGCAAGACAACTGCTGCATGATACCGTTGAGCGGCTAACAGCCCAAGGGCTGATTATAGCTCCTGACAAAATTCAATGTGACAAACCAATTGGATATCTGGGACAATGGTTTCAGCATGATTTCATTGTTCCCCAAAAGGCCTCGATTAGAGTGGATAAATTGAAAACATTAAATGATTTTCAGAAATTGCTTGGAAACATACATTGGATTAGAAATTATTTGCATGTGAGTACTGGGGACTTAGATCCCCTGTATGACATCCTAAAAGGAGACACTCACCCGACCTCAAAGAGGGAATTGACGCCTGCTGGTTTGAAAGGCATTCAACTGGTAGAACAGGCTTTAGAAAAGGCAAAGGTCAAACAATTGGATTATAGCCAGCAATGGTGTTTGCTTGTTTTTGCCTCCTCTTACTCCCCGACTGCCTGTTTGTGGCAGCAGGGCATTTTGGAGTGGCTACATCTACCTCACCATCAGAGAAAGACTGTAACATCGTATCCCTCTATGGTGTCCCAATTAATATATAAAGGCAGGATAAGGTCTAGGGAATTGTTTGGGCGAGAACCTCAGACAATAATTACACCTTTTAATAAAGAACAAGTTGATCTGTTATTTAAAGAATCAGATGATTGGAATCTGGCAGTGATTGGTTATACAGGACAAATTTTATATCACTACCCACAACATCCTCTGTTAGAATTTGTTAAATCAATCGATCTCATTTTTCCCCGAATATGCTCTCCTGAGCCGCTTGTTGGGGGACTGGTAGTTTTTACTGACGGCTCATCCAACGGCACCTCGGCAGTTTATGTTGAGGGCCAAGAGCCCCTTATAGAACGAAGGGCTCAAACATCAGCCCAGCAAGCAGAAATTAAAGCGGTAATTCTTGCCCTGGTTAAATTCCCACAGACATTAATAGGAATATAGGAATATAAGACTAGGTTATAAGAAGAGGTGCTGTAGTTGTAGTTTAAATTACTTTATTGTCAGTTACCTTAGCTCATGGAAAAGAGGTTTTTAAATAAAGTCAGAGTTCATTTTGAAGCTAGACAAAAGCAGAGCCAGTCAAGACCACTGAAAGTTATCTTTAGAAGAGTGCCAGCCTCAGCTTACAATGCAGTCATTAATGAACAAACAGCAGGCCTACGTGTGGGAGAGAGGGGATGTTGAAAGACCCCTATGCCCTCTTTTGCAAACATCAAACCCCTGCACGTACACTGCAGACATCGGCCCCTGCACGTGCACCCCGTAATTCATTAATGTGACAATTCTTTACCTATATGCTTTCCCCTAGCTGGAATTGCACCACCTGGATGTATGATTGCCAGCTACCGCACCTTCCTCACAGATTCTCCTTACAAAGGCAAGGGTGGGGATGGTGCAAGAAAGGATGGGGAAAGGCGATGGATGTGGGAGATGCGATTTCCAACCTTGGGCTCACCAACAGGGCATGTGACTTTTGCAGTAGATCCCAATATGCCCTTGGAGAGATGTAGGAAGCGATATCGAGATATCGACCAGTTTTGGGACAGCAATCTGACACCATTTCCGGAATGACTGGCATGTGGCTTTAGTGACACTGCAATCCGGCATACACCTCCTGATTTTGGACATATCGAAATTTGGGATTATTCCCTTTCATCTAATTCTGGATACAATCAATACCTATTGGACAATAGGGAATAAGTTTCATGGATATGTCTTTGATGGCCCTACTCAGGAAAAAATCACACGTTGGTTCTCCCCCGGTTATGTAGAACCCATTTGGGTTGCAAAGTCCTTCGTTAAACAACAAGTACATAATGATCTTTTCCGTTTGGTTGCTGCTTCCAATGTTGTCTTCCAAAAGCGCCCTGGAGAAAGAACGGCCACTAGTATTGCTGTTAGAAGTTGTGTTTCTTATCCTTATGCATTGTTATATGGCTCTGCTGATCATGTTGATATCTTCTCCTATGGCGGTACTTCATATCATATATCCTGTGTTAATTGTACTTTAACTAACTGTATTTCCCCTGATCAGAGGCTTAAGGCACAGGTCATATTAATAGTCCGTAGACCACCTTTTGTTATGTTGCCGGTACATTTGCCCAATATGCCTTGGTATGACAATTCTGCTATGCATGTTCTTAGGGAATTGACAGCCTTGATTCGTCCCAAACGATTTATCGCTGCCCTGATTTTAGGCATTACAGCTTTAATATCTATTATTACCACCTTTGCAGTAGCCACTACGGCATTAGTGCAGGAGACTCATACTGCTCATTTTGTAAATGAATTAAATAAGAATGTTACATTTGCCCTGTCAGAACAAGTAATGATAGATAAGAAGTTGGAAGCCAAAATAAATGAATTAGAGGAAGTAGTGTTAGCCCTAGGCCAAGATGTTGACAACTTTCAAGTTTCAGAGAGTCATGCAGACCCGATGCCATGAGCAATTAAAAGCTATTTGTGTTACCCCTCTCCGTTATAACACCTCTTCGGACTGGGACAAGGTTAGACATCACCTTATGGGCGTCTGGCAGGATCAATCCATCACACATGATTTAGAAGGCATCCAGAAAGACATTGCAGCCATGAGTCAGGCCTATGATAAGACATCAGAATTGAGTGATCTCGCTACCAGTCTGACTGCCGGAATTAAGGCCTTGAATCCGTTAGATTGGGTTCAATACATCCTTGTTTTGGCCTTGTTGGCTGCTATTATTGCAGTCATCTTGTTTATACTTCCCTGTTGTTTCCGCAGCATGGCGCATTCGCTCCAATGAGTCAAAGAGGACCTGTATGCTATGCGTCTTAAAAACAAAAAGGGAGGAGTTGCCACGCCGTCAACGGTGTCGCCCGCGTAGCAACATGTTACGGGGGAACCTGGGCAGGCCTCAGGTTCCTGGGAATGGGAGGTTCGCGGCCCATGGGTCTATGCCTCCGGCAGCCCCCTTTGTTTGCCTGGGCCTAGCAAGCGCCCATGACGCTTCTGGTATGCAGTTCTCTAGCCTCCCAAATGGAGCTTTTAATATTTGCCTGCCAGTCTTACTGATGTAGGCAGGTAGATAGGGAAAGGCTCTCTGCAATGAAACAAAAGTCTCATAGAAGAAGAATTCTAGGACCGACCCACCCTATGGACACAGAGAATAAAGACTTGATAAGACCATCCCCAGACCCTGAAGATATAGGCCTCCTCCCCATGAAATTCCTCCTTTCCGAGAACCCCCTTTCAATCCGGTTGACTCCAGCGACCCAGCCCCAAGGAGATTCCAGAACATTCCGAGTCAGAAGGATCTATAAGAACCAGCTCGAGAGCCCACTTGGCGCTCTCTCCAGCCTCGGAGAAGCCCGCGTTCCCTCTGGACGCGTTAGTCTCTCTCTCTTACATTCCATTCCCCCGCTTATCTGCTTATCCCTTTCTCTCCCTCTCCAAAAGCCTCCAAATAAAACCTGTTACTTCACTGCTCGTCTACTCCTGAAATTCTTTTCTGCGAGCGAGACAAGAACCCCAGAAACCTCGGGTAAGGCTTGGGACTGGTCTCTCCTTTCCTGCAAAGAGCGAATTCTCGTCCCAGCTTGAGTCTGTGGCTCCCCGAGCAATCCCGTGCTGAGAAGATCAAGCGGACTTCAGGTGTGGCTTGACGGCCACCTTGTGGGGCTGGCGGGGCTTAGGCCCGTGCCGAGCAGGTGCTCACTGCAGACTTTACCGGTCCTAGCCTACCCAGGGTCTCGAGAGACAGAGGCGGGTGGGGAGAAAGTGACTGTCTTTCTCCTCCCCACTTCACATAAGTCACCCATGGGGCCCACCGACATCATTACTTTTAGTACTAGGCACCCCGCCCCCACTTCCTGCCCTGCTTTCCTACCTCCTCACACACCTCCTCCCCCCCCCCCCCCCACCTGCAATAAGCACTGTGAGCTCAGGTTTCCTCTGTCATTTAATCTCCAATGATAAGCAACAGAAGCCAGACTTGCAGAAAATAGTAGAGAATCTTGATTCTTTTCTTTTTGGGGGGGGGTTGGGGCTTTGTAATGAAAGAATCCATATTAGGGCATCAAATTTTTGTGTGCTTCAGCTAACTTGCAACATTGCTTTCTGTAAAACTGCTTGGCTGCTTTGCACCTGGGGGAGAGGGGACTTGGAAAGTGAACAGGGCATAACTTCTTTCTAAACCAAGTGTAACAGGATTCAGGTGTATTTACTGTTCCTGAAATGTATTGTCTCAGTAAAGCACCCTGCAGATTTGGGTAAAATTGCCCTTTCCTGGAGTGAATTGTCTCCCTAAAGCACCCTGCAGACTTGGGTAACTCAAAAGGAGGATGGTCAAGGGAGATTACCTAAGGCTTAATGATTCTGGCTATAACCTTGCTTGTGCTGACAATCGATATGTAAATGCTTATCTTTGAATCTATAGGCTAAGGAGTGAGGTACTTTTAAATGGATTGGTTAAGAAAGTGTATGCTGTTACACCCAAAAGGAGAGAGAGAACACAGGGGATTGCCCGGCCACAGAGGCAGGGGAGGATGGGGGGATGGGGGTGGGGGATATCATCATGGTGGTGGAAAATGGGCACTGGTGGAGGGATGGGTATCTGATCATTGTATAATCGAAACCCAAGCACAAAAAATTGTAAATTTACAACTGTACCTCATGGTGTTTCACTAAAAAAAAGAAAGTATATGCTGTTGCAAATCTATTGGCTATGAAGTGTGCGGGCCTTGCTGTAACGGCCAGTGAAGGCCTATATAAGATCCCCTTTGAAGAAGCTCGGGGCTCTCAGCCACTGCCCATTTTTGGGGTATGCTGTGGAGCCCCAGCATGCTGGTCTAAATAAACCCCGTTTTTACTCCTGCAGGAATTGTGTCTATCTGGTCTCTCCGCGCCTCCCAGGGCTAGGGAACTCCTGGTCCCAACAGTAACTTGGGAGTTGATTGACTCCGAATAATATTTACTCCTGGGCATCTGATTTCTTGACTCAGTTGCCCTTAGTTCCTAGCACCCCAAAAGCAGGGTCCCGACGAGGGACTGAATGGACCCAGGGCAAGCAGTGAGCTACCCTGGCATCGAAATGGGCCAGGCCAAAGAGCCACGATACTCAACTATAAGTTGAGGGCTTGATCATGGACAAATGCTGTCATGATCCAAAAGTAAGTAACGATGAGACTAGGACCTTGCTGGAGCTAGGAAGATTAACCTGGCCTGAGGACTGCGAAATGTATAGTGAGATGTTCTCAGGAAGAACCAAACTAAATTTATATCTCTTACTGTGCTCATACAGAATGACATTGCTAGAAATATTAGAAGTAGATTTATTACAACTATTTAAGTAGATTACTAACTGAAGGAAGAACACACCCCTGTTGGGATCCCACCCTTGGGTAGATCTCTTAGTAATCTGAAGTAATCTCTGTAGATGAGATTTTATCCTTGAGTTAATCTCCTGGAGGAGTGGTCTTGCCTCTCTTTGTTGATTCGTCAGTATTCAACCCACCTTTATGTCACCGCCTTATGTGACTGCTATATAAACTAAGACGTAAGCTCGGAAAGGGGGTGAGAAGTGAGAGAGCTCGGGCTCCAGAGATCCAGAGTCAGAGCCAGAAGGAGAGAGCTTCCAAGACTGGGGCCCAGGAGAGAAGGAGGCAGAGAAAGACAGGAGTGAAGAGGATTGGAATAAACTACTATTGATATAGACCGGCCTGGCCCCCGTTTTTTCTTCCGTCTGCCCTTGGCCAACAGCCGTTCCGATCCAGGCCACACACAGTGGCTCAAGAGCACCGAACGCAGGCGGTGAAACAGTGCTGTCCAGTGAGCCCGTGAACATACAACCTTCGGCGCGATAAGATTTTACAGCGTACCGTATGGGATGACGGGCATCAAACTACAATGAACTGCATGCAAGGCATGTGGGCCCTAAGAACCTTGTTTAAAAAAGAAAAAAGAAAGAAAACAAAACTAACCCAAGGGCTGGCACAGTAGTACAGCAGGTAAGATGTTTTTCACCTTTTTTTCTTGTTTTTTGGGTCACACCCGGTTTACTCCTGGCTCTGCACTCAGGGTTACTCCCGGTGGTGCTCAGGGGACCATATGGGATACTGGGAAATGAACCCGGGTTGGACATGTGCAAGGCAAATGCCCTACCTGCTGTGCTATTATTGCTCCAGCCCAGATATTTCTCCTTGTACTCGTTGATCCAAGGTGATCCTGGCCCTACATAGGTCTCTCAAGCAGCACCAGGAGTGATTCCTGAACACAGCTGGGTGTGGCTAAGAAACAAACCCCACCATCTTTTCCTGTGTGTTTGTTTTTGGTTTTTCGCCACTCCTGAATGCTCAGAACTTTCTTGGTTCCTGTGTTCAGGCATCACTTTTGACTGGGATTAGGGTGTAATGGGGTCTCAACCCACAAGGAGACACTCCACATGGATAGAAAAAGAACTTCCAAAAAGTTTTTATTACAGATCTCACTCAGCTGAGGGTTTGCAAGCAGGGCCCAGTCCGTGGGCTTGGACCCCCCCAAACAAAGTTCCCATTTAGTTTATATAGAATAGACCCGAGTAAACAAAGCTTTGTGCCCAGCTGCTTTGGATGTGGGTTTTGGGTACCTCTGCAGAAGCAGCAGTTTGTTATAGAAGCAGAGCATTTGTGGTTAGGCTAGGGTGTAAAATGTTATAGCTTAAGCGGCTTTTACATTATCTGACGGGGGGTCTTGGTTACAGCTGTTTTCCATCCCACGGGAACTGTATGGCACCAGGGACTGAACCCGGGTTGACCGTGTGCAAGGCAAGCACCCTGCCTGCTGTACTATCTCTGACCCCTCTCCAGTGCCCTTTTTGGTTCTGGACCCCACCCGGTGGTGCTCGGGGATCACTGTGGGGAGGCTTAGGGGACTGTATGTGGTGTTGGGGTCCAAACCAGCTCAGCTGTGTGCACGTCGAGCACCTTTCTTGCTGTGCCAGCCCTCTGGCCCCTCCTGTGCCCTTGTCAAGTGGATGCAGTGCTTTAAGGGCCTAACAATGAAGGGTAAATTAAGTGTCCATGGAGTCCAGAGAGGAAACTGTAAAAGTCCTTTGGGAGTCTTGTCTGGCAGTGCAGCGAGGGGGGTGGTGGGCAAGGGAGAAACGGAGCTTTCTACTCAGTCTTGAGAGAAGGAGGAAAGGGACCAGGGAGCCAATCTGAGACCGAGGTCGAGAGTGCTGGTTTTGTGGGAATGCACAGAGAAATTGGTTTCTACCAGCCACTGGTCATGAGCCCTGGGGTCTGAAGTTAGTGGAGATCCCCAGCTCAGTTTCCAGTAATCGTAATAAATTATTAACATTGTATGAAAGTGATGTGGTGGGATGGGTGTTGGGACACAGTGTGAGTGAAACCTAATTGTGAGTTCACAAAAAAGCCTGGGTGCATGGAACGTGTGTGATCAGTGCAGAGAGTTGCCTCCCAGGGCAGTCGACAGTGATGGATGAAGGGGGGAATGGGGACCGTAGGCTGTTTGGTACTGAGGGAACGTTTACTTCTCCTTTCTCCTCTTCTCTCTCCTTACTCTTCGATTACAGTAGTTATTTCTCCTTCCTCCCTTTTCTTCCTCCTCCTTCTCTCTTACAGCATAGTTATTTCTCCCTACCTGTATGAAGAATCTTGAAGAGTCGGGCTACACATAGGTGGGGTTGAACATTATTAGAATAACAAACAGATGTAAGGCCCCCCCTTCTTCGGGGGAAATTTTTCCCCAAGGTGCCCGGGCATGCTGCACACTGGGTCCAGGCAGAAGTGGAGCGAAGGATGACGGGCGCATGAAGAAACACCCCATGTTTGCCTTTTGTGGGTGAGGGCTCTCTTCCCTTCTGTGCCCAGTGGAATGGTTTTTAGGGTGTACACTTTGGGGCCTTTCCCTCAGGCTCCCCTGGAGGTCACTTGGACACAAGCCTGTTTTTCTTTTTTGGGGGGGGAGGGGTCACACCCGGCAATGCACAGGGGTTACTACTGGCTCATGCACTCAGTAATTACTCCTAGCAGTGCTCAGGGGACCATATAGGATGCTGGGAATCGAACCCGGGCCGACTGCATGCAAGGTAAAAACCCTACCCGCTGTGCTATTGCTCCAGCCCCACAAGCCTTTTTTTTTTCTGTAGGACAGGGCACTTACCTTGCAGGTGGCAGACCCAGGTTTGATTCCTGGCACCCCAGCTGGTGCCCTTCACTGCCAATAGTGATCCCTGAGTGCATGGCCAGGAAGAAGCCCTGAGATCCGCTGGGTGTGACCCAGAAGGCGGGGTAGGGAGGAAGGCAGACCTTTCTGCAGTAGGTCAGGATGCAGCTTCTTAGTGAGAAACTCCTCGTTCCCTTTGGGTCAGCCTCTGAACTAACTGCAGAGGGGTTTACCCGGGATCACATGCTCTCATTCTGCTATTTCTCCTCTCTTACAGCTGGGAAGTCAAGCTTTGCTATCCTCTCCAGGTTACCCTTCTCCGAAGACCGTGTCTAAAACCTGCCACCTGTGTGTAAGCCAGGACATGGAAGCAGCCCGGATCATCTTTCCCAGCATCTTCTGTGGGCGCCCCGGACACAAGGATCCGGGGCCCAGAATAGACATAACAATGCCCCAGCAGCTCAGAATAACAAAGGAAAAGATGAGGATGACATTGGTTGTGGCAGGTAGGGAAGTCAGTTTTTTAGTATCTTCAGGATCTGATCACTCTGTGTTAAATTCTTTCTCCGGTGACCTCTCCTCCGATTCCTGTCAGGCGTCAGCAGTGGCCATGCCGAAAAGGAAGAGACGGTTTACTCGGCCTCTTCGCTGTTTCTGGTATGGGGCTTCCTTTACACACCAGTTTTTGTTCATCCCTGAGAGTTACACCCCAATCCTGGGAAAGGATCTTCTCTCAAGAATTGGAGCCAGCATCAGTTTTAAGCAACAAGACCTTAATGACTACCTGCAGAGAATGCATCTCTGGGAAGATGAGCTCCCAGGACAAGAGATTCCCCGTCCTGTCTTAGGACGGGATCTTCTATCGGCAATAGGTGCCTACTTCAGTTTTGAGGGAGGCATCGACTTGGAAGGTGATACAGAAGAAATAGACCCTGAGGCCTTAGTAGATGCCCGTGTTGATCGGCGGCTCTGGGAGGATAACGTCCCGGGACGGCCCAATACAGCCACCCCTGTCAAGATCAATCTGTCCTCCTGCGCCTGCCTGTACCAGACACAGAAACCACTAGCGCCAGAAGCAAAAGCTGGACTTCAACCCCTCATAGACAGATTCTTAAAATGTGGGTTACTTAAACCCTGCAGATCTCCTTGTAACAGCTCCATTGTCCCAGTGGAAGAGGAAAATGGAAAATACCGCTTGGTCCTGAATCTGAGAGTAGTTAATCAGGCTCTGCCTCCCAAGGGCCCAGGAGAATCTAATCCACTTAACATTCTGGGTGAAATTCCCCCCGATTACTGCTGGCTTACCGTATTCAGTGTTTCCTTCTGTATTCCATTGAATGAAGCTTCACAATACCTCTTTGCTTTTGAGTGGACGGATGGAAAGGGGAGAACCCAGCAGTTGACCTGGACAGTGATGCCCCAGGGATTTCGAGACACCTCCCACTATATGGCAGAGGCCCTGTCTAGGGACCTGGGAAATTTGCGCTTGGACCAGGGAAAGGTCCTTCATTACTTCAATGATATCCTCATCTGCTCTCCTACTCGGGGGTTGGCGGCCCTGCACGCAGTCCAGGTTCTGAACTTCTTTGCCCAACAGGGTTACAAAGCCTCCAGAAGCAAAGTCCAACTTGTCACTCGGAGTGTCCAGTATATGAGACTCCTCTTGACCCCAGGAAAAGTAAGTCTCTCCCAAGAGAGGGTCAATGCCATCAGCTGCCTGCCCCGGCCTACCACCAAGAGTGAGTTGCGTGCCATTCTGGGAAAGATGAATTTTTGCAGACAGTGGATAGTGTGCTACCAGCTCAAAGCCAAACCGCTCTATGAAGCTTTATGTGGAGGGTGGAGATACCGCGATTCCTGGGGCCCACTCCAAGATAATGCCTTTGAACAACTGAAAAGGGAGATCTTGGGGGCCCCAGCCCTTGACCTCCCCAGAATGGACAAACCATTTCATTTATTCACAACTGAGGCACAGGGAGTAGCCCTGGGAGTGCTCACCCAGCCTGTAGGCCCTGTGAGACACTGTGTGGGGTATCTGTCACAGCAGTTAGATCCGGTGGCCCAGAACTGGCCAAAACGCCTAAGGCCCCTGGCGGCCACTGCAGAGTTGATAAAAATGGCATCTAAACTGAGTTTGGGGCAACCCTTGGAGGTCTTCTCTCCCCATCCGCTAACCGACCTTTTAGAGCAAGAGGCGCCTTGTTGGCTGACTGCTAAGAGGCTTAGAAAATACAATGACCTCATACTAGAAAACCCTAACATAACCCTTAGAACTTGTAATGTCCTTAGTCTGTTTTCCCTCCTTCCCCGTGGTGTTGAAGAGACCCATGGCAGCAGGAACAATTATCCATAATATACGGAGGACCCTGTCAGTTCTGTCAAGCTCCTTTTTGAATGAATGCCTTAGTGAACCCTCCTCATACTCCCTCACCCCCATCCCCACTCAGTTCCCCTCCCCGCCCAGCCCAAGTGGGTCCCTCGACCACAACACAAGCAGATCCTGTTTCTGAACTTGGGGGTTCTCAGTAGAATACCACTTAGAAGAAACATTCTTCCATATTCCCAGATCCCTTTGTAAACCATTTTACTGATGATTTAAAAAAAAAAAAGTAGAAAAAAAAATTTTCATTTCTTTGCTAACTCATAGTGGCCCAGCCCACAGAAAGACCAGATAATTTTCTGACAAAAGTCTCCTAAACTTTGGTCTTCAGGAGAAATGGGGCTAGAGCAGTGGGGTGTTTGGCATTGTAGGCAGCCAAGCCGGTTTCAAATCCCTGGCATATGGTTTCCCCAGCATCATCAGGGGCAATTCCTGAGTGCAAAACCAGGAGTCACCCCTGAGCCTGGCCTTGTGTGGCCCCCAAACAACTGAGGTACTGGTTCTGCTACCCCAATCCTGACTGCTCATTGTACACACCCGGCAGTGAAAGCTTATCCAGCTGAAATTCATCTCTCCTTCAGGCCATCACGTTCTTTTCCTGAGTGTCCTTTCCTTTCATGGTAACAGGGAAGGAGACCCCCCTCTGTGCTTCCACCTGACTCCCCTTGGACTCAGCCCTTTATAGTGTTCCTGGCCCCTCCCTCTGGGTCCCCACCCTCAGGTCAACTCAATCCCAGTCACTTGCTTGTACTGTGACTTCCCAATAAAAGTGCTTTGACTCTGCCCTGCTCTTTGTCTTGACTGAATTCTTTGCTCTGGGTAAACAACTGAGGTCCAGTGCACAACCGTCAATATCTCATTGATACCCTCTAATTAAGAGCTGTCATACTTGGGGGTCAGTGTTGCTACAGTGGGGAGGGTGTTGCCATGCGGCCAAGCTGTCCTCCATCCCCAGTACCCTGTGGGATTCCCCGAGCCTTGCGGGAGGGATCCCTGAGTGCAGAGCCTGGAGTAAACCCTGAGGACAGCCAGTCATGGCCCAAGTACAAAAAAGACAAAGAACTATTTTACTTAGACCCTGTCATGAAAAGGTGGGAGGTGGAAGGGAAATGGTTTCTGCTGACAAAACTTGCTGTCCCTTTCTCCTGAAAGGACCAAGCATCAAGCTTTTTTTTTTGTTAGTTTCAGGTTTGTGGGTGGGTGGGGCACACCCACTGCTGCTCCGGGCTTACTCCTGGCACTGCTCAGGTGACCAAATGGGATGCGAAGGATCAAGCACAGATTTGCAGTGTGCAAAGTAATAGTCCTATCCTCTGCTATCCCCAGTTTCCTGGATTCAGTTTTGTTCCTTTCTCAGGTATCTTACCTCCCGGCTTCTAGCCCAGCCCTTCATTGTCCAAGACTTTGGCTGTGAAAGTCCCTGTCAGGTTGCCCACAGGACAATGAAAGGAATTAACCCCTACAGAAGGGCATGGTGACTACTTTAAACTGAGACTGTGGGGGCTGGAGCAATTGCACAGCAGGTAGGGCGTTTGCCTTGTATGCGACCAACCCGGGTTCGATTCCCAGCATCCCATATGGTTCCCTGAGCATCACCAGGGGTAATTCCTGAGTGCAGAGCACAGAGTAACTCCTGTGCATCGCCAGGTGTGACCCAACCCCCCCCCCAAAAAAAAGAAACTGAGACTGTGACACCGCCCCTTCTCGGGCCCCATGCAGAAAAAAGTCCTCTAAACTGCTCTCATGTGAGTTCTAGCATCTAAATGCTATTACTAACCGTCTACAAAGGAGCCTTCTGTGAGGAGGGGCCTGACTGTTTCACCACCTGTTGGTTTAGAAGTGCACTCTAACTCCTCAACACATGATGATGATGATGATGATGATGATGATGATGATGATGATTGGTTCTTTTGGACCATCCTGGCATGCTCTGCATCATAAGGGATGCAGATGGCTGCGACTGCCTTAGCTGCTGTACTCTCTCTCCAGCCCCACCAATCTTGAGTGTTCGCCCTTGAAATGTGAGTAGTATTGAATATATTAATCTTCTGTAGTGGCCATAAGAAATATCCATAACTCTGTTGTAAAACAACACCCCTATCTTGTATGTTCTAGAAACTGGAAGACTATGTAATCAGGTTGCCTAGCCCAACAGCACGGCATCGTCCAGGCCAGGGCTTCTCTGGGGTCTTTCAGGGGCAGTCTGCCTTCCCTGGACTCTAGGGCTGCTGTCCTGCACTCCTGGTGCCATACCCTGGCTTCTGTCTTCAAAGGCAGCTGTTTAACGCAGGGATTGGCAGCCTATAGGAAAAAGTCACTTTATCTCCTGTGACCTTTCTTTCCTTCCTTTAACGTTTTTTGTTGTTTTTATTTTGGGACCACATCTGTCTGTACTCAGGGCTTACTCCCGGAGTGCCGGTAGTTGAACCTGGGTCAGCTGCTTACAAGTGAAGCAATCTACCCTCTGTAGTACTTCTCTGACCTCTCCTTCCCTTTTGTGATGTCTAATCTGTCCCCCCCCCCTTTTATTTCTTTTCTTTCTTTCTTTCTTTTTTTTTTTTTTGGTTTTGCAGCCATACCTGGTGGTACTCAGGGATGACTCCTGACTCTGTACTTAGGAATAACTCCTGGTGGTGTTCAGGGCCATATATGGTGCTGGGGATTGAACCCCAGATAACTGCCTGCAAGGCGAACATCTTACCCACTGTACACTGCTCTGGCCCGTTCCCTTTTTTAAGGTCTGCTTGTTCTGAACTAAAGTGGAAAAAGTTCCCTGAATGTGAATTGAATGACTGATGGCTGGATGTCTGCCCCATCTGCTAGATAATGTTTCCAGAGAGGAAAAGGCCCTATAAAGGACAATAGGTCCTGTAGAGATGATGGTTGTGGGAATTCGTAAGTTAAGTCTCAATTCTTTTTTTTTAATAAAAATCTCAACTCTTAACACTTATTAGCTATAGGACTTAGACATCCTTCAAAAAATAAACACCCTTAGTTTGATCATTTTCAAAATGAGATCATTAGTTCTCAATGTTGCTTTGATCATGAAAAAATCAGAGGTGACGGAGGCTCCAGAGATAGTACAGCAGGTAGGGCACTTACCCTGCATGTAGCTGACTGAGGCTCAATTCCCATCATCCCGTATAGGCCCCCAAACCCCTGAGCACAGCTGCAGGGACACCCTATGCTATCCCCTCCTTGCAAATAACCAATGAGGGCCAGCGGGGTTGCAGCTCAAAGGGAGCAAACCCCCTCCACCCCACCATAGCCACAAGTGCAAGCTGTTGGGCTATAGTCTCTCTCAAGGACTAGCTCAGGCAGTCTTGTGCAGTTAGCTCAATAAATACTTGTCCCAATAGCAATGTAGGTGATGACTCAAGTCCAGTGTGATACTCAAATCTGGAACTGATGATAAAGGCCATTACTGTAAACACAAGACACAGAAAAAGAGGGGGTTATCCAACAAGCACTGCATAAAGAAATAAAGACATGCAATTTTAAAAGTGACAATGTGGGGTCTCCAGAGACGGTACAGAGGTTTAGGCACTTGCCTTGCATGTGGCCATTGCCCCAGCAGTGGGTTGAATCCCAGCCCATATACCACTCCCAAATGCCACCAGGTATGGACCCTGAGCACGATGCCAGGCGAAACCACCAGGTGTATTTCCCCCTCACCTCTGGGAAAAATAGCAAGGTATCTAAATACGGTTTGTTTTACACAGGAAGGAGTCAGCGCTAAATCATCTCTGATGGCAGGTCTGGGGGCAGACACAAACATCTCTACTGATAGTCCAGGAAGACCTATTATTGAACTGTTAAGTGTGACCGTCTATCAGAGTACATAATAAACTACAGGTAATGGGGACGACAGCAAGAATCTTTTCTGTGATTTAGGGTAGCTTCATAGTTGAAGGTGCCTGATTCCAAGAAATATATTTTAAAGCATTAGGCTCTCCAATATGTGAAGTTTTGTCTTCACTGCTGAAAGTGCAGGGCCCAAAGAAGTGAATGAGATCAGAGAGGGGATAAAAATGAGATTTTTTACATATATTTTGAAAAGCATTTTGGGGGCTGGAGAGACAGTATAGTAGGTAAGGCATTTGCTTGCATGCAGCTAACCTGGGTTCGATTCCTGGCACCCCATGTGGTCCCAAGTCCCACCAGGAGTGATCTTTAAGTGCAGAAGCGGAAGTGAGCTGTGAGCACAGCTGGGTGTGGACCAGAAAAAATAAATTAAAAGAGCATTCTGAACCAGAGATAGCTCAAAGCTTTGCATCTAGTTTAATTCCCAGCACTGCACTGGGAGTAGCCCCAGACACCATGGAGTGTGACCTTTGAACCAGAAACGATAAATAAAAAGAGCACCCATCAATTAACTCAAGATACTCTGTAGCTATGAAACAGTGTCTGGTAGATTGTGAGGATTTTCTAAGCAGTGCTGCCAACAGCATTTCCTGTGCAGGTGGAAATGTTCTGTATCTATTCTGTCTAGCGTAACCATCAACCACCAGGCTATTTAAAATATTTTTTGTTTGTTTGTTTTGGGGCCACACCTGGCAATGCTCAGGGATTACTCATGGCTGTACCCAGGGAACCATTTGGGATGCTGAGGATCGAATCTGCGTTGGCCACAGGTAAGGCAAATGCCCAACCTGCTCTGTCCCAATCACAAGGCTATTTATGCTTAAATTTCACTAAATAAAAAATTCAGTTCACTGATATTTATAAGGATAATGATAAATCTATTGTGATGAAGACAACCAAGATTGGTATAAAGCCAAACAAAAGTCCTACAGGATGGAACAGGGGTGAAAAATAAATCCAAATAAATATAGTCACTTTGGGGCTACAGAGGGTACAGTGTTTGCCTTGCACACAGTTAACATTGGTTTGATCCCCAGCATCCTGTATGGTCCCCAGATCACCACAAGGAGTAATTCCTGAGTACAGAGCCAGGAGTAACCCCTGAGCATTGCCAGGTGTGATTAAAAAAAAAATACACATATAGTCACTTGATTTCATAGTAGTATGTGATCAGTGGACACAGGTGAAGGGATCTGATGTTGGAATATCGTATGCCTCAAATTTAATCATGAATAATTTTGTAATTCAAGCTTATCTACCAGACACTGTTTCATAGCTTTGTTCAGTCAAAAATATTACAGAAATATTGGGGGGATTTTTAAAAAATTTTTTGTTTTTGGGCAGCTGAGGGGTTCCTCCTGATTCTTTGCTGGCTGGAGGCAGGGGTGTCACTCATGGTTGTGCAAGTGGGATGTGAAGGACTTGTTTCTTGTTACTGAGAATGTGGCCGTTCAGTAAACGTGCTGAATCACTGGTGTCTACATAGGGAAAAGTTCCCAGGTTCTCTAGTCGGGCTGTTAAAAGAATCTGTCCCACTTGGGTTGCAGTTCCAAATGGACAAACTAAACTGGTAAAATTGTTAGAGGAAAACAGAGATCTCTACCATGCAGTAGACATAGATTTCTTGTTTGGGATGAAACTCCTCAGGGCTTACTCCTGGCTCTGTGCTTAGAAATCACCCTGGCAGTGCTCCTGGAACTATATAGGATGCCCGGGGATTGAACCCACGTGGCCGTGTTCAAGGCAGTAAAATGCCCTGCCCACTGTGCTATCATCCCAGCCCCACAGATTTCTTTCTTTCATTTTGCATTTTGGTTTGGGGGCTACATCCAGCAGTGTCAGTGCTCAGGGGTCACTCCTGGTGGTGATTCAGCAATCAGTAAGTACCAGGGATTGATCCCAGGGTCTCTGTGCATGTACTTAGCTTATTGAGTTGTTTCTCTGGAACCTGGAGGCTTTTCTTTTCTTTTTTAATTAAAGCACTGTGATTTACAAAGTTATTTATCGTTGCGTTTTTGACCTGTACTACTACAGCACCAGTCCCACCCCCAGTGCCAACTTCCCTTCACCAATGTCCCCGGGTTCCCTGCAGCCTGCCCTCTTTGATGGGCACCAGTTGTAAAGGTTTGGGTCTTGTCATTTCAGTGTCGTTGACTCTGTGGCTTGAGTATTTGGCTCGATCATTACTTAAAACCACCTAAGTAGCTTAACCTCCTGACATGGCCTCTGTTGCTTCTCACCCGTCTCTCCTCCCCCTACTCCATTCTTACTTTCCTTCTCCCTATACTCTGGGACAAAGGTTTATCTGGGCGTTTCCTCTTTAAAATAGTGCATTCCCTATCCAGTTATGCTAAATATCATATATAAGTGAAATCATCCTGTGTTTATCTTTCTTCTGGTTTACTTCATTTAACACGATGTCTTCCACTTCCGGGGGCCCTTGGCGCTGTGTAATCCCATCAACGGCCAAGACCCAGAGACTATAAAACCCTGCTTCCGGAAGAGAACAGCGTAGTCTCCTGCCCCCACGCCTGGCTGTCCTCACCGGGGCCCTTTGGAGGGGGGCGGGTTGAGTTTCCCTCCCTGCCCTGAGCAGAGCCCTGGCAGCCGAAGACCTCCGGAACCAGCCACAGCCATGCTGAGACCACTCTCCACAAGCATGAAGGAACCAGCAGAGGAACACAGGCATGCCATGGTCCCGGGGCTGAGATCTCCAAGCCTGCTTGGATCAGGACTAGGCCTCCTCCACCCAGATCCCCCATCTTCCAGTAGGTAGGTGTCACACCCACCAACTGCCCCGGCCATGTAATCCCACCAATGGTCAAGACCCAGAGACTATAAAACCCAGCTCCCAGAAGCCATCTTATTATCTAGTTCTTACTCTGGAGAACCCAGCAGGCTACCGAAAGTATCCTGCCCACACGGCAGAGTCTGGCAAACTCCCCATGGCGTACTCAATGTGCCAAAAACCAGTAACAATGATGGATCTCATTCTCCTGACCCTGAAAGAGCCTTGAATATGGCACTTTCTAAAATCTCAGGGCTAGGGCGAAGGAGGCGTTACTGGTGCCTGCTCAAGGAAATCGATGAACAACAGGATGACCGTGACCGTGACCGTGACTTCCACTTCCATCTATATTGCAGTGAACTGGATGATTTTATCAGTACTTACAGCTGTGTCGTATTCCATTGTATATCTATACGGTATCTTCATGATCCATGTCGGACACTGAGGTTGATTCCAAATATTAGCTATTATACTGAGTGTTGCAGTGAATAATGGTATGCATGAATTCTTTTGAATGAGTGTTTTTTTTGTCCTGGTTATAGATATCCAAAAGTGGAATTGCTGGGTCATCTGGGAGATCAAAATTTTTTTTTTGGGGGGGGAGATCAATTCTTAGTTTATTGAGTATCCTTCAGACTCTATGTTTTCCATGGAAGTTGGACAGACAGCATTTTCACTGGCAGTGGGTGAGGGTTCCTTTTTCACTACATCCTCACCAACAGAGATTGTTCCCAGTATTTTTGATACGTGCCAATCTCACTAGTGTAAAATGGTATCCTATTATTGTCCTGATCTGGATTTCCCAAATAATAACTGGTGATGAGCATTTTTTTCATGTACCTACTGGCCATTTGTTGGTCTTCCTCAGAAATATCTGTTCCATTTCTTCTCTCATATTTTGATGGGGCCTTGGAGATTTTCTTAAAACCAGTAAACAACATGGCTATAGAGGGCCAACAACAATTGATAAATGGAGTATTCAGAGTAAAAACTTTTTCCCCTCAAAAAGCATCACTGAAAGAATGAAAAGGGACCCAGAATGGGATTTCCAACACCTAACAAATGATTTGTTGTTTATATACCTAAAAAATAAAGCCTGTTTTTGAAAAAGTATTTTTATTTATGGGGGGAGGAGTTTGGTTGCTCAGAGCTTACTTAACTCTTGTCTCTGTGCTCAGCGGACACTCCTGGCAGTGCTGGGGAACTAACTAGGGCTGGCTGTGTGCAAGGGAAACATCTTAACCATTGTACTATGTCTCCAGCCCCATGGCTGCATGTTTTTAAATTTTTTCTTAAAATGGATAAATGATCAAATGGATACTACTTATCAATAAAAATTAACTACTTCCAACTGTCAAGTCACTGGAAAGAATCCTTGGACCTCTTGAGCAACAACCCTTGAGAGACGCTCAACTTGCCTCCAAAAGAAATTACTGACATGTTCATAACCATGAAGGTTAGGGCCCACTGCCTCTTGGGAGTCAGTAAAATGAGAGAAGGTGATGAGTGGAGAGGCTCTCCTACACTGGAAGATTGTGAATTTGTATCCTGAAAGCAACAACGTTTTTTACATGGTCATAAGAAGGGGTTTTAAATGGGAAGGAACAGGGAAGAAAGGATGGGATGCAGACCAATGGATTCCAGAATGAATAAAATCTTCTCATGGGATGGTCCTCTGAGGCACCCTCCAGTCTGTCTACAAGCCTAAAGGAAGTAAAGGTAAGCTTTGGGGCAGGGGAGGGTAAGCCATAGGCTTTGGAGGTTAGGATCTGGGGAAGGGACAGGTGTACTTGTCTAAAGCTGATCTTCTACAGGGCAGGGTGATCTTACAACTGGTAGGGTGTTTGCCTCGTGAGCAACTGACCCCAGTTTGATCCCTGAGCACTGCCGAGTGTGACCCGAAAACAAAAACCAAACCCCTCTTTGACCCGGTATCACATGGAACATAAATGAATGAAGACTGCAGCATGTTGAATGAACAGTCTTACATTACACCAAGTGGTACACATTTTACAGTTCCCACTTATTAAATTCTGAAACAGATGGAGCAGGGGAAAATCAGTGGTTGCCCTCTGCAAAGGGGAAATGAAAACGGACTGGCAGGTGGGCATGAAACTCAAAAGTCATTTGCTTAAAGCTCAGCAAATGTTGGGTCTAGGAGATAGCTCAAAGGGTGCATATTTTGTAGGTAGGGCCCAAGGTTCAGTCCAACTGCAGGATCTCTTGAGCTCTGCTGGGAGGTGGGAGTGATCCCTAAACAATGTCAGGTGTGTATGACCCAAAAAGCCAAAAATAGGCCCTTTCTCTGGGCTGGAACGGGGCTCTCAGCAGTGCACAGTCCTGGCCCACAGAGACTTGGGTTTGATCCCCAGCCAAAACCAAAACAGGAAATTCAGCAATGTGCACTGGAAGATTTGTGTATTTTATTTTTAAATTATTTTTCTATTTTTTATTTTGGGGGCATCCCTGTAGCATTCAGAGCTTACTCCTGGCCTTGTACTCAGGGACCACTCCACGTAGGATGCCAGGGATCCAATCCAGGTCAGTCGCACGCAAGGCAAGTACCCTATCTGCTTGCTATACAATCTCTCTGGTCCTGTGCATTTTGTTAGTCTGATTTCTAAAAAAAAAAAACCTTAGGGAAGGATGGGGGGGTGATAGCTCAAGTGGTGGAGCAGATGCTGAGTGAGCACATGAAAAAACTCGAGTTTGATCCCTGGCACCTTATGACTCCAGCACAGCATTGCCTGGTAATATACCTAGTCCAACAGATGTGACCCCGATAAAGAATTTCTTAAAATCTAGGTAACAGGCTTAAATATTTAGAGAACACATATTGCTGCTTGCAATTTACTCTAAAATGCAATATTGTAGCACTGTCCTCCAGTTGTTCACCAATTTGCTCAAGTGGGGCCCAGGAATGTCTCCATTGTGACTATTGTTGTTACTGTTTTTGGCATACCGAATATGCCATCGGGAGCTTGCCAGGCTCTGCAGTGCGGGCGAGATACTCTAGGTAGTTTGCTGGGCTCTCGGAGAGGGAGGGAGGAATCGAACCCCGGTCAGTCGCCCGCAAGGCAAACAGCCCTACCCACTGTGCTATCGCTGTGCTATCCCTCCAGCCCTAAAATGCAACATTAAGGTCCTAAAAGGAAGTAAAGGAACATAACAAAGCAAGGTTCTTTTCGGTTTTGTCTCACTTTGGGGCCACATCTGGTATATAGCTCAGGAGCTCATCCTGGTGGCACTGGGGGGGAGGGTAGGGGGAAGAAAGACAATTGTCACTCCCACTGGTACTGGGGAACTAGGGATTGAATCTGGGCCTCCTGACCCTTGAGCTAGAATATTTGGTAGATTTATGGTTATATTTGAATTTTTGTAATCTAAAGTTGGGGGGGAGGGGAAAGGAGGGGCACTCAGCTCAGGAAAACAGTAAAACTGGGGCAGGAGTAATAGTACAGTTTGCCTTACACACTGCCCATCCAGGTTCAATTTTGTTTGTTTGGTCACACCCAACTATGCTCAGGGATTACTCTTGGTTCTGCACTCAGGGCTCACTTCTGGCAAGCTTGGGGATCAAATGGGGTGCTGGGGATCAAACCAGGTGGGCTGATGCAAGGCAAGTGTCTTACCCCTTGTACTATCTCTTTAGCTCAGAAACTTGTTTTTATATGATCAATAAACACATGAAAAAGGGACTCCATTAATTATCAGGGAGATGCTAATTAAAATCACATGACACCCAATTATTACCCACTAAAATGGCCAAATTGGAAAATACCAAATGCGGATGAGAAAGTAGAATGAAACTGTTGTGTTATTAATAGGAGGGTAAATACCAAATGGGGATGAGAAAGTAGACTGAAACTGTTGTGTTATTAATAGGAGGATAAATTGCTATTAACTTTTACATATCCACCATGAGCTGGAGCGGTAGCACAGCGGGTAGGGTGTTTGCCTTGCTAAGTGGCCAATATGGCCGACTGAAGTTCAATTCCTCCGCCCCTCTTGGAGAGCCCGGCAAGCTACCAAGAGTATCTCACCTGCACGGCAGAGCCTGGCAAGCTCCCTGTGACATATTGGATATGCCAAACACAGTAACAAGTCTCATGATGGAGACGTTACTGGGCCCGCTTGAGCAAATCAATGAACAACGGGAGGACAGTGACAGTTCTTGAACCGTCCCATAGATCTTTAATGTTTCCTTGCTAAATTGTCACCTAGCTCCAAGGCTGGAGCGATAGCACAGCAGGTAAGGCGTTTGCCTTGCAATCGACTTGAGTTCGATTCTGATTCCTCTGCCCCTCTCGGAGAGCCCCGCAAGCTACCGAGAGTATCTTGCCCGCACAGCAAAGCCTGGCAAGCTATCCGTGACGTATTCAATATACCAAACGCAGTAACAATTGTCACAATAGAGACGTTACTGGGCCCGCTCAAGCAAATCGATGAACAACGGGAGGACAGTGACAGTGGACAGTGACAGTGATATCCACCATGGGTGGGGGGGCAGGGATGCTGCCTTGCCTGCAGCTGACCAACCCTGGTTCGAATCCATGGAACTGCTTATGGCCCCTGAGCACCACCAAGTGTGCCCCTTCCCTGCAAAAGAAAAATCCAGTAACTTTGAACATAACACAACCTAGGCTCCACTAATTCCATGTGAAATATACATGCAAGAGAAACGTGCTTATCATTTTTGACATTAATCAAAAGATACACATGCCAATTTCTTTTTTGGTGGGGGAAGGGGTTGGGCCATACCCACCACTGCTCAGGGGGTTACTCCTGGGTCTGTGCTCAGGAAATTACTCCTGGAGGTGTAAGGGGGACCATATGTGATACTGAAGACTGAACCCAGGTCCACTGCATGCAAGGAAATGCTCTCCCTGCTGTACTGTCTCTACGGCCCCAGTGGTAGAGCACTTGCCTTGCATGTGATTTGATCCCTGGCAAAACACACACACACACACACACACACACACACACACACTCATTTCAGTGACTGATATACACAAATATGCGTATATATAGTTGTTGTTGCTTGTTTTGGGGGCACACCTGTGATGTCAGAGCTTACTCCTGGCTTTGTTCTTAGGGATCACTATTGATGTTGATCAGGGACTATGTGCAGTACCAAGAGATTGAACCAGGGTAGGCTGCCTGCCAAGGCAAGAGATTTATCAACTCTACTATCTCTCCAGACCCAACTGTGGTGTTATTGACACAATGGGATATAATACAGTATTCTCATGAACAAATTTTAAGCAATAACAAAGTATAGACAATGAAGAGATGCAAGCCAGTAAACATAATCATAAGTTGAAGAAATTATAATACAGAAGAGTATGTGCAGAGGCCAGTATGATAGTATATTGGGTAGGCACTTGAACTGCATGAGCTGACCCAGGTTTGATCCCCACTATCCCTAATGGTCCCTTGAGCCCACCAGGAGGGATCCCTGAGTACAGAGCCAGGAATTAAGTCTTCAGCACCATTGAGTATGACCCAAAAGCAAAATTAAAACAAAAAATTGTATGTGCTGTAATTGTACCAAGTGTAGAGTATATGGATACATACAGGATACTAGAATATATAGGATACCGTTAAGTACTTAGGATTCTAAGGATAGAAAGCCCTGAGTGGAAGGGAGAGGTGGCTGGACGGAAATGATCTCATTCTGTTTCTTGAGCTAGTTACTAGTATGCTACATTTGTGAAATTTCAGCGGGCTGCATGTTTGTGTGCATTTGTATGTGTGTAATATTTCAGTCAAAAGTGGTCTCTGCCACAAACTAAGAGCAATAACTTTCCGCAGAAAGATTTGACATTTGAGGGACCTGATAAGGATGGGCAATCCATAGTCAGATTTGCATTAAAGATAAATCCATGGCTTCACTGAAGATGGCAAAGAGTTGGGGGCTGTTTGCAGAAAGAATCCAGGCAAGAATTATAAAAGTGGAGAAAAAAAAAGAATTATGAAGGTGAGAATTCAAGTAAGGGTGTCGGGGAAGAACTGGACAGACCAAATAGAATATGGTGAGGCCACTAAATCTTCCTGTGCCTCTGTTTCCTAACTTGAAAAGGGAGAATGATAACAGTATCCACCCCCTTCCCGGTCATATCTGTGGGGTTTAGGAGCTAAATCTTCATTTGTTGTTCTGTACCCCTCCTGGTGGTGCTCATGGGAGCACTGCATAGTAGGATCCAGACATGTTCAGTATGCAAAACCTGAGCTCCAGTCCTTTTGAGCTATCTCTCCAGCCCCAATGGCACCTTAATTGGGACTGCTTTGTTGATCAAATGAAACGAAGACAGTGATTTAGCTTTATGGGGGTAAATAAAAATACTTGCTTTGCACATGGTAGACCCTCAGATTTGATCCTGGGTTTGATATGGTCTGCAGGCACTACCAGGAGTGATCCCTGAGCATAGGGCCAGGAGTGAGCCTGGAACACCCCCAAACAACGTTATTGCATCCTATGTTAAAAAAAAAACAAAAGCAAAACACTTGATACTAGCCAAACTGTGTCCTAAGCCTTGAGAAAAGGCTTGTGATATGTGATACCTGGGTTTAAAAAATGTAATATTAAAACAAAAGCCATACGTTCTTAAATCCAGGTGTAAAGACACACTGAGGGGTTGGAGCAATAGCACAGAGGGTAGGGCGTTTGCCTTGCACGTGGCCCACCCAGGTTTTATTCCCAGCATCCGATATGGTCTCTGGAGCACAGCTAGGAGTAATTCCAGAGTGCATGAGCCAGGAGTAACCCCTGTGCATAGCTGGGTGTGACCCAAAAAGCAATAAATAAATAAATAAAAATTAAAAAAAAAAAATAAAGACACACTGAGTTTGTAACTCACAGGTACAACTGGTAAAAAAAGAGAAAAAAAGGCATTGCGATTAGATTGCTCTATAAATATTTTAATGTGCTAAGGCCCATGCCTTCTTCCAGGCACAGGTAAAAATTGCGGTTTTCGTAAGACTGGTATTGAAACTGTGGTCAAGTGCCACGGGAAGTATTGGCGCTCCAGAGCCCAATGCTCAGGACAAACCCAGCGGCGCCCGGCGCCGCCTCAACCTCTCGACAGAGCGGAGGAGGAGGGGGTGAGCGGAGTCTTAGGGCGGGACTGAGTCTTAAAGAGAACCAATAGTTTGCAGGCTTTCTCGTATTTGACCAATTGGCGACGCCCAGGGCGCCCTGCTTAGCAGTAATTGGCGGTTCGCAGGGCTCTCGCGGACTAGGCAGCACTCTCGCGAGAGTACAGGCAGTAGCCTGGTTTTTTGGTCGCGTAAGTGCCTACTTCCTCGTTGACTTGCATGCTCCCGGCTAGGAATCCGGCTCTTGCTGGCGGGTATCTGCTTTTCCCCCAACCCTTGCCCTCTATGCCCTCAGTCGCAGGTGACCCGCGCCCCGGACATTCTTGCAGCCTCCGGAGGGCGGGTTCTCCCAGGCGCTTCCTCGCTTTGTCAGGGCTGCAGACCAGAAGCCCAGAAAGGCACTGACACCCACACCATTGGTGTGAAATGGTCTGCTTTTTTTTTTTTTTTTGCTCTTTGGGTCACACCTGGCGATATACCAGGGTTATTCCTGGCTCAGCACTCTGGGGACCATACCGGATGCTGGGAATCGAACCCGGGTCGACCGCGTGCAAGGCAAACACCCCACCCGCTGTGCTATCTCCAGCCCCGGGACCAGAAAAATTGCACAGCAGGTAAGGTGCTAGCCTTGCACGTGGCTGACCAGGGCTTGAACCCCTCCCCCCAAATCGCCGCTCCTCCTACCGCGTGCATCTTGCAGTTGCAAAATGTTTTACCAGCATGCATAGGGAGTCAAGCTTTTCTTGGGGGTAGGGGGAGTGGGGCAAAAATACACAGCGATGTTCCTGGGTCACTCCTGCTTCTGCACTCCTAGTGGTGCTCTGGCGACTATATGGGATGCCAGGGATTGAACTCAGGTCAGCCACGTGCAAGACTAGCGCCCCCTACCCGCTGCACTGTCACTCCAGCCCTATGCTTATTCAATTTAGACAGATTCCTTCAAGGACTAAAGGACCTTCAAGTGGCCTAGATTGGAAGGGAAGTATTGGTGGCCATAAATTGAAACCCCAGTATTTTTAGCATCATTGGGAGCTAAAAAACCAGGAGTAAGATGGGAAACCCACCCTAACTGAAAAGCCAGTATTTAAGGATGTATGTACTAGTTTAGGAGAACTAGACTAAACTAGAACTCATTCTCCTAAACCTGAGAGTCTTGAATATGGCACTTTAAAAAAAATTCTCAGGGCTAGGATGAAGGAGACTTTACTGGGGCCTGCTCGAGGCAATCGATAAATAACAGGATGGTCGTGATGTATTAGTTTAAGACTAGTTCCGTGATGCATTCGAGGACCGTGAAATTGGGTTTGGTCCCCGTGACCCCACTTCCCGCACCATATAAAAACACACGGACTTTAAGATGAACATTAAACATCTTTATTAGTCAATGAAAAATGGAAGTAGTTGTAGATGGTTAGATGTAATGTACTCACGGATGCCCCCTTTACACCAAAATTCTAACTTCTGAGTTTCAATGCATTCATACAAATTGAAGAACTTTGTTATGCGAATACCGTTATGTCCTTCCTGCTTGGTTGAAAGTTCGCAGCCACCAACCTCTCAACCTGTCTAAACTTGTTTTATCCAGAAGACTACCCAGAGATTGGGATCACTATTAGTGGGTGATCCCACACCTCACCTCTTGCTTTTGAAAAATGAATTAGCAGCACTTGCCTCTTCTGGCAGTTTTCATTAACAGATGGTTTGGGTACCTGGGAGTGGTCCTGTCGGGTTGAGGGCTAGTGATACCAGCTCCAAATCCACAACAGAATCTTGGTGCTGCAATACATCAAAGGATCAGCATTCCAATTCCATAGGAGAATAAATTTTAATGGTATCTCGGTGTATTAGCTTCATGGGATTGAGGCTACCCCACCTATTCATGAGGCATGCTGTTTTCATTTCTTGCTGTGTGAGACATTTCCTGAATAAACCAGGACTATCTTGAGAAATTTGGGACAGAATTGCCCATGGCATTGAATACATGGGGGTACAGTCATACATGTATTTAAGTCCCCAAACAAAACAATCCTTGGATGGCATTTTGATAGAACTGTCCAATGTGTGCAGGGTACAGATGAAAATGTATAGGCTGGATACCCACAGAAGTGGGCGCTGTCAAAATGCCAGCCTCTTCTTTATGGAGTACAACCACCATACTCCTAATTGTGTCATATATACAATTCTTTGTCAGTTCGTATTGGTAGAACAAAGGCCAAGAGATGCACTGCTGGGGCTGGAGAGATAACACCGTGGGTAGGGCGTTTGCCTTGAACGCGGCCAATCCAAGTTCGATTCCCAGCATCCCATATGGTCCTCTGAGCACTGCCATGAGCAACTCCTGAGTGCAGAGCCAGGAGCAGCTCCTGTGCATCACCAGGAGTGACCCAAAAAGAAAAAAAAAACCAAAACAAACAAAAAAACCCACCAAAACCAAAACAACCCAACCAACCCCCCCCCCAAAATGCACTGCTGCTGAGGACATGGGGTAACATATATTGGATACACAGCCAGCCTGCACACTTAGCTTTAGGGTTTCTGCTGTGTCCTGGCTGTCCCTGCATGATCACCTACTATCTCTGCTGTGGCAATCTTCATAACCAGGTGCCCTAATTGGATGCAGAGGGTGACATGTAGGGCCACTGCCCCACCCCCAAAAGCTCTTTATGGGTAAGCAGGGCACTGGACTGCCTGCTGCATCCAAGCCTCTCTCAGTTCAGAGACAAACACTGAAGGGGAGTGAATAGTTCCATAAAGGCATTTGATATCATTTTGACTGGGCAGAGATTTTATGATGCTCTGCACACATGCGCTATGTAAGAGTGATTCCACCATATTCCCTGTCCCTCATGCACTCATCGCCCTCTGGGCCTCCCTCAATTATGAATCCTGACATAGCTTCGCTATCTCCTACTTTGAGATGTCTAATGTTATCTAACACACCTTTGGTGTAAGGAGGCTTCATGGGGGTGTTCTCCGTGATGGCTTTTCTTGTGCAGGATCACCTTGGGGTCATCTGTGTGGCTGGCTGCAAAAAAATGAGACCAATGGCAGTGCCTGTTGTAGCAGGAGGGCCCGCCTGATCTTTCATGCAATGCAAGCAGTTACCCACAAGCTGACTCTCACCTTTATCAAGTACAGATATCAACACAAAGGCAGGTGGCTATATGCTTTGCAAGTAATCGACAAGTACATTTAATATACAACCTCCAAGTTATGGGTTTCCTTCATTTGCAGTTACCATCGCCTGAACTTGTCTACCGCGAGGCGAGACAAGAACCCAGTAACCCTGGGTCCCGGGTGGCAGAGGCGGCTGGGGAGAAAGTGACCGTCTTTCTCCTCCCTGCTTCACATAAGTCACCCGTGGGGCCCACCGACATCACCCTGAGCACCGCCAGGTGTGACCAAAAAAAGCAAAATAAAATAAAAAACAATAACAACCCTTACCAAATAAACTATGGTACACAATGGAATACTTAGCTTTAATAAAAACCTGCAATTTGCTAAGGAGCCAGAACTGGAAAGCGTCAGGCTGGGGGGCAGACACTGATGTCTGTCACATGGGACAAAAAGAAACTTATTTGGGCAATGTCTAGGCATACAAATGCCCCAAGGCAACAGAGATAGAGAAATAACCTTTAGTAGCAAGCTGGGAGTGAGGAGGGAACAAAGACCAGACCCTGGAGGAGAGTGTGGTGCCCGTACATAAAATTTTATGCATGCAAAACAAAACACCACAAATAGAATAGAGATGGCTAATAACCCCAGGAAGCCTTATTTAAAAAAAAAAAATCCTGAGGTTGGAGCGCAGTTTAAATGAATCGCCCTCTTTTCCTCTTTTATCTCACTCCCCAGCCTCCCTTCCCCGGAAGCTGCCTGTGAGCGGGAACTTCCTGGGGGGGGGGGGGCGGGGGGGGCTGTGACTCCAGACAGGATCCAGGAAGGAGTCGGTCCAATCTCCTCCCTGGGTTTTATGGAGCCTTTGCTCTGCCCTTCTGTGTTGGCCTCTGCAAGCACCGAGTCAGTCTTGAGAGGGCACTGGAAAGGGCGACGCGACCGTTCGGGCCGCCACCCCCGGGAAGCGGATACTCACCTGCCCTCCGCACCTGGCCGTCCGCTGGTCGCCGCCGAGAGCCCGCGGGCTGCCCGGGCCCGGCTGCACCCTGTGGGGGGAATGGGGGGGGGGGGGAAGAAGAAGCAGAGCGGCCGTGAGCGAGCGGGCCGAACCGGGCCTGCCCGCGCCGGACGCATGGGCCGCCGGGGCCTGTGCCTCGCCGGCACCGGGACGGGCACGCTCGCCCGCCCCCCGGGCCGCCGAGAGCTGCTCTACCCCTCTGTTCTGGCCGCCGGGAGCAGCGGAGCTCCGGGCGGGCAAAGCTCGAGGGGATGCGGGACCATCCCAGTACCCCCCTCTTCCTCCACACCCGGGCCATGCCCGGAGAACTCACTCACCGGGCGGGCGGCGCGACTGAAAGGCCGGTGGCCCAGAGCCCGGCGCTGACATGCGGTCGGCCCGGCGGGGCGGGGAGGAGGCGGGACGAGATAGGGGTGGGGCCGGAACGTCAGAGAAGCCAATCAACGGCGAGGTTGCCTCTCCGGGCTGGTCCAATAGGCTCGGGGGCAGGGCCAGAACGTAAGAGAAGCCAATCAGTGGCGAGGTTGCCTTTTTGGGCTTGTCCAAATAGGGGCGGGGCGGGGCCAGAACGTACAGAAAGCCAATCGGAGGCGAGGTTTCCGCATCGGGCCGGGCCATTGGTGCCGGCCGTCCTCGGCCCGCCCAGTTCGTCCAGCCTTTCCCCAGGCCGGAGGCAGAGCCCCCACCCTGCACGCTGCGGTGTGCAATGTGTGCAATGTCTGTGCGTCAGGTGTCTCCCTCGGCCTTAGCCTTTCTGTGAGCTGGCGTTTGGCGGGCCACCACGCTTTCCTCCGGCACTATCCTGGGTGCAGCCTCGCAGTTACGATCACAGAGAAGCACGTTCCGACAGCTGCGCTGGCCCAGTGTATAAGTTTCAGAGTAGGCGTTTCGGTGTAGCTCTGCAGTTAAAGGAGGTTCGGGTTTGAGGTTTTCTTCCAGAAAGTCCTTGGGCCCTTGGGCTCTCCTGTCCCTGGGAGGAGCAGCTTCCCTTCCTCCAGCTCTCTCCGTCTGGGTGGGTTCAGGAGTAAGCAGCCGGGACGTGTGGGGGGGGGGGCAGGTGGGGGGGACCGGCGTCCTTGCCCCAGGGGACAGGCTTAAACCTGGCCAACCAGTCAGTGGAATAAAATCTGCAGCGTTTGCTGACACTTTTATTGCCAGTCTGAGCATGCCATCTGTGAAATCGTGACCTCAGAACGTTGTTTATCATCCCCACGTTATGGTGGGAAAGGGAGACACGCTGAAGAACTTGGCAAGACCACAGAGCAGTAGCGAGCAAGTGCTGAACCCCACCAGTCTGAACCCCAACAGACCCCCACCCTCCACTCTGACTGTTCCCAGGTGTGGGGCCTGAGCGGGCAGTGGAGGGAAGCAAATCAAAGTAGGCGTTTTGTAATCGCTTATAGCAGAGCCCTTTGGAACAGGAGGGCATTTCAATTGATGCATTATTGTATCCATAAAAACTAATGAATGATACAGGAATTTAGTGACCTGCATTATAGTGGGTGTATAGTGGGTGTATAGAGGGGCCATGAACACATAGGAGGTTCTGGTAGGGTTTTGCATTTCGTGTGGATTTTTAACGTTCTGAGGTCACAGAGGATAAAGTGATGTGGGGAGTGGTTTATTTAGCATGTGACTACAATGATTTTGTGAGAAGAAACAATGAAATTAAGTCTATCAATAAGTCCTGGCATCCAGCCTTTGCCTTGCAGATATTCATAGGATCCAGGCATGTGAGTTAACAGGGAACACCAGTTTGCCTGTCCTTCACCTTGTCTTAGTTTTCCAAACATGTCCCTGGCAATCGGTTGTTTAGGGGTATATCAGAGGCATTACCTTTCCTCTTTGTCAGTGAATGTGGATGAGCTACATGGAAAGAATCTGAGAAAAAGTGAGTCTTAGTAAGGAGATGAGTGTAGATGTGGTCTCCCAGCCCCCCGTAGGAGTAAACCCCAAGTATAGCCAGATGTGGCCCCAAAACCAAAGAGAGAGAGGAGAGAGAGATGAATTCACTAGCGCCAAGTGGGGACTGGGGGTAGTTGTGCAAAATGTCTTCCCTCCAAATCTGTAGCACTGTCCTCCCATTGTTCATCGATTTGCTTGAGCGGGCACCAGTAACATCTCCATTGTGAGACTTGTTGTTACTGTTTTTGACATATGAAATATGCCACAGGGAGCTTTCCAGGCTCTGCCGTGCGGGCAGGATGCTCTCGGTAGCTTGCCGGGCTCTCCGAGAGGGAGGGAGAAATCGAACCCGGGGCGGCCGCGTGCAAGGCAAACGCCCTACCGACTGTGCTATCCCTCCAAATCAGGTGATAAAAATGAAAAAGATATGAAAAGAATTAGATTAGGGGTTAACTTGAACTCAGAAACATTCTACCGCAGTCTGGAGAAGTTTAACTCAATCTACCTCTTGCCTCTGGCCAATCATCTCAATCCAATAGGGGTACCAACTGCAATTAATTTGAAATGGTAAGATCTTTCCCGTACTTTATAGGAGAAATGTGCTCTCAACATCAACGGGAGGACCGTGGACCTTGTGGAAGATTCACTGATCCCGTTGGTGCTTTTTGAGCTTTTTGTGTTATTCTTTTCACCCACTGAGTGAGGTGGGCTTCCAAACAACTTTCTCATCAATTTTTCTGTGTTCCTACTGGACTGCTAGTACTGTGTAGTATGGAAGAGGTATCTTGCGGACATAAACGGGGCCAAACACTGTAGGAGCTGTGGACCTTGGCTCTTTATATGTCCCAGGAGGTCCATTAGTGTGGTGGCTGCAAGCCCTCTTTGGAAGGGGCTTGGGGGAGGGATAGGTGTTTTAATTTTATTTGATATTTTGTTTGTTTTAGTGGTGTCACATTCAGCAGTGCTTGGAGCACTCCAGGTTCTGTGTAGATACCAGGGCTGGGGGGGAGTGGGGGTGGGATGGGGGGACGGGGGACTCCTGGTGGTGCTCAGGGGTCCATGTGATGCCTAGGATCAATCATTCAGGGCTCCAACATTCAAAGCATGTACTCCAGACCTTTGAGTCATGTCCCTGGTTCCTAATTTTATTTACTTTTTAACTTGCTTGTACTTGTTAAATGAATATAACAATTAAAAGTAGTTACATTTACATTAAGACTGGAGAGATAGTACAGCAGGTAGGCATTGGCCTTGCATGCAGGTGACCTGGATTCAATCCCCTGCGTCTCATATCGTCCCCCAACCCCTGCCAGGAGTAATTTCAGAGTACAGGACTAGGAGTACCCTAACCCCTGAGCATCACTGGGTGTACCCGCCCTCCAAAAAAAAGGAGTTACATGTGGCTGTGAGATGCCATCCTGAAGGGTAAACCTATCTCCCAGGATAGCCCGGCAGCATGACCGTCTTCTGAGAACTTGTTAGAAATACAGGCTTAGGGCTGGAGAGGTAGTACAGTAGGTAAGGTGCTTGCCTTTCTTGCAGCCTACTTGGGTTGGAGTGAAAGCACAGTGGGTAGGGCATTTGCCATACGCGGCCAATCCAGGTTTGATTCCTCCTTCCCTCTCAGAGAGCCAACAAGCTACCGCCACACGGCAGAGCCTGGCAAGCTCCCCGTGGCGTATTCAATACGCCAAAAACAGTAACAATAAGTCTCACAATGGAGATGTTACTGGTGCCCGCTTAAGCAAATTGATGAACAATGGGAAGACAGTGCTACGGTGCTACAGTGCTACTTGGGTTCAATCCCCAGCATCCCATATGGCCCCTGAGCACTGCCAAGAGTGACTGCGGAGCCAGGAGGAAGCCCTGAGTATCACTAGGTGTGATCCCCCCCCCAAAAAAAAACCTAAGAAAGTGAGAGGTGTAGCCTTAAGCCTCCTCCCAGATATGAAGGTCAGAAAGAATCTGCTTTTCAAACCAGTTCTCCAGTGATTGAGTGCCCATGTCTCAAGCACTGCTTGGGAGTGGGGAGATGTGCATCCATTGCATGCCAGAGACCTGGGTTCAATCCCTAGCACTGCATGAACCCCTGAGCACTTCTGGGAATGATCCCTGAGCACTGAGCCAGGAATAATTCCTGAGCATCATTGTGACCTAAATAAACAAAATAAAATAGTGCTCTCAGCTCTCCTTTCTTGTCTTTTCATATATGCTTTTGTTTGTCTGAACAAGTTCTCCTCTTTGTGCCTTAACTCCTAGTTTTCCCTCAGAATTCAGCATGTAACTACCTAGGGAGTGTAGCTCAGCGTTAGAGTGCAGACTGCTTGTGTGAGGTCCTGGGTTCCATCTCTCATACAGAGAGAGAGAGAGAGAGAGAGAGAGAGAGAGAGAGAGAGAGAGAGAAAGAACAAACAAAAACAACCCCTTCCCTGTGACTTCAAAAAATATGTTGGTGGCCGAGAGTGCCTCCCCCAGATCTCCCCGCAGAAAGACTGAGATGGGACCACAGCCTGATGGTGAAAATAACCTGTTTAACACAGAGCTGCTGGCATACTTATAGAACATCTGAGGGGGCTTGAGGTATAGGACATAGGTGTGATTGATCACTTTCAGAAATAAAAGAGAGGCAATTCTCTTGAGATTAACACAAAACATTTGGCAGAGGTAATTTTCTTGGGGAGATTAACTAACTCAAGGAGACACTTTGTCTCCCAGGGATATCTGCATTGCTTTTGTTTGTCTAGTTGTATACATTAAACAATTAAGTTCACTTATCAATACTTGCAGTTGTTTGGATAAACACACTAAGAGACAAAGATCCCAACCCTTAGTTCTCTGGGCTCTGAGAGCAAGCAAGGTTTTTTACCATAAATCCCAGACTAAGTCTCCTCAGGCCAGTTCAGCTTGTCCTTTCCCATGGGGGTCCTGTCTCTTAAGTCATGACATCTTGCATCAAGACCATGCATTTATTAGAAAGAGAGTAAGAAGGAAATTGCCATAGAGGCAGAGGGAGGGGTGGAATGGGGGGGGGTATACTGGGGGCATTGGTGGTGGAAAATGTACACTGGTAGAGGGATGGGTGATCAATCATTGTATGACTGAAACTCAAACTTGCAAGATTTGTAACTGTATCTCACAGTGATTCAATAAAAAAAATTAAAAAACCAATAATCTAAATCACAGTGTCTCAACAATAAAAAAAAAAAAAAAAGACCATGCATTTATGCTTTCTAGACTGTCCCATTTCGATGCCAGAGTACCTTCACCACTCTTCCCGGGTCCATCGCAGTCCCATGGTAGGGTCTCCCTTTTGGGGTGTTAGGTAGGAGCTACAGCAATCAAAGCCTGAGTCAAGTGACAGATGCCCAGGAGTAGATCTATTTCAGTCAGTCAGCTCCCAAATATTAGGAGCATAGCATTAACGGTTTTTCTGTGTTTAACCAAAGAACATGGTTCTATCGTAAAATATAAAAAAGGCTATAGGGCAAATAGAAAAGGAAGAAATTCACTACAAGTACAAAATTTAAAATTATCAAAAAGTTTTGGCTTATAAGTAACCAAGACTGACTTGGGGAACTGTGACAATGAGAAGTAAAATACAAAGGAAAGGTTAAAGATACTTTAAATCAGGGATGCTAGCAAGAGCACGGTAAACTGCTCTGGGAGGAGTAAAAGGGGCAATTCACTGTGAAGCCTAAAGCACTTAGGGTTAATATTTGGGGCTGGAGCGATAGCACAGCAGATAGGGCGTTTGCCTTGCACACAGTAGACCCGGGTTCAATTCCCAGCATCGCATATGGTCCCCTGAGCATAGCCAGGAGTAATTCCTGAGTGCAGAGCCAGGAGTAATCCCTGTGCATCACCAGGTATGACCCAAAAAGCAAAAAACATTCAACACTTCCCCTTAGTAGCTACCAGCACAACTTTTTTTTTTTTTTGCAAGGAAGGGGGAGTTTTCAGGCTATATCCTACTGTGCTAAGGTCCCTGAGATGGGGCCAGGGCTCCCATGTTTTTCACAACAGGCAAATTATTCACTCCAGCCCTTTGAAACATCTCTATTCCCCTCACAACCCACTCTTAAACCAGTTACCTGGAAGACAGTTAGAGAAGATGAACAGTTGGGGAGGGGTGAAAAGGAATGAGAAAATGCCTCTGAAAAAACCACAGGAATCTTACTTAATCTCAAGCATCTATCTATATAGTGTACACATCATCAGTCTTTATGTATACATGGAAAGTTGGTAAGTGGTCTTGAGTGGGGGGGGTAACCGTGTATTTTTTTTTCTTTTTGGGTCATACCCGGTGATGCACAGGGGTCAATCCTGGCTCTGCACTCAGGAATTGCCCCTGGCTGTGCTCAGGGGGCCATATGGGATCCTGGGAATTGAACCCGGGTCAGCGGTGTGCAAGGCAAACTCCCTATCCACTGTACTATTGCTCCAGCCCCTGACCATATATTTTTCACCATTTCATGCATGTGTGTTACAACCGGCTAGGCTCAGGGTTTAATCCTCACTTTGAGCTCAGGGATCACTCCCTGTGGTGCTTGGCAGACCATACTGGGTGCTGGGGATCAAACACAGGTAGGCTAAGTGCAAAGCAAGTGTCCTGCCTCCTGTACTATCTCTCCAGCCCCTCTTTTATATTTTTTAAATAGCTATGTTTTGTGGGCTAGAGCGATAGCACAGCGATAGGGCGTTTGCCTTGCACGCAGCCAACGTGGCCGACCCGAGTTCGATTCCTCCGCCCCTCCCGGAGACCCCGGCAAGCTACCGGGAGTATCTCGCCCGCCCAGCAGAGCCTGGCAAGCTACCCGTGACGTACTCGATATGCCAAACACAGTAACTACAAGTCTCACGATGGAGACGTTACTGGGCCCGCTCGAGAAAATCAATGAACAACGGGAGGACAGTGATTGATTGATTGATGTTTTGTAGGCCAGGGATGGAAGCACATATTTAGTATGTGTGAAGCCCTGGGGTCAATCCCCGGCACTAAAGGGCAGTGGGGAAAGATGTTTTACTACCTCTATTTGACAGACCTGGAATGGTGACTGACAGCTGCTAAGATTTCCGTTGCAGAGACAAGAAAAAGTGTCCCTGTATTTTCTGTTGGTCTGGTGTGACAGCCTAGTCTGAGGAAACGGGGATAAAAGCAGAAATGATCTCATAAGTAGTAAAGGGTCTGTCTTGCTTCGAAGAATCTAAAATATGAATTTACACAGGATTTTGAAAAATGATTTTGCTATGTCGTTGTCTTCAGCTTGATTGTACTTATAAAGGTTAACAAGTTGGCTTTTGGGCCATTCCTGGCAGTGTTCAGAACTTCTTCCTGGTTCTGTGCCTTGGGATCACTCCCATGGGTGCTTGGAGCACCATATGCTGTGCAAGGGATTGAATCCGAGTCAGGTTTGTGTAAGACAAGCACCTTATCTGCTATACCATCTCTCTAGCCCCCAAAGCCAACAAGTTAAAGCTAGTGAAAGAAGGGGCCAGAAAGAGTTGAGAGGTTTGGGTACTTGCCTGACACAGAACTGACCCCAAATAGATCCTGTCTCTATCCTGGGAACCAGATATGGTTCCCTGAGCACAGAGTCAGGAATAGCTACTGAGTAGCACTGGGTATGACCCCCACAAAACTTTAAAAATTAAAAAAAAATTAAAGCCAGGGTTAGAGGGAGATAGCTTAAAGGCCTGGAGTGTATGTGTCACTTGCAGGATGCTCCAATTCAAACCCTGGCACTGCATGGTCCCCTGAGTGAACCTGACCACTAAGCTGGGAATAGCCCCCCAAGCCCCTTACCAGGTATGGCCCAAATATAAAAGCAAAACCCCATTGCTTCCATATCATAATTACTTTTCCTTCTTCTTCAACGGTTTGCCATTTTCTGCTTCACCTTCAGGAATAGTGACAATCAGCCATAGAAGTTGTTGAAAATTTATGGCTGTTCTGTTGCGCTGAGGTGTGAGATGCCATTTATCAGGACTTGGTGGGCTCAACTGTGGAAGACAGTGTGTGTGTGTGTGTGTGTGTGTGTGTGTGTGTGTGTGAATCTGGGGTTCAGGTCAGGCAAAGAAAGCCACCAGGGGAAAGAGAACAGGCCAAAAGCCTGAGGCAGAGGGTTCTGCAGAGCAATTATTGCTACAGAAATAACAGGATATAGGAAATCTCATTAAACAGCAGATGAAAGAGACATTTTTGCTTAGATAGCTACCTATTAAGGCTATTATAGAAACATTAATCCATTTCTAAAGACAGATCAGAAGAACATTTATATTCTTTATTTTAGAGCAGAGGTAGCTCATCTAGGGGAATGACACACCTGGTGATTTAAAGCAGCATTTTTTAAACACATCTGATCACATTTATATTTATAAACCTATTTCTATTTTCCAATCCATTTGCTGTTGAATGCCCATCACCTTATGGAACAAGGTCCCAGAGACCAGACGTGAATTGCGATCAGGCTGGGCCAGACTTTCCTTTTCTTTCTATTTTTTTTTGGGGGGGGGGAGGATGGAGGGTTACACCCAGCAATGCTCATGGGTTACTCTTGGTTCTGCACTCAGAAATTACTTCTCTGGTGCTCAGAGGACCATACGGGGTGCCAGGGATTGAACCCAGGAAGGCCCTTGGGGGCTTTTCTGTAAACTACCTTTTAAAAAATTATTATTATTATTATTATTATTATTTATTGAATCACTTTGAGATACAGTTGCAAGTTTTCATATTGGAGTTTCAGTCATACTATGATCAAATACCCATCCCTCTATCACTGACATTCTCCACTACCAATGTCCCCTGTGTACCCCCCAACCCCAACTCCTTTCTAACCCTTCCCCTGCCTCCATGGCAGAAAATTTCCTCCATATTCTCTCTCTACTTTTGGGCATTATGGTTTGCAATACAGATACTTAGAAGTTACTGTGTTTGGTCTTTTATCTACTTTCAGCACACATCTCCCATTCCAAATGATTCCTCCAATCATCATTGTCTTAGTGATCCCTTTTTTATCCTAGCTGCCTTCTCCGCCAGCTCATGAGTCGGGCTTCCAAGTATGGGGTAATATTCCTGGCCCTTGTGTCTAATGTCCTTGGGTGTCAGTCTCATATTATGTTATTTTATATTCCACAAATGAGTTCAATCCTTCTATGTCTGTCCCCCTCTTTCTGACTTATTTCACTTAGCATGATACTCTCCATGTCCATCCACTTATAAGCAAATTTCATGACTTCATCTCTCCTAACAGCTGCGTAGTATCCCGTTGTGTAGATGTCTGTAAACTACCTTGCATGGATCTTACCCCAGTGTGATTCCCAGCACCCCATACGGTCCCCCAAGCCCCCTGAGCACAACCAGGAATGGCCCCAAACGCAAACCAAAAGCCCAAAACAAATCAGCAAACCCTTGAGATTATAACAAATGAACTTATAGGGTGGTGGGGTATTAGAGGACAAATTCATCAGCGTCGTTCTTTGTTCCTCTTAGAGGTCATGTAGGCACTAGGCTTGAGCACTTGGCTTAGGAAGACCCTCAGAAATTGTATGCAGTGTGTGGGGTGGTGCAGGGAATGAAGCTCATGCCTTTTACCACTGAGCCACATTCCTGTGATCCAGTACTGGGCTCCTTTATTCCTTTCTTTGTGTGTTTGTGTTTTGGCCCACACCTGGTGGTGCTCTGGAGTTACTCCTGGACCTGCATTCAGGAATTACCCCTGGAAGTGCTCATGGAACCACATGGGTCACCAGGAATCAAACCCAGGTAGGCTGCATGCAGAGCAAGCGCCCTACTTTCTGTAGTACTGCTCCAGCCCCTGGCTCCTGTATTCTTTGAAGGGGGGGGGGGGGGGACACAATCAACAATACCCAGTTTTTATTTCTGATCATCCACTCAGGAATTATTCCTGTTGGGGTATGGAGGGGATTGAACCTGGGTCAGTATCATGCTAGGAAAGTGCCCTACCTGCTCTGCTACCTCTCTGGAACTATCTCATGAGGTTCTTCATTCTTGACTTTATTTTGGAGGGTACTAAGGAGGGTTGGGCCACACCAGATGATGCTCAGGGCTTACTTCCGGCTCTGTCAGTCATGGATCATTTCTGTTGGGCTCAGGGGACCACATGCGATATCAAAGATCAAACCCAGATCAGCTGCATGGGAGGCAAGCACTTTATCCACTGTACTATGTCTGGCTCTCACTCCTGTTGACTTTGCATTGTGAAGATTGCCAAAGAAATGCAAAGATAGGCCTCAACAAGTTCCAGTGCATCTATCTTCCAGGCTACATCTGTCAACCAACAAATTTACTCTGCATACTTGTGCTACCTTTCTTTTTGTGTCATAGTATTTTAAGGAAACCTCGGATATCATGTCATTTCACCCCTAAATATTTTAGTATTAAATCAAATGAAAAGACATCAATATGCCTGACAATAATGCTAGCATGATTGCTGAGAAGATGAACAATTTTGGATTTATATTCAGCTTCTCCTAATGTCTAAAAAATATCTATTTCATAGGGTTGTTTTGAATCAAGATTCAGACATGTTTAACAGGTTTAACAGAAGGCTCAACTAGCAATAACAGATTTGTAAACCCTCAGACAAGGACTTAATGTCCCCATTTTCCACAAATTTTCTTTTACTGAAGTATTTTTTGATCATTCCATTAGCCATTTAGTGGTACCAATATAAAATAAATTATTGTGGGCCTGCTCCCGGGGCAGGCTTGAGGGGTGGTTGGGAAAATGGAGCCAGTGTGGAGGGATGCTGACAGTGGAGGGATTGGTGTTGGAACATTGAGTGCCCGTAACAAATCATCATGAACAACTTTGTAAGCCATGGTGTTTAAATAAAGTCAGAGAGGAGCCGGAGCTATAGCACAGTGGGCAGGGCATTTGCCTTGCACGTGGCTAACCCAGGTTCAATCCCTGACATCCCATATGGTCCCCTGAGCACTGTCAGGAGTAATTCCTAAGTGTAGAGCCAAGAGTAACCCTTGAGCATTACTGGGTGTGACCCAAAAAGCAAAAATAAAATAAAATAATAAAGTCGGAGAAAAAAAATAAGCCTCACTGTTATGTCTTGTAGGATTATGTCTTGTAGGATTCTTAGTGGCCTCTTTTCTCCTTTTTTTTTTCTCCTCTAATGTTTTTAACTTCTAAGATACATTTTGGGGATGGGGGCGATAGAATTGCCTATCTTGCACGCAGCCAATCCCAGCTGGTTGCACAGCCCCTGGAGGCCTTTGGGCACTGCTGGAGCGGCCAAGGAAACCCTGGAGCATAAGAAACATGACTTGGGAGGCCAAAAGCAAAATTGAAAAGTGAACAAGCTTTTGTTTAGTTTGTTTTGGAGCCACACCTGGCGGTGATCAGGGCTTACTCCTGGCTCTGCACTTAGGGATCACTTTTGTGATCAGGGGACTGTATGGGGTGCCCAGGATTGGACCGAAGTCAGTCACGTGCAAGGCAGGTGCCTCGCCAACTGTACTATTGCTCTGGTTCCCAAAAAATAATTTTTAAAAAAAATTTATTTTATTTTTATAAGGTTGTTCACAACAATTTATTAAATCCAATATCCCAACACCAATCCCACCACCATCACACCTTACCCACCACCATTATTTCAAATTTTCTCAATCACCACCCACAATTTTTTGAGATAGAGTTAAGAAGCTGTAAAATTCACCCTTTTAAAATATGAATGTAATTCAACATCATTTAGTAAATTTGGGGCATTGTACAATCATCACCATTATCAAATTCCAGAACATCCTTTCAAATAAGAAACTGATTCATGAGCAGTCACCCATAGCTCCCACTTCCCCTGGCAACCAACACTCAACTTTCTGTCTCCAGGGACTTCCTATTCTGGACATTTTGTGTGAATGGAATTACGTAAGAAGTGCTTTTGTGTTGTTTTGATTTAGCATATTTTTTTTTATTAGTGAGACACCATGAGGTACAGTTGTAGACTTACAAATTTTGTGCTTGGGTTTCAATTATACAATGATCAAATACCCATCCCTCCACCAGTGCCCATTTCCCACCACCACGGATCCCAGTATTCCTCCCACCCCCCATCCCCCCAGCCCACCCTGCCTCTGTGGCAGGGCATTCCCCTCTGTTCTCTCTCTCCTTTTGGTGTTGTGATTTACAAAAGAGGCATTGAGTGACAATCATGTTTGTTCTATAGTCTACTTTCAGCATAGCATAATGTTTTCAAGGAACAAATAGTGTTTTGCAGTGCTGGACTTTTAACTGGGTACGGTTGGTGGGGATACCTAGGGGTCACTGGAGTGCTTGTCTTGCTTGGGCTGACCCAGGTACTATCCTGGGCACCACCCGGAATGACCTCTGTGAGCAGCTGGGTGTGGCCCAAACTCCTGCCCAATGTTTTGTGTGTATTTGGAGCCAACTGTGAGCTCAGAGTCTATTTCTAGCTTAGAGCTTGGGCAGTCACTCCCAGCAGTGCTCAGGAGACTTTGTGGTACAGAGGGGTGGAACCAGGGTTCCTACATACAAAGCATGAGCTCCACCCCTTCAAACGATCCCCCCAGTTCCCTGGACTTGAATCTCTATGGCTAAATAATATGTCATTGATGAGATGGACTGTCACGGTCACGGTCCTCTCGTTATTCATCAATTTGCTCGAGCGGGCCCAGTAACATCTCCATCATGAGACTTGTTGTTACTGTGTTTGGCATAGTAACGGGGCATAGTCATGGGGAGCTTGCCAGACTTTGCCGTGCAGGGGAGATACTTTCGGTAGCTTGCTGGGTTCTCCGAGAAGGGTGGAGGAATCGAACTCGGGTCGGCCATATTGGCCACTTGCAAGGCAAAAGCCTTACCCGCTGTGCTATCGCTCCAGCCCTAGATGGGCTGAATTTTGTTTATTCCTTATCAACTGGCAGACAGTCTCTCACTCGCAGAAGAAACCTGCTCAGGGTCCCACAGACACCAGCTGAATGCACGCTGGTGGATCAAGCTTTCTGGAAGTACCTCTCTTGCTTCTCTACTGTTCCCTTTTCCTGGACTTGAGAGAAAGCCACATTCCTGAAAACGTTCACTACCATGTGTGGAAGAACCTCCTAGTATTCTTCCACAAGGGATAGGTCTGTAAATCCTATAAGAAGAAGTCTGGTTTGGAAAATGTGAGAGAAGCCCATGAGTTTATATGGTGTGAGCTTGTTCTGTTTTGGGACCACACCTGGCTCAGTGCTCAGCGGTCAGCCTCTCGTGGTGGTGCTTGGGGAGTCAGGCTCCCACATGCAAAGCATGTCCTCCAGCTCTTCTCATGATCTTCCTGGCCTGGAGACTAGTTTTTGATTTTGCCTGGTGCTCAAGGACTATTCTTGGCTCTGTGCTCAGGAATGACCCCTGGACCTGCCAGGGGGACCATTTGCAGTGCTGGGGATTTAAAGCAGTGTCGCCACATTCAAGTGCCTTAATCCCTGTACTGTCTCTCCACATCCTTAAATCTTGATTTTAATAGCATTTGACCTTACCAGGGAAAGTCAGAAAGGCAAGTGGTAGATCATTGACTAAGGCTTTTTTGAAAACAAAGTTGAAAATGTTACTAATAGAATTACTACGAAGTGCCTACATTAATATTCTGACCGGCATCTCCCGAGTGAGAGATATACATTCGAAGGGCTCATGGCCAGGGGAGTTGCATTGTGAAAATTAATTAGCCACCCTGGAGTGGGTAAAGTAGCCAAGTTTAGCTTTAAAGAAAGCCAACAGCCTGGAAGAATTCCACCTCTGCACAGATCTTTATAGTATTGACCTGAACATTTATAAATGCATGCAGGTCAACCAACTCGAGTGCTTTTTAATTCAGGAAACTTTAATTTATCCAGTTTATCCTCTGTAGAGATTTTCTTTTAGGTGACCAAGAATGATGGAATCAGTCTTTTTGGGGGGACAGGGGAGGGGGATACACCCAACAATACTCAGGGTTACTCCCGATTTTGTGCTCAGGAATTACTCCCAGGGGTGCACAGGGGACCATATGGGATGTCGAGGATCGAACCCTGGTCAGCCGCACATAAGGCAAATATCCTACTCTCTTGTACTATCATTCTGATCCTGATATCACAGACTTCTTTTTATTTTATTGTTGCTTTTTATTATATATTTTTATATGCGTATATGTATTTTTAAAAATTTTTATTAGTGAAACATCATGAGGTACAGTTGTAGACTTACAAATTTTTGTGCTTGGGTCTCAGTTATACAATGATCAAGTATCCATCCCTTCACCAGTGCCCATTTTCCACCACCCCGGGTCCCAGTATCCCTCCCATCCCCCATACCCCCATCACACCCTGCCTCTGTGGCAGGGCATTCCCTTTTGTTCTCTCTCTCTTATTGGGTGTTGTGATTTGCAAAAGAGGAAATGGGTGACAATCATGTTTGGTCTATAGTCTACTTTCAGCATGCTTCTCCCATCCTGGGAGGATCCTCCCAACACCCTTTATTTGGTGTTCCCTTCTCTATCTGAGCTCCTTTTCCCCCTAGCATGTGTGACGGGCCTCCAAGCCATGGAGTAAAATTCCTGGTACTAATCTCGGCCATTCTTGGGTGTTAGTCTCCTATTTTGTTACTTTATGTTCCCCAGATGGATGCAATCTTTCTATGTCTATCCCTTTCTTTCTGAGTCATTTTGCTTAACATGATACCTTCCATGTAGTACCACTTGTGTGTAAATTTCATGACTTTGTCTTTTCTAACAGCTACATAGTACTCCATTGTGTAAATGTACCAAAGTTTCTTTAACCAGTCATCTGTTCTCGGGCACTCAGGTTTTTTCCAGATTCTGGCTATTGTAAAGAGTGCTGCAATGAACAGACAATTGCAGATGTCACTTCGACTATACTTTTTTGCCTCTCTGGGATATATTCCCAGGAGCATCACAGACTTCTTATGAGAGATCTTCTTTGGGACCAGAGACAAATAGTAGACTATGGCAAAGAATAACCAATTTGGTTTCAATGCTTCTTTTTTTAAGTTTTTTTTTTCTTTTTGGGTCACATCCAGTGATGCTCAAGGGTTACTCCTGGTTCTTCACTCAGGAATTACTCCTGGCGGTGCTCTGGGGAACATATGGGATGCCAAGGATTACACCTGGGTCGACTGCATCCTAGGTAAATGTCCTCCTCGCTGTACTATCACTTCAGTCCCTGGTTTCAATACCTTTTACTGTTACCTTTTCCATGATCAAAACAGTATTGTGTTTTGGGTTTTGGTTTTTATATATTTCTGTTTTTAAGCTATCCTGTTGGTGCTCAGTGTTCATTCCTGGCTCTGTCCTTGGGGGATTATATGGGATGATAGGGATCAATCCCAGGTATGCCATGTGCAAGATAAACATTCTATACACTGTACTATTGCTTAGGACTCCAGCAAAAGTACATTATATACATATATATATTTTTAAGTAAAAACATGTTTTATTTGGACAAAAAAAATAAAAACATGGTTTATTTTATCTGTCGATTTGCTCGAGCGGGCCCAGTAACGTCTCCATTGGAGACTTTGTTGTTACTGTGTCTGGCATATCGAATACTCTCGGTAGCTTGCCGGGCTCTCCGAGAGGGGCGGAGGAATCGAACTCGGGTCGGCCATGTTGGCCGCTTGTAAGGCGAACGCCCTACCCGCTGTGCTATCGCTCCAGCCCAGCACAGCGGGTAGGGCGTTCGCCTTACAAGCGGCCAACATGGCCGACCCGAGTTCGATTCCTCCGCCCCTCTCGGAGAGCCCGGCAAGCTACCGAGAGTATTGGATATGCCAGACACAGTAACAACAAAGTCTCCAATGGAGACGTTACTGGGCCCGCTCGAGCAAATCGATGATCAACGGGAGGGCCTTTACCTTTTACCTTTATTTTATCTGGGAGTGTGAGGGGGAAGAGTAACACCCTCGAGAGAACATGGGCTTCTCCAGAGCAGAGAGAGAGCCCCAGTACCCATCCCAGTGTTAAAGTATGACGGCATAAAAGCACATATCTCAAGAGAAGAGATGCGGCCGACACATGTGCTTGGGCAGCAGATTCACCCAAAAGTATATTTTACAAGAAGATTGTTAGGGGTAGGGGACGTGGTGGGGACGAGAGCATTTGCCTTGCATGTATGAAGCCCTGGATTTGAGCCCCAGGGCTAAAGAACAAGACATCTTTAGAAGACCCAGGAACGGCCAGTGGAAAGGTTTTGCATTACGGGCCTGAAACTGAGCATCTGATTCCCCAAGGGCCGAGTGTGAGCCCACTGGTCTCACAGCAGGGAACCATCTCTGACACACACAGCCAGGAGCGTGAGAGCACTGCAAGGGACTCGTCCAACCCCTGGCAATTAAATAACCTGCAGTGCAAGGAACAAGAAAGGAAGCAGCAAGGAAGTGGGGGAACCCACTCCCTTAAAGTGGAAGATGTCGGATACAGCGCAAAATAAGTGTTGTCAAATGAAGCTTCAGCAATCAGAGATGGTTGGGGCCAATCTCAGTTTATTTGTCTAGCCTACTATTGCCTTATTTCAGGAGTTCTTAAAAACCCAACACATGGAGGAGAATTTTAGGATGCATTTCTGATTGACCAAATGTACTTATGGTTTGTTGTTGTTTTGGGCCAGAGTCGGCAGTGCTTAGGCAGGCAACCCTAGTTGCTGTACTATTTCCCCAGTCCCCTATTATTATTACTTTTTAAAAATAAAAATGGGGGGTGGGAGGCTGGAATGATAGCACAGCTGGTAGGGCGCTTGCCTTGCAAGTGGCTGACCCGGGTTCGATTCCCAGCATCCCATATAGTCCCCCTTGCACTGCCAGGAGTAATTCCTGAGTGCAGAGCCAGGAGTAACCCCTGAGCATCGCTGGGTGTGACCCAAAAAGCAATAAATAAATAAATAAAATAAAAAATAAATAAAAATGGGGGGCATGGCATTCCCCAGTGGTGCTCAGAGGCCCCTGGGCCTATCCTGGTGATATCTCTTACTTAGTCTGGCTAGATGGTTCAGTGGTCCTGATGGCTTGGTGGTCCTGGTGGTTTGGTGCTAGGGCCCAGAGCCTGGTGACACTTGGGGCTCCCAGGATTGCACTGGGTGGTACTTGTGGGAGCATGTAGGGACAGAACTTGAACCCAGGGTCCTGTGCACACAGGATATAAGCTACAGCCTTTGAATAATCTCCTTGACCCTGATTTAAAAATTTTTAAACTTAATATTTGGTGGTGATGCCACTGGGGTCACACCCTACTGTAGTTCAGGGGTCATGTCCAGCAAGGTGGGCAGTGCCGGCACTGAATCCAGGCCCCTCTTCCCCACCTCAAGGTATGTGCTCCACCACTGAGCCACAGGCCCAGCATTTTTGTTTGTTTGGGGGCCACACATAGCAGTGCTCAGGGCTGACTTCTGGCTCTGTGCTCAGGGATCACTCCTGCCAGGGCTCGGGAACCACATGGGATGCCACAGATTAAACTTGAGTTAGCCACATGAGGCAAGTGCCTTCTGTGCTGTCCTTTCTCTCTGACCCAGGCCCAGCATGTCAAAACATACCGATAGGCCATGATCACATCTGGCAATATAATTTTTTTTTAATCCTCTCATACCAAGTTGGAACTCAGATTTGCTCGAGTGTCTCAAAGCTGAACCTTTACAGTTGGTTGCTCCTAATAAGAATCTGAAATAAGTCCACGCAAGGCTTCTGGTTCTGCTCTTAAGTTCCTTTTGCTTTATAAGAGATTTCGTTCCTTGTCAGGTCACTGTTGTAGAAATGGGATGAATTGGGCCGGAGAGCACAGTGGGTAGGGCATTTGCGTGCACGTGGCTGACCCGAGTTCAATCCCTGGCATCCCATATGGTCCCCTAAGCACTGGCAGGAGTGATTCCTGAGTGCAGAGCCAGGAGTAACCCCTGAGCATTGCTGGGTATGACCCAAAAAGAAAGCACTGCACTGCATTGTCCTCCCATTGTTCATCGATTTGCTTGAGTGGGTCCATAACGTGTCCATTGTGAGACTTGTTGTTACTGTGTTTGGCATATCAAATACGTCATGGGTAGCTTGCCAGGCTTTGCTGTGCGGGCGAGATACTCTGAGTAGCTAGCTGGGCTCTCCGAGAGGGGTGGAGGAATTGAACTGGCTTGGCCAGGCTGGCTGCACAAGGCAAATGACCCACCACTGTGCTCTTGCTCCAGCCCCCCAAAAAGGAAAAAAAAAAGAAAAAAGAGATTGCATGAATTCCCATCTATCATCCATTTCTGGATTTTTGCCTTTCCTGTCTGTCACTTACTCAGCTACTTTTTTCTCTTTAGCTCTGTTTCTTCATTTCCTGTCAGCTGGTATAATGAGATGCGGGTTGAATTTTCAGAAAAAAAATATTCAGAGATTTACTGGGGCTGGAGAGAGAGTACAGGGGTCAAGGCACTTGCCGTATATGCAGCCCTTCAAGAAGGGCAGAGTCAAGGGCAGGGCTCTGCTGTCTGAGGCCATCAAGGTTCTAACCAACAGTGTTATTCGAAGCCTGGGAAGCTTCCCCTCAGCCCTTCCCTTCCCTTTGCCATGCTCTGGCTATGACGATGGGGTGCACATATCACCTGGGTGTGGTGCTCACTGGGGATCACACACCAGGTGGTAGTGCTTCCGTCTGATGCGGGTGGCACTCCTTATGCTATTGCTGCTTGCCGACCTGCTCAGTGATGGGGTGATGTGATTGGGGTCTGGTGGTCGTGCACAGTCTGAGCCTTAGGGCAGCAATTCCTGGGAGGATCAGTCCTGCACATTTTTGGTAGCAGCTGGGACCACCCCCAACCCCCTGTCTGTGCTCAGGACTTACTCCTGGCTCTGTACTGAGGAATCACGCCTGGTAGGCTCAGGGGACCATATGGGATGCTGGAGATGATTCAGGGTTGGCCGAGTACAAGGCAAATGCTCTACTTGCTGTACTATTGCTCTGGCCCCCGTTGCTACAGTTTTTGCATTGACAGGGTTGCACCCTTAGCTGTGCTGCTCACTCAGACATGGCCGCACACTGCTTGTAATGCTGAGGATCATGCCATTGGGATTGGCCTGACAGGCACTAGGGGTTGAGCATGGTGCTAGGATCATGCTTGGCACATACGGGCAAGCAGGCACCAGCTCCTGGTCCTGGACATCTGGGAGAATTCTACCTCAGTAAATCCTTCACAGTGTTACAGTGGGTTTTTTTTTTTTTGAGTCACACCTGGCGATGCTCAGGGGCTGTTCCTGGCTCTGCATTCAGGAATGACTCCTGGCGGTGCTCAGGGGACCATATGGGATGCCAGGGATCGAACCCAGGTTGGCTGCATGCAAGGCAAGCGCCCTCTCCATTATGCTATTGCTCCGGCCCCCACACAGCTTGGTTCTAAAAGGCACTGAGCCAACGTGTACTGCGGGTGTCTGGTTCCCATCCCTAACCTCAGACCCCGCCGAGCTTCTGTCATGGGACCCCAGAGACTCCTATCGTGTAATCTGTGCCATCTAGTCAGGTCACAAGGTCCTTGCATTCATCGGGACGTGGAATGCCCTTCATGTTTGTAGTGTAGTGTCAATTAGTGCTGTTCTCAGCCTTTCTATTTCTGAACTGCTCATCTCTAGGGAACCCACTTTCAGTATTTTATTAATGTCTACTGCCTGACATTTTGAGCAAAACATTTGTTTCATTGGTTTTTCCGTAAACGTGCCGATCCATCTTGGTAGTTTCATTTGCCTTTTTTAAAGTTACATTTTTAAATAGCATTGTTGAGTGCATTGACACATGGAAAAATATACAGATGCTTAAAGTAAAGGCAAACCTGCAGAGCCTGTCAGTTGAAATTCTTGTGAAAGGACACAGCTCAGCATTTTCCTGCCCTTGGACTCAGGGAGAGAGAACAGAAAGCAGCTTCCTTGGGGCGTAACAGAAGGCGCAGATCTCCCTGGATGAATGCATTGTAATAGTATACCTGTGATGTTCGCTGCTTTAGACCAGGGTTCAATCCATATGTTCAGGACATAGGCCAGTGTCCTTTGCTCCTACAGAGGATGGGCAATTTTGAGCCACCCAGCAGAGCTCCTCGGGGAACCAGAATTCTACGCAGTCTGTTTGGAGATCATCAAGTTGTTTCTGGAGCCTTGATGTTTTATGCCTCTAGGCAGCAACTTGACTTTGAGACTATGTGATCACACAACTCAAGACAGCACACGGGAGTCAAGAAGCTTGTTTTATTGGCTTTTTGGGTCACACCCTGCCATGCTCAGGGGCACTCAGGAATTACTCCTCGTGCTGCTTGGGCTTAGGGGACTATATCATCTCTGGCAGCTAGGGAAGGCCCTGGTGGCTCTCCCCCTTTCTGCCTGGGTTGGGTGGTCTCGTGCCGCTCGTCCAGCTGGGGCAGTTTGTGTCATGGGATAGATGGCAGAGGAAACGAGGAACAAACCGGTTGATTGATCAGTTGCCGTTTATTCCATTCTCCTCACGTGCCTGCCCCAGTCTCTCTGAGCCCCCCATTCTAGTGTCACACTGCCCCTCATTCCCGTCTCCTCCTGTCTCTCCCACTCATCTCTCTGTGCTCCCTCTCGCAGCCTGGGTTCTCTCTCTCTCTCTCTCCCTCTCTCTCTCTCTCTCTCTCTGCACCTGCTTTTCATTCTTCCCCCACATTCTTCTTCCTCTGTCCCCATTGTTAGTCTCTCTGCGCTCCATCTTGCTGTTCTGCTCTCTCTCTCTCTCATCTCTCTCCAGCTCCCTCCTCTTTTTCCAACTCCCACACACCATGTCTTGGGTGGGTGTAGCAAAATCAACATACGAAAGCCCTTCCTGGCCACCCATCAGGCTCAAGGGCAGAAACACCAAGTTGGGGTGTTCCTCTTCTCCTTGGTCCAATAACTTAATTAACATCTTAATTAACATCTTAATTCTACTTCTTAATCTTAGTTATTTTGTATGGACACAGTAAGAGATACATTGAGCTTATAGGGTGGCTCTCCTGGGGACATCTTGCCACAGACACAGACTACAGTGCTCAGGCCAGACTAATCTTTGCTAACCCTAGCAGGGTCTGAATCTAGTTATTACTTTTTGGATCATGACAGAATTAGTCCATGACCATGCTCTTAACTTATAGTTAAGTATTATGGCACTTTGGCCGGGCCCATTTCGATGCCAGGGTAGCACATAGCTCACAGCTTGCCCTGGGACAATCGAGTCCCTTGTCAGGATCCTGCTTTTGGGGTGCTAGGAAGTAAGGGCAACTGAGACTTAAATTGAGAGAACAGACGCCCAGGAGGAAAATATTCAGTCAATTAACTCCCAGGTTATGAAACCATAGCATTAACTGTCTTCTTGTGTCCATACAAAAAGGACATTGCTCTTAATTAACTATGCAAAGGACTTATAAGAAGAAGAGTAAAACAATATTTACAAGTCAACAGAACACAAAGGAAGAGGTTACAGATTAACACAGAGGAATGGGAGCACTGTGATGGGAGTAACCCAATAAACCTAAGCTCCCTGTGGCAGGCGGAAAGGAAAAACCAATGTTATCCTACAGGGGACCATTTGGGATACCAGGGATTGAACACAGTTTTGGCCATGTGCAAGGCAAATGTTTTACCTGCTGTCGTTCTGACCCAGGAATAAAGAATCTTGGACGAGAGACTGGCAAATCAGGGGGACGTACTCCACTAAACGAGGCCACCCCCATTCTGCTTCTCCTGGCCCTTCCCAGGAACGTGGATCTTGGGTGACTAGAGCTTTTGATGTTTCAAGAGCAGCCAAATATCTGAATTTTCACACACACTTTCTAAATGTCAAATCTTGGCATTTATTTCAGTGGATTTTAAAGACAGCGATGGTTAAATTAAATATGCCTATGGGTTACCATTTGGAGCTTTTGATTTAGGGGACATAGCAGTTTACTTATTTATTTTATATATATATTAATTTATTTTTTTTATTAGTGAAACACCTTGAGGTACAGTTGTAGACTTACAAATTTTTGTGCTTGGGTTTCAATTATACAATGATCAAGTACCCATCCCTCCACCAGTGCCCATTTCCCACCACCACTGATCCCAGTACCCCTCCCAACCCCCATCTCCCTCATCAAGGGGACATAGCAGTTTAAATTAATAATTCAGTGAAACAGAACCAAACCCTTCTTTTTTTTTTCAGATCAAGATAAGTGAAAATTAGAGGTGTAACTGATTTGCTGATGCTATTCCAGAGCAGAGACTGAAGCCACAAACCTTATAGGAATAAATGGCCTGGACGCTGGCCAGTAGCCAGAGACCCGGCGTTTGCAATGGTGTGCCATTTGTCACTGAGACATTCTGGATGAATGAATGACCAGTGCAGAGCCGTAACTCAAAGTCCACGCTCTGATGCTCATGGGCTGATCTTCCTATCAGGAAGCTATGGCCTCACTGAACTACTTGCTCCTGGCTCCCCCCAGAGGAAAAGAGAATTTACCTGGGTTGGTTTCCAAAATGCTAATAAGCCTGGGGGCTGGAGCCATAGTTTGGCAGATAAGGTACTTGCTTTGCATGCAGTCCACTCAGGTCTATCCCGGCACCCTAGATGGTCCCGTAAGTCCCCCCAGGAGTGACCCTGAGTGCAGAGACAGGAGTAAACTCTGAGGACTGCCCAGTGTGGCTCAACACCGCCCCCCCCCAAAAAAAAAAATCCTACACAATGCTAAGCCTTGACTTGCTTGCAGAGCTGGCAGTGAGAATTTAGATGGACTGCTTTTTGGAGAGTGGTAACATGTTCTTTTGGGATTGGATTTCAGTGTTGTCTTCTGCTTACCCAGAGAGGAAAAAGCCTGGTATGACAATGTGTGGGTATGGTGATCTTCTTCATGGCTCACTAGGTGACTGATAAATCTGAACTTTGGGAGATTTTGGGCCGGAGAGCTAGTACAGTGGGTAAGCCACGTGCCCCGCATACAGCTCACTCTGGTTCAATCCCCAGCACTGCGCATGGTCCCCTGAGCCCTGCCCGGAGTGATGCATGAGCACACACACACAGACACACACAGACACACACATACACACACACACACAGACACACACACTTTGAGAGATTTAATAGTTTTAGACCCAAAAGTGTAATTTAATAAAATTTGGAGTATCCTTAAAGGAGCCGGTCTAATGTGGGTTGGACTTTTGGTTCTACTTTTGTTGGACAGTCCCTCTCTGGGCTCTAGATTAATTGAGTTAGACCAACCTAATTGCAACACTCAGTTATTTCACAGTTTATACTTCATTTCCCAAAATGGCCACTTACATTGAGGGTGTATACTAAACAGACATGTATATGCAGATATGCCAAAGGACCCCCACAAAAACATCACACAGGCATTTTTGACAAGGGCTGCAACTACTCTCGATATTATCAGTCACCTAGGTGTCATCCAGAGAGGGTCTATGGTACAAATTTGAATCTGTAAAGGAAGTCTGACCCCTTCATATAATAGAACACTGTAGGATGACAAAAGTGAATCAACTCCAGTTTCTTTGAGCTCTATGGCTGAGTGGAATAAACATAACATTGAGCGAAAGAAGTCAGTATTCCTCCCCATACCTGAGAGTTACCCTCTCCATGACTTTATTTCTACAAATACCGGCACAGATAACTCAGGCGAACTCAGCGATAGAGCTGGGAGGCAGGATGGAGCTGGCCCGGAAGCAGTGAGTGGGTGGATGGCTGAACTCTCATGGGGCCAGCAGTCTTTTCTTTGATCTTTCCTTTTTTCTTTTTTTTGCTTTTCTGGTCACACCTGGTGATGCACAGGGGTTACTCCTGGCTTATGCACTCAAGAATTACTCCTGGCGGTGCTCAGGGGACCATATGGGATGCTAGGAATCAAACCCAGGTTGGCTGCGTACAAGGCAAACACCCTACCCACTGTGCTATCACTCCAGCCCCTCTTTTTTCGTTTTTAAGGAACTATCCTAGCAATGCCAGGGCTAGAACCTAGTACCTGGCCCTTCTAGCAAGTGCCACCTCTTGAGCCACCTTCTGCCTGGCAGGTCATGATCTGGAGGAGCCTGGCATGGCTTCAGGACTGCTGTCATGATTCACGCCTTTTCCTCTACAGTGCTTGCACCGGTGTTTCTGCAATAGTTCACTCAAAATTCTTGTACTTAGTGGGTAGGGCACTTGCCTTGCACGTGGTTGACCCAGGTTTGATGCCTGGTACCCCAGAGAGGCCCCTGAGCCCATCAGGAGTGATCCCTTAGTGCAGAGCCAGGAATAAGCCTTGAACACCACCAGGTGTGGCCCCCCCAACACAAAACCAAAATACTTGTACTTATGGGGCCAGAAAGAGCAGGTAGGAACCAAAGCACTTGTCCTGCATGAATTTGCAATGGCTACGTCTTGGTGTGAATCCCCAACACCACATACGATTCCCCTGAGCACCTCTAGGGATCACTCCTGAGCATACAGCCATGAATATCCCCTTGAGCATGGTCCGATATGGCCTAAGAAACAAACAACAAAATAATTTTTTTAAACATGTACTTTTGTGAAGGCACATTTTAATGAAAATATTAAAAACACAAAAAGCAATTTGATGCTTGATGCTAAGGTAATAATAACACATTATTACAGAGCCGTCATTTCATTACCTGTACAAGTGGTTACTGATGCTGAAACTCATCATTTTTAACTCCAACTTCAACCGAATGGCCTGTAATTATCAGTCCCCTTAAAAATTAAGCTATCTCTACCTGTCCTTTTTATCTATTTGCTATTGATTTATCCATTTACTACTGATGGATTGATTAGGTTGTGGGGCCACACCTGATAGTGTCCAGGTGCTATTCCTGACTTTATACTCAGGAGTCGCCCCTGGTGGTGCTGGGGGACCATATGTGGGGCTTAGAATTTGAACCAGAATTTTGCCTACAAGGCAAGTGCATTACACCATGGACTATCCTTCTGGCAAGTCTTTTTTCTGGGGTTTCGGGGTTGGGTGGAGATCCCCAGTCTGTTGCTCAGGGCTTCCTCCTGGTTCTGAGCTCAGGAATCAATCCTGACAATACCCAGGGGACCATGTACGCTGCCAGGATTGAACCCAGGTCAGTTGTGTGCAAGGCAAGTATCTTACCAGCAGCACAATCTCTGCAGCTTCTCTGACTATTTTTATTTAAAAAGAAGTCCAGCAAATACCAGGTGATCTCCCTTATCTGTGGTACCCAGAGAAACAAAACAGGAATAGACCATATTAAATAAGAACAACCCCTTGGACCCGGATGAGAGAACTAAGAATATCAAGTAAGTAGGGAGCAGGTTAGGGTGGTAGAAACGGTGAACTGGAAGTAACATAAGGATATTTGTGGAGGTGGGTGCTGGACACTGTAGTGGTGGTGAGGTGAGATAATTGTGTACATCAAAACCATATACATTAGCACTATTGTAAACACGTAATCTAAACTGTTAATACTTAAATTTAAAAAAATTTTTAAAAAGGAGGCCAGACAGGTGGAGGTATGGGGACTTGATCATTGTATAACTGAAACCCAAGCACAAAATTTGTAAGCCTATAACTGTACCTCATGGTTTTTCACTAATAAAAAATAAATTAATTAATTAAAAAAAAAAAAAGGAGGCCAGACAGCAGTGAATCCAGTACCTAAAATGGAACCATCCATAGTCTTGAGGTTCTGATGGAAAGAGAATTCCATCAAAAATAGCACACGCTGGGACCGGAGAGATAATACAGCGAGGAGGGTGTTTGCCTTGCATGAGGCCAACCTGGGTCCCATCCCTGGCATCCCATATGGTCCCCCCGAGCTCTACCAGGGGTAATTCCTGAGTGCAGAGCCAGAAGTAACTGCTGAGCATTGTTGGGTGTGGCCCCCTGCCCTTCTCTACTCCCCACCCCCCCAAAAGCACCTGCCATTTGGAGCCCTTTGAATCCATTAATACATTTGAAACTTCAAATGCAATTGCCTGGGGCTGGCGAGTGAAGGAGGGTTTGGTTCTGGAGATCAAACTCAGGACCTCACACTGGCTAGACACGCATTCTGCTGCTTGTATTGGCATCCCTGGCCCGTCGTGCAGGGCTTGAAAGGCTCCGCAGATGAGTCTAGAATTCTGAGCTAGGCAGGTGCTCACTGTCTGCTTCTTTGTGCCTGCCCTTGACGGTGAGTGATGACCAGCATGTGTGCGGTGCTTTACAAGGTCCAGAGTGCCACACCGCAGGAGGCTGCTTGCCTACGGGCCCCAGTCGGTGTCACTTTTAATCCAGCTGTCTGACCTTACTGTCCTAAAAGTGGAACAGTAAGAAAACATACCCTTGCCTGGGGATAAAACTCTCCAGCTAAAGGCTTCAAGATGACTTGTCTTGTTTCCAGCGGATCACCTGGTTGCCAGCTTTCTAGAAGGGCAGCATCAAGGTTGAAAAGAATTGGTGGGGCTGGAGCGATAGCACAGTGGGTAGGGCATTTGCCTTGCACGCTGCTGACGCGGGTTTGATTCCCAGCATCCCATATGGCCCCCTGAGCACTGCCGGGAGTAATTCCTGAGTGCATTAGCCCGGAGTAACCCTTGTGCATCACCAGGTGTGACCCAAAAAGGAAAAAAAAAGGGTTGATGCCACTCCTGTAGGGAGGAACCCTGGTTCCACATGCAAGTCCTTGCCCCCCAGCCCCACCAGGAGGCAGTGTGGGTGGGTGTGGTCACAGCTAGGGGACATGGCTGTGGTAGGGGTCACGAAGCGAGATGGTGCTGTATGGTCTTTGCAGTACACTGCACGTATGGCTGTGGGAGAGATGTAAAGATGCCCAAAGAAGTAAATGCCTAAATCTGAACAGGCTCTAAAGAACTTTATTTATTTTTGCTTTTTTTGGGGGGGTCACACCCGGCGATACACAGGGGTTACTCCTGGCTCTGCATTCAGGAATCGCTCCTGGCGGTGCTCTGGGGACCATATGGGATGCTGGGAATCGAACCTGGGTCAGCTGCGTGCAAGGCAAATGCTCTACCCGCTGTGCTATTGCTCCAGCCCCACAGTCTGTAAAGAACTTTAACCTCACCCTAGAGAGTGTGTTCTTTAAGAGTGCTTCCCGTTCAGAGCCCGGAGCGATAGTACAGCAGGTAGGGTGCTGGCACAGCTGACGTGGCTTTGATCCCTGGCATCCCATATGGTCCCCCAAGCACCATCAAAAGTAATTCCTGAGTGCAGAATCAGGAGTAACCTTTGAGCATTGCTGGATGTGACTCCCCCCACCACCCCCAAAAAAAGAAGTGATTCCTCAGTGCACAGAGCCAGGAATAATCTCTGAACGCCACCCAGGTATGGCCCCCGGACAAAACCAAATGAACAAAAAAGAGTCCTTCCCATTTTAATTCCTCTTCATCACTCACTTCAATCATCTCCTTACTGCATTCAATAAATATTTATTGAGCACCTACGGTATGCCTTCTTATTCTCAGGCTGTGGCAGGGAACGAAGCAATTAAAATCCCTTTGGATTGATAGAGCATATGTCCATGCTAACTTATTCCCAAGAGGATGGCAGTCATGTGATGTTAGTCTTCCCAAACAAATGGGAGTTGGAGGGAGTAAGGGAGCACCTCCTCTCCTGACCGGGTCTTTGCAGGGCAGTGACTTTATGCATCAATACCCTAAACCTTAATACTGTTGTGACCATATTACTTATACTACAACAAAAAATTATAAAGGGGAGGGGTGCAGAAATGGAGACAAAAACCTACAAATTATAAAAGGCTTTTGATCTGTTGAACAGGATGCACTTGGGTCATGATTCAAAGTACACAAACATAAGACAATAAACAAAAGGGGCCTCTGACCTGCCCCCTTACTCCTGTGTCACACCTTAATGCTCAGACCACCAGTCTTCCCTCTTCTTGTGGTGTGCGTGTTTTTGCGTTTGTTTATGAGCCACACCTGGCTTTGCGCAGGGCTTACTCCTGGGTCTGTGCTCAGGGATCACTCTTGGCTGGGCTCAGCTCTCTTTCTCTTGATGACCAACTGGCCTGGGAGGAGAGGAGGCTCCCTGCACTGAAAATTACTATCAATGGACAAATAAAATGACTCAGCCCTTCTTCCAATTCCTTTGCTTTCTTTAATGTGCTGAGCTCTCTCCTAATAATGTTTTTTGAGGGGGAGAGGGAGGTCGGACAGGTTTTGGGTCATACCAGTGCAGTCACGGTCACGGTCCTCCCGTTGTTCATCGATTTGCTCGAGCGGGCCCAGTAACGTCTCCATCGTGAGACTTGTTACTGTGTTTGGCATATTGAATACGTCACAGGGAGCTTGCCAGGCTTTGCCGTGTGGGCGAGATACTCTCGGTAGCTTGCTGGGCTCTCTGAGAGGGGCCGTGGAATCGAACCCGGCTTGGCCGGGCTGGTTGCACACAAGGCAAACGCCCTACCTCTGTGCTATCGCTTCAGTCACCTAACTTCTGCCTCTGTGCTTAGGAGTGACCCCTGGGGGACCTAGTTTCATCCCGAGCACCGTTGGGAGTGATTTATGATAACCTGTGCCCAGAACCATTGGATGTGGTCCATCCCCCACAAAAAAAAAAAAAAAATGAAAGAAAGGAAGAAGAAAGAAGGGAGTGGATCTGAAATAAAATAAAGGAAGAATGATAAACAGAGCAAAGGGAGTTGCAAGTTGGAAGCAAGAGGAGTAAAATTGTTGGGCTGAAAAATTAGAGAGAAGAAGAGTGCAGGGGTGAAGCTCATTCCTTCGATTCAGCTGACCCTGGCTTGGTCTCTGTCACTGAGCAGAGATTCCAGCAGCCTGGGGGATGCTCAGAGCCTGAGAAGAATCACCATCCGAGGGTGCCCTGAGCACTGCTTGAGAGCCCTCCCCGCCCCTAAATAAAAAGAATTAAGAGCTGGGAGAGGAGAGGTGCGGTGAGGCCAGGGGGCGCCATCCAGACATCATTAGGCACTGAGGGACTCCCAGCTCTTAGCCTGTCTGTCCCAGTGGCTAAATTGCCCATGGCACCTGTCCTTGTTGGGCATAGCAGGCTTTGCAGAACCATTGCTTACGCGAAACTCGGCACGTTCCTTAAATTCTTTGAGTATGACTTAAATTCTCTGAGTGTCAGCTTTCTCATCTCTAAAACCATCCATGATGTTACCATCCACAGAGCTTTCTTAGAATTAAAAACCATTCTAGAGCCTTGCTCAAGACCTGGAATGCTCTGTGTGTGTGTGTGTGTGTGTGTGTGTGTGTGTGTGTGTGTGTGTGTTAACAGTGATTTAGCTTCCGAACCTCTTAGTTGGATTTGCTACACTGGACAGCAGGCTCCCCACTGGCTATGAAGCATGCTTATTTGCTCCTCTTCTCGCCCTGTGGAAGCTGTCTGTTTTCTCTGGCCCCCTTCCCAGCCTGACCCTTGTTTTGTTTTGTTTTGTTTTGTTTTTTGCTTTTTGGGTTGCACCCAGCGATGCTCAGGGGTTACTCCTGGCTTTACTCGGGAATCACTCCTGGCGGCCCTCGGGGGACTATATGGGATGCTGGGAATCGAACCCGGGTTGACCGCGTGCAAGGCAAACGCCCTACCCGTTGTGCTACTGCTCCAGCCCCCCCAGCCTGACTCTTGTGTGATATCGCTCTCATGACCACCCCCTCTTCCTGGCTCCCTCTGTATGCTCCCCCCCGAAATCAGTTCTGCTCGTAACTACACATCCCGCATTATCTTCTATTGTTTTGGGGTGGGGGAGTTGGGACATATCTGGTAGTACACAGGGTTTATTCCTATTCCTCAGGGGTCACTCCTGCTGTTGCTGGTGATCATATGATGCTGGGGGTTAAATTGGAGTTGATTGCGCACAAATCAGACACTTTTTTTTCTCTTTTCTTTTTGGTTCACACCCAGTGATGCTCAGGGGTTACTCCTGGCTCTGCAGTCCTGGCGCAATTACTCCTGGCGGTGCTCAGGGGATCATATGGGATGCCGAGGATTGAACCCGGGTTGGCTGCATGCAAGGCAAACGCCCTTCCCACTGTACTATTGCTCCAGTCCCTAGGTCCTCAACCCTGTACCATCTCTCCAGCACTGTTATCTTCTTTCTATGAATGGAGCGATAGCACAGCGGGTAGGGCGTTCGCCTTATAAGCGGCCAACATGGCCGACCCGAGTTCGATTCCTCCGCCCCTCTCGGAGAGCCCGGCAAGCTACCGAGAGTATTCGATATGCCAGACACAGTAACAACAAAGTCTCCAATGGAGACGTTACTGGGCCCGCTCGAGCAAATCGACGATCAACGGGAGGGCCTTTACCTTTACCTTTTTTTATGAATAGTTACTCTCAGATGGGCCTCTGATTCAGACATTGTACTAGATACAAATACTCAGGTGTTTCAAATTCCATGACTCTGAAATCAAACTTCCATCTTCCCAACCAACTACTAGGAATCTTCTTCAGTATTCCCAATAGTAAAACATAGTAATGGGGCTGGACTTAAGGCCCAATCTTGCCTGGGGGCTGAACCTGATTCTGCTCTACTAGCAGTGATCCCTAAGCACTATTCTCCTGCTACTCCCTTGCCCTCCTCTCAATAACATAAATTTTTATTCTAGCTAGAAACTTGGGACTCTTTGAGTTACACTTGTGCCCAGTCAATCATCAGAGTCATCTACCTTCACAAAAGTTCTTTAATCTGTCCATTTTCCCATGAGCACGCCCCTAACTCAGACTACTGACAACTATGAAAATAACTTATTGCATATTTCTTTTCTTTTTCATTTTTTTAAATAGCACTGCACTATAGCACTGTCCTCCCATTGTTCATCGATTTGTTCGAGCAGGCTCCAGTAATGTCTCCAATGTGAGACTTGTTGTTACTGTTTTTGGCATATCGAATATGCCACAGGGAGCTTGAGAAGCTCTGTCATGAGGGCAGGATACTCTTGGTAGCTTGCCGGGCTCTTGCGTTTTTTTTTAATAAAGCAAGATATTTAAAAAATTTTTTAAAAATGGGCTGGAATGATAGCACAGCGGGTTTTGCCTTGCACGTGGCCGACCCAGCCGACCCACCCCTCTTGGAGAGCCCGGCAAGCTACCGAGAGTATCTCGCCCGCATGGCAAAGCCTGGCAAGCTACCCGTGACGTATTCAATATGCCAAACACAGTAACAAGCCTCACAATGGAGACATTACTGGGCTTGCTCGAGCAAATCAATGAACAACGGGAGGACAGTGACAGGACAGTGACAGTGACAGTGATTTTTTTTTAATTGAATGAAACTTGCTTAGAAAGATGTGAGAGGAGGGAAAGAGAAAAAATGTGTTCAAGAGAGAACACAGGCTTCTCCAGTGGAAATAAGGAAGCAAAGAAATTCAGAGACAAGCAAGTGAGATGCATGTTCCAAGGGAAATATGTTGAAAGAACAAGCCATTTCTTTTTCTTTTTTTGCCGGGGGTGGCTGGGGAAGGGGTAGGGAGAGGGGCAGACCCAGCAACGCTCAGGGCTGCCTACTGGCTCTGCACTCCTGGTGGTGCTCTGGGGACCATAGCGAGTGCTGGAGAACAAACCTGGGTTGGCCACATGCAAGGCAAGTGCTCTTCCCACTGTATTTTTTTTTTTTTAGTAAGATTTTTGGGTGGTGCTTAGGGACTACTTCCAGTTCGATGGTCAGGGGTGTGTGAGGTGCTGGGGACCCAACCCAGGTCTCCCACATGCAAATCATGCTCTCAGCTTTCTGTGCTGTCTCTCCTGCCCCTTACAACTGATTTCTAACCTGCATTGCTCAGAGCACTATGACTCTCCTTCAACCCTCCTTCTGTAGGATAAGCCAACTCATTTTTTTTTTGAGTTCATCAAAATACATTACCAAATAAAAGCCAACTCTGGTGCCAACCTAGCTTTGAAATTCTTCATTGGCATTTCAGTTGGCACTTCAGAATAAGCCAGTTGTTTCAAAGGCTTTGGGACTATCAAAAAGACTCATGATTTCAGATGCAGGAACTGTTATTATAGGAACTTTAAATTGATGCTGACTACCAAGCTAACTTATTTATTTTTTTCTAATTGCATGCAAAACGTAGCGAAGGTATTTGTAAATAATGTTAATGGGCACTCCAGGAGAAATGGAGGAGTTTAAGCCGGGGATCTCTTTCTAGTTTATTTTTTGTTTGGGGACCACACCTGGTGTTGCTCAGGGCTTACTTCTGGCTCTGCAGTCAGGAATCACTCCTGGCAGGGTTCGGATGACTACGTGGGGTGCTGAGTATTAAACCCATCCTCTGTGTGCGAAGCAACTACCTTATTCACTGAACTATCTCTCTGCCTCAGACATTAAACTATAAATTATCTTTTGTTTGGGGGCCACACCCAGCAGTGCGCAGGTGCACCTAGCTCTTGCCTCTGTGCCCAGGGGACCATGTGTTGCTGCAGATGGAACCCAGTTGGATATGTGCAAACCAAGAGCCTTAGACCCTGTACTGTTTCTCCGACCCTCCAGAGACTGCCTTTTATCTAAGGATCGCCAGTGTTTCATAGTACAAACAATGCCTTCAATAAATATTTGTACATGACTTTAAAAAAGGAAAATGGCTGTCATAAAGTTCTTCACAGAGGGGCTGGAGTGATAATACAGTGGGCAGGGTGCTTGCCCTGGACACACTGACCAGGTTTTGATCTTTAGTCCCCTATATGGTGCCCCGGGGACCTACCTGGTGACCACCTGCCCCCACCCGGAGTGTTCCCTGTGTATAGAACCAGGAGTAAGCCCTGGGCACTGCGGAATGTGGCACCCCAAACAACCAACCAAACAAACAAAAAACCCAAACCAAAACAAAAACTTTCTCACAGAACTAAAATATATTCCATGGAAACCAACTCGATAATCCAACTATACTGTATAGGCAGCAAACCACGTCCCTCACCCCCACCCCCCATTGGAAAACCAGGGTTTACTGGTATTTGCATTAACCTATTTGGCAAAGAAGGAACAAAGAAAGGACAAGTTTTTATTTTGGGTGCAACACCCAGTGGTACTCTGGGATCATTCCTGGCAAGGCTCACACCATACAGGGTGCCAGAGATGGAGCCCAGGTGGGCTGTGTGTCGGGCAAGGGCCTTACCAGATGTAATATCCTTCTAGCCCCCCAATGATATTTTAATTTGGCTTGAGACAGAGAACAGCAGGTCAGGTACTTACTTGCCTTGCATGTCGCCAACCTGGGTTGATTCCCCATCATTCCATATGATCTCCCAAGCTTGACAGTAGTGATCCCTGAGCATAGAGTCAGGAATAAGCCCTGAGCACCGCCAGGTGCCACCCAGCAATGTTCAGAGTTTACTCCTGGCTCTGTGCTCAGGGATTTTTTGTGGCAATGCATGAGGGACCATATGGGTGCCCAGGGTCAAACCAGAGCCAGCTGTTTGCAAGGCAAGTGCCCTACCACTGTACTATCTCTTTGTCCCCCGATGAGATTTTTTTAAAATGCACAAGGCAGGTTCCTTCATCCCAGGAACTCCCATGCCACTTGGAGAGAGGCAAATATCCCAATATTTTATATCTGATTTCTTTGCTCTTAGAGACTGAGTCTGTAGGTGTGAAATGGTGCACAAAAGCAGTCCTGACATGTGCCAGAGTCTAGGGAGGAGAAGGTCAGGAGGAAGGAAATTAAGGAGGGAAGAAGAGGCAGATGGGAAGTGGAGGGCAGGACCTCCTGGGCTCGAGTATGTGGGTGGTATAGAGAATTGGTATTTCTATATCCAAACCACAAAACCAACAAGACTGGGCACATGAGACTCCAAGCGCAACAACGAAACTTAAAAATGTGCCCACCAAGGAGGCAGGCTGTGGGGTAGGAGGGAAACTGAGGACACTGGTGGAGGGAAGCTGACACTAATGGTGGGATTGGTGCCAGGATATTGTATGTCCAAACCAACTACGAATAACTTTGCAAATCATGGGGCTTTTGTAAAATTAAAAATAAAACCTGTTTAATATTAACAAAATGGATATAATATAATATATCAAAAACTAAAACTAAGCCAATGAAACCAGCCCTGTCACTGGATATCTGATGAGGGGGTACGGAAAGTCACTAACCAAATGCAGACTCATAATAAGAGCTGTCACTGAGCTGTGGTCAGAATGTGTGTGGTCAGAGTTTAGTATTCATGTGAGTGACTGCGGTCACTGACCAGTCACGGTGAGGGGGGCCCCTTTACAGACAGAATGAAGGCAGAAAGAGACTAAGAAATGTGCCCTGCAGTCATGCAGCTAGTCTGTGCTCACTCCACTGCTTCCAAACTGAGTGCTTTGCGACATCAGTGTAAAATAGGAGTTGTTATCTGTCCTCCTCGTGAATGAGGGTGTGAAAGATGGTGCCATCAGAGCATAGAAGGAAGGGCGTGGGCACCTCAACCTGTCCAGGGTGACACCTGAAGGCTGCTGAGTGCTATCACTGAAGCAGAGAGGGAATGCCCAGGAGGCCCAACAGGAAAATGCTAACAGATCAGGGTGTTGGGTGATGTTGGTACAAGAAGCAATCAGGGAAGACTTCATGGGAGAGGCAGATCTGGAGGAGGAAGACCTAGAAAGAAAGGTTTAGTGGGTGGGGGAGAGAGACTCAGAATCAAGAACTAAGAATTTATTTAATCGGGGTCCATGGAAAGGGATCATAGCATATTAGGATTCTTTCCAATGTGAGGAGCAAGCATGCCATTGGGAACTGAGCAGAGAGAACAAGGACTTTTCCCGGCTTTAGTTACTGAAAAGCACAAGATAAAGCAGAGGGTACACGGCATTGGTTGTTTCTTTTTTCTTTTTCTTTTTTTTGGCTCACACCTGGGGATGCGCAGGGGTTACTCCTGGCCTCACACTAAGGAATTTCTCCTGGTGGTGCTCAGGGGACCATATGGGATGCTGGGAATCGAACCCGGGTCAGCTGCGTGCAAGTCAATCACCCTACCCACTGTGCTATCGCTCCAGAGCCCTACACGGTATTGTTAAGATCTCTCTTACAGTTCTGTCTGGCAGCGGACAGATGACAACTCTAGATGTGACCCCAGCAGATCAGCAGACTCAGGAAGGGGAGGACTCACTGTGATTGGCTGAGCTCGTATGACATCTTCTTCCCTGAACCAAATGGAAACTCTGGTGGAGCTCGGAAGTGGGCTCAGTGACTGGGACTGGACACATAAATGCCAAACTTTAGTTCTGGGAAAGGAAGAGGGTAAGTTCCAGCTAGAATTCCAGAGCTGTTAAGAGGAAGAAGAGCAATGTCTGAGGGATTGGTAATAAGAGAGGATGTCACCACAGGCCTGGCTGGGGGTGTTTCTCACACTTGATGCAGAATCTTTTTCCGTATGTTGGGGCTGGGAACTTGGCCCCACTTTGTGAGCAAGAATACATGACTTGCTGCTCTCACATTCACAAAGGCTGCTTGGTGCTTGCTTCTACCCCATTCGCCCACCTTTCCCCAGTCCTAACTTTCCTTATTTATTTCATTTTGGGGCCACATATGGGATGTTGGGGATCAAACCCAGGTCAGTCGTGCGGAAGGCAAACACTCCACTCACTGTACTATTACTCCAGCCCCTCCTTTTCCAGTCCCTACTCTAAACCTTTCATCAACTTGGCCCAGTACGTGAAACATCATTCCTTGTCAACATTTCCATCATTTTTGCTTTTTAACAACTCCAAAACAATGTTCCCTCTTTGAGTGGAAGCTAAGGTTAGAATTAGTCATCTTCAACCGATGCCTTTTCCAATTTAGACCTGTGAATACCAACCTTGTAGTAGTGAAAAATGTATTTAATTATTCATGAGTCTGACAAGATCGACTGTGTTCAATTGATTTGTTGTGTATGTAATTCACGGCCGGGTTTCAGTCTGGGTGTTTGTCTGTATTGAACACTTCAATTTTAAACTACAGGCTGTTAAAAGACCTGCAAAAGATCCTTCTAACTTGCTGATAAAGCACTCAGTAATCAGATTATGTTCCATTTTCATTATGTCAGTGGTGTTTTCAGTCCTGTGGACCAGGCCATCCATCGTGCCAATGTTGGCAGAAATACGGAACTCTATTATGGTATAAAATTTCCATATCATTTAAGGCTTTGGACTCAAGCCTTTATAGTGGAATGCCTATGAAATTGACAAGGCCTGGGCCTTAGCCTGGAAGTTGCTCTGGAACTTGTGTTGTGAATTTCTCAAGTCCCACTTTCACTTTTCTAAGCCTCCGTTTCTCTACTGGCTATAGTTGGGGTGTCTGTCTTCTTGTGCCAGAAGAGCAGGGTAGCTTCTTTTTATTTTATTATTTATTTATTTGTTTATTTATTCTTTTGATTTTTGGGTCACACCTGGCGATGCACAGGGCTTATTCTTGGCTTTGCACTCAGAAATTACCCCTGGCTGTGCTCAGGGGTCCATATGAGATGCTGGGAATTGAATCGTGCAAGGCAAACACCCTACCCACTGTGCTATCGCTCCAGCCCCAGGGTAGCTTCTTTTTAACACTTGGGTAGATGAGGGTGGTAGGAGACATGGTTTTCTTTCTTTCTTTCTTTCTTTCTTTCTTTCTTTCTTTCTTTCTTTCTTTCTCTCTCTCCTTCCTTCCTTCCTTCCTTCCTCCCTCCTTCCCTCCCTCCCTCCCTCCCTCCCTCCTTCCTTCCTTCCTTCCTTCCTTCCTTCCTTCCTTCCTTCCTCCCTCCTTCCTTCCTTCCTTCCTTTCTCCTTCCTTCCTTCCTTCCTTCCTTCCTTCCTTCCTTCCTTCCTCCCTCCTTCCTTCCTCCCTCCCTCCTTCCTTCCTTCCTTCCTTCCTTTCTCCTTCCTTCCTTCCTTCCTTTCCTTCTTTCTTTTGTCCTTCCTTTCAACTTTTTTTTTATTAAATCACTGTGAGACATACCCTTACAAAGCTGATCAAGATTGGATATCAGTCATACAGTATTCCAACACCTTCCTTCCTTCCTTCCTTCCTTCCTTCCTTCCTTCCTCCCTCCCTCCCTCCCTCCCTCCTTCCTTCCTCCCTCCCTCCCTCCCTCCTTCCTCCCTCCCTCCTTCCTTCCTTCCTTCCTTCCTTTCTCCTTCCTTCCTTCCTTCCTTTCCTTCTTTCTTTTGTCCTTCCTTTCAACATTTTTTTTATTAAATCACTGTGAGACATACCCTTACAAAGCTGATCAAGATTGGATATCAGTCATACAGTATTCCAACACCCGAGACTTGATTTTCTAAAGCTTATTTTACTATTACTCAAAAGGCCAGACATGAGTTATGGTGATGACAGGAATCATGTGTAAAGTGCATCGGGACTGGCAGTGATCAGTAATAAAAGTCAGGGGCTGGGGAGATAGTTGCAGTGAGCAGGGCGCTTACCTTGTATGCAGGTGAACCAGGTTCAATTGCTAGCAATGTATTTGATCCATTAAGCTATGCTGCTGGGTGAAGATCAACCCCACCCCCAGTTAAAGTTAGTTATCACCAATTAAGATGTTTGGAAATAAGCTTTAGACAGAAATATTCCTGTTAGCAGGAATATCATTCCTTCAGTTAATTGACATAAATAGAAGCCCCACAAAATTCCAGTCACTCCAGGACTGGGAATAGTAACCAAATATCTTCAAATCGTAATGTACTACAACTAAATACTGGAGACTAGGAAACATGATCTTTGGCCAATGTGTTACCGTGGGTGAGATAGATGTTCAGTTATGTCTATTTCTCTTCTGATATCGCTTGTCCTTAAGTAGATAGTTTTGAGAATGGATCACCCCTTTCACTGCTAACTCTTCTGTGCTGAAAGCGCAGAATTGCAGCTTGACATGTAGAATGATCTGGTGCTGGAAATGTGTTGTATGTTCAATTATCTTCCACCTTCGGAAATAGTCTCCTTTACCCTATGTTTGTCTCTGTACGTGTGTGCAGTGATCTGGTAAGCGTGTAGAGAAGCAGGAGCAAGACCTATCTTGCAGAAAATGTGTCAAAGCAGATCCAGACCCCTTTCTCACAACCCAGAGGTGCTGGGTGGTCCCTGAACCCGGGGAGTCTTTTTGCTTTGTTGGTTTGTTTTTGTGCCATACTTGGCAATGCTCAGGGGTCACTCCTAGCAATGCTCAAGGAACCATATGGGATGCCAGGGATTGAACCCTGAGTTGTCTGTGTTCCAGATGTGTGCCCTTCCCACTATACTATAGCTGCGGCTATCTTTGGGGGGATGGTGGAAGGGATTGGGTGTGGGGGGGGGTTACACCTCTGGCGTTGCTCAGGGCTTACTCTTGGCTCTCAACTCAGGGATAGAACCCCTGGCGATGGAGTGTGGGGATTCCAACCTGGTCAGCTGTGTGTTAGATAAGTACCCCACCCGCTGTGCTATGGCTGGCATCCCAGCGCTGCCGCTTTGAAACGGGGGAAAGCTGGGTGCTCATTCATTCCTTCTGCATTCATACAGCTCTCTGGACAGATCCTCATCCCTGCCGTGGCACACCCAAGACTCCCGCGGGTCCTGCTGCTGATGCCCAGGGGCCCAGCCCACACCCAGACCCCTCTTCCTCTCTGGGCGCCTGGGTGCCCATAGCTGCTCGCTTTACTCTGTGGGTCCCGGATGGCTTTGCTAAGAGACTGGAAATTCTCCTTTTAGGGAGGATCTAAAAAGCTGGGGGTTGGAGTGTGAGCCCAGTGGGTAGGGCACTCAGCCTGGGTTCAGTCCCCCGAATCCTGCAGGGTTCCCAGAATCCTGTTGCTCAGAGAGATCCCTGAGCAGAGCGCCTTGAACACAGCCAGGTGTGACCCCCTCAACAAACGAACAAGTTGATTTTGTTTTTTTTTGGTGGGGCACCCTGGCGATGCTCTGGGGCTACTCGTGGCTTTGCACTTAGGGATGACTCCTGGCAGAGCTTGGGGTGTGTGTGTGTGCGCGCACGTGTGCGTGTGTTGTGCATGTGTATGTGTGTGTGTGTGGGGGGGTACTCCGGCAGTGCTTGATGCTCTGGGGCTACTTGTGGCTCTGCACTTAGGAATGACTCCTGGCAGAGCTTGGTGTGTGTGTGTCTGTGTGTGTCTGTGTGTGCGGGGGCACCCTGGCGATGTTCTGGGGCTACTCGTGGCTCTGCACTTAGGGATGACTCCTGGCAGAGCTTGGTGTGTGTGTGTGTGTGTGTGTGTGTGTGTGTGTGTGTGTGCAGGGGTACACTGTCGATGCTCTGGGGCTACTCGTGGCTCTGCACTTAGAGATGACTCCTGGCAGAGCTTGGGATGTGTGTGTGTGTGTGAGTGCGTGTGTGTGCGCATGCGTGTGTTGTGCATATGTGTGTGTGTGTGTGCAGGGGTACACTGTCGATGCTCTGGGGCTACTCGTGGCTCTGCACTTAGGAATGACTCCAGGCAGAGTTTGGAGTGTGTGTGTGTGTGTGTGTGTGTGTGAGAGCAGGGGCACACACGCGATGTTCTGGGGCTACTCATGGCTCTGCACTTTAGGAATGACTCCTGGCAGAGCTTGGGGAGTGTGTGCGTGTGCGCGTGTGTGAGCGCGCGCCCGTGTGAGTGCGTGTGTGTGCGAGTGCGTGTGTGGTGCATATATATATATGTGTGTGTGTGTGGGGGGGTTCCCCGGCGATGCTCTGGGGCTACCCGTGGCTCTGCACTTAGGAATGACTCCTGGCAGAGCTTGGGGTGTGTGTGCGTGTGTGCGCGTGTAGGAGCGCGCGCGAGTGCGTGTTGTGTGTGTGTGCGCGCGTGTGTGCGCGGAGGGGTGGGCACCATGGGGTGCGGGGGCCGGAGCCCAGCCGGCCCGCCGCCCCCGCCCCCGCGGCCCGGGGAGTTGGCGCGCGAGGCCCCTCCCCGCGCGCGCGCGGCCCCGCCCCCGCCGCGGCCCAGGCTCCCCCGCTCCGCTCTCCCCGCCCCTCGGCCCGCCCGCCCGCCCGCCGGCCTCCGCCACCATGGCCAGCGCGGCCCTCACCCCGTAAAGATGGCGCTGCGGGACGGCCGCGAGCACCGCTAGCCCCATGACTGTCCGCAACATCGCCTCCATCTGTAATATGGTGAGTGGCCGCGGCGCGGGCCGGGGCGGCCGCCCGAGCTCGGCCCGCGGCCGCCCCGCTCCGGCCCGCGCCCGCGCCCGCGCCCGCCCTGGGCAGCGTCGCCGCGGCCTGCGGGGAGCCGGTCGGGGGCGGGGGTGGGGGTGGGAGGGAGCAGCGCGGCGCGGGGGTCCCCGCTGCGGGGGGGGGCCGGGGCCGGGGCCGGGGTCGGGGTCTGGGTCTGGGGGCTCGGGGGCGCCGCCGTCGGGAGCCGGGGGCCCTCCGGGGCGGAGCGGGCACTTGTTATCGGTGGCCGTCCGGAGGGCGCGGCCGGCCGGAGGCGTGGAGGAGGAGGAGGAGGAGGAAAAGGAGGAGGAAGAGGAGGAGGAGGAGGAGGAGGAATAAGAGGAGGAGGTGTGCGGCGCCCCCCCCGCCCGGGCTGCGAGGACCCTGGCGAGCCAGGTGGGCGTGCCCGCCGCTGCCCGGGGGACCTCTCCCGCTCGGGCCGGCGCGTGGGTCCGGGGACAGGGCGGCCCGTGGAACTTGGGCTTCTGGCATTGCCGAACGTCCTTCGCAGTTTGTGTCGGAATCGCCTCCAACTCTCTCCCCGCCCCCCCTCCACCCCCTTCCTCCCCGGATTTGCACCTTGCTGGCATCCTGCTTGCTCCCCACCCCCCAACCTTCTCTGAGTAAGGCACTGCCCCCCTGGGCAGCGTGGGAGGGTGTGAGCTGGACCTTCCTTCACTCTCCAGCCATCGCTTGCCTCCCCCCTCCCTCCCCTCCCGTCTGAAAATGCCTCAAACAACCCCCACCCCCGCTGCTGAAATCGTGTTCCAGTCCTGTCCTTTTGGGGGATGCTATGCTCCTAATTCAGTCCTCGGAAGGGATCCAGAGGAGCCTTGATGCAAAAGCCCTGGCGGCAGGTGGGGGTGGTGGGTAAGGGGATCCGCTGCCCTTTCTCCATCTCAGCTGTGTGTGTGCGTTTTTTTTTTTTTCGTTCTCCTGCCCTGCATTCTGGGGCACAAGAGGAACACAGGGCACAGGAGCACTCCCGAGCCGAATGTAAGCTCCAGGCTGGCACGGTCAGCCAGCCTGGGTGTTCGCCCCAGCTGGACGACAGCCCACGCCCAGGCTGCCCGGAGCTGGAACAAGCCCGGGGAGGTGGGAGCTCCTGGAGAGATTTCCCCGTTGCCTCTCTTCCTCTCGCAGACCAAGGGTGCTGTGCTGCTGGGCGTAGGGAGAGAAGGTCAAGCCTCGCTCCTCGGTTCCTCTCTAGGCTCCCGCCAGCTGCTCCGTGTGTGTGTGTGTGTGTGGGGGGGAACCCTGCAGGGCACACCGTGAATGTCATGGTACCGGGCATCAGGCTGGTCCCGCATGTGGTTGGTGCCACCTCTTGTCCTTGTTGGGAACTTGAGAGCTGGTGTGTCCCAAGAGGTAGCAGACCCTCTGCCTTTCTCTTCCTCCTCTGTCCCAGGTGGGGCTCTGGGCACGTCTGGGCGGACTGTCACAGCCTGTTTATGGTCAGATTCAGCCACTTGGACTCAGGCTGGGTTGGACCCAGGTGGGGTGGGGGGCAAGGGGACGGGGGAAGGGGAGCAGACCAGGACGGTGGCCGGCTGTAGAGTCATCCCTCATGTGGTGTCCCCCCCAACAACCCCCCTTCTCCCACCCCAGTATGTGGTTCAGGATCCTTGCACAGGTAAAGTGAGGAATTATTCACAAGTAGAGTTGTTTCGCCAGGGGTGGGGGGGAGGGGAACATGAGCGCTGGTGCTGCTGGGTGCTCTAAGATTGGATCCTTCACAGCCCCAATAATCAGGTAATTTCCTGTTCTTTCACTCCCCCCCCCCCCCCTTTTTGCATCACACTCAGTGATGCCCAGGGGTTTCTCCTGGCTCTGTACTCAGGAAACCATATGGGATGCCGGATAATGGAACCTGGGTCGGATGATGGAACCTGGGTCAGTCGTCTGCACGGCAAAAACCCTACCTGCGGCACTATTGCTCAAGGGAGCATCTTGAACCCTGTAGTATTTCTGGTCCCAGGACACTGTGATTTGAGTGATTGATGACAAGTTGGGGCTTAGTCGGACATCTTGGCTCAAGGATTTGCTTTTTTGGTGGTTTTGGTTTTGTTATTGTGACCCATCTAGCAGTGCTCAGGGCTTACTCCTGGCTCTATGTGCAGGGTTCACTCCTGAACATAGCTTGGGGGGGACCCAATGGGGTGCCAAGGATCAGACTTCCATGTAAGGCAAGTACCCTTCCCCACTGTACTATCGTTCCAGCCCCTACCGACTTGCTTTTTGCCCTTGAACTAGCTGCCCTTTATCTTTACTTGCTTTCTCTCCAAAAGGGGCAGAGTGGTTCCTTTTGCCTAGGCCTTGGGTATTAAGTGGGTTAACCGGGCTCCAGGACTGCAGAAGTGCCCTGGGAGTGTAAGCTGTATTACAGGCATCGGCTTTCTCATTATGGGGCCACCTTCCAATTGTTCAGAGGACAATGGAAACGGTGCCATCTTGGACCTGCGGGCAGCAGCCGGCCCACAGCCCACATGCTCACTTATGCAAACCCAGCTGAGTGGCTGTGCAGGAGGCTGGGTGGGAATCCCTCACCCGCCCCACCCACCGGGCGATGCAGGTCATCCCTGCCACTCCCGCCCTCACTTCCCAGAGCAGTTCTGTGCTCCTGACCAGACCTCAGCCTTCACCGCGACTCCTCTTTAGAGCCTTCTTCTCTTGGTGATGAATTGCTTCCAGGTACGTCTTCTGGGGTGTCTCCTCATGGTGGGGTTCCTCCACAGCGCTCACGGATCCTTCCACTCTGACTCCAGTTGCTCTCAGCTGGGTCTGAGCATTGGCAGTAAGAGCACATAGGGGTGATGGCATTATTCACGTATTTTATGCACTGGTCAGTGTTGGGGTGTGCGGGGCCCCTCCCGGCAGAGCTTGGCATGGAGTGGCAGAGGGAACACCAGAGAGACACACACCCATCAGTGCCACGGGTCAGACTTTGGGCCCGGGTTGTGTTGGGCATGTCCTTTACCTCTTGAACTGTCTCCTTGGTCCTGCAGTACTTTTTTTTTTTTAAAGGATGGTTGTTTGGCCTATTTTAAATTGGCTGATATGTCCAGAAAGACATTAGATCGTCCTTCTAGGTGGGACTAAGGCAAACCAGGAAAAAGCCCTGAAAAGCAGATTTATTTCCTTCACCAGACAAGAATCCAGCAAAGCAGAAACAGAACTGGCAGCACGTGACTGAGAAATAAATCCCCATCTTTTCTCCCACTCCTGGTGCCAGCTTTAGACACAGAAGTCTTGGAAAGTATTCACCGCCCCCCCACCCCCCCACCTCTCCGCAGCCACCCCTGATGTTTTACGGCCCATTGGATGTTGAATTTTACTTGCATGTGAATTTCTGCCACGGTGATTCTTGATCAACTGGCTTGGGGCATGTCAGCTTAGCCACATAAGCAAGCCTGGTCCAGAGATAGTAAAGCTTGTTTGGCTGGTGTGTTGTAATTTTCATAAAGCCCTGCCTGCAACCAAGCAGGAGGAAATGTCCCTTGTTTTTAATTCTCTGATTTTTTTGTCCTGGGCTTAACATCCGCCGTGTGCTCCGTGGGCCCACGAATGGAAGGAAGGGTCTCTGGGGGTCAGTTTTCAAAAACTGAAGTTTTTTTTTTTTTTCCTGGAGCTGGAGGTTATTTTCTGAACAGGAAGCGTGTGTTAGCACAAACCCAGTAGACCTTCCCCCCCCACGTGACTGTACAGATGCAAAGTGCCGTGGAGCAGCTGCTCCGCTTCGAGTCCCGTGGGGTGGATCCGGCGGGACGTTGTCGCCGAGAGAAATGCCATGTGTCACCGAAAAGGATCAGTCCGTTCTGTGCCCAGATAGGGTCAGTTTGTCAGTGCGGGCCCATCCTTACGTGCGTGCCGGGGCTTGGCTGAGTGTGTGAGCTGCGCCTGCCCCTTCTCCTCCCCTTGGAGCCTGGGGTTTCTTCTGGGGGCTGGGGGGCACACCAGGGGTGGGACGGAGTGGCTCTGAGCAGAGTGACAGGCGTGCTGGGAAAGGGCACGCAGCCTCGGCACGCCGTGGGGCAGACACCCCGAGTGTGGCAGGCGTTGGCTGCTTTCTGACAGAATACTCGCGCTTGACACAGGTTTGACAGTTCTCTGCTGTCTCTGAGGGCTTGATTATAGTCAGTGTCACAGAGAGTGTCACGGAGTCTGTGCCATCAGGAGTCTAATGGCACCTTTGGACACGTTGTCGTTCTTGGAATCTTCATTTTTTCATAACTTACAAAACTGAGAGATACTCTTTCTCACGCCGCCCCGAAAGAGCATCTTACGAGAACTCCTGCAACAGAGCGCTCCTTCCCTGCTTTAATTTTCTTTCTTTTCTTCCTTCTGGGCCGGAACACCTGGCAGTCTTCAAGGACACAATTTTGGCTCTGTGTTCAGGAGCCACACGCCTAGTGGTGTGGCAGGATTCAAACCCAGGTCCTGGCTGCAGGCACCTGCTAGGCAAGTGCATTAGCCTCTGTACTAGCTCTCTCAGTCCTTAAGTCATTTTTGATTTGTCATGGTAACCCCCCCCCCCCACGTTTTTTCTTTTCTTTTATTTTTTTGCCTTTCTGAGGGTCAAATCCAGTGATGCTCAGGAGTTAGTTACTCCTGTATCTGTACTCAGGAATTACTCCTGGCGGTGCTTGAGGGGGGGGGGGGGGGGGCGGGACCATCAGGGTTGACTGTGTACAGCCCTGTCTGCTGTACTCTCATTCTGGCCCCAACTTTTTTCTTTGTCTTCTCCCTCCCTCTTTTCTTTTCTTTCCTTTCTTTCTTTCTTTCTTTCTTTCTTTCTTTCTTTCTTTCCTTCCTTCCTTCTCTTTCTTTCTTTCTTTCTTTCTTTCTTTCTTTCTTTCTTTCTTTCTTTCTTTCTTTCTTTCCTCCCTCCCTCCCTCCCTCCCTCCCTCCCTTCCTCCCTCCCTCTCTTCCTCCCTCCCTCTCTTTCTCTTCTCTTTCTTTCTTTCTTTCTTTCTTTCTTTCTTTCTTTCTTTCTTCCTTCCTTCCCTCCCTCCCTCCCTCCCTCCCTCCCTCCCTCCCTCCCTCCTTCCTTCCTTCCTTCCTTCCTTCCTTCCTTCCTTCCTTCCTTCCTCACTGTGAATTAAAAAGCTACAAAGATATTTAGGATTGAGTTCCAGTCTTATATTATTCCAACACCAATCCCTTCACCAGTGCCCATTACCCCCCACCAATATAAAACTGCCATTTCTTTGGTCATCCTGAATTTTTTAGTGAGAAACATTTTCTGAGTCTTCATAAAATCTACATTTCTTACCTCACAACCTTTTGAGTACCTACTTCCCTTGTTTAACACTGTGGAGCTTGCCAGATAGTGTTCTATATTTTTGGTGGGGATGGAGGATTGGATGATGCCTGGTAGTGCTCAGGGCTTACTCTTGGCTCTGTGCTCAGGGATCACTCCTGGCGGTGCTCAGGGGTACCGGAGATTGAACCGGGGTGGGCCTTGTATGTGTGGGGCAGCTGTCTTAACCCCTGCCCTATATCTTGGTCCCCCCCCCCGTAAGTAACCTTTTGATAGTCATGGATTCAGCTCGGGTGTATGGGAAGAACTAAAGTCACTTTCATGTGAAAGGAAAGTAAAAGTAACAAAAGTGAACAAAACGAGATGATTTAAAAACATTTTTTATTTATTATTTTTTAGAAACTAGATGATTCTTTAGGTAATGTCACTGAGAGTGTCTTGGAGTCTGTGTTGTCAGGAGTCTAATGGCACCTTCGGACCCGACCTTGGAATCTTCATTTTTATCAGATGTTACTCTTGTAGGTTAATTACTTACCTGAGGCAAATGTGAGAAGAGTGGAAAGTAATGTTTTGGTGATTGAAAAGTATGTGAATCTCTGTTAATTTGGAAGAAGCGGTAACTTGCATCTTGCCCGGCTACTGTTACTTATGCTTCACATTGAAAACGGTTTACAGGGCTCTAACAGCTTAAAAGGGTTCAAGTGTTGTGTGAGAATTTACTGGGATTGTTGACAGAGTTCAGAAATTGCAGTCTAGGGTGGGTAGGTTGAAGTTTAAGAGAAAAATTATGTTTTGTTTCTCCCCCCATCCCCCTCGACCTCTTAGTTCTCATAAGTAGGATTTGTGTTTGGTCAGGGCCTGACAATTACACACAGGTTTTGCTAGGGTCCTTCCCCCTAACCACCTACACACACACACACACACACACACACACACACACACACACACACACACCCCACATGCATTGGACTTCTAGAGTAAAACATAGTTGCTTGCCAATATTTTAGTTACAATTAAAGATTATTTTTGTCCCTTTTTATTTTTTGGGGGGTGGGTACCACCTGGTGATGCTAAATAGTTACTCCTGGCTCTGCACTCAGGAATTACTCCGGGCAGTTCTGGGGGACCATATGGGATGCCGGGGATGGAACCTGGGTCGGCTGCTTGCAAGGCAAACACCCTACCCTTTGTACTATCGCTCCAACTCCAACTCCACAATTGTAGATTTTAATACTATATTTCTATGTATCATATATCAATTTGATGTTCTCCCATATCACCCAAAGAATAAGGAACCTATTTATTTTCCACTAATCCAGAATGTTGGTGTATTTGGGCTGTAATTGAAAAGAACCGAAGTTCTGATTTCTTAGCAGTTAAGAGAGAACAAGAGACGTGTCTCTGGTTTGGATGTCTGCCTCCCCCCACCTCCTGCCCCCATGCTGATCTGTCTCTAGTTTATTGGAATGAGGTCGTCAGAAAGGTTTCTCTTGGGATCTTAACCGTATCTTTAGCGCGCCCATGGAAGTAGCCCGAAGTGAGCTGGGAGAACTGTCACCCTCTTCACAGGAGGCTGTGTGTGGGGGTGCTCCTCTGCAGTGCTCCAGAGCCCGTGTCATGCAGGGGACCCAACCTGGAGCCCAGAGCACGGACTTTCTTCTCAGCCCCCAGGATGGTGTCCTTTCGTGGAGTTGACTTCTCTGACCAAAACTAACCTTAATAATAATAAAAAGATAAAATAAAAAATAGACCTCTGATAATAAAACCTTCTACTGTGAGGGAAACCATGTAGTTTTAGAAGTTGCTGATCGTTCTGCTTGCTGGTCCCCCCCCCCCCCCCCCCCCGTAGTGCTCAGAGCTTACTCCTGACTCTGTACTCAGGGCTCACTCCATATAGGATGCCGGGAATGGGACTCGGGTTGGCCCCATGTGAGGCAAGTTCCTTAATCCCTGCCTTCTCTCTCCAAGAGAGGTGTTTGTGCTAACTGGGGCCCTGAAGACTTCGGGGATGTTTGTGTTTTGGGAAGATGGTTCAGGATGTGGTGCTGGCCTGAGTCCTCTCCAGGGCTTCTGAGAAGGATATTCCTCTGTGGTCCACCTGAAGAGTGCCTGTGGGTGGGGGATCCCTGAGGCTCCTCCACCCACTGGGGGGATTCATTTTCCACTTCTCCCACAAATGCTTTAAAGTAGCTCATGTTTGGGGCGCTTTTTCTGAGTGGTGGTAAATTTCAGGCCTCCAGGAAACAGGATAATAGAATGAATATTCATGTGTCCACCACCCTGTGAGGAAATAAAATATTGCGATAGATTTGAAACCTGGGCACCCTTCTCTGTCTCCTTGTCTCCCCCTCCAGGGACTGATTTTGAGTTATGTGGTGTGTGCATTCACAGGCCACGTGTAGCATGTTTTAAACATGCTCAGGGATGCCAAACAAGCTCTTCTCCGTTTACCTGAGACACGTCTCATTCCATGTCACTTGAATGGCTGTCTAATGTGCCGTCAAGAATGACCACAGCATATTCCTGCGTTGTTGATGGTCACTCAGATTTGTAGTGGTGTGTGTGGTCCATTCCACAATGATGATCAACTTTGAACTTGGCTCCTGTGTATGTGTCTATTTCAAGTTTCTCTCTGTTTCCTTTCCCCCCCTCCCCTCCCCACCCTGCTTTGGTATCACACAGTGATGCTCTTGGCTCTGCACTCAGGGATCAATCCTGTCAGGGTGCGGGGGACCTTATAAGTGCCAGGGATCAAACCTGGGCCCGCCACGTGCAAGGAAAATGCCCTTCCCGCTGTACTATCGCCCTGGCCTCTCCCTCTGGTTTTCTTGGTGGGAAATGGCCCCGTCAGAGGAAAGCAGGTGTCCTGGCCGTGGGGACCTCACTGGGTTTGTCCTACCCAGCAGGGCTGTCGAGTTCCAGCTGCTCCCTGGCCTGCAGACTCCGGGTCTCCTGGGACTGAAGGTCTTTGCCAGCCTGAGAAGAGGTGTGAAATGGTACCTCTGTGGTTTAAAGTGCACACGTTCTTGTCCCTTAGGGAGGTTTGAGCCTCTCTGAAGGGACTGATTGTGCTGGATGGGTGTAAATCAGGGGTAGGGAGTGGTGGGGGGCTTGGGGGAGGTGGCCTGCAAGTCAGGCCTGCAGCGCTGATTGTGTCTGAAAACTGGGATAAGGAGCATCAACAGGGAAAGTCAGGGAGGCCCGGCAAAAAGTCGAGAAAGGTTGGCGTGGAAAGGAAGCCTGAGGTGGAAGGGAACGCTGTGCTGGCAGGACGAAGGGCCGTTCACAGGGGTGGAGGAGATCTCTCGCGCATCGGGTGAATGCCAGTGTTTCCGGGCTTGCCAGCCTCCCGCCTCAGGTTACCTGGTTGTTACTTTGCTTAATTAAAACCGACTTGGCGGGGGGAGGGGGGAGGGTCCTTCCAGTGAGAATGACCAGGCGGAACCTGGCACGTTTTCTTTGTCTACCTGGGTGTACCTTTGTCTACCTGAAGTTCTTCAGAGAAGGCAATTGTGAAATGACATTCTTCCTGGAACGTGTTTCTTGGTGTTTACATCCCGGGGCTAGGAACCCCTGTGATGGGAGCCTGCTTGTGCATGGGATTACAGTTTGCCCTGTAATCCAGAACATTCCCCGAGCTTTAGTTTTCCAAACACGATGAACATGGCCTTATGGAATGCTGAAATGTATAGCTTTAAAGATGCTAGCAACTTGCTTTAGAAATAAGGGTACTTAGCGGGTTCTTTGGGGATATGAAGAATGGCTAACTTCTTTTATTATGAGTTAAGACTCTGGGATACTACCCCGGACCGCTAGAACAGGTTTTTTGGGGGAGGGGGTGGGCCACAACCTGACATTGCTCGGGGCTTGCTCAGTAATGGCTTCCGATATGGGGTGCCAGAGATTGAACCCTGGCCATCCACATGCAAGGCAAGTGCCGTACCTGCTGTATCTCACCAGCCTTCTACCCCCAGACGTTTTGATTTAGTGGCCCTACAGTCTGCATGTTAGCTATTTTCTCCTCCCTCTCACTCCACTGAGTGAGCACCATACGCAAGAAGTATACTGCCTGCCTTGGTGCATAACTTTGGCCGCCTTATCAAACTAAAAGATACTATTCATAGAAATTACCTGACACATAGCACTGTAGCACTGTCCTCCCGTTGTTCATCGATTTGCTCGAGCGGGCCCAGGAACGTCTTCATTTTGAGACTTGCTGTTACTGTGTTTGGCATATTGAATACGTCACGGGTAGCTTGCCAGGCTTTGCTGTACGGGCAAGGTACTCTTGGTAGCTTGCTGGGCTCTTCGATAGGAGCGGAGGAGTCGAACCCGGCTCGGCCAGGCTGGCTCCGCACAAGGCAAATCCCCTACCGCTGTGCTATCTATCGCTCCAGCCCCTGACACATGAGACTGGTTTTTGTTTGTTTTGGGGCCATACGCAGTGGTGCGCAGGACTTAGTCCTGGCTCTGTGCTCAGGGATCACTCCAGATGGTGCTCAGGAGAACAGTTGGGTGCTGGGGGTCAGATATGGACTGGCTGTGCACAAGGTAAGCACCCACCTGCTGTCCTATCACTCCGACCCCGAGAGAGCTTAAGTGTGCGGGAAACTATTTCATACAGGGAGACAGCTTCAAGAGTCAGAGATCGTCACCATTCTGTTGTGAATTTTTTGATTTTTAAATAGCTAGGTTTTTATTACGTTATGCTGCTATCCCTCTCGGAGAGCCTGGCAAGCTACTGAGAGTATTTCGCCCACACGGCAGAGCCTGGCAAGCTACCTGTGGCGTACTCGATATGCCAAAAACAGTAACAATGATGGTCCTCATTCCCCTGACCCTGAAAGAGCCCCCAGTATGCCATCGGGCTACACTAGCACGTGACAGGGACGAATGGAGATGTTCCTGGTGCCCGCTCGAGCAAATCGATGAATGACCACAGGATGACACTGACAGTGACAGTGACAGTGATGCTCCTAGAAAAGGTGTTCCAAGCCCTGACTTTGGGTCACAATTACCTGATGAGAAATGTCAGCATCTCCCAGCCCAGCAAGTCATTTAGTTTATGTGACCTTTTAGGTGGTACAGGTAAAAGTTACTCAAGATTTTTGCTTTAGACATAATTGCTCGAAAGCCTGCTAGGGTATTTGCCGAACATGTCCTTATACTTTCCTTTCATATTCATGAATGTAGAAATTGGTGTTTGCTTGTTGTGATGAAAGATGAGTTTTTTTTTTTATTTTTGTTTTTGTTTTTGGCAGTTGTCTTTCCTCCCTGCTCATCAATTCCACTTAAGGTTACACTGACATATGATCTAGTGTCTTCTTGCTAACTGCTCTGTAACTGTTCTTTGACTTAGCCATAATTTATTCAGTCCTTCATTTAGGGTCCATGGGGTAGGCTCTCTGATCTGCAAACCAGACTCTTATTAAAGTGTGTGTGGCATGTGTGTATGTGTACGTTTTTGTGTGTGTTTTGGGGGGATGCTTCTAGAATGTCCAGGGATTATCAGATAAACTAGATTATGGTCACTTGATTTTTTTCCCCCACTGCCGGGAGCTTTGTTTAGAGGGGACTGGGGAGACGTTCACGTCTTGTGGCACCCATCTGAGGCTCCAGGCTTGTCCCTCTTTGCCTCTCTGGTCCCCTCCTCTGGTGCCCCACTCTTGGGATTTGGGAGAAGCTTTCTGGCACCTCCCTTCATGGTCGTGGTTGGTGGTTCCTGGTTGGTTCCTCCAGCGGGCGGCCCTTTGGGCTGGGTGGGCCCTCGGTCCTGTCCTGGAGCTCTGCGGCTCACCCCCTACTCCTCCAGCTCCTGGGACATGGGGCAGGTGGGTCTGTGGGCTGAGGGCTCAGGGGGAGGAGGAGGGGAGCAGACTCTCCCCTCGCGAGCTGATTGTGGTCTCCCCAGCAAAAGAAGGAAGGAGCTGTGCTTTCCCACCGGGTCTGCCTGGGGGCTGCAGCGCGGGGTGGGGGTGGGTAGCTTTGTGATGCCACTCAGGAGATGGGTTTCCTCTCCCTGAAACTGAGGGTGCATCCAGTAAGCAGCGAACGTCCCCTTTTATCCTAGCTCTTCCACAGATGTTCCTGACACTGCAGACACACCAAGTAGCTTATCCAAACTCATTTCTTTTTTTATTATTATTTTTTTCTTTTTTGGGGTCACACCCAGTGACGCTCAGGGGTTACTCCTGGCTCTGCACTCAGGAATTACTTCTGGCAGTGCTTGGGGGAACCATATGGGAATATTAGAGATTGAACCTGGGTCATCAGCGTGCAAGGCAAACACCCTCCCTGCTGTACTTTTTTTTTTTTCTTCACTTTTTGGGTCACACCTGGCGATGCATAGGGGTTACCTCCTGGCTTTGCACTCAGGAATTACTCCTGTCAGTGCTCGGGGGACCATATGGGATGCTGGGGATCGAATCCGGGTTGGCCTCATGCAAGGCAAACGCCCTACCGGCTGTATCACTCCAGCTCCCTGCTATACTATTGCTCCGGCCCCACTCTTTTTTTCTTTTTATTATTTTATTGTTGTTTTGGGGTCACAGCTGGCGGTGCTTAGGGCTTACTCCTGGCACCCTGCGGAACGAATGTAGTGTCAAGGATTGAATTGGGGGTCAGCCGCAAACCAGGCAAGTGCCTCCTTATCCCTGCACTGTCTCTCTGGCTCCTATTGATTTGCTCTAAATTTTCATTTCAGTCCTTGTGGTCCACAGGTCTGTCAGTGATAGGGTTCATACATATAACATTGTAACACCCCTGGCCTTCACCTAGAGTGTGTTTCCCCCCACCAGTGTCTCAGGGCGTCTCCCCTCTGTGGTAAGCTCAGTTCTGTAGATCAGCTCACAGATTCTGTCGTGTCACACCGTGCTTGCGGGTGGAGCGATAGTACAGCGGGTAGGGTATTTGCCTTGTAGACACTAAACCAGGGTTCACTCCCCAGCATCCCATATGGTCCCCGGAGCACCAAGCACTGTCAGGAGTAATTCCTGTGTGCAGAGCCAGGAGGAAGCCCTGAGCATTGCCAGTGTGGCCCCAAAACAAAACAAAAGTAAAGAAAGGAAAAAAGAAACAGAAACATTGTGTGTCTCTCCCTCCTACCCCTACTGGCTTCTTCCAGCCTTGGCAGGGCTGGTCACCTCACTCCCACTTGGTTGTGGGCATCCCCGGCTGGGCCCTGTCTTCCTGTCCTGATGCTCCATCCCTGCTTGCAGGGGACCAGCCCTCATGCAGTGGCCGTGCCCAGGGCTCCAGCCTGCTCTGGGGACTGTGCTTGGAGGAGGAGCCCCCGAGCTCCGGGCTGAGGTGCCTGTGTGCCGCTGGGGCAGCCTTGGGCGCTGGGACAGCGGTGGGCAGCACTGGTGTCCATCCAGGCCTGGCACTTGCTCTGTTGCTGGGCCACAGCCCTGGCTCTGTTTCCTTCCTTTCTAGATTTTTTTTTTTTTAAAGAAAAGAGGTCCTAGGAATCCATGTGGAAAAAATTGGAAGCGGAGGTGCCAGTGCAGTAGTGCAGGGGGTAGGGCATTAGCCCAGCTCGTGGCCGACCCAGGTTCGATCTAGGGTTTGATCCAGGGTTTGAACCATACGGTCCCCTGAGCACAGAACCAAGAGTCAGTGCCCTGAACTCACCCTGTGTGCTGCCCTCCCCTCCCCGCCAATAATCACTTAATCACTTAACTTCCCGTTAGTCATCGATTTGCTCGAGCGGGCGCCAGTAACGTCTCCATTTGTCCCTGTCGCGTGCTAGTGTAGCCCAATGGCATCTGTTCGCTCTGGGAACATGAAGAGCCTCAAACCTATCGTTCATGATCTTGACGAAGAAGTCTGACCATCTGGTAGGTGGGCGGCCACGCGGTCTTTTGACATCCCGTGGAATCCAGTCAGTAACATCTCTAGTCCAACGGTCGTCTTTAAATCTCATTACGTGACCAGCCCATCTGATTTTCGACACCTTGGCAAATGAGACAGCGTCCCTGATCCTTGATCGTCGACGGATGTCAGAACTCCGGATTCGTTCTCTCATTTGAGTGAAACGTGATATTCCAAGCATAGCTCTTTCTATTCTTCTTTGGGAGACCTGAATAGCGTTCTCATCTTGTTTGCGTAGGGCCCAGGTCTCTGAGGCATATGTTAATGCAGGAAGAACAGTGGAATCAAAGAGATGTGCCCGGAGCCGGAGGTTCTTCGTCCTCTTAGCTATTTCTTCGACGTTCTTGAAGGCGTTCCAAGCCGCTCTCTTCCTCCTGCGCATTGTTGGGGTCGGGAGATACTACAGTGGGTAGGGTAGGGCACATGCCTGGCCCGGCACCTGGCACCATGTGGTCCCTCGAGCGTTTACTGGGTGGCCCCAGCACTGCTGACCGCCCCAGAACGGCCCAGCAGCATTGGGTTCTTGGGCCCTAGGCCTGAACCACTTGCCAGCTGGGCCAAGAAGTGGTGGTGTGGCTCCCAGGCCTCTTAAGTACCCAGCCCAGTAAAGAAGGATATTGGAAACTTTAGAGGAATATGGGAGAAAAAAAAAATCCTTCACATGGTGATTTTGTTGTTTCATGGGGGTTCCCCCCTTGGGTGTGCTACCCCCTGCTCGGTGCTGTGGCTGTGCTGATGGGCTGTTTCTCTGGCCCAGCCACTCGTCTCAGGCATTGGTTAGTCCTTGCAGTTTTGTGGCTTCCATTCAGGGTCACACTTAGACACGTGCCGAGCATGCTGATGTGGTTTTCCTCCTGGTTTTGAAACACTCGGGTCGTGCGTGTAGCATCCCCTGACCTGCTCCTGCCTGCCCCTGACTGTTCCGGTCCCGGGGTGAGTCCGCCCTAGTGCCCAGCGCAAACTCATGCCTTTTTCATGACGGTGCAATGTTCAGTTGCCTGAACGTATTGGCTTACTTAACCAGGCCCCTACTCTCATGGGTGCGTAGTAGTTTTTCAGCTTTGAGTTTTCTAACTGGGGGCTCCTGGCCAAGCCTTGCTTCCTCCCCCACACCCACTTTATTTCTGCCCCTGTCGATGCTGCTGGGGTGACCAGGGGTGGTCTGCATGCATGGGGCTCACCTGACTGCACGTCTAGTGGATGGTCTTTGTACCTGAGCTCAGTCGGGCGCTGGGGAGCTGCTCTTCTGTGTGTGGGGCTCCTGTATGTTTTGGTTTTTGTTTGTTTGGGGGCCTCGTCCAGTGATGCTCAGGGCTTAACTTCTGTCTCTGCACTCAGCAATCACTCCTGGCAGGGCTCAAGGAACCATATGGGATGCTGGGGATGAAATTGGGGTTTGCCACATGCCGTACTATGGTTCCAGCCCCTTGCACTTTTTTTTTTTTTGGCTTTTTTGCTTTTTGGGCCACACCCAGCGATGCACAGGGGTTACTCCTGGCTCTGCACTCAGGAATCACTCCTGGTGGTGCTTGAGGGACCATATGGGATACTGGGGATCGAACCCGGGTCAGCTATGTGCAAGGCAAACGCCCTACCGCTCTGGCCCTACATATCTTTTGAGTTGCGCTCCTCCCTAGGGGGTTGTGCCCTTTAGTTGTGCTGGCACACAGCTGGTGCATGACTAGAATTTGCTAGTGATGTTGGGTTGACAGACAACAGGGCTGCCCGGTATGAACAGCTTGCAGCGGGGTACAGGGCTGGGATGGGGGTGCACTCATGACCTCATGTTTGCCAGTCCACACCTTGCCTTGCCTATGTGGTTGTTGTATTTGGTTTGGTTTTTGAGCCACACCTGGTGGTACTCAGGGGTACCCGCTCCTGGCGCTAGGCTTAGAGATCACTCCTGGCGGTGGTGCTCAGGGATGGAACTCGTGTCTGCCACATGCAAAACAAGCACCTTATCTATCTCCTGTACAGTCTCTTTGGCCCCACCTTGTTGGGAGTGTACCTGTCAGCAGACTTCCTAGAAATGGTTTTGCATTGATAATATCCACCAACCAAAGGTGTGTCTTGTTGTCTGTACAGTCCTGCTAAAGTAGACACTATCCAAAAACCCTTTTGATCTTTGCCAGTTGAAGAGAAGGTGCTGTCTTAGAATGAAAACACCATTCCAAACCACACTATATTGTAGTTTGCCTTTTTTTTTTTTTAAATTAGTAGCTGGAGCCACCATTTACACATTGAAGAAAGGGATGCACAGTTGCACTCTCATGGTTTTGCTCTGGGCAATTATTTCCAAAGTCTGTAAGGAAGGGCCCGTTTTATTTTTATTTTCAATCTGTTACAGGCTGATATTTTTGTGTCATATTATAAAAAGTTATCAGCAGAATGGAATAAAATCCCCGAAGATAGATGACACGCATCCCAATTTCTTTTATTACCAAGCTCAGCGGATGCAGAATGACTCCATCCATTCCATTCACTCGGCCCCCTTTAGGTCTCTGAACTGTGCCCCTGAGAGGATGCTAACACTGGGCACCCGTAGCATCCCCCGACCAGCCTTTTCTTCATCTCATTTCCCCCATTGCCTCTCCCTTTTGGGAGGCCAGATCAAAAAGCCAAAAAGCGCAGACTTGTTTTGCATCTTACAGTCTCTGCATTGCAGGGGGCTTCCGTTCCATTCGTTCCATTCGAGTCAAATCTCTCCATGGAGGCAGAGCTGGGCCCAAGTTTCCAAGGGCAGGGGCGCCGGGCAGTGCATCCCCATTGTCTGCCCAGCTCTGGCTTTGTAATGCCAAGAACCTTGACCCTGACCGGCTGTGTCAAGGCTGGGGGAGAGGGCAGAGAGCACTCTAGTCAGATGTGCAGTGTGGGGCACTCTGGGAACTAGGTAGGAGTTCAAGGCGCCTTTCTGGGGACTGCTGGGAAAGGGATCTGGGTGAGGCAGGCGCCTGAAGCCCCCCGAACAGAGTGGGCTCCTTGGCAGCGTCGTAGGACACCGGCCTGGGAAGGGAGCTCCTGCTTCTGGCTCTCTAGCAGTTCAGCGGGCGTGGCTGGAGATCTTCTCTCTGTTGAAGATCTGCTTCAGCTGGTTGCCCGTTCAGCCCGTTCAGCCCGGCAGCCTGGCTTCTGTTTTTGAGCCGAAGTGTTTGCTTTCTCGTGGGAAGCTTCTGCTGTGGGGAGGGTCTGGTGACCCTCAAACGTCCCATTCTGGAATGACTTGGAAGATGATGCTACCCTTGGGTGACATTTTTTCCCTCCCAGCTGATACTGCTGCTGCCTTTGCAAAAAAAAAAAAAAATTATTGTAGTTTAGGTAAGATGGTTACAATAGTGTTAACTTACTGGTATTTATGTACAGTTACTGAAACCCCTCCCCCCCAATTAACGCACAGCCCCCCTCTCCTGCCCTCTCCCCACACTCTTCACCTCTGTTTTCTGGTCCCCTCCATCCCGCCCTCCCTGCTCCCTCACCTTTCCCTCCCCCACATTTCCCTCCCCCGCCCCGAAACCCCTTTTGTGATCCTAGGTCAGGGCTTGTCATTGCTCAGTGCTGTTTCCTTGTTTTTCCTCTGTGTTCCACAGAGGAGTGAGATCATCTGTATTCTTCTTTCATCCTCTGACTCATTTCACTTAGCACCATGCCCTCCAGTTCCAGCCACACTGCAGAGAACTGCGTGATTTCATCTTTTCCTCAAGCTGTGTAGTATTCCATTCTGTGTATGTTTACCACAGCTTCTTTTTATCTTTCTTCTCTCTCTCTCTTTCTTTCTCTTTCTCTCTCTTCTTTCCCTCCCTCCCTCCCTTCCTTCATTTCTTTCTGCCGTACCAGTACTCAGGGCTTCCTCCTAACTCTGCTCTCAGGAATTACTCCTGACAGGCTTGGGAGACCGTAGGGAGTTCTGGGAAGTGAACCTGGGTCTGCTGCTCATAAGGCAACCCCCCTACCCTCTGTACTAATGCTCTGGCCCTTTAGTTTTCGATTTTGGGTTTTTGATCCACACCCAGCAGTGCTCAGGGATCATTCCTGGCAGGGTTCCGGGGACCATGAGGGATGCCTGGGATCCAACCCGGATCAGTTTGTGCAAGGCAATTGTCCTGCTGTCCTGCACTTCGGGCCCTGATCTGTGTACCTGTTTTATGTATCACTGTCCCCCGGGTCATGTGAAGTTTTCTCGGGTGACAAGGGGCCGCACGAGGCAAAGCTGCAGGAACCCTCGTTTTGTGGAGAAGCACAGATGGAGATGCGATGTTCTCTGGACAAGGGACGCGCGCTGCCTGCTCTCCCTGGTGTTCCAGGTTCATTCCACTCGGCACATCGATTAGGAGCCTTTTTTTAGCCAGATGTTCGGGCGGTTCTTGGCAAACAAAGTGAGGTCATCCATGTCCTTAGACAGCCTGTGGCTTAGTGGAGGGGTCGGCAGACTGTGCATTAAAGGGCTAGGTGGTAAATATTTTACATCGTATGCCCTAAAGTCTGTTGCAACGACTTCTTTCTGCCTCTTGTAATTGTGAAAGGGACCGCATTAAGGAGTGGCAGGGCTGTGTTCCAATAAAACTTTATTCACATCACCAGTTAGTGGGCCAGATTGAACTACAAACAAACTGTCATTTGCAAAACTTTGAACCTGTGGGATGGTAAATATTTATGTTGTTACAAATTGCTGCAAGTGCTGTGAAGTGTTTTACTGGATTATTGAAAGTGTCAGGCCAGTCACTTTGAAGAGGGCCCTTGAAACCCTATGGTGAGGAAGAGAGGCTGGCCAGAGCAGGAGGACTAGAAGTGGACAGGGAGCTGGCTGTCTGCATTTCTGTCTTTTTTTTTTTTTTTGCTTTTTGGGTCATACCTGGCGATGCACAGGGGTTACTCCTGGCTCTGCACTCAGGAGTTACTCCTGGCAGTGCTCAGGGGACCATGTGGGATGCTGGGAATCGAACCCAGGTCAGCTGCATGCAAGGCAGACGCCCTACCTACTGTGCTATCTCTCCAGCCATGCATTTCTGTCTTTTAGAGGCACAACAGGTATTGAACCAGATTTCTTTCTTTCTTTTTTTTTTTTTTTTTGCTTTTTGGGTCACACCTAGTGATGCTCAGGGCTTACTCCTGGTTCTGCACTCTGGAATTCACTCCTGGCAGTGCTGGGGGACCATATGGGATGCTGGGCATCGAACCTGGGTCAGCTGCGTGCAAAGCAAATGCCCTACCTGCTGCACTATAGCTCTGCCCCCAGCCAGTTTTCTTTGTCTTGATAGATGGTAATTTTTCCTGTAATATATGGCAAGCTACCCATGACGAATTTGATATGCAAAACACAGTAACAATTGTCACAATGGAGATGTTACTGGGCCCGCTGGAGCAAATCGATGAACAACGGGAGGACAGTAACAGTGATATAAATCATTGTTGTTACCCTCCCCCCCTCCCAAATCTCACACCCTGAGATGAGCTTACTAATTTATAGCAGTGAACACATTTCATTCTGTATACTTCTGGGAGGACCTTCCTCCTTTGTTCTGTTATATATTTTTTTATGTTTTACTGTTATCAGTGTTTATCTCAAAGTTGAGAAGTTAGATAAATAAGATGAAACATTGATGCACTATTAGGTATAAATGACCAGCGTCCTGGAACTAATTGCTACATGGTGATGCTCTCTCCTCTTTCTGCCTCTAAAGCTCGCTCTAGCTTTCCTCTTGAGGACATTTCATGCTTCTTCTGATTCTAATTGCATTTTTACATTCTCTTTAAACAGGTGGTGGTACTCTGGGAGACTTGACAGGAAAAAGATACACATTTTCTTCCTTCTGGGGCATTTTGAGGCATGCCTCAGAGGTGAGGGTTTGCCTTTACGTATATTAGTGACCCTTTTAGTTTTTTTCACTCGAGCATCCTGTTATTCGTCGATTGCCTGGAGCAGGCCCCAGTAAAGTCTCTTTCATCCTAGCCCTGAGATTATATTGAAGGCTCTTTAGGAGAATGAGACCCATCATTGTTACTGGTATTTGGCATATTTGGTACACCACGGGGAGTTTGCCAGACTCTGCCCTGTGGGCAGGCTACATTCGATAGCCTGCAAGTTTGTCCAAAGTAGGAATGAGATAATAAGATGTCATGAAAAGATGTCCTGATAAGATGTCACGTGGCCGCGTATGCGGCCGCGCAGTTCCGGGAGCTGGATTTTATAATCTCTGAGTCTTGGCCGTTGATGGGATTACACGGCGCCAGGGGGCCAGGTGGTGGGTGTGACCCCCGCCTACTGGAATTTGGAGGATCTGGGTGGAGGATGCCCGGCCCCAATCCGAGTAGGCTTGGAGGTCTCGGCCCCGGAACCCGCGTGGCTTTGTCCCTCTGCCAGTACCTTCATGTGTGCGGAGAGTGGTCTCAGCATGGTGGTGGCTGGTCCTGGAGGTCTTCGGCTACCGGAGCCCTGGTTGGGGCGGGGAGGAAAGCTCAACCCATTCCCCTCACTGGTGGCAAAAAAATCTTCCGTTTTGTTTTGGGGCCACACTTGAAAGCACTGGGAGGTGCTCCTGGCATGGTTCTGGGGGACCATATGGTGCCCGAGATTGAACCTGGGGCAGTGAATTTCATGGGATGCATGAGCTGCAGCCCTTTGAGCCCTCTCCCTAGCTCTTTTATTTTGTGTGTGTACCTGTGTGTGTGTGTGGGGGGGGGGAGGTGTCTTCCAGAAGTGCTCAGGAGTCCTTGTACTTATTTATTTTGATTTTTGAGGTCATACCCAGTGAGGTTCAGGGATTGTTCCTGGTGGAGCTCGGGAAACCATACGGGATGCCAGGGCTGGAACCCGACTCCGAGTATATCCTCCCACCTGGCAAAGGTTTGCCTTCTTTTCCCTGTTCTCCTTCAGGAAGCCATTCTAGCATGTTTTCCTTATAAGTGGCTTTAAAGCGTGCCTTAAAAATGCCTTCCTGCACCCGGGCTTTGGCAACGATGACTCATTCCTGCCCGGTGGGTGTTTGTTTTCTGTTTGGGTAGCACCCCTCGGCAGTACTGAATTGCTTTCAGAAGTACTTTGAAGAGCTAACATTACAGCCTGGGTGTTGGAAGTTGGCCCAGCCCAGATTCTATTTTTAATAAAGCGCGGTGCTGCATTGTTTTTCAGGGGCTGCCATGCATGTGCAGCTGTATCCAGATCTATATTTGTATGCATTTTGCCGATGGAAGTGAGGAGTCCGAGCTTCTCCTGGCCCCTGCAGAGAAGCCTTTCCTGCCACTCCCGACTCCTCATGGGCAGAAGGAAGAAGCGAGGTGTGTGCTTTGGGCCCGCTCTTCAGGACAGTCCCTGCTCGCTCTTTAATCACGCTTTCCCCCATGAATAGATGCTCTGAGTGTGGAGAAGAGAATCTGAAAAGCGTTTGATGAGCCGAGGAGCTGGCTCAAAGGGCTGGAGCATGTGCTTTGCACGAGGGAGCGTGGGTTGGACCCTGGTCCTGCTTTTGCCTTCGACCACCACCCAGAGTCCCCTCACTTTTCCTGCCAGGAAAAGAAAAGGAGAAGCATTTGGTGGCTTCCTCACCCACCCACTCCTAGGCGAGCGCCAGTGGCCTGTCTTACTGATTTTTTTTTTCTTTTTGGGTCACACCCGGCGATGCTCTGGGGTTACTCCTGGCTCATGCACTCAGGAATTACTGCTGATAGTGCTCGGGGAACCCTATGGGATGCTGGGAATCAAACCTGGGTCGGCCACATGCAAGGCAAACGCCCTACCCGCTGTACTATTGCTCCAGCCTCCCATCTTACTGATTTTTTTATTTTTTTTTTAATCTTTATTAGTGAGACTTAAGTGTGCCTACAGGGACAGTTGTTCAGACGTAGGTGTTGGGTGTAGGTGTTGGGTCTGCTCTCTATCCATGGACTTCTCTCTTCCATGCCCTCAACTACCAGCACGAAGCAGGGCTCAGGGTTTGGATGGAAGATGGGGGATGGGGGACCATATGGTGCCTTTTTATTTATTTATTTATTTTTATTTTGAAAGAGTGTTTTGGGGACTGGAGAAATAGTACAGTGGATAGGGTGCTTGCCTTGCATATGGCTGACCCTGCAATCCCATATGGTCCCCTGAGCACTGCCAGGAGTAATACTTGAGTGCAGAGTCAGGAGTAACCCCCAAAACGAAAGAGAACAAAATAATGAATAAACACTGTATCTTGAACAGAGTTTTCAGAGTTGGACCTGCAGGACCAGACTTGTTTTAAACCACTCCCTGCCATCCTGTGCAATGGATTGCCATAATGATTTTCCAGTTCAAGTGATTTCTTACCTTTCTTTTTTTTTTTTTCCTGTAACAAATCTTGCTTGTGAGGTGGGCTGAGAGGTGGGCTCTTGTCTGTACCCTGGATATCCACCTCCTGTTTCTCATGTCACTGGGCCAGGGCTGCTCAGGTACTGGCAGCCCCTACACGCCCAGGGACTGGGCTTGATGTCGGCCTGCGGGCTGGAGGAAGGAACTGACGTGTGTAGTCATCGGAAAGCCGGGGCCCTCCCCGTCCTGTCTGCTTTTCCCCAGCAGAAGCTTTTCTTGATGGTGGGAGTTCGGGTGGCTGTTTTGGCCCCGGAGATTAGAAGTGGCTTCTTGCCTGTGAGGGAGCCCCAGGGGCACAGGGGCCTCGAGTCCCAGATAAGGCAGAGCTGCCCTGTCACACGAATGCCTCTTTCTCTGCAACGTCTGCTGAAGGAGGGAACCGGGCTTCCGCCTTGTTAATGCCATGCATCAGTTATTTGGGTCTTTATTCCCGTCTCTGTGTGCTGCTGTCTGTGTACACAGGCAGAACCAATTGCTCAAAGTGGAAGGCATTGAAGGATCGGCTCCTTTAGGATTCTAATTCATGCCACCTAATTGGGTACTAAGTACCCAGCCCCATCATTGTCGTCATTGTCATCATCATCATCAGCAGCATCATCCTCATCATCTCCATCATTCGGGAACACTCCACTTGGTGTCGGTGTCCTTTTATCCCAGAGATTCACGTTTAACGTTGAATTCCAGAATCCATTCCACACGCGCCAGAGTTCACATTCGTAGAAAATGTGAAGGAAGACTTGGGTTTTGGGTTTCAGTTACTAGTGACGTTCTGTGGCTGCAGGGAGCAGTTTCTAGAGTGTGTGTTTACGGAAGGGGAGGGAGAACGGGGCGTGGAGGGCCCCCCCCCCCCCCCGCTGGACAGTAGAGGGAAAGTAGCCCTGTCCATGCGTCCATCCGTCCATCTGCCTGAACCTGTGTGCACCCATCTACTCGTCCACCTATGCTCCGTCTGTCCACCCGTCCACCCCTATGTTAATCTGTCATCATTTGTCTCTCCGTCCCTCTGTCTGTCCCCAACAACCTGTCCAACAGACCCTGTGTTCAGCAGGTGTTAGGACTTGACTTGATGCTGACCTCCGAGGAGAGGGCGCTGTCGAAGCAGAGCTGTCACACTGTTTGTTCCATGAGGCGTGCAGATGGGACCACAGTTAATAGTCCCATAAGAATAACTGGGATAAATACTATAAAGACATACCAGACACCGTGAGTGGCAGGGGAAGGTTGTGTCTGGTGTGCCTTCAGTTTCTCTTGTTGCTAGAAAAATGTGGCCACAGGGCCAAAGAGATGGTGCAGGGCTTAAGGTCAGCTTGCCTTGCGTGCCGCTGACCCCAGTTTGAGTCCCCAGCACTACACAGGGGGTCCCCTCTCCCCCATCGCCCAGTCTTTCGGGAGTTCCCTCCTGCTGGGGCTCAGGGGACCGTGTGGTGCCAGGGATTGGACCCCGCCTCCTGTGTGCAGGGCGTGTGCTCCAGTCCTGTGAGCTGAATCTCCAGCTCTGTCACGTGGTGATTTTATTTTATTTTTATTTATTTATTTTTACGATTTTTGTACATTTTATTTTCAAAAAGTAGTTCCCAATAGTTCATTACAGGTAATATTCAAACACCCACTCCACCAGCAAGCATCTTCCCACAACAATAAAAGGGAAGTGTGTGAAGGTTGTTGTATTTCATTCTGGAGCCCTTTAAGCCCATGTATAAGAGAATACAAGGAAGTATGTTAAAACCAAACAAATGTGTGCGACTTTAGGTGCATCAGTGGGCTAGAGCATAAGAGGTCGTGCTTCAGGAAATACTGCATTGCTCTCTTCCGGGAGTTTTATTTTTTAGTCTCTAGATCTTGGCCATTGTTGATGAGATTACATGGCACGGGTTGGGGCGGGGGGCAGTTTGTGGGTGTGACTGCCAAGCTACTGGAAAACTGGGGATCTGGGTGGAGGAAGCCCAGTCCCAGTCCAAGCAGGCTTGGAGATCTCAGCCACGGGTCCTGCATACCCAGGTTCCTTCCTCTGTTGGCACTCTCATGGATGAGGCTTGTTCGAACATGTGGAGAGTGACCTTGAGCATGGCTGCGTCTGGGTTCTGGAGGTTTTCTCATGATGATTTTAGAGCAGATCTGATTTTGAAGAAGGCCTTGGTAGCTGGTGTGTATAGTACACATTTCTGAATAGTTTTGGGGCCCTTAGACTAGATGCCCGAAAGTGCGATTGCTGGGTCATAGGGAAGCAAGTTTTTTGAGAAGTGTCCAATTTATTTTCCGAAAAGGTTGAGCCCGTTGACATTCCCATCAGCAGTCAATGGGGGTCCTTCCCCTCCCTCACTCCTGCCACAGCCCTGCGAGCACTGGTTGTTCTTTGTGATATGAGCTCATTGGTCAACGCTGGTCACCAACAAGGTCAACCGTTGGGTGGAGGGAACATAAAGGTTGTGTTTGGGGTGAGGGGCGGGGGGACGAAGGCAGCTCGGGTTCAGGAGAAGGAAAGGAGCTCTGGGTTGGTGCCTCTGCATGTTGAGGGCTTCTGAGCCGGGCTGTCCATGTGATGTGACCCTATCTGCCGAGCTCAGAGGCCAGTGTCTGGGCTGCCTCTCCAGCCAGGACTGAGGTGGGCGGGGCCCCTGGGGGCTTGCTGCCTGGTGCCCGGTGATTCTGGGGGTCTCTGCCTGGGGAGTGGGTGCTGGCTGAGCCCCCGAAGGGCAGTAGTGGGGCGGGCTTCCTTGCGTGAGCAGTGTTCATGCTTCATCAGAGGTGAAGTCGGGGGTGGAACCTGGACAGGGCAGGCTCTGCAGAAGTGCCGAGCAGGGGTGGGGCAGAGGTGTCCGAAGGAGTCATTCCTGCGGGCTGGACCCTGCCGCACAGAGCCTGGCCCTCTGCTGCCCTGGAATTGCCGAGACCAGAGGTGGGAGCCAGCTCTCCCGGGTGTCGTTGGGACTCCTTTAAAATTTTTTTTTTTTATTGAGGTACTGTAATTTACAAAGTAATTCATAGCATCCAACTTTACAATCAGCCATGATCAAAGTTCATGTGTATAGTTTTCCCCACCTTAGATCTCAACCCCATCATGCCAGTATCAGAGATCACTCCCACCTGGGCTCTGGGGCCATAGGGGTGTCAGAGACTGAACCCGGATCAGCTGCATTGCAAGGCAAATGCCATAACCGCTGTCCTACCACTCTGGGTCCCGCGTGGAACTCTCGTGTTTACGGGTGTCGGCGGGAGACTTTCCTCTGTGCCATGGCTCTTCCCTGTAGTGGCCATCTCCTTGGGTGCCCCTCTTGTGGGTCCCCTGGACCCTACCCTATGTTGTGTCTACACCCGGTGTGCCTCTTGGTTGTGTAAAGGAATCGTAGCCCTGGGCCGTGGGGACCCGCCCCTCTGTTGGAGACCATAACTCTGCCTGTGGTAGGGTGTAAACACTCGAGATGAAGCCCCATCCCCAGCCGCCTCCAGCACCCCCCAACTGCCCGCCTTCCCCTGCTGGCCTGTTGGAGTTGGAATCCCTCTGCCTCACTGGCAAAGCACAGCGGAGGGGGGGCGGGCGGGGGAGGGGGCCACGGGGAGAGAGCGCGGGTGCTTTTTATTACTTTATTTGGTTTTGGGGCCACGCCTGGTGAGACTCACTCCTGGAGGTGACCACGTGGGGTGCCGGGGATTGGAACCCAGGTCAGCTGCGTGCAAGGCAGACATCTGCCCCACTGTGCCGTAGTTCTGCTTGGGCAAGGGTTTTCGTGCTGTCTTTCTCTTCCGCATCAGTGTCACCCGATGCCCTGGGTGCTAGGGAGACGCTGATCTCAGTGATGGTCTCTCTGGAGCGTCGTTTCGATGACTGGCCTATTTTATATTTATATGGGTCTTGGTTTATTTTTCTCTTCCAGGGCACCAATGCCTCTGCTCTGGAAAAAGACATTGGTCCAGAGCAGTTTCCAATCAATGAACACTATTTCGGATTGGTCAATGTAAGTATTTCAAAATATTTGTTTTTTTAACCAGGTGTTTTTGCGTACCTGAAGTAACTCCATTAGCCTTGTTCTCATCCTTAATGTCATTTAAAATAATGGTTTCTCCTCCCCAGCCACTGGAAGTGGTCGGTTTGTCTGGGGGTGGAGAGAAATGCAGCCTGGGTGTGGTGGGGTTATGAGCTGTCCTGGAACCAGAGGGCTCACGATGGACCAGCTCTCTGTGCCTTTGGGGGATCATAGCCACACACACGATATTCTTCAGAGTGATTTTATGAGCCCAAGACACTGAAAATCTATTTTTTCTCTCTGGATGAACTCAGGAGCTCCTTGCTTGGGTAGGCGTCATTTAAAAAAAAAATCATTTCCTTGCAGCTCTTCTGGGTAATTCATTCAGCATCCCCACTTGGTGGTGGTGTGTGAGGCCGGGGAGGGGGTAGTGGGGGTGGTGGTGGGGGTGGCTTTATCTTAGCTTGCCTGGGCCGCCCCTTATCAGTGCCTGGACACAGCTGCTGCTTCCTCATGAGCTGACGGTACCCGGCTTGCAGGCAGAATTGTCCCCCCCATCCCACCCCCACTCCCCGCATGCCCTTCCCGCCTGGCCCTCCTGTCGGGGCTGGAGCTCTATAGAGCCACGTGCTCCAGCTTCCCGGAATACGCCCTCTGTGGCTGAGCTGTACTGCCCTGGGACAAGCTCAACCCCCCTTCTCCCCTCATCAGAATGAAGGTGGGTGATGGAGGGCTCCCGGCGAATGACTGCAGGGCGTGCTGAGAGGAACGGAATCCGACCCTGCACGGTTAAGGCTACTCTTGGCTGAGCCTGGGGGTTCCAGGAGAGCTGCTGTCCCTGCGGCAGCATGTGTACGGGCAGCTTAATTGCTAGCTTGATCCTTAGGGCTTACTCCTGGGTCTGCACTCAGGAGTCACTCCTGGTGGTGCTCTGGGGACCATGTGGGATGCTGGGGATTGAACTCAGGTCAGCCACGTGTAAAGCAAATGCCCTACCACTGTTCAGCAGGTTTCCCTCAGCCGCCAGCTTCCCTGCTTCCCTCTCAGGGGCTGTAGAATTCCTTCTCTCGCCCTCTCCCTCGCCCGTTACTCATTTTTCGTCTCTCTCATGTTTCCTCTCTCTCTCTCTCTCTCCCCCTTATTTTCTCTTGCTCCTCCTTGCTCTCTCACTCGTGCCCTGATACTTTTTGCTCTCCTCCTTTCTCGCTGTCACTTGGTCATTCTCTCCATCTTGCTCTCTCCTTCTCCCTCCGTCTCACTGTCTTCTTCTTTCTCTGGGGTTTCTCCTCTTGCTCGTTTCCTCTTTCTCTCTCATTTCCTCACAGTCTCACTCTCGTTCTCTCGCGCTCGTGCTCTTTCTTGCTTTTATGCTCATTTTTTTTTTTTTTTGCTTTTGGGTCACTCCCAGTGATGCTCAGGGGTTACTCCTCTGTACTCAGGAATTACTCCTGGCGGTGCTTGGGAGACCATTTGGGATGCCGGGGATTGAACTCGGGCCAGCCGCGTGTAAGGCAGTTGTCCTACCCTCTGTACTGTCGCTCTGGCCCTTGTGCTCATTCTCTTGCTCTCTCTCCTTTCACTCACCCATGTTCTCTTGCTCTCTCTCTGGTGCTCTCACTTTCTCTTGCTTTTGCTCACTGTCGGTGTCTCTTATCCTCTCTCTCTGTCTCTGTCTCTCTCTCTCTCTCTTTCTCACTTTCTAGCCCTCTCTGGACTTTTCCAGGCTAGCACTTCACCACTGCTGGAAGGTTGTCTGGTCCCCCCTCCCCCGCCCCAACCCCTCCCCGCCCCTTCATCGGAACCACCCTGCGCCCTGACTTGGAGAGTGGGACCCTGAGCCAGGGCGCAGAGCCCAGCCTGACCCCCGTCTTGTTCCTCGGCAGTTCGGGAACACGTGCTACTGCAATTCCGTGCTCCAGGCCTTGTACTTCTGCCGGCCGTTCCGGGAGAATGTGCTGGCGTACAAGGCCCAGCAGAAGAAGAAGGAGAACCTGCTGACGTGCCTGGCGGACCTCTTCCACAGCATCGCCACGCAGAAGAAGAAGGTCGGCGTCATCCCGCCCAAGAAGTTCATTTCCAGGCTGAGGAAAGAGAACGGTGAGCTGGCCGCGAGACCCAAGTGTGTCTGTGGCGAGGTGGGGCGGGGTGTGAACAGCTTGGTGTGTCTGCGCGAGGGGCCGGCCTCCTATGGGTAGGTGGGGGGGACGGTGAGGCCTTCTCTCGGTGCAAGGTGCTTTCCCTTTTCCAGCCCAGAGGCTTCAAACAGCACGCGAAAAAAGCATATGGAGCCATAGCACAGCGAGGAGGGGAGGGCATTTGCCTTGCGTGGGGCCGATCCGGGTTCGATCCCCAGCATCTCATATGGGCCCCGGAGCACCACCAGGAGTGAGTGATTCCTGAGTGCAGAGCTAGGAGTAACTTTCCCCTGAGCACCAACGGGTGTGCAGCTTGCCTATTTCCACCCCCCATAAAAGTTGGGTGGTACAGACTGATCTCACTGATCTGTGGGAACTAGAGTAGTTGGACGATAGAGTAGTTGGACGATAGAGTAGTTGGACGAGGGAATACAAGGTATTAAAGGGGGAATACCTAGGTCACCCTTGACCCCAGGGTATAGGAAGGAGAAAGACAGGGAAGGGAAGAAATTGAGCTGGGACGTAAGAAGTGTTGGATGAGCAGTCCAGGGTGGGTGGGGGAGGGGGCAGGAGTCAAGGGCCTCGGGTAGTGGGTGATGCAGACGGATGGTGTGTGTCTGTAGCCAGACGGCAGAATCAGCTACGGTGAAAGCAAGAGCCCCAAGTCACAGCAACCAAACTTAACGATGTTCCTGTCAGTGAGGCGGGCCTAGAGGTGGGAGGGAACCCGGGGCCCCTGGTGGGGGGAAGTTGACCCTGATGATGGGATTGATGCTAGAGCACTGTAGGCTTGAAACCCACCTACGAATAACTTAGTTGTTTTTGTTCTGTTTGGGGGCCACACCTGTGATGCTCAACCAGAAATTACTCATAGAGGTGCTCAGGGGACCTTATGGGGTGCCGGGGATCAAACCTGGGTCAGCCGCACACAAGGCAAACGTATTCCCACTTGTACAATCACTCCAGCCTTTAACTTGATGTCTTTATATGATGCAAATAACCTGGTATCATCTAATTTCTTAACCCTCCTCTCACGTTCCTTAGTTTTTTTGTTTTGTTTGGTTTTTTTTTTGGTTGTTTTTTGTGTCACACCCGGCGTTGCACAGGGGTTACTCCTGGCTCATGCACTCAGGAATTCTGACGGTGCTTGGAGGACCATATGGGATGCTGGGAATCGAACCTGGGTGAGCTGTGTGCAAGGCAAATGCCCTACCCGCTGTGCTATGGCTCCAGCCCCTGCTTTTTGGGTCATACCTGGCGATGCACAGGGGTTACTTCTGGCTCATGCACTCCGGAATTACTCCTGGCAGTGCTCGGGGGACCATATGGGATGCTGGGAATCAAACCCGGGTCAGCCATGTGCAAAGCAAACACCCTACCTGCTGTGCTATCGCTCTAGCCCCCTCATGTTCTTTTTGAGGGGCAAGGTGGTGGAGAACTGTGTCATTCCAAGAGTTTTGACTTGGTCATCGGGGGCCACTCTGGAAATACTTGATAGAGCCGTTTCTGTTTCTCCCCGACAGCAGCAGTGTCCCAGCAGACTTGCACAGTTAATCAGGTGTTTGTGTTATAAAGTCTCATTTAATCAGGTCCCTTCAAAGTTGTTCGAGTTCATATGTGCCAGAATGAGAATCGCGTGGGGCGGGGGACGTGTGGCCCCAGGTCTCGCTGTGAGCACAGCTACGAGTGCTCCCAGCCCCTCTCATCTCTCTGTGCATCTGCCTGCTCGGGCTCAGGTTTCAGAGCATCGTCAGACTGATACGCTCTCACAGTGATCCCGCTGCTGCCTCTGCCACTGCCGGGCTGCTCCAGGCTTTAACATGATCTTTGGGAAAGAACCACAGTGACTCTGGATAAATTACAGAATGAATAATTGATTTTTGGTGGTCACATCGTATTAAATATTGATCTTTTATCAGTACGCCTATCAAATGATTGTTTTCTTCATTTCCTTTTTCAAACGATTTTTATTATAACACCAGCAATGTACCAAGTTGTTCATAATACAGTTGTTTCAGGCATCCAGTGTTCCAGCACCAGTCCTACCACCAATGGTGGTAGTGACCTTCCCTCCACCAATGTCCCCAGTTTCTCACCCACCACCCCAACTAGCCCCTTGCAGGCACAAAATTTTTACTTTATATTGTTAAAACACAAAGGCAAATGGAATCATCAACACATAATAAGTCCATCGTGACAATTTTTATATCTCATAATGATGTTACTGAAGTCATTGAGGATTTGCAGGGCTGGCTGGTGCTTAGTTGAACCTTCTCTGTTACTCTTTTACTCATTGAGCTTGATGGTCTTCTGCACAACTTTCCCACCAGATTTGCTGTGGTCCTACTGGACTGACAGTACTATGACATTTGAAAGTGTTGCATGGCCACAAATACAGACACGGTTCAGAAGCTATAAAGCTAGAACAGTTTGGTGGCTTGGTGCATTTGTTTTATTTTGGGGCCGTAGCCAGCGATGCTCAGGACTTACTTCTGGCTTTATGCTCAGAGATTACTCCTGGCAGTGCTTGGGGGACCACATAGGATGCTGGGTACCAAATCTAGGTCAGCTGTGTGCAAGGCAAGAGCCCTACCTGCTGTACTGTAGCTCCAGTCTCTTCCCTCTTCTCCCCTCCCTCCTCCCTATGCCTCTCTCCCTCTCTTCCTCCCTTCCTTCCTTCAAGTAAAAAGCGTTGGTAGCTTTTTTTGTTGGCATGATCACTGTAGGAAATTCACTGGGTGACAGAAAACAGAAACAAACAGAAACCCTTTTGGAAGGTACCTGCTGAAGTGGCCCATCAAGGGGAATGTCCCACACCCGTCCCACTCATGGCATCTCACAAGGGAGATCACGCAGTGCCATGTGCTTTCTGGGACCAGGGATGGAAATGATGGAAATTCTTGTCCTTTTTCAGATCTCTTCGACAACTACATGCAGCAGGATGCTCATGAGTTTTTAAATTATTTGCTGAACACTATTGCGGACATCCTGCAGGAAGAGAAGAAGCAGGAGAAGCAAAATGGGAAGCTAAAGAACGGCAACATGAATGAGCCCGTGGAGAGTAATAAGCCGGAGCTCACCTGGGTTCACGAGATTTTTCAGGGCACGCTGACCAATGAGACCCGCTGCTTGAACTGTGAAACCGTAAGCCTCTCCCTAGGGCCTGCCGCCGCGTGTCCCCTGCTCCCGGGAGCGGGCTTGGTCCTGGGCGGGTGCAGTGAGGCTGGGAGTGGTTCACTGCCATCTGCGCGGACAGCTCTGTGTATGTCCAGGAACCCCAGGGGCAAGCTCAGGGACACTGTCTCAGGTGGCTGAGCAACTTGACACACTTAGCACCTTGTACAGCACTGTGTGGCCGTTATTAGGGCTGACAGTCTTTTGTTTCTGTTGTTTCCTTTTTGGTAGTGCCAAGGATGAGACCCATTCACATGCAGGGCAAACGCCCTGTGACTGAGAGCCGCATCCCCAGCACCGGGGTGGCCCTGGACCTCCACTGGCTCCCTGGGGAAGATTTTGGCCAGCCACGAGGCGGTCATGTGGGGCTTAGAACAGACCGTCTCCTCTTCTGAAAGGAAAACAGCTGATGGGCGAGCGGGAGTCATGCGCCGACTTGACCTCTGCTTCTGCTGCTGTGGTTCGGTTCCATGGGGCCTGGCTCCTGAAGCAGCTGTCGGGGTTTAGGGGGGCAGCATCAGTCTGCGTATATATACACATAAGTATTGAATTTATGATTTATTAGCCTTCAACTTCTTTTCTGTTTTGTTTTGGGACCACACCTGGCAGTGCTCAAGCGTACTCCTGCCTCTGTGCTCAGGGGTCGTACCTGGTAGGGCTCAGGGCACCATCTGGGGTGCCAGGGACTGAGCCAGGGTTAGCCACATGCCAGGCAAGTGCCCGTCCTACTTTACTATGACTCTGGCCCTCTTTTTTTTTTTTTCTTTTCTTTTCTCTTTTTTTAAATTTTTTATTAGTGGATCACCGTGAGGTACAATTTAAGTTATAAACTTTCGTGCTTGTGTTCCAGTCACACAACGATTGAGTACCGGTGCCTCACCAGTGCCCATTCTCCATCACCAATAATCCCAGAGCCAGGGGTTATCCTAGAGCAAAGTTTTTTAAACATTTTTCCACTCGTGACCTTTTTCACACCCAAGACATTTTTATGTGACCTGGGTCATGTAGCTAACTAAAATAAGTCTGGAGAGAGAACAGGCCGGCTTTATAGGCAGCAGGCTTGGATTCAGGCCCTTGGCACCTCCTGGTCCCCTGAGCACAGAGCTGGGCGGGACTTCCAAGATGGGAACCAATAGGAACCAGGGCATTGTATTCCTGCCCCACCCCTTCCAAACAGGTATAAAAACCAAGCACTTAGTGCTAATAAAGCATAGTGCAGCTTATCTTAGGATACAATTGTAAGGTTTTTGTTTTTGTTTTTGATGACTCCAACATTGAGTTATGGGGATTCAGTTCAAGATGTGAGATTCTAGACTGCATTAAAATTAGGGATTTTTTTTTTTTTTTTTTTGCTTTTTGGGTCACACCCAGTGATGCTCAGGGGTTACTGCTGGCTCATGCACTCAGAATTACTCCTGATGGTGCTCAGGGAACCATATGGGATGCTGGGAATCAAACCCTGTTCGGCAGTGTGTAAGGCAAACGCCCTACCCACTGTGCTTTTGTTTCAGCCCCCAAAATAGGGATTCTTGACTTGGCTCTTTTTATTTTTGCTTTTGGGGCCACACCCACTGATGCTTAAGCCTACTCCTGACTCTGCATTAGGGATCACTTCTGGCAGTGCTCAGGGGACCATATGGGATGCTGGAAATTGAACCCTAGTTGACCTTGCGCAAGGCAAGCACCTTACTTGCTGTAGTCTCTCTGGCTTCTATTTTTTTAAAATTTTTAAACCACTTCCCAATGATGCTGGAATCTTTATTTTTTTGGGGGGGTCATACTTGGTGATGTTCAGGGGTTACTCCTGGCTCTGCGCTCAGGAATTACTCTTGGCAGTGCCCAAGGAACCATATAGGATGCCTAGGATCGAACCCGGGTTGGCCCTTGTGCGAGGCAACACCCTTCCCGCTGTGCTATCCCTCTGGCCCCTGAAGCTGGAATCTTTAGAACACTTGTCTCCTCTTCCTTCCTTTGTCTTAATTGTTTTGTGATGAGCCTAGGAATTTTAACACTTCCTGTCTTTTAATCTTTCATGTTTTAAAATTATTTTTGATACAGGATATATTTTTAGAATGATTTTTACCCCTTTTAAGTATGATTTGCATACTTCCCCCCCTTTCTTTTAATCAGGAGTATTCCTTGGTGCTATTCTCGTCTCACCTCTTATTTTGCCAAGCCCTGTCTGTGAAGTCTCTTTAATCCTGCCACGTTTCTCCATCCCCACTGCCTCCTCTGTGCCTTAGGTCATGCATCTCTTCATTTTTTTTTGGGGGGGGGGGCTGGGGAGCACTCCAGTGGTGCTCAGGGGGCCTCCTGCTCCTTCTTGGACTGTAGGCCACCATGGCGTTATTGCTTGGACCCTGCGGGGATCACAAGGGCCACACCTGAGAGGGTTGGGATCTCCAAGGTTATGCCTGGTGATACTCTTAGGAGACTGTGAAGTGCTAGTGTTTGAACCAAGATCTGTCACATCAAGGCAATATCTAACCTTTTGGACTCTCTCCAGGCCCTGAGGCATCAGTTCTTGCTAGGCAGTTCCACCTTAAGGTGTTAGGATGAAGGAATGAACAAATACACAACACACACTTTTCAGTTTGACTGACAGTTTTTATTGGTGGGGTGGGGGAGGGGGGGACACACCCATCGATGCTCAGGGCTTACTCCTGCCTCTGTTCAGGGATCCCCTGGGCAACCATGTGGGGTGCTGGGGATCAAGCCCTAATTGGTTGTTTGCAAGGCAAGCGCCCTGCCCACTGTACTATTACTCTGTTGCCTATTTTCATCTTTGTATGAATGCAGTTCAAATATAGTATACTCTTTTGTGTCCTATTGTTTCTGGGTCTGTGTGTGTGCGTGCGTGCATGTGTGCTCAGCATCTCTCGTGAGATTCATTTGTGTTCTTGCATGATGCTTATATCTGCTTTCATTGCCATGTAGAATTGCATTGCATGAATAGGACCACAGTTCACTCATCCATTTTACAGGTGGTGGATGGCCAGTTGTTTCCAACTGGGGCAGCTGTGAGCACTGCCACTCAGGCATCCTGATATGATGCAGTGTGCTCCGAGCCCTGGCGTCTCGGGGCCATACCTGCGAGGAGACTTGTTCAGTCATGTGAGGCACTCATTAACTTAATTAGAAAGTATCAGGTGCCCAAAGTGATTGTATTGATTTATGTACCCGCTGTGGGAGCCTTCTTTTTCTCCATTCCTTTTCTCTTGTTTATACCTGCTGCTCTCAGATATTTTTCCTTCGGGTACTATGTAGTGCTGTGTAGATGAGTGTTCTTTTATTCATTAAGTATCTCTCCCCTCTCTGCCGTCCCCCATCTGTTGTGTTAAGTTACAGGGGCTGGAGTCATAGGATAGTGGGGAGGGCATTTCCTCTTCCACACAGCTGACCTGGGTTCAGTCCTGGCATCCCATATGGTCCCCAGACCCTGCCAGAAAAGTAAGCCCTGAGTACAGCTGGGTGTGTCCCCCTCCTTCAGAACTCCCCCGACCCCCACCCCTCTGCATGCATACACACACACACACACACACACACACACACACACACACACACACACACAAATACAGGCAATGGAGATACAGTGAGAGCCTTCTGGACCTTTGAGAATGGAAGACGGGCTTAATAGCAGAACAAATAGTGATGTCATTTCCTTTGTGAAATACTAAGACCCTGTCCAGAGGGACTCGAGCTTATGATGCAGAAACCAGGGTAATGGGAATCGTATCTGCATTTGTGGCTGAGACACTTCCCCCAATCGTTCTGCCGGTCTCACTGGCTGAGTTCATTTCCTTGGATGTGGGAGTTTTCAGGAAGGCTCCTCTGATGGGCTTGGCCACATTTGCCCCTTCCTTCCTTCCCTCCCTCCCTCCCTCCCTCCTTCCCTCCCTCCCTCCCTCCTTCCCTCCCTTCCTCCCTTCCTCCCTTCCTTCGTTCCTTCGTTCCTTCTGTGTGAATAGGTCGTCTGCTCCTAGAAGATGCAAATATTGCTCCCTAAAATATTTGTGTTGCAAAAGCTATTAGCTGTTGTTTCCTGGAGAGTGTAAACCGGGCCCGAAGGTCCTTGGCAAAGTCTCTGGGTGATGCTGCAGCTCTCCGGTGCTTTGTGGCCGCGAATGAGAGAGTGATGGTGTCTTCACTGAGAGTTAGTGCTGTCTGCAAACCTCCATCCTTCCCCCCTGATATGACGAGATGTTGTAAGTTCAAAAAGCGTTTTTCTTTTTTCCTTTGGGATGAGTTTGGATGATCTCCCTCCATTTTCTTAAGATCTTTAACTGCATAAAAGCCTAAGAGTCATCCAGTCCCTTCCCTCCTAGTGCCCCGATGTCCCTTCTGTGACACCTTGGCCAGTTGGTCCCCAGCATCCACTGGACATTGTCCAGAGACAGAGAACCCCGTCTCCAGAGGCTTTGCGTGCCGTTTTTAGAAAGCGATCCTTGTTAGAAAGCCCTGGACTCTCGAGGCAAATACAGAGCTGCACTTGCGTTGCTCCTGAGACAGTTGGTGTAGAGGAAGACCTCGCTCGAAACTTCCTCTTCGAGGGATGAGAAGGGGGTGGCATGGGGGTCACTGCTTCTGCCCAGGGCAGGCAGCTTTTGGTAGCCACTCTTGTGGGAGTTGCCAGGACTCACCTTACTTGCAGCCTCACAGTGGGATTAAACTGTCCTGTGGCACCTGAGCAGCACGTTAGCTCCCGGGGAGCCCTGCCCGGGGGTTGTGGGAAGCTCTTTGTGCCAACCCCCAGTTCCCAGTTTGCAGTGCTTCCCCTCCCTGGTGGCTTCCTTGGGGACCGTTGTTGGGTGTGAAGTGCAGATGGCAGCTGGGGCCCGTGTGGCGCAGAGTAGGCGTGAGGGGTCTGTGTCAGGGCTCTCTGGACGCAGAGGTCTGGGCCCAAGGCTCCCCGACTGCTGGTCCTCGTTCAGTTCCCTCAGATTTGCTGGGTCAGCGGCAAGCCCATGTTGGTCCTTTGCTCCTCTTTTCACCGAACTGGGTTTTTGTGCTCTGCTGACCTGAGAGGTTTTTTGTGTGTTCAAGACACGCTTCTTCTGCTGACAGAGCCGGAAGGTGGTAGAAATAGCCGCTCAAGTTACCAGTTGTTCAGTAACTCCTGCTTTGTGTTGTGGAGGTTAAAATTTGACCTCATGGAGCTTCAGAGCCCTTCCAGAGAGGGCTGGGGAGGGGGCGCGGCCAGGTGTGAGCTCTGAAGGTGAAGATGTACAGTCATTATTTCTCTTTCTCCTCTCTCTACTCTCACTCTCATTCTTGCTCTACTCACACTCACACTCACATGTTCTCATTCATGCTCACTTATGCACACATGTGCATGCCTGTGCGCGCGCACACACACACACACACACACACAGAGTGTCAGTTCCGAACAGACCAGTGGTCAGTCATCTGTCTTCACAGGCCCAGGGTAGGGGGCTGGGGATGTGAAAGCTTGCTGCTGGGAAGAAGAAAGGCGAATTAGGATGTAGCCCGGGCTGGCTGGGAGGCTGCGTCTCAGTGATGCGTTTCCTTGGAGACAAGCTGCATTCTCACTTAGACCAGAATGAGATCCTGGTGTGTGGGAAGATGGTTTTATTTTCTGGCAGCTTTTTTGGAAGAGAAGGAGAGGAAAAATTTCCTTGTTCTGTCATTGCTTCTGTGTGTGTGTGTGTGTGTGTGTGTGTGTGTTTGTATGTGCGTGCGTGCCTGGGGGCAGGGGAGCTGCGACAGTAGTCCGAAGGGAAGACCCTCCCCACAGGCCTCAGCAGCCTCTGCTTCTGCACTCCTGGTGCTGGAAGCAGCTGCTTTTGGAATTGAGAAGGTTATAGTGACATTTCACTTGGTCCATAGGTGTTCACTGCCTCACCTTTCTCTCCCCAGAAACAACTGAAGGAAAAGATTTCCTAGTATTAAGGAGACAATCTTTGGGTAGCGCCCCCACCAACCTCCCCACTGCCCGCACCCCCCACCGCCCCCACCTCCAAGCCACTCAAGTGTAAGAACTGTAGTAGAACTTGATTTTAAGTCTCTAAATTATTTGTTTCCAGTTGGCTGTCATCTTTGGAATTGCTCCCAGAGAAGGGCCATGTAGGCTTTAGACAGAGTTTCGCTAAATTACGATAAGGTATATGTGTGGGTTGTTGAGAACCTCAGATATAGGAATGTAGGAAAAGAAGAGAATTAATATTTCTGCCATTCGAATACCACTGCCAGCATTTAATCGTGCTTTCGTGGTTCAGCCTTTAATCCCAGTTATTCCTCTTTCCATTTAGTACATAGTCATTTTTCTGCTACTGTTGGAAATTGTGTCAGGTAACAGGGATACAGAAAAGAAGGTGCCCGCTCTTCTGTTTGGTGATACTCAATATTGGAAGCTGCAAGTTCCCCCATGGGCTGGGTTTCAGCTGCAGCCCGGCTGCAGCTTTTGTATGTTTTGTGTTTCCTTTTCTCCCTAGTGTTGGTTGGGATGGTTTTCCTTTAATCCACAGAATACTTAGCTGGTATGCCATTTCATTTAGAAATATTCGGGTGTTTTTGTTCGTTTGTTTGTTTTTGGGTAAGGGAGTCAGGGCTTCCTCCTGGCTCTGTGCTCAGGGATCATTCCTGGCAGTGTTTAGGGGACCATATGGGCTACCAGGGATTGAACCTGGGTTGGCTGTGTGTAAGGCAAGCATCTTACTTGTTTTTAAATTGCCCTGGCTCCTAATTTAGAAGTATTTGGGATCCTCCCGGATACCATCCTCTTTACTGATTACTAGTTGATTTTGCTGCAGTTGTTACATAGGCTGTATGGTTTACAGAGTTCTTCCTAATGCAGTTGTTATGGGAGTTTTGATGTTCCAACACTAATTCCATCCCCTGAGTGACCTTCTTTCCACCGTTGTCCCCATTTTCCCAGCCACCCTCAAGCCTGGCCTTTTAGCAGGTCCCCAGTAATTCATTTTACTTCATTTTACATTCTATATCTGTATCTACATCTACATATATATCTATCTTGGAGAGCCTGGCAAGCTACTGAGAGTATCTCACCCACACGGCAGAGTCTGGCAAGCTAGCCATGGCGTATTCCATATGTCAAAAAAAGTAACAGTAATGGGTCTCATTCCCCTGACCCTGAAAGAACCTCCGATATATTGGGAAAGACGAGTAAGGAGAGGCCGCTAAAATCTCAGGGCTGGGACGAATGGAGATGTTACTGGTGCCCGCTTGAGTAAATCGATGAACAATGGGATGACAGTGGCAGTGACAGTGATTGCTGGTTACTACCAAATGGCTAAAGGAAATATCAGAAATATTCCTGTAAAAGAAAATTTTTCTATCTCACCACGAGGTGGTTAAGTCTTTGAGGATTTACTAAACTGTTCCTCGCTAGTCGAACCTTTGGTGTTATTGATTTGTTTGTGGAATTGAGTTTACTTCTCTTGATACTTTCTCATCTGATTTGCTGTGCTCCTACTAGAATTTCAGTATTGAGGAAGTTTGGAGGTGTGGCGTGGTTTGAAACTTCAGGATCTGTAGAACTTGGGATGAACCTGTGGAGAGTCTCAGTGACATGGTGGAGTCAGGCCATTGGCACGGTGGCATCAGTGGTGTGGGTGCAGCTCCCAGGCTTCGGCTGGGTGGACACTCGGTCCCCCTGGCCTCCCTCCCAAGGGCACCCCATTGCTCTCAGCCCAGGGGACCCGTGTGTCCGTGAATTCCAGGTGCTTGGCCTGCACTTCCTTGGAGATTCAATTTGTGACTCTGAAGAGCAGGACCGGGGGCGTTGAGGTGACCATGGCCTATTGCTCTGGGCTCTAATTTAGCAATATTTGGAACCCTCCTGGATAGCATCCTGTTACTGATTCCTAGTTGAGTTTCTCTGTGGCTTTATACTATGTGAGTATGGCAGTTATGGGAGGTGGGCCTGACTTAAGAAAGTTTGGTACCGCGCATCTCTGGGTAGCTTCCAGGGAGCAAACCCAGGGAGAATTAGACCCGTGAAGCACGTGCCTCACTGCTGAGTCACACCTCTGTCCGCGGGGCCTGTTCTGTGTGTCAGTGCTCGTTCTCTGTCCAGCTGAGCCACCAGCCTCAGGGCTGTGTCCTGTGTGTGCGGGGTGGCAAGGGAGGTAAGTCTCTCTCCCCCTTCCCAGGCTGACCTTCCAGCCCTTGGGATTCTCTTCCCAACCCCACGGCCTGTCTTGGTATCCTGAGTTTCACCTGGAAGACAGGCTCTCTTCAGCTTGGAACTGTTAACATTTAACAACAAACCATTCTCTGTGCGTAGTGTTGCCCCGCCCCCCGTGCACTATAGAATATTGACCATGCATCCCTGGAATCTATGGGGGAGACTCCAGGGTCATCCTCCAACATAGGACGGGGGGAAAAATGACTTCAGATATTGCCCTGGAAGTTGTAGCTTCCCTGCAGAGAATCGGTGAGTCAGAATAATATGCTTTCTAAATTTTTTTCTTTGCTTTTTTTGGGTCACACCCGGCGATGCACAGGGCTTACTCCTGGCTCTGTACTCAGGAATTACACCTGGCGGTGCTTGGGGGACCATATGGGATGCTGGGAATCAAACCCGGGTCGGTTGCGTGCAAGGCAAAAGCCCTACCTGCTGTGCTATTGCTCCAGCCCCAGAAAAATGTGCTTTTGTAGTTAAGGTTTGATGTTCTGTGTTTGTCAGTTGGGATTGTCACACACGCAAAAATTGTGTGTGTGTGTGTGTGTTAGTTTCCCTGCAGAGAATTGTCAAGTCAGAAGAATGTGCTTTTGTTGTTAGGGTTTGGTGTTCTGTGATTGTCAGTTGTGATTGGCACAAAAATGAAAAAATAATTTGTGTGTGTGTGTGTGTGTGTGTGTGTGTGTGATCCATGAGCAAAAATAACTAACCAGGGTTTTAAGAGTGTTTTATTTTTCCCTCTAATGATGTTAGTTTTGTTCATGAATTTTTTTTTTACCTTTTTAAAAATAACTTGGTTGCAACATAGTTTGCATGCCATAAAGGTTATCCATCTGGTGTTTTTTTTTTTCCATTTTTCTTCTTTTTCAAGCAGTGTACTGCATTGTACAACCATGATCATAATCTAGTTTGAAAACAATTTGTCATACCCATGGTCTGCGTCTGTGCCTATTTGGTCCCTTTGGGAACCCCAGACCACACTCTCTTCGGCCTTCTCAGTATCTGGTGAAAGATCAGCTGCCAGACAGCACCGGCCCCTCCAAGGGCTGAGTCTGGGGGTTATGGTTTGTGTCTTTCATTGCTTTTCAGCACTTGGTCTAGGATCTGCCTTGGCCAGCTCTCTACGGATCAATCCCACTTGATGTTCGTTGGATTTACAAGTGTTTGACCTTCTCCAAATTTAGGAAATATTCTGCACTTTTCCAGAAGCTTCTCTGCTCACTTCGCCCTCTGCTCCAACTCATACTCCAGTTATGTGTATGACATTATCTGACATGTCTCTGAGTAGCTCTAGTTTTTATCCACCCCCCCCCCCCCCCCGCCCCGCTTTCTTTTAAACCTTTGTTTTCCTCATTGATTTTCTCATTGCCTAGTGTCTATGGATCTGTCTTCAGGTTCACATGTTCCTTTTGCTGTCACCTCAGTTAGCATTTGTGTTTATCCAATGTATTTTCAGTTCTGGACTCTCCATTTCATCCTTTTTCATGGTTTCTTTTCCTTATCTGAGGGTTTTACTTTAACAAAGATAGTTTAATAGTATCTTTAAAACCCTTGAGTGCAGGGCTGGAGAGATAGCACAGCAGGTAGGGCGTTTGCCTTGCAAGGGGCCGACCCGGATTCAATTCCCAGCATCCCATATGATCCCGTGATCACCTCCAGGAGAAACTCCTGAGTGCAGAGCCTGTGCATTGCCAGGTGTGACACCCCCCCCCCCCAAAAAAAAAACCCTCAGCTGCTGATTTCAATATCTAGTTCATCCCAGAGTTGTTCTAGATTGTTTTATTTTAAGAATGTCTTCTTTTTCCCTGTTTATTCATGTGTTTTAAGTTTGGATCTTCTCTGGAACATTGAGAAATCTGAGAGATCTGTGCTCTTTTTTTGTTTGTTTTTATCCCCATTTTCTCTCTCTGTGTGTGTGTGTGTGTGTGTGTGTGTGTGTAAAAGCACTGAATCTCATTAATCATTAATTTTAGGAGGTATTCATTGTGTTTAGATGCAAACTACAAACTTTCATAGGCAGCAGTTTGAAACTTGGGGTAGCCGCTAGTCTCTTGGGGTACTCCAGGTCAGCCACAGAGGCAGGCAGAGCTGGTGGGGGTAGAGATCCCACCTCCTGCCTCCCCACTCTCCGTCCAGTGGCCCTGGCTCTCCTGGATCAGTGTTGGGGCTCTTGAGTGGAAAGGACTGATCCCCCACCTTCAGACACCCCGCTGGAGACTGTGAGAACTCACACTTAGTCATATCTTTCCTGGCCATAGAGATAGAACAACGGGTGTATCTTTCCTTGCATGCGACTTACCCTGGTTTGATCCCTGCAGTGCTCAGGGCTTATTCCTGGCTCTGTGCGGAGGGGTCAGTCCTCGTGGTGCTTGGGGGGCCGATGGGGTGCTGGGGTCAGGTGAATGTGAGGCCAGTTTCTTACCCACTATGCTGTATTTCCTGGCCCTATATGTCATTTAAAATACAAAATTAGGATAGGTGTATAAAATTATATAGTTTGCTTACTTTTTTTCTCCTCATTTAATTTGTTGTCTGTATCACATTAAATCATTCCCAGCTTTTTGACCATCTTAAGTCATTTAAAATTTTAGAAGATGGAACTGGAGGGATAATACGGGGTTAAGCCTCTTTCCTTGCATTCTACTGACCCTGGTTTGAATTCTCAGCACCACATATGGTTCTCCAAGCACTTCCAGGGGTCACTCCTGAGCACAGAGCCAGGAGGAGCCCCTGAGCACTGCCGGGTGTGACCCAACCGCCCTACCCCCTCAAAAAAAGAAGAAGAAGAAGAAGACTCTTAGGAGATGAGGGAGCGAGTTCAGTGGGCTGGAGCACATTCTTTGCATGCAGGAGGCCAGGGTTCAATTCCGGGACCACATTTGGTTCCCCAGACATCACCAGGAATGGCTCCTGAGCACTGCTGGGTATGCCCCCACCAAATAAAATGAAATTATACCCCTCCCCCAACTTTGTTTTGTGAGGCAAGATAATTTTTTTTTGTTGAAACTTACTTCGAAAGATGTGAGGAGGAAAATAAAAACGTGTGTGTTGAAGAACACAGGCTTCTCCAGAGTGGAACTCAGTGAGAAAAGAAGTAGGGACAAGCAGGCGAAGTTTGTGCTCAGGAGAGCACGGGCCTGAGAAGCAAACAAACTTTGACAAAATTTTTTATTTGATTTTTTTTTAAACCAAACTTTAAAAATTTTTATGTATTTATTTTTAAAATTTTTATTAGTGAAACACCGTGAGGTACAGTTGTAGACTTACAAATTTTTATGCTTGGGTTCCAGTTATACAGTGGTCGAGTACCCATTCCTCCACCAGTGCCCATTCTCCACCACCACTGATCCCAGTATCCCTCCCACCCCCCAGCCCCCCAACCCACCCTGCCTTTGTGGCAGGGCACTCCCCCTTGTTCTCTCTCTCTTCTTTTGGGTCCTGTGTTTTGCAAGAGAGGCATTGAGTGGCAATCATGTTTGGTCTGTAGTCTACTTTCAGCATGCTTCTCCCATCCTGGGAGGATACTCCCAACACCTTTTATTTGGTGCTCCTTTCCCTATCTGAACTCCCTTTTCCCCTAGCATGTGTGGCTGGCCTCCAAGCCATGGAGCAAAACTCCTGGTACTAATCTCGGCCACTCTTGGGTGTTAGTCTCCTATTTTGTTACTTTATGTTCCCCAGATGAATGCAATCTTTCTGTGTCTATCCCTCTCTTTCTGACTCATTTCGCTTAGCATGATACTTTCCATATTGTACCACTTGTATGTAAATTTCATGACTTCTAACAGCTACATAGTACTCCACTGTGCAGATGTACCAAAGTTTCTTTAATCAGTCATCTGTTCTCAGGCACTCAGGTTTTTTCCAGATTCTGGCCATTGTAAAGAGTGCTGCAATGAACAAACAAGTGCAGATGTCACTTCGACTATACATTTTTGCCTCTCTGGGATATATTCCCAGGAGTGGTATTGCTGGGTCAAATGGGAGCTCAATTTCTAATTTTTTTGAGAATCGTCCATACTGTTTTCCAAAAGGGCTGAACTAGTCGGCATTCCCACCAGCAGTGAAGGAGGGTCCCTTTCTCGCCACATCCGTGCCAGCACCGGTTGCTTTTGTTCTTTTGGATGTGGGCCAGTCTCTGTGGTGTGAAATGATATCTCATTGAAACCAAACTTTTTTTAAAGAGAGAAAGTTTTCAATCTGTGGACTCCTGGATCAAGGTCAGAGAAATGTGCCCTTCTCTTTACTGCCCGTAGCCTGAACCCTCCAAGCTCTCGTCCAGCCGCTGGGCATGCATCAGGGCAGCCTTGGCCTGGGGTAGGGCTAAGGAAAACCTGACCCCAGGATGGGTGGGCTCAGGAACAACAAAGCTAGTGGGGACAGCCACCAGGTGCCCGCTGGTGGGGCTTGGGGGTTCCTGCAGGTGTGTGGGGGACCCGGGTTCTCGGCTTCAGTACTGATTGTCCCATGCAGGGGGGAGGCCCTGCCTTAGCTTCCTGGCATGGGACAGAGACAGGGCGCCCAGGAACTGGCAGCATGTTGCTGTGAGTGAGGGAATGTGAACAGGAGGTGCTCCTTCCTCTCCTCGGCTCCGATTACCCGGCCCCCTGGATCAGGTATCCCCTAGTGCCCCCGTAGACTAGGCTATACCTGAACCCCTAGATCAGGTACCCCCTAGTACCCAGGTAGACTCAGCTGTGGCCAACCCCCTAGACCCAGGTATCCCCGAATGCCCCCGTAGACTAGGCTCTACCTGACCCCCTAGACCTAGGTACTCCCTAATGCCTCCATGGATTAGGGTGTAGGGGGAGTTTTCTCTGATTTTTACTTGTAAGTACCTGGCAGAACTTTTTCCTGGAGATAAATTAATAAAATCGTGACAGCCCACCCCCTCCCCCAGTATCTCTTCTCCCCACCCCCCCTCCTTTCCCCTCCCTTCCCCGCCTGTTCCCTCCTCTCCTTTTCTTTCTTTTTTCTTTTCTTGGTGTGTGTGAGGGGATCACACTCGGCAGTCCTCAGGGCTTACTCCTGGCTCTGCTCAGGCATCACTCCCGGTGGTGCTCATTGTACCGGAGCACTTTACCCGCTGTGCATTCTCTCTGGCAGCGTAGCAGGAGGTTCTCTGTGTGGCTTGTTCTTCCAACCCGTCGTTATCCTGATAGGTGCAGGTGTGCCGGGCTCCTCCTCTGGAACCCGGAGCGCGAAGGCTGGAGAGGAGGAGCAATCGGGCTGAAGCTGCAGTGTGTCCCAGGCTCCTTCCCGTGGGGGTCTGTTTCCCGACACGTCTCTGTGGGAATCCAGGCCCCTAGCTCGCAGCTCGGGTTTGGGGTGGGTGCCCGTGACAGTGCCAAGTTCCCTCCCCCGGTCACTTTTGGGCCGTATTCTGGGCCTTACAAAGCTTTGTTTCTTGTTTGCTTTCGCTGCAGGTTAGTAGCAAGGATGAAGATTTTCTTGACCTTTCTGTTGACGTGGAGCAGAACACATCCATTACCCACTGTCTGAGGTAACCTCGGGAATGCTGACGGGGTCAGGGTAGTGAGGAAGGGACAGCCCGGGCCGGGGCCAGGGGCTGGGGCAGAGACCTGTGCTCCTGCAGGAAATAAGCTTCTTTTCTGTTAAACCCATATAACCCTGTGATTTCCTGTTTTTCCCTTCCTAAGAGAGATGAAAGAATAACTGCGTGGTCGGGAGAGTCCCACTGGGAGCGGGGACCCAGCCAGGTCATTAGTTGAGAAGTTTAAGCTTTGTTTTGTTTGGGCTTTTGGGCCACACCCGGCTATGCTCTGGGCTTACTCCTGGCTCTGTGCTCAGGAATCACTCCAAGGGGGGCTCATGGGGACCATATGGGGTGCTGGGGATGGAACCCAGGTCAGCTGTGTGCAAGGCAAAAGGAGAACAGGACTGGAAGAACAAGGCAAACTCCCTACCCACTGTACTCTCTCAGGCACTAAAAATAACATTTTCTTCCTCTCCCTCCTCCTCTTTCTCCTTTTCTTCCTCCTCCTTCCCCTTCTCCTCTTCTTCCCTCCCTCCCTCCTTCCCTTCCTCCTCCCTCCTTCCCTTCCTCCTCCCTCCCTCCCTCCCTCCTTCTTTTTTTTTTTTTTTGGAGGGAGGTGGTTTGGGTCACACCTGACTGCCTCAGGGGTTACTCCTGGCTCTGCACTCAGGAATTACTCCTGGCAGTGCTCAGGGGGCCATGTGGGATGATGGGGATCGAATGCGGATCAGCTGTGTGGAAGGCAAACGCCTGTGCTATAGCTCCGACCCTGAGGTGTTTATTCCTGTGCTCAGGGATCACTCCTGGCAGGCTCGGGGGACCATCTGGAGTACTGGGGATCCAGCGCAGGTCAGCTTGTTCAAGGCTGGTCATACCTTACGCGCTGTTCGACCGTGCCAGCTCTGCTGTCGGGGTTTTATTCCATTAGGGCCTCAGGAACTCTGGGAGGGCTCAGAGGTGGGGTACAGGGTGGGATGCTGTGTGTCCTACCTGCTCTGGGTCCTATGCTGGCCCCTCTGTGGTGGCCGTGTGCGGGCACCAGGCACCCCTGGCAGAGGTTTTGGGAAGGAAAAAAAAAATTTTCCACATGCCTATGCCATGTGAGTGAGCTTTGGAACCGGTCACTCTCATGGGGGCTCTGAAGAATGTTCATTCTCATCCCGGGACTGGCTGGGTCAGGAGATGTCATGGAGGAATCGTTATATTCGGGACGTTCTCTTCCGAGCCCTTGGCACTATAGCGCAGGAATGTTCAGTAGACTCTTCATGACCAGGAGGGAGTTAAGAGCTGTGACATTTAACAAGAGAATGAAAGTTAAATGGTGCCGGAAAGCTGGTGACAACTGAGAATGCAGAATCTCTGGCACGGCAGCGTTCACTTCCCAGGCTCAGGTTCTTGTCCTGTGGCACATGGGGGTAGGGGAGGCCATCAGGAGACCATTTGGGCTGCATTGGTTCCAAGTAATGGCGGACTGTGGACACTTTAAACTCTGGTGGCTCTACTTCTGCACTCTTTGGACCCCCAGGCGCCCATGGCTCATTCCCACGCCATCTTCTGTTCTGTTTTTAGACTCAACTATTGAGTTGAGTTGGTTTGGGCTCCTGCTTTCATGGTTTTTTTTTTTTTTTGTTATAATTTTTCTTTTTGGCTTTTTGGGTTCCACCGGGTGATGCTCAGGGTGATGCTCAGGGGTTGTTCCTGGCTCTGCACTCAGGAATTACTCCTGGTGGTGCTTGGGGGACCATATAGGATGCCAGGGATCCAACCCGGGTCGGGTGCGAGCAAGGCAAACGCCCTACCCACTGGACTGTTTCTCCGGCCCTCCTATCACAATTTTTCACTTAAGAGTTTCTAGCTCTTCTCTCCTAAGCCCCGAGTTTGCTCTGAATTGGTCGACATCCTAGTTCCTATTTCTCTCTGCCCTGTTAAGTAGAGCCGCAGTGGGAAACCCCTAGCACAGTTGTCTCCCAGCACAGTTGGCCTGAGGAGCTGAGGAGGACAGTCGGAGCACTCTGGTCTTGTCCCCTCCCATATTCACATAAAAAAATCGCCAGCAGGGAACTGGAGCGATAGCACAGCAGGTAGGGCGTTTGCCTTGCATGTGGCTGACCTGGGTTTGATTCCCGGCATCCCATATGGTCCCCTGAGCACTGCCAGGAGTAACTCCTGAGTGCAGAGCCAGGAGTAAACCCCTGAGCATCACCGGGTGTGACCCAAAAAGGGAAAAAAAAAATCACCCAACAGGCTATAGCCTAAAACAAAGCCTGGGTACATGTGGGGCAGGTTTGAAGATAAAACCTGGTCTTTCCCCGCAGAGACTTCAGCAACACAGAAACGCTGTGTAGTGAACAGAAATATTATTGTGAAACATGCTGCAGCAAGCAGGAGGCCCAGAAGAGGTGCGTGAAGGCTCTCACTCTCCTGTTTCCTTCCCCTGAGGCGGGGGTGGGGAGGTGGCTTTGTATAGTGAAGAGGAGGCCCCCCCCCTTTCCCCACCTGCTGTCCTCCTGCCCCTCTTTCCTGCCCTCGAAGATCAGGTCCATGGGCCGTGCTGGGACAGAGGGTGGGGAAGGGGTCGTGTCCCCGGCCCTCAGTGCCAGACCCTCACCTCTGCGGGCCCAGTTGGGGGCATGGGGATCGGGCTGACGAGCACCCCCGACGTTGACATTGGGCCTTCTCCCGCCGCTCTCCCAGGATGCGAGTGAAGAAGCTGCCCATGATCTTGGCCCTGCACCTGAAGCGGTTCAAGTACATGGAGCAGCTGCACAGGTACACCAAGCTCTCCTACCGCGTGGTCTTCCCGCTGGAGCTGCGGCTCTTCAACACCTCCAGTGACGCCGTCAACCTGGACCGCATGTACGACCTGGTGGCCGTGGTGGTGCACTGTGGCAGGTGAGGGCGGGCGGGCACGTGGCCATCTCCCTGGGAGTCTGCATGCCGGGAGCCTGGGGGAGGGGGGTGTGTTGGGCGGGGTCTTGCTGGGCGGGGCTGGTACTGGGCGGGGCCGTGCTGGACCCTGTCTGTCCTGGGCTGGTTCTGTCCTGGGCTGGTTCTGTCCTGGGCGGGGTCTGCACTGGGCGTGTCTGTCCTGGGATGGGTCTTTCCTGCCTGGGGGGGCGGGTGGGTGTGGTGGAGCCCTCGTCATTCCCCATCTCCAGGTAGACACAGATATACACATGGACACGTAGGACGAGGTCCCAGAGCCACCACGGTCTTGGCCCTCCACGTGTTTGCTCAGAGGGAAGCTGATAGCATCAGTGCAGGGAGAAGGGGAGGAAGGCTTAGGGGGACATGGCAGCGGTGAACAAACGACTGCCCCTGCGCCGCGCGCGCGCCACCTCTGCTTGGAGAAAGAGCCGGTCTGTGCAGATGCACTGTGAGCTCCTGAGTGTCGAGAGATGAGCAAGGAGAGGACGGAAGCGGGAGGGCAGACTTCATCATTATCTGTTGCCACTCCGGGAAATTGAAAATGGTACTCTTCAAATATTGTTCGCAAGTTTTCAATCTTTTTCCCAGCATTCTAGGATAAGTACTACAATTGGGGAAAAGGGAAAAAAAGTTAGAAGAAAAGACCTCTGGCTTGGGAGAAAGCAAAAAATTTTGTTTGTTTGTTTTTTGTGGGGTGTTTTGGGAGGCACACCCAGCAGTGCTCAGGGCTCGCTCCTGGCTCTGCCCAGGGACCATTCCCGGAAGGGCTCAGGGACAGTACCGGGCACTGTCCAGGGATCTAACCTGGGTTGGATGTGTGCAAGGCAAATGTCCGCCCCGCTGGACGAGTGCTCTGGCTCCTGAAAGCAAAGCATTTTTGCTGGACATTCCTTGAGGGTATGTTTTTACCTCCTGTTTGGGAGCAAGCGTGGAAGAGGCCAGTGAAGTTTTTGCTGTTGGTTCCCATTGGCCCAGGTGGGATGGGTCGAGCCCCGGGATGGATCCTGGGGATGGGAGTGTTGCTCGCCAGTGAGGCTTCTGCTTCCTGTTGGCCCAGCTCAGCAGGTGGGGAGTGGGCCAGCCCCAGGGTCGTGTGGGTCCCAGCAGGGAGGCGAGCGCTGGGATGTTCACGTGCAGCCTCCCAGGCAGAGCCACCCCTGTCCAGCTCCTTGGAGGGGTTGTCAGTCACTAAGGTGTTCTCTTACCTTCTCAGGAAGGTCCATTCACTGGCCAGCTCTGCACCAGCTTTGCGTTTCCCCTGAAGAATCTTGCTAGTTGAGTCATTTTTATTTGGGGGGGGGGGGTGTCACATCCAGTGGCGGCATTCCAAGGTCATTGGTGACGGTGGTTGAGTTTGGAGTGGGCCCATGTGTGCCCACCCTGCCCACCACCTCTCTGCCGCCTCCACTCTGGCCTCATGGCTGTTGTACAGACTCCCCAAAGCCCCCTTTCTCCCCCCCCCTGCATTCGCTCCTCCCTGTTCTCAGCGTCACTTGCTTGTCACCTGAGGTCCACCTTCCCGTCCCCCTTCAGTACTCGGTGTTCTCAGAATCGTCTTTTCTCCATCCCACGCTGGCTGCCTTCCTGCTTATAAACCCTCCCGGGATCTGCCTTCCTCTCGGAGCCCCCTCCCCAGGAAGCAGGGGCCTGCACAGCCAGAGGAGGGCCTGGTGGGCGCCCGCACAGCTGTCCGGCCTGGAGAGGGCTTGGGTTCGAGCATCTGTTTTCCCGCTGGGTTGTGAGCCCCAGGAAGACAGACGCTTCATTAGTCTCAGCATTCCCTCCAGGCCCGGCGCAGCGCCAGGTGTGTGTGATGGGCGGGTGTGGGCACTCACGGGCCCTGCCTCTCTGTGTCTCCTCACACCCACATCTTTGCTCACGAGTCACTGCCGCTGTTTTCTTTTTTGTTAATTTTTTTTTAGGTAAGGTAAAGGTAAAGGCCCTCCCGTTGATCGTCGATTTGCTCGAGCGGGCCCAGTAACGTCTCCATTGGAGACTTTGTTGTTACTGTGTCTGGCATATCGAATACTCTCGGTAGCTTGCCGGGCTCTCAAATTTTAATTTTTATCATTATTATTTTCTTGTGATTTTTATACATTTTATTTTCATAAAGTAGTTCACAATAGCTCATTACAGATAATATTCAAACACCCACCCCACCAGCGAGTATCTTCCCACCACAATAAGAGGGAAGTGTGTGAAGGTGGTTGTATTTCATTCTGGGGCCAATTAAGCCCGTGTATACAAGAAAGCAAGCAAGTATGTTAAAACCAAACACATTTGCTACTTTCGGTACATCAGTGGGCTAGAGTATAAGGAGGTCTCGCAGCCGAAAATGCGGCCACGCTCCAGGAAATTCTACAGTGCTCTCTTCTGGGAGCTTTGCTTTATAGTCTCTGGATCTTGGCCGTTGATGGGATTACATGGCGCACCGGGGGCAGCTTGTGTGTGTGACTGCCAAGCTACTCGAAAACTGGGGAGCTGGGTGGAGGGGGCCCAGTCCCGATCCGAGCAGGCTTGGAGATCTCAGCCACGGGTCCCGCATACCTGGGTTCCTCTGTCGGTTCCTTCATGGGTGAGGCTCATCCGAGCGTGTGGAGAGTGGCTTTGAGCATGGCTGTGCTGCTGTTTTCTGTTCTGAGACTCTTGAGGCTTTTCCAGAGAAGTAACCATACTTTTGTTTTTCTGTTTGTTTTCTCTCCCCCCCTCCTAGTGGCCCTAACCGTGGGCATTATATCACTATCGTGAAAAGTCACGGCTTCTGGCTTTTGTTCGATGATGACATTGTCGAGGTTGGTATGAGCCTGTTTCTATGACTGTGGTGGGGGTGGATGTATGGGGAGTGTGGGTGGGTGTGTAAAATGGGCCTCTCTTCCTACCAGCGGACTTGAAAACCATTTATGTCACCATCGAAACTCAATTTCCCTTGCCAGTGGCAAGGGAGGACGATGGACGGGGTGTCCAGCCCCCTGTAAGTCTTGTTCATGCCAGTCTATTTTCTTCTGTGACTGTGGGACAGGCCGGATGAATTTGCAAGTTCTGTTAGCATTTTTAAAAATGATAATGAATTTTTTCCATATTGAGTAGTTCTATAAAGTATTTAAACTTAAAAAAATGTTTTTTTGGGGGGCGGGTGGATAGGGAAGCACACTCAGTGGTGCTTAGGGGTTACTCCTGGCTCTGCACTCAAGGAGACTCCCGGATCATCAGAGATGCTGGGGATTGAACCCTGGTCAGCCGTGTATAAGGCAAGTGCCCTACCTGCTGTACTACTGCTCCAGCCCTTTGAAGCATTTAAAAAATTTAAATAATAAAATATATTTCCATTCTGTTGGACCTGGAACTTTTTCTATTACACCGAAGTGTTGGATATGTGGATATTGTTTTAGAGACAGACTGGGGGCTGGAGAGATAATACGGTTGGTAGCATGCTTGCCTTACCTGTCCCTTTTTAGTTCCCAAAGCCCCATATGGCCCCCCCGAGCGTGTCAGCAGTGACACACAGTTCGGAGTAAGCTCTGGAGCACTGCAGTATAGCGCGCCCCCACCCCCAATAGATTTAAAAATTATTTATTTATTTTTTGCTTTTTGGGTACACCTGGTGATGCTCAAGGGTTACTCTTAGCTCTGTACTCAGGAATTATTCCTGGCAGTGCTCCAGGGACCATATGGGTTGCCGGGGACTGAACTCAGGTCAGCCGTGTGCAAGGCAAACATCGTACCTGTTGTGCTATCACTCCAGCTCTCAAATAGATTTTTTTTTAAAGGAAGATCGGCTGGAGTGAAGGCCAGACCCAGGCCAGATCTTAGTCTGTATTAGGTCATAGGGGAAGGAGTGAATTGGTATCCCTAAAGAGGGTGAACTCTTGAGTGTTTTCACGTGCTCTGGAAAGAATACAGTTATTCCTGGGTGGGTGGGGATTGACAACCCCCCCCCCCCCAGACAGAGAAGTGTGCCCCCCACCCCCCTGCTAAACAGAGGAAGGAGATGAGAGCTGATGAGCGCAGGCTGTTTCTAGAAAGCACAGGCCAGACTAGGAGCCCCGTCTTCCTCAGAGCCTCTGCCAGAGATCTGTGTCACTCATTTGACTTCTGGCCAGAGACACAGTTCAAATGACCATGCTGGGGCTGGAGCGATAGCACAGCGGGTAGGGCCTTTGCCTTGCACGCGGCTGACCCGTCTTCTATTCCCAGCATCCCGAGCACCGCCAGGAGTAATTCCTAAGTGAAGAGCCAGGAGTAACTCCTGGGCATCGCCGGGCGTAAGCAAAAAACCAAACCAAAACAAAACAAATGACCGTTCTCCCCAAGGCAAGTCTCTGCAATTGTGTGTTTGCCGCTGAAACTTGTGACCAGGCTCCTCACGTGCACCCATGGGTCCCCAATCCCCCAATCGATTCTGTCTGCTCTTACCCACTTCTCCCTGTGCTCCTTTAAACAGTGGTGTTCTTTTCTTTCTTTCTCATTGCAGAAAATAGATGCCCAAGCTATTGAAGAGTTCTATGGCCTGACATCAGATATTTCAAAAAATTCAGAATCTGGATATATTTTATTCTATCAGTCAAGAGAATAACTTTAAAAAGAACTGAGGGACTCATCCTAGTATGGGGGGGGAAGGTTCGAAGCACTGTCTTGGGTTCTCTGCTGACCACCCCCCGCCCCCCCCCCGGCGGCCCACCCTTGCCGTTGCTCCCGTTCCCAGGGCCCGGCGGCGGCGTGAGGCTCTTTCTCTCCTCCCCCCACCTGTTGTTTTTCCTCCATTCAGCACTACGTGTGGTTTCCTCTTAGTCTGAGGCGGCGTTTGCTGCAGTCCGCTGTCCGTAAGAGTTGTGTGCATAACAGTTGCTCGTGTAGGTTTGGGCCCGCGCCGGACGATCAGCAACTGCCTGGCAGAACTTGAGTTTGACGTCTTCGTCCAGGGTCTGTGGTTTCTTCTGGTTCGTTGGTCTCAGGCTGCCTCTGTGGTTGCTGGGGTGTCTGCCTGCCAGTTTTCCTCCTGCCAGAAAGCGTGTCCAGAAAGCCAGAGGACAGGAGCAGGCGCGCTCACCCTTCAGGGCAGCGCCCGTAGCTTTCTGCGGGCAAGCGTTTGAAAATCGAGTCACCTCGATGCTATAAAATCCTCAAGGAGTGCCTTGGCCGGCGGCGGCATGTGGGACAAGCCCCTGGAGGGGCCGAGCTCAGCAGGCAAAGCCCAGAGGAAGGACAGTCCCAAACCAAGCACCCGGAGAAGAGCTCTGTGCCACCCGCCCGGCTGTGGCGACCCTTCTGCCTTCTCAACGACACCGCGTGAGTGGCTGTGTTCCTGGTGCTGCCGAGTGCTCCGGGCAGGGCGTGCCCCGGATCCTGTCCACCCCGGGGTCCTTGGCAGGACCCAGAACCACTAAGGCCCCACGCCTTGGCCACCGTGCATCGCCCTTTCAGTCTGTTTATGGAGGTGCAGGAGTGGGGTGGGTGGGGTGGGGTTGGGGGGGTCCAGAGAGCGTGCCCCGGGCAGGTGGGGGACAAGCACACAGCAGCAGGTCTTGGGGACAGACTCACAGGATGCCGGTTGAGATGGGAGATTTTTTTGCGAGGGAGGAAAGACCTCATCTCACCCTAGTTATTTTTACTCCCCCCCCCCTTTTGTTATATATGTATTTATTAGATTATTTGAGTATCGATACCTTTTATTAAAAGGGTCGATTTGGGTGGTTTTTTTTTTTGGACATTGAGCTGGTTTCTGTTTTTCTGCAGATCTGATGAGTCCTAGGTCTTGGCTTCCCGTGAGAAGTCAGTGGACTTCCATACACTATGATATACTGTGAACATATTATTTTGTTACCTTAACAAATCAGCGAACAAACACAACAGACTTTCGGCATAATGTGAACTAAAGTTGAAGTTGGAAATGTTAGCAGTTACTTTGCAACAACTGAGAGCATAGCACTTTATCTAGATGAAAACTGGATTTCTTACCTTAGAAATACCTTGAACTGATTGTTGCTCAGAACCTAAATAAGCATGCCAACACTTCATTTGTTCATGCTTGAAGTGAAATATTTTGCTTTTCACTGGAGAAGACAAAAAACAGGGTGATTTTCATGTTATTTTATACAAGTGACGAAAATATACCTTGCCTTGTTTAGAGGCAAATTCATATTTATAAATACTTTGTCTTTTTTTTTCCCCCTTCCATGAAACATATATAGTGATCCCTTAATCTGGAAGGTGAGTCTTTATTCTGTTTTTCAGGAGAAACACTTTTTCCACTTGAAGGTGATTGATAATAGGGAACTGTTTGTACCATATATAACCCATATACTTGACAGCAGGTTGCAAAGTTTAAAAAAAGTGATGGTTGATCTCTAATATATTTGGAACTGATTCATAAAAAGAAACAATTAAAATTATCTTTGAAACAACTCTTGCAGCAAATTTATTAGAAAAAGGTGTTTCATTTGATAGCTTATAGAAGTAGTATCTAAATGCTAAGTCTTAGTTTCAGTACATTTTGTTGTTTGTTCTGGGGAGCCGTGTAAAGAATTCTTCTCAGTGACTTCACTGAAGGGTCAATTAAAATTCAGTACTCATGGATAGATTTTTGGAATCGATGAAAGTATGAAAATGATTGTGTGGTGATTTAGGATGATTGTGTGGAGAGGACAGGGAGACCAGAGTGCACTTGACACGCTCTGGGGTTATTTAAATGTTAGCACACTGGTCATCTCTTCGTCTTCCTCCTTAGTACACAAGGCACCAGGCGGCTCCCACCCCCTGCCCCCGTCATTTCTCCTTATGTAAAGACAGCATGCAGACACTTCCATGGTTTATCCTCATAGTTCCGATGAAGCCACGAGTGACATCCTAAGATCAGCGAGAGCAAAGGCTCAGCAGTATTTCCCCCAAAGGCCAGGGTTTTTGTGTCACTTGTGAATGGGCTGCTGTGCTTCTTTTAACTGCTGAGTGTCTTAAAATAACTTCGTGTTTCCTCATGTTGAAAAGAGAAGATACACGCCTTGTGGGTTACGTACCAATTTAGCATCTAGATTATGGGCATAGTCATTCATGCTGCAAAGCCATTGGTTATAAAGCAGGTGTGGGAGGTTTGGAACCAAGAAATTCATGGAACCACAGAATACCTGTGTAAGTTTTCACAGGGAGTCTTCCTGTTTGATTTTATGGTCTGATATACTTTGGGTATAAGATAGAATGGGGTGGGCGGGAGAGCAGAAATGGTCCCTACGCGCTATTTTCTTGGGCATGCCTGTCAGTGGACTATGTTCTAACTGGAGCTTAGGGCTTATTTTAGATATTGGACTGTAGCTTTATTACAGATGGATTTTATCTTTAAACATTGCATTTTGATCGACTTTGTATATTCATGTGTATTAAAACATTGTGCACTAAATGTTCTGCCCTCGTTTGCGACTCTGTGGTCAAGGCACTTACCAGCACTCTGGTGAGTAACTCCTGTGAGCAGCATGGGCCAGGGAAAATAGTTTTCTTCTTTTTTTGCCTGGTTAAATTTGTGTTTGCTGGTATTACACTAATTTATTTTTGGCTTCCATTTCTGTATAACCAATTACTGTTTTTGTGTGGCATTTATCTGATCTTGTTGCTAAAAGAAAGTATAGTTTTTCTTTGAAATAACCTGTACTCTATTCCTTTTTTTAAATTAATGTAACCCAATTCAAGCACTTTAAGCAATAATGTCAATCTTGTGAAATTTCAATCAGTTTAACACCCTGCCTCTAAAATTGTTTGCAAAAAAAATATTATTAATAATAATCATAGGAGTTCTCTTCTTAGAGAATAAGATCCAGGGACTGTTATCCCCATGGACTGAAATCCTTTTTCTAAAATGTGAGTCACTGACCTATGTCGAGTTTAGGTATCCACTGCAGTTTTGAAGCACTGACCACGTAAAACACGTTTTCGTGATGATCATGTATGAGGCAGTTTGCCCTCAAGGCTGATGGGGAGTCCGGGTTGAAGATGACTCACCACTCTTTTGAGTGAAAGAGAAAAACAGGAATTAATCCAGTACTTGTATCTGGGGTATTGCAGATGGAGGCAGGGGGCAGGGGGAGATTTCAGGGAAGGTGATCAGCCCTCAGAGAGATGAACTGCCTAGTTGGGGGTTTGCATAGAAATTCTCCTTTACTATTTATGAAACCAAAGATCAGTTCCCCAAATAAAGAAACCGCTTCCCCGTGCTGGAGTCCACCAGTGTCCGTTCTGGCCTTGGAGTGTTGATAGCCAGCCCCTGGCTTCAGAACCAATTTCTCCTCCCTCTCCCCTCTTTAAGAATTCCCAGCTGGGAGTCAGCGCACACGCACACGTGCGCGCGCGCGCACACACACACACACACACACACACACACACCCCTGCTGGGAGTCAGCATACACCCCTCCCCCCCTGAATTCCCAGCTGGGAGTCAGCACACACCCCTGCTACACACACACACACACACACACACACACACACACACACACACCCACACCCTGCTGTTCACGTGTCACCTGGGGGCTTCTGGACAGATCCACGTGGGGGCAGGAGACCGTCATCTGCAACTGTTGGCCGCGTCCCAGTTGTCGGAATCCATGTGCCCGTGCTTTCCTGCACCCGTGTGGACAGTTGAGTCCGAGTGGGCATGGAGGCGTGCTGGGGAGTCAGCGGTATTTGCTGCAGAGACTCTAGCAGTAGGGGGACTGCCCTTCAGAATTCCTCCTGTCCATTTGTCCAGTGGAATTTATAATAGGACAAAAGTCCGTTACCATTCCTGTGACACAGTTTCAGGGGAAAGCGAACTCTTTATTTCTCCAGATTTCTCCCCCGCTGTTCACGGATATCATAAAACCCATTTAATAGAGAAGAGAGTGTCTCTTTCCATTGCCCTGTTTTTATACAGTTATTTGCTGTCTATTTTTGTTTCCCGAGCAAAGATTTTGAGGGGCTAAGACTGAAGACAAGCCACTTCGACACGTCTGGAGAGGCCCAAGTGAAGAGATTCATAAGCGGTTACCGGGCACACACCATGGTCTGCCGGGAGTGGGGATCAGAGCTGGGGAGTCAAACGATGAAGCCTGTAGGACCCCCTTTCTACTTTCTTGCCTTAGAAGAAAAGTCTGTGGGAAAGCAATTTTGGGCTGGAAATCATGGGCCCAGTGTCTGCTCATCTGACAGAGCTAGAGGAGACGGCGGGCCTCTTTCATGTTTTTCCTCATTCTCCTTGCCTGCTTCGTGGTGGTGCCCGAGCCTCTGAGCTCTAGAGACAACTGGGTTTTGAGAAAGCGCCTGTGTCCATTCCCGACAGTGCTGCCACAAAGCCAAGCATTTGTCTCTACACTCACGTGGTGGAAGAAGCCCACACAGGAAGTCTGTTAAGTGAGTTTGAGGGGTGAGACCTCAAAACCGGCTCCCATTCGTTGCTAGCAAGTGATTTGAGCCCACTCAGGCTTACCGCATGCGATCAGGGTTTCCAGCGATGTGTGACAAGAATTTTACCAACGGATATGTCACCAGAGTTCCTTCTTCGGGGGGGGGGGGCGGGGGGAGACCCTCGTGTTTGCGTAGTGCTTGCAGTCAGGCATATGGGGAGCTGACAAATGAAAAAGAAACTTCCTCCCGAGACACCCGAGTCAGAAATGATATTAGACTTTGTGCAACGGATTCCTGGGTTTTGTGCTTGTCCTCTCCCACGCCCTCCCGTGATGATTCCTAATAAAGTATTGATTAACAACCCTGGACGAGCCTATTTCTGTGGTAAGTTCCTTGATGCGGCTTTCCCTTTTCAGGTGGCGTGGACTTCTGCAGAGACTCTCGTGTAGAGATAAGTGGGTATTTGTGACCTAAAACCTCTCAGATTTTTTTTGGGGGGTGGGGGGAGGGCACATACCCGGTGGTGCTATTTCTGCCTCTCCTCAGGAGGGACTCCTGGTGGGGCTTGGGGGGCCATATTGGATTTGACCCTGGGTTGGCAGCATGCAAGGCAGAATACGAGGCGATCTGCAGTATGCCAGGAGAGAACGTCCTCTCCTTCCCACCTTGCAGTTACAGGGAGCTTGGAGAAGAAGACAGTGGGATTTGACGTGGTAGGAAAGGCACACCGTTGAAACCTTTGTTTCCATTTGCCCAGTTCTCCCATGATCTAACCCTACTTTATCGTGGTTTCAGTCCTCCTTGACCTGCTGGAGAGAATATTGTGTACTGAAACAAGGGGAAAGAAGAAAAATGAAGTCGCATCTTCTGCCGCACTTCCCTGCAGGGGGTCGAATCTTCTGGGCCATTTCCCTGCAGGGGGTAGAGACAACGTTTGAATGGGTTTGGTGATGAAGTGTCTCATTCTGTCCACTCTCCCTCCAGTTCTCCCTCACCCCCTAGAACACGTTGTGTAACTCTTTGAAGAGAAGTTGCTTCTACCCGTTTCCTCTATCTCTGCTACCCCAAATGCAGAGAACGAAGTAAGTGCAGTTGGCTAGCGTAGGTCCCTCAAGTGCGCCAGCTTGAACTTGGCAGTACTTGGGCAGGAGGAGGGGAGGAAGCTTACCCTGCATGGTGCTGGGACAACTGCTCTTCACACTTGGAGCTGTGCTCTTAAGACTCTGAATGTTTGTGAAGAATGGACTCCCCACAGAGTACTCCTTGATATGGGATGATAGAAAAGTAAGGCGCTGGGAGTTGAAGAGATCTGAGGAGGGGAAGGCTCACAGCATTCCTAACATTACAGCAGAGTTTCCGGCCTCGGGTCTTACTCCAGTACCCCGCCCCAGGCAGCATGTTGACTTGTAGGGGCCACAGAGCCCTCCCAGAGAACCCCCCCCAAGTCGCCCCTAGCCTCTATCCATACTAGATGTGTTGAGCTCTTTTCTTGCCTTATCCTTGATATTTAATAATTTAATTTTCTGGCACAGTCCTTCCCTTCCCATGGCAGTGCTCAGGGGAAGCATGTGGTGCTGGGGATGGAACCCAGGGCTCCACATGCAAATCTTGCGCTTCAAGGAGAGTTTGGGACTCAGTGGTAATGTGACAAGACTCTTCTAGACTTAGAAGCCCAGGCCAGGTTTGAGTGTGGATGCCATCCCAGCCGATGGGGAAAAATAGCGTCTGGAGGCATCGAGACAGGGCTGAAGTGCTGATGGTCCTTCCTGGTTGGATGTGTGAAGCTTGCTACCTGGCCAGATGCCTGGCCTAGTGCTGGAGCTGGGATGCCAATCAGTGATCCTGGCTGAGGGGCCCTTCTCCGAGAGCCCCAAAAGGTGGTGGTACAAACTCAGGTGTCCAGCCTGGGAGATAGCTCAAAGGGCTGGAGTGTGTGGGTGTGGACCAGAGTTCCGGGTTTTGGTCCCTGCCACTGTGTGGACCCCTGAGCATTGCCAGTTGTACCTTCCCTTCCCATGGCAGAAAAACCCAAATGGAAGACATGCCATGGTGAGTTACTTATTGAAGGAATTTTGGGGGTGCTGTGCTACATTGTTTCGTTTTCTCCATCCCTAAACATCTTCAAGGCATGACAGACAAAGCTAGAGAGAGGTGTGTGGGGCAGTCAACTCTCCCATCCAGGAAACCACCGCACTCTGGACACTGCTGGCACCTGGCCGGGGCCCCCCTGGCCACAGAACAGTGTCCTCACCAGGCCACACCAGGCCACACGGTGACTCTGAGCAAGTGAGACCTAGTGCTGGGCTTCATCATTTTGTCTAAGCTTGGAAACCTGAGCACCGCAGAGTGTGACCCAAAAACAAAACAAAAAAAGATGCGGCCCGAGTTCCATCTGAAGGGAAGGTGCAAAAACTGTTTCAGGAACCACCGCTCACCCCCAAAGATAAGATCCCAGTGATGTCTGGATCTTGTATAAAGCTCAAGAAGCTTTTAGAAACTAGGGCTGGGGATGGGGTAAGCCGGGGAGAGTGCAGGTCTAGTGCCCTCTAGTGGGGATGCTTTAAAACGCCCCCTGGTGGTTCTTCGAAAAGAATCAGTACAAGTTTTGCGTCTATTTTATAGGTAGCACTGTAACACTGTCCTCCCGTCCTTCATCGATTTGCTTGAGCGGGCACCAATAACATCTCCATTGTGAGACTTGTTGTTACTGTTTTTGGCATTTCAAATACGCCACGGGGAGCTTGCCAGGCTCTGCCATGCTGGCGGGATACTCTCAGTAGCTTGCTGGGCTCACCGAGAGGGGCGGAAGAATCGAACCCAGGTCAGCCGCATGCAAGGCAAACGCCCTACACGCTGTGCTATCGCTTCAGCCCTATTTTATATAACATTGTTTATTCTTATTGTTACTGTGATTGTTAAGGACAAACCTAAAATAGGCTGAAGTTGTCTTTCATCCACATCAAGACTTAAGAGAAATAGGTTCTCACTGCCCTGTAAGATAGGACAATGGAGAGGCCAGAGACCTAGGACAGTGGGTAGGGGACTTGCCTGGCATGTAGTCAACCCAGGTTCCATCTCTAAAACCTCGTTAGGTCCTGTGAGCACCGCCAGGAGCACAGAGCCAGGAGTAAACCCTGAGCACCCCCGTGTGTGGTACCAAAACAAAATAAGACAATGGAGCCAGAGGTTAGGGAGGGAAGAAAATGACTCTGGACATGAGCTTTCTCCTTCCTGCCTGAAACTTCACCCCAGGAGATGATCAGTGAGTGAAAACAAGGTGTGAGCTGGCCTTTCCTGCGGACAGGATGGAGAGTGGAAGAAGCAGAGAGCAGGACAGTGAACTCCTGTTCCTCTGTAGCTTGTTCAAGATCCAAAGAAAGAGAAGACAAGAAAAATGGCATCTTTAAACTCTCCCATTACCTGAGAGCCACTTTATTTGGCAGGGAACAGGGAGAGAAACAATGGAAGCCACTGGAGGTAGCAGTGCACTAGCTTACTCTATATAAGCTCCTGAGGACAGGGAAGTGGTCTCTCTCCTGTACTTCACATTTGGACATTTGGGTTAAAAATCTTTGCAAGCTACTGATTTTTTTTTTTTTGTGCACCAACCCTGTGAGCTCGCCCCCAAAGTAGGATGAAATACGGACTCATGGCTTGAACTTTTCTGGAAAATCGTCTTGCCATTTGGAGTGGTCTTGCATTTGGGGGTGGGGGTGGGGGTGGGGTGGCTGGATGCATTTATTTGTAGTCATGTCCCAATACGGGACTAACACCCATTCTAAAATAACCATACTGGATCTCTCTTCAATTTGGATGTTTGGGCAATGGAGTATTGGAAGAAAGTCTTTAGCAATGCCTGAGAACAGAACCTGTAAGTGAAGAATAGAAATGTGTGGAGAACAGTCAGTGATGTGGAGAAATTGTGAAGCAGAGCAGAGGGAACAGGAGAAATCACATGTGCTCTGACATGCCTGCTTAGCTTGGGACCTGGTACACCTGGGATTTACATTGCCCCCCTCAATTTTCAGTTTGTATTGAGATAGCGCTGGTTTATATACATCTTATATATAGTATGCATAATTTATTATACATAATATACACTATTATTATATATTTTAAATTTTTACTAGTGAGACATCATGACATTTTAATTATTTTTTAAGTAAAGAAAACTAATTTGTTTCAAGAAATTTAGAGAAATGTGAGAGATTTAAGAGAGAATAAGGGCTTTTTCCGAGGGGGGGAAAAAGGCAGATAATGACTTTTGGGAGAAGGTTATATAAAATTTCTCTTTATTGCTCTGACCTAGAGTTCTCAGCATACATAAAAGTTCTTCTGGGTGTTGTCACAGGGAAAAAACACTTTTAGAAATTTTCAGGAGCAGGGCTGGAGTGATAGCACAGTGGGTAGAGCGTTTGCCTTGCATGTGGTCAACCTGAGTTCAATTCCCAGCATCCCATCCCCCGAGCACCGCCAGGAGTAATACCTGAGTGCATGAACCAGGAGTAAACCCTGTGCATCGCCGGGTGTGACCCAAAAAGCAAAAATAAATAAATAAATAAAAAATTCAGGGGCCTAATGTTATAAGACCACACCACGCATCTGATGGCAATTCTCCATCACTGTCCATAAGACCCTCTCATCCACTCTACACTCCCTCTTAACCTCAGATTTATCCTCAACATCTGAGATTTTGATATTATTGGACATCTGTTCCCTTACTTTGTATTTACATACCACATCAGTCAACCCAGGTTTCATCTCCAGAACCCTGTTAGGTCCGACTAACAGTGCCAGGAATGATCCCATGAGCCGGAGTAAACCCTGAACACCTGTGTAAGATCCCCCAGCGTTTGTCTTTCTCCTGATTTATTTCACATAACATGACATTGGGGTTACTTTCTGTGTTTGTTGTTTGGGGTCACACCCAGCTGTGCTCCTGTGCTCTGGGACTACTCCCACTCTCATGTTCAGAGGTCTCACCCAACAACTCTGAAAGGAACAGGAAGCACTGGGAATCAAACCCAGGACCTCACATGTGGAAAGCTGGTGCTCTACCACTGAACCCACGTGAAGAGTAAGGTGAAGCTGATTGATAGCCTTTATTTGAAAATAAACGTTACTCTTGGTGACTGTTAGTTTTGGTTTTGCCATGGATGGAACGGTGGCTATGTGGTTTTAACATGGTGCCAGACTTTGCGAGTACTGTCTTCAGAGGGGATCTCATCCCCTGGCAGCGAAGGAGGGTCCGCTTTTTATCATCATTGTGCAGAGAAGAGAAAACCCAAACTCCAGGATCTGTGTTATTTGCAGCTCTTTTTTTCTGGTGACCAATGAAGCAACCTGGCTCCAATTCCAGGGGTAAATGGGTGCCAGGTCTACCTTTGCATATGTCAGCACTGGAAAAATTCTACATAGAATACCCAGAGAATCATTCTAAAACAACAACTAGCTCCAAGGTGACAAATGCACTCTTTGGATAGTACCTAATTCAATGGCATTTCACTGAAACCACTGATTAGTTTTTATTTACGAGTAAAGATTATTTTAGAGGCTATGAAGCCTTGATTGTGTGCAAGACTGCATGTATGGTGTCCCCGGGAGAGTGCTCAGACAAGCTGACCACAGGCTTTGCATGTGGGAGACCGGGGTTCGATCCTGGCACTCCATATGGTCCCCTGAGCTCCTTTAGGAGTGACCCCAGGCTAGGAGGAGCCCTGGAATACAGCCAGCTATGACCCAAGAAGAAACAAAAAAATGTGTCGATGTGTTGGGTATAGTTTTAGGTACTTGTACGGGCTTATTTGTTTTAGCTGTGGAATGAAACAACACAGAAACTTTGATCAATCAGATTGGAATAAAAATAATGGCTCTGGCAACAAAACAAAACAAAAACAAATGAGGAGGTGGTTTTGTCTTTGCCCAAATAATACAACAGCTGAGAGCTTTGCAGAGGAGATGTTCAGCTAGCTGAGGCACAGGAGTCTTGGATGAGGAAGACTTGGATTTGATCCCCGGCCTCCAGGTATGAGCCCAAAACAAAGAGGAAGGGCTTTGAGATCAAGTGCACATAAAGACAGACGCTGCCTGGTTCAGCACCGTGTGTGTTGTGTATCCATCTGTCTCCCTCCGTGAAAGGGATAATAGTAATGGCACTTATTTCTAAGAGTGTGAGGATTAAATCAGCCTGTTCGGGACATTCCAGGTGAAAGGGTCCCTGGAACTCCAGCCAGCAACATGTTTCTCTTTTCTTTTCAACACAGTGCTGGTGCTGTAATATATGTTTCTTGCTATCTGGCAGCTTCATTAAATAAAGTCTACTTTCTTGCAATGAATATTAAAAAAAAAATAGAAATTCTTGGTCAGGAGAGATAGTACTGTGGGTAGGACACTTGCCTTGCTTGTGACTGACCTGTGTTCCATCATAGCACCCCATACGGCCCCCAGAGCACAGCCCAGAGTCATCCCTTAGCACATAGCCAGGAGTAAGTCCTGAGCACTCTGGATGTGGCTCAAATATGTAAAAAAAAAATAATAAAAAAATTACCAAAACAAATTAATTTTTAACTATATAGCATTATTCCCTATTTGCCAAATCAATTTTTAAAATTCTATTTATTCACAGTTACAAAGTTGTTCATGATTGGATTTCAGTCATGCAATATTCCAACACACACACACACACACACACACATCCCTTCACAGTGTGTATTTCCCACCACCAATATCCTACTCTCTCTCTCTCTCTCTCTCTCTCTCTCTCTCTCTTCCCCCACCACTTTGGACATTATTTACCTAATCAATTTAAGCAACTACAGTAACTACAACTGGTCTCATTCACCTGACCCTGAAGGCTTCACCGACATGGCAGCACTGAGAAGGATGAGAAAGGAGAGGCCGACAAAATCTCAAGGCCGACCTAGGCTGCCACAACGAAGGAAGACAAAAATGATCGTCTGTACTTTCAATGCACGTACGCTAGCATCAGATGCATCCATCGAGGACCTGATGGTACAAGCGCGAATGATCAAGTACGACATCATTGGTCTGACCGAGACAAGAAGGCACGAATCTCACCATGCCGTTTTCGACACCGGAGAAGAATTGTTCCTCGGAACATGCGATAAAAGAGGTGTTGGAGGCGTCGGTGTCCTTGTCAACACAAACTTGGCCAAGAGCATTGATTCATTCGAATGCCTAACAACCCGAATCGGACATTTACATTTGAATAGATGTGGCTCACTGCCTGCAGTTTCTATCTTCGTTGTCTACGCACCAACATCTCATTATGATGAAAGAGAAATCGAGAAGTTCTACATGGAGCTAGAGAAGTTCTATAAAGAAGACCACACCTTCTACAAGATCATTGTGGGTGATTTTAATGCCAAGATAGGACCGAGAAGATCAGCTGAAGAACTTCACATCGGGACCCATGGCCTAGAATGGAACGAACAGGGTGAGAGACTGAGTTCATCATGTCGACCAAGACCATTCATGGTAACTCACAGTTCCAGAAGGCAGAATCTAAACGATGGACATGGGAGTCTCCCGGTGGACAATTCCACAACGAAATAGACCACATCATATTCAATCGACGGTTTTGCCTGACTGATGTCGCTGTTGTCCCAAAATTTCGAACGGGATCGGACCACCGTCTCCTTCGTGCAAAATTCTACTTCACAGAGCGGGGAGAAAGGGCTGCAAAGTTCAAAAAGAGAACTCCCAGAATGACCACCAACTGGGAACTCTTTGGTACTATTGCGGCAACATGGGAAGATGCCATTGTTGACAACATTGACGAGGAATACGATCGACTGGTTCAGCACCTCCATGAATGTGCGAGGAACGCCAAGAGAGAGATAGCCACAAAAAGTCGCCTATCTTCGAAAACTCTTGAGCTAATTCGCCAGCGTGGTTTGGCGCATGCCTCAGGCAACCGCAAGCTAACATCCGAGCTTGCAAAGCAGTGCAGAGATGTGATCAAGGAAGACCTCAAAGAGAGAAGAGCAGAAGTACTGGTAGTTGCGGCAGAAGCCGGGAAAAGTATTCGTAACGCCCGCCTGTCCTTCGCCAACTATAAGAGCAAGATGACTGCCCTCCGACGTCCTGATGGATCTATCACATCCTCCAGAACGGCAATGGAGAAGATTATCCATGACTTCTACTCAAATCTCTTCGATAGCCATGTCCACTTGCCGACATACCAAATTCCACAGGATGGGTATGTTGTTCCTAACGTTCTCCCTTCCGAAATCCGACACGCCATTTTGTTGGTAAAGAAACAAACAGCACCCGGCCCAGACAAGGTCAGACCTGAACACCTGAAGAACCTGCCGTCAGTACTCATCAATACACTGGCTCGGCTCTTCACTCGCTACCTGTCTGAATGCAAGGTTCTGTCCCAATGGAAAACCAGCAGGACCGTACTACTGTTCAAGAAGGGAGACATCCATGACATTGGCAACTATCGCCCGATCTGCCTATTGTCTGTCATCTACAAGCTGTTCACTCGAGTCATCCTGAATAGGATTGGCAGAACACTAGATGAAGGACAACCATGCGAGCAAGCCGGGTTCCGCAAAGGATTCAGCACCATCGACCATATCCACACGGTAACCAAGCTCATTGAGGTTTCTCGGGAGTTCAAGATGCTGCTCTGCTTAACGTTCATTGATTTAAAGAAGGCCTTTGATTCTGTTGAAACGGAAGCGGTCATTGAAGCCCTAGCCAATCAGGGCATTCAAGCCCAATACATCAGGATCCTCCGTGAGCTGTATTGCGGATTCACTACCAGGATCTCACCATTCTACAAAGAAGTGATCGTTGATGTCAAGAGAGGGGTGCGGTAGGGTGATACCATTTCACCGAAACTCTTCAGTGCCACCCTCGAGAACATCATGCGACGACTGGAATGGGAAGGAATGGGAGTGAAGATAGATGGTCGGCAACTACACCACCTCCGCTTTGCTGATGACATTGTTTTAATAACACCAAACATCAGCCAAGCGGCACAAATGCTGGCCGACTTTAACCGTGAGTGTGGAAAGGTAGGACTACAGCTGAATCTTACGAAGACAATGTTTATGAGAAACAGCCTTGTTCCTGACGCCCCATTCGCTCTCAATGGAACGACCATCTCCGAATGCAACAGCTATGTGTACCTAGGTCGAGAGGTCAACATGACAAATGACCTGGCACCCGAGCTGCGCAGGAGGAAGAGAGCGGCTTGGAACGCCTTCAAGAACGTCGAAGAAATAGCTAAGAGGACGAAGAACCTCCAGCTCCGGGCACATCTCTTTGATTCCACTGTTCTTCCTGCATTAACATATGCCTCAGAGACCTGGGCCCTACGCAAACAAGATGAGAACGCCATTCAGGTCTCCCAAAGAAGAATAGAAAGAGCTATGCTTGGAATATCACGTTTCACTCAAATGAGAGAACGAATCCGGAGTTCTGACATCCGTTGACGATCAAGGATCAGGGACGCTGTCTCACATGCCAAGGTGTCGAAAATCAGATGGGCTGGTCACGTAATGAGATTTAAAGACGACCGTTGGACTAGAGCTGTTACTGATTGGATTCCACGGGATGTCAAGAGACCGCGTGGCCGCCCACCTACCAGATGGTCAGACTTCTTTGTCAAGATCATGAACGATCGGTTTGAGGCCCTCCATGTTCCCGGAGCGAAGAGATGCCATTGGGCTACACTAGCACGCGACAGGGACAAATGGAGACGTTACTGGCGCCCGCTCGAGCAAATCGACGACTAACGGGAAGTTAAGTGATTAAGTGAATTTAAGCAACTATTGTACATATTTGCTGGTACAATTTGTCTGACATGACATCAAAGTGTGGGCTACCGATGGTACCCATCAGCGTCAGTGGTAAAGACCCTTTTCATGGGGCTAGGAAGTCCACTCATACGTCTGCTGGTCACAAATTTCCAAGTTTAATCTGCAGAACACAGTCCCCCAAGTACTGCTAGATGTGGTGCCAGCACTGAGCACTTGTTCCCAAGCACCCCTAGGAGTGGCCTCCCAGCCTCCAATGGGAAGCATCCCCTAAAAGAGCAAAGCCTTTGTATTGTCTTAGAAATAATAGTAGGGGCTGAAGAGATGGGACAGGGGTTAAGGCACATGCCTTATACATGACCAACCCCAGTTCAATCCCAAGTACCACCTGGTCCCTGAAGCATTGCTGAGTGTGACCCCTGGAGGTCCCCAGCAGCACTGCATCCTCCAGCTCCTGTTAGTCAAGAATCTCAGGGCTGGAGCGGTAGTACAGCGGGGAGGGCTTTTGCCTTTCAAGCGGCTGACCAGAGTTCAATCCCCAGCATCCCATATGGTCCCCCGAGCACTGCCAGGAGTAATTCCTGAGTGCAAAGCCAGGAGTAACCCATGAGCATCGCTGAGTGTGACCAAATAAGAAAAAAAAGAAAAAGGAAAAAAGAAAAGAATCTTCGGAAGGGCTTCTTGGGAGCTACCAGCTCCTGCACTCTGCAAAATAACAGAATTAAGTGCTCATTGTCCACACTTGGGAAAGCAGAGTAGATACAGAAAACCCTTTACAATGCTTTCTTGGACATTTACTCTTTATACTCTTCACTTAATTTTTGAAAATTACAGATGTCATCCATAAAGCATGGTTACAGTGAAAAAACAAAACAAAAACAAAAAAACCCCAACCAGACAAATAGAGTAAAAATGGAAAGGTTTCCATTGCTTCCTCCCAACTCTATTTTCTTCCCCTAAGGTAGCAACTAATGAAAGTTGCTTTTCAGACTCTTCTTTGCATTAACAGAGGCACACAAAGATGCACAAAGACATACAAACACATGCAGACGCATTTAGTTTTGATGTTCACTTAATCACTTAACTTCCCGTTAGTCGTCGAGTTGCTCGAGCGGGTGCCAGTAACGTCTCCATTTGTCCCTGTTGCGTGCTAGTGTAGCCCAATGGCATCTGTTCGCTCTGGGAACATGAAGAGCCTCAAACCGATCGTTCATGATCTTGACGAAGAAGTCTGACCATCTGGTAGGTGGGCGGCCACGCAGTCTTTTGACATCCCGTGGAATCCAGTCAGTAACAGCTCTAGTCCAGCAGTCGTCTTTAAATCTCATTATGTGACCAGCCCATCTGATTTTTGACACCTTGGCAAATGAGACAGTGTCCCTGATTCTTGATCGTCGACGGATGTCGGAACTCCGGATTCTTTCTCTCATTTGAGTGAAAAGTGATATTCCAAGCATAGCTCTTTCTATTCTTCTTTGGGAGACCTGAATAGCATTCTCATCCTGTTCTCATCCAGTAACTACAACTGGTCTCATTCACCTGACCCTGAAGTTTTGATGTTAAACAAATATTAACAAACTGTTATTCAAATGCTTGCTTTCCAAAAAAACGTAAGAGTTTTTTCTAGACCAGAACGGTATCATTATACCCACCCTCCTCCCTACCACCACCACACACACAAAAGCACCACAGGGCTGGTGTACATTTCTATATGCGGGAGGCCTGGGGTCCAACCCCAGCACCACATGATCCCCTCAACATTTCTAGGAATGACTCCCAAGCACCAAGCTAAGTAGGGGCCTCAAACAAAACCAAAATAAATAAAATTTTAAAATTACTGCTTATGGGCTAAAATTACTGCTTATGGGCTGGAGCGATAGCACTGTGGGTAGGGCATTTGCCTTGCACGAGGCTAACCCAGGTTTGATTCCCAGTATCCCATATGGTTCCCTGAGCACCGCCAGGGATAATTCCTGAGTTCAGAGCCAGGAGTAATACCCCCCCCAAAAAAAAAAGAAGAAAAAAATTACTGCTTATGATTCTATAAGATGAATATACCGTAACTTAAATTTTTAAAATTTTTGTTACCAGCAAACTTGCAGCATCTTTGTTCATATATCCCTGTATAAGCAGTATTTTTGTTTATTTGTTTTAGTTTTGGGGTCACACCCAGCATGCTTGGGGGTTATTCCTGACTCTGTGCTCAGGAGTCACTCGTAGCAGTGCTCAGGGGACTATATGCAGTGCCAGGGATTAAACTGGGTTTAGTCACGTGCAAGACAAGTACCTTAACTGAGAGTTGGCCCCACGAGCGGCTCTCCGGCGTGGCCATGGCCCCAGAGGCACACGGACCTAATTCGGAGCCCAGCAGCTTTTGGCAGAAATGTGAATGGACTATGCATATATGGTGCTGTGCCCCCCCCCCTCCCCGGGAGGGAAAGGGTGTCTTTTTATTTATTTTTAAAAAAATTTTATTAGTGAAACATCATGAGGTACAGTTGTAGACTTACAAAGTTTTATGCTTATAGTTGGTTCTTTTTTTAGAAAATAACATATATATATTTTTTTGAAGGTGAGCAATCCATTCCTTTTATGTAGACTCGATGTTCAACGCTACATCTTTTTTTTTCTCTTTTGGTTCTGACTGACTAGAGCTTTGTCAAAACCCTTCAAGTCTATGACAATCCTTTCCTTTTTTTTCTTTTTTTTTTAGATTTACAATTTTTTTGTGCTTGGGTTTCAATTATACAATGATCAAATACCCATCCCTCCACCAGTGCCCATTTTCCACCACCATGGATAATATCCCTCCCACCCCCATCCCCCCATCCCCCCCCTGCCTCTGTGGCAGGGCAATCCCTTGTGTTCTCTCTCTCCTTTTGGGTGTTGTGATCTGCAAAAGAGGCATTGAGTGGCAAACATGTTCAGTCCATAGTCTACTTTCAACATGCATCTCCCCTCCTGGGAGGATCCTCCAAACACCCTTTATTTGGTGCTCCCTTCTCTATCTGAGCTGCCCGGGAAAGGGTGTCTTTCTCTTTTGCCTTCCCTTCCCCCCCACCTCCCCACCCCGCAGCACGGTGGCCACTGCCTCAGAGCTTATTGGACAGCCAGGTATGAGCTGGCGGTGACAGGGCAACTGCAGCCTCATGGGATGGGAGGTGGAACCGACACGTCCTTCCCACCCCACCGAGGCGGAGAGTTGCCCCCCACGAGCGGCTCTCTGGCACGGCCATGGACCCAGAGGCACACAAACCAATCTTGTAACTATGTGGCTTTTGGCAGAAATCCCTCCAGACTTAATTAGTAAAATATCAGAAATCCAAAATTGCGTGGCCGTGATATGGTCTTCATAACCAGCAATAGAAAACAAATTATTTCACAATGCCTTTTCAGCAGGTCTGATTGTTGGAGGAAAATTCCAAATAAAAATGGTGCATCTTTTGTCGGAATAATGAATGTAATCAAAGTAGAGAGAGAATTAAGTGGAAATCATCTGCCTCACGGGCATTGGGAGAGGTGGGATGGGGGGTATATTGGGGTTCTTGATGGTGGAAAATATGCACTGGTGAAGTGATGGGTGTTTGATCATTGTATGACTGAGACTTAAGCCTGAAATCTTTGTAACTTTTCTTATGGTGATTCAATAAATAAATAAATTAAAAAAAAAGACAAGTACCTTAACCACTGCCACTGGACTATCTTTCTGGCCCCCAAACTGCATTCAAATATTTATTTCCATCACCATGATTTACAATACTCTTCCTGATAGGGTTTCATGGCTACAGCATTCCAACACCTCACACTCCACCAGGCATCCTCTTCCTTCCACCATTGTCTTAGGGTCCCCCTCAACTGCCTCCCACCTTGGTAAGCTCAGCTCTATAACCCAGTTCTCAAGTTCTCTTGCCCTTGGGCCATTTGTTATCCCCTTATTTATATCTCACATTTGAGAGAGATGATTCTGTGTCTGTGCCTCTCCTTCTATCTGACTTCACTCAGTATGATCCTCTAGTTCCATCCCATGTAGCATCGAATTGCATGATTTAGTTTTATAGCTGAGTAATATTCCTTTGTGTATATGTATGATAGTTTCTTTATCCAGTCATCTGCCCACGATGATTATTCTGAATAATATTAGGTTATTATAGTACCCCAGGTTATTTCCAGATCTTCCCTAGTGTAGATAGTGGTGCAATAATCATAGGAGAGTAAGTAGTGAAATAGTCTCTTGGAACCCTTGGAGTAGATGCTAAGAAGTAGAATTGGCGTGTGGCATGGAAGCTCAATTCTTTGTTTTTAGGAATATGTGCCTATTCCAAACAGCATTTTTAAACTTAAAACTTTCCTCTAAGGGCAAGAAGGATTTTCACTAGTAGACTCAGAAAGACTAGCCATTTCTACAAACAAGTGTTGAATTAGTTCAGAGAAATGACTTAGAAATTAGAGAGACTCATTAAATCTTATGGACAAGTGCCAACAGAGAGCTTCGGGATTTGTTTTTGTTTGTTTGTTTTGGGGCCACACCCATTGGTGTTCAGGGCTTACTCCTGGCTTGGTGCTCAGGGACCATCCTGGAGGGACTCAGAGAACCACCTGGGTGCTGGGGATTGAACCTGGATTGGCTGCACGCAAGGCAAGTGTCCTGCCCATTTTTATATCACTCTAGCAGCCCAGATACTTCAGGATTTGATCCAACATTTTTACCCTTAACAAACTTACACACACACACACACACACACACACACACACGCACACACTTTAAATAAAGAAAAGCTTGGGACTGGAGCAATAGCACAGCGGGTAGGGATTTGCCTTGCACGCGGCTGACCCAAGTTCGATTCCCAGCATCTCATATGGTCCCCTGAGCACCGCCAGGAGTAGTTCCTGAGTGCGTGATCCAGGAGTAACCCCTGTGCAATGCCGGATGTGACCCAAAAGCAAAAATAAATAAATAAATAATAATAATAATAATAATAATAAATACATACATACAATAAAGGAAGTAAGGCTTTAAATGTTGCATACTGGTCAAAACTGTGCTCTTTGTTATCTGCCTGAGCTCAAGTCCACTTATTAGTGGTTTTGCAACCTTAAGCAAGTTGCTCAACCTTTTCTTGCCTCATTCTCTTCAGCAAGATGAGGTGGTAATGGCCAGGGGGCCCGAGGACCTCAGGAGAGCATCCTTGTAGACTGCTTTGAACAATGGTTGGCAAGCTCAAAGCAAACACTCAATATTTTGAGCTGTTAGGATTATTCTTTGCAGGGAATGGGTGGGGCAGTGAGTGGGGAGGGCTAGACTGAAATGGTGAGCCAAAGTCTAATAAACATGGCTAGGATTTTCAAGACTATAATTTGCTTTTCCTCTTGGTACATTTCCAGTGTTCATTCATGTGATCTTGGATAAAATTAATTCATCCACAGCTGTTCTTTCATCTCTGGTTATTTTCTGACTCTTTGGCAAGTAAACTATCAACCTTTAAACTTAAACAATTAGTCCTAGCTTGAAAGAATTTGTATAAATCTCCAAGGCCATGCACAACGAAGCAAATCCTTTGTTTCCTCTGTTTATACATAAACTGTGGGATGTAACTACTGACAGTCTCCAAGTTCCTCTGCAGCATTTTGGAAAAGAAAGGGAAAAAAATAAGACTAGAGTAGTGACTATTTTAGCAACAAAGAAACAGCTGGGGTGTTCCTTGCTCATTCCTCTAAGTCAGTTGACTGTGACCATACTTTTCTTTTGTAGCATGTTGTTTTGTAGCATATGTCCCCCAAAGATGTGTTCAAGTTCTGATCTCAGGCTCCTGTTCCGACCCTACCTGTCCTCCTGTGGGTAAGACAGGTAGGGTCGGAACAGGTAGAATTCAGTTAAAGACCTTACAGAGAAATCCTTCCTCCTGGATATAGGTCAGGACAGTCTGGGGATCCCTTAAGAGACAGAGGCAGAAAATGGGAAGGCCAGAGGAGGCTGGGATAGAGGTTGAAGTCTGACACTACATCAGGGGCTGCCAAGGGTTGCCCCCTGTCCCTGAGAGAGTGCACTGGGACGCTGTAGCTCCAACAACGGTGCAGCAGTGGGCAGTGGGTAGAAGAGGCATGTGGCTCCTGCTCTGGTGGGAAGCTTGAGGCCCAAGTCCTGTGCTTGGTAGTGACATTAGAGGACACAGGTGTTTGGACTCATGGAATATTTTGAAAAGACAACCAGAAGTGCTCAAACTCAACATTGAAACTCACTTGGTGTCACGTTCACCAACGAAGATCCTGGAAACTCTAAGGAGACCGTTGTAAGAGTCAGGGTGCATATCTCCAAGGATGTTTGTTGGAAACCAGGCACTTTGCTGGCACAGGAGACCTTCCCACCCGGGATTCCCAGCAGAGCCCTGGATGGGATTTACTTTCACAGTTTCTCCGTGTTTGCAGACTGGGTCTAGACTGATCTAGACTGATCCTGGGCTCAACTATTAGCCAAGTTCACACTTGGGTCAGGGAGCTTCTGGCCAAAGCCAAGTCCTTTGAGCACTTTCCTCTACAGCCACCCCCGCCCCCTGCCAACCCAGGGGAGAACTGTGGGAGCCACAGATCTGGCCCTAGACCCAGCTTAGCTTCTCTTCTCTCGGGTCTCCTATTGCTTCCCTTTCTGGTGAGAATTGCCGACCCCATCTCTGAGGGTGGGTGGAAGTTTCATTGAAAAAACACACACACAAGAGCCTTGTACATGTCATAGAGTTATGTAAAAGCTGTAATTTTGATGGGGTTCACATAGAAGATAGGTCAGTGTAGACCTTGGGGTGACAGACTTCACAGAGGTTGCAGAGACCAGCTAGAGGCTTGCCAAAACCATGCCCACTTCTTCCTGGGGAAAGAGCAATACTATGTCGCTCAACTTCTCTTGCGGGTATTGGGGACTGAGTCTGGCTAGAGGCGTGGAATTGAGGTTCACCTCTGATTGCAGACAATTCCTGGGCACTCCCCCAATGTTCACCTCATCTGACCAGGTGTTGAGGATCTGGAGCAACCCCAAGACTTAGCGAGGGTCTGGTGGGCACACTGGATTGCCTACCAAAGACCTGTTTGAACTTTGCCTAAGCAACACATAAAATCATCTCAAATATAGTCCCTAAGATCAAGGTTGTTTGGTATCATTAATATACATGTCCTGATTCAGAATGCGGGGGTATTTACCCAGATTTCTTCCCTTTATGTTTATTCCACACTTTCCTCTCGTTCTTGCCAGATAGAAACCTCACCCTGGAATTGGAGGGGATACCAGGGGCTAGAGAATGCTTTGTTCAAGATCACCAAGGATGAAAGGCTTGCTCCGTCTTGTTTTAATGAACAATCCAAACTAACAAGTTGGTTTCTGTTCCTTTAACTTCATTTTCTTTCAAAATGATTGCAGGAATAATAATTCTTTGAAACTCTGGAAGTACATACTCTGGTATTTATCTTATCCCTAAATCTCATTATCCCATAGAGAATCTCTGACAAAAATCTACAGGAGCTGGATTAAAAGCTCAGCAGTGGAATCCTTAGATAAGGATTGCTGTGGGTGGAAGGTGGGGGAACTTGGAGTGTGGTTTTAGTTCATTAAACTTTTACTTCAGGGGTCTTTCAGATAAACAAAGCTTACTCTCTATCATGCTAAGTGAAATGAGTCAGAAAGAGAGGGACAGACTTAGAAGGACTGCACTCATTTGTGGAGTATAAAACAACATAACATGAGGCTGACACCTAAGGATAGTAGGTACACAGGACAGGAAGATTGCTCCGTAGCTGGAAGCCTGCCTCATGAGCAAAGGGGAGAAGGCAGCTGGAATAGAGAAGGGATCACTAAGAAAACGATGGCTGGAGGAACAGGTTGGGATGGGAGATGTGTGTAGAAAGTAGATAAAGGACCAAACGTGATAACCTCTCAGTATTTGCATTGAAGACCATAATGCCCAAAAGTAGAGAGTATGGGGAATATTGTCTGCCATGGAGGCAGGGGGAGGGCGGGAAAGGGGGGGGGGCATACTGGGGATATTGGTGGTGGGGAATGTGCACTGGTGGAGGAATGGGTGTTTGATCATTGTCTGATTGTAACCCAAACATGAAAGCTTGTAACTATCTCAATAAATTAAGATTCAATAAATTAAAACAAAAACAAGAAACAAAGCTTACTCTCTTGGCTGAGCCCCTTTAGAAGGGGAGCATCTTTGGCAGCACATCGGTGTCAGAAACCAGCCCCAGATACTGTTGAAAACCACCGAGTCTACGTGAGCAGGACTTGTTGCTTAGGAGTGAAAGGGGCCTTTGAAAAAGCAGAAAGGGGGTGGGGTGGGGCAGAGAGACAGTATAGCCCGGGATTGAAGCCAGGTCACCCTCGTGCAAAGTGTGCACTGCAGCCCAATGAGTGATTTCACCAGCCCAGTAACATTCAGTTTAGCAGACTGAGGGCACTGAGCGCCACCAATGACTCACATTCAAACGTGGTTAAATTAATGCAAATTATAATCCAGCCTCATTGTGTTAAATAACTGAGATATGCTGGGAGTTGTGGTGGTGATTGTTATGGATTGAACATTTATCATCCTCCCCTTTCACCTCCTCCGCCCAAACATACATTGGTACATTGATGTGCTCATCACCAGCATGTTTGGGGCCATACCCGACAGTGTTCAGGACTTGGCTCTGTGCTCAGGGGAACATATGGGATTCTCGGGATCAAACGTGGGTTGGTCACATGCAAGACAAATGTCCTACCTACTGTAATAGCTTGGCCCCTCATCCCCAGTGTGATGGTGTTAGAAGGTATATCTTGCAGGGGAGGTCATTAGAGTTGGAGTATTAGAGTTGGTCATTAGATTTGGCTTCTCCATCCCTAAGGGTGGAGACTCCATGGGATTAGAGCCCTCACAGAAGTGGAAGAGACAAGAGAGCTTCCTCTTTCTCCCATGGAAAGACACAAAAGATGGTAATCGCCTGAAGCAGGAAGAGGCTCTGGCCAGAGCTAAACCATGCCAGCCCCTCACCTCACACATGCAGCCCCCAGAACTGTGAGGAACAAATGTTTATTTAAGTCACCTAGGTTGCGGTGTTCTGTTGTCACAGTCTGAGCTCAGACAGTGGTTTGATTTGTACTTCAGTTTCAAATGAGTTTCCACACAATGAAAATATCCTCTGAAAAGTGTGGCAGTCGCCAGAGAGGAGAGTCGGGGGAGGGCATGGGGAAGGCAGAGGGGTTCAGTGTGGTAGTAGGTGGCACTTGGACTTTGTCGGCGGAGGATGGGTGAATTAGGCACATTCAGATTTTTATTATATTGTCAGCCAGTGGTAAGTTGATACGATTTGATGGGAAAGTGAATGGAGAAACTGGATCCTTGACCTCAGTCCAATGATCTTGTGATGATTTCTTGTTCCTTAGTCACTAGACTACATTTTTTTACTTTTGGGGCCACACCTGACAATGCTCAACACTTCTGATTGCACTCAGGCACCACTCCTAGTAGTGCTCTGGGAACCATATGGGTTGCCAGGGATCGAACCCCAGTTGTCAGCATGCAAGACAAGAGCCTTACCTGCCGTACTATCTCTTTGCTCTCACTCCGCCAATCTCTCTTGTTTCTAAAGACTTTGTGTTTCCTAAGATTTACAAACCTGAATATATCACTCGTATTTCTTTTCCTTAACCAAGTTATGAAGAATAGGTAGGTTGTACCCAATAAGAGAGAGAGAACAAAAGGGAATGCCCTGCCACAGAGGCAGGGTGGAACAGGGGGGGTGGGGGGGTGGGAGGGATACTGGGATCCGTGGTGGTGGGAAATGGGCACTGGTGGAGGGATGGGTATTTGATCATTGTATAATTGAAACCCATGCACAAAAATTTGTAAGTCTACAACTGTACCTCATGATGGCTCACTGTTACTGTTACTGTGTTTGGCATATCAAATACGTCATGGGGAGCTTGCCAGGCTCTGCCGTGCGGGCGAGATACTCTCGATAGCTTGCCGGGCTATCCGAGAGGGGCGGAGGAATAGAACTCGGGTTGACCATGTTGGCTGTGTGCAAGGCAAATGCCCTACCGCTGTGCTATCGCTCCAGCCGATGGCTCACTAATAAAAATGAAAAAAAAAAAGGTATAGGTAGGTTGTTATTTCCCTTTTACAGTTGTTTTACTTCCTTTCAATGTGGCATCTATTTCACTCCACTGGAGTATAAGCTTCATGAGGGCAGAAATATTTTTGTTTTCTTCCCTATTGTATCCTTGAAATGTGAAACAGAGAAAAAGCACCAAAAATAGATAGTTCCCCTGTCAGCCCCCCCACCACTTTTGAGCTTACCAAAATTTCTTGGATTCAAATCTGTGTGGAGCTCCCCTGTTTGTTATTCACAGAGAACCATGAAAGGATTCTCTAGGGATGACAGTCACAGGGAAGGATTCTAACAGAACCATGACCTGTGACTGAGTCTTTATTTTTTTAATGAAAAAATTTATAAGATTGTTCACAATAATTTATTATATTCAATATTCTAACACCAATCCCACCACCATTATATCTTGCCACCACTATTATTTTGAATTTTCTCACCACCACCCAAGCCTGCCCCAAAGGCACTGCACTGCACTGCACTGTCCTCCCGTTGTTCATCCATTTGCTCAAGCGGGCCCAGTAACATCTCCATTTGAGACTTGTTGTTACTGTGTTTGGCATATTGAATACGTCACAGGTAGCTTGCCAGGCTTTGCTGTGTGGGCGGGATACTCGGTAGCTTGGCGGGCTCTCTGAGAGGGGCGGAGGAAACGAACCTGGCTCCGCCGGGCTGGATGCGTGCAAGGCAAACGCCCTACCACTGTGCTATCGCTCCATCTCCCCCCCCCTCCCGCCCAGACAGATCCTAAATAAGTAATTTTGTATTCCTTGTTATTGATAATTCACTAAAAATTATCCAAAAGGTTTCCTTTGAGGAAAGAGGATGAAGATTGTTGTTTCTCACCTTGGAGCCATTAAGCCCTTGGATAAGAGATCACTAACAGGTTGAGCCTTGTGGAATAATCTTTTTTAATGGAGATTGGTTGCCTTCTACGTTACATTCTATCCAATGTATGCTGCTCTTGGTACATCAATGGTGTAGAATATGAGCACTGCAGCACTGTAGCATTGTCCTCCCGTTGTTCATCGATTTGTTTGAGCAGACTTTGGGGTCTGAGGCATCTCTGCAGCTTGTTGATCTCTTCCAAGATTTTATTTGTGAGTCTCTGGATCATGGCCGATTAATGAGTTTATATGGTGCCGGGGCAGTTTATGGGTGTGATTGTCCGGCTTGGGGGAGAACAGGAGGATTCGAGGAGGTCGCCCATCCCCAACTCCATGAGCATCCGGAGATTTTGGTCACAAAATCCACATGCCTGAGTTTTTCAGCAGATTCATTCATGGGTGATGCTTCTCCCAAGCCTTGGAGATTAGCCATGAGCATGGTGGTGATTGGGTTCTGGAGATTTTTAGTTGCCGGGGCTCTGTTTGGGTAGGTAGGGGGACTCACCTGTCCCCCCTCTGGGGTGCTCCAGATATGAGGTTCAACCTGGCATGGGGTCTGGGACATCTCTGCAGCTTTGTTGACCTCTTCCGAGGTTTATTTGTGAATCTCTGGATTGGCCGGTTAATGAGCTTATATGCACCAGAGGCAGTTTGCTGTCACTGAGTCTTGAACAGCTTTTGTGAGAGCCCGATGTTCCTCAGAATACCCAGGCCATTACCAGCAGTGATTCCAAAGACTACGGATCACTTGTGACTAAGGGCTCAGGTGGAGGCACAGTGTGGCCCTTTCTTGGTGCTGTCAATGATGGGCCCTTTAAGTCCCCTTGGAGAATAAGAATATTAGGTTCGTTTAACTCAAGGAATCAGAGGTCAGTTGGAGAATGAGAGCTCTGTTTCCAATGGAGCAAGTTCAGTGGGGTGTTCTCTGGGTCTGATGTCACTTGACCTTGCTCCTACAGTTTCTTCCAGGAGGCCCGCATTTCCCTGACACCACTGAGAAGGCTTGCAATCTCTCATGGTATGTGGAAAACATAGGCTTTCTCCAGTGCTCCCTGAGCACCATTACCAATATCTAGTGATGTTACTGCCATAAGGTAAATCATAGAACACTGAGTGAATAGCAAATGTCTTTTTTTTTTAAAAAAAGATATATTGCATTAAATTTCATTTTAAATTTGGATCTCATTATGGCAATAATCATACCTTACCTGTTATCAATAAATCTTTTCTTAAATTTTTTTTTTCTTTTTGGGTCACACTTGGCATGCACAGTGGCTACTCCTGGCTCATGCACTCAGGAATTACTTCTGGTGGTGCTCAGGGAACCATATGGGATGCTGGGAATGGAACCCGGGTTGGCCATGTGCAAGGCAAATGCCCTACCTACTGTGCTATTGCTCCAACCCCATTTTTAAAAAATTTTTAATTTTTTGCTTTTGTTGGGGGGGGTCACACCCAGCGATGCCCACGGGTCACTCCTGGCTCTGCACTCAGGAACTACTCCTAGTGGTGCTTGGAGGACCATATGGGATAATGGGGATTGAACCCAGCTCGGCTGTGTGCAAGGCAAACACCCCACCCATTGTTCTTTTTTTTTTTTAAATGTAGGAATACTGCTATTTATTCAGCCACTGATTAGCTGATTGAATTGGGCATGAACTCCACCTTAATTTTTTGAAATTTTTTAATAATTTTATTTATTGAATCACCGTGAGAGCAGTTACAAAGTTTTCGGGTCTAAGTCTCAGTCATACAACGAAACACCCGTACCTTCACCAGTGCCCATTCTTCACCCTCAACAAACCTAGTACACCCCCATCCCACACCCTCCTCCTACCTGTGGGGCAGATGATTTCCACGTTACTCTCTCTCTACTTTGATCACACTCAATATTTTGACACCAGACCCACCATTATTATTTGGGATTTGACCCCAACACTCAGATCTGCTGAAAAGACAACAGTAGACAATTTGTTTTCCATTGCTGCCTACCCACTGTTCTATTGCTCCGGCTGCATGTCATCGATAAAGCTTTAAAATATTCTGTGCTAATATATTTTAGAGTTTACATAAAATAAGTAAGGCCTACTTATTTGTGAATTTTCCCTCACATTTTATATAAGCACTCTGGTTTGCAACCTTGTTCATGATAATTTGTTATAGACATTCAATATTCTACTGCCAATCCCACAACCATTGTCACACAAATATCTTCTTAACCAATGCCACTCTCCCACCCAGTACCCCCGGGTTCTGATCAGAGGTACATTGGGAAAGGGATTTTATATCCATCTCCGTCCTAGGCAGGGAAATCTGAGGATTCCTCTCGGGTGTAGCCACTTAGCCCAAGATGGAAGAACTAAGGAACCAGTGTCATCATGCCAACAGTGCAAGAACTAAGGAACTAGCCTAATCATACCAACAGTGCGAGATCTCTGGGATCACCCACAGTTAGCAGGGCCCTGTGCACCCAGAGTACCTGCTGTTTCTTTCTTGGTTAGTGAACCAATTTGTGAGCACTTAGAGAGGTAGAGACTTAAAATGAAGGCAGTGGAGAGGCCATGCACTAAGTATAAACTCCTTAGTATGGACAGGCCCTTGATTTGGGTCACTCTTTTCTTTTTTCTTTTTTAAACATTTTTTTAAATTGAATCACTGTGAGATAGGCCCTTACAAAGCTGTTTATGATTAGGTTTCAGTCATAGTGTTCCAACACCCGTCCCTCTGCCAGTGTACGTTTCCCAGCACAGTGTCCAAAATTTCCCTCCCATCAACCCCCCCACCCCATGGCAGGCACTTTTCCTCTCTCTCTCTCTCTCTCTCTCTCTCCCTCTCCTCTCTCTCTCTCTGTCTCTCTCTCCCTCTCCTCTCTCTCCCTCCCCCTCCCTCTCCTCTCTCTGCCTCCCCCCCCCCCCCCTCTCTCTCTCCTCTCTCCAGGCAATTCCCAAAGGGTAAAGGACAGTTAGATGTTTTGTAATATCCACAAAGGAAAACCAATTGGTTCTTTCAAGTCTTCCCTCTTACTAGACCCCATACACCCTGGTGATGGTTGCCATGGAATCTTCCCTTTTTTTGTAGATTTACTGTTTGTCCTTGGGGGGAGGGGAGAGGGAAACCTCGACTAAATTCCAGTGATCCCTGCTTCTATTTGAACTGAAGTTTCTCTCCACCCCCTACCCCAGGTGTCTGGCCTGCCCATAGCTTACATACATATTTCCATTCTTATAAAAGCTAATGAAGATACCTCTTGGGAGAATTCTGTCATGCATTTTGACTTTTAACCCACCAATCCATTATGCCCCTACAGCAGATTAAAATGACAGTGGAGATTACTTTTGAGAAAAAGAAATGCATTCTTTGTTGGGGGCTGACTTTAAAAGTTCTAAAGTTCACACCAGGATGGGCTTAGATGTCTGTTTTGCTCCAGAGGCATCCATGAAGGGATGAGGATAATTTGCATTTCTGAATGTCTTTTCTTTCTTTTTCCTTTTTTTCCAGTTCAGAGTGTCCTCAATGAAGGAATCATGCTTCTACTCAGGGAACTGTTGAAATTTACGATGTCAGGTACATGGAAGCATCAGGAATATAACTTTAAAAAGCCCATGAGAACTCCCTTCTGACATCCCTCGAATATCTGAATATTACAGTATAGATTAAGTCATCTTTTCTTGACCCCAAATGTCCCAGCGGGGCTGGAGCAATAGCACAGCGGGTAGGGTGTTTGCCTTGCACGCAGCCGACCCGGGTTCGATTCCCAGCATCCCATATGGTCCCCCGAGCACCGCCAGGAGTAATTCCTGAGTGCATGAGCCAGGAATAACCCCTGCGTATCGCTGGGTGTGACCCAAAAAGAAAAAAAAACACCAAATGTCCCAGCAAAAGCAGAACTATATCTTTTTACTCAAGATGGGTATTGAGTACTCGATAGGTAGGGGCTAAGGTGCTTGCTCGGTTGTCTCCCTGTCCCTGCCATCCCATTCCTCCACAACATAAGAGCCAGCATCCATCTTCTCCCACACCTTTCCTTTTCACTGAACCCCTGGATGGAGGCAGGTGGTGTTGGCAATAGGGGACCCAGAATATGATTGTGACCGAAGTCCGTACTGATTTGCAGCTGCTTCATAACATGCAGTGGCAGCAAAGTGTTTAGGTGGGAAGAGTTTTGTCTTCTCCCGACCTGTTCCTCAAGCATCCTGCATCTTGTATCCTGCCTTCATTGACAATGTAGTTTGACTCAGTACTGTGGGCCACAGCAGGTACCAAAGGCAAGATTGGTCAGGTCTCGCCACGATGGACCCAGCAACCCATCCTTGCTGTAGTGGGGAAAGAGTTGACCAAGCAACAGAAGGATGTTGGTCACATCCAAGGACTTAGCATATAACTCCCTGTCTAGGTAAAAGAGGTGGAAGCTGCTACAAGGACTCAAGACAAGGGAGAGATCAAGTATCTTCTACTCAAGGAGACTCCAGGGAGCCAGATGTCAGTGTGAAAGCACACAAAGCCGAAGGAGAACATTGTTCCATGTGACAAGGGACATGTGACAATGTTGCTCCATTTGCCAAGCCTGGGGAGACTTCCTGTGGGAAAACTTGAACTTGGGCATCTCCCCTGGTCCTAAATCTTACCTTTGTCCTTTGCTAGAATAATAGCATACGTTATTCTGGGCTACCATTTTTAAATAAAAAAGGTGGAGGTAAATTAGTAAGCGATTGAAGGAAAAAAAATAGCATCATGAATGAAAATATTTTAGCCCAATAACTGGTGTGTAGTTAAAAAAAAAGCCAATGTTGGTGGACCAGAGAGATAGCACAGAGGAAGGTACATGCGATTAACATGTGTTAGAACTCCCTGGCACCATATGCGTCCCAAGCAGCACCAGGGGTCACTCCTGAGCACAGAGGCAGGAATAGGTCCTGTCTGTAGACCCAAAGTTCCAGCCCCCAAGTTAATGGTGCAATTACTAATAGTGATAACACACAGAATAATAATGAGGATGATCATTGTTGGAGACCACTCAAGAACACAGGTTCTTTCCTTCCCCCACCTTCTCTGAACTGACATGCAATTACCACAGAGTGAAAACAAAAATTTCAGGCTCAGAATGGAGAAAATAAGGACTCTATTTAGAATCTAAATCAACCCTTCGGTGATTCAGACCTGCAAATACTCAGACAATGAACAGAACCCCCTGTTATGAAACCCTCAACCACTAGACCAATTTCTCCTTCCTTCCTTCCTTCCTTCCTTCCTTCCTTCCTTCCTTCCTTCCTTCCTTCCTTTTTTCCTTCCTTCTTTTTTTCCTTCCTTCCTTTTTTCCTTCCTTCCTTCCTTCCTTCCTTCCTTCCTTCCTTCCTTCCTTCCCTCCCTCCCTCCCTCCCTCCTTCCCTCTCTCCCTTCCTTCCTTCCTTCCTTCCTTCCTTCCTTCCTTCCTTCCTCCCTCCCTCTTCCCTCCCTCTTACTTCTCACCTCCATTAACCTCTCCTTCCCTCCTTTCCCCTCTACTCCCCTCCCTTCTTTGCTCCCTTCCTCCCTTCCTTCCCTTCCTTCTCTCTTTGATTTTTGGGTCATGCCTGACTGTGCTCAGGAGTTACTCCAGCTCATGCTCAGGGGTTGCTTCTAGTCCACATGGTTCTGGAAACTGAACCCAGGCATCCCACATTCAATCTCTCCAGCCCTGTAGTGATTTTTTAAAATAACATAGCTATGGATTGGAGATATAGTACAGCAGGTAAGACTTGAACTTCGCTTTGCATTTGGCTGACCCTGGTTAGGTCCCCAGCACCCCATATGGTCTTTTGAGCCCTGCCAGGAGTGATAACTGAGCACAAAGCCAAGAACAAACCCTGAGCATCTCTGAGTGTGGACCCCCAAAACCAAAAAAACTAGCTCTGATATAGGAAAATCTTTAAGACTATTAAGTTTGGGAGACTGGAGCTTCAGAATAATATTTACTTAATCACTTAATCACTTAACTTCCCGTTAGTCGTCGATTTGCTCGAGTGGGCGCCAGTAACGTCTCCATTTGTCCCTGTCGCGTGCTAGTGTAGCCCAATGGCATCTGTTCGCTCCGGGAACATGAAGGGCCTCAAACCGATCGTTCATGATCTAGACGAAGAAGTCTGACCATCTGGAAGGTGGGCGGCCACGCGGTCTTTTGACATCCCGTGGAATCCAGTCGGTAACAGCTCTAGTCCAGCGGTCGTCTTTAAATCTCATTACGTGAGCAGCCCATCTGATTTTCGACACCTTGGCAAATGAGACAGTGTCCCTGATTCTTGATCGTCGACGGATGTCAGAACTCCGGATTCTCTCTCTCATTTGAGTGAAACGTGATATTCCAAGCATAGCTCTTTCTATTCTTCTTTGGGAGACCTGAATAGCGTTCTCATCTTGTTTGTGTAGGGCCCAGGTCTCTGAGGCATATGTTAATGCAGGAAGAACAGTGGAATCAAAGAGATGTGCCCAGAGCCGGAGGTTCTTCATCCTCTTAGCTATTTCTTCGACGTTCTTGAAGGCGTTCCAAGCCGATCTCTTCCTCCTTCGCAGCTCGGGTGCCAGGTCATTTGTCATGTTGACCTCTCGACCTAGGTACACATAGCTGTTGCATTCGGAGATGGTCGTTCCATTGAGAGTGAATGGGGCGTCAGGAACAAGGCTGTTTCTCATAAACATTGTCTTTGTAAGATTCAGCTGTAGTCCTACCTTTCCACACTCACGGTCAAAGTTGGCCAGCATTTGTGCTGCTTGGCTGATGTTTGGTGTTATTAAAACAATGTCATCAGCAAAGCGGAGGTGGTGTAGTTGCCGACCATCTATCTTCACTCCCATTCCTTCCCATTCCAGTCGTCACATGATGTTCTCGAGGGTGGCACTGAAGAGTTTTGGTGAAATGGTATCACCCTGCCGCACCCCTCTCTTGACATCAACGATCACTTCTTTGTAGAATGGTGAGATCCTGGTAGTGAATCCGCAATAGAGCTCACGGAGGATCCTGATGTATTGGGCTTGAATGCCCTGATTGGCTAGGGCTTCAATGACCGCTTCCGTCTCAACAGAATCAAAGGCCTTCTTTAAATCAATGAACGTTAAACAGAGCAGCATCTTGAACTCCCAAGAAACCTCAATGAGCTTGGTTATCGTGTGGATATGGTTGATGGTGCTGAATCCTTTGCGGAACCCGGCTTGCTCGCATGGTTGTCCTTCATCTAGTGTTCTGCCAATCCTATTTAGGATGACTCGAGTGAACAACTTGTAGATGACAGACAATAGGCAGATCGGGCGATAGTTGCCAATGTCATGGATGTCTCCCTTCTTGAACAGTAGTACGATCCTGCTGGTTTTCCATTGGGACAGAACCTTGCCTTCAGACAGGTAGCGAGTGAAGAGCCGAGCCAGTGTATTGATGAGTACTGATGGCAGGTTCTTCAGGTGTTCAGGTCTGACCTTGTCTGGGCCGGGTGCTGTTTGTTTCTTTACCAACGAAATGGCGTGTGGGATTTCGGAAGGGAGAACGTTGGGAACGACATATCCATCCTGTGGAATTTGGTATGTCGGCAAGTGGACATGGCTATCGAAGAGATTTGAGTAGAAGTCATGGATAATCTTCTCCATTGCCGTTCTGGAGGATGTGATGGATCCATCAGGACGTCGGAGGGCAGTCATCTTGGTCTTATAGTTGGTGAAGGACAGGCGGGCATTACGAATACTTTTCCCGGCTTCTGCCGCATCTACCAGTACTTCTGCTCTTCTCTCTTTGAGGTCTTCCTTGATCGCATCTCTGCACTGCTTTGTGAGCTCAGACGTTAGCTTGTGGTTGCCTGAGGCATGCACCAAACCACGCTGGCGAATTAGCTCAAGAGTTTTCGAAGATAGGCGATTTTTTGTGGCTATCTCTCTCTTGGCGTTCCTCGCACATTCATGGAGGTGCTGAACCAGTCGATCGTATTCCTCGTCAATGTTGTCAACAATGGCATCTTCCCATGTTGCCGCAATAGTACCAAAGAGTTCCCAGTTGGTGGTCATTCTGGGAGTTCTCTTTTTGAACTTTGCAGCCCTTTCTCCCCGCTCTGTGAAGTAGAATTTTGCACGAAGGAGACAGTGGTCCGATCCTGTTCGAAATTTTGGGACAACAGCGACATCAGTCAGGCAAAACCGTCAATTGAATATGATGTGGTCTATTTCATTGTGGAATCGTCCACCGGGAGACTCCCATGTTCATCATTTAGATTCTGCCTTCTGGAACTGTGAGTTACCATGAATGGTCTTGGTCGACATGATGAACTCAGACAGTCTCTCACCCTGTTGGTTCCATTCTAGGCCATGGGTCCCGATGTGAAGTTCTTCAGCTGATCTTCTCGGTCCTATCTTGGCATTAAAATCACCCACAATGATCTTGTAGAAGGTGTGGTCTTCTTTATAGAACTTCTCTCGCTCCATGTAGAACTTCTCGATTTCTCTTTCATCATAATGAGATGTTGGTGCGTAGACAACGAAGATAGAAACTGCAGGCAGTGAGTCACATCTATTCAAATGTAAACGTCCGATTTGGGTTGTTAGGCATTCGAATGAATCAATGCTCTTGGCCAAGTTTGTGTTGACAAGGACACCGACGCCTCCAACACCTCTTTTATCGCATGTTCCGAGGAACAATTCTTCTCCAGTGTCGAAAACGGCATGGTGAGATTCGTGCCTTCTTGTCTCGGTCTGACCAATGATGTCGTACTTGATCATTCGCGCTTGTACCATCAGGTCCTCGATGGATGCATCTGATGCTAGCATACGTGCATTGAAAGTACAGACGATCATTTTTGTCTTCCTTCGTTGTGGCAGCCTACGTCGGCCTTGAGATTTTGTCGGCCTCTCCTTTCTCATCCTTCTCAGTGCTGCCATGTCAGTGAATCCTTCAGGGTCAGGTGAATGAGACCAGTTGTAGTTACTGGTTTTGGCATATCGAATACACAGCGGATAGCTTGCCAGGCTCTTCCGTGCGGGCAGAATACTCTCGGTAGCTTGCCAGTCTTTCCGAGAGGGATAGAGGCTTTTGGGGCGACCTCTAATCACCCTTGTAGGTGTTACCATATTTGAACCCTATCAAATATGGTACGACAATTCCGGAAGATGGGTATTTAGTGTCTTATGATGTGTTGCGCAGTCGCTTGCGGCCGCGCGGGTCCGGAAAGCGTCCTGGAGTGTGGCGATGGCTGGGTAGTGGAAGTAGTGTCGAGAGTGGAAGTCTGCCAGTGGGGTATTTATCTGGGTAGGGTGGGTCTCCTGTGCACAATTCGATCCCTGGGTGGTTGATGGAAGCAGACAGGGCAGGGTAGGGTGGGGCTCCTGATTAGAATCCCTTTGTCACCTGTGGTGGTGGGAGCAAGCAGAGAAGCTCTGTCCCTGGGTCCGCCGAGCCTGGAGTCCAAGGTCTCAGAGAGTTCCACTTATCTTGTTCTGTGGGTCTTCAGTCGTGTGTGGGTCTTGGCCGGAGCTGCCACGCGGGTCCGGAAAGCGTCCTGGAGTGTGGCGACGGCTGGGTAGTGGAAGTAGTGTACTGCTTGAAGACAGAATATTTACTAATGTTTGTTTATTTATTTAAAAAAAAGCCTTTCGTGGATGTGGCGAGAAAGGGACACTCCTTCACTGTTGGTGGGAATGTCGACTGGTTCAGCCCTTTTGGAAAACAGTATGGACGATTCTCAAAAAATTAGAAATTGAGCTCCCATTTGATCCAGCAATACCACTCCTGGGAACATATCCCAGAGAGGCAAAAAAGTATAGTCGAAGTGACATCTACAATTGTCTGTTCATTGCAGCACTCTTTACAATAGCCAGAATCTGGAAAAAACCTGAGTGCCCGAGAATAGATGACTGGTTAAAGAAACTTTGGTACATTTACACAATGGAGTACTATGTAGCTGTTAGAAAAGACGAAGTCATGAAATTTACATACAAGTGTTACTACATGGAAAGTATCATGTTAAGCGAAATGACTCAGAAAGAAAGGGATAGACATAGAAAGATTGCATTCATCTGGGGAACATAAAGTAACAAAATAGGAGACTAACACCCAAGAATGGCCGAGATTAGTACCAGGAATTTTACTTCATGGCTTGGAGGCCAACCACACATACTAGGGGAAACAGGAGCTCAGATAGAGAAGGGAACACCAAATAAAGGTGTTGGGAGGATCCTCCCAGGATGGGAGAAGCATGCGGAAAGTAGACTATGGACCAAACATGATTGCCACTCAATGACTCTTTTGCAAACCACAACACCCAATATGAGAGAGAGAACAAAAGGGAATGCCCTGCCACAGAGGCAGGGTGGGATGGGGGGGATGGGAGGTGGGAGGGTTACTGGGATCCGTGGTGGTGGGAAATGGGCACTGGTGGAGGGATGGGTATTTGATCATTGTATAATTGAAACCCAAGCTCAAAAATGTGTAAGTCTGCAACTGTACCTCATGATGTCTCTCTATTAAAAAATAAAATAAAATAAAATGTATGTGGCTTAAAAAAAGCCTTAAACAGCATTTGTTCACACATCTTTATCAATGCAATAAAAGGTCTAGGAAGACCTTCCACAAACTTCTATTAGTTGTTACCTTGGGGCGGGGCGGGGGAGGGGGCGGCCCTTGGGGTGGGCAATGGATCTGGAAGAACTTCCAATTTTTACTCTAACTACACATTGAACCCAGGCCTTCAGAATGCAAATCATGCACTCCAGTTGTTTGTCCTGTTCCCCCCGGTCCCAAACTCATCTTTTTCCGTGTTTACAATATTCCTTTTCTGGTTCCAGTTCGCAATGTTGGATGTCTTATAGTTAGAAAGATCCTCTTTCAGAAACGTTTGATTATTCCTTCCACTAGACATCAAATCTCAGTGTCAATTGATGCCAGATATTCTAAACTATACTTAAAGGTTTCCAGGAAACTTTAAAAATTTACTTATAACCTTTAAATGTATTTAAATACTCTTCTAAAGAGTATTGAAAATTTGCCAGGAGAGGGGCCTGGGAGACAGCCACGAATGAGCCTGAGCCAGGGGCAACTTGAGTACTCTGGGTGTGGCACAAAAACCAAACAAATAAACAAGTTGCCAGGAAAACAAAACGTGAGTTGATAATCAAATATCCTGGAGCAGATTTACTTTGAATGCTGTATGTAGTGTCTATTTTTCTTGGAGACATTTGAGGAGCTTGCATAAACATCAAAGCCAAATCAGGGCAGAGCACCATAAGAAAAGTACAAGCAAATTTCCCTGATGAATATAGATGCAAAAAATTCTAACCTACTGCTAGAAAATCAGTTTCGATTGCACTAGGAAAAGGAACACACGCCATGACCAAGTGGGTTTTATCCCTGGGATCTCTGCATTCTCTCACCAATAAATGTGGAAGCAGTAGTTGCGGGGGCTCAAATGCGGAGGGAGAGGGTTGCCGCTGATGTTTCATAGGATCGCAAGTCAGTGGTAAATCAATGGAAGTTAACTTAGAAAATAAAACACATGGGTTGGAGAAATCATACAACATGCTTTGTATCCAGGTGACGCCCTTTGATGCACCCCTATGTTGGTGGTACCACATAGCCCCCTGAGCACTAGCAGGGGTGACCCCTAAGCCCAGAGCTGGGTGTGGCCCCCTAACACTGCCAGAATTGGCCCCAATTCATATCAAAAGTAAAACATTACAACTCTGGCGATTTTCTTTGCCCTTTGCTTAATATAAAGATGTAAGAGAGAATTTAACATTCAACACATGCGTGACCTGCCATCTATTTTCTGCATTTTTTTGTCGAGAAAAAAAATTAATGTGCCAAACACATTAATAGAAGATAAAAGTTACAATTATTGTAATAGAAGCAGAAAAAGCCTTTGGTAAAGCACTGAAGTCCTTTCATAATAAACAAACGCTGTCCTCCCGTTGTTCATGGATTTGCTCGAGCAGGCCCAGTAATATGTCCATTTTAAGACTTGTTGTTATTGTCTTTGGCATATTGAATACATCATGGGTAGCTTACCAGGCTTTGCCGTGCAGGTGAGATACTCTCGGCAGCTTGCTGGGCTCTCTGAGGGGGCCAAGGAATCGAACCTGGCTCGGCCGGGCTGTCTGTGTGCAAGGCAAACACCCTATCGCTGTGCTAACTGAACAAATTTGGTATAGAAGGGTGTACCTTAGCACAATAAAGGCCATATATTAGCTAATACCATGCTCCTGGGTACCTATTCTTATAATTCTGCTCAACTGGAAATACTAGTTAATCATTTAAATAAAAGACATCCAAACCAGAAAGGGAGAAGCAAAACTATTTCTGCTTGCAAATGACAAGATACTATTTAGAGACTGGCTTGAGCAAAACACCCAAAAAACTGCTAGAGTTTATCAATAAATTAAGTCAGCTGCAGAATATAAAACCAACATAAAGAAATCAGCTTCATTTTATACACCAACAGAAAAGGATTGAAAAAGAAATACCCCATTCACAATAGCATCAAAAACAATATAATAATTTAAGAATAAGTTCAACCCCAGGGTAAAAGATTTGTAATCTGAAAGTTATGAGCTTTTGGTGGAAGAAATTGAAGAAGACACAAATAAATGAAAAGATATTTCTTGCTCATGAATTGGAAGCGTTAATATGGTTAATGTTTACATTACCTGGAGCAACCCACAGGTTCAGTGCAATCTGTATAAAATTTCCTGTGTAATTTTTCATGGAAAAAATTCCTAATATTTGTATGGAATTATAAAGGTTCCCAAACAGTCAAAACTATCCTGAGGGCTGAAGTGATAAATAGATTGGGGTACAAGCTTTCCACACAGGAGACCTGGGTTTGATCCCTGTTACCATATGGTCCCCCAAGTACTGCTAAGGGTAGCCCCAGAGCACCACCATGCGTGGGCACCCCACTGCAAAAACAAAACTAAACTAAACTAAACTAAACAAAACTAAACTAAACTAAACTGAAAAACTCCCAGTAACAATCCTGATAAAGAATATCATATCTAGAAGCACCATACTTCCTGACTTTCAGTCTGCATTACAATGTCATAGCGAATAAAATGGTGTTTTACTAGATAAAAATAGACATGTAGGGCTAGAGAGAGTGTACAATGGGTAGGGCATTTGCCTTGCATAGGCTGACCTGGGTTTCATTCCTGGCATCCCATATGGTCCGCTGAGCCCTTCGGGAGTGACTTCTGAAGATAGAACCAGGAGTAACCCTTGAGTATCGTGGTGTGGTCCCCAAACAAAATAAAATAAAAACCCAAAACAGATATATAGATCAATGGAACAGAATTGAGAACCTAGAAATAAATAATTGCATATAAGTCAGTTAACTTGAGAAGAGAACAAGAATAAATGGGGAAAAGATAATATTTAATAAATGGTGTTGAAAGAACTAGATATTCACACTCAGGAAAATGCAATGGAAATCCTATTTTAAACCACTTAGGAAATTAAGTCAAAACAAAATAAAGACCTAAGCATATGATTTGAAACAGCAAAACTCTTAGAGGTACAGAAGAAAAGGACCCTGACTTTGGTACTGGCAATTGATTTTTCAGAGGTGGCAATAGAAAAGCTTATTGAAAAGTAGAAGAGAAAGAAAATCCCCAGCTGGAAAGGAACTTAGTATAGGACTTAGTCCTTTATTTAATTTTTTTAAATATTATCCCCAGAGCACAGCAAAAATACCAAACGTATGTAAGTAGGACTACGTAAGACCATCTGTCTTTGAGCAGTAAAGGAATCAATCAATAAAATGAAAAATCAAACTACTTCGTGGAAGAAGAAATATTTCTCCCATGAAAACACAAGGCACAACATCACTGCAACCCACATATTTAGAATTTCTAGCTGAAAGGCCTGTGTGTGTCTCTCCCCACATAACATGTAAGATGCTGCCAATCGCTTTCCAAGAGATTGTTCTTTTTCTCAGCAACATATTAATAATCATTTGTTTTGTGGGGGGAGGCTTTAGGATTTGGGGGCTTCACCTGGATGTGCTCTGGGGCTGTTCCTGGCTCTGTTCTTAAGGGGCATCAGTCCTGGTGAATAGGGTACCATGTGGTGCTGAGATGGAACCTGGGTCAATGTAAGTACTGTTAACCCATGTACTATTTATGATCTTTTCTCGTTTGGGAACAAATTACCACCAAATCAGCAGCGACATCAACAAGTTATTATTTTATTATTATTCTATGAATTAGCAATTGGGGAGGTTTATGTGGAGGGTCATTTCCTAAAGGTCTATAATTGTTGGAAGGGGATCTGCTCTGTTCTGCCTTTCACTGTTGCCAGGGAACAGAAAGAAAGAGGGGGGAGAGAGAGAGAGAGAGAGAGAGAGAGAGAGAGAGAGAGAGAGAGAGAGAGAGAGAAAGATAGAGAGACAGAATTATAGGTTGAGCTGGAATAGCTATTGATGAGTATTTGCTTTTCTCTCAAACTATAGCAGTGCCACTTTACTGAATTCTGGAATGATGAAAAATTTCAATTTCTGTATTGTCTACTATGTCTCATATGATGTGGTTTTCATGTAACTGAGAAACTAATTTTTGTTGTTTTTGTGCTCAGGTCTTATTCCTGACTCTGCACCCAGGGTGGCTCCTGGTGGTACTCAGTGGACCACCTGCAGTGCCAGGGACCAGAGACTTTTTTCTTTTCTTTTGCTCTTTTTTTAGGAACTGTTTTTTAAACTTTACTTCATTCCAAACAGCCTATGTGGCTAATGGCTACTTCCTGAACTGCTCAAAGTCGAGAGGAGTTAGGTTTGGTCAAGCTGTCAGATCCTGCAGACCAAATTCTACTGATTTTCTTCAGCATTTTTTTGGTCACATCTCTTTTGCCCTTCTACCAAAACACCCCTCTCAATCCTTGCAATAGTCCTTGGATGCTGGTTTCAACACATCTCCTCACATTCTCTTTTTTGTAGTCTCTGCCCACTTGGTGTTGACATATAAAGCTTTGCGTTTCCATTTTGCTTTTAACCTGGAATAACAACCTTCCTCATCTCTAATCTGTGTCCCGTTCCCTAAAGTAATTACCTGTGTTGAAAGGTTGCTGTTATTTGTGCCAGTCACACTTTAATTAAACCCACCTTTCAACATTCTCCTGTTGCGTTCCCTGTTCACCGGATCACGAGTCCCCTAGTTTAATTCCGCTTGTTGTTGGCCCTATGCATCCTGTTTTCATTAAACTCTCATTGGAATGTTCCTGTGGCATTTGGAGACCAAGAAGACTGCTCTTTTGTAGTTGAAGAGGGAAGGTTTGTACTTCACTTTGTTGACAAAAATGTGTCTCCTTGCCACTCTATTTAAACCAACGCTGAGAAACACAAATGGGTTTTTCTTTCATCAGCCCAGAGGCTCTGCCATCCAGAGTTCATGAGGAGAGCTCTGGAACATTTCTATTCAAGGGGAAAACTTTATTTTCACAAAATAACAAGTGTGCCCTTGGAATCTGGAGAGACCTGGGGGAAATCTAGGTCTAGCAGGAAAGGCATTTGGGCTGTTCTGTGGGGGAAAGAAGCAGCCGCAGAACATACCTGGTGCATCACAGGGCAGGACAGAGGTGGGGACTTGGGTACCAGCATCCTGGTGGGTGTAACCCATGACAGGTAGCTGAATGTACAGAGAAGGATGGACACACACACACACACACACACACACACACACACACACAGAGGTCAGTTTGCATAAGATGGAATTTTATTCACTCTGGTGCCTCCAGGCCATTGGCCAACTGTTCAACCCCATTACAAGCCCTGTGATGTATCAGTGAACAAAGCAGATGAAGAGTTTTGCCTGGTGGGACCAAACCTTCTGCTGTGGAGTGGGGGTGGGGATGGAGAAAAGACACCAGACACCACAGAAAGCCATTGGGAAGTAAATTAGAGCTTGCTAGTTGATACCAGGGGTTATAAAACAAGGTTGCACTGGTGGCACTTCTGGTGGTGCTCAGGAGACTATATGGGTAGTGGGGATCCAACCTGGGATGGCCATGTGCAAGGCAAGTATCCCACCCGCTGTATTATTGTTCCTGTTCAATTCTGTGTGGACCAGAGTAAAATCACCCGTTGTGCATAGCAACCCTGGCTTGTGTGGCTGCTAGCACTGAGAGGCACTCAGGTATTTTATTTATTTTATTTTTTTCCTTTTTGGGTCACACCCGGCTATGCTCAGGGGTTACTCCTGGCTCTGCACTCAGGAATTAGTCCTGGCAGTGGTCGGGGGACTATATGGGATGCTGGGAATCGAACCCGGGTTGGCCGCGTGCAAGGCAAATGCCTGCTGTGCTATCGCTCCAGCCCCACATTCAGGTATTTTACACACTGAATTTCGAAAGGCTAGAACAGGAAAGGAATATAAGCAATCTCATTCATAAATTTATGTCAATCATGTGGTATAATATTATTTTTGATATATAGATTCCATATTAAACTAATTTTACCTCTTCAAACTCTTTACCTTTTTCTTTAGAAACCTCTTTCAAATGTCTCTTTTTAAAATGTCTATGTCAGGGGCTGGAGCGATAGTGCAGCTGGTAGGGTGTTTGCCTTGCACGATGCTGACCTCAGTCTGATCCCCGGCATCCCATATGGTCCCCCCGAGCACTGCCAGGAGTGGTTTCTGAGTGCAGAGCCAGGAGTGACCCCTGAGCATTGCTGAGTGTGACCCAAAATGCAAAAAAAAAAAAAAAGTCATTTGTGGCTCACTGCACTGCTCTCGTCTGGGATCTGGATTTTTTAGTCTCTGAGTCTTGGCCGCTGATGGGATTACACGGCGCCAGGGGACGAGAGCAGTGCAGTCTCTGCCCCCACGCCTGGGTGTTCCTTCCCGGAGCCCCTTGGAGGGGAGCGGGTTGAGCTTTCCTCCCCGCCCCGACCAGGACTCCGGCAGCCGAAGACCTCCAGGACCAGCCACCACCATGCTGAGACCACTCTCCGCACACATGAAGGTACTGGCAGAGGGACAAAGCCACGCGGGTTCCGGGGCCGAGACCTCCAAGCCTACTCGAATTGGAGTCGAGCATCTTCCACCCAGATCCTCCAAATTCCAGTAGGCGAGGGTCACACCCACCACCTGGTCCCCTGGCGCCGTGTAATCCCATCAGCGGCCAAGACTCAGAGACTGTAAAATCCAGATCCCGGACATCTTAACAGAACTTTTTTTAATGACATCTTATTGTCTTATTCCTACTTTGGACAAACCTGCAGGCTATCGAATGTAGCCTGCCCACAGGGCAGAGTCTGGCAAACTCCCCGTGGCGTACCAAATATGCCAAATACCAGTAACAATGATGGGTCTCATTCTCCTAAATAGCCTTGAATATAATCTCAGGGCTAGGATGAAAGAGACGTTACTGGGGCCTGCTCGAGGCAATCGACGAATAACAGGATGATGAAATGAAATGAAATGAAAATGTGGCTCACATTGTATTTTTTTTTTTCCTTTCTGGTACTCAGGGACCATTCCTGGTAGCATTTGGGGGACCGTATGTGGTGCTCGGGATGGAACTTGGGTCAGCTGCCTACCATATTGTATTTTTATGGTAACATTTTGTCTAAATCTCTTGAACAAGTACTTCTTCTGAAAGGTTACTTGGCTGTATTTTAAAATAAGGCCAGCCCTGCTTTCCAGAATTTGATAACTAATACCTCATTAAGATATTTTATCTCCCCTTGATTGCATTTTATATTTCTTTCAGCTGACTTAGCATTCGAGTACTGTAATAGACCTTGAGTGGTTTCGCCCCTTTGGGTTTTGTTCTTCCTCTCTTTTAAACCAGAGGGCCAGATGTGATTATAATTCCAAATCCCCTAATGACTGTAGGATTTTCTGACTGTATTTTAAAATTCGAGGCCTTAACCAGAGGAGGAAAATCTATATTAAATCTTGGAGACTGTTGACATTTGAGTAGTAATAGAATTTTTGGAAGTTAAGATCTCCCTCTCCCATCTCTTCCACATCCGCTGACATTATTGGTGCTGAGAAGCCTGGACTCAGCCTTGGGCGGTAGCTTGAGGACGGAGGGGCAGTGCTGCCTCATACTGGCAGAGAGGAGAACTGCAAGTCTCCGGGAGGGCGCGCCTGTGCAGCTGGTCACTACGTGGTTAGGGAGCAAGGCCCGTGGGGGTGCGGGGCAGCAGACGCTGGGTGCTGGTGTATGTGTGGGGTTCTACAGCTGAGCTTTGCATGGTGCGCTAAAGCCCTTGAACGGGTCTGACATTTGGTGCCGTGAGGAGGTCCCAGGGGGCCCCGCTGAGGGTCTCTGGGCTGGGCTGCTGGTATTGCAGCTATGTGAAGGCAGGAAGGGCTGCGGGCAGGCCTGACAGGGAGGCCAGGAGCTCTGGTCAGTCCTGTCCAGAGAGCGCTTCTTTCCAGAAGATAAGCTCACTTTTTGGGGAAACTACAGCCGTCAGACCAGAAATGAAAGCAGAAGGGGCACGCCCCCATTTTTTTTGCATGGGGTGGGGGATGCCACAAACAGGGTTGCTCAGGGTTTATTCCTGGCTCTATGCTCAGGGACCATTCCTGGTGGGCTTAGGGCACATATGGGTGCCAGTGAACAAACCTGGGTGGGCCCCATGCAAGGCAAGTGCCCTACCCACTGTACTATTGCTCCCCCCTCCCCCCGCCCCCCTTACCCTTTAATTTAAGCACTGTGCCCTACCCACTGTACTATTGCTCCCCCCTCCCCCCGCCCCCCTTACCCTTTAATTTAAGCACTGTACTGGTTTTCATAATACAGTTGTTTCGGGCATTCAGTGTTTCAACACCAATCCCACCAGTGTCACCTTCCCCCACATTGTCCCAGTTTTCGACCCACCCCCAAACCTGCCCCCTTAGCAGACACAAAATTATTTATTTTATATTGCTTGTTGGGCTGGAGCCATAGCACAGTGGGTAGGGCATTTGCCTTGCAAGCGGCCAACATGGCCAACCCGAGTTCGATTCCTCCGCCCCTCTCGGAGAGTCCGGCAAGCTACCGAGAGTATCTCGCCCGCACGGCAGAGCCTGGCAAGCTCCCCGTGACGTGTTCGATATGCCAAACACAGTAACAGTTGTCACAATGGAGATGTTACTGGTCCCACTCGAGCAAATCGATGAACAACGGGAGGACAGTGACAGTGATATTGCTTGTTACAACAAAAAAGGTAAATAGAATTATATAAAAAAATTGTTCAGTAGAAGGAAAATTGTGCAAATTGATGTATCTCAAAAGGTGTTACTAAAGTCCTTGGAGATTTACTGGGTTGCTGGTTGCTCGCTGAACCTTCTGTTACTGTTTTCACTAACTGAGCTTCGTGGGCTCCTAGGCTACTTTCCCATCTGATTTGCTGTGCTCCTACTGGGGTGTCGTGTTGTGGCATTTGGAGGTGTTGCGTGGCTTCCATGAGGCACATGCTCCAAGAGCTCCAGGATCTATAGAACTGGGGCAATTCTCGGCTGGTCCCCACCCAAGGAGGACCCGGAGTTTTAGCCTAAATATCATTGTACCTGCGAATTTCACTGGCATGGCCCCTCTTCTGAGATTATTTGTGAGGTTGTAAGCCTGGGCTGTTTGCATGGCAGATGCTGTGGGATGGAGCCACACACCCTTTTCTCTGTGTGATTTAGTGAGGGGAAAGGAGCTCCTGTCAGAACTGGGCAGAAGCCCAGATAAACTTTCTTTCTTTCTTTCTTTCTTTCTTTCTTTCTTTCTTTCTTTCTTTCTCTCTCTCTCTCTCTCTCTCTCTTTCTTTCTTTCTTTCTTTCTTTCTTTCTGCCTTTTGTGTCACACCTGGCAATGCTTAGGGGTTACTCCTGGCTCATGCACTCAGGAATGGCTCCTGGTGGTGCTTGGGGATGCTGGGATGCTGGGAATTGAACCTGGGTCGGCCGTGTGCAAGGTAAACGCCCTACCCACAGTGCTATTGCTCTACCCCTGAGCTTGTCCATTTCTGTTCTCATTGTACCTTGGCTCTCCCACCTTCCTGCCTTCGTATTCCCCTCAGATCATTGCTCTCTGTTCCCTTGACACCACTGGGCCTCTCACATCTTCTCCCCAACACACTGCACTCTGTACACACATCTTACATGCTCACATTCATGCACACATGCTCATATAGTCTCCCTGGATATACAGTACTCACCCCCACACCCCACATTATTAGCTCTATGCTCACATGTGCATGCCTCCCCCCCCCACACACACACTCAGTTTGTGCACACACAGGTGGAGATTCACGTCACCAACCCAGCCCACATACACAGGCTCACACACTCATCCACAGGTGCACACGCACTCACTCATGTATAGACACATAAACCTACTCATACCCCCTCACACACTCACATCTACAGTTGCACACTCACACATGGATGGTCACATACATACACACATACACATATGCACACATGGACACACATGCACCTATGCACATGCGCACTCACACATGGCCCTTGGTGCAGGGGATACAAAGGAACACACCTGTGTGATGTCACTCAGATGGGCATTGCTAGGGCAGATGTGGACATTAGGAGAACAGGAGTGCGGAACTAGTGTCAGAGCTCTTGGGGGTGGAGCGAAAGCCATGCAGCCTCCCGCCTCCACACAGGGCTTAAACCAGTTATGGGGCCAATCATGTCAGCTCACACCACCTGGATCCCAGAGGCGAAGTGCCTTGTCTCCTGTCTTCCCACACTCCCAGAGGCAGAAATGGTCCATCTTGGAATGTTCAACCACTGAGTGTGGCTCTCAGTTTGTCTTTCTAATTCACCCTACACAGTGTTCTCAGCAGAGACCACAGGACACTTTTGGTTTGTTAAGATTTTTTTTTTTTGGGTCACACCCGGTGATGCACAGGGGGTTACTCCTGGCTCATGCACTCAGGAATTACTCCTGGCAGTGCTCGGGGGACCATATGGGATGCTGGGAATCAAACCCGCGTGGGCCACATGCAAGGCAAACACCCAACCCGCTGTGCTATCACTCCAGCTATCTGAACAGGGCACTTTCGGGCCACAGGATATTGCACGGAGGTCATAGGTGAACTGCATCAATGAGGGACCAATCTGAGGCTCCGTCCAGCCTCCCTGCTGGTTTTACAAAAGGTACCAAAGGTTCATTGCCCAGGAAAGTTTTCTGATCCCTTGTTGTTACCAAGTGCAGTGTGTGTGTGTGTGTGTGTGTGTGTGTGTATGTGTGTGTGTGGGGGGTGGGTTTCTCATGCTTGGAGATGCTCTGGGAATTGCACTGAGCCAGTCTTTTTCGACCCTGTGTCTGTCAGTGACCCCCTTCAGACCTTGTTTCCCTTCCTGTTTGTATCTTGTCCTACTGCTAGCCCCCAAGTCTCATGCTGTGGCTCTGCATCCCACCCCCTCATTATTTTCACCTGTGGCCTTCTTGAACTCTGCTGGGGGTCCAGAGCAGGGCAGCGAGGCCCCTGAGAAACACTATTCTACACAGTGACCTGTTCTTAAGCAGCACACAGGTTCCTGTTCAACTGAAGCCCATGAATTCTGCTTTGTCTCCTTTCTCCTCCATTGTTGTGACAGTTGGGATTTGTTTTCTAGTCTAATACAATTTTATTTATTTAATTAATTTTTTGGGGGGAGAGGCGGGAGGACATACCCAGTAAAGCTCAGGATTTACTCCCTGTTCTCAGGAATCACTCCTGGAGGGTTCTAGGATCTATACAGGGCGTTGGGGATTGAACCTGGGTCAGCTGTGTGCAAAGCAAGCACCTTCCCTACTAGCTCCAAATAGCTTGTTGTTGTTGTTGTTGTTGCTGCAGCTGTGGCTTCTTCTAGGGCTATTTTTCTGGAGCAGAGATGGATCCAAGATTTGCCTTGTTATTCTTGTTTTTGGGCCACACTGAGCTGTCCTCAGGGCTTACTCCTGGCTCTGCATACAGGGATCATTCCTGGTAGGCTGTGGGGACCATATGTGGTGCCTAGGATCAAACCCAGGTCAGCTGCATGCAAGGCAAATACCCTGCCCACTGTGCTATCATTTCGGCCTCTCTAATACTATTTTTAAAATGTGGTGGAGACCAAAGAGATTAAAGTACTTGCCTTGCATGTGAATGTCTCCAGATTCATCCACAGCACCCCTTTTGTCCCCTAGCTCTTCCAGGAGTGAGCCCTGAGCCCTAGGCCAGATGAGCGATGTTCGGACCTCAGAACTTCCTCTGACTCAGCTCTATTTTGGCTTTTCTTTTCTTTTCTTTTTTTTTTTTTTTATATTTTTTGCGTTTTCGGTCACACCCGGCAATGCACAGGGGTTACTCCTGGCTCATGCACTCAGGAATTACTCCTGATGGTGCTCAGGGGACCATATGGGATACTGGGAATTGAACCCAGGTTGGCTGTGTGCCAGGCAAACGCCATACCTGCTGTGGTATCACTCCAGCCCCTATTTTGGCTTTTCTGCCATTGCTTCCAGGTAAGACCTTAGACTTCCCAGACTGTATCTCAGTATATACAACACTCCCTCTTTTCCTCTTCACTCAGTGGCATTGGCTACGTCTAGGCCTATTTTTCTGAAGCAGAGATGGCCCCAAGATTTGACTTGGCAAGGCTGAGGTCTTGCTTCGTGCTCTCCTACCAAACAGGAGATCAAGAATAGCAAAGAACTGGTGCTGGGGCTGCATTTCCTCCAGAGATGGAGTGTGACAAGTCTGTTCTACTTGGTAGACAGAACTTTGATCTTTCTCCTTAAGACTGGAGAAGAGGAAGAACTTTCCTCTGCCTCGCTTTTCCTAACCTAGTTCTAGAATGGTTTAGAGTATAGAATGTGCTGTTTGTTGAAGTTAAATTAAAGATTGTAAGAAAGAGCAAGACCCTCAGAAACATTTAAATGGGTCAGAATTTTCTATCTCCAGATGAGACAATATATGGGTTTTCTTTCCTCCCTCCCTCCCTCCCTCCCTCCCTCCCTCCCTCCCTCCCTCCCTCCTTCCTTCCTTCCTTCCTTCCTTCCTTTTCTTCATCTCCTTCCTTCCTTCCTTCCTTCCTTCCTTCCTTCCTTCCTTCCTTCCTTCCTTCCTTCCTTTTCTTCATCTCCTTCCTTCCTTCCTTCCTTCCTTCCTTCCTTCCTTCCTTCCTTCTAGTTTTACTTAGGAAATATGGGAAGGGAGAGGGGGAGAACAAGAGAGAAAGGGTGGGTTCGAGACAGACTTTGGGCTTCTCCACGGGGCAGATTGCAGAGAGTATCCCCCAAAAAAGTAAAAGAAAGGAATTATGCATTCCAAGTGAGATATGGGTGACCCAAACATGGAGTTGTGTCAAAAAATGAATGTCAGAGACATCAAATATTGCCATGCTATGGATGTTTTGGAGATGATTCATGATTTGTTACTTTATCAATTATATTAATTTCTGTTACCATATTTTATTGAAGCTTCAAATAGTCCAAATTTTATTTTTAATTAATTTTGGCTCAATGATTACATTAGTATCAAAGTATGTGGTATTAATGTACAAAGTTACTGCACCCCACGCCCCACCAACATGCCCATAACCCTCCACCACTGTCCCTATGTCATCTCTGGTCCAATCATTATTCCTTCTCATCTCTGCCCCTCAAACATAGTCTTGAAAAGATTGGAAAATGAGGAAAAGCTTTGCCTCCACCACATAGACATTTACCTAGAATTGATGTCTGAATATGTTTGCACATTTGTTGAGGTGTAAAGTTGAAAGGCATATTAGAGAACACACTGCATGTCTTAAAAGTATAGAGACCGATGTGCACTCATGAATGTGAACATTTGCATGGCTCCTTCTCAGATGAACGTGTAAACATCCTTAACACCATAGGAAGTTCCCCCGGTTCCTTCTCTGCTTGTGTCTGGGCTCCGAGGAGAGTTTAACACTTAGATCACAACCCATGGTCCTTGCCTCCTGTTCCATCTCAGCAGAGCCAGTCTTGTTTCTCTCGTGGGTTGTACTTCTGCTGCATGCATCTGACAGATTCAGTCCTCTGACTTTTCCTATCAGTAGAGGGTTTTTTTTTTTGGTGGGGGGAGGGTCACACCAGGCGATACTCAGGGGTTACTCCTGGCTTTGCACTCAGGAATCACTCCTGGCGGTGCTCAGGGGACTATATGGGATGATGGGAATGGAACCTGGGTCGGCTGTGTGCAAGGCAAACACCCTACCCTTTGCGTGCTCCAGCCCCCGAGTTTTCTTTTTAAAAATAGAGTGGAGCATTCCATTTCATGAACACATCAGAATGTGTCCATTCTCCATTTGGGGGTATCTGGGTTCATTTCAACATGGGTGAAGTGGTTCCAATTAATGCCTGTAGGGGGAAAAAAAATCCCCATTTGCTGTAGTTTTATGACAGGAAAGTAATCAGTTAAAATAATCAGCTGTGTACATCCCCAGATGCCCTGTACTCTCTGCACCTAAGCTTCCCAGTGACAGTGACTCACTCCCTAGCCAAACTCAGCTCCTGTTCCCAAGATTACTGTCCCATAGAAACAATAGATGCCTTTCCTCACCTGACCATCTACAGGTCCCCTAAAGGTAAAGGCCCTCCCGTTGATCATCGATTTGCTCGAGCGGGCCCAGTAACGTCTCCATTGGAGACTTTGTTGTTACTGTGTCTGGCATATCAAATACTCTCGGTAGCTTGCCGGGCTCTCCGAGAGGGGCGGAGGAATCGAACTCGGGTCGGCCATGTTGGCTGCGTGCAAGGCAGACGCCCTACCCGCTGTGCTACAGGTCCCCTAAGAAAGATAAAAGGCTTCCCAAACTGTACTCCTCTCCTCTGGGGAGGCTTCCAATGGACTTGAATAAACTTTCACTTTCCTCTTACCCAGCTGTCTTATTAGTTGGTAAATTCTTTCACTATCCCACTCCCCAGACTGCTTGAGGTCTGGATCCAAGCGAACCTTAAGTCCCTTTCAATTGGGCCATGGTGAGTAAAGTTGCTGAGAAGACACTGCCCTGAGCTCTGCAGTTGAAACAGGCATGCATTTGGTTTATGCCCAGGCCCATAGGATAGGTCTGTGTTTAACTTTAGCAGTTATTGCCAAATTGTTTTCTAAAATGACAAAAAATTGTAACTATTTCTGAGCTCCAGTTGCTCAATCCCATGCGTTGGTGACTCTGTCTTTTCCATTTTAGCCTTTCTGATGCGTCTGTCATGAAAATTCACTGTGGTCTCAATTTGCATTTTCCTGGCAAGTAATTTTGTTGTCCAACTTTTTATATGGTCATAGGCTAATTGGATTTTTAAAACTGTGAAGTGCCTTTCTTTTGTCCATTTTTCTTTTGGACTGATTTTTTCTTACTGATTTGTAAGAGTCTTTATGTATTCATGATACGAGCTCTTAATTGCATGATCTATTCTAAAAATTCTCTTCCATTATATGATGGGTCTATTTTCTATCTTGACAGTGAAGAATAGAAGTGCTTAATTTTACTGAGATCCAATTTTTTAACAAAAGTTTGTTCTATATAGTGGGTGTACAATTGAAGAAATTTTCTGTACGTTTTTTTTTTTTGTGTGTGTGTATACCATTGAAGAAATTTTGCCTATGCACAGGGCAAGAAAATGTTCTCCAATGTATTTCTAGAAGCTTAATTCTTTGACTTTTCACGTTTACATAAGTGATATGTCTCAAATTAAAATTAGAATGATATGAGGAAATGGCTTAAGGTTTATTTCCCTCGCCCCCATATGGATATTCAATTACTTCAGCACTATTTATTAAAAAAGCCATCCTTTCTCATTGTAGTTTTCATCTAAAAAGCCTCAGGAACTATTGAATATAAAAGAAGGACTTTATTTGTAAAGAAATAACAAGTTGAGAAACATGGCTATGAGCACAGGCTGAAGAATAAACTTTGGGGGCGAGAGAGATAGGACAGGAAGTACAGGAATTAAGGTGCTTGTCCTGCGTGGAGTCAAGCCTGGTTCAATTTCTCACACTGCGAAGCACTGTCAGGAGTGATCCTAGAGCATGGAGCCAGGGCTAATTCTTGAGCACAGCTGGGTATGGGCTGGAGAAAAAGCAGAAAAGAGGAGGAAACTGGTATCTGCACAGTTAAAAGCACTCTCACCTGAGGGCAAGACAAAGAACTTTTTATAATGAAAAAATGTCACATAAAGAGATACATCCATACTTTTCTTTTCCTCTTAGATGGCCAAGAATTTTGAAATGAGTTTTATATGAGATCTCACAGAGCTTGTGGGCAATTTGCAGCAATGCTGGGAAAATCTCTGCTCTTCTGCTAACCCTTCTCTCCTCCCAACCCCACACTGGGAACCAACAGGAGTACTTGGCCTGGTGAGGTGAGGGCTCAGACCCGCCATATCCTATACTTGGGAGCTCCTATTTTAATTTCTAGTTGGGAACACCTATTTTATATTCGGCCTCCTGTAGATGCTTTTTGCAACCAAATTCTGACTACAGGAAGCACTTGGCATTTCTGTTATTTTGCCAAAGAGGGATCATTACTCATGTCTTTCTTCTCAAGAGGGCTTTTGGGTAAGTGGAATTCACCTGAAGCTGAGCAGAAATATGAATGAGATCAAAAACAGAGCTACAAAGAGTGGTCTCCCACTTGGCCACTGCAGCCACAGAATTGCTGAAGGGGGATCAAATAAACCATACTTCCCAGAACATATATATTCTTTTCCTACTGAAAACCTGGAATTGATGTCTGTTCATGAGAATTTAATAGCGTGATCCTAACATTTAGAGTTCTGGCTGCTGACTGTGTTTATCTAATAAAATCCACCTACAATGGGGGTAATTGATGTCTTTGGGGATGATGCCAGAAGCACACTGTGAATGAGGGCCCAAAAAATTTGGGAACAGCTAAAACCCCAATACCTTTCCAACTCTCTAGCACCCTTCTTCGATTGAGTCTGCACTCTGTTAGTTCTCATCAGCAGGTGTCCCTGAGTGTCTGCAATATTTTATGAACCAGAAGACATGACTTGGAAAGGAGAAGCAGTACTTTAGCTACTAGAAGGAAATCCCTCTCACTGTCAAGTAAGAGAGTCATGGTTTGATTTATGTAGTTCAAGAGCTTGCAAGGCAAAAGTCAAGATCCCTGTTTTCTTTCATTTTGTTATTGTTTTTGTTTCTGGGTCATACCCAGTGATACTCAGGTTTTACTCCTGGCTCTCTGCTCAAGAGTTATTCCTGGAAATCCTCAGGGAACAATGGGGGATGCCAGGGATTGAATCCGGGTTGACTGTGTGCAAGGAAAACAATCTCCCCAAAATACTAGTGCTCTTACTGGTCCCAGGATTCCTGTTTTCATGGCACTTAACAAAAGAAGAGTAAGATTTCTCTTAGCTTCATGCTTGCCCCAAAGTCTCCTCCTTCATCATGGAAGTTTATGTTTACAAGCCCAGCTACTGTTATAGGAATGGCCTCACAGGTTGCCATTGATAAAGGCATGTTTTGAAACTTTGCCGTGTTCAGTTGAGAAATGCCACTGGAAGGCCCATTTTTGATGGTTTCAGCCAGAACTGCATTTGAAAGAACAAAGAGGAGCAGAAACAGAGACTGAGAAATAAGATCATGCATTCATCGGCTACAATTTCCACAATGAAATACCTGGGATGGCTGAAAAAAATACCATTCACCTCACTTTTCGGGAGGAAGGTGCCCACAGAAGTGATTTCTCTTGGTCCTATCATTGACTTATAGATAGAACTTTATTGGGGTGTCTCCAAGTGATTATGCCCCTGTGAACACAATCCCTAATGCCTCTTCTCAGAACACCATTCATCTTGGTCTTATTTGAACTCTTTAAAGACCTTATCTGTAGGTTCTACAGAGAGAAAGTGCAGGAGGTAAATCGCTTGTCTTGCGTGCCGCTAGTTCAGCCTTCAACTTTGGTTTGATCTCTGGAACCAGGGTTACTCCTGAGCACAGAGCCAGGAATAGCCCATGAGCACCACTGGATGTGGCCTCCAAACCCAACAAATGAAAGAAAGATCTTTTCTCCAGCTAACTTACTTCCTGAGGTATTAGGGTTGAGATTTTATTGATAGGATATTTATTGGGAGTAGAATAGATGGGATATAATTCATCCTATGCCAGTTGAAGTCAAGACAGCAAAATATCTAGAAGAATATTTCTATTGTTCTGGTGAGTTCAGTAAATATGAGTAGCTGGGGATGTTGCCAGCTCTCAATGTTGCCACCAAGTTGAGAAGGCAAAGTTAGCCCAATAGAATCACCCTGACAGAGTCCATTCTTACAGAAATGGGTATAATTAGACAATATATCATTTTCGTGTGTTTTATGGGCATAAGCTAGTACAGCATAAGCTACCATAGCTTCATTTCCAAAGCAGTGACTAAATGATAAACTAACTGATAAACATTAGTATTCCAAGCAATGCCAGGGCATTGGTCTGATATTGGCATCATGGCTATTGTTATTTATGGAAAGACATTTTCTGGGGGGACTAACTGGACAGCAGACACAGAAACAGACAATTAATGCTTCCTGTGCTGAGGCAGAGCTTCCCAGAACTCTGAGGCTTTGCCAGAGTCCAGCCAGTTCTTGGACAGAGTCACTGGCCTTCTCAGGGAAACCTATAAAAGGTCTGCTTCTGAGTGCTGTGCATTGAGCCAAATTGTTCTCTCTCAATCTGTGTTCCAGATTAATGAATGATGAGCAGAAGTTTAGAGTTGAAACTAGCTCAGATATACTCTCGGCTACCCTAGCCATGCCTCCAGGGTTTGGATATACATCTCCAACGGAGCCATACCTCTGATGATGGACTGCTTTTCCAGGCACCATTTAGTTTGTGTCATTGTCAGATGCCAGAATCGAATTGGTGTAAAGAGAGTCGTAAATGAGGGTCCAAAGAGATAATACAGGAGTGAAGGTGCTTTGCCATGCATGTTGTCAACTCTAATTTGACCCCTGAGAACAGAGTTGGTAGTAGTTCCCTGAGCACCATCAGGAGTGGTCCCTTTCTCACCCCCAAAAGTTATAAATAAATTGATGTTTGCAAGAAGCAGAGGCCTCAGATCAGAGCGAGAACGTTTTTATTAGCATATTCTATGGGGCCTGACTATGAATGGAGCTAAGGATTTGCTTCTGATAAAACAGACAAAAATTGCTGCCTGCATGGAGCATTCACTCTATTGGGCAAACACTGACCAAACGGAAGCTCTTGTTTTATTGTTTGTTTGGCTTTTGTGATCACACTTTACCATGTTCAGGGGCTACTTCTATTCTATGCTTGGGGATTGTGTCTGGTGGTACTCCAGGGACCATGAGGTGCCAGGGATGGAAATTAGACCTCTTGCATGCAAAGTATGAGATCAGCCTGTTAGTTCTCTCTCCAGCCCCATGAAACAGATCTTACAGCAGATGGTGACTATATTTGAAGGAAAATGAGGCATGTGAGGGAAATAGGAAGTGTCCCAGATGTTGGGGGTAATTCTGTATCGTAAAGGTTGGCCAAAGAAGACTTCATAAAGTGACACTTGAGGAATCTTGAGGAAAATAGGGAACAAGTCACACAACTCTTTGGGGAGCAAAGGTTCAGGAAGAATGAATTCCGAATGCAGTGCACTGAGGCAAAGCAAGGAAGCAGAGTGGCCACAGGGGAGAGAGCAGGGTCTCCAGGCAACCCCCTGCTTGGAGTGACAGTGACTTTTACTTTCAGTGAAATGAGAAGACTGTGAGGGCTTTTCTTCTCTAGTTTTATGGAGTTTGAGAAATAAAATAATAAAATACATGTATCTTATAATTAAGTTGGGCTGGAGTGATAGCACAGTGGGTAGGGCATTTACCTTGCACGCAACCAACCGGGCTGACCAGTGTTCGATTCCTCTGCCCTTCTTGGAGAACCTGGCAAGCTACCGAGAGTATGCCCGCACGGCAAAGCCTGGCAAGCTCCCCATGACATATTCGATATGCCAAACACAGTAACAACAAGTCTCACAATGTTACTGGGTCTGCTCGAGCAAAATCGATGAACAACGGGAGGACAGTGCTACCAGTGCTATAATTAAGTTATAATATAGAGTTCATTAACACATTCATCAATGTCAACTGATGCAGTCACTATGGAAAAGAGAATATAAACTCCTCAAGAAATGAAAAATAGTGCTACTCTATCATTCAAGTCCAAAAATAGTGCTACTCTATCATTCAACAGACCTATCATTCTGGGTATATGTATAGAGCTAGGGAAAATTGTGATTTTTTTCAAACAGAAAGTCAAATCAAACATCTGGAAATTAAACAGCTCACTACTGAACAACGAGTGGCTTAGAAAGAAATTCAAAGAGAAAATGAAAAAGATTCCTGGAAACAAATGAGAATGAAGACACGAGTTACCAGAACTTATGGGACACAGCAAAAGCTGGGTTAAGAGGAAAGTTTATAACTCTATAAGCATTCCTCAGGAAGGTGAGCGAGCCCGCATAAGTAACCTAACCTCACAGCTTAAGATCTTGGAGAATGACAAACAAATGGAGTCTAAACCAGGCAGAAGGAAGGAAATAATAAAACTTAGAGCAGAAATTAATCAAATGGAAGCCCAAAAAACAATATAAAAGATCAATGGAACCAAAAGCTTGTCCTTTGAGAAAATAAACATGATCGATAAACCTCTAACAGACTCACAAAGAAGGGGAGAGAGAAAACTCTAAGAAACAAAATTAGAAATGAAAAGGGGGATATCACAATAGAAACTGCAAAAATTCAAAGGATCATCAGAGATTACTTTGAGAATCTTTGTACCACAAAACAAGAAAACCTCGAGGAAATGGATAAATTCCTAGATTCCTATAGCCTCCCGAGGGTCAACCAAGAGGACCTGGAGTACCTTAACACACCTATCACCATGGAGGACATTGAAATGGTAATAAAAAGTCTCCCCCAAAACAAAAGTCCTGACCCAGATGAATTGATTCACCAGTGAATTCTTCTAAATCTTTATTATTATTGTCCATGGTCCTCCCGTTGTTCATTGATTTGCTCGAGCGGGCCCAGTAACGTCTCTATTGTGAGACTTGTTACTGTGTTTGGCATATCGAATACGTCATGGGTAGCTTGCCAGGCTCTGCCGTGCAGGTAAGATACTCTCGGTAGCTTGCTGGGCTCTCCGAGAGGGGCGGAGGAATTGAACTCGGATCGGCCATGTTGGCCGCTTGTAAGGCAAACACCATACCGCTGTGCTATTGCTCCAGCCCTTATTATTATTATTATTATTACTATTTTGATTTTTGGGTCACATCCTGCAATGCTCAGGGGTTACTCCTGGATCATGCACTCAGGAATCACTACTGGCAGTGCTCGCGGGACCATATGGGATGCTGGGAATCGAACCTGGATCAGCCGCCTACAAGGCAAACACCCTACCTGCTGTGTTATTGCTCCAGCCTCTCTTCCAAATCTTTAAAGGGGACTTACTCCCAATCATTTTAAAGCTTTTCCAGGAAACTGAAGAGTCAGAAACACTTTCAAACAGTTTCTATGAAGCAAATATCACCCTGATACCAAAAGCAGACAGAGATACCACAGGAAAAAAAAAAGAGAATTACAGGTCTAGATCCCTGATGAACACTGATACAGAGATTCTCAACAAAATTCTAGCAAACAGAATCCAACAACTCATCAAAATGATCATACACCATAACCAAGTAAGATTCATCCTGGGGATGCAAAGATGTTTTAACATTTGCAAGTCAATCAGCATAATCTATCATATCAATAAAAGAAAAGATAAAAACCATATGATCATATCAATAGGTGCAGAGAAAGCATTTTACAAGATCCAACACCGGTTTATGATAAAAACTCTTAACAAAATGAGCATTGATGGAACTTTCCTCAATAGAGTCAAAGACATTTACCACAAGCCCACGGTAAGCATCATTCTCAATGGGTAGAAACTAAAAACTTTCTCTCTAAGATTGGGGACAAGAAAAGGTTGCCCACCATGCCACTTCTATTCAATATAGTTCTGGAAGTTCTTGCCATAGCAGTGAGGCAAGAAAAATATATCAAGGGTATACAGAGAGGAAAGGAAGAGGTCAAGCTATTTGCGGACAATATGCTATACTTAGAAAGTCCTAAAGACTCTATGAAAAAGCTCCTAGAAACAATAGGTTTGTATAGTAAAGCTGAAGGCTACAAAATCAACACCACAAAATACAAAGTAATTAAACTGCCAAAATTTAAGTATGTGGGAGCCATGCCCACAAATCACTTCTGGCTCAGCTATACAAGCTCATTAATTAGTCTTGCTTCTTCAGAGACCCATAAATAAATCTTGAAAGATATCAAAATCAGGACATTGAAGCAGATTACCAGTCATAATTTAAAGCTCAGAGAAGCACCCCACAGAGATGACTCCCCACCCCGCATCAGGCTGATTTCATCAGGGCACCTCGGAGGGGCCAACTTTAATTTAGGGTTTCCTAAATACAAATAATGAAAGAGAAGAAAGAGATATTTTAAAAAATCCCGTTCACAATAGTGCCTCAGAAAATCAAGTACCTCAGAATCAGCTTAACTAAAGAGGTGAAGTATCTTTACAAAGAAAATTACAAATCACTACTTCAAGAAATGAGAGGACACTAGAAAATGGAGACATATCCCTTGTTCATGAATTGGGAGAATTAACATTATCAAAATGGTAATACTCCCTAAAGCACTATACAGATTTAATGTGGTCCCTATATACCCATGACATTTTTCAAAGAAATAGACAAAACACTCCTGAAATTCATATGGAACAATAAACCCACACAAATTGCTAAAGCAACCCTTAGGAAATAGAAGATGGGTAGCATCATCTTCCCCAACTTCAAACTGTACTACAAAGCAGTAGTAATTAAAACAGTATGATATTAGACTAGAAATAGACCTGTAGACCAATGGAACAGAGTTGAATATTCTGTCACAGACTCTCAAATATAGAATCACTTAATCTTTAATAAAGGAGCAAAAAATCATGGCTGTTAATGTGCTTAAATGGCTCCCAGAGGTAGTTTGTGGGCATGACTGCCAGGAAACCAGAAGGGTGGGTAGATGGGGGCAGGTTGCCCATCCCAACTCTGTGAAAACTGGAGTTTTCAGTCACTAACCCCACATACTTGGGTTTTTCAGTGGATTCATTCTCATGCGTGGGGGGCTTGGGACAAGCTTGTGAAGGTTGCCATGAGTGTGGCTGTGATTGGGTTCTGGAGGTTTGTGGCTGCCAGCATTCATCTGGGGCAAGTGGAGGGACACAGCTCGCCCCTCTGAGGTGCCCTGGTGAAATCAGCCTGGTGCATGATGGGGAGTCATCTCTGTGGGGTGCTTCTCTGAGCTTTAAATTATGGCTGGTAATCTGCTTCAATGGGCTGGAGCGATAGCACAGCAGTAGGGCGTTTGCCTTACACGCAGACAATATGGCCGACCCGAGTTCGATTCCTCCGCCCCTCTCAGAGAGCCCGGCAAGCTACCGAGAGTATCTCGCCTGCACGGCAGAGCCTGGCAAGCTACTCGTGATGTATTCGATATGCCAAACACAGTAACAACAAAGTCTCCAATGGAGATGTTACTGGGCCCGCTCGAGCAAATCGATGAACAATGGGAGGACTGTGACCCTGTGAATCTGCTTCAATGGCCTAATTTTGATATCTTTCAAGATTTATTTATGGGTCTCTGAAGAAGCAAGACTAATTAATGAGCTTGTATAGCTGAGCCAGAAGTGATTTGTGGGCATGGCTCCCACATACTTAAATTTTGGCAGTTTAATTTCTTGGGAAACTTGGTCCCAAGTTGTTGAGGTTCGGTCAGAGGCACAGTGTCAATTTTGGGGTATCAGGAAGTCTGAAGTCACCATTAGGCTGCTGATGCACTCGCCCCGCAGGTACAGGTTGACCTGCTGGTTGTCACTGTATCCCCCAAGAATTTTGATCTTTAAGGATCCCTGCATGTTCATAGTAACAGTTTTTACCACCAGTTGATGAGTTCTGAGCAGGTATAATCTAAAGACTTTGAGAGGATTGAGAACAAGGCCAAGGGACACTAGTGTGGAAGTTGGGAGAGTCACGAAGAGCTCAATAATCCCAGGTAAGACATGATACCAAAAGGGTAACTGAATTAGTGAAAAGTGGTTATATTCTGTTTGTTTTGTGGCCCACTGAAAGTTCTGATCAGGGTTTACTCCTTGCTCTACTTCAGAGGTCAGTCCAGGTAGTGATAGGTGGCCATATGCAGAGTTGGAGATCAAACTGGGGTTAGCTGTGTGCAAGGCAAGCACCTTACCTATTGTGCTGTTGCTTTGGCCCAAAGTAGCTGGATTCTAGATTTGTTTTAAAGCTAGACTTATTAGCACTTATTAAAGGCTTGAATCACTCTTCAACTCCATGAGTTCTGCCGTGTTCAAAATCCTAGGTCTTCCAATCTAGTTTCACATTTCTGATGTTTCCAAATGTCTTACTCGTTTATTCATTTCCTTTTCCAACTCTCATACAGCCTTATTTCAGAGGTCAGGAAGAAGTTCTATTTCTGGAGATCTAGAAGAGACTTATTTGTATACACCATTCCAAGGTGTGTTACATTTCAAAGGTTTCCCAGGGATTTCCATTAAAATCCAGGGGAACTCAAGTTCTTCTGGCTTCCTGCATTCTGGAAACCAGCAGACACCAACTGTGTTGATATTGTCCCTCACTCCACGGGCCTTCTACTGATGATTTGGGATGGGCATCTATTTCTGTAACTTCTCCATTTTTTCAGGGAGTAAAAATAATCCATTGTCTTACTCAGAACAGTTTAGTGAACATATTTGTGACCTCAGCTTGGCTTCCATCCTGATATCTTATCATAGAGAAATCATGTCCTTGAATCAATCTGAAAAGTTCCAGGAGGACCTTATTTATTTATTTATTTATTTTCTAATTTCTCCCCCACCATATACAGCAATAATCAGAGTCTATTACTGACTCTGATCTCGGGGTTGACTCTTGGTGGTGCTTGGGGAAGACATATACAGTGCATAGGATTTGAATTTGGGTTGTCAGAATGCAAGGTAAGTTCCTTAATATATTATATATTTTCTCTCTGGTCCCAATTCTTTTTAAGAGATTAGATAAAATTCACCAGGACCATTTTGGTCCTGAATTTTCTTTTCACCAATTAAACTTTGTTAATTATAGATCCAATCAGATTTTCTATTTCTACTTGAGTCTTATAAGTACCGTGTGCTAACCAATTGCGCCCCTGAAGTGATAGCCCAGCGGGTAGCGCATCTGCCTTGCACGCAGCAGACCTGGACGACCCAGGTTCAATTCCTCCGCCTCTCTCGAAGAGCCTGGCAAGCTACTGAGAGTATCTCACCTGCACAGCAAAGCCTGGCAAGCTACTTGTGATGCATTCGATATGCCAAACACAGTAACAACAACGTCTCACAATGGAGACGTTACTGGGCCCGCTCGGGCAAAGTGATGAACAACGGGAGGACAGTGCTACAGTACTACTTGAGTAAGTTTTGATAGCTTGTGTGTTTCTGGAACTTGTTCATTTTGTCTGTGTCATCTAACTTGTTGGCAAATAAATATGTGTTTAGAGTGTTACCTAAGACAAAATTCATTTCTACATAGATGAGAAAAGAACTTAATTTTTCCAGATTTTAAAGTTCAGGGCTGGGGCTGGAGTGTTATATTAGTATAGTGGGTAGGGTTTGCCTTGCACACAGCCAATCTAGGTTTGATCCCTGAGTGCAGAATCAGTGCAAAGTACAGAGTTCTGAGTAGCATTGGGTGTGGCCCTAAGACCAAAGTAAATAAATGATAATAAAAATAAAATTCAGGGAAGTCCAGAGAAAAACATTAACAGACTTTTGCTTATGGGGTTCCCCCATTGCACAGCCTAGACTTCAGTTTTATTCCCTTTTGTAAGTGGGAGTCTCAATAGAGGAGATATTTACATGTGAAATAACAGAGACAATTTGTCTCTTTTTTTTGGGGGTGGGGTGATGCACAACCTGTGGCTCTCAGGCCTTACTTCTATCTCTGCGCTTACTTCCTGGTGGGTCACAGGGGACTATCAAACTCATCTTGGCCATGTACAAGACAAGAATCCTACTTACTGTACTATTTCTAAGGCCTTAGAATTTCTCTTTTTTGAGGGAGAAGAGTTTTGGTTTCACCTGGCAGTGCTCAGGATTTAGTCCTGATTCTGAGCTCAGGGATCACTCCTACAGTGCTCAGGGGACCGTATGTAGTACTGGGGATAGAACCAGGGTCAGCTGCATGCAAGGCAAGCATCTTACCTGCTGTACTATCTCTCCAGCCCCAAAGGATTTGTCTTTTAGTGGGCCTAATGGCAATTCCCAACTTTCTAGCTGGACTTGAAATCCAGGTGAAGAAATATTCTAGTATGAGAAAATGCTATTCAAGAGACAATTATCATTTGTAAGCTATGTTTTAGAAGAATGCCTGGTGTAGTTAATGGTCAGTCTATTTTTTTATTTTTTTGCTACGCCTGATAGTGCTCAAGGCTTAGCCCTGCTCTGTGCTTAGTGTTTACTCCTGGTGGACACAGGGGACCAGATGGGGATGGAATCTGGGTTAGCTGTGTACAAGACAAGTGCTCTACCTGCTGTACTGTCTCTTAAAGTTAAGTTATTATCTTAACTGTGGAACTAATATTGAGGCCTTTTTCTTTTTTTTTTAAATTTTATTGAATCATCGTGAAATAGTTACAAGCTTTTATGTTTAGGCTACAATCACACAATGATCAAACACCCATCCCTCCACCAGTGCACATTCCCCACCACCAATATTCCGGTATACCCCCCATTTCCCACCCTCCCCCTGCCTCCATGTCAGACAGTATTCCCCATAATCTCTCTCTACTTTTGGGCATTATGGTTTGCAATACAGACACTGAGAGGTTATCATGTTTGGTCCTTTATCTACTTTCTGCACACATCTCCCATCCCAACCTGTTCCTCCAGCCATCGTTTTCTTAGTGATCCCTTCTCTATTCCAGCTGCCTTCTACCCTTTGCTCATGAGGCTGGTTTCCAGCTATTGAGCAATCTATCTGTAAAATGTACCTACATTACTTAAGTGTCAGCCTCATGTTATGTTTTCTTTTAAAATTTTATTTATTTTTTAATTTTTCATAATTTCATTTGTTGAATCACTGTAAGAGCAATTACAAAGCTTTCAAGTTTAAGTCTCAGTCATACAATGAAACACCTATACCTTCACCAGTGCCCATTCTCCAACACCAAAAACCCCAGTGTAACCCCCCCCCACCCCCCCCCCCCCCACACACACACACCTGTGGGGCAGACGATCTCCACATTACACTCTCTCCACTTCGGTCACACTCAACACCTCGACTCCAGACCCACCAGTACTACCTGGGATCTTACTCCAATACTCAGATCTGCTAAAAAGGTAACAGTAGACAACCAGTGTTCCACTGCTGGCCATAAACAACACACGACGTTGCGAGGCTGCAATAGTTGCTGCGCATCTTGAAATTCTGAAATGTTAACAATTTAATCTGGAGAGATTTCTGCCAAAACCTGCTGGGTTCCAAGATTTGTTCCTTGTCTCTTGGATCATGGACGTTAAGCAGCTTGATCAGGAGGCAGAGAGGTCGTTTATGGGCAGTGATTCGGGGTCTCATTGGAATGAGGAGGAAAGGGCCCATTCTACCCCCATCCCGTGAGGCCCCACGTGTCTTGTCACTGAGGGCCCAAACCTGACTGTCCAGTGGCCTCTGGAGGATGGCAGCCACCGGGCTTCCAGGGGGAACAGGCCAAGGCACGAAACCTATTCCCACCTGGGGTGGCCCAGTGCCAGTAATCTACTGCAGGGACCAGACTCATTTCTGCCAAAAGCTGCTGGGTTCCGAGATTTGTTTCTGAATCTCTGGGATCATGGCCATCAAGCGGCTTGATTAGGAGTCAGAGAGACCGTTCGTTGGTGGCAACTCTGGGTCTCATTGGGGTGGGGAGGAAAGGGCAAGCTCCACCCCCATCCCATGAGGCCCCACGTGTCTCGTCACTGTGGGCCCAAACCTGACTTTCCAGTGGCCTCTGGAAATGGCCGCCACCAAGCTGTGTAGGGGGAGAAGGCGGAGCACCCTTTTCCCCAAGGGGTGGCCCGGCGGCAGTAACCTACTGTGGGGTCCAGATGCATTTTTGCCAAAAGCTGAGTTTCAAGTTTTGTTTCTGAGTCTCTGGGATCATGGCTGTTAAACAGCTTGATCAGGAACCAGAGAGGCCATGCCTCCAATTACATAGCTAAGCCGGAGGTGGTTTATGGGTGTGTCTCCCCACATATCTAACTTTTGGCCATTTACTTTCTTGGTAAAGTTTGCTCCACGTTTTTGAGGTCCGGCCAAAGGCATAGCAACAATTTTGGGGTATCTGGAAGTTTGAAGGCACCATCAAGCTGCTGATGCACTCGCCTCACAGGTACAGATTGACCTGCTGCCAGCACCATACCCCCATCATGTTATTTTGTTTTATACTCCACAAATGAGTGCAGTCCTTCTATGTCTGTCCTCTCTTCCTGACTCATTTCACTTAGCATAATACTCTCCTTGTCTATCCATTTATAAGCAAAGTTCATGACTTCATCTCTCCTGACAGCTGCATAGTATTCCCTGTGTAGATGTACCAAAGTTTCTTTAACAAGTCATCTGTTCTAGGGCACTTGGTTGTTTCCAGATTTTGGCTATTATGAACAGTGCTGTAATGAACATATAGGTACAGATGTCATTTCTACTGTGCATTTTTGCATCCTTGGGATATATTCCCAGAAGTGGTATTGCGGGGTCATATAGAAGCTCAACCTCTAGCTTTTGAAGGACTGTCCATATTGTTTTCCAGAAAGGCTGGACTAGTTGGCATTCTCACCAACAGTGAAAGAGTGTTCCTTTTCCCCCCACATCCATGACAGCACTGGTTGCTTTTGTTCTTTTGAATGTGTGCCAGTCTCTGTGGTGTGAGATAATATCTCATTGTTGTTTTATCATGTGCCTTTCAGCCATTTGTATTTCTTTTTTGAGGAAACTTCTGTTAATTTCTTCTCCCCATTTTTTGATGGGGCTGGAGGTTTTTTCTTGTACACTTCTACTAGTGTCTTGTATATCCTGGATATTAATCCCTTATCAGATGGGTATTGGGTAAATATTCTTTCCCATTTTGTGGGCTCTTTCTTTATTTTGTCACTGTTTCTTTTGAAGTGCAGAAGCTTCTTTGTTTGATGTAGTCCTATTTGTTTATGTTTGCTTCCACTTACATGGTCAGTGCTGTTTCATCCTTAAAGATGTTTTTAGCTTCAATATCCTGGAGAGTTCTGCCTACATTTTCCTCTATGTACCTTATGGATTCATGTCTGATATTGAGGTCTTCAATCCACTTTGATCTGACTTTTGTGCCTGGCATTAGACAGAGGTCAGCGTTCATTTTTTTTTGCAGGTAGCTATCCAGTTTTCCCAGCACCACTTGTTGAAGAGGTTTTCCTTGTTCCACTTCACATTTCTTGCTCCTTTGTCAAAGATTAAGTGGTCGTATATTTGGGAGTCTGTGACACAATATTCAACTCTGTTCCATTGGTCTGCAGGTCTGTTTCTAGCCCAGTACTATGCTGTCTTAATTACTACTGCTTTGTAGTACAGTTTGAAGTTGGGGAGGATGATGCCACCCATCTTCTTTTTCCCAAGGATTGTTTTAGCTATTCGTGAAGGTTTATTGTCACATATGAATTTCAGGAATGTTTTGTCTATTTCTTTGAAAAATGTCATGAGTATCCTGATAGGGACCGCATTGAATTTTTATAGTGCTTTAGGCAGTATTCCCATTTTGATAATGTTAGTCCTATAGAGGCCTTTTTCAATTTGATGAGAAAACATTAAGGCTTTTGCACATAGGCAGTTTACAAGCAACATAAAACTTAAGATGGTGTGTTCTATGTGACTGGATTCTTTCTCTATATTGACTGTCAGTCAATACACCTATAAAGTGTCTTAGTGGAGGCAGGTATGTCCATAGTCTAGACAAATTGCAAATACCATTCTAACGCAGAGGGAAAAACAGGATAATATGCGCCTCAAGAATGAGTATGCCAGGGCTGGAGCAATAGTACAGTGGGTAGGGCATTTACCTTGCATGAGGCCGACCCGAGTTCAATCCCCAGCATCCCATATGGACCCCTGAACACCACCAGGAGTAATTCCTGAGTGTAGAGCCAGGAGTTACCCCTGATCATAGCTGGATGTGACCCAAAAAGCGAAAAAAAAAAGAGTATGCCATTGAGTGAAAAATGAGTATGCCTCCCACCCCATTCTCATTTCTAGTTTAAAAAAAAAAACCTTTGTATAAGTGAAACCAGTTCAACCAATGCAATTTAGAAAACCTTTGTTGAGCAGTAACTGTCATGTGCACCACTAAAGAGGACATCGCAAAAATGAACATATATAACTCACAGTCCCCTCAACCAGGCTAGCATGCAGTACCCTAGTCTAGTCTAGGTTAGCCTAGCTTAAATGCAAAGTATATTATTTTCAGTTCCTCTTGCATTCTGATTTGGATAGCTGATCACTATTCTGCTTTACTAATGCTTCTGCTGGAGCGATAGCACAACGGTAGGGCGTTCGCCTTACAAGTGGCCAACATGACCGACCCTAGTTCGATTCCTCCGCCCCTCTCGGAGAGCCCGGCAAGCTACCGAGAGTATTCGATATGCCAGACACAATAACAACAAAGTCTCCAATGGAGATGTTACTGGGCCCGCTCGAGCAAATCGATGATCAACGGGAGGGCCTTTACTTACTTACTTACTAATGCTTCTTATCATTTCAAAACAAGCCCACAGGCAATGCATCTCTTTCATATTGGGTAGCTTGTAGCAAAATAGCCCTCCTAGAATTAAATGTTCTATTATCTATCCTCTTTTGCATAAGCTGCAAAAACATGCTTTACTTTTACTTGGATTATAGAGAAAAAACCCTACAAAATTACAGCTATATTGATCTAATGTGGCTATTGATTTCAATGGGGTTTTCTGATTGTCTTAGTCACAATAATTATGGAACAATGGCTCTTACAATCGCATTTGAGGTCTTTTGATGTGACCTTCTTGTTCCTGTGTTTCTTCACTGATAAGAAAGACAAATTAGGCTTATAGTTAAGCCATAGTTCTGCTTCATTTAGAAAGGTTTTATATTCTAGTCAAATCAAGGGTCTTGCATTTTAACTATGAAGCTAAGAAGCCTACGGTCTTGCCTTTCTAGCTGTGTCTTTGAAGTTAAGAGGTGACATTGGTGCCGTATCAATATGAGTTTAATCTGAAAATACAGTTCATGGGACAGTAAATTTCTTTGTGCATCAGAATTCTGGGAGGTGCTCCATGGTGAGAGGTGAATCACAGAAATATATTGTCTCTTGTTGGGACATTGACATCTTCTATCTTTATAGTCTCCATTAAGGAAGAGTCCAAGTGCTGCTAAAAGACAAATATGAAGCACATTAATTTTTCTGGGTCGGTGATTCAATCACTGAAACTAAATTTCCTTGCTGGAAGTGGCTCAGTTTATGAACTGTTTGATCCCAGATCCTTCCTTTTTTCTCACTGGGTTGTCACTTTGACATCCTCAACAATAAAACAGGCTTCATATCCCTGAACTTGGCCTCTTTCTAAAATGGGTCAACTCACATAAGCAAGGCTGGAACTTTTCCCTTCATATCATATAAGCATAGTGTGTTGAAAAAGTTCTAATATGTACTCATAAAACTGAGGAAAGCCTCAAACAAAAGTCTAAGGGAGAGAGGAAGAAAAGGGAGAGGAACAAGATATTGTACTGTACTGTCCTCCTGTTGTTCATTGATTTGCTCGAGCGGCCCCAGTAACGTCTCCATTGTGAGACTTGTTACAGTGCTTGGCATATTGAATATGTCACGGGGAGCTTGCCAGGCTTTGCCGTGCGGGCAAGATACTCTCGGTAGCTTGCCGGGCTCTCCAAGAGGGGTGGAAGAATTGAACCCGGGTCGGCTGGTCCGGCCACGCGCAAGGCAAGCGCCCTACCACTGTGCTATTGCTCCAGCCCAGGAACAAGATACATAAAGGAAATCTATTCCAAACAAAGTCTAAGAGAGAAGAGGAAGAAAAGGGAGAGGAAGAAGACATATAAAGAAAGATATAATGTAAGCTGGACTGAAGTTCATTAAGGGGTATACATGGGCAATAGCTACAATTTTTTCCCCTAGGAGTTGTGTTTCTATAATGCTCAGATGAACTGATATTTGAAGAAATGCCTTGATACTAGGGATGGAGCGATAGCACAGTGGTAGGGCGTTTGCCTTGCACGCAGCCTACCCAGTCGAGCCAGGTTCGATTCCTCTGCCCCTCTCGGAGAGCCCGGCAAGCTACCGAGAGTATCTCTCCCGCTAGGAAAAGCCTGGCAAGCTGCCTGTGACGTATTCAATATGCCAAACACAGTAACAACAAGTCTCATTATGGAGAAGTTACTGGGCCCGCTCGAGCAAATCAATGAACAACGGGAGGACAGTGACAGTGACAGCCTTGAGCCTTGATACTGACTGGGAGAATACAGTACTGAAGGAGACTTAGGGAAATGCATCCTTCATTTATTATTATTTTTGTTATTAATATTAATTTTTAAATTTGAGACACCATAATTTTCAATTCGGTTCATGATAGGGTTTCATGCATACAGTGTTCCTCTGTACATGAGAACCTGTGCAATCAGACCCTTCACCAGAGTATCTGCTTCCCTCCACCACAGTCTTGGGGTCTCTCCCCAATAGTCCCCCACCCTGTGGTTATTCATTTTTTAAACTAATTTTGGGTCATACCCAGTGGTGCTCAGGGCTTACTCCTGACTGTGCTTAGGAATCACTCCTGGCAGGGCTCAGGGGAACTTATGTGGTGTACAAAGAGCCAGGGATAGAAGCAGGGTTGGCTGCATGCAGGCAAGGCCTTATCTCCTTACTAACACTCTAGCTGCCTTCATCTGGACTTATTTGTAGTAGGAGTACTAACAAAATCATGATCATCTCTCCCATAAAATAGGGATAGGCATACAAAGACACATAGTGACTTTGCCTTTGCTAGATTTTCAGTTCATTATTATGTCGATATTTTAAAAACATTTCACACGGTCACACTGTCGTCCAGTTGTTCATCCATTTGCTTGAGTGGGCCCAGTAATGTCTCCATTTTGAGACTTGTTGTTACTGTGTTTGGCATATTGAATACTTCACGGGAAGCTTGCCAGGCTTTGCCGTGTGGGCAAGACACTCTTGGTAGCTTGCTGGGCTCTCCGAGAAGGGCGGAGGAATTGAACCTGGGTCAGCCGGGTTGGCCGCGTGCAAGGCAAATGCCATACCTGCTGTGCTATCATTTGTTTACATTAATTTGGATCCTGAGCCCTGTGTGGGAAAGGGTGGACTGCTAATCGTCGTTACCGCCTTTTCTCTTTTAAACCCGAGAGTCCAACTCTGCCTTGGTGTGTCTGCCTCACAGGTGCAGAACATGTCCTGAGCATGCTCTTGATGAAAACCTTGCTTCTCTCCTTCAAGTCTTCTTGGTTATGAAGACTTACCTCTTGCTCTCTCTTGAAGACATTCTGACTGGGTCACATTATCTGTTAGGGGATAAACCCAGCTCCATGTGGCAGAGGCATTGTGGCAATGGCATAAGTGGAACAGAAATTTATTTCTCGCATAGGGGAATGTAGGATAACATTGGTTTGTCCTTCCTGCATAGTCTCAGGTAGTTTAGGTTTATTGGGTTGCTCCCATCACAGTGCTCCCATTCCTCTGTGTTTATTTGTAACTTCTTTCTTTGTGCTCTGTTGACTTGTAAATATTGTTTTTCTTTTCTCCTTAAGTCCTTTGCATAGTTTATTCAGAGCAGTGTCCTTTTTCTTTTTTTAAATTTTTATTAGTGAAACACCATGAGGTACAGCTGTAGACTTACAAATTTTTGTGCTTGGGTTTCAGTTATACAATGATTGAGTACCCATCCCTCCATCAGTGCCCATTCTACACCACCACGAATCCCAGTATCCCTCCGACTCCCTTGTAACCCCCATCCCACCATGCCTCTGTGGCAGGGAATTCCCTTTTGTTCTCTCTCTCCTTTTGGGTGCTGTGGTTTGCAAAAGAGGCATTGAGTGGCAATCATGTTCAGTCTATAGTCTACTTTCAGCATGCAACTCCCATCCTGGGAGGATCCTCCCAACACCCTTTACTTGGTGCTCCCTTCTCTATCTGAGCTGCCTTGTCCCCTAGCATGTGAGACTGGGCTCCAACCCATGGAGTAAACCACAAGAAGACAGTAAATGCTATGCTTTTTTAATGTGGGAGTTTATTGACTCTCAGAGATATTTTCCTCCTGGGCATCTGTTCTCTTGACCTAAGCCTCAGCTACTCCTACTTCCTAGCACCTCCAAAGGCAGGATCCTGACAAGGGACTGGATGGAACCAGGGCAAGCGGTAAGCTATGTGCTACCCTGGCATCGAGATGGGCCTGGCCAAAGCACCATAATGCTTAACTATAAGTTAAGAGCTTGGTCATGGACAAATGCTGTCATGATCCAAAAAGTAACAACTAGATGTGGACCCTGCTAGGGTTAGAAATTATTAATCTGGCCTGAGCTCTGTAGTCTGAGACTGTGGCAAAATGTTCCCAGGAGAGCTGCCCTACAAGCCTCAATGTATCTCTTGCTGTGTCCATACAAAAAAGAACATTGCTCTGAATAAACTATGCAAAGGACTTAAGGAGAAAAGAAAAACAATATTTACAAGTCAACAGAGCACAAAGAAAGAAGTTACAAATAAACACAGAGGAATGGGAGCACTGTGATGGGAGCAACCCAATAAGCCTAAACTACCTGAGACTATGCAGGAAGGACAAACCAATGTTATCCTACAGGAGAGCATCTGTGCTGGTGCAGCATCTCTGCCAGGCTTGATGGCGGGCAGCTGGACTCCAGCTGGAGCACTTGCCCATTGTGTGGTGAGATCTCCTCCATATGGTCTGGGGTGAATCACCTCCAGGTCTGTATTCCAGCCACTGGGAATGTGGCAAGAGGAGTAAGCATCTCCTTTCCCTTTAAGGGCAGGTTCTAGAGTTCCCTACACCATTTTGTTAGGAAATTAGCTAGCCATTAGGCTTGGACAAGGTCAGGAGAATGTGGAAAAAGACAGGGAGAAGCATAAGGGGTCCCCAGTGTTTAAACCAAATAACCAGCTAAGTTATGTCAAGGCCAAGTTTACAGCGAGAAGAAAATTCCACCCAATTTTATATCCCCTGCAAAGTCTGTTTCTTTGTCACCACCAGTGGAAGACACAGAGAGAGCCCCCAGCTCCTTATACATCAAACTCCCGCCTACCAGCAAGACAGTGTGTGGTTACCATGGCAACCCAGGAGATGGGCAATGTGGTCAGGGCCTCGAACCCCAGGGAGTCACCCCAGGGGAACCTCGTCTGGGAGGAGGATGGGGGAAGTCTGAAACCAGGAACTGCACTGCACTGCCCTCCCGTTGTTCACCGATTTGTTCGAGCGGGCCCAGTAACGTCACCATTGTAAGAATTGTTGTTACCGTGTTTGGCATATCGAATACGTCACAGGTAGCTTGCCAGGCTTTGCCGTGTGAAACCAGGAAGGGGAGAAGTGATCACTCTCTGTCCTGCACTGCCAGAATGACTCTGCTTCTTTCTTCCTTACAAAAACACTTTCCTTTATCCTCAGCTGGGTGCCAGCTTCCTTCTCTGGCCTCCTATACCTTGTATCACATTTTCGGCTCACACCTGGCTGTGCTCAAACCTTACTTCTGGTTCTGTGCTCAGGGATCAGTCCTGGCAGTGTTCAGGGACCCTGGATGAAGTGCCTGGGGTAGAAACAGCCTTGGCTGCAGGCAAGACAGAAGCTGACCTGTTGTACCATCTCTCCAGCTCTCTTCTGCTTTCTACTTATTTATTTATTTATTTTTGGTACTGTGACCACACTCAGTGATGGTCAGGGCTTACTCTTGGCTCTGCACTCAGGGCTCACTCCTGCTGTGGCCCAGAGGACCACATGAGATGCTGGGGATCAAACCCGGGTTGACTGTGTATAAAGCAAGCACCCTACCCACTGTACCATCGTTCCGGCCCTACTCTCTTCAGCTTTCTTTTTTTTTCAGTTTTATTTTTATGAAGTTGTTTACAATAATTGATTACATTTAATATTTGAAGACCAATCCCACCACCATTACACCTTCCCACCACCATATTTCCAATGTTTTCATCCTGAACCCCAAACCCTGCCCCCAAAGCAGAACCAAAAATAATTTATTTTGTATTGCTTGTTATAAACAATCTGCTAAAAATTATCCAAAAAAAATTTTCTTAGAGGAAAGTGTGAAAAGATTGTTGTATTTCACCCAGGAGCCATTAACCCCTTCTATAAGAGATTAGTAAGATGGTGTTAAAGGTTATATATATGTTTACATATATTTATGTAATATATACATATGGCCAGGATCCAGAGATTATCACACTCAGCTCCCGGAAGCACACGGCCGCGCTTATCATCTTATCATCTCATTCCTACTTTGGACAAACTGGCAGGCTACCGAATGTAACCTGCCCACACGGCAGAGTCTGGCAAACTCCCCGTGGTATACCCAATATGCCAAATACCAGTAACAATGATGGGTCTCATTCTCCTAACCCTGAAAGAGCCACTGAATACGGCACTTTAAAAAAAAAAAATCTAGGACGAAGGAGACGTTACTGGGGCCTGCTCGAGGTAATTGACGAACAACAGGATGGTCGTGATTGGTCGTGATATCTGTATATATATTTGTATAAATTCCTAGTAATAAACTGCGGTGCCCCCCTAATTTTTAAATTTAACAAACAAACAACAACAAACACTGTCCTCCCATTGTTCATCGATTCGCTCGAGTGGGCCCAGTAACATCTTTATTTTTTTGAGACTTGCTGTTACTGTGTTTACCATATTGAATATGTCATGGGTAGCTTGCCTGGCTTTGCCGTATGAGCGAGATACTCTCGGTAGCTTGCCGGGCTCTCTGAAAGGGGCAGAGGAATTGAACTCGGCTTGGCCAGGCTGGCTGCGCAAGGCAAACGCCCTGCGGCTGTAAATAAAAATTTAAAAGGCACCCAACCTAAGCTTGGTTGCCTTCTACTTTAAACCCCATCAAATGTGGTGAGCTACTCTTGGTATATCAGTCGTGTAAAGTATGAGATGTTGCAGGCATGTGGTCCAAGAATTGATACACTCATGGGTGAGGCCCTTCCAAGTATGTGGAGAGTGGCCTTGAGTGATGATTGAGTTCTGGAGGTTTTCGGCTGTTGGGGCTGGCTCCTGTGGGGCAGAGAGGGGAACTCACCCCCTCTACCCCCTGCGTGTTGCCCCGAATGAAACAGCCTGGTGCGGGGGCTGGAGGCATCCTATGGGGTCTCTCTTCTGCTTTTTAAAGTATCTGCTACTTTAGTTGTTTCACGACTTTTGTGAAATCCTTCTCAGGGAGACAAAAAGGAGAAAGGGATTTGTGTGTGCCTGTGTCCTAGTCCTTCTCATGCTTTATTAGCTATTTCTCCTTTTGGTCAGCACCTGGTCACTGCAGTCGCCAGGTATACCTTTATTCTGGTGGGGTCATACTCAGCTACAGCAAGACCGTGAGAGACAGGCAGATGGATGGATGTCTCTCGAATCAGCAGCTTCTGCCCTGCTTGTGGGCTTTCCCTGTGAGGATTGAGCCTCCCGTGCTCCCTCTGAGCTGGCCCAAGGTGAGTGGTTGGCCTGTCTCTGACTCTGCATCTCCTTGGGTTAGAGGGGAGGAGGAGAGGGGATGATTTTTTAAGAAGCCTTTGTTTCATTGACTTGATTGCTGCCTCAGATACTATTCTAATGGTAACCTAGCTGTGATGATTCTTTTTCTGTGTCTGCACCATGGGCTGCCCAGGTATTTGACCAGGTCTTGCTCTTTTGTTTGTACAGCTACACTTGGCAGTGCTCAGGAGCTGTTCTGGGGGTTGCTTCCTGTGGTGCTTAGGGGGCTGTTGGGTGCCAGGATCCAATATGGACCTCCTGCATGCAAGGCACGCACCCAGCCCACTGAGCTATCTCTGCAGCCCTCAGCCTTAGTCTTTTAAAATTTTTATTTATTTATTTTTGATTAAAAAATTGGGGGCACCATAGTTTATTATGGTTATTTGAGCGATAGCACAGCGGTAGGGCGTTTGCCTTGCATGCAGCCAACATGGCCGACCCGAGTTCGATTCCTCCGCCCCTCTTGGAGAGCCCGGCAAGCTACCGAGAGTATTCGATATGCCAGACACAGTAACAACAAAGTCTCCAATAGAGACGTTACTGGGCCCGCTCGAGCAAATTGACGAACAATGGGAGGGCCTTTACCTTTTACCTTACCATACATGAACTATCCCAGCACCACACCCTCCACCCAGGAGTCCACTTCCCTTCATCCCATGATCCCTCACCCACTCTTCTCTCTCTCTCTCTTTTTTCTTTTTGGGTCACACCCAGCGATGCACAGGGATGACTCCTGGCTCTGCACTCAGGAATTACTCCTGGGGGTGCTCAGGGGACCATAGGGGATTCCGGGAATTGAATTCGGGTCGGCCATGTGCAAGGCAAACTCCCTACCCTGCTCCAGCCCCACTCCTCTCTTCATAAGCTTCCTAATAAAGACAAGTTCTTAGGGCATTTTTAAATCCCCCTATTCTGTTTCTTCATGTATGGCAGAGATTATTCTGTGTCTGTTCCTCTCCTTCTAACTATTTCGCTCAGCTGTGTATATGTACCAGTTTCATTATCCAGTTATCTGATCTTGGATGCTGGGCTGTTTCCAGATTTGGTTCTGTGAATACTGTTGCAGTGACCTGTACGAGACTGCAGATGTCTTTGCTCTCCTCACCTGGCCACACCCGGTGATTCTTAGGGATTCCTGTTTTTGCTCCCAAAAATTACACCTGGTGGACTAGAGGGGGACCATATGGGATGCTGGGGATCAAATCTGGGTCAGCTGCATGCAAGGTAAATGCCCGACCCACTGTACTCTGATCCCAGCAGATGTCTTTCCTAAATTGAATTTTTGGACCTTCAGGGTAGATGCCTAGAAATGGAATTGCTGGGTCAAATGGAAGCTAAGTTTTTGAAAAGTGTCCATATTGTTTTCCAAAAAGGTTGAACCAGTCGACATTCCCCCCAGCAGTGAATACTGGTTCTTTTTCCCATCTCCACGCCTACACTGGTTGTTTTTGTTCTTTGTAATGTGTGCCAAGCTCCCTGGTATGAGATGATATCTCATTGTTATTTTGATTTGCTAATGTTTGATTTGTTATTTTGGCTTGTTATTCCCTGATGATAAATGATGCCGAGCATTTTTTTCATATCACTGTATCACCATCATCTCGTTGTTCATCAATTTGCTTGAGCGGATGCCAGTAACGTCTCCATTTGTCCCAGCCCTGAGATTTTAGAAGCCTCTCCTTATTCCTCCTTCCCAATGCTGCTGTATTGGAGGCTCTTTTAGGGTCAGGGGAATGAAGCCCACTATAGTTACTGTTTTTGACATATCGAATATGCCATGGGGAGCTTGCCACGCTCTGCCATGTGGGTAGGATACTCTCAGTAGCTTTCCAGGCTCTCCAAAATTCTGCTTTTTTTTTCATATACCTAGGCCTTATTCTTTTTTATTTTTTAAAATTTTTTATTAGTGAATCACCGTGGGATATGGTTACAGACTTAAAAACTTTCGTGTTTATGTCATACAATGATGCGGAACCCATCCCTCTATCAGTGCCCATTCTCCACCACCAATGATCTCAGTATCTGCCCCCCTCCACCCCCGCCTCTTCTGAGGCAGGGCATTCCCTTTTGTTCTCTTTCCTTTTGGGTGTTGCAGTTTGCACTAGAGGCATTGAGTGGCCATTGTATTCAAGCTATAGTCTACATTCGGCTCGCATCTCCCAACCCGAGCTGGTCCTCCAAATACCCTTTACTTGGTGTTCCCTCCTCAATCTGAGCTGATATCTAGGCCTTTATCAAAATGTCCCTGTGAGGAGGTTTTGGGGTGAGAGGAGTCTTTCAGTAAGAGGCTAAATCAAGCAGATTGCTCTTCTTCACGTGAAAAAGTCACATTCAGTTCCCTGAAGGTCTGACTAGATCCAACAAGAGGCCCCCCAGGAAAGGAATAGACAACTCTTCCCACCTGATTGACTGCCTTGAGCTGCCACACCAGCTTTTCCTGTCTTTAAACTTGAACATTTATTTTAGAACCTGAAATTCTTGACTTTCACACTGAAATTTATGCCATCAACTTCCTGAGTCTTTAGCTTACTGTCTGGAATATATGAGACTTCTCAGTTTCATAAATCAATTCCTGTAAAGAACTATAATGTCTATCTAGTCATCTAACTATCCATCTATTATCTACCTACTTGGCGATTATAGTATATATCAATATTTATACACATGTGCATAAACATTTGTACCTATATCTGTTTCTATTTGCTATTAGTTCTTTTTCTCTGGGGAATCCTAATTAATACACCATTTCAAAAATTCAGGAAGGCCTGCGGCTCTGCCATTGTTCCAGGACCACTGTAGCACTGTAGCACTGTCCTCCCATTGTTCATTGATTTGCTCGTGTGGGTCCAGCAATGTCTCCTTTGTAAGACTTGTTACTGTGTTTGGCATATTGAATACGTCACGGGTAGCTTCCCAGGCTTTGCCGTGCGGGCGAGATACTCTCAGTAGCTTTCCGGGCTCTCTGAGAGGGGTGGAGGAATCAAACCTGGGCCGACCGCGTCGACCACGTGCAAGGCAAACGCCTTACCCACTGTGCTATTGTTCCAGGACCATGCTGTTTTAATTATTACTGCTTTGTAGTAGAGCTTTGAAGTTGGGGAGGTTGATTCTTCCCATTTTCTTTTTCCCAAGAATTGTTTTAGCTATTCGTGGGGGCTTATTGTGCCATATGAATTTCAGGAGTGTTCGCTCCATTTCTTTGAAGAATGTCATGGGTATTATTATAGGGATCACACTGAATTTGTACAATGCTTTGGGGGAGTATTGCCATTTTGACAATGTTAATTCTACCGATTCATGAGCAGGGGATGTCTTTCCATTTCCTCGTGTCCTCTTTTATTTCCTGAAGTAGCGTTTTGTAGTTTTCTTTGTACAGGTCTTTTACATCCTTAGTTAAGCTGATTCCTAGGTTGATTCCTTGATTTTCCGGGGCACAATTGTGAATGGGATTGTTTTCTTCATGTCACTTTCTTCTCTCTCATTATTTGCATATAGGAAAGGCATGGACTTTTGGGTATTGATTTTATAGCCTGCAACTTTACTATACAAGTCGATTGTTTCTAGGAGTTTCTTGGTAGAGGTTTTAGGGTTCTCTAAGTATAGTATCATATCATCTGCGAATAGTGAGAGTTTGATTCCTTTCCTACCTGAATGCCCTTAATATCTTTTTCTTGCCTAATCGCTATTGCAGTTACTTCCAGTACTATATTGAACAGCAGTAGAGAGAGTGGGCATCCTTGTCTCATCCATGATCTTAGAGGGAAGGCTCTTAGTTTTTCCCCATTGAGGATGATGCTTGCTATAGGCTTGTGGTAGATGGCTTTAACTATATTGAGGAAAGTCTCTTCTATCCCCATTTTGGTGAGGGTTTTTATCATAAGCGGGTACTGGATCTTGTCAAATGTTTTCTCTGCATGTATTGATATGATCATATGGTTTTTATCTTTTCTTTTGTTGATATGATGGATTATGTTGATTGATTTCTGAATGTTAAACTATTCTTGTATCCCCGGGATGAATCCCACTTGGTCATGATGTGATACCTCCCCCCAAATATATGATCACCTAATCTTTGACAAGGGAGCAAGAAATGTGAAGTGGAGCAAGGAAAACTTCTTTAGCAAATTGTGCTGGCAAAACTGGACAGCTACCTGCAAAAAAGGGCTCCATCTCTACCTAACACCATGTACAAAAGTAAGATCAAAATGGATTAAAGACCTCAATAGCAGACCAGAATCCATAAGGTACATTGAAGACAAGGTTGGCAAAACCCTCCACGACATTGAAGCGAACTGTTTCTTCAAAGATGACACGCCACTGGCCAAGCAAGTGAAAACAGAGACAAATGGGACTATCTTAAATTAAGAAGCTTCTGCCACCTCAAAAGAAACAGTGACCAAAATACAAAGACAGTCTACAGAATGAGAAAGTATATTCACCCGATCCTCATCTGACAAGGAGGTTGATATCAAGGATATACAAAACTTATTGGTTGAACTCCACAAGAAGAAAACATCCAACTCCATCAAAAAATGGGGTGACAAAATGAACAGAAATTTTCTCAAAGAAGAAATCCGAATGGCTAAAAGGCACATGAGAAAATGCTCTATGTCACTAATCATCAGGGAGATGCAGATCAAAACAACAATGAGATATCATCTCACATCACAGAGACTGGCCCACATCCAAAAGAACAAAAGCAACCAGTGTTGGTGTAGATGTGGCGAGAAAGGGACCCTCCTTCACTGCTGGTGGGAATGCCGACTGGTTCAGCCTTTTGGAAAACAGTATGGACGATTCTCAAAAAATTAGAAATTGAGCTCCCATTTGACCCAGCAATACCACTCCTGGGAATATATCCCAGAGAGGCAAAAAAGTATAGTTGAAATGACATCTGCACTTCTATGTTCATTGCTGCACTGTTCACAATAGCCAAAATTTGGAAAAAAACCCAGTGCCCGAGAACAGCTGATTGGTTAAAGAAACTTTGGTACAGGATGGGAGATGCATGCTGAAAGTAGACTATAGACCGAACATGATTGCCACTCAATTCCTCTTTTGCAAATCACAACACCCAAAAGGAGAAAGAGAAAAAAGGCAATGCCTTGCCACAGAAGCAGGGTGGGATGGTGGGATGGGGGATGGGAGGGATACTGGGATTAGTGGTGGTGGAGAATGGGCACTGGTGGAGGGATGTGTACTTGATGTTTGTATAACTGAAACCCAAGCACAAAAATTTGTAAGTCTACAACTGTACCTCATGGTGTTTCACTAATAAAAATTTTTAAAAAAAGAAAAAGAAAAGAAACTTTGGTACATGCACACAATGGAATACTATGCAGCTATTATAAAAGATGAAGTCATGAAATTTATATACAAGTGGTTCTACGTGGAAAATATCATGCTAAGTGAAATGAGCCAGAAAGAGAGGGACAGACAGAGAGATTGCACTCATCTGGGAAATATAAAGTAACAGAATGAGAGTTGAACACCCAAGAATAGTTGAGATAAGTACCAGGAAGTCTGCTCCATGGCTTGGAAGCCGGCAGCACATGCTGGGGGAAAAGGCGGCTCAGATAGAGAACGGAACACCAAGTAAAGGATGTTTGGAGGACTTGCTTGGGATGTGAGATGCATGCTGAAAGTAGACTATACACTGAACACGATGGCCACTCAATACCTCTATTGCAAACTACAACACTCTAAAGGAAAGAGTGAGCAAAAGGGAATACTCTGTCGCAGAAGTGGGGTGTGATGGGGGGTGGGAGGGCTATTGGGATCATTGGTGGTGGAGAATGGGCACTGGTGGAGGGATGAGTACTTGATCATTGTATAACTGAAACCCAGGCACAAAAGTTTGTGAGTCTACAACTGTACCTCATGTGTTTCACTAATAAAAAAAGAATTCAAGAAGGCACCGATTTAGTCTCTATCTTAAGAGACATTTTTTTGGTTTGTTTTTTGGGTCACACCCAACAGTGCTCAGGGCTTACTCCTTGCTCCGTGCTCAGGGATCACTCCTGGCAGAGAGAGAGAGGGAGAGAGAGAGAGAGAGAGAGAAATCAAAGACCAGAACATTAAATCACTTCCAAAATGTCAGTAGCACAAATCCAGGAATAGATACATTTTTCTATGCATCAATATGACGTTCTCTCCAGAGAATGTGAATTCTGTCTTTCAGATCACACTGCAGGTGGAACAACACTGTGTTTTGCTAAAATGCATATTTATGGGCTGTTTCCATGCACTGTTGCTCTTAGCCTTCCTGTGATTTGAGGTATATCTCCATAGAAACTGGGAAATAAAAATTCACTTTTCCTATGAAAATATTTTTCTCCTAGCCTAAACTGACAGGAAGATGTGAAAAACAAGTTCAGTTTGCTATTTTAATGGTCACTCTTGGAACAGAACATTCTAAAAAGTTTGTCAGATAACTGAATTGGTAACTGAATTCCACAAGTAAACACTAACATCATCAAAGAACAGTGTGCGTTAGAACAGAGAAGTACTGGATGCAGTGTGCAGCAAAGAAGGTAGGTTTGATGCTGTCGGACCCTGTGCCAGGCTGTTTCATTCGGGCACTCAATACCTCTATTGCAAACTACAACACTCCAGAGTGGGGTGGGTGAGGCCCTCCCTACCCCAGGGACCCAATCCTGGCAGCAGAAAACCTCCAGAACTCAACCACTGCCATGCTCACGGCCGCTCTCCATATGCTCGGGTTGAGCCTTACCCATGAGTCAACCCCCCAAACCCCAGGTATGTGGGACTTTGTGATTGAGAGCTCTGGGTTTAACGGGACTAGGAATGGGGATCCTTCACCTGAACCCCGCCCCTCCCCCGGCAACTCAGTACTCATGCTCATAAGCCGCCCCTGGCTGGTGCCAGATAATCTCATCATCGGCCAACATCCAGATAGAATGCCCTTCTCTCCCGGAAGGGAGAGTATTACATGACACTTGCCATAACCATGCTGCTGGCCCCTGCATCAGGCTGTTTCACCAGAGGGGGTGGGTGAGCGCCATCCCCGCCCCAAGGGACCCAGCCCTGGCAGCCAAAAACCTCCAGAACCCAACTGCTGCCATGCTCACAGCCACTCTCCAAACACTTGGGCCAAGCCTCACCCATGAGTGGCCTATTCCTGGACTGTGTGGCCTCGACACGTCATATGAGATACCCTACCCATACTTCAAGAGTACCTCACCACATTTGATGGGGTTCAAAGTAGTAGACAACCAATCTTAGGGGGAAATATTTTTTTTAAACATAGGGGGGCTGGAGTGATAGCACAGCAGGTAAGGCGTTTGCCTTGCACGCAGCCAACATGGCCAACCCGAGTTCGATTCCTCCGCCCCTCTCGGAGAGCCCGGCAAGCTACCAGGAGTATCTTGCCCACACGGCAGAGCCTGGCAAGTTCCCCGTGATGTATTCGATATGCCAAACACAGTAATAATTAAGTCTTACAATGGAGACGTTACTGGGCCCGCTCGAGCAAATCGATGAACAACAGGAGAACCGTGACCAAACCGTGATATATATACATACATATACATAGATATATACATATATATCTATTTATATGTGAAAGCACACAAGGCTCAACCTTTAACATGTTAGTGATCTCTTACAGAAGGGCTTAATGGCCCCTGGTTGAAATACAACAATCTTCACCCTCTTTCCTCTAAGGATAATTTTTTGTAGCATTTTCAGCAGTTTTTCATAACAAACAACGGGAGGGCCTTTACCTTTTCATAACAAGCAATACAAAATATATTATTTTGGTTCTGCTTTGTGACAAGGAGTGGGGTTCAGGATGGAAACATCTGACATATGGTGGTAGGAAGATATAATGGTGATGGGATTGGTGTTTGAATGTTAAATGTAATAAAATAATTGTGAACTACTTTATAAAATAAAAATAATTTAAAAATAAATAAAACTAAATATTTTAAGCCAAAAAAGAAAAACGAAGCTAGGTTTGGATTGGATTTGTCAAAGTTCAGAAATAAATGTACCTCTTATCATGGCCTAGTTCATTTAAGTAGTATTATTCTTCTTGTGGGAAGAATAAACCCTTTGAATCAGAACTTGGACTTATTTATGTACTTTAACTATGCAGCTTTTATGCATGCAATGACAATAATTTCTACACCTCAAATAGGGTCATATTAGCAATGAATTTTAGGAAGACGTAAATGGAAAGTAATTGCATAATGATTGAAGCATTCTGGGGATTTGTGTCAATTGTACTTTTATGCTACTAAAAGTTCCAGTTTTATAAAAATATGGTTCACATAATATGAAATTAATTTATTGTGAAAATTCTATTTCTTTTAGCATATTCTTTAAATTTTTTAAAAATTGAATCACTGTAAGACACACAATTACAAAGTTGTTCATGACTTTGTTTCAGTCATATAATGTTTCAACACCTGTGCCTTCACCAGTGTACATTTCCCACCACCAGTATCTCCAGGGTTTTCCCTGTCACCACTATCCACCCACCCCCACAGCAGGTTCTTGTTCTTCCTCCTCCTCCTCCTCCTCCTCCTCCTCCTCCTCCTCCTTCTCCTCCTCCTCGCCCTCTCCTTTTGAGCATTGGATTGCAATACGGGTACTGAAAGGTTATCATATACATTCCTAAATGTATGTGCCTAAAGCTGGGCATATAGTATAGTGGCTAATATTTGCCTTGCATGTGGCTGACCTGGGTTTGATTCTTGGTACTCTGTGGCCCTCAAGTCCCTGAGCATTTCTGGACACGTCTCCTCCCAAATAATAAGAGGATTTACCTATTATGGGTAATTTATATAAATAGAATCTTACAATATATTACCATTGTGACTTGCTTCTTTCAGTTAACATAATAATTTTTTTTTTGGCTTTTTGGGTCACACGCGGCCATGCACGGGGGTTACTCCTGGCTCTGCACTCAGGAATTACCTCTGGTGGTGCTCAGGGGACCATACGGGATGCTGCTAATCGAACCTGGGTTGGCCGCGTGCAAGGCAAACGCCCTCCCTGCTGTGCTATTGCTGCAGCCCCATCATAATATTTCAAAGTGTAACCACATGGCAGCGTGTATCAGAATTTTATTTCTTTTTGTGATGAATTATATATCATTGTATGGATATGATGCCACAGGGCGTCATACCCTGTGGCGTACCCAATATGCCAAATACCAGTAACAATGATGGGTCTCATTCTCCTAAAGAGCCTTGAATATAATCTCAGGGCTAGGATGAAGGAGACGTTACTGGGGCCTGCTCGAGGCAATCGACGATTAACAGGATGATTTGTGATTTTGTGATTTTGTGTGGATATGATGTATTAAACTTATCCATTCATTACCTGATGAATATTTGGGTTATTTTCATATCTTGGCTATTATGAGTAATACTGCTCAATGTTTAACATTTTGTTAAATATCAAATTGTTGTCATATCATTTTACATCCCATCATTAATGAAGGTCTCAATTTCTTCACATTCTCATCAACACTTTGTGTTTGTGAGTGAGAATGTGTGTGTGTGTGTGTGTGTGTGTGTGTTATTATAGTCATCCTAATGCATGTGAAATGGTATCTCCTCATTGTGGTTTGCATTTTCCTAATGATATTTTCACTTGCTTCTGGCCATTTTCCATTTCCTTATGAAGTACCCATTCAAATATTTACCTTTTAAAATTTTATTGTCTGTTTTTTAAAATAATGAGTTCCTGGAATTTTTAAAATGCATTCATTGCCAGGCATATGTATTGCAATTCTTTTCTCCCAGTGTACAGTTCCTCTTTTCCCTTTTTCTTTTCATTGAGGTCCCATGAGATACAGTTACATAGTTGTTCAAGATTAGGTTTCAGTCATAGTGTTGACTGAAACCCATCCCTTCACCAGTGTACAATTCCCAGCACCAATGTCCCCAATTACCCTCCTATCAACCCCTGCAGCCTGCCTCTATGCAGGCAATTCTCATTCTATCTCTCTCCTCTCTCTCTCTTTCTCTCTCTCTCTCTCTCTCTCTCTCTCTCTCTCCTTTTTTGGGCATTGTGATTTGCAATACAGATACTGAATTTTTATCATGTATATCCCTTTACCTATGTTCAACACTCAGTTCTTGTCTAGCGTGATCATTTCCAACTATTGTCATATCAGTTCTTCTCTATCTTATCTACCTTTGCTCTCCACACACTTGTGGTAGATTCCAGCCATTGACCAGTCCTCCTAGCCCCGGTTTTATCTGACCTTGGATATTAGTCTTCTACTATATTTTTTTTTATATACCACAAATGAATACAGTTTGTCTCTCTCTTTCTGACTCATTTCACTTCGTATGATACTCTCCATGTCCATCCATTTGTAGGCAAATTTCATAACTTCATTTTTCCTAACAACTGCGTAGTATTCCATTGTGTAGATGTGCCATAGTTTCTTCATCCACTCATCTGTTCTCAAGCACTCTGCTTGTTTCCAGATTCTGGCTATTGTGAATAGTACTGTAATGAACATAGGAGTACAGATGGTGTTTCTACTCTATGTTTTTGGCCCCCAGGGTATATTCACAGAAGTTATATTGCTGGATCAAATGGGAACTCTATTTCTAGGTTTTTGAGGAATATCCATATTGTTTTCCAAAATGGGCCAGTCAGCATTTCCACCAGCAATGAATTAGAGTCCCTTTCTCCCTGCTTTCATGTCAGCACTGGTTGTTCTTGTTCTTTTGGCTGTGTGACAATCTTTGTAGTATGAGATAAATATCTCATTGTTGTTTTGATTTGCATCTTACTGACGATGAATGCTGAAGAGTATTTTTTCATGTGCCTTTTGACCATTCAAATTTCTTCTTTGAGGAAATTTCTGTTCATTTCTTCTCCCCGTTTTTTGATGGTGTTGGATGTTTTTCTCTTGTCAAGTTCTAGCAGTGCCTTCGCACATTTTTGATATTGATCCCTTATCAGAAGGGTATTGGGTGAATAACTTTCCCATTCCATAGGCTGTCTTTGTATCTTGGTTACTGTTTCTTTTGAGGTCAAAAGTTTCTTAGTTTAATGTTGTCCCATTTGTTTATCTCTGTTTCTCTTGGCTTGGTCAGTGGCATTTCATCCTTAAAGATATCTTTAGCTTCAATATGTGGAGAGTTTTGCCTACATTTTCTTTCGTGGACCTTATGGATTCGGGTCTGATGTTGAGGTCTTTAATCCATTTTGATCTAACTTTTGTGCATGACATTAGAAAGAGACCTGAGTTCATTGTTTTTTTACATGTAGAAGTCCATTTTCCCCAGCACCACTTGTTAAAGAGGCTTTCTTTGCTCTATTTCATATTTCTTGCTCCCTTATCAAAGATTAAGTGGTCATATATTTGAGGGTCAGGATATTCAACTTTATTCCATTGGTCTGCGGGTCTGTTTTTATTTCAATACCATACTATTTTAATTACTACTGCTTTGTAATACAGTTTGAAGTTGGAGAAGGTAATGCCTCCTATCTTCTTTTGTTCCAAGGATTTCTTTAGCTATTCATGAGGATTTATTGTTACATATGAATTTCAGCAGTGTTTTGTCTATTTTTTGAAAAATGTCATCCTTATAGGTACTGCACTGAATCTGTATAACGCTTTGGGGATATTGAAAATTTGAAATGTTAATTGTTTCTCTTTTTTCTTTTTTTCTTTTTTTTATTTACTGAATCACTGAGAAGAGAGGGCGAATGGGGCCTGGATTAACGCATAGTCCGTTCACTTTTCTGCTCCAAGCTGCTGGGTTCTGCATTAAGTCCTTGTGTTTCTGGGGCTGTGGCCGTGTTCCAAACTTAACTCCGATTTTCAGGGAGAAATGTTGGGTGGTTTACTTCCCATTGATCACTTTGTATATAGAGAGATGTCGCGCGGCTGCATAAGCGGCCGCACAGTTTTGAGGAAAAGTCCTAGTTCCCACATACTTGAGTTGTGCTTGTAGAGGCTTCTGGTCACCGGGGTTCCATCTGGGGGAGGCGGGATGCGGTACCTACCCCATCTGGGACTTCCCGATGATCTCGGCTCTTTTTGGAACCTGTTTTTTTTTTCCCCCTCCGGGAGCTGTGGATCCCGCCCTCCATGTGGCCCTTCTCTTCGGCTGTATGCTGTAAAGATGGCCTCTTTTTTCTTAATATCCTTTAAAAAGGAGAAAGTTTTCACTTTTATGAAACTCTAACTTGTCATCTTTTTTTACCCCCTGTTTTGGATTGTGTTTTGGATTGGATAGGTGAAGATTTCATAGATTCTTTATCTATGAAATCTTTTGCTATCTTGTTTGTGAAAATTTCTTACACGTTTTCTTTCAGAAGTTTTAGAATTTTGGCTTTTAAGTGTAGATCTTTAATGCCTTTCAAGGTAAATTTTCTGTACTGTAAAAGAAGTGAGTAAAATATATTTTTGGTATCTAGTGGTCTAAACACCACTCATCATCATTTTCTAACTAAATTCTTTAACAATTTAGTAAAAATCAATAATAAGCTGTATATATTTACTTCTGGACCCTATATACTGATTACAATTCATACACGTGTCTAAACTTTCACCAATAGTATTTTGCCTTGTTTTCATTAGTTTTATATTATGCAATAAAGTAGAGAAAGTCCTTACACTTTAACCTCTTTTGCATTGTAAGTGTGGCTAGCCTATATATCTTGCATTTCTATATAAATTTTGGAATCATCTAATCAATTACTACAAAAGAAATTGTTGGGACTTTATTGTCTTCCAGTTCATGAATATACTTACTTCAGTCTTAAATTCTCCTTGGTTTTCAATATAGAGCTGATGTGCTTTTCATTACAATTACTCTTAAATATTTTGTATTTTTTAATTGAAAATGATATTATTCCAAAATATGTTTTTAAGATTGTTGCTATTATAAATAAAGATATTTGATTAGTGTAATGAATTTAGTGTGAGTGAACTTATATCCTACAACCTCCCATAATTCATCTAACTTTAAAAAGATTTCCTATGTGTTAGGATTTTGCATATATTCAACTGTGGGGTTTTTTGGTAAATAAAAGAAAATGCAGTTCTTTTCAAATAGTTTCTGCCTTTTAACTCCTTTTGTTGCCTTATTTCATTGACTAAAGCTTCCAGTGTGATGCTGTTTAGAGGTCATGATATCAGCATCTTTCATTTATTTCTGATCTTAGGAATAAGGAATTAAATATTTTATCATTAAACATGTTGTCTGTAGATTTTTCATAGATTCTCTTTAACAGAATGAAAACACTTTTCTCTATTTTTCTATTTTACTGAGAGTTTTAGTTGTAAACTTTAATCAAGCGAACGTCCAAGCTTGCAAAGGAGTGCAGAGAAGCGATCAAGAAAGACTTCAAAGAGAGAAGAGCAGCAGTGCTGGCAGATGCGGCAGAAGCTGGGAAAAGCATTCGCAACACCCTCCTGTCCTTCGCCAACTATAAGACCAAGATGACTGCCCTCCGACATCCTGATGGATCTATCACATCTTCCAGAAGGGCAATGGAGAAGATTATCCATGACTTCTACTCGGATCTCTTCGATAGCCATGTCCACTTGCCCACATACCAAATTCTGCAGGATGGATATGTCTTTCCCAATGTTCTCCCTTCTGAAATCTGACATGCCATTTTGTCAGTAAAAAAGCGAACAGCACCAGGCAGAGACAAGGGCAGACCTGAACACCTGAAGAACCTGCCGTCAGTACTCATCAATACACTGGCTCGGCTCTTCACATGCTACATGTCTGAATGGAAGGTTCCATCCCAATGGAAAACCAGCAGGACTGTACTACTGTACAAGAGGGGAGACATCCAAGACATTGGCAACTATCGCCTGATTTGCCTGTTGTCTGTCATCTACATAAGCTGTTCACTTGAGTCATCCTGAATAGGTTTGGCAGAACACTAGATGAAGGACAACCATGCAAGCAAGCCAGTTTCCAAAAAGGATTCAGCACGATCGACCATATCCACACGATAACCAAGCTCACTGAGGTTTCTTGGGAGTTCAAGATGCCACTCTATCTAACGTTCATTGATTTAAAGAAAGCCTTTGATTCTGTTGAGACTGAAGTGGTCATCAAAGCCCTAGCCAAACAGGGCATTCAAACTCAAAACATCAGGATCCTTCGTGAGCTGTATTGCAGATTCACCACCAGGATCTCGCCATTCTACAGGGAGGTGATCACTGACATCAAGAGAGGGGTTCGGCAGGGTGATATCATTTTACTGAAACTCTTCAGTGCCACCCTCGAGAACGTCATGCAACGACTGGAATGGGAAGGAATGGGAGTTAAGATAGATGGTCGGCAACTACACCACCTCTGATGATCAAAAATCAGGGACGCTATCTCATTTGCCAAGCTGTTGAAAATCAGATGGGCTGGACATGGAATGAGATTTGGAGATGACCGCTGGACTAGAGCCATTACCAACAGGATTCCACAGAACGTCAAAAGACAATGTGGCCACCCACCTATGAGATGGTCAAACTTCTTCGTCAAGACCCTGAATGATCGGTTTGAGGCTGTTCGTGTTCCTAGAATGAGCAGACACCATTGGGCTATGCTAGCACGTGACAGGGATGAATGGAGGTGTTACTGGTGCCCATTCGAGCAAATCAATGAGTAACGGGATGTCAAGTGATTAAGTGATCAATCATTTTGAAATTTGTTGAAATCATTGTCTGAGTCTATTAAAATAATCTAATGATTTAACTCATGCTTAATAAATGAACATATTTTATTTCAAATCTTAATTGTATCTTAAATGTTACTGGAACATTCCAAATTCCAGTAGGCGGGGGTCACACCCACCAACTGGTCCCCTGGCGCCGTGTAATCCCATCAGCAGCCAAGACTCAGAGACTATAAAAACCAGCTCCTGGAGGAGAACAGTGCAGTCTCCTGCCCCCGCGCCTGGCTATTCTTCGCCGGAGCCTCTTGGAGGGGAGCGGGTTGAGCTTTCCTCCCTGCCCTGACCAGGGCCCCGGCAGCCGAAGACCTCCAGTACCAGCCACCACCATGCTGAGACCACTCTCCGCACACCTGAAGGTACCGGCAGAGGGACAAAGCCACGTGGGTTCCGGGGCCGAGATCCCCAAGCCTACTCGGATTGGAGTCGAGCATCCTCCACCCAGATCCTCCAAATTCCAGTAGGCGGGGGTCACACCCACCAATGGGCCCCCTGGCGCCGTGTAATCCCATCAGTGGCCAAGACTCAGAGACTATAAAAACCAGCTCCCGGAGGACATCTTATTATGGACATCTTATTATGACATCTCATTCCTACTTTGACAAACTGGTAGGCTACCGAATGTAGCCTGTCCACACGGCAGAGTCTGGCAAACTCCCCGTGGCATACCCAATATGCCAAATACCAGTAACAATGATGGGTCTCATTCTCCTAAAGAGCCTTGAATATAATCTCAGGGCTAGGATGAAGGAGACGTTACTGGGGCCTGCTCAAGGCAATCGACGAATAACAGGATGATTTGTGATTGTGATCTTAAATGTTGCTAGTGTCAACTCCAGTTATCATGATTTATTTTTTCTCATAAATTGTTGGACTTGTTTTATAATATGTGTCAAGAATTTTCACATGTGTTCATAAGATTTATTGTTCTTTAGTTTTCTTATAATATTCTTGTTTGATTTTGCTATGCTGGTCATTTAATATGGATTAGGGGTATTCTCACTTCTATTTTCTGAGTGTGTACAAAATTGGTATAATTTTCTCTTTAGATGTTAGAATTCACAAATATGGAGGGTGAAGGAAGAGGAACTTGAACCCAGACCTTTTTGGGTTCAAGCAATGACCTGGTTAAAAAAATGTACTAAGAGAATAAGATGGTTTAGATGAGAGAAGAGTAAATCTATTAAAGAAAGAGTACACTAATCAGACTGGTGGAGTTTTGGGGAGGGGGTTGGGCCATATCTTGTAGTAATCAGGACTTATTCCTGGCTCTATGCTCAAAATCACTCCTGGTGGTGCTTGGATGACCATAAGGTGATCAAACCTGTGTAGGTCACGTGCAAGGCAAATGACCTACCTGCTGTACTATCACTCCAGTTCCAATGAGGATACTGTCATGTGTATCTCTGGGATTTTTTTACTTACTATCAATTAGTTAATTCTGGGAGGTGCCTGAGCAGGAGATATTTAGGCAATTCCAGGAAGAGACCAAGTTGTATACAAAATGTTTTGAGCCAATTATGAGAAGGAAGTGAGATGCACATAAAATAATTTTAGCTCCTAATGGGTAGAGAGTGGCTGGGCCAATTTAAGACCTGCGCAGCAGAATTGGGTGACAAATGAGACTTATATTCTGGGCACAGCTGATGTGTGTGAATAGATACTCTCAGCACATGTCAGGCATTTTACTTTCATTTATATATTTAATTCTATTTTAGGTTACCTGTTTAAGTTTATAGTATTGATATAAACATAAGTGCCTTATGAGCCTCCACCCTTTTCCTGTCACCTCTGGTCTGATCCTCACCCCAGCCCCCACCTTCCACTATTGACAGCTGTGCTTTGGTGAATTCCATTACCTCACTTTATTGCCATCAACATGTCCTAAACTCTCCACCGATGCTCTGGTGTTAGGTCCAGTTGGCCTCATCCTTCACCACCCACCCCCACCCTCCACCTCGCCACCTGGTATTATGAATTCTGTAATCCAGTGCTTAACATTTATTATCAATGTTATGGTCCATACTGTTGATCTGTTTTAATATCGAACACAGGTGAATGAGATCTGCTGGGGGGAATCTTAGATATGGGCATTGAATTAGGCATCTCCTCACAGAGCTACTTTTACAATGCTGAAGGAGAAGGCTGGGTTCTTTGTAAGTAAATTCGAAGGGGGTGGGTATGAATAAGTATGTTCATTTAGACACAACATTTGGATCAGGGGAGGAGGGAGAAATTAGAGCCCAACAAGCCTTGGCTAACCTGGTGGCAGTGAACATAGCAACCAGTGTTGTTTGTCAGCACTTAGGTCTTGTTGCTGCCTTGCAGGCTGCCGCATAGAAGGCTAGGACCACAGATGGGGGTCATACTCTATAGCGCAGTGAGATTGCACACATCCAGCCCAACACAGCAGGTTCGAGAGATAGTACAGTAGGCAGGGCTCTTGCCTGTGGACAGCCCAGGTTTGAATCCCAGTACCACATATGGTTCCTCAAGTTCCTTCAGGAGGGATCCCTGAGCACAAAACTAGGAATAAGCCCTGAGCACTGCCAGGTATGCCCCCCCTGAAACAAACAAAAATGTATCTGATATTAATTTGGGCTACTTAGTCTACTGAGATACAAATGCTCAATAATATGGTGTCTCCTATATGCCATCAGAATGTGCTTCATTTCATTCAGACACCACTAGTTTGCACTTCCTGTAGTGAAAGAAATTCATTGATTTACAATATTTTTCAGTTTTATAGTTCTTTTCTGTGGGAGGGTTGATTCAAGATCAATTAGGTCACCATGTTGAGATAGGGAAGAAAATCAGTTTTGTTTTTGATTGTTATGTGGACAATTAATTTTATTGTCTTTTACATTTTTAAAATTAATTAATTAATTTTGTTTGTTTTTGTTTTTGACCCACACCCTGAGTTCAGGGATTACTACTGATCCTGCACTCAGGAATAACTCCTGGTGGACTCAGGGAACCATTAAGGGGTACAGGGGATCAAACTTGGTTAGGCTGCGTGCAAAGTGAGTACCCTACCCATTGTTCTATTGCCCTGGTCCCTAATTTTATTTTATTAAGAATTTATTTATTAAGAATTGATTTTTGACACAGCATTATCATTCTAAGGTGATTTGTCTTTGATGATTGAAAATGTTTTAAAATCTTGGAAATATAAAAGACAGAAGCCCAGATCAAGGTCCGGAGTGTTTTGCTAACATTGCTCTCTTTTTAGACACGTATTCTTATTGCTATCATCATGATAATTTTCTTTTTTTTTTTTTTTTGCTTTTTGGGTCACACCTGGTGATGCACAGGGGTTAATCCTGGCTCTTCACTCAGGAATTACTCCTGGCAGTGCTCAAGGGACCATATGGGATGCTGGGAATCGAATCTGGGTCAGCCATGTGTAAGGCAAATGCCCTACCTGCTTTGCTATTGCTCCAGCCCTGATAATTTACTTTCTTACAAAAATATTAAGCAGGTAAAGGTTTGGAATAGATTTCCAGACTTCCTTTTGTTTTGCATGTTTCGGTCACACTCAGTGGTATGGGGGCAGCAACTAGCTCTGTGCTTGCCCTTGTGCCAGGGTAACACACTATGTCAGGGATGGGCACCGGGCGTCCTACAGGCCATCTCCCCTTTCCAGATCTCCAGACTTTCTAGCCCAAACAGAGGACTTCCATTGTTACTTCTTTTAGAATTAATTCTACTTCTGGGCCATTTCACAGGAACCCCCAGAGCTCGAGTGCATGACTATATCTGCACTCAACCTGTTGGTGGTTCTGGTAGCCCACATATTTGATCTAACAGGATTTTTGTGCCTGGATAGTCTCGGTTGCAGTAGGAGTCAAATCTGGGAAATTTTGAAGGTTCATGTTGTTCAAAAAAGAGTTATTTGGGGTGAACATTGGTTAGCTAGGATGAAAGAAAGTAGGAGATTTTGTATGTTTGTGTGTGTGTGTGTGGTGGGGGGCGGGGGGTGCTTTGGATGTATTTCATTTTCATGTCTGTGTATTGCAGGGTATATAATAGGCACTCATATGGACCGTGGACACTTGGTTATTGATTAGTGCAGGAATTTTAATATTCAAAATAACAAGTACTTTCCCTTCATTAGCAGTCAGCTCATTTCCAGTCTTACATTTTTCTGTGGAAGGAATCGTACCTTTATTTTGGCACTTTTGAAATAATGGCAGACATTGTGAATACAGCAGCACTAGCAATGGAATGGAAAAGAATAATCAGCCAGTGAGATTTCTAGTGTGGGTGTTGAAAACTAATGAAATGCTGTATTATTTTATGTTATGCTCTAGAGAACTTTCAATATTCTTCATCTTTAGTTAAATTTGACTCTGTTGCTTATTATCATTCCAAAAATGTGATGAATAAAAAGTTCTGAAGTCATTTATGTTCACATCGAGTGCAATTAAAAAAATCCTGGGCAAGCATTCTAAGCTTATAAACAAGAAGAAAAATATAAGGAAGCTAAATCTGAGGCAAGTTATAACCTGAAAGATGAGAAAGGCAATAGAAAATCAGAAAGAAAGAACAGTTATGACCATTAATTAACACATGGAAAAAGATAATTAGAAGCTCTCAATAGGCTGTTTAAAAGAGCTACTTCAGTTTCAACAAAGAAATTTCAGGCAGTAACAGGCTTTTAAACATACAATGAGGATTGATGAATAGAAAAGAATTGGTATCAGTATAGTTCAGGGAACAAAGAAATAAATGGATCCAAGATACAATTTTTCAAAAAGCTACTGGATTGAAACATCTTCTCCTCCCTCCCCTCCTCTCCTTTCCCTTCCCTCTCCTCTCCTCTCTTTTGTTAAATCCACCATAAGTTTTAATGTGTATTTGAGAACAAATTTCACCCAAGAATGGTGCAGCAGTTGAAATGTAAAAATTTTCACTTTCTGGTGCATGGGCCAGGATGTGCGATCCGTGCAAGACAAAGTACGGGAAGGAGGGTCCCTTTGCCATTCTCCTCTTCTCGTTTCTCCTTCCTACACTGAGCGAGCTCTACCAGTAGACTGCAAGTGCTTTCCCAATAAATTGCTGTGACAACTGAGGCTTGGTTGGAACTGGAGAGAAAATATTTCCTTCAAACAGAGGGCCAGCACACTCTCTGCCCTAAAGGTGAACTCACAGGATGGATATGAATCAACGCAAGAGGACAAAAATCAAACTCTGGAAGGTGACCTCTTGGGGCTGGAGAGTGTGAACGATGACACAGAGAACAGGGAACTGAATAAAGACCCTCCTTTCCCCCCCCCACCCCACCCCCACCCATCTGTGTCTCAGATCCTGACCTCAGTGCTTGAGTTGCACGTGCAGGAAATAGATCTGAAGCAGCCTACCGCATTTTCATGCACTGTCATCCCTCAGGATCTCACCATACCATCTTCCTTCTTGCTCTTATTCCTCCTCCTCCTCCTCCTTCTCCTCTTCCTCCTCCTCCTTCTTCTTTGACCATCATGTAAGGTTTTGGGGCAATAGTTGTGTTGGCATTGCTTTTAAAAATCATTTTCTAATTAAATTCTTAATCAAGATTAGGATGTATGGAGTATTCGTTAATATATGTTGAAATTAAATAGTCCAAATCGAAGCAGGAAGGTGTGAGTCTTGACATTCCATGTAACTTACTCATGATCTTAAGCTCTTTGTTGAGAGGAGTTACAAGATAGGTTCTAGACCGTGCAAGTCTGTTTTGGGCATTGCACTGAGAATTCTCCCCTCACTGAGAAGAGAACCGTGTATCTCTAAGCCCATGGTGACTATCTTGTGCCTCTGTTTACCTTTTAAGTGGCAGGTCAAACAGACTTATACCACTGCAGGGATAACAAGATGAAAGGCTACAAACTAATTTTTAGACTGCTAAACAAAAAATCGGGTGTGAGGATGATGTGGAGAAATATGGTTGCAATGGTTTAAATGGTCAACACTACCTTGGAAAACATCTCTCACATTCAAGACTGGAGTGATATTTCCACACAGCAGACTCAAAGGGAATACAGAAAGACTTTGAAAATTAAACTGGCATTGAAACCATAGCACATAAAAGTGCATCAGGAGGTATGCTTTGATACCATCAGAATTGCTTGCTTGCTAAATTTACTTGCTAAAACAAAACATTGTTGATGTCTTATGGAGTATTTAAAATGAACTCAGAGACTCAAAGCAAAATATTAAACATTTTCAAGATATAATCTCTTATTATATACTCATGCTCAAGAACCAGATACAAATTTCAGTAATTCTCATAGAAAAATACGACCAACAGACTCCAATGCCAAGATTTCCCTGATGTTAGTATTATCAGATAAAACTTCAGAACAGTAATTTTCTCTGTGTTTGCTAAATAAGGATAAACACTCTTTTGCTTGTTTGATTTTGGGTCATGCCCAGGTGTTCTTAGGAGTTACTCCCGGCTCTGCACTCAGGAATTACTCCCCTTGCTGGTTGGGGGACCATATATGTTGCTGAGGATCGAACTTGGGTTGACCATGTGCAAGGCAAGTGAACAAACACTTTGAAATAAAGGTGAAAATATATTAAAAGAAAAGCAGATAAAAGTTATAAGAAAGAACCAAATGAATAGTTTAGACCTTACATTTTACAGTAACAAAATAAAAACCTCTGGGATGTTTTGATAGAAGAAAGAAGCTAGTAAGTCAGGGTTCAGAGGGTTGACTGCATGGTATGTATGAGCAAGCCCTGGGCTTTGATCCCTAGCACAGCACGGTCCCCTGAGCATTGCCATACCCTCAAAAACAGATATATGAAAATTATACAGAGAATTTTAAAAGCATGTAAAACATCAAAATTTCAGGGATGCTGCTTAAGACATGTTAGCAGGACAATTTCCCAACTAGTAGTTTCTTGCTCTGGATGGGAAAGGAATCAAGGTACCTAGTTTGATTTTGAAAATTGATTTTTCTTCTTAAAGCCAAGAGGACACTGACAACCAAGTGGAAAAAGGCCAGACCTTTCTCTCCTAAGGCACCTTATTGGTCCCTCTCAGCCCAGGGCAAGGCCCTCCTGGGTGCAGGTCTTTATCTGCTGTTTGGTCCAATGAGATGAGCTGAGGGAGACAGGCATGAGCCTTTAGGGTTTTAAAGGAAAAACTCTAAAGGTTGAAAGATGATTCATTTTCCTACCCTCAGCAGGAAAGTGGGGAGTGAAGCATCAGAAATTCCAATGACCCCATTTTCTCTTTGCTGCAGGCAGTGATGGCAAAGTTGTGCTCCTTACCAAAAGAGTTCCTAACTTTGACTCACAACAAATGACAAGGGATATGACAACAAATGACAAAGGATGCCAACAACTATAGCCTGCACGTAATAACATAATCATCCATAGTAATACTGGCATTTCTGGGAAAGTTAAGACGTGAAATTAAAACATTTACATTTAAGACATTAAGAAAGAAAAAAAGGTCTCAGATCAGAATCTAATATTACAACTTAAGAAGCTGGGTGCATGGGGGAAGTGTAAATTAAAACCAAAGAAAGCAGGAGGAAGGCTGGGATAAAGCACAGGAGGTGATGAAATTGAAAACAGAATGGCAGAGAAAAATCAATGAAATCAAAAGTGTGTCTTTGAAAAGATGAATCAATGCAGACGGAGCTCAGAGAGAAAAGACACCCATTTCCAGCCTCAGAAATGAGAGGGCTGTTGGCAATTGATGTCCTGAGACTGTCAATATGTAGGTGCTGGTAGAGGAGCATCAGCAATTCTCTAACACTAATTTGGCACAATTTAACTCAAGTCAGTCCATACCGACCTTCTTTCTGGAGATGGTACCTGATTCCACAGGTATTGAGCTTAGACTCCTGACAGTCCTCCCCTGCAGACTCCAGACAAGCCCAGGCTTATGACCTGTATTTTTCACCAACTGACTAAAATTAGAAAGTAGTTCTTGCCTCTCCTTCGTTTCCATTAATTTAGTAGGATGGCTCACAGAATTCCACACACATGTTAACTCACCAACCAGTTTATCACAAAGGATATCATGCAGTTGCCAGTTGGAAGAGACGCATCAAGTGTTTGGCTCCAGGTAGTCACTGGCTTTGGCTTTCACTATTAGATAGAGTGGCACTGACTGATAATTTGAGAACAAATTGAACTCTGTGAAGTTGTTTTCTGGTAAAGGGATTCCCATTGCCAAGATCTCCCGAAGAACTTTCAGTCACTGGAAGGGAATAGCTACAAAAGTTTTCTGTCCAGCAGCTGATCTCCTTGAAACTTCTCACAAAAGGAATTTCTACTCCCAACAGGCAAGTCAGCACAGAGACAAGAGAACTTCCAGCTGCACTCCAGCCCATCTGCAGCTTCATCCACATCATCAGAAAAGTGATGCTAGTTGTTGTAAGAAGATTCTGTTCATTTAAGAATAAATGTGGTATGTGTTTTTGAGGCCTCACAGAAGTTTCTGGGGGATGGTGTTAGCCTCGCTTGCTACTGAGTGACCACATGCCTGGTGACCGAGCCCTTGAGGTCAACAGACCTTGGTCTTTTACTTGGAGGAATAGAAATGACCCTCCTCCTGAGTGGCATAACGGAACATTTCCTCTCCAAGTGCTCCTACCACTTGAAGACAAGGTAGTTGTCTACAGAAGAACACCCATATTTCTTGTCTTAACATGGTGTCTTTAACTTCACCTGTGTTTTGGGGTAAAGCTTCTTTGGAAAGAGTAAGGCAATGTGCAAAGCAAAAGTTTAGTGCTGAGTCAAGGACAGGGAACTTGAACTTCATGAAGACTATGTGTTGGAGTCAACTGGATAATTAATACAACTTGGGGCCATTTTTATGGTCCACAAATGTATTTAACTCAGTAATAAAAAGTAGTGTACAAGAGGCAATGGACTGAACTGCTTATATACTGTAAAAATCAAAAGGTTATTATATAACAAATCATTCAGCTTGTGAATAATCATAAACTTTTATTCTCTCTCTCTCTCTTTGTTTTTGGGCCACACCTGGTGATGCTCAGGGGTTACTCCTGGCTCTGTATTAGGAATTACTCCTGATAGTGCTCAGAGGACCACATAAGACTGGAGATAGAACCAAGGTTGGCTGTGTACAAGGCAAGTGCACTACTTGCTATGCTATCTCTCCAGCCCTTATCATATACTTTTAGTAAAATAATTATATAGTAATGTATCTATAAAAAGACCAATCCAAATGTCATCCTTTTATCTCTTAAGCCAGACAAAATTTTCACATCTTCCCCTGCTCCTTATTTGTTATAATGTACACTGAGGCTGATAATAGAATTATTTGTCCAAGGGAATGGTTAGACTATTCACATTTTGGTAGGTTTTGAAAATCTTACATTCCTTAACATGTTATTATAAAAATAATAAAATGGGATAGAACCTGGCAAAAAATTAACTTTAGCCCTTTGAACTCTCTCTGGCCCATCAAAAAATAATAAAACTAAAAACAAAGACTTTAAAATATAGAAAATAGGGGAGCAGTCTCTCGCGTGGGCAGGGGAGGGCGCACGCCGCAGCCGCCGCCGGGCCGGGGTGCGAGGCTGCGGGAGGGGCAGGGTGGGGGGGCGTGCGCGCCCACCCCCGCCGGCCCCGGCAGCCTCCTGCGGGCCAGGGCAGGGGCGCTGCAGTGGGAGCTCGGCCCCCGCCTCGCGTCCCGGAGTGGGGAGGAAGAAAGCCCCTCACCTCGCAGCGCACTTGAGCGGGGGCGGGTGTCTCTTCCACCAAAGGGTGAGGTGGCTCAGACCCCGGGGTGCCCGGCCAGCTCGACCGAGGAGGTGGCTGGACGGCTGAAGAATGAACGGAGAAGCCGACTGCCCCACAGACCTGGAAATGGCCGCCCCCAAAGGCCAAGACCTCTGGTCCCAGGAAGACATGCTGACTACTGGAGTGCATGAAGAACAACCTCCCATCAAACGACAGCTCCAAATTCAAGACAACCGAATCACACAAGTAGCATTTAAAGACTTTTCCGGAGACATGTGCAAACTGAAATGGGTGGAGATCTCCAACGAGGTGAGGAAGTTCCGTACATTGACAGAATTGATCCTTGACGCTCAGGAACACGTCAAAAACCCTTACAAGGGCAAAAACCTCAAGAAACACCCGGACTTCCCAAAGAAGCCCCTAACCCCTTATTTCCGCTTCTTCATGGAGAAGCGGGCCAAGTACGCCAAACTGCACCCTGAGATGAGCAACCTGGACCTGACCAAGATTCTATCCAAGAAATACAAGGAGCTTCCAGAGAAGAAGAAGATGAAATATATTCAGGACTTCCAGAGAGAGAAACAGGAGTTCGAGCGGAACCTGGCCTGATTCAGGGAGGACCACCCCGACCTATTCCAGAATGCCAAGAAGTCGGACATCCCAGAGAAACCCAAAACCCCCCAGCAGCTGTGGTATACCCACGAGAAGAAGGTGTACCTCAAAGTGCGGCCAGATGAAATCATGCGCGACTATATCCAGAAACACCCCGAGCTGAACATCAGCGAGGAGGGCATCACCAAGTCCACCCTCACCAAGGCCAAGCGCCAGCTCAAGGACAAGTTTGACGGACGACCCACCAAACCACCGCCGGACAGCTACTCGCTGTACTGCGCAGAGCTGATGGCCAACATGAAGGACGTGCCCAGCACGGAGCGCAAGGTGCTGTGCAGCCAGCAGTGGAAACTGCTGTCGCAGAAGAAGGACGCCTACCACAAGAAGTGCGACCAGAAAAAGAAAGATTACGAAGTGGAACTGCTCCGCTTCTTAGAGAGCCTGCCCGAGGAGGAGCAGCAGCGGGTCCTGGGGGAGGAGAAGATGCTGAGCATCAACAAGAAGCCAGCCACCAGCCCGGCCTCCAAGAAGCCAGCCCAAGAAGGGGGCAAGGGTGGCTCCGAGAAGCCCAAGAGGCCCGTCTCAGCCATGTTCATCTTCTCTGAAGAGAAGCGGCGGCAGCTGCAGGAAGAGTGGCCGGAGCTGTCGGAGAGCGAGCTGACCCGCCTGCTGGCCCGCATGTGGAATGACCTGTCTGAGAAGAAGACCAAGTACAAGGCCCGGGAGGCGGCGCTGAAGGCCCAGTCGGAGAGGAAGCCCGGCGGGGAGCGTGAGGACCGGGCCAAGCTGCCAGAGTCGCCCAAGAGAGCCGAAGAGATCTGGCAGCAGAGCGTCATCGGCGACTACCTGGCCCGCTTCAAGAACGACAGGGTGAAGGCCTTGAAAGCCATGGAGCTGACCTGGAACAACATGGAGAAGAAGGAGAAGCTGATGTGGATCAAGAAGGCAGCTGAAGACCAAAAGCGATACGAGAGAGAGCTGAGCGAGATGCGAGCACCCCCAGCTGCTGCAAACTCGTCCAAGAAGATGAAGTTCCAGGGAGAGCCGAAGAAGCCCCCCATGAACGGTTACCAGAAGTTCTCCCAGGAGCTGCTTTCCAACGGGGAGCTGAACCACCTGCCGCTGAAGGAGCGCATGGTGGAGATCGGCAGCCGCTGGCAGCGGATCTCACGGAGCCAGAAGGAACACTACAAAAAGCTGGCCGAGGAGCAACAGAAGCAGTACAAATTGCACCTGGACCTCTGGGTGAAGAGTCTCTCTCCACAGGACCGGGGCAGCGTATAAAGAGTACATCTCCAATAAACGTAAGAGCATGACCAAGCTGCGAGGCCCGAACCCCAAGTCCAGCCGGACTGCCATGCAGTCCAAGTCGGAATCTGAGGATGAAGATGAGGAGGAGGATGAGAACGAGGACGAGGACGAAGAGGAGGACGATGATGAGAACGGAGACTCGTCCGAGGATGGAGGGGACTCGTCCGAGTCCAGCAGCGAAGACTAGAGCGAGGACAGGGACGAGAATGAGGAGGATGACGACGACGAGGACGACGATGAGGATGACGACGAGGACGAGGACAACGAGTCTGAGGGCAGCAGCTCCAGCTCTTCCTCCTCGGGGGACTCGTCGGACTCAGACTCCAACTGAGGCTCGGCCCCATGCGGGGCTCCCCTTCCCGCCTCACTTCCGTGGTTTCTCCCCCATGTTCTGTCCCCTGCCCCGTAGCCCCCTCCCCCACCTCCCACTTTTCTTTCTTTCTTTTTTTTTTTAAAAAAAAAACAAAATCTGGTGGGGGCAGGGGCCGGCGGCACCCAGGCCTGGACTCCGCAGCCTCAGACACTTGGCCCTGGGTGGCCCCGTGAGCGGCCATCAGACTGACCCACCGCCACAGCCTGGCCACCCTCCCCGCATGGACAGCGGCCTGGGAGTGGGCTGGGGGCCCCAAGCATTGCGTGAGGCCCTCCACATCTGCAGCCCAGTCCAAGGGAAGGTGGAAGCTTGGGGCGTGCCTCTTCCTCTCCCAAGGGGTGTACGGCCTCGACCCTGACATTGGAACTGGAGGCAGGGAGCCCACAGGGAGCGAAGGCGGGCGCCCCCCCACCACAGCCCTCTCCCCTGCGCCCTGTAGGGAGGAGCTGCCTGGACCCACTGGGGAAGGGGCTGGAGTTTTTTTTTTTCCCCCTTTATTTTATTTTATTTTTTTTTAAAGTTGTAGATTTACAATTTTTTGTGCTTTGGTTTCAATTATACAATGATCAGATACCCATCCCTCCACCAGTGCCCATTTTCCACCACCATGGATAATATCCCTCCCTCCCACCCCCATCCCCCCATCCCCCCTGTCTCTGTGGCAGGGCAATCCCCTGTGTTCTCTCTCTCCTTTTGGGTGTTGTGGTCTGCAAAAGAGGCATTGAGTGGCAAACATGTTCAGTCCATAGTCTACTTTTGACATGCATCTCCCCTCCTGGGAGGATCCTCCAAACATCCTTTATTTGGTGCTCCCTTCTCTATCTGAACTGCCCTTTCCTCTGGGATACCCGGCTGGCCTCTAAGTTATGGAGTAATCCTCCTGGTGCTGATCTCAGCTCTTCTTGGGTATTAATCTCATACTTTGTTACTTTATATCCCCCAGATGAATGCAATCTTTCTATGTCTATCCCTCTCTTTCTGACTCATTTCGCTTAGCATGATACTTTCCATATTGTACCACTTGTATGTAAATTTCATGACTTCATCTTTTCTAAGAGCTACATAGTACTCCATTGTGTAGATGTACCAAAGTTTCTTTAACCAGTCATCTGTTCTTGGGCACTCAGGTTTCTTCCAGTTTCTGGCTATTGTAAAGAGTGCTGCAATGAACAAACAAGTGCAGATGTCACTTCGACTATACATTTTTGCCTCTCTGGGATATATTCCCAGGAGTGGTATTGCTGGGTCAAATGGGAGCTCAATTTCTAATTTTTTGAGAATCGTCCATACTGTTTTCCAGAAGGGCTGAACCAGTGGACATTCCCACCAACAGTGAAGGAGTGTCCCTTTCTCGCCACATCCACGCCAGCATCGGTTGCTTTTGTTCTTTTGAATGTGGGCCAGTCTCTGAGGTGTGAGATGGTATCTCATTGTGGTTTTGATCTGCATCTCCCTGATGATTAATGATGTAGAGCATTTTCTCATGTGCTTTTTTGCCATTCGGATTTCTTCTTTGAGAAAGTTTCTGTTCATTTCATTGCCCCATTTTTGGATGGGGTTGGATGTTTTCTTCTTGTGGAGTTTAACCAGTATTTTGTATATCCTGGATATCAACCCCTTGTCAGATGTGTATTCGGTGAATATCCTTTCCCATTCTGTAGACTGTCTTTGTATTTTGGTCACTGTTTCTTTGGAGGTGCAGAAGCTTCTTAGTTTAAGATAGTCCCATTTATCTATCTCTGTTTTCACTTGCTCGGCCAGTGGCGTGGCATCTTTGAAGATACCATTAGCTTCAATGTCATGGAGGGTTTTGCCAACTTTATCTTCAATGTACCTTATGGTTTCTGGTCTGATGTTGAGGTCTTTAATCCATTTTGATCTTACTTTTGTACATGGTGTTAGGCAGAGTTCTGAGCCTATTTTTTTGCATGTAGCCGTCCAGTGATGCCAACACAATTTATTTTTATATATGTGTATGTATATATATTTTTTTAAGCTCTGAGCTGTCAACGAGACGTTTCCTACCGAAAAAAAATAAATAAAATATAGAAAATATAAAAAATATTTTAGTAACTTCTCTATAGATCCACCAGTACATTATGTCACTGATAATTAAATATACTTGATTTATAACTCTTCTACCCACCCACATGATTCCTGATGGAATCATAGCAGCTCAAAACAGGTAGGCAGATGGGGGGGCATCTAGAAATAATTTTCTTGGGAAGTTCTAAAGAAGTTACCTTGTCATCAGCTCTAAAACAGCCCAAAAGCTTGAGGGCCACATTTCTTTAGGAGATGCAGAAACGAGGCCCAAAGAAGGGTGGACTCCTTCATTTAAAAAAAAAAAGAGGCATTTCAAGAGGAATAAAAGAAAATGAGAGGAACCCTCCCCCACAAAAAAAATAATAAAAAAACAAAGTTCTTCCCTTATGACAACACCCTAGCAACAGACTCTTACTTGCCTAGAAAGCCTGAAGAGGGGGCAGTTTGGGAAAAGCCCTACAAAACCAACTTTGAAGAGGCAAGTGGCATGTATGCCACCCTGAGGGCTGCCTTCTCCTCAACGGAGATGTGTAATTAATTTATTTCACTTTATGAAGAAGTACCCTCAGCTTTCTCCCATCTGTAGAAGTCTGCAATCTCTCTTGAACAGGTATCTCTTTCTCTCCTCTCTCCTTTCTCCCTCCTCACATTTTTCTAAAGAGAACTATTTTATTTTGCTATTTGTCTCCACCTAAAATTGATTTTTTTCTTTTTGGGTCACACCTGGCGATACTCAGGGGTTACTCCTGGCTCTGCACTCAGGAATTACTCCTTGCAGTGCTTAGGTGACCATATGGGATGCTGGGAATCAAACCCGGGTCGGCTGCGTGCAAGGCAAATGCCCTACCCTCTGTCCTATCACTTCGTCCCTCCACCTAAAATTCTTTTCTGTGAATAGACAATGAACCTGGAACCTGGTTGGAGAGTTGGATTGATTTTCCTTTTCCTGCAAGGAGCAATCTTTCACTCTAGCTTGGGCTATATCTTCCCAAAACTTGGACAATGGGGACCAATTCCTGTGTCTGGAAGATCATTTATAAGCTGCCCAGTGGGGTTGGTGGGATACTAGCATCTCATCATGGGTGCTGCTGAAAGACTTTTCTACTCTTAACTCTCCTAGGCATTCCTCAGGGGTCTACCAAGAGGTGCATTGAGCAGGGGTCAGTAGCACTCCCTCTCTCTGGGCTACTATCTCCCTCACTTTCACATCTCACCCTTCTTATTTGGAGAGACAGCCAGGAAACCTACCACAAATCTATCCTTCTTGGGGTGCATTTTAAGAAAGTGGCAGACATTAGTATACTTCCCTGCAAGTACTTCAGTACACATAACATTAATTAAAAATGTGAAAAATTCTTTACTAGGAAACAAGTTAAAAATCACACTGCCTACAGAGGAAAACACAGCCCTTAGATCCTTGAAAAACAAAGGTTAAAGTTAAAATTTGGACATAAGGCTGAAATCCACATTTCATAGCTTAGACTTACAAAAATACAAACTAATGATAGTTCATAAGAAAAATCTCTCAACTCCTTTCAACAACAGAAGGAAGGTTTCGAAAATTGTTCATCCCTATCAACATCTCACCAAAGCCCAGCTCTGATTGGAATGGCATGAAATTCTCTCTCTCTTTTTCAAATCCCTCTCAGAGAGCCTGGCAAGCTATTGAGAATATCCCGCCCGCATGGCAGAGCCTGGCAAGCTCCCCATGGCGAATTCAATATGCCAAAAACAGTAACAACAAGTCTCACAGTGAAGACGTTATTGGTGCCCGCTCGAGCAAATCGATGAACAATGGGAGGACAGTGCTACAGTGCTACAGTGAACACAGGGAGAAGCAATTGAAGTGTGATTTCTGCTGGGAGAGGCAGACACTAGCTGACCTGGCTGCTGTCTCAGTCTTCTGGATGGTCTCCTAACTAGCCAGTTAACAACCAAGTAAGTGAGAGGCTGCCTCAAGCTAGTTCTTGTTATTTCTACAAATCCAAGTGCCAGAGAAAGTTGAGCTTTTAGTGCTCACACTAACAATATATAGCGGAGAAGAGGCTGTGTAAGGAGGAATTAATTGATTTCGCCTCTTTGATATTCTAAACACATCAGGACCAGTCTGTGTTTAGAGAAAACATTTAATAAGCTTTGAGGATGCGATGAGGCAAATCATTTCAGTGTCAGTTTTGCTAATCTGGTGTCTGGCCTAACTGCATGTGAAGCATTTTCTCAGTGGATTGAAACTTAAGTGAATTTCACAGAAATCCAATTTTCATTCCCAGACCATTTAGTAGTGAGCTGTAACCATCTGCATTTGCTGTTGAAGAATTCAAGCAGTTTTCCCACTCTGATGGATTCTTGGAGGGCTGGCCTTTCTTGGTATGATCTGTAGAATTGCAGCTCAGGGTGGATGAGTTCTATTGTAGGCACAGGGAAACCATTGAAATTATTTCCTTTTATTTGACATTCTTCTGTGGTTCCCTCCATGTTGTGGTGTCAGGACCTATTGCAGCCATTCTGGGGTCAAGAAGGAGAAATATATTGTTAAATTTATACTGTTAGTTCTGGCTAAAAGTAAGCAAACTCACTGAGAATGGCAGAGTAGAAAGGGAAGAGAATCTGGCTGCCAAGGAGCACTGTTTATCTTAATATGGAGATATTTTAATCTGGGCATTTTGTAGTTTAATAAAGGTTCATTGTTTAAGCTTTCACTATGACTTTGCAGCCTGAATGTCCAAAGGAGATAGCACACATAGATCTCTGGGTGCTTCGTAAAGACTGGTCTCTTCATTCTCTGAATCTTATCAGGGCCTTGGGTACTGCTGAATCGCCTCCAGGTGCCAAGGGTCTAGACTTTGAATTTTGAGCTTGACAGCTTGCATCTGGAATGGGCAGCTTTTGGATAACTCTTTTACCAGTTGATTGTATGGAAGCGGGCAGTTAGTGAGGAGGTTCTTCCTTGGCAATAAGTTTTGGGAAGAATGAAAACAAAGATATGATTTGAAGAGAACTTGCTCTGTCACACTCCCTTTGCCTGTCTCAAAGCCCAAGACTAAACCCTCCATGGAAATGATTCTTAGCAAATCAGGTATGATGGCATTACAGAGGCAGCAGTGAAGAGGACTGGGCAAATAATTAAGATGATCTGATTGGTCATTTATAATCAGAGAGTAGAAACAGCTAAGGATGGGATAAGTAATATGCATAAACACAAACCACAGCTCAAGTAGCACTCAGATTGCCAGATAGTGCTCACAGGTAATTCAGATCAGGGGGTGCTGGAGACACCTATAGGGAAAAGACAACAATGCTGACCTGCCATTTGTGACCAGAAACTGTAAAAACAAGTGGCCCACGAGTGGAGCAGTACAGCAGAGAGGCAGAAGGGCAGGAGGAGAAGGAAGAAGAGAAGCTGTTTCTGTGTTCCTGCCCCCCAGTGTGAAGTTTCCTGCTTCTGCGGTTGCTGTAGCCTGCAGAGATAGACCTACGCCAACTGTTCAATGAAGATTTTGTAGCACGAAAGAGCTGTTACATTTAGCGGTTGGGCTGCTGTTCTTGCACATTGATCCCAAGGACCCCAGAATTAGCCCGTGTCCACTCTAACAGCAAGACAGACCAACTGGAGTAGAGCACACCCTTTCAGGAGAGGGAAGATAGCAGCAGAAAGAAAAGGCCATGGTCAGGTTGAAAAAAGACTACCCAAAGATCAAAAACCTTTTTCTTGCCAGCATCCTAGCAGTGAACTCTTAGGCACACAGAAAACTCTCAGTCCAGGGCAGTCTGTAAAGAAAGATTAAAAAAATCAATATTGCCAAAGCAAACTGTGGGCATTCCATTTCTGAGCTCAGCACATTTAAAATTGGGGCTTGCCATCCCTTCTTTTACTCCCTGGGCCTCTCTTCTTTTCTCTGGAGTACCCCTTGTTCACTCTTGAATGCATTTCTTTTTCTCCCTCCCCTTTTCTCTGCTTTACTCTTTGTCTTTACTCCCAAAACGCCTTTTTGAGAACAGGTAAGAAAGCTGGGAAACCTGGATGGGGCCCAAGACTGACTTTCCTCTACTTGTGAAGAGCAAAACCCATGTTCCAGTCTTAGAACTGTGGCTCCCTGGAAACTCAGATACGACAGACCCCTTCCCACATCAACAGATCACAGGGGCTCAGGTGCAGCCTGAGAGCTGCCCTGTGGAGTGTCCAGTCTATGGGAGCTCAGGCAGGCCTTAGCAGTCGAGTCCTCTTTGGATACTTCACTGCCAAGTTCATTCCCACTTTCTCTGCATTAATGTCGTGCTCTCCACTGGCAACAATATCTGAGACCTCCTGGAGTTTCTTGGGTTTCATGACATTGAAATTTATTGCCAAGAGTACCCCCTTACTACTGACCTCAGTTCCTGCCCAATTTTCATCATAAGTTGGACCCCAACTCACCCATCCCCTCTCCCAGGCCACTCTGCCTCAAAAATTTCTCCTACCTGTGATATAGTTCATTCTAAACTGTCCATCCTTCCACTCTAGTCCATCCCTCTGTACCAGTTTTTCTTACCTACTTATGTCTGAGTAAAGTAAAATGATGGTTTTATACTACTCTTCAATCCTGAGCAAGGGGTAGCTTGGAAAGGAAGCCCCATCCCCCATCTCTCAATAGATATATACTCCAGAATAAAAGATTTTGATATGGGAAGGGCACTGTTTTGTCTTTGAAAGTATACATAGCAATATAAGGAGACAGTTTTTGGTTATGTAGAAGGCTGCTCTTGGCAGCTAGTGGGTAGAGGTCAGGGAGGTTGTGACTTATTCCAGTGAAAAGGACAGGACAATCTCCAAAGACTGAGAATAATCTGGTCCCAAATACCAAAAGCACCGAGTTCAAGAAACCTTGTCCTTAAAAGTGAATGCATTAAATATGCATTGCGTCCCCAGGCCTTACTCTCCTTCCTCCACCAACAGCCACCCCACGGCCTTCTGCTGAATTCCTCATTTGTGCTGTGTCTCTCCTGTCCAAGAGAAGCTCTCCTCTACTCCGATATCCCTTAGCTACCAGCCTTCCTCTGTGGCTTTTCTATTAAGGACCGTGTGAATGATGAACGCTGACTGTAGTAGAAACTGTGGTCTTTGATCTGGTCTGCCTAGTATTTGACAGTCTCTTTCCTCTTCTTTGGCATCATTCTAAACCCTTAATCAAACTTCATCACACTCCCTTTGTAGTGTTCGTTGCTTGTAGCCATAGGACACAAGACTGTCTCAGATGATGCTGTCTCTGTTGATTTTGAATTTATAGTCTGCTTCGGTGGGACTCTGACAGTCTCACAAAGAGGGTGATCCTCATCCATCATTGCAGTGAGATTTGATTTCTCAACTTTGAAAGTTGGTAAATTATTGTACACTACGAGATGAAAGGAGTTGGTTGAATTATTTGATTTATCTAATTAACTCAGAGTTGCTTACCAAGTAACCTGGAAACTTCTTTGTGTTACTACAAATAATGTATGGGGGTGAGGAAGAAATTTAGTTTTTCCGAGGTGAAAGTTGAGGGCTGCCTGGAGGAAGAAGCTTGCTGAGAGTTTCTGATGAGAGACTCCCCTCTGCTCCCAGGGCAAACCCTAGTTCATATGCCACCATGACAGGTTGACTAGTCTCCATGGATGCAAGTTTACATTGAAAATAGCAAAACATTTGTCATGAGTGGGCAGATAGCAATTCCTTACTGCCATTTTTCAACATGAAAAATGCATTGGGGGGGGGGAGAATCTCCCAGCGGTGCTCAGAACTTCCCTGAGTCATTCCTGGCACTTCTCGGCCAGAGAATTCGGGTTTTGGGGCTGCCTATATAGAGCTGCTTGGGTCCCGTGGAGGTGTGTGCCATTTGGGTCACGCCAAGAATACTCAGGAGCCTCCAGGGCTACACCCAGTAATGCTGGAGAGACATATGGAGCTGAGGCTCAATCTTGGGTCTCTGTGCGAATGCGTAACACGTGTACCTGACCCTGAGCCATCTCCCCAACTCTGAAAAGTGCATTTTGAACATTGTGTTGTCTACTCAGGGTGTGAGGCTGAGAAAGAGCCTAAGTTTCTGTTTCCCCCCAAAAAACATTCCCTGAGACTGTCCTTGGCCGAAGCTGGAAACCCTGTAGACACCTCTAGCCAGTCCTATGATAAGTAGGATATCCCTGAACACAGCAGGTAGGCATGAACAATTAGCTCACAGACTTGTGACTGCTTCACCGAAACTCTTGGGAAAACTACCAAACATTGCTTATGTAACAATATGCCACTTGGGTCGGGGTCTTTTATCAAGACTCCACTGCGTTGGATGAGACTTGGACCCTAGCTTGAGCTAGCAATAAAGCATGCCTCAGGTTTGGTCTGGTCAATGTGCGATGGAAACTCCCTTTCCGGGACATAATAAGGGTAGAAACCATTCTAGGTTTGAGGAAATGCAAATCAAGTGATTCAGGGCCAAAGCCATAGCCTAGTGGGGTAGGCTGGCTTGCATGTGGCTGGCTGTTTGTGCCCCAAGTCCTGCCAGGAGTGATCCCTGAGCATGGAGCCTGGAGTAAGACCTGAGCATCCCTCTAAAGAACAACAGCAGATATAAAACCAATTCAACTCCAGATATTTTGGTTAGATCAGGAGTTTCTTAAAGAGGGGGAAAATTCCTCTAGGAGTCACTGGTAAAATCCAGGAAGGAGAGATGGAGCACTGTGTATAATGGGGTGGGGTGTGTGTGGGAGAGATTGTTGATCACTTAAAGAATGTATATTTTGGGGCCAGAGCGACAGTACAGCGGGTAGGGCATTTGCCTTGCACGTGGCTGACCTGGGTTCAATCCCCATCATTCCATATGGTTCTCCAAGTACTGCCAGGAATAATTCCTGAGTGCAGAGCCAGGAGTAACCCCTGAGCATTGCTGGGTGTGATCCAAAAAAAGAAAAAAAAAAAAGAATGTAGATTTCCTCACGGAGGAGATGTTGCTGATTTTTCTTCTGTAAAGGGGGTGGTAGGCCAAATAAGTGAGGGAACCTGTGGCTAGATGGGTGCTGAATCTGGTATCTATAGCAACTATGGTAGGTCTGTCTGGACAGGTGGTCTCAGTATGCAGCTGAAATGGACATGGGTTGGAGCCAGGTGGCTTTCCCAGCCTCAAAGAGAAAGACTTCTCTAGAGCTAATTCAGAATACCTCTGAAAATGAACCCATTTTATTTTTTTAAATTGTCCTTTCCTAGCTTTTTTTTAAATTTAATTAAATTTAATTTTTTTTTTTATTTATTGAATCACTGTGGGAAAGGTTACAAAGCTTTCAGGTTTAGGTCTCAGTCATGCAAATATCAAACACATTTCCCTTTACCAATACTTATTTTTTGCCATGAAGAACCCCAATAAAACCCCACCCCTCACCCCTCCCAGTCCCTGTGAGGCAGATGAATTCTAGTTAACACTCTATCTGCTTTGATTAGATTCATTGTTTCAATAAAAGATTCACCACTATTATTTAGAGTTTACCCGCCCCCCCAAATCAGACATGCTGAAAAAGCATTGTGAAGTGATTTGCTTTCTACAGCTGGGTTCAAGAATTAAATGTTGGTTTTGGATTTCTGCTATTTTACTTATTGACCCTGGAAGTATTTCTACTGAAAGTCAGATAGTTAAGAAATTGGTTTCTGTGCTCTGGAGCCGTGGCCGTGCTGGAGAGCCGCTAGTGGGGGGCAACTGGTGGCCTCGGTAGGGCGTGAAGGGCGGACCGAAACGCCCCCCTTCCCATGAGGTTTTAGTCGCCCCCACACCCCCAGCTCATACCTGCTGTCCACAAGGCTCCCATGCGGCTGCCATCCTTCTTTCCAGAGAAGAGAGGGCGAATGGGGCAACACCCTTTCCCCTCTGGCAGACTTGATGGCCTGGATCAACGCATAGTCCGTTCACTTTTCTGCTTCAAGCTGCTGGGTTCTGCATTAAGTCCTTGTGTTTCTGGGGCTGTGGCCGTGCTGGAGAGCCACTCGTGGGGGGCAACTGGTGACCTCGGTAGGGCGTGAAGGACGGACCGGAACGCCCCCCTTCCCATGATGTTTTAGTTGCCCCCACACCCCCGGCTCATGCCTGCTGTTCACAAGGCTCCCATGTGGCCGCCATCTTTCTTTCCAGAGAGGAGAGGGCGAATGGGGCAACACCCTTTCCCCTCTGGGCAGACATGATGGCCTGGATTAACGCATAGTCCATTCACTTTTCTGCTCCAAACTGCTGGGTTCTGCATTAAGTTCTTGTGCTTCTGGGGCTGTGGCCGTGCTGGAGAGCCACTCGTGGGGGGCAACTGGTGACCTCGGTAGGGCGTGAAGGACGGACCGAAACGCCCCCCTTCCCATGAGGTTTTAGTCGCCCCCACACCCCCGGCTCATGCCTGCTGTCCACAAGGCTCCCATGCGGCCGCCATCTTTCTTTCCAGAGAAGAGAGGGCGAATGGGGCAACACCCTTTCCCCTCTGGGCAGACATGATGGCCTGGATTAACGCATAGTCCATTCACTTTTCTGCTCCAAGCTGCTGGGTTCTGCATTAAGTCCTTGTGCTTCTGGGGCTGTGGCCGTGCTGGAGAGCCGCTCATGGGGGGCAACTGGTGACCTCGGTAGGGCGTGAAGGACGGACCGAAACGCCCCCCTTCCCATGAGGTTTTAGTTGCCCCCACACCCCCAGCTCATACCTGCTGTCCACAAGGCTCCCATGTGGCCGCCATCCTTCTTTCCAGAGAAGAGAGGGCGAATGGGGCCACACCCTTTCCCCTTCGGGCAGACATGATGGCCTGGATCAACGCATAGTCCGTTCACTTTTCTGCTCCAAGCTGCTGGGTTCTGCATTAAGTCCTTGTGTTTCTGGGGCTGTGGCCGTGCTCCAAACTTAATTCTGATTTTCAGGGAGAAACGTTGGGTGGTTTACTTCCCATGGATCACTTTGTATATAGAGAGATGTCGCGAGGCCGCGTAAGCAGCTGCGCGGTTTGGAGGAAAAGTCCTAGTTCCCGCATACTTGAACTGTGCTTGTAGAGGCTTCTGGTCACCGGGGTTCCATCTGGGGGAGGCGGGATGCGGTACCTACCCCATCTGGGACTTCCTGATGATCTCGGCTTTTTTTGGAACCTGTTTTTTTTTTCCTTCGGGAGCTGTGGATCCCCGCCCTCCATGTGGTCCTTCTCTTTGGCTGTATCCTTTCCTAGCTTTAAGAGCCAGCCTTATGCTCAGGACAGTCATCCTAAATAGACAGGGAGATTATGTGTGTACAGCCCGGACGATGGTCTTGGAGCCATCACAGTGGACAGGAAAAGCACAGGCCAGGACAGGAAATTCACCCCATTGCACCCCACCCGGCACCCTGCAATCGCCTGCACACAAGGTTACTCCACATTAAATCACATGAAATAAGAGAGGTCACCATTACCCAAAAGAGAAACACCAGTCTTTGCCATGAAGGAGGGTGGTAGCAGAAGGTCAAATCTGGGTGCTTCACTTTTATGGCCCAGAAAATGGGAAGTTATTCTGTGACTCTGACCTTGGACCTTACCGTGATGCAGGAATTCCTGAGATATTTTGCTCATCATTATTCCATCTGCTTCTCATCTCAGTCACCTAGCTTGAGAAGTGGGTCCAGTATTATGACTTGCTTTGAGTCCAGAAGAATGAGAAGTTGTAAAGGTTATGCAGCCTCCTTAAGAGATATAGTACTCAAGGCATCATTAACTCACCAGAGATGCATGACTCACAAATAATCAAGTGTTTCCCCCAGGACAGCTGAGATCTCATACAATTTGTTCTTTATCCCTGTATATTCTTTTGCCAGATTAAAAGTTCCAATTTTTTTTACTCAGACTCTATAGTTACTGGAATGTTGGCCTTGAATAGCCAAGTAGACCTTATTCTAGAATGTCTTCAGTCAGTGTAGGTTATTTGGCTGTGTGACCATTTGTATTTGGAGCTGAAGAGGGAGAGAAACAATAATAAATGTGATATAAAATGTATAGAAAAGGGGCCGGAGAAAGAGTTTAGTGGGTAAAGTACTTGCCTTGCACATTGCTAATCCACAATTTGATCCCAGGCAACCCACATGGTCCCTCAAGCACCACTAGGAATGATCTTTGAGCTCAGAGACAGGAGTAAGTCTTGAGTACCCCAGGATGTATGTCCTGCCCTCTCCAAAAAATGTGTAGAGAAGATGAAGTCATGCCTTTTGAGATGTCACTTGTAGTGCTGATGCTGTGTTATAAGAAAGCAGAAAAAAGACAATTCCTATGTGGAATATCATCATTAAGGCAAATGAAGTGGCAAAAACAACAAAACTAACTCACAGGGACAACTATGTTGATTACTGGAGGGGAGGAAGGATGGGGAGGAGTGGTTAGAGTGAATAAATAGCAAGGAATTTTGGTGGTGGGTGAGGTGAGTCTATACACATAGAGATATGAAACTGACCCCCTGAATTTCCATACTGCTGTGAACCAGTGGCACCCAAATAGAAAAGAAATGTAAATTAAATGTAGCCTTTGCCCTTAAGTCTCTAATCATCCACTAGACCCAGGTCTCTTAAACTTTTCCACTAGTGACCCCTTTTATTATTTTATTTTATTTATATTAATTTCCAAGATGGGGAAATAAAAATAGGACATGTTTAGGGCAGTTTGGTCGCAGACTATTTACTTTTATTTTCAGTTTTTATTGTGTCATCATGAGGCACAGTTTACAAAGTTGATCTTGGTCCCATTTCAATCATAAAGTGTTCTGACACCCGTCCCTCCACCAGTGTACATTTACCACCACCAATGTCCCCATTTTCCCTCCCATCACCCTCCCTCCAGCCTGTCTCTGTCTCTTTGTCTCTGTCTTTCTCTCTGTACTCTGGGACATTATGGCTTGCAGTATAGGTACTGATTGGTTATCATGTTTACTCCTTTACCTGTTTTCAGCATGCAGTTCTTATTCAGAATTATCCTTTCTAACTATCTTTGTCATGGTGGTCCCATCTCTATCCCATCTGCCTTCTCCACAAGCCTTTGAGGTAGGTTTTCAAGCATAAACCAATCCTCCTGGCCCTTGTTTTGACTGTCCTTGTAGTGACCCCTTTTCTCCTAAGACTATAACCTGGGTGAACGCTGGCTGGCTGGCTGGCAGGAATATCTTAGATTGATTTTATATTTAATTGTGAGTGAATTTTTGGTTATTGCATGTTCAAAAACCTTCTACTACTGTCCACATTGAGTCACAGGAAAATCCTGCACAGCACTGTGGTGGCCTGAGTAATTCCTGGCACTATAGGCTCAAAAAACAACGTATCAGAGCTGTCCTGTCTCTGTTATATAAAAAGCACAGAGGGCTGGGGGAATAGTTCAGGGCTCAGGGATGTGTGCTTCACATGCTCAAGGACCCGAGTTCAATCCCTAGCACCACATTAACCCTCAAGCAATATTGCAAAGTCAGGCCCAAGCATCAAATCTATCAGCCTGCATGGCAGAGTATGTCTGGGTGAGGCTTTGGGCCTTTAGAGCACTACTTGGGATCCCCTTCCTCCCCAAATCACCTCTTTGGCAAGGGAAATACAGGGTTCATCCCTGTATGAAAGGGAAAAATGTGCAGATGGTTTAGTAGTTGCACATCCCTTGGTAGACACTTATTTATGTTCTGGCATTACCATTTAGGAAATGCGGTCTTGACTTCATTTGGGAAACTTGTGGTCTTGACTGCCCTGGTTGTTTTAAAAAGTCTTTTGAAGCTCTCACGGAGCTTCAGATCCCTTCAAGAGGCAGGAGTCTGTTGTCACTCTTGTATCTGAATGATTCATCTCGTGATAATAAGGTACTTTCCCATTCCTGGGCAGAAGGATCCAGATTCCTCTTTCAAGGCCTACAACCTAGTCAAATGAAAGAAATATGCCAAACAAAGGTGAGTGAGTTTATCACACGTATTACAGCACTGACTTTATTATCTGTTGTCAGATCTCATTCCTCAGATCTACAGAATACACAAGTAGACGAGGTTTACCTAAGTGGTCATACTCAAGTAGATGAGATGAAATACAAGCCAAATGAGATACTTGGGTAATTGCAGGGTACAACATTATCAGGTAGATGAAATTTACCCTTTGCTTGAACTTGACCTTCTGAATTCTTGTTTAATTGTCTGTATCATCCATGGAAACCCTCACCTGGATACAGCAAAAGTCACACCTTGGGTTGAAGAGGGCTGTGAGAAGCCTGTGAGGGAAGCTTGGGGTTGCTTGGGGTCTCTGGACTCACGTGAGTGCTGACCTAGGAGACCATGGCCATCTGGAATGAGTCAGGCGTGCCATTTAAGAGAGGCTTGCTCTGAGGAAAGTTGTAACTTGCTATAGCTACTTTAGGTTAAGACACAGCTTGTGAGTTCTCCCCTCTAGGGTCTTTGGCTCTGCTTCCACATCTCTGTCCTGACTGGCTGGCTGGTGACTTCCTCCTCATTGCTAGGCTGAATTCTGAATGAATATCCTTTGTCTGGAGCAATTAGGAATTATACCATAACTGGAAAGATTCATAATCATTGGGGGTTAAAGACTCCTTTGATCAGCTAATGAAAATGCACATGTGCACACAAGTTTGCACATTTTAGGATCTGCTTAGGACTCTATGGAGTCTATTTACAAATTCTTAAATTAATCGTCCATTCACTATAGATGCTGGGTAGCAGTATATTTGCATAAAAATAATAGTTAATGTGGTCATACAACAAGTTGGAATTATGTCCTTTAGGACAGGAATTATAATATGCTGGTCTGGTACAGTCCCATATAGTATCATGTATCCTGGGTGGTTTTCCAGTTGGTCTAATGATTCCTCGCCAAAATACTTCATTTTTAGGCGTATTTAGAAAATGAGGTGAGAAAAAGTGTGTGAGGGATATGGTACAGACTCAACATCCAAAAATGCTCAGTTCCATACATAGGTAAATGATTTAATAGTCAGTAAATGATTTAGCAGCTGGTCGCCAATTCCAGAATAAATCTTTTTATAGGCAAGAAATCTGTCTCATTTTCATTTTGAAGATCCAGCCTAAAGTTGATGTAATACTTTGAGCTGTTTCATTTTACTTAACTGTATTTTTACTTATATTCTAAGGATTCTTTCAGTTTGAAAAATCAATCATCCATGCTGAGTGAAGTTAGTCAGAAGGAGAAGGACAGGCACAGAATAATCTCCTTCATATGTGGGATATAAAGAAAAAAGAAACATAGTAAGGAAATAAATGCCCAAAGACAATAGAAACCAAGAACTTTTTTTTTTTTGGCAGAACACTCACCACAGGGGGACATGGAGTGGGGGAGGGGCAGGCACTGGAACAAAGATGGAGTGAAACAAATACTTTGGTGAAGGACATGGTGCTGGAACATGTTAGACATGAAACCCAACCATTAACAGTATTGTAAACCACAGTGCCTAAAATTAAATTAAATTTTAAAAAAACCAACTCTCTGCAATGTTCTTGTCCTCTGCAGTAGACACTGGTCATTGTTCCCAGTATTCATTTTTCCCATCCTTCACTGACCCTAGATGTTGCTAGACCTAGGATAGAGTAAAAACCTCTCCCAGCCGCCTTTGCTCCTGGGTATGGCTATCTAAGTAAATTCTAGTGAATGGGATGGCACTGATTTGTATAATAGGAATTTTAATTAAACAGCGGAGGGGAAAGAGGGCTTTTCCCTTCTTTGTTCCTTTTTCTCCAGCCTGTTGGCGAGGAAGACATAAGGAAGAGCCATTCTGGACCAGAAGGTCCATCTCAGTTAAGTTTAACAGACCAAAGGGTTGTGAGAACCCGAGTCTCTGGTCACTGGTTTCTGAACTGTTCTGATTTCTCAAGACCACTCCCACCCCTCAGAGAGATACAGGATGCAGAGGACTTGGCCTCGAGATGTGTAGAGCCCTGAGGTCAGCACACAGGCATCTGTGCATGTGAATACTTAGGCTCCCAGAGGCAACTAAGTACAGACTCCTTAGGCATCTGCACCCCAGAAGAGCAACTCAGAAATCGCCCTTTCCCTGGCTGTGGAAACTCAGCAACACATTTGGTGTTAGAGACACAGCATCTAGCTGCAAATGGGCTGTGCCAGGTTCTGTGAGCATCACGGGTACCAATATCCAAACTTTCACAAGGAAAGCAGATAGTCAAGACACAGGGTTTAGAGCTAAGGCAGAGGATTTAGTAAAATAAGATCTCAACTCTCAATTAATTGAGAGGAAGAACCTTACTGATATTCTAGATCAACGTGATATTCTAGATGAACATTCAAACCCCAGAGATGGGAATGGGAATCCTAAACGGTCTTCCTTCCTTCCTTCCTTCCTTCCTTCCTTCCTTCCTTCCTTCCTTCCTTCCTTCCTCCTTCCTTCCCTCCCTCCCTCCCTCCCTCCCTCCTTCCTTCCTTCCTTCCTTCCTTTCTTTCATTCTCTTTGAACCCAGAAGGATTCTAACCCATTTCTCCATTTCACAGTTACACTTCTTCTAAAACCCAATAAATCAGCCAAAAGAGGAAATAGACTTTGTGGTTCTGATTCCCACCCACCTACCATCCTAAATTGTCTTCTGTTAATCCACCAAAACAGGGAAATTGGGTTCTTTTATGAAAACAGATCTGGGCACATGGAGAGTCCCCTGACACTGACTCAGTGTCTGATTCTAAAGTCATTGACTCACCCAGTTATTCGGTACTGCCTCCAGAGAGAACAGCGGAAGAAAAGTCCCCTGAGAGGGGAAAGACATATGGACCAACAGCAGGAGTGTCTCTCTTGACACTGCATTGCTCTTTAAATAGTTCCCGAGAGAGAGCAAGAGGAGGTGGAGCGAGCGAGAGAGAGCAAGAGAGAGAGAGAGAGAGAGAGAGAGAGAGAGAGAGGAGACCAAGAGCCAGTGAGAGAAAGAGAGAGAGGAAGAGAGAGGGAGGGGGAGAGAGAGAGGGAGAGAGAGAGGATTGGGGAGAGAGGGAGAGAGAGAGGGAGGGGGAGAGAGAGAGGGAGAGAGAGAGGATTGGGGAGAGAGGGAGAGAGAGAGGGAGGGGGAGAGAGAGAGATTGGGGAGAGAGGGAGGGGGAGAGAAAGGGAGAGAGAAAGGGGGAGGGACAGAAACAGAGAGAAAGGGAGAGAGAAAGGGAGATAAAGAGAGACAAGGAGAGACAGAGACACAGAGAGACAGAGACAGAGAGAAAGAGAGAGACACGTACATCAAGAGAGAGGGAAAGGGAGGGGGAGAGAGGGGGGAGAGAAAGAGACAGTGACAGAGACAGAGAGACATAATCAGAAACAGAGACAGAGAGATACAGAGAGAGGGAGAGAGAAAAAGAGAGAGAGAAGAGAGAGAGAGGGAGGGAGAGAGAGAGAGAGAGAGAGAGAGAGCACAAAATATCACCAGGACCCAGAGGCAGCTCAGGGCCTCCAGCTGAAAACAAGCACAGAACTCTACCCCATCAGCCCCACCCCACCCCTAGGCAGATTCACAGGCTCATTTGGCATCTTCTTTCAAGCTGCTTTGACACTTGTTATTAACATTTAAGATGCTAATTAGTTCGCGTGCACAACAACCAATCTTGCAGCCTTAGCAAGCTTATTTAGGCACTTGATAAATATTAGAGGAGGATGCTAATATCTAGTCATCAAATCCTAGCTCCCGAGTAGCAACCCTTTCTAAAGAAAATTATTTACCAAATTGAAACCTCAATCTTTAAAGAAATGATCACAGTGCCTAAAAGGAAAAGGGGAAAAAAGTGAAAAAAGAAGAAGACAACTGTGCCTGCCATAGAGGCAGGCCTGGGGCCTGGAGGGAAACTGGGGACATTAGTGGAGGAAAGTGGACACTGGTGAAGGAATTGGTATTGGAACATTGTATGCCTGAAGTTTAATCATAAATAACTTTGTTACTCTGTAATTTAGGCTGGAGTGATAGCACTGCAGGTAGGGCATTCTTCGATTCTTCTGCTCCTCTCGGAGAGTCCCGCAAGCTACCAAGAATATCCCGTCCACACTAAGTAAAGCCTAGCAAGCTCCCCGTGATGTATTCGATATGCCAAAAACAGTAACAACAAGTCTCACAATGGAGACATTACTGGTGCCCGCTCGAGCAAATTGATGAACAATGGGAGGACAGTGCTGCACTGCTATTCTGTAATTCACTGGTTCCATTCACTGTATCACTGTCATCCTGCTGTTCATCAATTTCCTCAAGCAGGCACCAGTAACGTCTCCTTCATCCTAGCCCTGAGATTTTAGAAAGTGCCACATTCGAGGCTCTTTCAGGGTTAGGGGAATGAGACCCATCATTGTTACTGGGTTTTGGCATATAGAATATGCCACGGGGAGTTTGCCAGACTCTGCCGTGCGGGGAGGATGCTCTCAGTAGCCTCCCGGGTTCTCCAACAGTAAGTACTAAATAATAAGAGGTCACGTGGCAGCAAGTGCGGCAGCGCACTTCCGGGAGCTGAGTTTTATAGTCTCTGGGTCTTGGCCATTGATGGGATAATACAGGCGGGGCCAGTTGGTGTGTGTAACGCCTACCTACTGGAAGATGGGGGATCTGGGTAGAGGAGGCCCAGTCCCGATCCGAGCAGGCTTGGAGACCTCAGTCCTGGGTCCTGCATACCTAGGTTCCTCTGCCGGTTCCTTCATGCTTTAGGCTTGTCCGAACGTGTTACCCCATCAACGGCCAAGACCCAAAGACTATAAAACCCAGCTCTCAGAAGAGAACAGTGCAGAGCCTCCTGCCACCATGTCTGGCTGTCCTCACTGGGGCCCCTTGGAGGGGATGGGTTGAATCTCCCTCCCTGCCCCGAGCGGAGCCCCGGCAATCAAAGACCTCTGGAACCAGCCACAGCCATGCTTAAGACTGATTCGATTAGAAAATGAAAAAATTGAAAAAAAAATCTATTTTTTCATTTATGGCGGCAACATGGTTTATAATAGTGTTTATGTTTTTTTTTTTTTATGTAGGAGTACTGCTATTTGTTCAGCCACTGATTAGCTAATTGATTTGGGCATGAACTCCACCTTACTTTTTTTTTAAGTTTTATTTATTTATTTATTTATTTATTGTTCTTCTTATATTTATTTATTGAATCACTATGGGAAAAGTTACTAAGCTTTCAGGTTTAAGTCTCGGGCTGGAGCGATAGCACAGCGGGTAGGGCGTTTGCCTTACAAGCGGCCAACATGGCCGACCCGAGTTCGATTCCTCTGCCCCTCTCGGAGAGCCCGGCAAGCTACCGAGAGTATTTGATATGCCAGACACAGTAACAACAAAGTCTCCAATGGAGACGTTACTGGGCCTGCTCGAGCAAATCGACGATCAACGGGAGGGCCTTTACCTTTACCTTTACCATACAATGATCAAACACCTCTCCCTTCACCAGTACTCATTTTTCACCACCAAGAACCCCAATATACTACCCCCTCCCACCCCTCCCAATGCCTGTGAGGCAGATGATTTCAACTTAACTCTTCTCTATATTGATTACATTCATTATTTCGACAAAAGATGCACCGTTATTGTTTAGAATCCTCCCCCCCCCCCCCCAACAATCAGAATTGCTGAAAAGGCATTGTGAAATACTTTGTTTTCTATAGCGGTTATGAGAATCATATAATGTCATTATATAAATCATATAATGATTTTGGATTTCTGCAAAGAGCCAGATAATTATAAGGTTGGTTTCTGTATGTCTGGTGTTATGCCTGTGCCAGAGAGCCTCTCGTGGGGGGCAACTCGTGACCTCAGTAGGGTGTGAAGGAGGAGTCGATACCACCCCCCCTTCCCATGAGACAGCAGTTGCCCCGTCACCACCAGCTCATACCTGAATTTCCTGTAAGCTCTGAGGCAGCAGCCACCTTGCTGCCAGGGGGAGAAAGGTGGAAGGGAGCAACACCCTTTCCCTCCCGGGAAGGCATGGCACTGTAGTTTAATGCATGGTTTATTCACTTTTCTGCCGTAAGCTGCCAGGTTCTGGACTAAGTCCCTTTGCTTCTGGAACCATGGCCATGCCAGAGAGCTGCTTGTGGGGGGCAACTCGTGACCTCGATAGGGCGTGAAGGACGAGCTGGTACCGCCCCCCTTCCCATGAGATTGCAGTTGCCCCATCACCACCAGCTCATACCTGGTTTTCCAATAAGCTCTGAGGTGGCGGCCACCTTGCTACCAAAGGGGAAGAAGGTGGGAGGGAACCATGGCCATGCCAGAGAGCTGCTTGTGGGGGGCAACTCGTGACCTCGGTAGGGCATGAAGGACGAGCCGGTACTGTCCCCCTTCCCATGAGACTGCAGTTGCCCATCACCGCCGGCTCATACCTGTTTTTCTAATAAGCTCTGAGGCGGTGGCGGACACTTTGTATGCAGTCCAGATGCATTTCTGCCAAAAGCTGCTGGGTTTCGAGATTTCCTTCCTTCCTTCCTTCCTTCCTTCCTTCCTTCCTTCCTTCCTTCTTCCCTCCCTCCCTCCCTCCCTCCCTCCCTCCCTCCCTCCCTTCCTTCCTTCCTTCCTTCCTTCCTTCCTTCCTTCTTCCCTTCCTCCCTTTTTTCATTCTTCTAACTGTCTCAGGGCTTACTTCTGGCTTTGAGTTCAGTACTCACTCATAGCAGGCTCAGGCAACCGTATGGGGTTCCAGTAATCAAACCCAGTTTTACCATCTACAAGGCAAGCGCCCTACCCACTGTACTATCTCTCCAGCCTCTTAGCCATAGTTTCTTTAACAGTGCAAATTTTATAGTTTGATGTGGTCCTATTAGTTTTCTTTACTCACCAAAATAGAAGAATCTCTGAGATCAATGAAAATACCAGTCAAATGAGTCCGTGGTTTTTCTAGATATGATTTGGATCCAGTTATTGGGAATTAAGTACAGCACCCAGCCCAGGCAAGGTCAGACCCTAACACCTGAAGAATCTGCCGTCAGTACTCCTCAATACACTGGCTCGGCTCTTCATATGCTACCTGTCTGAATGCAAGGTTCCGTCCCAATAGAAAACCAGCAGGACTGTTCTATTGTACAAGAAGGGAGACATCCACGACATTGGCAACTATCACCCAATCTGCCTGTTGTCTGTCTTCTACAAGCTGTTCACTCGAGTCATCCTGAATAGGACTGGCAGAATACTAGATGAAGGACAACCATGTGAGCAAGCTGGGTTTCGAAAAGGATTCAGCAAGATAGACCATATCCTCATGGTAACCAAGCTCATTGAAGTTTCTCGGGAGTTTAAGATGCTGCTCTGTCTAATGTTCATCCATTTAAAGAGGAGGGATGGGTACTCGATTATTGTATAACTGAAACCCAAGCACAAAAATTTGTAAGTCTACAACTGTACTTCATGGCATTTCACTAATAAAAAATTTTAAAAAAAGAATCAGGAATAGATCCTGAGCACCACTGACTGTAGCCCAAATCTCTCAAAATTAATTTATTTAATAAAAATAAAGTAAAATACTATATTAAAAAAATAAAGAAGGCTTTTGATTTTGTTGAGACTAACGTGGTTATTGAAGCCCTAGCCAAACAGGGCATTCAAACTCAATACATCATGATCCTCTGTGAGCTGTATTATGGATTTATCAGCAGGACCTCACCATTCTACAAGGAAGTGATCATTGATGTCAAGAGAGGGGTTCGGCAGAGTGATACCATTTCACTGAAACTCTTCAGTGCCACCCTCGAGAACGTCATGTGACGACTGGAATGGGAAGGAATGGGAGTGAAGATAGATGGTCGGCACCTACACCACCTCCGCTTCACTGATGACATCGTTCTAATAACACCAAACATTAGCCAAGTGGCACAAATGCCGGCCCACTTCAACCACGAGAGTGGGAAGGTCAGACTGCAGCTGAATCTTGCGAAGACAATGTTTATGAGAAACAGACTCGTTCCTGACTTTTCATTCACTCTCAATGGAACGAACATCTCCAAATGCAACAGTTATGTGTACCTAGGTCATGAAGTCAGCATGACGAATGACCTGACACCTGACTTGTGCAGGAGGAAGAGAGAGGCATGGAATGCCTTCAAGAGTGTCGAAGAATTAGCTAAGAGGTTGAAGACCCTCGGGCTCTGGGCACATGTCTTCGATTCCATGGTTCTTCCTGCATTAACATACACCTCAGAGACCTTGGCCCTACGAAAACAGGATGAGAACGCTTTTTGTGTCTCCCAAAGAGGAATCGAAAGAGCTATGCTTGGAGTATCACGCTTCACTCAAGTGAGAGAAGGAATCCGGATTCCGACCTCCATTGATAATCAAAAATCAGGGATGCTGTCTCATTTGCCAAACCATCGAAAAATCAGATGGGCTGGACATGTATTGTGATTTGGAGATGACCGCTGGACCGTCAGACTCCTTTGTCAAGACCCTTTGTCAGACTCCTTTGTCAAGACCCTGAATGATCGGTTTGAGGCTCTTCATGTTCCTGGAGTGAGTAGACACCATTGGGCTACACTAGCATGTGACAGGGACGAATGGAGATGTTACTGGCACACGCTCGAGCAAATTGATGAGTAACGGGATGTCAAGTGATCAAGTGATTTGAGGTATCCATCTGTGTACTGACTCAAGTTTAAGACCACTTTATAATTTGTTTGACGTTTGTGGAGGATAGCTCTTTGCCACCTAGTGATAAAGCTCAGCAGAGATTAGATTTGATTACAATTGGCCTGTGGTCTACAGTGGGGATATTGGTAAAGGCATGGACTGGATATGGATCTGATTAGCTACTCATTCGCTGTCTTATATCTGTGAGCCTGAGGTCTCTGTCAGAGGGCAATTGGCATGATCTAATATCTTCTAGAGCTATAGGGAAGATAAATGTGAGAATGCACTGTAGCACTGTCCTCGCATTGCTCATCGATTTGCTTGAGTGGGCACCAGTAACATCTCCATTGTTACTGTTTTTGACATATTGAATATGCCACAGGGAGCTTGCCAGGCTCTGCCGTGTGGGCAGAATACTCTTGGTAGCTTGCCAGGCTCTCTGAGAGGGACAAAGGAATCGAACTTGGGTCGGCCTCGTGCAAGGCAAACGCCCTACCCTCTGTGCTATCGTTCTAGCCCCAAATATGAGAATACTCAAGGTAAACATCCTGGGGTACCAGGAAACACACAGAGCTGGTTTCACCTCTCCATCAACTTTCCAGAAGTTTTCATCTTATTGAAGACACGGGGCTCTCAAAAATGTTCATTTTTTTAAATTTAATTTTATTTTTATAAAGTTGTACACAATAATTTATTGCATCCAATATTGCAACACCAATCTTACCACCATTGCACCTTCCATCACCATTATTTTGAATTTTCCCACCACCATCCAAGCCTGTTCCCAAAGCAGGTCCTAAGTAACTTATTTTGTATTGCTTGCTATGAATAATCTGCTAAAAATGATTCAGAAAATTTCCTTACAGAAAAGTGTGTGAAGATTGTTGTATCTCACCATGGAGCCAGTAAGCCTTTGTACAAGAGATTACTAACATGCTGTTACAGGTTCTCAAAAGTGATAGGAACTGCAGAAACTAGGAGGCAGCTCTATTTCTTTTTCTCAGATAGAAAATGAAGAGACATGTTTACATTTTCACCCCTGACCCCCCTCCAGCCTCACCAGCCTTCCCAGGTGGCCTGCCCACATCGATTTTCTTTGTAAAGTTACAAAGTTCTTTTGCTCTTTCTATTTTTTGACTTCTTGAAGGTTTCATATGATTACAGTTTTATTTCTTGCTAGTGGCATTAAAAAAGTACTGTATGTAGGTATGGTGCTGTCAGGAGGTCAACCTATACCTGTGGGTCGAGTATATCAGCAGCCTGATGGTACCTTCGGGCTTCCTGATACTCCAAAATTGCTGACCAGACCCCAAGAACTTGGGACCAATTTTACCAAGAAATTAAATGGCCAAATTTAGGTATGTGGGAGCCATGCCTACAAACCACCTCCGGCTCAGCTATACAAGCTAATTTATCAGCCTTATTGATATTCTAATATCATCAGATATTATAAATCATGGTCACGGTCCTCCTGTTGTTCATCGATTTGTTCGAGCAGGCCCTCGTAACATCTCCATCATGAGACTTGTTACTGTGTTTGGCATATTGGCTATGTCACGGGTAGCTTGCCAGGCTTTGCCGTGTGGGTGAGATATTCTCGGTAGCTTGCTGGGCTACAAGAGGGGCGGAGGGATCAAACCTGGCTCGGCAGGGCCGGCTTCGCTCAAGGCAAACTCCCTACCGCTGTGCTAACCAACAGAAAACTTTAATATGCTCAAAAACTAAGTGTGTGTATATGGGGGATGGTACCATTTTCTAAAATATTGGTATGAAAATGTTAAAACACAACAAATTAAAGAAGAAAACATAATCAGGTCATTAAACTAATAATCCTAGCCTATTTTGATTGCCCAACTGAACACTGAAACAGGAAATGTAGAAAAGACATTTCAAAGCAGAAAAGAACTGAAAATGATTCAGGTTTCTAATATGAGAAATTAAAATGTCAACTACCACTGACAAAAAAAAGGATAGTCTACAACCAGCTCAAGGGGGGAAAAGTGTAGCAAAAACAAAAGAGAATGTAGGAGAAAAGTAGGAAGTGAGATCTAAAATTTTATATTCTTGATGGGGTGGGGGGAGGGTTCTAAGGGGAGGGAGCATATAAAATTTTATATTCTCAGTTCCAGGAAGGATTCTGAATAAAACATTTAAATTCAGGGCCTAGGAGATGAGTCAGTGGCTAAAACACCTGCCTTACAAGGGTGAGGCCAAGAGTTTGATCTGAAGTGCCGCCCACATGCACAGAAACTGGAACCCTAGAAGCACCATAAATGGTGTGTTGTCTCAAGCATGCAGCAGGCACTGGCAAGTGCTGGACCACTGGCAAACACAACTAAAGTGTACAATACCCAAGTTGCACCAAAACCAAGTATGCAAGCGCCACAACCAAGTAGAAGCGGCCCCTATTATAGAAAAAAAAAAAATACCAATAAGGAAAGTAAAAGGAAGAGGAACAAAATACTTAAGTTCTTAAATCTGCAGTGGTTCCTTTCTACATTTTAAATGTACAATGTTTCTTTTCTTTGTTTTTGTTTTTTTTTGTTTTGGGCTATATACAACTGGCAGTGCTCAAGGCTAATCCCTGGCTCTGGTCTCAGTGATCACTCAGTTGCTCAGGACACCACATGTGGTGCCAGGGATCAAACCCAGGTTGGCTGCATGCAAGGAAAACACTATCTCTCCCTCCCCTAAAAACTTTAAAACTTGAGAGTTTTTAAAAAACTTTTTAAGGCTATAAATATTTTAAAAGTTAAATTAATTCCATATTAATTTTAGTTTCAATATTTTTAGTCATCCTTGAAATCAAGAACTGTTTACACAAAATCAAACCTAACCGGACCTAAACAAAAAGTACTCAAGGAGTAATTAAAAAATTTCAATTCCCTTTCTAAGAGAAATTCTATTTGCCCCTTGTTTAAGTCAGTAAAATTTAGTTATAATTTTTATAAAGCTTTCTATTCATGTTCATATTCATGTTTCCTATTCATGACTCATATTCTATAATCTAAGTGATCTCATTAAGTTAAATCGAAATTCTGGCAAATTCTTTTTGTCTGCATAACAACACTTAACATAAAATCTTCAGTTAAGCAGTTGAGAAAAACAATGATCCCTGAGGCCAGAGAGAGTGCAGAAGATTAAGCACTTACCCTGCAGGCAGCTGACCTAGCTTCAATCCCGAACACCAGAACACTACTATTCTCTAAGCCTTACCAGGGCGTCACTCCTGAGCACAGAACCAGAAACAGCCACTGAGCACCACCAGGTGTGGTTCAAAATAGCGGGGAGATTTTATTTAGCAAAGAAAATAGTACAGGGCTTCAAGCTGTCAACTGGGGCTGGAGCGATAGCACAGCGGGTAGGGTATTTGCCTTGCAAACAGCCAACATGGTGGACCCAAGTTCAATTCCTCCACCCCTCTCGGAGAGCCTGGCAAGCTACCGAGAGTATCTCGCCCGCACTGCAAAGCCTGGCAAGCTCCCCAGATTCAATATGCCAAACACAGTAACAATTGTCACAATGGAGACGTTACTGGGCCTGCTCGAGCAAATCAATGAACAACGGGAGGACAGTGGCAGTGACAGTGACTGTCAACTGATTTTAATCCCTGACATCACATACATGGTATCCTAAAAATCACCAGGTGTGACTCCTAAGCATACAGTGTGACTCCGAAGCCCCTGAACATCACTTAGGTGTGGCCTAAAATACCAAAAACAGATAAATTAAAATAAAAACAAAAACCCTAACAGAGAGGCTGGAGAGATAGTACAGCAGGTAGGTTGTTTATACCTTGCATACTGCTGACCTAGGTTTGAACCCCAGCATCTCATATGGTCCCCTGAGCTGACCAGGAATCCTGAGTGCAGAGCCAAGGGTAACCCAGAACAACACTAGGTGCAGCCCAACAGTAAAAAAAATAAAAAACAAACAATAAAACACTTTTAAATTTACAATAATAATAAAAAAAGCCTAAAAACGTCAATTCCAGATATGTCTAAAAATTTGTTTTAGGTAAAATGTGATGATTCTTTCAAACTATTACAAAGAAAAGTTTTATATTAATGGTGCAAAACTGTGTCCAGAAGAGATAGCTTTATCATTTTAAAATTTTACATCTTCATAGAAACCACACTCAAAGGCACTGACTCATTTCCTTTACACACAGAATACATTAAGAATATCTACAGTTAAAAAAACTGTAGGTATTATAAATAATATAAATTTCTATTTATAAATAAATGAATCTTGAAATAGATTAAAAACCACAATTAATCTTAGACCTGCACATGAATGAACAGAACTGGGTCTGGGTAAATTGGAGGGGGGCGGGTCAGCCTGGAGCCCACCCAAGCAGAGTCCCTTGCAGCTGCTTACTTCCACTATCCAAAATCACTGCCATACCCTCGGCCTAACTCTACTGTCTCAGGATGGGCTTCATCAAGATATGATCTGCTGAAAACTCAGGTATGCAGGTTTTGTGGCTGAAATCTCCAGGCTTTCTCAGGATCTTGATGGGCTATCCCCTACCTCCCTATATTTCTGGAAGCCTCGGCAGTCACATCCACACCCCCAAAGCTGCCACCCAATTGAAAAGATACTCCAGCCTTACGCGTCTCAATAAAAACTGACTGCTTTGAATAAATATCATGACCTTTAAGCACCTGTACTGCAAACCATAATGCACAAAAGGAAAAGGAGAGAGGGAACAAGAAGGAATGTGTGTCCCATAGAGGAGGCTGTTGGTGGGGGCGGGGTGATGTGGGATGCTGATGGGGACATCGGTAGTGGGAAATGGACACTGGTGGAGGGATGGATGCTGGATCATTGTATGACTAAAACACAATTATGAACATTTTTGTAATAGTCTATCTCAGGGATCACAGTCAAGGTCACGGTCCTCCCGTTGTTCATTGATTTGCTCGAGCGGGCCCAGTAACGTCTCCATCATGAGACTTGTTGTTACTGTGTTTGGCATATCGAGTACGTCACGGGTAGCTTGCCAGGCTCTGCCGTGCAGGTGAGATACTCTCGGTAGCTTGCCGGGCTCTCCGAGAGGGGTGGAGGAATCGAACTTGGGTCGGCCATGTTGGCCGCTTGTAAGGCAAATGCCCTACTGCTGTGCTATCGCTCCAGCCCATCTCAGGGATATTCAATTAAAAAAATTTTTTTAAGTAATGTGGATTTCATAGGGCTGGAGCAATAGCCAGTGGGTAGGGCATTTGCATGCAGCCGACCCAGCTTCAATTCTCAGTATCCCATATGGTCCCCTGAGCACTGCCAGGAATGATTCCTGAGTGCAGAGCCAGGAGTGTCCCCTGAGCATCACCAGGTGTGACCCAAAACGCAAAAAAAAAAAAGTAATGTGGATTTCATGTCCAATTCAATCAACTTAATCAATGGCTGAATAAATAGCAGTACTCCTACATTTAAAAAAAAATAAAAAACTTTTTGGGTCTTGGTAGACAGTTCAGGGGTGTAACTCATGCTGGGCATCTGGAAGGCCCTGGGTTCCATCCCTGCCGCTGCATAACCCCTAAATGAGGTCCTGAGGATACCAGTCACCTGAGCACCAAACTGCCAGATCTGCACAGCTAGGCTGAGTGTTTCTCAGTGTGGCCTGGATATCCCCCATGCATGGCCGAAGGAACCCCCCAACAAAGAATTCGTTTATCAATCACTTGATTCTGTTTTTGGTGGCTTTTAGGAATGAACACCATCTGTCACTCACATTTCATCTTTCTTTTCTTCTCTTTCCCTCACTTCTGAACTACAGGCCTCTCTGGTGTGCAGAAGCCATCTTTCTCTAGAACAGAGTGGAGTATGATTTCTGTGATGCTCAAGGCGCCGTTCAAGGCATTTCAGCACACACTGAGAAGGTCAGAGGTTTTGTGTTCTTGATACTCCTCCATTTAGTTAGGTGAGCTCTGATGGGGTCATGATGCAGTTTAAGAAGTGAGGCTTTTATATATAATGTAACTCTATGACTTCCTTATTAATAACACATTTTAGTTTGTAATGATGAACTTAAGAAATTAAAGTGCACTTGGAGTTTTAAAATTTAGTACTAACTGGTCTGAGAGTTGGCTCAAAGGACTGTGACATCTGCTGTCATACAGGAGGCTAGTTGGATGCTCAGCTCGACTTGGTATTGGGAGAATCCCCTGGAGTGAGCCCTAAGTACAGAGCTGGGCATAAATAGCCCCTGAGCATCAAAGAAACAAATAAACTCAATAAATAAATAAATAAAAATAAGTACTAAAGATCTTTGTCTGAAGGAAGTTTTTGTTGTTTAGGCCAGAGGGATAACTCAGTAGGCTGTAGTGCATGCTTTGCCTCTAAGTGGCTGGGGGTCCTCTAAGCACCAAGCTGAAAGTAGACTCTGAGTACCACCAGGTGTGGTCCAAAACCAAAAAATGAATTTTTGGGTTGTTGGCACGTATCATTCAGTAAGATGGCTCTATTGATGTCCTGCTCTCCCGAAAAGCAGGGGCTAAGATCTGCCCAAGAAGCATCAGTTCCAGTGTCAGTAGTTCCAGTGAAACAATGTCTAAAGTCAATAATTTTTATGTAGAGTTGCTTCAAGTGATTAGTATAATAACCACTATTGAAGTGACTGCTCTTCTTTTTTTTAAATTTTTATTAGTGAAACACCATGAATTACAGTTGTAGACTTACAAATTTTCGTGCTTGGGTTTCAGTTCTACAATGATCGAGTACCCATTCCTCCACCAGTGCCCATTCTCCACCTCCAAAGTTCCCAGTATCCCTCCCACCCCGCATTCCCCAAATTCCACCCTGCCTCTGTGGCAGGGCATTCCCTTTTGTTCTCTCTCCTTTTGGGTGCTGTGGTTTGCAAAAGAAGCATTGAGTGGCAATCATGTTCGGTCTATAGTCTACTTTCAGCATTCATCTCCTATCCTGGGAGGATCCTCCCAACACCCTTTATTTGGTGCTCCCTTCTCTATCTGAGCTGCCTTTTCCCCTAGCATGTGCAGCTAGCCTCTAAGCCATGGAGTAAACCTCCTGGTACTTATCTTGGCTATTCTTGGGTGTTAGTCTCCTATTTTGTTACTTTATGTTCCCCAGATGAATGCAATCTTTCTATGTCTGTCCCTTTCTTTCTGACTCATTTCGCTTAGCATGATACTTTCCATGTAGTAGTACTTGTACGTAAATTTCATGACTTCATCTTTTCTAACAGCTACATAGTACTCCATTGTGTAGATGTACCAAAGTTTCTTTAACCGTGACTGCTCTTCTTAATCATTGTTTTCTCACGATCTGATTCAACCTTTCAAAAAACTTTTCAGCACTTTCAAAAAAGAAAATGATAGGTCGTCTTTAATGTGTTGATTCCATTGATAAAGAGATTTTCAAACCCTTAAATGATGCCAAGTTACATACCAGTGCCACTCACTTCTCAAATAGGAAATCAATCCATTCTAATAATAAATTGATTCTCGAATAAATTTAGTGCGTAGAGGTAAAACAGCTTTTGAATTAATCCTGTCAAATGTGAATCATCTGACCTTTTCAGGAAAGGCTTTGTAATAAACTCAGTTGCAAGGTTGACCATTAAAGATAAAATTGTTCAGAGGAAACATGAATACAAAATTTGCAGTAATGAATAGCACTATGATATTTAAAAAAAAGTTCTTATCAAAGAAGCCTCAAGATAGTGGAATTTGTATACTACATGCATAATTTAGAAAGAATTCAAGTGAATTGTGATGTTTTCCCCATAGGGACAGAAACAATGTTTGTCATAAATGTAGAGATATTTATATACAGCTACATTGTAAGAGTAATTAAAGTCCAATTTTGGTGGTTAAAACTGAATTAAAAAATACTTCAGCCTGAAAATATGTTCTCCCTTATGTGTGTGTTTTAAAATAAGTGTGGGCTCTCTCACTGCATGTATTCGGTGGACAGGCCCCTTTCCCACTCCAGACAGTTGATGACAATGGATGGACAAAAGAGGAAACGAGGGCCAGGCTGGTTGGTGATCAGTTGCAGTTTGTTCCAGTCTAGTCTCCCTCTGTTCCTTTCTTTCTGGCTCATTTCAGTCTTCCTTCCAGTTTTACCCAATCCCGTATTCCTCCTCTCCAAGCCCACTCTCACAGCCTTAGTTGTAGAGCAAACCATGAAGGGTTAGGGGTAGCAGTTAAACATAGGTGTGTGGTTGTAAGATCAACAAAAGTGAAGTCTTTCCCTCGGGGGAAGCTTTTTCTAGGACAAAGTTCATCTAGCAAGGTGATCTGCTAAGAGCAAAATGCCATCTGGAGTGTATTTCTTCTTTCCTCAGTCCAATAGCCATTTAAACAATCATCTTAATTCTACTCCTTAACAATATTAGTCATTTTGTCTGGACACAGTAAGCGATATAGTAAGCTTATCGAATGGCTCTCCTGGGGACATCGCACTACAGATCCCAGACTGTACTCCTCAGGCCAGATTAGTCCTTTCTAAGCCCAGCAGGGTCCTTATATTGCTAAGTTTTATGGCGCTTGACCTGTCCTGTTTTGATACCAGGGTAGTTCACGATTTGCCCTGTGTCCATCCAGTCCCTTCATCAGGACCCTCCTTTGGGAAGGAACTAAGGGCAACTGAGGCTTAAGTAGAGTAAATATGACAGATGCCCAGGAGTAAAATTATTTGGAGTCAACTCCCAAGTTACAAAAGCATAGCATTAACTGTCTTCCTGTGTCTATGCAAAAAAGGACATTGCTCTAAAGTAAACTATGCAATGGATATAGGGGAAAGAGAAAAGTAATATTTCACTTACAAATACAAAATCCAGAGTCCTTAGAAGAATCTGACTTTACAAATCACAGGGTCTGATTTGGGGATATAAATGATGAACAGATAGGGGAAGCAGAGCACAGAGGAGAAGTTAAAGATAAACACAGAGGAATGGGAGTGCCTCAAGAGCACTGTGATGGATGTAACCCAATAAACCTAAACTCCCTGCGAAAAGGGAGAAAGGACAAACCAGCGTTATCCTACGCCTCCCCTCCCCAACTCTCACCCGCTCTCTCTCATTTATTGTTGTTTGTTTTTGGACTATATCTATCAGGGTTCAGAAGCTATTCTTGGCCCTTCTCTTGGGGAATCATGCAGCGTGAAAGATTAAACCAGATTTGCATGCAAAGCATGTGTTTGGCCTATTGAACTATCTCTCCATTCTCTCTATCATCAATTGGAATTTAGAAATGCTTAAATCTTCAAAGATGTATTTTCCAAATAAATGAAAGGGATGTAAAATGATATTGAACTTTGTGCAGATGAATTCTTTAGATTTTAGTTGTTTTTCACCTAAAAGTTAGTTGAATTTTTTAAAGGGTTTAACATTTGAGATGCAAATAAAAACAACAATGAGATGTCATCTCACACCACAGAGACTGGCACACATCAAAAAGACCAAGAACAACAAGTGCTGGAGCGGATATGTGGAGAAAGGGACTCTCCTTCACTGTTGGTGGGAATGCAGACTGTTCCAGTCTTTTTTGAAAACAGTATGGATAGTCCTCAAAGAATTAGACATTGAGCTCCCATATGACCCACAATACCACTTCTGGGAATATACCCTGGGGGCGCAAAAACACACAATAGAAACGCCATCTGCACTTCTATGCTCGTCGCAGCACTATTCATAATAGCCAGAATCTGAAAACAACCCAAATGCTCAAGAACAGATGAGTGGATAAAGAAACTATGGTACATCTACACAATGGACTACTACACAGCTGTTAGGAAAAATGAAGTCATGAAATTCCCGTATAAATGGAGGGACATGGAGGGTATCATGCTAAGTGAAATGAATTAAAAGGAGAGGGTGGAATTAAAATGATTACTCTTATTGTGGGATGTAAAAAAAATTAATATGTATTAGTATGAGAATAATACCCAAGGAGAGTAGAAACACGGGCCAGGAGAATTGGTTCATAGTTGGAAACCTGTCAGGTGCTCGGGGAGAAGGCAGTTGGGATATAGTAGAAACCACTATGGCAATGATAACTGGAAAAGATCAGTGTGGATAAGAACTACGTGCTTGAAAGCAGGTAAAGAAACAAACATGATAGCTCTCAGTTTCTGCATGGCAAACCATAATGCCCAAGAGGACAGAGAGTGACAGCAAGAGCGAGAGAGAGAGAGAGAGAGAGAGAGAGAGAGAGAGAGAGAGAGAGAGAGAGGAGAAAAGTTCCTGCTATAGAGTCAGGCTGGGGGTGGGGGATAGGGTGAGGGAAACTGGGGTAATTGGTGGTGGGAAATGTACACTGGTGGAGGAATGGGTGTTGGAACATTTTATGATTAAAATCAGAGCCTGAACAGTTTTGTAACTGTATCTCATGGTGACTTAGTTAAAGAAAAAAAAAAAGGTAACCCATAGACTACCTCCTCCTCCTCCTCCTCCTCCACCACCCCTTCTTCTCCTCCTCTTCTCCCTCTCTCCTTCCCTCCCTCCCCCTTCCTTCCTTCCTTCCTTCCTTCCTTCTTTCCTTCCTTCCTTCCCTCCCTCCCTCCCTCCCTCCCTCCCTCCTTCCCTCCTTCCCTCCTTCCTTCCTTCCTTCCTTCCTTCCTTCCTTCCTTCCTTCCTTCCTTCCTTCCTCCCCATACCAGGTGGTGCTCAGGACATTCTCCTGGCTCTGTGTTCAAGTATTACTCCTGGTAGTGCTCAAGGCACCAAATATGGTTTCAGGGATCAAATATAAATATTTTTTCTAGGCCATTTTCTCTGCCATGCGGGCAAGATACTCTCGGTAGCTTGCCAGGCTCTCCAAGAGGGGCGGAGGAATCGAACTCCGGTCGGCCATGTTGGCTGCATGCAAGGCAAACGCCCTACCGCTGTGCTATCGCTCCAGCTATACAATGATCAAATACCCATCCCTCCACCAGTGCCCATTTTCCACCACCACGGGTCCCAGTATTCCCTCCCACCCCCCCATGCGCCCCATCCCACCCTGCCTCTGTGGCAGGGCATTCCCTTTTGTTCTATCTCTCCTTTTAGGAGTTGTGGCTTGCAAAAGAGGCATTGAGTGGCAATCATGTTTGGTCTATAGTCTACTTTCAGCCTTTTGATAAATGATGTCATACTCTTGGTTTGTCGTGTGGTCCTCCAAGAGCTGGTCTTCCTTGTTGAGAAGCTGCTGCTTCTCAACGGTTGCTTGAAAATGCCCTGGAGGATGCATTTCACCTCTAGGACGATGCTGAGCTCCTCCCCTTCCAGGAAGACATTGGTGTCGCCATGCTGGATCAGGAGGTACATGCCTGTGTCTTGGTCCCCGGCTGAGGCTGCCTCTCCCACACTCCACCTGAGAGCTATGGTTAACACTCATGGTCTGCAGGAAAGGTCCTTAAAACAGCAGGCAAGGTGAGTGAATCAGTTGTGGTTCTCAGGAACAGCGAGAGATGGAGAACTCAGCTTTGTTGCTTCAGCTCCTTTGCCACCAAACTGCTCAGAGGTGAGATCCAGCCAAGTACTGGAATCTGATTGGCTAAACTAAATGACCCATTAAGCCTATTGAGCAAGTAGAATGGATCTACCAAGAGTCGACATTCAATATTCTAACACCAATCCCACCACCATTATTTCCAATTTTCCCAACCACCCCTTAAGCCTGCCCCAGTAGCAGGCCCTCAATAATTTATTTTATATTGCTTATTATAAACAATTTGCTAAAAGGATGATCCAAAAAAATATTTCCTTAGGAAAAAATGAAGATTGCTGTATCTAACCATGGACTCCTTAAGTCCTTGTGTAAGAGATTAATAAAATGTTGTTACAGGTTAAGCCTTCTGTGTTTATATTTTATTAATTGAGATTGGTTGCCTTCTACATTACATCCCATCCCATCTGGTGTGTGCTACTCCTGGTTTATCAGTGTTGTAGAATTTGAGATGTCTCACAGTTGCAATCTCAGTTGTCCAAATTTTTTAGTGAGATGGTACAGTTGGAGTTAATTTTTAAACTGGTTGGCAGCTTTTCTGCTGTTTGTGCATGTCTGCAGGCATTTCCAGACGTACAGGGAGATGGGGTGAAGTAGACCATCCTCAACTCAGTGAAAGCCTGGAGATTTCTGTCACAAAACCTGTATACCAGAGTTTTTCCAACAGATTCATTTCTGGATGAGGCTCATCTGAGCAGTGGAGTCTGGCCAGGAGGATAGTGGCAATTGTGGAGTTTGGATGTTTTTGGTTACTGGGGCTCTGCTTGGGCAAGTGGACTCAGTACCCCTCCCCGCACTCAGTCATCTGGGTACTCCAGATGACTCAGCCATGCACAGGGTCTAGAAGAAATTCTGCCACTTGTTGATCTCTTTCGAGATTTGTTTAGAAATTGAAAATTCTTGTTAATGAACAGGGATCATAACTTAACTCTTACTTGCTTTCCAGAAACTCGGCAAATAGTCACTTCTTGAGGGAAGTCTGAGGGGTGACAAAGGGAGTCCTAGATGTCACTTTAAGCAAGGACCTAGAAATAAAAATATATACTTTTAATTTATAATTTTGCTTCCCTTTCTAAGCAGAGCACAAAAAGAAATAGCACAGCAGTGAGATGACATAGCTTTGCCCTTTTAGAAACCAAGAGAGATTTATTTCCAAAGTCTCTCTGAGGCTTGATTATGATTGGAAGGCTTTCAGCTTCCTGTTTAACCTGGTGAGCCTCAGGCTGAGGGTCAATTACTTGATGAAGTGAGGGTCTGTAGTTCCAACTCTCTGTGCACCCGGGGGATTAGATGCATGACCTGGGACTGGTTTGGAGAAGTCACTTATTTCTGTTTGGTGGGAAGCAGGGGCAAGGGTGGTGAGAAGACATGGCCCTAAATATGATATAACCCAGCTGTCCAAACATATACAATTCAATTCAAGCAGTCACTCATTCTCCCTTATCCAGATGTTTACCATCACACAATCTCTGACTATCTTTCCTTTTATCCAACATAACTTGTACTAATAATGTTGGTCAAAGAGTTGCATTTGCTTTTAATTAGAAGACATCAATTTTTCTTTGGACCCTCTTTGTTGTAATATAGAAATGCATCTCACATTATTAATATGCTTCACATTACAAATGCTCTTTACCTTCTGACAAATCTGAAGGTTTCATTCCATTTTGGAGTTGACATAGAAGAATATTAAGATACACTGTATTTTTGAAAATTACTAGTATTGGTTGGATTATGAGGAGTTTTAGTTCATGAACATGTTCTCTAAATGATGTAATATCATCATCCCTTAGCTTGGGGACCATACTCAGTGTACTCAAGACCTACCCTCAACTCTGTTCATGGATCACTCCGTGCTCAGAGGACAATATGCAGTGTGCGGGAATTGAACCAGGGTCAGCTACATGCAGGGAAAATGCCTTGACCTTTCTGTCTCTCTAACACTTTTACTTTTCTCTCATCTCTTTCTTTTCTCTGCTTTGCTTTAATTAACTACTTTGTCATGGCTCCTGCCTCCTGATTTCCTTTGACACCATTAACTTCTTACATGGTTTACACTTGCCTCCTTGTTTTAATGTTTGCTGTGTTTGTCTAGAATAGAAGAAGTCAAATTTAAGCAAGCAACATGATCAGGCACAACATAAGATTTTGTGGGACAGAATCTGAGAAGTCCAGCATGATTTGTTCCATAATCAAAAAGTGGCTTTACAAAATCAGATCAGATTGTCGCCTAGGTACAATAGAGATTCTGCTAACAGTCTTACACGCCTCATTGCCAACTGGATGTACATAGAATTTATATGTTGATGTCTTCACCCATATTTCCCAACTCTTTTTTCCAACCATAGTTCCTTCTCCAACCTGTTTCCTTCTTCTGGTACCCTTGTCCTATAAATAAATAAATATCTCTTTAATGTTGTTCATGGCCTCCCATTTATGTAGTTTTTACTTGTGCCTCATGGAATATCCTGGGGGATATTTGTCCCTCACCTCCCATTGAAAAACAGGACCCTAATCCACAGTGTGATATTGTTTTGGAGGTGGGACTATCTCTAAGGAAGTAATTAAAGTTAGAAAAGGTCTCAGGGTGAGGCCATGAACCAATAGGATTAGAGCCCTCTCATAAGGAGAGACCCCAGGTGGCAGTATATGCTCCCCGCCTCTCTCTCCCTCCGAGCATGCACATGAAGGACAGGGTGTCTAAGTGAAGAGCTCCCAGTGGCCATCTGCAACCCCAGGGGAGAGCTCCCATCAGACATCAAGCTTGCTGCCACTTCAATGTTGCATCTTGCACTTCAGGTCTCCAGAAGTATGAGAGTACATTTCTATTGTTTAGGTGATGAAATCCTATGGGTTTCAGCTGGCAGTCCAAACAGGCAAATATATGCACTGGCTCATGGAATCATGAGACTTCAACGGAATCAAAAGATTTCAATTAATGAAGTCGTATGATTGCCATTCCCTCTTAAAAGGTGAGGAAATAGAAGCACAGAGAAGTCAAATAATCTATTTGTATGTCTCCAGCTATTATGTGGTGAAGAGAAGAATTCAAACCTAGGTAATATAATTCAAGAGCTTAATTTCCTGGTGAATCCATATTTTGCCTGAGACCATCCAAACAACCAATATGCATTCCTTAAATTAGGGGAAAAAACAAATTTCCTTCAACGTAAGAAAACGATGATGGTAACTTTGTAAAAATCATTTTGAGTTCAGAAATATTGAGTCTTGGGGCTGGAGTGATAGCACAATGGGTAGGGTGTTTGCTTTGTTTGTGGCCGACCCAGGTTCGATTCCAGCATCCCATATGATTCCCCAAGCACTGCCAGAAGTAATTCCTGATTACAGAGACAGGAGTAACCCCTGTGCATCTCCAGATGTGACCCAAAAAGCAAGAGAGAGAGAGAGAGAGAGAGAGAGAGAGAGAGAGAGAGAGGAAAGAGAGTGTGTCTTATGCAGTACATAATGACTTGGTTAAATCAAAATGAAATCAAAATGTGAGAATTAATTGTGCACCTGAAATTAATTGACACCTGAAATTTCTGTTGAATGATTAAAACTCTTTGGTTTACATAAATATATTTAATGTTCACAACTATTCAATTTAATAGATGTGTTTCCAAAATTCCACTCCTTGCTATGAGAGCCTTAAATCACTCTATTCTGAGGTCAAGACTGAAAAGATACAAGCCCTATTTTGGAGGAAGTGGCTGAGAGTGGGGAACCCCAACCCCCTACTTTCTTGGTATTTAAACAGCTAGATTTTCCTCCCTACTCTGCCTCACCCATCTTCTTGACACCTTTCTGTGTTATTGGAAAAGAGATCTAAATCTGATACTAATTTAAGCCCATTGACCTTTTGTTGCTTGTCAAATTTTGTGCCAAGGAAACAACTGCCTGGTTTCCGTGCTTTGCCTTCTCTGAGTCACTGGCAGAGCAGGGAGTGTGTAGACCCTCTTTTCATTGGTCATTTCCCTCCTCTCCTTCCAGGGCCTGAGAGAAGTCAGGGCAGAGCCCCTGGACTGTGTCTCACTTGGCACTAATGAGTGTCAGGTGTGTATGGTGTGTGTGTGTGTGTGTTTGTTGTGTGTGTGTGTGGGTCCTTAGGTACTAAGGGACTAAGTGCTGCTCAGAATCTGATTTCTCAACTGGACTCTACACTTGGGGATGAATCTGCTCATTTGCTTTCTCTATTGAATGATTTTCACTCTGGTGACAATTTTACCAGATGTGTGAATAAATACATAAAGATTGTGTATGTCCGGTCCTGTTTCCTCCTGGGCCAAATAACTGTGTAGGTAGGGGACCTCCAGTAGAAATGAGAGGCACTGATGAGGATTCAGGAGAATTGCACTTTGCTCAATGACCGTCATCAGTCCTTATAATGACACTGTGATCTTTCCCCCCACCTCAACCTGCATCTCCTCTGAAGTGCTACTGCACAGTCACCCTGCTGCTCGAGAGAGAAATGGAAGTGAACACGTAATATGATGCAATTGTGCTTATGTAATAGGATCTGTACTAGTCATGGTGAGAGGCGATTTACAGAAAACCCAGAAAACATGTGCTCCCCCAGAGTCACAACAGAAGCTGTTTCACCCTATTATGAAATGTGGGTGACCCATTGGGAACGGCACCCTATTTGTGGATCCTTTGAAAGGAGTAGTTTCGCATAAAGGAGCTTTTCATCTGCTAAGTGTGATATCAGACCGTAGGCACACAGAGGTCAAAAATTGTCTAATTTTCAGGAGCTCATTTTCTTTCGGGAGAGCACACCCAGCTTTGCACAGGGTTTACTCCTGACTGCATTCAGAGATCACTTCTTTTCTTTTTTTTAATATTTTTATTTTATAAGTTAGTTCACAATATTTGATTGCATTTAATATTCAAACACCAATCCCACCACCATTACACCTTCCCACTGCCAAATTCGGGATGTTTTCATCCCAAGCCTCAATCCCTGTCCCAAAACACAACCGAAATAATATATTTAATATTGTCTGTTATGAAGAACTGCTGAACATGCTTACAAAAAAGTGTTCATATAGGAAACAGTGTGAAGATTATTCTATTTTGGCAGGACCCATTAAGACATTCTATAGGATATCACTAACATGTTTCAGGGATCACTTCTGGCAGGACTTGGGACCATATGTCCCAATAGGGACTGAACCCAAGTCAACCTTGCACAAGGCAAGTGCCCTACCTGCTGTACTATCACTTCCATCTCTTGGGTGTGGGTTTTTTTTAATGTTTTTATTTGCTTTGGGGCCACATCTAGTGAAATTCACTGATTACTCTTGGCTCTGCTCCCAGGGATCATTCCTGGAGAACTTGAGGACCATATTGGGCTCTGGGGATTGATTCCAGGTCAGCCATGTGCAAGGCCTTACCCACTGTACTATCTCTCTGGTTCATCATAGTTTTTTTGTTTATAAGTGAAAAGAAAAAAATTCCAATATTGTTATGTGCATGGAAGGTGAAGAAAGGAGAGAATTTTCTCAGCTTTGAGGGGCTTATTAGGGGTAGGATGGGCTAGGAGGAGGACATGGGAGAAGGATACAGGAAGGAGGCCTCTTGGTTTTAAGGGTCTTAAAGAATGGTTTTTTTAAAAAAGGAAGTGTGTTCAATACTTCAGGTAGTGTTGAACACACAAATATCCAAGAGTCATGGTGACTCAAGAAATGCTTAATACTTGGGGCTCCCCAGAAGGTGAGGAGCAAGATGGGAGGAATCACTATCCCAGAACCTATAGGCTCAGCTGCCTCCTCCCTTGACTGACATAGCTCATAATATTCTCCCTGAACCCACAACTCAGTTTCTTTAGAGAATAGAGCAGGCAGTTCCTGAAGTCCAGGACTGTCCCTCCATGACAATAGGGCTGTTTGGGGCCATATCATTCAAAGACCTCTGCTGTAGGTGTCCTGGGAATTGTAGAGAAATAGGTAGTAGGTACGGGAACATCCTTCATTACTTCCCGAAACTCACTGGAATTGAAGCCAAGGTCGGAGGTAAAAATGGTACTTTAATCACCAGCCCTTTTGCCAATCCAAACTCTAAGTCTAGGCCCCACTCTGGAGAGGATTCTGTAGGAACTGGGGCCCTGATAAGACTCTGAATGTCTGTCCATATGGAAAAGGGTGAATCCCCTCAGAGGAGGAGAAACTTCAGCAAGAACAAAAGGTCCTGATAAGATTGGGGAAAAAAAAATAGACCACCAAAAGTTCAAAGTCCTTTTTCTCTACAGCATCCTAGCAATGCTAGCAAGACAACCTTTTGCTTTGCCAGGGGTGGAGGTGAGGTGGGGTGGGGGACATGGAACAGGTTGGAAAGGGATTTATGGGCAATGTGCCAGGGAAGACTGGAAGATGGGCACTCAAGTCTGTAGACTCAGGTCCTCAAAGCAATCTTTTTGTCTGCAGAGGCACAAAAAGTTCTTTTGTGGGGGGAGGGGAGCCTGGGGTCACACCCAGTTGTGCTCAGGGCTTTCTCCTGACCCAACATTCAGGGCTCAGTCTTGGAGATGCTCAGGACATCCTATGTGATGGTGGGAATGGAACCCAGTTTGGCCACATGCAAAGCAAGTGCCTTATGCCTGGACTGTGAGTGCCGAGAGTCTCACAGAAAGCCAAGCAGCACACTCTGAGAAGTGGGAGAACTATTTAATTTTACACCAGCAGACTCAGCTCCAAGGACTGGGCCTGGGAAAAAAAATAAAAAGGGAGGTGCTTCATTTTACAAAGTGAGGGTAGGGATGGGGACAAGACACTTGCAGGGAGCTAGAAAGAGAGTACAGGGCAGGGGCTGGAGCAATAGCACAGCAGGTAGGGCATTTGCCTTGTACTCGGCCAACCCGGGTTTGATTCCCAGCGTCCCACATGTTTCCCCGAGCACCGCCAGGAGTAATTTCCTAGCGTATGAGCCAGGAGTAACCCCTGTGCATCGCCAGGTGTGATTTCTGAGTGTATGAGCCAGGATTAACCACTGTGCATCACCAGGTATGACCCAAAAAGAAAAAAAAAAAAAAGAGAGAGAGAGAGAGAGTACAGGGAAGAAATTCCCAAGCATGCTATCTTGCCTTCAAGGTCTGACCTCCTTAAGAACAGGATAGGACTACACTGGGAGCTTATTCCCAGGTTACCAATGTTACAAAGTCAAGTTTGGACCATCTCAAGGGCGCCCCAATGCATTCCATGGCTATGTGATGTTGCCAAGACTCAGCTGCCCCTGGGCACCTGGCTAGTATTGGCCTGCTTGAAGTAAGCCTATTTGCAAGGCGGAAAGTCCTCATGACTACGTCTCTGCCCTGCAAATGTCTGTTTTAAAGATTTTTTTTTTTTTGGCCTTCTCCTTTCCTAATTATCACCTCATGGATTTTTTTTTTTTGTGAGACTAGACAGGTAACCTTGACAAACAGGGTGGGTCTCAGTATGACCTTTTCTTTCCCTGTAGAGTCTTTCCCTGTAGAGTCAAACCTTGCTCCAGCCGTAGAACTGAAGCTCTGGAAACACACGGATGGGAGGTACCAGTTTTTGTTTGTTTGTTTGTTTGTTTTGGGTCACACCCAACTCTGCACTCAGGAATTACTCTTGGCAGTACTTTGGGGAACCATATGGGATGCTGGGAATTGAACCCCGAATCCCGGGTTAGCCGTGTGCAAGGCAAATGCCCTACCTGCTGTGCTATTGCTCCATCCCCTAGAGGGATCAGTTTTCCTGCGGCATAGACCGAGCAGGACTCGGGAGTAGCCTCAGGGCAACCTTCAGGCCCCTGGCAGCACCTGAGTGTTGCTCTGTGCTCTGGCTTGTGCAGACTTGACTAGTCCCGACCTTCCTGGGCTGTGGAGGACCAAATGGAAGAAACAAATACTTTCTCTTGTGTGTCCTCTGCCCGCTCTAGGGCTCCCTCCTAGCAAGAGCAGGATGTTTGCCAGCCTTCCTGGCTCCAGCCCAGCAGAGGACAGTGACACTTCCCAAATGATGAGGACTGAAAATGTCTCCACAGAAATGACCAAATGTCCCCTGGGAAGTAAGCTGGCCCTCTTGAGAACACTTGCTGTAGACAAATCACTTTTCTTTATCATGGACAATAGAATGAAGTTTCGTGTTTTGCATATAGCAGATTGGTGTGAAATTTGAATAAGCCAAAGTGCCTTCTTCACAAGCCAATAGGCCTGAGCTGGCTCAGAAGCCGGTGATGAGGAATGGCTTCTTTACCTGACACAGAACTTCCTGTGCTGACAATGTGATTTCATCACAATAAACCTATCTTACACGGAAAATATTGTAGATCAAACTTGAGGACGTCAGGGACCCTCTAGAATTACTTCCATTTTAAATTATGATTTTTTAAAAAATAAATGTCTATCTCCTGTAGCAGGTTGAAAGTCAGACTAGCCAGTACCCAAAATGCATTTATTTTTGTAAGACGAAAAGCACATTTAGCTTTTAAAAATAAAGTAAGATGGAAACAGATTAAACATAATTTTTTGACTGCCCTTTCTGGCCTTTCCGGCTGGAACGACCTCTTTTGTGCTTTATGACCCTACCTTGCAAGCAAAAATCCATCCTTCAGGCACTCACAGACACCCCTGCAATTGGCCTGGGGGAAATACTGGTTGGGGGCGTGCGTTTTCTTCACTAGCCATTGACTCTGCTGTCTGCGCATCAGGCATCTGAGTGCCCTTTAATCAACAGCCTCGAATATCATCACTCAGTGTGCCTGTCGAAGACTTTATCCAAGAATTGATTGCAATTCAGCCTCTGCCAGGAGTGTGATGGAGACATCTGATTTTGAGACACAGAGAAAGAAAGATTAAATGGCATATCGACTCCCCATGACTCTGTTTTCTAAGTTCTCTCCCTGCACAAAGTCAGCTCATTAGAAAAACAACAGGCCTGTATTCTAGTATTCAAGTTTTTCATAAAAAAATACTTTTTGGTGGGGAAAAGGAATTTCCTTCCTTCCTTCCTTCCTTCCTTCCTTCCTTCCTTCCTTCCTCCCTCCCTCCCTCCCTCCCTCCCTCCCTCCCTCCCTTCCTTCCTTCCTTCTTTCCTTCTTTCTTTATGCGAGAAATGGCCATCTGTAGGAAAAATCTCTCTTCAGAAAACTCATAGCCCAAGTTTTTGTCAGTTAGGGTCTGGTGTGTACTTCCTAGATGGTACTGAGTGCCATCAGGAATGGGCAGGGCCACAAAGTGGCTTCAGGTAGAGAGCAGGTTCCCAGTAGAGGGCCCAGAAAGGCCAGAGGGGTACAGAGAGGTTCCCACCCAAGCCTGCGGGGGTGTGGTGACCATCTACACATGAGTGTCGTCTGTGCAGGGCCCACAGAGCTTCTGTAGAGGCTGACATGGGCACAAGAGTCTTTCGTGTTCTCAGAATTAGTCCCGCAGACACTGGTTCTCAATGGTGAGACTGTTTAAGTAGAAAATGCCAGATCATATGTAAGATTTAAATTCTGACCACAACCTGTAATCACACACTGAGGAAGTTGATCAACTATAGTCACCAGCCCAAGAAGACAGCCGAAGTTGAGTCAGGCCACTAGTGAAGTCCCAGACAGCCCTATGGTAATGTCTATGATAGTCAGCACCCAACAACTTGTTGAATAACATAACCTAATATGTGTGTGTGTGAGGGGGGGAGTAAGGCGCTCATGATACTCAGGGACTGCTGCTGACACTGTGCTTGGGAGTAAATCCTAGTGTTTGGGGGACCATGTGATGCCTAAGACTGAACCCAGGCTTCCTTCCCCTTTTCTTTCTAAAACCATTTTTATTGAGGTACTGCTTATTACAATACTGTTAATCAGACTTTTCATTCTGCTCTCTCTTTTTTGTTTTGTTTCATTTTGGGGCACACCTGGGCACATCTGCTTAGGGCTTACTCTTGGTTTTGTGCTCAGAGAACACCCCTGGTAGTTCTCAGGGGACCTCATGTGGTGCTGGTTATTAAATTGGGGCCAGCTGCATGCAAGGTGAGCATCTTATCTTCTGTAATATCACTTTGGCCCAGAGTTTCTCCTTTTTCAAAGGACTATTTGGTTTTGAATCCAGGGCTTCATACCTTAGAATCTATGTTCAACCAATGAGTTGAACATCTCTGACCCTAGTTTCCCTAATTTTTATTCTTAATTCTAATTTACGGCCAACCAGAGAAAACCAAACACACTCTGCTACCAATCACATGGGGTACCCTACTTCTAGCTGGCCCACTTCTGCTCCCCCCCTCCCACATAGTCTCCAATCAGGCACATCTCAAACCTTCCCTTTTCCCCATCATAAAATATCCCTCTGTTGCCTTTGAGATTCTATCAAAATGTAAATGATGGTATACTTCCCCCATTATTGAATGCTATGAATAGGTCTTCTTTGGGTGGCTGAGCTCATTGGGTTGCTCTGCATTGATTTTTTTCCTCCCGATTTTATTTTATTTTAATAAAGTAGTTCACAGTAATTTACCACATTCAGTATTCCAACACCAATCCCACCACCATAACACCTTCCCACCGTCTTTAGTTACCCTCCCCACCACCCAAGCCTGTCATGTGGAGTGGAGTATAAGTGCTCTGAGATTTTTGCATAGGGTGATATAACTTGTGGCTCTCTTTCAAGATTTATTTGTCAATCTCTGGATCATGGCTGTAAATCAGTTTAAATGGCATTTGGAAGTGGTTCATGGGCAGGACCACTAGGCTTCAGGAAGACAGGGATTTGGGTGAAGGTGTCCTTCTGGACTCAACAGAAGTCTGGGGGGCGGTCACAAAAGCCGCATATCTGGGGTTTTCAGTGAATTCATTCTCATGTGTGGAAGGTTTGACTCAAGCCTGTGGAGGCTCCAGTTGTCCTGGATGATAAGCCTGTGGCAGCATCCGGGGTCATCTCTGCAGTTTGTGGCTCTCTTGATTTTTGTGGGGTGTTGGGAGTAGGTCCAGCTAGGTGAGTGGAATTGAGGACTCATAGAAGAGACACAGATGGAAGTCCATCTCTATGCCTGCAACATCAGAATTTCTGTCAAGTCGGTCCCGAAGTTGCCTCCAAGTGAAATAATACCACCTGTCCTCCAGGGGTCAGCACGAGAACCCCAGATTCTGAGGATCCTTTCCAGTCCCTAAGCATGAAAATGATGAGATAATTGATAGGGTTTCACATAAGCTAGGGTAAGGGTTTGAGTTAGGGTTAGGATTCAGGTATGGATTAGGGTTTAGTTCTGGCTATGGTTAAAGTTGAAAATGAAAGGTAATCCTAGGGTGAATGTTAAATTTAGGGTAATTAATCGGGTTTCGCATATTCTAGGTAAGGGTTAAAATTAGGGTTAGACTTAGGATTCAGATAAACATTCAAATTAGGTTTGGCTATGGTTAAAGTTGAAAATGAAAGTTAATATTAGAGTGAATGTTAAATAAAGGGTAACTGATTGTACCTATACTGGGCTGGAGTGATAACACAGCAGGTAGGGCATTTTCCTTGCACGCGGCTGGCCCGGGTTCGATTCCTCTGTCCCTCTTGGAATACCCGGCAAGCTACCGAGAGTATCCCACTCGCACGGTAGAGTCTAGCAAGCTCCCGGTGGTGTATTCAAAAACAGTAACAACAAGTCTCACAGTGGAGAAGTTACTGGTGCCCACTCAATTCGATATGCCAGACACAGTAACCACAAAGTCTCCAATGGAGACGTTACTGGGCCCGCTCGAGCAAATCGATGATCAACGGGAGGGCCTTTACTTACTTTACTTACTTACTCAAGCAAATTGATGAACAATGGGACAACAGTGCTACAGTGCAGTGCCTATACTAGGATAGGGGTTAGAATTAGGGCTAGGGTTAGGATTATCGTTAGTGTGATGGTGAGGACCACAGCAGTTCAATGCCCAAGATCCTGAAGAAAGAATGAATATTTTCTCAAGCACAGCGGGTAGGGCTTTCGCCTTACAAGCGGCCAACATGGCCGACCCGCGTTCGATTCCTCCGCCCCTCTCGGAGAGCCCGGCAAGCTACCGAGAGTATTCGATATGCCAGACACAGTAACAACAAAGTCTCCAATGGAGACGTTACTGGGCCCGCTCGAGCAAATCGACGATCAACGGGAGGGCCTTTACCTTTACCTTTACCTATCTCATCAGTCCTTCTACCATGAGTCGTCTCACTAAACCTCTCTTAACTTTGGAAGGTAGGATTTCCTCCCTTCTTCCCAAGTGATACAAGCAAGTCATAAAATTGAAGCTGTGCCTTTTTTTTCCCAATTAGATTTAAGGGTTTTTTTTTTTAATTTTTGGGTCACACCTGGCGATGCACAGGGGTTACTCTTGGCTCTGCACTCAGGAATCACCCCTGGCGGTGCTCAGGGGACCATATGGGATGCTGGGAATTGAACCCGGGTCTGCCGCGTGCAAGGCAGACGCCCTACCCGCTGTGCTATTGCTCCAGCCCCACCAATTAGGTTTAAGGTTTTTTATGAAGTTGTCTCTTCCATATTTTAATTCAGACAGAGTAAAGACTGAGTCCATGAAAGAGGTTTCATAAAGCTTTGGTGAGTCTATGAGGGGAGGAACAGGAAACAGGACTCGGTTTCACCTGCCCAGCCTGGCTTCACAGGACTAATGATTCCGAAGGAAATCATGGTTCCTCAGAGAAAAAGGGAGGGAAATCACATGTTTTCTTTCTGCTGGACACAGTTTCTCTGGACAGGAAATCAATCCGCACCGATGTTTTGCAGGGGGCTTCTAGTGGTTCTAACTTGTGGAGGCAGCAGGGGGCACTCACAACTGTGCTGATTTTTACCAATTTTCACAGAGCACAGAATCTATATGGGAAGACAGATACTCCAGAAGGAGACTTGGCAAAGTGGGAGAAGTGTAGATGGGGTAAATTCATGGGTATTGGGAGGCATCTTAGGACCTGGGAGGCACGGCCAGAATTGTTTCAGAATTGCCTGTTGGACGTTGTCTCTGTCAGTCAAGCAGGATTCAGTTTGGCTGACCTGCCAAGGCCTGGACCCTCCAAGGATGAGCCCACAGACTGCAAGAGTAATGAACTGCACTGTCTTTATAAACATGAATATATTGCCTAGCGGCACACACCTGTCTTCACTAAGGGAGATTCCAACTGCTTCCAAAAAGAGGGTTTCCAGCTGTTAATCAGGTGTGTTGTGAAGGCTGCATTAGGAATTTTGGATATAATTTTTATTTCTCTTCAAGCTTCTTTGAGGGAATATTCAGAACCAGTCTTTTAACAAAGCATAATTTTTAATGTCTCTATTGCTTTGATGTTGTTTTTTTAAATCTATAAAATTATTTTATGATTCTGTTTCATTTTGTTGTTTCTCTATTTCCTTTACATAGGAAATACACAGTCCATAATATTTTGTGCACTTCCAACCTGCCTTTAATATAGAAAGCAATATGGAACCCAAGGAGCGCTCAGGGGTCAACAGGGCTAAGGAACCTGGTGGTGAACTTAGCATACTCTGGCCCTCTGAGGTCTCTCCAGTCTCATATGCAATATTAATGAAATGACAAAATAATTGAAATGGAGATGACCCACCAGCTGTGTTATACAGGGAGTACGGGTGGAAAGAAAGTAAGTTCTCGGTTTTTACTGAGAACAAAACATTTGAAGGAGATAATTACTAGGGCTGGAGCGATAGCACAGCGGTAGGGCGTTCACCTTACAAGCGGCCAACATGGCCAACCCGAGTTCGATTCCTCCGCCCCTCTCCGAGAGCCCGGCAAGCTACTGAGAGTATTCGATATGCCAAACACAGTAACAACAAAGTCTCCAATGGAGACGTTACTGGGCCCGCTCGAGCAAATCGACGATCAACGGGAGGGCCTTTTATTTTATTTTATTTTTTTATTAATTACTAGGGAAAGCGTAGAAGGATTTCCTCAGTAAGGTGATTTTGGAAGGCCTCTCAAAAGACAGAAGTTCGATTTTGACATGTGGCTCCAAGAAGCTACTTGGAGATTAAAGAGACAGGATAGGGGTTGTCTTACACACAGATGACCCAACATCACGAGGAGTGATCCCAGAGCACAGAGCTAGGAGTTAGCCCTGAGTACCACCTGGAGTGACCGTAAAACAAAACAACAAAGAAGGGTTCCACTTGGGTATAAGTGTCCAGTTAAAAGGTGTCCAAGGTAGAAATAAAGACAGGGATTCTGGGGATGAATATTTAATTGTCAAGGGAATGAATCAGATAAATAAGACTAAGGGCACTGAGGAAATTCTACAGAAGAACTAAGAACACAATTTTCAAGAGTCCATATGAACGTTTCCCTCCCAGTGAACTTGAGCTTGGACTGAATTGAATCAGATCTCGTTTCTTGTGTCTCCTTTTCTCCCAGATCCCTAACACTGAGGGTGGGCAGCTCTCTCAGGCTCCTTTCTTCTCTTGCTCTCCATTCCTTAGGTGGTCTTTCACATCTTGGGTCTGCCTCCTGGGCTCCAGATTCATATTCAATGACCTATTTTCCCCCATTTGGGTTTCATATTAAATTTTCCAGAATTAAATTAGGATACACAGGTCAGATAAAGAGCAGAAATATAGAAAATCTCTTACAGACTCCAAAGTTCAATGTCTGATAACTTTGGAATTGGAGTTATACATGATCCAACTTTTATCAAGAGGTTTTCCTTTGATGCAATCTCTTATATGTGGTATTTAGAATAATTGGATGTGGGTTCTACACAATGGAGTACTATGCAACTGTTAGAAAAAATGAAGTCATGAAATTTACATACAAGTGGTACTACATGGAAAGTATCATGCTAAGTGAAATGAGTCTGAAAGAGAGGGGCAGACATAGAAAGATTGCATTCATCTGGGGAATATAAAGTAACAAAATAGGAGACTAGCACCCAAGAATAGCCGAGATAAGTACCAGGAGGTTCACTCCATGGCGTGGAGGCCAGCCGCACATGCTAGGGGAAAAGGCAGCTCAGATAGAGAAGGGAGCACCAAATAAAGGGTGTCGGAAGGATCCTCCCAGGATGGGAGATGCATGCTGAACATCTATAGATTGAGCATGATTGCCGCTCAATGCCTCTTTTGCAAACCACAGCACCCAAAAGGAGAGAGAGAACAAAAGGGAATGCCCTGCCACAGAGGCGGGGTAGGATGGGGGATGGGAGGGTGGAAGGGAGACGGGGATCAGTGGTGGTGGAGAATGGGCACAGGTGGAGGGATGGGTACTTGATCATTGTATAACTGAAACCCAAGCACAAAAATTTCTAAGTCTACAACTGTACCTCATGGTGTTTCACTAATAAAAATTAAAAAAAAAAGAATAATTGGATGTGGGAATACAATGTTTCAAAGAGGGAACACCCAGAATCAACCTTGGCCTCAGAGTATAGGGAGAAGGAAAGAAAGAGTGGAGGGGTGGGGGGAAGGATGAAAAGCAATGGGGGCTTAAGGTTTTTACCTTAAGGTGGTCTTAAGGAATGATGGAGCCAAATATCCAAACCATAGAGTCAACAGTACGGAAATCAAGAGACCCGAACTTTGACAACCAAACTCAGAAGAGAGGTGCTTGTTAAGGACAGGCTGGAATGGGGTGGTGGTGGGGAAATATGGGAGGGAACCTGGGGACATAGGTGGGGGGAATTGACACTGGTGGTGGGATGGGTACCTCAATATTATATGTCAAAGACTCAACTACGAATCACTTTGCAAATCACGGCGCTTTAATTAAACAAATAAAAGAGGCTTTCCTTTGAATTTCTTTCAGTCTTTCTGTTTTTACTGGCATAAATATTGTTTGGAAACTTTACCTAGAGTCCATGCTTTGCATTTACTCTAGAGCGTAAAATTAGTCCCAGTTGAAAAGGAGTAACAGAGATGGGAGGGCAGGGGCGACCTTACTGCTTCCTGTTTTAGCTGGGTGCTCCATGGTTCCCTTAATAAAGATGAATTTTGCAGAGGCAAAGCTCATCTCCTAAATTCCCCCCTCCGAGCTGTGTGCACCTTTTATTCTGAAATGTAGGCTTATTTTCCATTCCACAGCAAGCTGTTTCCAAACCATCAGAAATATCTCACATAATTAAATGTTCTTCCAGCTCACTGCAAAGTTTGGTCCATTTCACAAATTCTATATATTTAGGATAAAAAGCCAAACCACATCTTCATTATGTTTCCACTGCATTTAGAACAGAGAAGCAAGGAGGCCATTTACCACTTCCTATGGAAATTGCCTGTCTGAAGAAAATGATCAACCCCTTTTCAGTGTCTATCTTCAGTGCTTCATCAAGTCCTGCCACAGCCAGATGAGCCCACCCACGGCGAGATTAGAGGTCACAGAAGGTCAACCCTAGAGGCTGGGAGACCCCCCAGAGGGCAACAGAAGGAAAAGCCACACCCCCCACCCCAAGTCCTCTTTCCATCCATAGTTAGCAAGAGACCCTGAAGCCTCCTAAGCACACCTACCTCCTGAGAGTGAAGTTTGGGGAGCAACAGTGGGATAGACGCCTGCCCCCTCTGGGAAGTCTGGCCAAGTCTTCTGGGCTGTCTGCAAATGAGAAAGCAAGAGGGAGGGAGAGAGAGAGAGAAACAGAAAGAGATAGAGAGAGAAATAGAGAGACAGAGAGACTAAGAGACACAGACAGAGATAGAGCCACAGAGAGAGAGGCAGAGCCATTTAGACTGAAACAGAAACAGACACACATGCACACAGAGACACAGAGAGAGAGGGAGAGAGAGATAAAGAAAAAGAAGGGGTCATGGAGAGATAACATAACATAGCAACTAAGTTTCTTGCCTTGCATGTGACAGATCCGGGTTTAATTCCCTGCATCTCATAAGAACCCACACACATTGCTAGGAGTGATTCCTGAGTGCAGAGGCAGGAGTAACCCCTGAGCATCTCTGGGTGTTGAAACCCTCCCCTCCCCCACCAAAAAAAACCCCTAAGCAGCGAGACAGACACAGAGAGGAGAGAGGGGAGAGAAACAGGGGGAGAGTGGAGGGATAGAAGAAAGAGAAGAGAGAAGAGAGGAGAGAGAGAGACCCTCTTCTACCTCCTAGCTGCATCTCACAATGTGGCTGCCATAGAGGTTAAAGCACTTGCCTTGCATGGGGTTAATCCAAGGCTGATCCCTGGTACTGTATGTGATTCTCTGAGCACCGCTGGGAGTAACTCCTGAGCACAGCGTCAGGAGTAAGCCCTGAGCACAGCTGGGTGTGGCCCAAACCCTCCTCCTCCTCCTGCCCCATCAATACAAGGTCTTTGCCTTGTCTCGCCCATGAGACTCCATGTTTCCATTTGACAGCTGGAAAAGCCAAGGCTTTGGGAAGCCAAGTGTCAGGAGGAGGCCAAACGAAGACTTGAGAGCCACCTGGTCTGATTTCACGAGAACACCTTGGCTACTCTTTGAGATCTATGCTGGGTGGATGTGTTCCCTCCTTGCCAGTCAACCCCCATTCATATCCATCTCCAAATCTCTGAGACCTGATTTGAAAAGAAAGACTTTGCAAATGGGATTGGTGATGTCAAAGTGAGACCAGGCTGCATCAGGGTGGGCTCTACACCCCGTAGTTGGTGGGGGGAAGTGGTCTTTGCAAGAGAATAGAGAGACCATCCAGACACACACATACAGAGCTAGGGGGATGGGGGATAAAGGCAGGGGCTCGCAGGGACCCAGGCATCCCACAGTCTGCAGAGATCTAGTTGGTGCCAGGAAGAGACCAGGAAGGACTCTCCCCTGGATTCAGCAGAGGGAACATCCCTGGTGCGCCCCATCAAGGAGGAGAGTCCAGACGTGTGAGGCTCTCCACTCTGCTGTTCCCATGGCTCCAGGTGTGGTTGTGCAGTAACAGAAGCTCAGAGCAGTGACTCGGGAACTGAGCAGGTCGCACTGTCTTCTTTCATCGGGATTCTTCATTCCACCATTTAGAACCGAGGACCCCAGGCAAACATTTCCCCAGCAGTGCCTCCACCGTAATCATGAGCTTTCCAGGGGAGTGATGAGAGCCGATGGGATTTCATTCAAAGGGAATTGCATTCCTTCATCTTATCTCTGGAATGTTTCTTAAGCTGCATTTATAGTACCAGGTTTGTGAACATCACTCCAGAGAGCTGGATTCTCTTTAAAAATCCCACTGGGCTGCAGTTCTCGGTAGGTTTTTCTTTTTCTTTTATTTTTAAGGTCGTCTGGCTATTGTCCTTGGTAAATCTTGTTCCAGCAAGTTCTGCATCCACTTAACTTTATGCATTTGGGTTTTGTGGTTTGGATTTGATCTCTTCTCCATTGACCCTTTTGTAGTTTAAACCCTTCTGACTAAGTCTAAGCGTTTCTGACTAAGTGGGGGTCTGGGGAAGTTTAAATGGAAGATCGGATTCTTTATCGCTTGCTGCCCCCTGCTGGACAAATAGTACAAACTTTCTTCCTTCCTTTCTTTCTTTCTTTCTTTCTTTCTTTCTTTCTTTCTTTCTTTCTTTCTTTCTTTCTTTCTTTCTTTCCTTCTTTCTCTTTCTTTTTCTCTTTCTTTATTTCTTCTTTTATTTTTCTCTTTCTCTTTCTTTATTTCTTCCTTGTTCTTGTGGGTGGGTGATGAAGATGTCCCTTATTCCTGGAGGAAATGCTCTAAGATCACTAAAGGTCTTTCGGGTAGTACTGAATTTTATCTAGACTATGATGTTTTTTCCTGTAATTTCACACTTATTACAAGGTTTGATTAAGAATCAGGGGCCAGGGATATGGCTCAAAGGACTAGATCACATGATTTGCATATTGGGGGCCACAGGTTCAGTTCCACCCTCTGAGCACTACTGGAAGTAACTTTTGAGTACACTGGTATGTTTAAAATGATTTGTGAATTAGACACAGCTGGGAACCAATAATAATAAAATGGAGCAATTACAGCAATATACTGTAATATAAGGTAAAGGTAAAGGCCCTCCCGTTGATCGTCGATTTGCTCGAGCGGGCCCAGTAACGTCTCCATTGGAGACTTTGTTGTTACTGTGTCTGGCATATCGAATACTCTCGGTAGCTTGCCGGGCTCTCCGAGAGGGGCGGAGGAATCGAACTCGGGTCGGCCATGTTGGCCACTTGTAAGGCGAACGCCCTACCGCTGTGCTATCGCTCCAGCCCATACTGTAATATACTGTAATAAAATTTATGTGTCTGATTGATCTCACTCTCCTTCCTTCCCTCTTATTTCCCTTTCTCTTTATTTTACTTTCTTCTTCTCCTCCTCCTCCTCCTCCTCCTCTTCCCCTTCCCACCCTCCTTCCCTCCCATTCTCTCTCTCTTTTACTTTTCCTAAAATATCTTACTGAGTATAATGAATCCTGACCAAGGTTTACTACAGGTATCTGAAACCACGGACAGTAAAACCACTGATCCCGAGGACTACTAGACTATATTGATATTTCCACAAATAATTAGGTCTGTGAAAGCCTCTCTTCACCCCATTCTTCTCAAACCCTCTCTAGGGGAAGCTTGGATGGCTTTCCCCATATCCGCTGGGATGATCATGGCTGTGCCTATCCCCTTCTCCTCCACACATGGAACATGCCCACTAGCCCATGAACTTGGTTCACGGGTCAGGGGTCCCGTCAGAACACAGCCACGTTTGTAGACCCTGTCTCTCCATTTCCTCACCACCAGGCTGGAACGTGAGATGGAAGCGGATTGGGAGGAGAGCTCCATATTAGGGAGACGGATTGCAGCAGTTATCTGGAGGAAGAGAGGCCGTGATTGTCGGGTCAGTGGGGATTGGTTTCAACTCACCACTTCCAGTGAGAAAAGCAATAGACCTGCCCTTTCCTTTCTTTCCCTCCAGTCTACTTCGCTCCTCTGACTTGCCATGCCAACCTCTCAGATCCATTCATTTCAGACGATAAAGCCTGTCATAAATGACACAGTGGAAGGGACACCATAAGGGCAAGGGCGAAGAGACAGATGAGAAGCAACACAGACAAGGGCCAAGGAGATACATGTATGTTGGTGGCATTAAGAAATGAGAGAACTTAAAATTTTTTTTAAAATGAAAAATAAAAGGATACCTGCAAATTTATATTCAACAGAAGGTTAATTATAATCAGTAAAGCATTACTGGACACTTAATGAAGAAAGTGAAAAACACTCAATTCTAAAAGACAAACTCTTGTTATTTGTTAGAGTTTGTCTGAACCTTGAAAGTGTTATGCTAAGTAAAATAAATTTTTACCATTTTTAATCATCTATTTGCTCGAGCGGGCCCAGTAACGTCTCCATCATGAGACTTCTTGTTACTGTGTTTGGCATATCGAGTACATCACGGGTAGCTTGCCAGGCTCTGCCGTGCGGGCGAGATACTCTCGGTAGCTTGCCGGGCTCTCCTAGAGGGGCGGAGGAATCGAACTCGAGTCAGCCATGTTGGCTGCGTGCAAGGCAAACACCCTACCGCTGTGCTATATCCCAGCAGGTCATATCCAGGTAACACTGTAGCTCTGTAGCACTGTCCTCCCATTGTTCATCGATTAGCTTGAGTGGACACCAGTAACGTCTCACAAATTGTGAGACTTGTTGTTACTGGTTTTGGCATATCGAATACATCATGGGGAGCTTGCCAGGCTTTGCTGTGTGGGCGAGATTCTCTTGGTAGCTTGCTGGGCTCTCTGAGAGGGGCAGAGGAATCGAACCTGGGTCGGCCATGTTGGCCGCATGCAAGGCAAACGCCTTACCCGCTGTGCTATCGCTTGAAAAATATTAACTTCAAGTCAATAAAAGAGAATATGAGGTCAAGAAAATAAACCATAGATCCTGTATTGAAACAAACTTCACAACTAACTACATAATTATTTTTTTATTTTATTAATATTTTTTCAATTTTAGCATTGTAATTTACATAGTTATTCAGAGTTGGGTTTTAGACACACTATGTTCCAGTACCAATCCCACCACCACTGTCTTCTTCCCTCAACCTGTGTTCCCAGGTTTCCCCTGTTCCCATTTCTAGTCACCTTGACAAGTATATCTTTCATTTCAGTGTTTGGAGTTTGGATTTCTTGGTTTCAGTGTGGTTGACTCTGTGCTTTGGAAATATATAGCTATACCACAGTTGTGTGGCTCATCATTTGATTGTGAAAATTACCTTAGAAATAATCTGAGTTCTCTGAAATTAATTAATTAAAAGTGGGTAAAAAAGATAGAACTAAGTATCCAAACCACAGGGTCAAAAACACTGAAATCGTGAAAACCAAACTGTAATAACCAAACTTAAAAGGTGCCTGTCAAGATGGCAGACTGGGCACAGCCATGATCATCCTAGTGGAAGTGGGCAAAGCAATCCAATCTTCCCCTAGAGGGGGTTTGAGAAGCACGGGGTACAAGGGGGGGGGCCCTGCCCTGTATTTGTGGACTGACTTATTAGACCATTAGAATGTAAGCTCCAGTGGCTTATGGTGTCTTGTTGACCCCAAGACTTAAAGACTCACGTGGTCCAATAGAAATGAGCACACAGTAAGTAAGAACATGTTAAATAAGGGGGTGGAGAGATAGTTCAGCAGGTAGGGCACTTGCCTCGCACAAGGCAGACCTGGGTTTGATCTCTGGCATCCTATAAGGTTCCCTGAGCACTATCAGGAATGATTCGAGTGCAGAGCCAGGAGTAATCCTCAAGAATCACCAGGTGTGGCCCCAAAACAAAAATAAAAGAACATTATAAATACTGGTGAATGACACCCTAGCACCATCTTGGCTCGAGTCAGCAGTCTTTCTAAAACTCAAATCTGATCCAGACCCTTCTCAGTGGAAGCTTCATCAATCAATCATGCCATAGTTGTTAGGGTCGAGTTGAAAGTCTTTCAGGAATTTTGTAAAGGGTTTGACCTGCACGGCACCATACTGAACTCTTGGATCTTGGAAAAGGGCCTGTGTTCCCACCTCCAGACATTTCTCTAGACTCTCTTGGCTCTTCTTGACCTGTAACAAATAACTCTTTCAAGTCTGAACCCAACTAGAAACCCACCTCCCTCTAGAAATCTCCAGTATGATACCAATCCTGTCCGACTCAAATTAGTTCTATGTGGACCCACATGAAGGAGGTTTGTACCCCCTGCTCCCCTCCACCTTCACAGCCATCCCAAATTCAGTCCACACTCTTACCTACTTGACAGGTGCCATCCATGACAGTGTCATCAGTGCAGAGGTGAGCAAGCTTCTAGTCACCTCTTACTCAGGTGGGTGAAGAGTGGCAAACTCAGGGTCAAATGCAGGCAGTCCCTGGTTTAAGTTACTTCTCTTTGCCTCCATTTCCTTGTGGAACTTGGGGTTACACCTGCCTGAGTAACTTGAGGCTTGGTTCTTGGCTGACAGTCTGGGTTTTCATGAGTGAAGAATTTGATGAGGGGCTGGCATGGTAGTACAGTGGGCAGGGCATTTGCCTTGCATGTGGCACACCATAGTTTGATCCCTGGCATCCCATACAGTTCCCTGAGACTGCCAGGAGTGATTCCAGGAGTGCAGAGCCAGGAATTACCACGGAGCACCCCCGGGTGTGGTTCAAAAGCCAAAACAAAGAGTTTGATGAATGTTGGTTATGATGGTTAATCATAACGTGGGAGACTATAGCTGACTGCTTTCTTCATCTCAAAGCTGTTTCAACTGCACCCAATCCAGAACACAGCTCTTCATTTCTTGCTACTTCTTTACTAGGCCCATCTCACAGAAAGCTGCTGACCACCATGCCTCTTAAAAATAACAATATGGGGTGGTGGGGACCATTCCTGGCATTGAGGGTACTTGCCTTGCTCACAAGACACTTTGCATAGCTCAGAGCACCAGAATGGCCCCAGTGGCCGCCAGCACCACCAGGTCCAAGCAGCATCACGTAGCAAGGCCCTAGTATCAAAGTATCTGTTCTAGTTGGTCAAGTATCACTGAAGTGGTCCCTGGTCCACTAAGTACTATTTGGTACTATTTGGGGGGCTTCCCACCCCCACCTCCACCCCGAATCAAACTAGAGCATGTGATACAAAGAATAGATAACTGTTAGCATTCTTAAATGATGACTCTCTTTCTTTTATGATTTTTCTGAAACCCAGATGCTCTGTTTTATTTTGAGGTTTAGGAAGGAAGAATCATGATGAGCTTTTATCCCACTTGTTCTCTTGGGGGCTTTCTTGACATCCCCCTTGCAGAATTGGACAGAAAAACAAGTCTGTTGAGGAAATCCCTGCCCGTGCTTGTAAGTCTCGAGCGAGGAGCTGCATTGGGAGCTCCAGGTGCCTATTGCCTGGAGGAGGAGGATGATGACAGCACTGATGAAATGAACAGCCATCAGGCCATCTGTCCAGAGCATGTGTTGCTGCAGGGTTGACACTCCTATCCTCACTTCACCTCTGGGCCGTTGGAGATGCTGGTTTTGAAATCAAGCCTTCTATCCTGGGATGCAGAAAAGTCACAGGACAGCTGTGACTGATGATGAGTCCAGGACTGTGAGGTTTGTGTCACCCAAGGCACCATCTCATACAGTGTCTCTCCTAACTCAGTCACCAAGGTCTTCTTACCCTTTAGATTCAGGAGTGTGGGGTTGGAGGGGACGGGGGTCCTATTTCTGGAATCACATTTGTGTTGGTGAGTGTGTGCAGGATGTGGATATGTGTGTGTGTGTGTGTGTGTGTGTGTGTGTGTGTGTAGTTGCTATAGCTCTAATCTCTGTTTCCTCAGTCTACAGGCTAACTCCTCCTCCTCCCTTATTTTTTTTTAAGTTTCACCTTCTAAAAGGAGATAAACACAGTCTGAATAAAATGCAAGAAATGAATATTTTAGGCTTCTGAAAAGTGACCTACTGTACAGTTGAGTGGGAGGGACCGAGTTGATTTGAAATCTGTATGCATCATGGGATTCACAGGAGGTTCTGTCTGGGCAGACATTTGTACCACAACATATTGATTGCAAGGATAGAAATTTTCTGAAGCAGTGACCTGAACGAGTAAGTTAAAAAACATGACTTACACAACAGCCTGAGATTTAGTGTGGTAGTCTTCAAACTTGATCCTGCATCATAAACCCCTGGAGGCTTTACTAAATGCAGAATGCAGCTTGGGGTCTGAGGCATGAGCGTGAATGTCTTCCCCCTCCTCCCACCCCCCTCCAGCCCCCAATAACCCAGACTTTCTGGTTAAGTAGATCTGGGCAGGATTTGGGAATCTTCATTTTTCACCATCTCTTATGTTCCACTCATGCTGGTTTTGGGACATTCTGGAAATCTCTAGGAGAGAAAGAACAGAGGGGAATGCCCTGCCACAGAGGCAGGGTGGGATGGGGGGTGGGAGGGATACTGGGATCCATGGTGGTGGGAAATGGACACTGGTGGAGGGATGGGTATTTGATCATTGTATAATTGAAACCCAAACATAAAATTTGTAAGTCTAGAACTGTACCTCATGGTGTCTCACTAATAAAAATAAAAAAAATTCAAATAAAATAAAATAAACCTTGTTTCTGAGACTGAGCTGCATAATAATCAATGAACTTGGACCCCATCTCTAGTGATTCTAGCTTAATTTGTATGGAATGTGACCTGGAAATTCAGAAATTGAAAAAAAATTATGACATGTATGTGTGACGTCTTGAGTCTGATCCCGGCACTGCAGGCAGCATCTTCTGGAAGTTCCACTGGAAGTGGCCCTTCTTGCAGAAAGAGAAGGAAGGAAGAGAGGGAGGGAGGAGAAAGAGAAAGGGAGAGAGAGAGAGAAAGAGAGAGAGAGAGAGGCAGAGGAAAGGGGAGGGAGGAAAGGAGGAGAGAGGAAGGAAGTCTGAGCTTCTCTTAAGCCTAAGCACTCAGAGTCCATGTCCCAAGCCATGGGATAGAACAGAACCCTGGACCTACCTGATGTGAAACACCTCCTCCTTGGCCAGATGAAAGCAGACATGCGGACTGAATATTCAAGAATGCCATTTCCATGTTGAGTTCCAAGCAAGTCATATCAAGGACAGAGCCTATGGTAGCCTGTGGCTGTCTAGAACACCTGATACAAAAAAGAAAAGGGGGATTGGTTATCCAAATGAACTTGAAACACATCTGTTAGGGTCATTGCTATGCAGGGTCAACTTGCTTTCCTAACAGGGAATGAGAGTCAAGCTGAGAGCAGGTTTGAAGGTACAAATTTCACTCATTTCTCCATAAGCTCTGTACTTGAGCTGCATGAACTCAGAATGGGTCCTTTTTGTCCTTCTCCTCCAGGACTAATGAGCGATCCAGGTAGACTCTGCGGGCGCTGTGCTGGGCTCAACATCTTGTTCCTGCCACTATGATCAGGGAACCTTTATTTGCTTCTCTTTAGATAAGAAATCCCTCATAGGGAGGATGCAAAACTTTTTCACAGCAACATAGGATGCTTTTTAGTTTCTTTGATATATGCCATCCTCACTGATGTGAGATGATGTCTCCTAGTTGCTTTGTCTTTGAATTCCATGATAATCAATGACCACACACATTTTTTAATATGTCTCCTCATGGTCCATATGTCCTCCTCAGTGAAGAGGCACACCTACCTTAAAGAGAAACTTTTGGGCAACAAGTTTTTGAGAGCGAGTTAGAACCTCCTGATTTAATTGTTTTTATTTTGTGATGCTGGTGATTGAACCTGGGACCTCAAATGTGTAAGTCAAGTACTCTTCCAGTGAACTACATTCCCAGTCCTGGTATTTTTTTAAAATTTAATTTAGCAAGGCCTAGAAGGGTGAAAATTAAAGTTGAGGCCCATTTCAACTAACTGCTTCATTCTGTTTGTCACACAATTTCTTCTTTAGCTGAAGAAACTGAATCAAGATTGAGTCCAAATGTCGACCACCCAATTAGATGGAACATAAACTTTTCTCCAGAATTATAAATCAGATGGGTCCCACTGGGGAAAGACTCAGCCTTACAAAAAGTGGACTGAGGCAGGAAGGGCCACCAAAACCAGCGGAGATGATTCCATTTTGCACGTGTGCCTTTGGAATTACAGCTGAGCATTCCCTTGTGATGGAGACAGAATGCTTCATCCTCAGCCAGACCCAGTCCCTTTTTTGGCATGCTTGCTCCCACAGGCAAGGAAAAGTTTAGCCAAGGTAGTGCAGGTTCCTAGCAGATAATAGAGCAGCTGCTGAAAGTTCATGATTCTCCACTGTAATTCTCTGAGACACAAAGTCCTTTCAGGATACTGAGAACAGTTCCATGTTTTGTTCTGTTTTTCTGTCATAATCCCACAGTGTTTTTCATTGTCTTATATTAATGAGTTCTTACAGCAGATTCAGTAACAATTTTTCTCTTGTTGGCAGACACATCACTGAATTTTGTTTCTGGTTTCCTGTGTTTGCAAATCAACCATGCTGGGGCAAAACAGCAACACCAGGCTACCTATTAGAGGTGTTTTCATCTATATTTTATTACTTACAGACACAAAGCTTTATGTCAGCTTTGGAAGAGATGTTTCTCCACTTTATTAAACTTGGGACTCCTTCAAGAACGTGTCAGTGAACTGAATAGCATCCATTTATTGGCGCTGCTGCCTCTGTTGTTCTATGGGAAAGATGAAAATAGCCATGGCAGCTATGAAAAAGGAGCAAAACCCATTCAATTTGCCTTTTCATTGTTAAGTTAGTGAAATCAGTTGTAACCCAAATAGATGCTTCTGCCTTCTCTCTGCCAACATTTAGCATGGGTTATATTTGGGCTCTGAATAGTCCTTGAGGAAAGATGGCTAATGGATAGATGGGTCTTTGCATCACATTCTACCTCTTGCCATGTTCTATTTGGCTGTGGATCCAATCTATCATCTTATGGAAGATGACCTTCGGTAGCTCATATGGTTATTCTGTACACAAAACTCACAAGAAGGGAGTTTGATTGAAAGAAGACATTTTACCGAGCTGATCATCTTTGAATATGCTACATTTTCAAAGGGGTCATGGCCACGGATGACACAAAACAGGTATTCGGCAGATTTTAAAAGTTTCCCAAGATTCCAATAACAGATCACTTTTGGTATATGAAAGAGTTAATGGGTGTGATTCATATTTCACAAACACCATGTGAAAAGAATGTAAATTCATTCATTTTCTGTAGCCCATTCATTCTTGGTTCTGTGTTCTTGTTCCATCTGACACAGGAGGGAGAGTAAGTCTTTGAGTAGAGCTAATGTGTGTGTGTGTGTGTGTGTGTGTGTGTGTGTGTGTGTGTGTACTGGTTGCTGATGAATTTTTAAAATTATGGCCCTACTTAATTTGGATAAAATATTAAGATACTTAAGTTTGATGAAATTATTTTAACATCTTTTCTAATCCTATCAACATGGGCCTGTGAGATTAATTTTCCACTGAATTATAAAAACAAAATTTATAAACTATTTAAATACACATTATCCCCCTGGAGGCCTTTCTGCTGCTGCCAATCCTGCCAAGATCACATTCATTATTCAGTAAGAAGCAAGCTCACTTGGTCACATAATAACTTTAAACATTGATACACAAGGGATTTATTCTAAGTGTGCATAAAAATATCTAGTATGCATTATTTCACTCATGAATTATTTATTATAACTGCAGAAAATAGAAATGTATAAGTGTAAACTCAATTCTACTTTGCCATCCTAAGCCTACTCTTGTAAAAGCATTTGTAATTATTATTTAAAATTTTTTTCTGTCTAATATTTGTTCTGACTACATTTATTGATCTATAATTTTGTCTGTTAAATATAATGATTTAAAAATTGACCGTGGAGTTTGTATCTTTCATTTAATTTTGTCTAATTAAATTTTTATTGTGTTTTAGAAAAGTAATAGACCTCATATGCTAAAAAGTAGAACTTTAGGGGCTGAGGAGAAAGCTCAAAAGGCTGGGACAGATAATAACTTTAAACATTGATACACAATGGGTTTATTCTAAGTGTGCATAAAAATATCTAGTATGCATTATTTCCTGCATGCAAAGCATGCAGGATGCAAGCTTCAATTCCCATCATCTCAAGGTCCTCCAAGCACCTTTGAGAGTGACCACCAGGTACTGGCTAGGAATAGCCACTGAGCATTTCTGGGTGTAATACAAAAATAATTTTAAAAAATTAAAAATTTTGCATGCATCCAACCCAGGTTCAATTCTCAGCACCATATATGGTCCCCTGAAACCCACCAGAAGTAACCTTCAAGCACAGAAACAGGAGAAATCCCTGAGCGCCACTAGGTGTGGCCCATCTCCACTGCAACAGTCAAAATCTGGTCCTTCGTTATCCATAAGGTTTAACATGTACAGAGCACCATTCTTCTAGTGGGACAGAAAAAACATACCCAAAGTTTTCCATAGTCATTTTCTTCTTCCTCAAAAATTTGCTGTTTTAGAAAACAACCTTTTCCCAGGAGCACAAACCATCCATGGTTGGTTCAAAGTAGCAGCACCCAGGTGATGCCTTCCAGGGTCCACAGCATTCTAGGTTTCATCATGCAACACCCAGGGCGGACCTTGATTTGTGCCTAGAGAACTAATGGAACCTTTCTTGGAGCACTGGTGGCAGATGTTCCAGTGCCTTCCAAGCCAGATGTGGCCCAGATGTACTGGTGAGGCAATTTCTTTTGCACCCATCTTGTGTAGCCCCCAGCATGAGCTACAGGGTACGTTTTATCAGAGAGCAGTTGGACCTGAAGGGTGAATGAACTGAAACCAACGGACCTGGGTTACCTTTTGTGGTACAGAGAGGCATCAAGCCAGCCTATTGAACATAGGGGGCTACACTCTAGGTCTGGGGTCCTTCTGCAATGCTTCTCCTTTTTGAGCTCCAATATGAGGCTGAGACTACTCAGTATGAGTGAGAGTGGATATGTCTATATATTGTCTATTGGAATTGGATGTTAGATATTCCAGAGAGACTACAAAATGGAAGAAGCTCAGCACCTGAATTCTTTGGGGGCCATTGCTGGGACAAGTATAGCCCACCTCCTTCTTGGGGAGAGGAAGTCACTTTTTATTTGGGAAATGTAAAGCCAGCTTTGGGTGGTGAAAAGCAGCATTGCCCCTGTCCACTGGAAAACAGTTCAGAAGGTGTGCTGTGGTCATTCCTTGGTTATTCCTGCTCCTCCTGTTCACTAGGGCAGCCTGGAAGCGATCAACATCAGCAATGTTCACCAACAAGAAACTGTCTAGAACATCTCTTAAGGGCTTAAGGCCAACAATAAGGTATGTCAGGCAAGAAATCCATGTGATTAATTTCTGGCTATTCCCCCCTATGCCCCCAGCAGTGGAGGTTGGGGTACAGTGCTTTGGTAGACTGGGGAAGATAAGGCATTTGAGTTGGGTCTGAGGATTTGAAGGGGATTAAAAGAGAAGAGGATGAGAGAACAGAATGAGAAACAACATGGAAAGGGACCAGGGAAATGATGTGTAGAATGATGAGGAAATGGATAGCCTGAATCAAGTTTATTGGGAGGTGGGTGAGAGAATGGGGATGAATAGGGCTGTGTGGATGCCAATTGCTAAGCTAAGGATTTAGTTTCTTCCAAAGGCAACTAGGAATGGGAAGTGCCTGGCTGACAACTCCTGGCTCCTGGATCCTAGTTCTTCTCCACCTTTCTTTCAGTCTCTCCCTGTAGGTCTCAGGAAGGATATTATTTCACCGGAGATGGGATGAGCTGGGATGCACTGTGGAAAGTTGTTTGCCTTGGCCATATCATCTTCTGGGGTTTGGCGTCTCAAATCCAAAAAGAGAGTGCTGGAACAAATATTTTCTGGGATTTAGAAATGCAAGTAAACATACTGAAAGATTAATATGGCAGAGTGCACAATCATCAGGGAGGAGGAAGAATTGGCAGATTCCAAGGAATCTGGAAACCAAAATCCTTCTGAGTGCACAAGTTCTGCTCAACGTGACATGCCATTTCTATAACAATCACTCTCAGTGCCTTTCTCATTTCCTAATTATTTTCAGATACACATTGTTGTCGATTTCAATTGATCTGCTGGTATGCACTTTCCTTCTTATGGATCAGTTTTGTATATGAAACATTTTCCTCCTGAATTAAGTGTGCACCTGCTAGTAAGACTAAGAGCTGAAGACAATACTTCATATTTTCAACCTTTTGTTCATTTCACTTTTATCTAATTCCTGGAATCCATCTTGATGCTAAGTTCCAAAGTGTCTCTGTGTTTTTCTAAAACACAAAGTGGGCTTGGAGAAGGAGAGCAAAGCAGAGATCTGGAGAGGCAACTGAACACATAAACCTTCTCTTGAAATGCCCTGAAGTCTGCCAAACCAAGGTCCTGGAGGATTTCAAAAAATTCAAAGTAAATCAATGCAAATACACATTTCCTAGTTATATAGATTCTCCTGGATTTCTCCAGGTCCAAGTTTCCCCTTGTTCTTCCCCCTTGTGTGTGTGTGTGTGTGTGTGTGTGTGTGTGTGTGTGTGTGTGTTGGGGGGAGGGCAGAGTTGGAACACTTCCTGAAAGTTATATACAAGGAGGGAGGAATAAGATAATAATATCGAGTAAGATCCTATGGGAAAATAAAAGTAAAAGCAAACATCTCCCTGGAAAATAAATCTTTGCTCTTTGAAGCCCCAGGATGCCACCTTTTCAAGAACGAGTTATTCCATGCTCTGGAGTCATCTTGATGAAAAAGTATTTGGCCAATCTACATGAGCAATGACTTGTTTAAATGGCACAAATAACTTTCATATTTTGACCAGTTGCACGTCTATTTATCTGGTCTTGCTCAGGTGACTTTTAGGCTTCAGGTGCCTAAAAGGTGAACTCTAACATGGACCCAGAAGTTTATAACACAATGCTCTGTTTTGTTCAGGTATAAGAAAAACCTGTTTCTCTTTGTCTCAACATCTGCAACAGTGGTGGTGTGGGTTCCTCCCTACCAAACAGCTCTCCAGCTCCCTGGACACCACAGGGTGTCCTTCAATTCAATTCTGAACACCAACCAATAGAAGTTGGTTGTGCAGACACAATTTCACAAGACAATCAAAAGATTCAAGTGGTCCCCTGTACTCCTGACCAACTGACTGTAAGAATGGGGGCCTCGCAGGGTCCCTTCCTTGGGTTTAATAATTTGTTAGAGTGGCACACAGAACTCAGAAAATCTCTTCACTTCCAACTATCTATCATTTGTATCAAATAGTGTATAACTCTGCAGCAGCTGATCTGAAGTGGTACACAGAGCAAAGCCCTTGGGGAAAGGTACAAAGTTTCGTGCTTCTGTGGTCATATATAGCAGCTGATACTTTCTGTGCTTGTCAGCTTGGAAGTTCTTCAAATATTTTTGTTAGTTTTGTTTGATTTTAGTTTTTATTTGTTGGTAATTTTAATGGATTCATGCCTAATTTAATCCTGAGATTATTAATGGCTTCCAGTCCCTCACCCCTCTCCACACATCTCTATGGACATTGAGCTCAGGTGGAATCTTCCACCCTCCTCATCACATGGTTGGTTTCCCTGGCAACCAGCCCCACTTGCCAAGAATCTCCTCACTGGCATACATTCTGGTATGGTCGAGAGGGGCTTGTTGTGAATAATAAAGGTTTTGACCAAATACATATTTATCCTCCTTATGTTCCCAATAACACATTATAAACATATTTCTTTTTAAAAAAAATTTTTATTAGTGAAACACCATGAGGTACAGTTATAGACTAACAAATTTTTGTGCTTGGGTTTCAGTTATACAATGATCAAGTACCCATCCCTTCACCAGCGCCCATCCTCCACCACCGCAGGTCCCAGCATCCCTCCCACCCCCCATCCCCCCATCCTACCCTGCCTCTGTGGCAGGGCATTCCCCCTTGATCTCTCTCTCTTCTTTTGGGTTCTGTGTTTTGCAAGAGAAGCATTGAGTGGCAGTCATGTTTGGTCTATAGTCTACTTTCAGCATGCTTCTCCCATCCTGGGAGGATCCTCACAACACCCTTTATTTGGCGCTCTCTTCTCTATCTGAGCTTCCTTTTCCCCTAGCATGTGTGGCTGGCCTTCAAGTCATGGAGCAAAATTCCTGGTACTATTCTCAGCAAGTCCTGGGTGTTAGTCTCCCATTTTGTTGCTTTATGTTCCCCAGATGAATGCAATCTTTCTGTGTCTATTCCGCTCTTTCTGACTCATTTCGCTTAACATGATACTTTCCATGTAGTACCACTTGTATGTAAATTTCATGACTTCATATTTTCTAACAGCTACATAGTACTTTCTACTATCTCTTTTTCTATCTCAATAAGTATCGACTGCTAGACAATTTACTGATTTTGAGCACAAAATAATTGTTTTATGATGTTTATGGTTTTGCTGATGAGGAATTAGGTAAGACATATTTGGAGATAGCTTGTATCTGCTTTATTATACCTGGGGTCTTGAACATTCAGGGGTGATGTGAGAGTCTGGGGACTGGTACATAAGGCAGCTCTGGTTGCAAATGCTTTGTACCTCACAAAGTCCCTCCCTCCCTCCCTCCACCCCTCCCTTCCAGAGAACCAGTATTATATTTCCAAGGATGATTTTCTTTTATGGAGAGGTCCTTTACTTTTTTTTTCTTTTTGGGTCACACCCGGCGATGCACAGGGGTTACTCCTGGCTCATGCACTCAGGAATTGCTCCTGGCGGTGCTCAGGGGACCATATGGGATGCTGGGAATCGAACCCGGGTCGGCTGCATGAATGCAAATACCCTACCCGCTGTGCTATCGCTCCAGCCCCAAGGTCCTTTACTTTTTTATTAATATTTTAAGAAATTTTTTAATTGAATCCCATGCGATACACAGTTAACACAGTTGTTCATAATTGAGTTTCAGTCATACAATGGTCCAACACCCATCCCTTCACCAGTGTACATTTCCTGCCATCAATGTCCCCCCATCCCACCACCTGCAGCCTCTCTGTAATTCTAATTCTCTCTCTCCCTCTCTTTTCCATTGTTCCTTTTAGGCACTGTGGTTTTTACATATTTTCACTGAAAGGGTATCATGCATATCACTTTACTTCATTTCAGCACTCTGTTCTTGTCCAGAGTGATCGTTTCCAACTATCATTGCCATGGATGACTTTGTTATGATTTTACCCAGATTCTGCTATGCTCCTCATCCAGGTGCTTTTCCTAGAAACTTGGTGGAAACTTGACCATACTCAAACTTCAAGTTCAAATATGGCCTCCTGTTGCCTCCGGAGAAACAATTGCTGCCCAGCACAGTCACTCACTCCCTCATTAACCCTGGACAAGACATTGCCTTTCTAGGTCCCTTGTGGCGCAAACTTAAACATTGTGCAGCTCATAGAGACAGGCCACCTAAATGGACAGATGCCAAGTACTTCACTGGATGTGCTTGCACCAAGAAACAACTTACTGTTTAAAATTTGAATTTAACTGACTCTATATCTATATCTATATCTATATCTATATCTATACCTATATCTATCTATATTGTTTTGGGGGCCACACCTCCAGTTATGCTCAGTCTTATTCCTGGCACAGCCCATCTGGGGTGTCAGGAATCAAAACCAGGTCAGCCACATGCAAAGAAGTGCCCTACCCACAGCATTATCCCTCTTGCTTAACCTCTCATATTTTTATTTGTTGACTCTGACAACCCCATCTTAACAGTTATATGTGCAGTTAGACTCTGGATTGGGATCTAGGCAACTCTCACTGGAAAGGGCCTAGTGAAAAGTCCTTGGGAGTGTGCATTAATGGAGGTCATGGAGATGAGTGGACATGGCCATGGACAAAGAGAACTAGAAATACAGGTCGAATTCCTGAGTCTGCAAATGCTGTTTTTATTTGCTCTATCGTTTAAATGAGCACATACATTATCTAATAGTAGTTGTCAGGTGAGGCCAGAGTGACAGTACAGCATGTAGGGTGTGTGCCTTGCACAGAGCTAACCCAGGTTTGACCCCTGGCATCCCATAGGGTCCCCTGAGCACCGAGAAGAGTAACTCTTGAGCGCAGAGCCTGAGTAATCATTGGGTGTGACTCCAAAACAAACAAACAAACAAATAATAGATTTTTCTTTGGGGAGACCTACCCAGTGATGATCCGGACTTACTCCTGGCTCTGGGATCAGGAATCACTCCTGGTGGGGCTAGGGGAACATGGAATGCCAGGGACCAAAGCTGGCTCAACCATGTACAAGGTAATAAACCTTACCTGCTGTACTATTGTTCTGGCCTCATTTTTTTTTTGTTTTTTTTTTTTAGAGTTGATTGGGCCATTCCCAACAGTGCTCAGGGGCTATTTCTGACTCTGTGCTCAGGAGTTACTCTTGGTGGTATTGAGGGTTATAATCAGGGTTGGCCTCCTGCAAGGCAAGTGCTTTAACCCCTGTACTATCCTCTGGCCCAGATGTTTGCTTTAGGGCTGAAACACTGGGACTTAAAGACAGTCACGCCCCTCATCATTTTGTGTGAAATTAAGTGAGTTCATCTCTCTATTGTTCTGCTTCCTCCTCTGTTATGTAGGAAATAATTCTGTAGCGTCTGCCACCTAGGTTTGATGAAAGTGAAATTTCTTTGGCAGCAGAGGATGGGGTACTCCTAAGTAGTGCTTAGGAGATTCAGGAATTATTTCTGGTGTTCCTCAGCTGACCAAACATGAGCACGATTTAGCGTTAAGCAGTGCTGGGAACCCCAGGGTGCTGTGGGGGCCATGTGGCTCTAGGGACCTAACCAGGGCGGTGCCCTGGCACCCAGATCTCTCTCTCCAGCCTTTAAAGGATTGACGAAATATTCAAAATTTGCCCTAACAAATAGTACATAGGACCAATGTGTGCCTCTTATGCTGTAGGATTCTAATATGCAAATAGTCAGGAGAGTTGGTCCTAAGGGCTGGACACATGCTCTTCATGGGGGGCGGGGGGGGGGGTCTTGGGTTTGTTCCACTCATTCCCCTGAGCACCTCTAGGAGTGCCTCTCCCCAACTCAAAGATATATGAGCTAGCTCACCTGACCTGAGCTGTCCATTGTTTACACTCACATATAACTTCAATTATTTCCTCCCTCCCTCATCATCCTCACTTCCTCCTTACAGATGAGGAAACTGGTTCAGAGAGTCCCGCGGCTTGCAAGTAGCCTAACTGGGGTTTGAACCCCCTACACCTGGGGCCCGAGGCATGAAGGAGAGACACGAGCGCATTGGGCAGATGTGGAGATGCCATGGCCCACATCTGCCCAGGTGTTCAACAAACTCTGGAGCTAAGGCTCATGTATTTCCAGGAAACAGGACAGCAGCCCCTGCCCAGATTTTTCCCTGAAGGTTTCTTTTTCCTTCTTCCTCATCCCTGAGGACAATGACCCCCACGTGGGACCAGGGAGGCACCAGGGATGAATTCACCCTGAGGCAGGACCTTCCCTTGGGGAAACCTCTTATATTTCAGGGGCATAAATTCCTTCTCTTCCTCTCCTCCTGTCCAGAGTTTTCCTCTTATTTTTTCTGCCTTCTCCTTTTCTGCCTTCTTCTCCACCACCTTCTCTCTTCCTCCTCCTTCCCACACTTACTCCAGCTGGAAAAGAAGTCAATGAAATGCTATTTGCTTTGGGAGGAGAAGGGATTTTAAAAAAAAGGAAAGAGGAGCTGGCCAAATCCGAGAACACCTTCTATTTTCCACAAAGGGCTGCTTCATGGAGAGCACGTGAGCTGAGGGGTTTTCACAGGTCCTCTCTCTCTTCTCTCCCTCTGGTCCTTATGAAAAACAAATTTGGTGTAAACAGCTGGAGACCTTAACTTGAAAAACCCAGAAAGTAAGATGAATCAAGCTTCCTGTTTTCCTCTGCTCCCCGCTGGGGCCTGGGTGGGGGGGCGGGGGTTAGGGGGGGTGGCCCGCCTTCCAGAGCAGATGTGTGAGTCCCACGGCTGCTTTGGGAGTCTCTGCATAGCCATCCTTCCTGCAGGAGCACAGCACGACCAGCCCTCCCCTTCTGTTAGAAGCAGGCCGCCGCAGGGCCAAGTGGGAAAAGCAGGGACGATGTGGCCAGCCAAGCCTCCTCTCACCAATGTCCACTTCTTCACTGTGACCATCTCTGTACCCGTCCGTACTCACGGAGCATCGGCGGCCAGACCACCCCAAGAGGGAGATACTGTTACTCGGCACATTCCTGAGGTCAGGAAATCAAGTCTTAGAGAGGATGGCACTCAGCTGGCAGAGCCTGTAGGGGTCCTCCTCAACCCCTGACCCCCTCCAACGTGCTCACCAAAGACAAGTGCGCGCAAAAGAAAGGGTATCGGAGCCAGCAAGCCCACTCTTCTGGAAAGGAGTTGTGTTTTGCTGATCTCACTTGCATTGTTGCCCGCACTGGGTGTGGGTGCTTTTCTCCTTGGCAGCTCATCCTCTTTGGAGATGTGCTGTCGTGGTTTCTAAGGTCTGTTTGCCTCCTCCAGGGTCACACCCACCGGTGGGCCCGGGAGACCCTGCTGGCAATCAGCCCATAGCCTTTCTGCATTCCTGGACCATCTCTTGGGCTCAAATATGCAACTCAGAGGAGGGCAGCTGTGTGCCCATTTCTGTGATGCTCTGAAGTACTCAGGCAAATCCTAAACACATGAACTGCAAGCATGACACCCTCTATATTTGGCCTTTTCATGCTGAGTGACAATCTGCCAAGGGGATTAGCGGCAGGCCCGGCTGCTATTAAGAATCTCTTTCCTGCAAAACAGGGTACAGAAACATATGTTTCTAGTTGAAGCTAACTCTTGTCTGGCAAGTAATTATTAGTAGTGAGAAATACATAGTCATCAAAAATACATTTAAAAAAACATTTTGTAAAATCTTCGAAAACTCTCACCTTTTTCCAATGGAAACGGACTCCAAAGTAAGTTTTTCAACCATTTACAGGTGGATGCCCAGAGGGAGACTTCAGAGAGCTTTTACTCTGTGTGAATGTCATGTCAGGTACAGTTTGTGTCACCATCTGGTCACAGTTTGCCACCTGTACCAGGAGAGAGAGTTTGTCCCCTCCGGCCTGTTTCTCTGCACTTACATTCCAAGGAAAAGGAGCTTTGCTCTAGATCACAAAGCCCAGCCACCCTCAGGCATCTTCATTCGTTTGCAGACAAGGACACCAGGCCAGTGTTTTGTGCTCAGCATCTGTAGAAGAGGAATTTAGAAAAGGTGAAGAGAAACATAACGGATGTATTTTTTGGAGGGAGGGGTGGCTTGGGTTTGGGGGACCACACTAGCGGTGTTCAGGGCTTACTCCTGGCTCTGTGATCAGTGCTTACTCTTAGCTCTGTGCTCAAGGATCACCCTGGTGCTGGGGATTGAACCATGGTAGGCCACATTGCAAGGCAAATATATTATCTCTCTGCCCAAAGCTATTTTGTTGTTGTTGTTTTTAGACCACACCAGGCTGTGTTTGGGGCTTACTCTTGTGCTCGTGAGTTTTGTGCTCAAGGATCACACAAAAAAAGCTGCCTTCCCCCCCACCCCCAGCTCATGGTGGTTTTTGAGGGACAATATGGGGTGCTAGAGGTTAAAACCGGGTCAGTCTTGTGGCCAGTGCCCAAACCACTGTACTTTCTGTAGCCCCCAAGAAATTATTATTATACTCATTTTACAGATGAGAAAAAAATAAGACACAGGAAGGCGAAGTAAGAGCTGCCTGATTCTGTAGGTTGTGAAAGGTGAAACTGAAGTTGACTTAGGCAGTATGGCTCTAGAACACCAAATAAAAGGCTGAGGGAAGCCTCTATTTTTTATTTTAGTTTATTGAATCACTGTGAGATATAGTTATAAGCTTTCGTGTTTGAGTCACAATCACACAATGACCAAACACCCATCCCTCCACCAGTGCACATTCCCCACCACCAATATCTCCAGTATACCCTCCCTTTCCCATCGTCCTGGGCTGGAGTAATAGCACAGCAGTAGGGCATTTGCCTTGCATGCAGCCAGCCCAGCCGAGCAGGGTTTGATTCCTCCGCCCCTCTTGGAGAGCCTGGAAAGCTACCAAGAATATTCAATATGCCAAACACAGTAACAAGAAGTCTTACAATGGAGACATTACTGGGCCCACTCCAGCAAATCGATGATCAATGGGAGGACAGTGCTTGTTTTGTTTTCCCATCGTCCTAATGCCTCCATAGCAGACAATATTCCCCCATACTCTCTCTATTTTTGGGCATTTTGGTTTGCAATATAGACAATAAGAGGCTATCATGTTTGGTCCTTTACTTTCAGCACACATCTCCCATCCCAACTGATTCTTCCAACCATCATTCTCTTAGTGATCCCTTCTCTATCCCAGCTAGCTGCCTTCTCCCCCCCCCCCCCCCCCCCCCCAGCTCATGAGGCAGGAGGAAGCCTCTAACTATAAGAAAGTATTGGCTGGAAATCTGCTGCTCTTATTAAAATGGTTTTCAGCTAGAATTGGAGGACGGTGGTGTGGGGTGAAGGGCTGATTCCCAGGCAACATTACAGAACAAGATCTGTGGCTTTGTGCTGCTTAGAAATTGGGCAGTGTTGACAAGACTCCAAAATGCGGTGCCGGGAGCAAGAGAGGAGAGCATTCGTCTCGCACCAGCTGGGATCTGAGCGTTCCAGTGCCGGGTGGTGACTGGGGATGACTCTGCACGCCAGGCTCATTTGGGAACCTGGGTCCTTTGATGCGGTTACTCTGACACCCCTCTAGATGTTGTCTTTGTTCCTACCAGCTCAGAATGTGCTGGCCAGCACCACATCTGCATTACAGCCTCAGGGAAAGAGAAAGGAGAGTGCTGGAAGGTCTGCCTTGCACTTGGGAAGTCCCAATGACAAGCAAAATTTTGGGGTGGAAAGGGATACGCAATTAACCAATAAAAGAATCCTCCACGGAACCCCCAAATACTTTATCAATTCATATTCTTAGCAACAGTTTTTGTCATTTCTCTGTATCTTGAATAGCAATGATCTAAAAGAAACACTTACTGAACACTTACTCTGTCTAAGGGATTAAGGGCTTTGCATAAATCAACTTAGATTTCAAGCAATGTTATGTGGTAGACACAATTATTGCCCTTTAATTATACGATATAGAGGTCAGGAGAATTACAGAAATACTCAGAATCAGATAGAAAGTGGTGAAAGTGGGATTCTGATGCCATAAAAAATGGCCCGGAGCTTGTGTTTTCAGTCAAATGAAAAGAAAATAAAATGTTTCTCCATCTATTCAAATTACCCCGGTCAATGTGAGACTGTCCATTTGGTTTTCCATTTGCTGGGCTTTCATATTCTTCTATGACTGTCCCCTTAGAACCATCCCTTATTGTGGATGGCAATGTGCACAGTAAGATGGAACCTGGTGGCCGCTCCTGCTGGGATTCACATCCTTCTATCACCTCCTGTCAGAGTGGGTCTTTCGTAGCTAATGACTCAACTCTAACAAACAGCACATGAAAAAGTGATGAAATGCCACTGAATTACAAGGAAATATTACACTGTGACTTCTGTTCTGATTTTGTGGTTCTCTGGAGCCCATGTTTGCTCACTTTGGGAATTCTAATTGCTGTCTTTCTGTCGTTATTATTATTATTATTATTATTATTATTTTGGTTTTGGATGGGAGGGAGGTGTGGGTGTGTGTGTGGGGTGAGGACCTTGGAGCGCTTCCTGGCTCTCTACTCAGAAGTGACCCCTGGCAGTGCTCAGGGCACCAATTGCCACGCCAGGAATTCTAACAGGGGTCAGCTGCACCCAAGGCCAGTGCCTTATCCCCTCTCCATCTCTCCAACTGCTATCTTACAAATTACAGAAGTGGGAAAGATAGTGAGGAACCAAGGCCTCCAGTCAAGTAGCCCAACAGGAAATTGCATCCTGCCAACAACCATGAGCATACTGGAAGTGGATTCTTTCCCAGTCATCATGGAGGTGCCTTTAGGCACCCTTGTCACCTTACTTATGCAACATATCTGCAATTCGCTTTTCTATGTGAGGTGAATTAAGGACTTGTGCTCCCTCCTTTTTATTTTTTTTTAATCTAAGTTTTTAGAGATCTTTTCCTGCTACCCATTGTGCACATTAAGTACAACTGATTAAAGGATAAAAAACACATGAGCATCTCAAAAGATGCTTAAAAGGCATTTTCTAGAATTCAACAGCCTCACAACAATTTTGTTGATGATCATTTGTTTTGATTTTGACTATACTCCTGGCTTACTTCTCGCTCTGTGCTCAGGGATCATTCCAGGAGGTGCTTAGGAGACTATATATGGAGATTGAACCGGTTGGCCATGTACAGAACGTGTTCTTATTCTGTTCTTACCTGTTCTTACTTGTTCTGTTTCTCTAGCCCCTCACAACATTTTAACGTTTCTTTTATTGAAATAAAATTGATATTTTAAACATCTAGCTATTACAGTAATATTTTCTACTATTTTCTACTTCATTTCTTTGGTCACTGACTGGATATGTCACCTTCATTGCTTATTCTATTTCATATGAATGTGAGTCTGTTTTTCAACCTTTCTGTTTCATCATTGATATAGTCATCTATTTGCGTCTTAATTCTTGTCTTGATTTTGGGGACTTCCTAATATATTGTAATATCTAGTACTATAGGTTCTTTCACATCATTGTTTCCCAACGCAATGCTTTTTTTGCTTTTACTGCTTTTCTGATGAAATGTAGAATCAGTTTATAATTTCCATGAACAGTCCACTTTAGTATTATCCATTAAAATATATTAATATTAATAAGTTAACTGGGGATAATTTTTAATATTTATACTAGTATATGCTCCCTTCTAAAAACATGAAATTATTTAATGTCTTTTCAGCATGGTTTTAGAGCTTTCTTAGTGTACATCTTACACATTTTATTGTTATTATGACTGCAATTATATTGCTTTCAATTGATTTGTACTAGTACATAGGAAAATCATTGATTTGTATGCTTCACACTTTATCCTGCTATGTTCTGCTATTTTTTGATAGTTGTTCTTCTTCTTAGTTTATACTTTTTTTATGAAAAAAGGCTGTTGAATTCAAGAAAATGCTTCTTAAGCATCTTTTGAGATGCTCATGTGGTTTTTATCCTTTAATCAGTTGTACTTTATGTGCAAAATGGGTAGCAGAAAAAGATCTGTAAAAACTTAAGCTGTATTTTTTTCACTTTTAGATAAATCCTACTTGTTGTGATATGAAATTAATTCAACACACTACCATACTTTATTTACCAACATTATTTGGAAATCCATTTCTAAAATTCTATTTGTGATTTTTTTCTTTTTTAAATTATATTTTATTTTTATAAAGTAGTTCACAATATTTGATTATGTTTAATATTCGAACACCAATCCCACCACTATTACACCTTCCCACCACCATATTTTTATGTTTCCATCCTGAACTTCAAACCCTACCCCAAAGCAGAATCGAAATAATTTATTTTGCATTGTTTGTTGTAAATAAACCATTGAAAATGCACCAAAAAACTTTCCGTAGAGGAGAGTGTGTGAAGATTGTTGTATTTCACCCAGGAGCCATTGAGCCCTTCTATAATGTCTGCATATATATATATATACATATATATATATACACACACACATATGTATATATACATGTATATGTATGTATATATATCTGTAAAATTGTATTTCCCTCTAAACTTGGTTTCCTCCTACTTTAAACCCCATCAAATGTGATGCACTACTCTTGGAGTATGAGTGGTGTGAGGTATAAGATGTCCAGGAATAGGTTATTCATGGGTGAGGCTCAGCCCGATAGTGTAGAAAGCAGCTTTGACATGACTGTGGATTGAGTTCTGGAGGTTTCTGGCTGTTGGGGATGAGTCCCTTGGGATGGAGAGGGGCCTCACCCATCTCCCTCTGGGGTCCTCCGAGTGAAACAGCCTGGTGTGGGGTCCAGAGGCAAGGCTATGGCAGTGTCGTTTTATGTTCTCTTCCTATTTATGATTTTTGGATTCATGTTAAGAAAGTGAAATTGGTCTATGACTGCCTCCTCTTTTAGCTTTTAAACTGAGTTGAATTTTTTTTCATATTCTTGGAAAATATTTGTGACATGGGAATTAAACATTTTCAACACATCTTTTTAAATGGCAACATCTGGTCAGGTACCTTTTTAAAAAGTACTGTATTATTTTTATAATTAGAAATCTTTCCTAAAAGTGAGACCAAAAAAAGTTTATTTTATTTTTTTTCTTTAAAATTTTATTTTATATATTTCTGAGTGTGTTTTTCTCTCAAACCCTTTCTAATAAAGCTGTAAGACTTGGGGCCAAAGATATAGTACAGTGGGTAGAGCAGTTGCCTTGTACCTGGCTGACTGGGGTTTCCAAACATCCCATGGGGTTCCTCAAGCCCCACCAGAAGGAATTCTGAGTGCAGAGTCAGGAATAACCCGAGTACTCTCATGTGTGCCCACTCCACCGCCCCTCAAATGTTGTAAATTTTAGAGACTAAATCACTTGTAAACCTTTGTTTTCTAATGATGAACTCTTTCAAAGTTACTAGTTTTCTATAATTGTAAATAATAAGTTTGTTTATAAGAAACATTTTCTTCTCATTGAAGTATGACGGCTTAAGTTTCCGGCCTTTGGCTTTAGTTTTCCATATTAGCACACTAATTTTGGAAATTCTGTACAAACATTGAAGTACTATAATTCCACATATTAGAGAAGTTATTTTCTTTGCTCAAGCAGTTATGTACTTGGTTCATGTGATAATATAGTTTGGGAAAAATGTCAGGCCAAAATTAAATGTTAATGGACACACACACACACACACACACACGCTCAATCATGCACACACGTTATTTACGAAGATTTAAAACCATTGGTGACAGAAGGTATTCATTATTTCAAATTACAAAACACAAAACATGTAGCCCAAATAGCAGGCTTTCCCCTCCCTGGGACCCTTGGGAAAGTTGATTCAGGGAGCCCCCCACCCCCCACCACCACCACCAACAGCAACCTGTAACAGGGGGCAGAGATGATTATCTTCAACCCTGGCTTCTCCCAGAGCAGATAATGAGGCTGCACTTTGGCCTGATGACAGGTTCCACGCATTTAGCTCCTAATGGTAACTGAGACGCATGAGAAGAGGCACAGATGAGACAGCAATCCTGAGATGAGAAGAAAGGCAAAGGGAATGTTCCCTTAGATATTAACAGGTGAAAGTGACAGCAAGCTAATTCTCCCCCTACCCCTCACCCCCAGAATATTGGATAAATGTATTTTTAAAGAAATGCTTGTTTTTATTCCTTTTAAATAGTATATATAGGGCCAAAGGGGTAATAGAGGGGTTAAGACACTTGCCTATTCTGCAGTCAATCCAGATTGGCACCCTCAGGAATGGCCCCTGAGCACTGAATCGGAAGTAAGCCCTGAGCACAGCTGGGTGTGGTGTGGCCCCAAACAAACAAACAAACAAATGAAAATGAAGCTACCGAGAGTATCTTGCTTGCACAGCAAAGCCTGGCAAACTCCCTGCGACGTATTCAATATGCCAAACACAGTAACAACAAAGTCTCACAATGGAGACGTTACTGGGCCCGCACGAGAAAATCGATGAACAACGGGCAGACAGTGACAGTGACATTTATGATCGCAAAAACCTGACAAAGCACATTAGAACTGGCTGGGAGATTTGACTGAGTTTTCCTTTGTGCTTTAATCTGATTTGTCCGGGCAGATGCAAAATTATCACTCGCTCACCCAGTTCTTCTAACCATTTTATTTTCAGCTGAGGCATCCTGATTTACAACAGGACTGACAAATGTTTTAGGCATACAGTGATCTCGCACCTGAGCGCAGTATCCCTTCATTCCTGCCTCAGATCCCTTTTTTATCTCCCCACACCCTCTACCACCTCCCCCTTAGCAGACTAAATTCTATAGGCAGAATCTCAGGGTTTCTTTTCAATGGCCACTTTTCTCACTTTAGTTTGTTTCTTTATATTCCACCTATGCGTGAGATTGTTCAGTATATATTGGATGAATGAAGCAATCTTTCATCAAACTACTTTTTAAAAAAATTGTGGCAGTGCCAGGGGTCAAACTCTGGGTCTCCTACATGCAGGCAAACTCTCCCTGCTGAGCCTTATCCTTGGCCCTCCTACATAGTTTTGGGCTACAATGTCAACGTCTTCCAGTGTCTGAAAATCCTGTCAGCAGCAAGCGCTCATTAGTGCCGAAATGAATTGCGCTGTCTTAAAGTCTTCTTCACTCTCTAAATTCTATTCATGTAAACAATTAGGTGAGTCAGAATGAGAAGCAAGATTGACTTTAGCCACATGTCAGTGTATCAGTTAGGGCACAATATGGGTGATTGCTACCCCCCAAAAAACCCAAACACAGAGATTAGCAGATGCAGATATGAACTGCTCCGGAAGACCACCAACCTTTCATCATTTTTCATGACTTTGGGTAATAACTTTACCTGCATTTTTTTTTGGGGGGGGGGGAGAAGGAGGCACACCTGGCAGTGTTCAGGGATTACTCCTTCCTGTGCACTCAGGGATCACTTCTGGTGGGAATTGCGGGACCATATGGGGTGCTAGGGATGGAAAGAACCAGGTAGACTTCATGCAAGGCAGGTGCCTCACACACTCTACTTTCTGGCCCATTACCTGGTCCTTAAAACTGAATCATTGACACATCACATCTCAGCCTCCAGGAAGAGTGAAAATAGGCCAAAATTAGAGGGTGTGCATTGTTCCTGTAAAACTATGATGCCAAATTTGGAGGTATAATTTCTAACTATCTTTCTTTACCAGGGCATCGTCATAATAATCCACTCACTTAAAAGGAGGCTGAGGATGACAGTCTTTGTGTTGATAACCACTTGCTCTGTTCATTTAATAACATAAAGAAGGAAGGAAAGAAGCGACTGGGAGTGGATTCCCATTTCTGGCACAGAGAAATTGCTGACTTAGGAAAAGCAGGCTTTGCAGCCATTGGAACCAGTTCTGGTAGCTACACACATCCTCAGTAACCCCTGACTGCAACTGACTCAGGCTCCAAGGCAAATGTCCAAGAGGGTCAGTTTGATCCTTGCACCCAATCCAGCTCCCTTCTGAGCCCCACTCCTCCTGGATTGTCTCTTCTTCCTCATCATCCTATGTGGCAGGTGGAACAGAGAACTGAAGCCTGCGAATGTGACTTTATTTGGTAAAAGGTTCTTTGCAGATGTTAATGAGACTTGTTTCTTGGTTCTGTTTTCATGTCACATGCTGCTGTGTTCAGGCTTACTCTACATTCTGTGCTCAGGGATCACTCCTGGTGGGGTTTAGGGGACCATATGGCGTGTTGCAGATCAACCCCAAGTCATCTGTGTGCAAGATGAGTGCCCTAGACCTTTGTACTATCTCTCGGTCCCATTAATAATAAGTTTGATATAGTCATCCCTGGTTATCTGGATATATCTTAAATCAAACGACAAGTGTCTTGGTAAATGAGAAGACCCAGAGAGGAGAAGATGTGAGGATGGAGGCTGCGACGGGAAGAAAGCTCCTGTAGGGGGAGCCAGAGAGAGTGCAGGAGGGAAGGCACTTATTTGCCTTGTATGTAGCCAACCCTAGTTTGATCCTTGGAACTGACCCCGAGCACCACCAGGAGTCATTCATGAGTAGCGATCCTGAAATAGACCTTGAGCACTGCAGATATTGGCCAACCACCTTCTTTCCCAAATGCCGAGAATTTCTAGATACACCTAGAGTTTAGGAGAGTGTGTAGGGCATGCTCTCTCAGAAGCTTCAGTAGGACTTAACCTGCAGGAAACTTGATTGCTAACTTCTGTTGCTAATAACCACCAAGCTTGTGTTGATTTGTTGTGGCAGGCTTGGGAAAATAATATGCATGGGTAGGGTGTTCATTCTCTGTCTAAAACTCCTCCCCAACTGGTATATAAAGAAATAAAGCAAGAGAAGTGAACCAAACCAGTGAAAACAAACTCTGAGATTTTGCCTGTAGAACTAGGGGCAGCTGTATGTTCATAGTTGCCTTATTTACAATGGCCACGATGTGGAAGAAATTCATATATTCAACAGCGGATCGCTGAACAAAAAAAAAACCTATGGTATATATGTATATACACAATGGTAAATATACACAATTTAGCTATGAGAGAAGATGAAATCTTCCGTGCTCAGGAAACTTGGAGGAAACTGGAGGACATCATGTTATGTGAAGTGAAAAGACAAACACCAGATCATTGTGCTCATATGTTGAGATAAAGAAGCAAAGCAAGGAATTGGATAATCCCCAAAGAAACAACCTTGAGATACAATCAATAGAACTGTGATCAATCAATAGAACTGTGATCTAAAGGTGCTGAAGGGAGGAGGGACCTTGGGAAAATGATGATGGAATCCTGGCTCTCTGGTGGTAGACAGAGTGTAGAAACACCACAAGTACAGACCAATAATATTGCTGCTATTGCAAATATATGCAAAAACAGCAACAAAAAGAACAGAGGAAACCAAAGGTGGGCTGAGACTGAGGTACTGGAAAGGAAGGGTCCTAGTGGAGGGTGGATAGTGGCCCTTTTGTGAAAGGTGTGATATGTTAATTTACAAACTTTTGCACTCTTGTAAACCAATGCTATACCAATAATTTTTTTAAGTAAGTGGAATTTCTAAGCCAAACAAAACCAACAATTCCAAAATTTTCTCTGCAATTTCCTGCCTCACTAAAAAAAAAAGTCACTCACCACTGACTGGATTAACATGTTTTTCCATAGATGAAAATCAACTTTAAATCAGGCTCTTTAGTTTCACATTTCTAAAGCATTTTTGTAGAGTTGATGAATAATAGTTGGGGAACTAAATTGGAAGGTTCTCTCTCCCTCTAAAGTTGAGGATTGATCAGTCCACTTCCCATGGTCTCTTTCTATGGAACAAACTTCCTATGGGCACAACTTTCCCTGCAGTGACTTAAAATAAAGGATATTTTTTTTTCTCCTTATGGAATGGAAAAATCATGATTCAAAACCTTTTGAAGACATAGCTAAGAAATACTAAGAAATACCTGAGCTATCTCCACAAAAGATTTTGTAATATTTGATGCTGATATTTGTAAATTAATTACTTATATTTGATTACTGCATCAATGCCTCAAATTAAGAGGCATGCCACTTGCAATGTTGTCAACATTATGTCAAAATTGGAACCTCAAAATTCCTGATTCATATTTTTCAGTGGTTGTACTAAAAACAAAGGACGGAGAGGGGGGAGGGGGAGAGAGAAAGAGAAAGCGAGAGGGTGAGAGAGAGAAAGAGAGAGAGAGAGTGAGAGAGAGAGTGAGAGAGTTTTTCTTGGGAGAAAGAGGACAAATACTGAGGAAAAATTTGGAACCAAATAAATTAATCAAGGAACATTATTATATCACAGATTTAGCATAGGGAAATGACCTTCTTAGAAGAGGTGGCACTAATATATAGACTTAAAATATTCATGCAAGTTCCATGTTGGATCCTTCCATTCGCTTCATTAGCTCCACTAGATTCAGTATCCTTCGCTATGGGGTCCATGAAGTTGGTCTGTGGGAGGCTGCATCTCCTCCAGTGGCTTTGAAATGACCCAGCTTAAAAAAAGTTAGCTTTGAAATGCAGCTTTTCCTGGGAAGTGGTAAGATTTAACAGTTCACTGGAAAAACTGGCTTTCAAGCAGAGTTCAAACCACCCTGAGACTTCAGGGGATATGGCAGCAACAAAATGCAATCAAGATAATTCCTAGGGTAGTCAGACTGGATTAAAATGTAAGGGGCCACCAAGAGGGTAGCTTTCCTGTCCGTCTTATTTCATTTATTGGTTGAATAGCATTTGCATCTTTTATGGGAGAGTCTGGAAAGAAAGATTCCTAATATTGTGTGAGAACTGTTTAAACCAATTTCCAAGTGATCAAAAGGAAGTGATAGGCCTTTCATGGTCTGACTTCTTCCAATAAAATAGTTCACAACAGTTAGTAAAATGATTCTTGTCAATGGTTTATGAAGATAATTCCTGGTAACCCAGAATTACTGGGTGAATTGTGGTGTGTGTTTGTGTGTGTGTGTTTGTGTATGTGTGTCCTGAAAAGAGTCCATAGCATAATCTCCAGTCCTTTAAAATGCCTTTCTTTGGATTAGGGTCTTTGCAGAGGTCATTGCATCAACATGGGTCATTAAAGTCTAGTCCATTATAACTGGGTTTCTCAATTTTATGAATATTTTATTGAACAAGAAGCAAGCTTTATCAAGAGATATCATGCCCAAGAGCTTAGAAGTTTACTCTTAATAATTACAGTTTAGTACATGAAGGTGAAGGTAAAGGTAAAGGCCCTCCCGTTGATCGTCGATTTGCTCGAGCGGGCCCAGTAACGTCTCCATTGGAGACTTTGTTGTTACTGTGTCTGGCATATCGATGAGGTAGTTTTTTAACTCTTTTTTTTAAAGTAGCATTGTAGCACTGTCCTCTCGTTGTTTATCTATTTGCTCGAGCGGGCCCAATAACATCTCCATTGTGAGACTTGTTGTTACTGTGTTTGGCATATCGAATACGTCACAGGGAGCTTGCCAGGCTTTTGCCATGCAGGCGAGATACTCTCGGTAGCTTGTCAGGCTCTTCGAGAGGGGCAGAGATATTGAACCCGGGTCAGCTACGTGCAAGGCAAACGCCCTACCCGTTGGGCTATTGCTCCAGCCCTTAAAAAGTATATTGAAATAAATTTTATTTTATATTTGGATCTCATCATTATTATCATGCCTTATCTATCTTCAATAAAACATTTAAAGAAATTCTGTGCTAATATATTTTGGAGTTTATATGAAATAGGTAGGCCTATTATGTAAATTTCCCCCCCAACACTTTACATAAACACTGTGGTTTGCAAAGTTGTTCATGATGATTTGTTTTAGGCATTCAATATTCCAACACAAATTCCACCCCCATTATCACCTTCCCTCTCCTATTGTGTCCAGTTTTCCCAACTACCCCTTAAGCCTGCCCGCATGCAGGTCCACAATAATTTATTTTATATTGCTTTTTAACCAGTAAATTGCTGAAAGAATGATAAAAAATATTTCTTAGAAGAAAATTAGTATTAATTGTATCTCACTATGGAAGCATGGAGTCCTTATTCGAGGTAGTACTAAAATGTTGTTACAGGTTAAATCCTCTATATTACTAGTTAATTAGTTGAGATTAGTTGCCTTCTATGTTACATCCCATCCAATTTGGAGTGCTAGTACTGGATTATCATTGTTGTAGAGTTTGAAGATGTGGCACGACTTCAAGGTGGCTGCATGCTCCAGGACTGGGTGGTACAGCTGAGGTTAAATTTTTAACTGGGTGGCGCTCTGGGGTGTTGATGGAATTCTAGAAGGAGTCATTGTTTTATTGTGATTGGTCATGAGAAGCTTGGTCTTCTTAGGTAGTAGCAAAATGCAAGTTTAATTTTTTAAAATTTTTTAAATTTTGTTTTAATTTTTATACCACACATGGCAATGCTTATGTGTCACTCCTGGTTTTGCACTCAGAGTTACTACTGATGGTGCTTGGGGGCCATATGGGATGTCAGGGATTGAACCCGGGTCCGCTGCACAAGGCAAACACACTTCCCACTGTACTGTCGCTCTGGCCCCATAAGTTTAATTTTTGAGGTTGGTTGTCTTGGAAGGTTTAAGGCCAGTGAATTATGGCATATTCATTTAAAGTGGGTTTTTAATGTTAAATGTTTTGAATAGAGGCTAGTGATATAAAATTAAGAGAATGCTGAACATGGGAAGTGAGGTTTTTTTTTCAAGTCAAGCTTTACCCAGGAAAAAAGTCACCTCATGTATTTGTGCGTGGAGGGGTTTCAGTGAAGGAGTAAGAAGATTTCAGAATGCTGGGTGGCGGAGGGATGAGGGGTGTCTAAGATCTAGAGGTAGATCTCAGACCTTAGCCTGCATTCCTAAATCAGGTGGCTCCCAGAGCTCACCTGGAAGACTCTTTAAGTCTACTGCCCTGCCCCCACCCTATCCTCTTCTATCTGACTTTCAAACTCTCTGGAGTGTCTCAAATCAGCAAATCTCTACCTGTAACCCACTGGCAAGAAGCTTCTAAGAAAAATAGTTCCAAAAGGACTAATAGTGATGTTGGAGATGATAAAAATGAACAAATTATTATAAATTATCATGCATGAATGTCATGAAATATGCAGAAATTTTACAAAAAATAGGAAACTTTACACATATATTAGAATGAAAATACTCTCAAGACATATAAAGTGAGAAAAAAATACTGCTCTTTATGAAGTTGCATATGATCCCATTATAAAAACTAGATAAAATGTAAGTATTGGCAGATAGAAATAAATTTTTGTAAGTGCAGAGAAAACCATTTGATAGGTCGTAGCTACAATTACTTCTCAAGCAGAATCATGGCGTTTGAGAAGAATTTGCTTTATTTCTCTCTTTGGTGTTTGGTACACACCTGGTTGTGCTCAGGATTTCCTTCTGGTGAGCTTGGGGTAACATATGGGGTGCTGGAGATCAAATTCAGGTTAGATGCATGCGAGGCAAGTGCCATACTTGCTATTCTACCCTTCCAGCCCAGTACTTGCTCTTTTTGCTTTATATAATTCTTTGTAGTTTGACCTTTTTTTAAACAAAAATTGATTCATGTAGTATTCACACAATTGAAATCTGAACTAGGTTTTTTTAAAAATATTTTTATAAACATGTATATGCATATGTGTGCTTGTGTCTATATCAACAATGATCTTTATTTCTATCTTCATTCATTGTTATGTGCCAAATAATAATAAAATAATGAGAAAATCAGATAAAGCTCCCTTCTTTAAAACCTTTAACAAGTCCCCACTACTGATTTGTTAAGCCGTTATTTTTGACATGGCCTTCTCTTACCTGTTCATTAGGGAGAGGGTTTGGCCATATCCAGTTGTGCTCAGGGCTCCTCCTGGCTCTGTGCTCAAGGATTCTCCTGGTGGTGCTCAGGTGCTGTAATCAAATCAGGGTTGGTCACATGCAGTTACAGGACAAGGGATAAGGCATTTACCCCTTGTCCTATCTCTGTGGCCCCACCTACTCATTTTCACAACCTAACCATTTGTTTCATCCTGACTCATTTTTTCCCTCCTATCTCATCTCCCACGTGAAATAGGTATCTGCCAACATAGTTTCTCTGCAAAATGCTAGGAACTAAGGAATGAGCCCAATCTTTAAGCCTTGTATTGTTATGAAGGTGGGTATATGTTTACTCCTTGGGACCCAATCGTCCAGTCAATAGTGTCAAACATCTGATAATTGACATTCCTTTTTACAGACAAGAAAAGCAAGTTTCAAAAAGGGAGACATCACAACAGAAACTACAGAAATTCAAAGGATCATCAGAGAGTACTTTTAGAGTCTTCATGCCAAGGAAAAAGAAAACCTCAAGGAAATGGATAAATTCCTGGATTCCTATAGCCTCCTGAGGCTGAACCAAGAGGATCTGGCTTACCTAACAGACCTATCACCATTGGGGAAACTGAAATGATAATAAAAGTTTTACCCAAAACAAAAGTCCTGGCCCAGATGGATTCACTAGTGAATTCTTCCAAATCTTTAAAGAGGCCTTACTCCCAATCCTTTTCAAGCTTTTCCAGGAAATTGAAGAATCAGAAACACTTCCTAACAGTTTCTATGAAGGAAATATCACCCTGATACCAAAAGCAGACAGAGATATCACAAAGAAAGACAATTACAGGCTGATATCCCTGATGAACACAGATGCAGAGATCCTTAACAAAAACCCAGCAAACAGAATCCAATGACTCATCAAAAAGATCATACACCATGACTAAGTAGGATTCATCCAGGAATGCAAGGATGCTTTAACATTCACAAGTTAATCAACATAATCCATCATATCAGTAAAAGAAAGGATAAAAACCATATCATATCAATATATGAGAGAGAAAGCACTTGACAAGATCCAGCACTCATTGATGATGAAAACTCTCAGCAAAATGAGCACTGAAGGAATTTTCCCCAATAGAGTTAAAGGCATCTACTACAAGCCCATGGCAAGCATCATTCTCAATGGGGAGAAACTAAAAGCCTTCCTCTAACATTGAGAACAAGACAAGATTGCTCACTCATGCCACTTCAATATAGTACTGGAATTCAATATAGTACTGGAAGTTCTTGCAATAGCAGTTAAGCAAGAAAAAAGATATCAAGGCCATACAGATAGGAAAGGAAGAGGTCAAGCTATCACTATTTGTGAATGACATAAAACTAAGAAAATCCTAAAGAGTCTACAAAAAAGCCCCTAGAAACAATAGGTTTGTATAGTAGTGGCAGGCTACAAAATCAACACCCAAAAGTCCATGGCTTTCCTATATAGAAATAATGAAAGAGAAGAGAGAGATATTTAAAAAACAATCCCATGCACAATAGTGCCTCAGAAATCATCTTAACTAAAGAGGTGAAGGGCCTATACCAAGAAAATTATAAAACACTACTTCAAGAAATAAAAGAGTACACTAGGAAATGAAGACACATTCCCTGCTCATGGATCAGGAGGATTAACATTATCAAAATGGCAACACTTCCCAAAGCATTATACAGATTTAATGCGGTCCCCATAAGGATACCCAGGACATTCTTCAAAGGAATAGACAAAACAGTCCTGAAATTTATATGGAACAATAACCTCCACGAATACCTAAAGCAATCCTTGGGGAAAGAAGATATGTGGCATCACCTTCCCCAACTTTAAACTGTACTACAAAGCAGTAATAATTAAAACAGCATGGTATTGGACTAGAAATAGACCCGCAGAACAATGGAATGGAGTTGAATATTCTGTCACAGACTCTCAAATATAGTATCACTTAATCTTTGATTAAGGAGTAAGAAATGTGAAGTGGAACAAAGAAACTCTCTTCAACAAGTGGTGCTGGGAAAACTGGACAGTTACCTGCAAAAAATGAACACTAACTTCTGTCTAATGCCAGGAACAAAAGTCAGATCAAAGTGGATTAAAGACCTCAATATCAAACCTGAATCCATAAGGTACATTGAAGAAAATGTAGGCAGAACCCTCCATGACATTGAAGTTAAAAGCAAATTTAAGGAAACACCACTGACCAAGCAAGTGTAAACAAATATAAACAAATGGGACTACATTAAACTAAAACACTTCTGCACCTCAAAATAAACAGTAACCCAAATACGGAGAGGGTCCATGAAATAGGAAAAATATTTACCCAATAACCATCTGATAGGGCTGGAGCGATAGCACAGCGGGTAGGCCTTTCGCCTTACAAGCGGCCAACATGGCCAACCCGAGTTCGATTCCTCCGCCCCTCTCGGAGAGCCCGGCAAGCTACTGAGAGTATTCGATATGCCAAACACAGTAACAACAAAGTCTTCAATGGAGACGTTACTGGGCCCGCTCGAGTAAATCGACGATCAACGGGAGGGCCTTTACCTTTTACCTTTACCCATCTGATAAGGGGTTAATATTCAGGATATACAAGACACTAGTAGAATCGTACAAGAAACAAACCTCCAACCCCATCAAAAAATAGGGAGAAGAAATGAACAGAAGCTTCCTCAAAAAAGAAATTCAAATGGCCAAAAGGCACATGAAAAAAGGGTCTACACTGATGTCTTCAGAGAGATGCAAATCAAAACAACAATGAGATATCATCTCACATCACAGAGACTGGCACACATCAAAAAGAATAAGAGCAACTAGTGCTGGCTCAGCTGTGGGGAGAAAGGGACTCTCATTGTTAGTGGGAGTGCTGACTGATTCAGCCCTTTTGGAAAAAAGTATGGGCCTTCCTTAAAAAACTAGAAATCGAGCTTCCACATGACCCAACAGTATCTGTATTGCAAACCACAATGCCAAATAGGGCTGGAGCGATAGCACAGCGGGTAGGCCTGGGAATATATCCTGAGGTTGCAAAAAAACACAGCAGAAGTGACATCTGCACCCGTATGTTCATTGCAGCACTGTTCACAATAGCCAGAATCTGGAAACAACCCAAGTGCCTGAGAACAGATGTCTGGCTAAAGAAACTTTGGTACATCTACACAATGGAATACTATGCAGCTGTTAGGAAATATGAAGTCATGAAATTTGCTTATAAGTGGATGGTCATGGAGAATATCGTGCTAAGTGAAATGAGTCAGGAATATATATAATGACTTCACTCATTTGTGAAATATAAAATATTATAATATGAGACTAACACCCAACGACAGTAGAGACAGGACCAGGAATATTGTTCCATGGTTGGAAGCCTGTTCTATGATCTGGGGGAGAGGGCAGCTGGGATAAAGAAGAGATCACTAAGTCAATGATGGTTGGAAGGATGGCTTGGGATGGGAGATGAGTGTAGAAAGTAGATAAAGGACCAAACATGATGACCTCTCATTATCTATATTGCAAACCATAATGTCAACAAGTAGAGAGATAGTAAGAGGGAAATTGTCTGCCATAGAGGTAGGCGGAAGGGTGGGATGGGTAGGGGGGAGGAATATTGGGGACATTGGTGGTGGAAAATGTGCACTGGTGATGGGCATTCTACTATTGTGTGACTGAAACTCAAACATGAAAGCTTTGCAAGAGTAACTCACAGTGGAAAGAAAGAAAGAAAGAAAGAAAGAAAGAAAGAAAGAAAGAAAGAAAGAAAGAAAGAAAGAAAGAAAGAGAGAGAGAAAAAGCAATTTTCCCTGATAGTCAGACCATTCATTTCCCAACAGCGTGATGTAAGTGTACTGAAACAGCCTCCACTTTCTGTCAGTCCTGATGTTAGATGCTGCTGATGTCTGCTTTGCCTGGTCTGTTTTGATAGTCATCCTTGATAAAGCTGAGATTTGGTATACTCACGGGAGACATAGGATACTATATACACAGATTTGGATTTGCCTTCTCTTTCCTTGCTGTAGAATTTAAAAAAATTTAAATTGAATCACTGTGAGTGGGACCCTTACAAAGCTGTTCATAATTAGGTTTCAGTCATACAGTGTTCCAAAACCCATCCCTCCACCAGCACGTATTTCCCAGCACCAGTGTCCCCAATTTCCCTACCTACCCTAGCCTACCTCTATGATAGGCTCTCTCTCTCTCTCTCTCTCTCTCTCTCTCTCTCTCTCTCTCCTCTCTCTCTCCCCTGCCCCCCCTTTGGCATTGTGGTTTGCAATACAGATACTGAAAAGTCGTCATGTATATCCTTTTACCTACTTTTAACACACAGTTCTTGTCCAGTGTGGTCATTGCCAACCACTATTGTCATATTGGTCCCTTCTCTATCTTGACTACCTTACACCTCCCACACACTTTTGGTAGATCCCAACCATCGACCAGTCCTCCTAGCCCTTGTTTTCCCTAGCCTTGGATATTAGTCTTTTACTATTTTTTATATAGCACAAATGAATGCAGTCATTCTATATCTGTCTGTTGAAGAATTTTTAAAATGCTCATTTTCTATCTATAGAAGTAATTTGAGATCAGAGGTAGTACTTTGAGATCAGAAAGGAAAGGATTTGTTTTCCAGTAAGAACAGAGTGGAAGGCTTCACCTTTCCTCTGAAAATTCAGGGTATAATGTGCATGGCTTGTTAGGTAGTCAAGAGTTAAGATGGCTCCAGTTATATCAATCTTCCTATATATGCCCTTATATAGTGTCTTCCCACACCAAATAAGGTTCGCTATGCAACCACTAGGGTACATAATAGTGAGAAAATTCCGGTGCCAGTAGAGAAAGCACTGTGGCTTTCATCTAGTTCGTTCACATCACTTGCTCTGGGGCTACCAGATGCTATTTCTAAAGACACTATAGCTGCCTCATAGAGGCTATTGCATAAGATTTCTCACCAATGACAGCTACTTGAGTGTGCCATCTTGGGTGTGAATCTTCAAACTCTATTCAAACACAAATGACTCCACTCAAATGACTCCACTCAAACTCCACTCCAGTGAAATGACTGCAGCTTTTGCTAACTCTGGGATATAACCAATGGTGGCAGGGTCAAAGAGAAAGTACAGGAGGCCAGGATCTTTCCTTGCATGCAGCTAACCCTGGTTTAAATCCCTGGCACTCCTTTAAGCAACACCAGGAGTCACTCATGAGTACAGAGCCAGGAACAGCTCTGAACACACCAGGTGTGACAAACCCCTGCTCCCCCAACCACAAAAAGAGGTGGTAGCAATTTTGGAATCAGGAAAGGTAGAAGTTGAAAGAGCTCACAGAAAAATGTCTTAGAAAGAGCTGAAGGTATTTTGACTAAGTATTTCAGAAGGCCAATACCTTTATTTTTATTTATTTATTTATTGCCTTTAGGGTCACACCCAGCGATGCTCAGGGGTTACTCCTGGCTCATGCACTCAGGAATTACTCTTGGCGGTTCTCGAGGAAAGAGGCTCCTTGTTCTACAGTGACAGTTTGTCCAGATCCTGTGAGTGTGGTAAGTAAAACATGCATCCCGTGAACTGGGTATCCTACAGAGGTCCTTAAGAAACTTAACCTGGTTTATTTCACCAGCTTATATTAAAATGCAGCTGGACAGAGATAAAATAAAGGAAGCATTGTTAAGCGAAAGGTGCTTAGACTCTCAGGTTTTAAAAATTGCTTCTTCTTATGGAAAAAAATGGCAAAACGAAGATACTGTTTTGAGGCAAAAACATCAAATCTATGGTAGTAAATCACAATTTGTTGTACAGCAATATGTTTCCCATCAGATTCAGAATAAAATATCGAATTCTTTACATGGTCTTTAAAAAGCTCCCCCCCCCCCTTTTTTTTTTTGCTTTTTGAGTTTCACTCGGCGATGTACAGAGGTTACTCCTGGCTCATGCACTCAGGAATTACTCCTGGCGGTGCTCAGGGGACCATAGGGGATGCTGGGAATCGAATCTGGGTTGGCCACATGCAAGGCAAACACCCTGTCCACTGTGCTATTGCTCTTTTTTTTCTTCTCACCCAGCTCACCAACTTCTCTACCACTCTGTTCCCATATCCCCCATCCAACCAGAGTGAATTTCTCTCCTGTCCTTGACTCTCCCAGCTCTCTCTTCTCACTCCCAAACTTTGGTCTGCTTTTCCTTCAATATGTTCATGGGTGGTTCTCTCTTCTCATTCAATCATTCTCTTTGTAGTTCGATCAAATACAAAAAGAGCATATGGAAAGGCCAACTTTCCAGGAGGGCTCATTCCATTTGTGATTAAAGTGACAAAAAAGCATTTTAGTATTATTCAATCACTGGTATTATTTTAATTGACTTGTTTATATTTTGATTGTCTCTATATTCCATCAGAATGGTCTGCTTCTTGAGAGATCTTGCTTCCTTGTTTTTTTTTTTACTGTATTCTCAGTACCTAGAATAGCGCACAGCACAAAAGCAATAAATGTTGAGTGAATAAGTGAGTGGATTAATGCCTGGTTTAAGAAACTGAATCCACATCTCAGAGCTATAAAATGACGACAATTTAAACTCTATACCGAGCTCTTAAAGTCTCACCTCAATTATTTGAACATTTCTAATGAAGTCAATGTTATTTCAGATCTCTATACATATTGATACAACCTTTTATAAAAGGCACTAATAGAAACACACAATATATCCAGAATAAAATGCCAAGCACAAGTGTTATTTTAGAAAATTTTTATTTTATTGAAGTTGTGGCCAAAGCATAAAAAAATTGTTAAAAGTTCATTTGGTCTTTTTATTATATACATTTTTCACAGAATTTTCTTTTCTTTGACCAGACCCAGGTAAGGGTTTGGTATTTCATCATTTTCCATTTTATGCCTCTTAATAGATTTCACAGAAAGAAATCTGACCAAAGAAAAACTTACCATAGAGAATATGAACATGGAGCAGCCATATGGAGTCAAGTGAAAGCCGTGAGAGTCATTTCATCTCACTTAGGCAGTAAAATCTCTCTGGCAAGTGTGGTCCTGACTTGAATTCACTGCCACATGGTAGCGGGTGTTCAGCCTGGTGATTATTTTTGTAACTCCATCTGTCTGAGATCTCCAGGGCCTCCGACAGCCTGGAACACTGAGACCATCTCACCTTATGGGGAAGAATCCAAGTTCTTTCATTGTTGGGTTACTTCAGGCCTTCTAGGGGTCCCTCCCAGCTGAGAGTTCGGTTTTGATCTCACTAGGGGTAAAGTCCATTACTCTCTCTAGGACAGCCCTGCTGGCTCACTCAGCAACCTTCAAACATTTCTGCTCCATCTTGAAAGCATTTCTTCAGTCAAAGAGGCAAGAGACGTAAATAGCAAAGGGCTTTGAAAGCTGTGGACAAATTGTGGCCCATTCATCAGTCTTTTCACCAGTCTCAATCTTCTCCCATCAAAACCTCCTCAAAATACACATAGGAGCATGCACACACACACACACACACACACACACACACACACACACTGAATTCCTTTAATAGTGATACTTTTGAATTAATATAAAAACTATGATTGGTTTTAAAATTTTATTTATTTATTTATTTATTTAGCTTTTGGGGCCACATCCGGTGATGCTCAGGGGTTACTCCTGGCTCTGCACTAAGGAATTTCTCCTGGAGGTGTTCGGGGAGACCATATGAGATGCTGGGGGTCGAACGTGGGTTAGGTACAAGGCAAATGCCCTACTCATTGTACTATTGCACTGGCTCCAAAGTTGCTTGGATTTGACTAGGTGATCGTCTTCATTTTCTGGGTTTGTTCCTATTTCAAATTTTGTTGTGTATCAGGTGCTTTAGCTTAGAGGGATATTGCTTTCTCTGGAATAGTAGACAAGGAAGTTAGAGAGGCAGAATGGCTAAATTGGGGTGATAGTGACAATGTTTCCAGTAGATACACATATGCTTGGTATTTGTCTAAATGCTCAATCCAGCAAAATGTATGCATGAGGCTGCATACTGTCTACACATGCAGACACCTGGGTATTTAATTTCTAATACCTGTTGGACTTGGGAGAAGTATTTGTTTTTTTTTTGGGGGGGTCACACCCAGAAATACTCAAGGGTCATTCTTTGCCCTGTGCTCAGGGGGATGAGGCCTGGTGGTGCTCAGAGGATCATGAAGTGCCAGCGATGGAATTTGAGTGGCCGCATGCCTCATTCCCTGTACTATTTCTCTAGCCCGTCTAAAGCAGTGTTTAAATAGGGGTTTTGACATCAAACTTTCTCAAAATTAACTTGAAAGAGAAAGAGAGAAAGAGAGAGAGACAGAGAGACAGAGAGAGACAGAGACAGAGAACGCATTTTGTGAATGTTACCAGATGTTGATCGTATTTTCTGAAGAGAATTTGATGGACCAAAAAGGGTAGGAATCATTCAGAGAATTCCATACCAGTGTATCCTTTCACTGCTCTGCTTGAAGATACAGGGCCAGACCAGTATCAGACAAACCTCACCTGTGTGTTTTCTGGAGCGAGTTCCCTTGGAGGAACTTTAGGGGTATCTGATCCCATTCTAACAAGCCTGTGCAGCTTTCCCTTATCTTCTGGAGTGACATCTAGTTTCCAACCTCTAAAAACACAGATTTCAATAGCCCCAGGTTTTTCAAAGATTCACCAGATATACAAAAGACCTTTCCCTCATCCCCCTAATCTCTTAATCACTGAAAATGATGTAATTGTCATAACCTGGTCCTCTGGATAGAATTTTGGTGACAGAATGAAGGTTGTATCCAGAGATGATGAACAATTTTATGGTCTAGAAACCAGAGTGTGTATCCTGTTTCTCTGTCAAAGATCTATCCTTTCTGTTAACTTAGGCAAATCCTAACCTTTTCAAGACTCAATATTTTTGTCTTCAAGGTGGAGACAATGTTGATACCAACCACATGGATTAATGAACGGCAACAGAACATAACAATGTGTGTTTCAGAAGCAGAACGGAGTGTGATTCCTGTCCACTTAGTGTGCTAGAGAGAGACTGTCTGGGGCACAGTCAGAGAAATCACAAGCTTCAGCACCCAGCACATCACTAGAAGCATATTGTAGAATTTATGATTCTCAATGGGAGGACTTTGTCACCCATGCGGCATTTGGCACTGTATGGTTGGAGACAGTTTTACAATGCTTATGGCCATTGTGAGTGAATATGTTAGCGTCAACTAGGAGTGATTCCAGCAGTTTCTAAACCTCTGGCAATACTGAGGGCAACCACTCCCAATAAAGATGTCTCAAACACAAAGAAGTCTCCAACCTTAAATACGCATAGTGCTAAGATTGAGCAAGCTCTACAAGCGTCTGCTCTGTGCCTTAATGCCAGAGAACAGCGCTGAGAGGAGCCAGGTGGAAGGTGTGAAATCTCTTGCCATAATCACCTGGAGCAGAGAAAACAATGAAAAGCCCCCGAAGTGTCAAAACCTGTAGTAGTCAATGTGTGGTCCCTGGCCGGCTGCGCCAGCATCCCCCAGGGAACTTGTTAGAAAAGCTCAGACCCTGCTCCTGGCGGGCAGAATTAGTGGGGACCGGGGATCTGTGTCTTCCCAAGACCTTCCCAGTGATTCAGAGACAGGCTGCAGTAGGAGAGCCTCGGGGCACACACCAGTCACAACTCACATTCTCCCACATGCATTTGGAAAAAAGCATTTGCCAGAGCCCTGCTGTGGGGTCTCCTGGCCCTACTTTCAGTTGGCTCTTCTATACTTCAAGGTGCTCAGGCAACCGCTCATTGCGGAAAGCCAGGGCCCTTCTGACATAGTCCTCCTCTCGCAAGAGGCTGGCAGAGCACCCCCTGTGGGGAGTAATGCCACCAGATGGCACACATTTGGTTCTCATTAGGGTTCTGGATGACGAGCTTCTTAGCCCATGAGAGAACGAGTTTACCTCCGAGAAAGTGGGCTGACTCTGCTTCCATGGCCCTGCCTGCCTTCCTGAGAGTGCTTGGACCCTGCGGTGCTACAGATCACCCAGGTTGCCTTGGTGCTGTTGGGTGCCTGCAGGGCTGCACCCAGTGATACTCAGAAGGACCATGTGGTGCTGAGGGTGGAAGCAGGTGGGGGAGGGGGAGCTAGACCCTCACCTGGCAGGCACGTGCCTTAAACTTGATTCAATCTCTCCAGCTCCTGAAATTTTATCTTGAAGTTAACAAAGCACAAACCAAAAGCACGTGTGTCCAATGATGGATCTGCATAGGGAAGATATAAAAAGACCATCTCTCTGTTTCTATTTCCTGAATCCTAGAGCTACTTTCCAAAGAAATCGTGATTCAGCTTTTCTTTCAGTTCTGGGAGGACCCAGTACACTTCCAATAAATGCCTTCCTCCTGCCCCAGAATTGTTTCTCTGGCTTGTTACCAGACAACTTGAATAAAGGAATTGTGAGGATCAATTGAGCAAGTGTAGATTCTGGGTAAGGGTCTGTTAACTTGGATCTCAGGACCCTCACTTGCACAGGTCCCTTCTAAGGTCCTGCATTGTGTTCTTATGGTCATATGTTTCATTCCCTTGCAAGTGCAAGTCTTCAAGAGCCACTGATTAGAGCCATTGCTTCTTCCATTGTCACATTTCCCCGACTCTTGGGTGATAATGGAGAGAACATAGGCATTTTCAGAACCCAGCAAAGGGGAATTTAAGTTAGGGATTCGTTTAGCTTGGGCTTAAAGGAATATATATTGTAATTTTAAGATATTGCAAAGTTATTGCTAATTGTTCCAGTACAGGAAAAACCCCAAGTTTTATGCATCCTGAGTATTCTCTAATAAAAATAATTGTTCTAACTATGGCAAAAAATAAAGTCATATTGCAATTTCTCTATTTAAAATTGTAAGTGATATAACATGAGCTTTACAAAGAACTGATGAGTATGCAACAAAATAAGTCAGAGAAATATATATAAGAAAATTAATGAATTAGTTGACTCTTGTAAAAGTGTAATGTCAACTTGTCAGTAATTGAATTTATGATGCTTTTTCTCATTTTAAGGATAAATATGTTCCCATATAATTCTGTATATTTTTCTTAAAATTGACCACCCAGATTGTGTAAGGATTAGGTCACAAAAGCTAGCTCCCCTTCAGATAAGATGGTCCTAGACATGGGAATCTCTCCATAGACTTGTGACTGGTGTTACTCTCAATGGTGCATGTTTGTGACACGAGGCCAGGCACTGAGGACATACAATGAGAAAAAAATAATCCAAACTCAAAACTGGCTGGGTAGCACAACTGTGGAAAATACATAGATTTCTGGGTACAAATGAGGACCCGGTGAACTGACTCTTGGTTTTTTTTTGTTTGTTTGTTTGTTGGCTATATCCAGCAGGGCTTGGAGGCCTCACAGTGCCAGCGATGAAACCTAGAGCTCCCACATGCAAGGCCTGCATTCTAGTCCCTGGAACTGTCTCCCTGGCTCCTAAATCTAACTTATTTATTTTTTGGCAAATTTTTATGCGTACATACACTCGCTCACACACAACTCAATGGAGAGCATCTATGTTTAGATACTCACTGTTTAAAAAGTGGAGTCCAAGGAGCAGAAATGTCTCCATGAAGCTTGTTAGAAGTGCAAGATGAGGGAGGGCCATACTTGATCTATCGGGTCTGAGTCCATATGTTTAAGGAAGCACACTGGGTTGAGCCAAGCACTTCTCTGGAGGAAAGAAGAAGCATCCCTGCAGTGGATATCACTCAGACTCAACCATGGGCTTTGGAATTTAAGAGTACTTTCTTTCTTTCTTTCTTTCTTTCTTTCTTTCTTTCTTTCTTTCTTTCTTTCTCTCTTTCTTTCTCTTTCTCTCTTTCTCTCTCTATTTCCCTCCCTTCCTCCCTCCCTCCCTCCCTTCCTTCCTTCCTTCCTTCCTTCTTATTGAATATTTCTTTCTTATTGAATCACAGTGAGTTAAGCAGTTACAAAGTTGTTCATGATTGGGTTTCAGTCATATAATGTTCCAACACTCATTAAATGACTTTTGTCTGAGGCCAGCAAGTATTTATTACTTGTATCGCATTTGTGTTGGACAGCTTGAAACTTACACTTCTGCCTTAGTGTCGTAAAGAACTTAGATTTCTCTATTGCTCCACCCAGGGCTGAGAGGAAGTTATGGAGTTTCTCTCTAAGAAAATTCATAGGATCAGCCTCTCACTTCAGGTCAGACCTGAGTCTGAGTGAGCTCAGCGCCTTCCTGACACCCTTTACCAGGAAGAGACCAGGTTAGGTCTGTGGGTGTAAGGAAATGACAGAGCTGTCCCTTTGTGTGTCAGGGACTTTGAATTGGGAACTGGCAGGAGCGTCTGTACATTTCAGGGAGCAGGGAGGGAGGAGTGGGAAGTGGGGGGTGGATGCTGTGTTGGAAATATCCACAGCGCTTGCAGTGCAGGGAAAAGCAGACATGTTTTCCATGACCCCTCCAGGGCATCAACTCCATTTACCTCCTTGAACCCTCCTTGGTTCTGGAAAAGCTTCATTCAGGATGTGTCTTGCAGCACACGTGGACAAAACACACATAGGTAAAATAAACATACCTATTGCATCATATCTCAGAAAACTAGGCTTATACATGTTCATGGTGGTAAGGGGGAACTCAGAGCAGGACATCTTTCCTACACAATTGCCTTTCAAACACACATGCTGGGGTAACATACAATGCAAACCAAGTGGGAAGAATGAGCCGCAAACCAGAGCTGCCGGCCAGATGGAGTTGTTTTGAGGCTTGCCAAGGTCGGCTCCATGGTAAAAATCACTTTCAGCTGCATTCTCCAGCTCAGTTTTTGAGCTCAAGAAATGGGAGGGGGAGTGATCCCTGAAGGCTGTATTTAAAAAACTGAAACAAAGACCGGGGAAATGGGTTCCAGCTTGTCCTAATACAGATAGTGGCTTGGTAGGTTCACGGTTATCATTATGCTACAGTACCTTTCCAATAGGGCAGGAGTTCCAATGAAGGAGAAGGGAGCTTATCTTTGGGGGCAGGATGAGGTGGTGAATTATATATAAAGCATTGATTATATAGAAGAAAACACACTGTCATCCAGTGATAGTAGTTGAGACTAGAAGACAAAATGACTGTGCTACTGAATAAACTCCACAATAAAGTCTTTGTTGTGTGAGCTGGGTGTACATTATGGCCAAGTAAAGTGAGAAACACTCCCTCTGCAAGTGAAGAAGCTCTGGATTCTTGGAAAATAAACTAAAATAAAGGCAGGACAAAGCCCATTCAGTGACATAATATAGCCACCTAATTTAGTACTGGTGTGAAAGGAAAGTCCTTTAAGAGAATGGAAAGGAACTTGTAAGCTTTTGCATTGCTTGTTAAAAGGTGGTAGTATCATGTAGGAAGCAGAAGAGAATGACGATAACTACCTGAGTGGGAACATGTTCTTCTCCAGATCCACCCCAGCCACTCCAGAGGGATTTTATCCAGATCTATTTGATGTCAGTACTCGTTCCAAAGATTGGCTTTGTGGTTAAGCTGTGGTAAAGGGGAGCGGTAAGGTAAACATAAAATAAAATGTAAAAAGACATGGTATTTGCAATTTGTTTATGTGATCATTAAGGTTTTGGTCTGAATTACTTTATTGGCAAGAGAATCTCATTATCAGCTCTAAGACCTACTATCCCGAAGGTCGCTGAAGTAAAGGTCTCATAGACAAAATTCCGGTGCTTGCTTTCAGCAGTCTAAAAACATATACACATAGGATGGGGTGTAAGGATGAAGGATGACTCTGCAGGATCTGGACAGGCAGTGAGTGCACGCTGTCTCTCTCTGTTAAATCATCTGCTTTTCTCACTGATGTTATGACTGCAAAGACAAGACAGAGTCAAGAATTGAAGAAGGGTGGGGTTGGAGTGATAGCACAGCGGGTAGGGCATTTGCCTGGCATGCGACCAACCCAGGTTCGATGCCTAGCATCCCATATTGTCCCCTGGGGCACCGCTGGGAGTAATTCCTGAGTGCAGAGCCAGGAGTAACCCCTGAGCATCGCCCGATGTGACCCAAAAAGCAAAAAAAAAAGTTGAAGAAGGGAGCCCCAGTGGCGGAGATATTGGGACCCAAAACACACACTTGGTTTTTTAAAAAAACAGCGGGTAGGGCGTTCGCCTTACACGCGGCCAACATGGCCGACCCGAGTTCGATTCCTCCGCCCCTCTCGGAGAGCCCGGCAAGCTACCGAGAGTATCTCGCCCGCACGGCAGAGCCTGGCAAGCTCCCCGTGACGTATTCGATATGCCAGACACAGTAACAACAAAGTCTCCAATGGCGAGTTACTGGGCCCGCTCGAGCAAATCGACGATCAACGGGAGGGCCTTTACCTTTACCTTTACCTTTAAATTTATGTTTATTTAAACACCATGATTTACAAAGTTATTCATAATACAGTTGTTTCAGGCATAAATGTTCCAAGACTAGTGTGACCTCCTGTCCACAATGTCCCCAGTTCTCCTCCTCCTGTCCCCTTAGCAGGAACATAACACATTTATTACATATAATTTGCTTCAAGGAAACTTAGAGAAATGGTAAATGCAATTACCATAAAATTACTCAGTGGAAGTCAATTTGTGATGATTTATTGCTATATGATTTTAACCTATATAAAAAAGAAATTAAAATTATTTAATATAGTATAATGCATAGGGCTGGAGAGATAGCACAGCGGTAGTGCATTTGTCTTGTGCTCAGCCAGCCTGGCCTAGCCAGGTTCAATTCCTCCGCCCCTCTCGGAGAGCCCGGCAAGCTACTGAGAGTATCTCACCCGCATGGCAGATCCTGGCAAGCTTCTCGTGATGTATTCAATATGCCAAACACAGTAACAACAAGTCTCAAAAAAAAAAATGGAGACGTTACTGGGCCCGCTTGAGCAAATCAATGAACAACGGGAGGACAGTGTGGACAGTATAATGCATATCCTCATTTACATAGAAACATTTTCAACTCTGGTATCTAAAATATATTGCATTAACTTTTACTTTGTACTTTTGTCTCATCAGGGTAATAATTCTATTTTCTGTCAATAATTTTAAAGATTCTTCTCTAATATACTTTAAACTAAATCCAACAACTGTAAAATTTAGTAAGAATGAAAAGGATTAGAAAATTTAATAGGAAAATATGGCTGGGCCTATGAAAGTACAAAATGTCTTATCCTAAGAAAGAGAGAATCAAAAAAGATTCAGAAGACATAGCGCATTCAATATAAATGAGATGTTAATTCATTATTGAAAATGTATAAAATCCCTTAGCAAGCTGGGACTAAACATACTTTACTTAATCTAATAGAGGACAACCCTAAGCATCATGAGTGAATGCCAAATGCAATGATGTGTGCTGAGAAGTTTGCCCTGTCCTTTAAAGCTTCTTGTAAAACTGGTTTCAAGTCAATGAATTCCTTAAGCTGTTGACTGTGCCAAAAGCTTTGCATTGTTCCTTTCAGATATAGCCCCCACCCCCCAAAAAAAAAACAAAATGAGAGAGAGAGAGAGAGACTGAGATGGAGAAAAACTGAGTAATAGGATTAGCATCCCTCCTAGGACACCAAGAGAGTGCTATCTTTTTAGCCTTCTCTCCTGTTGCAAGAACAGAGGAAAGGTCCTGTGAGGACATAGCTGGAAACAGCTGTGTACAGGAAAAGAGATTGGCTCTAAAATGGGTTCTGGATGGGAAGATGGCTCAAGTGCTAGGGCACCTGCCCAGCATGTGTGGGACCCTGGGTTCCATCCCTGGCACTGCATGGCCCCCAAGCATCCCTGGGTGTGGCTCCTGTAAAAATCAAACTAATCTGCTGGATCTGGGCCTTCAGAATTATGAGAATGTTAGTTTCTGTTGTTGAGACTTCTTGGCACAGGGCCTCTTGTTATAGAAACCCTGAGTACCTTTTGTGCAATGATTCCATGACATTCCTTTGATAGAATGATCTAGATCATAATTGTGCATTTTTGACCGAATCTTTAGATCATTTTCATTTCCAAAATTCATAAATTGATACATAAATATTTCTCATATTTTCTTGGGGGAAAGTTTCTCCAAAGTAGGACGATTGAGTCAAATAATATGGAAAGAGTTTTAAGAACCTTAATTCCTTTATATGGGGCGTTTTCCAAAGAGTGAATAAGAATTCTCTTTTCTTGCCAAAGGGCCTGAGCATTTAAAATTGGTGCTTAAATCCATTGTAGTCACTTCTAGTGTCAAGCCCAGCTTGTATTGCTTTAAACATGCTTTCTGTTATGTTAGATAAGGAACATTATAATCTGGTTCTGCTGATTTTTAATTGAAAGCATATTAAAATATGAAAGAATATAAGCAGCATTAATCTAATAAGCTAGAGTTTACCAAGGTGAGCAATACTACCCCCTTCTTTTGGTGTTCCTGGAAAGATTTCAGCGGATAATAGAAACCTTGGGTGCAACTGGGGGACATTTTCTATTCCATTAAAAGAAATAGATTTCCACTCCTGGGAATATATTCCAGAGAGGCAAACAAGTATAGTCGAAGTGACATCTGCAATTGTTTGTTCATTGCAGCACTCTTTACAATAGCCAGAATCTGGAAAAAAACCTGAGTGCCCGAGAACAGATGACTGGTTAAAAAAAACTTCGGTACATTTACACAATGGAGTACTATGTAGCTGTTAGAAAAGATGAAGTCAGGAAATTTACATACAAATGGTACTACATAGAAAGTATCATGTTAAGCAAAATGACTCAGGAAGAAAGGGATAGACATAGAAAGATTGCATTCATCTGGGGAACATAAAGTAACAAAATAGGAGACTAACACCCAGGAGTGGCCGAGATTAGTACCAGGAATTTTACTCCATGACTTGGAGGCCAGCCACACATGCTAGGGGAAAAGGGAGCTCAGATAGAGAAGGGAGCACCAAATAAAGGGTGTTGGGAGGATCCTCCCAGGGTGGAAGAAGCATGCTGAAAGTAGACTATAGACCAAACATGATTGTCACCCATTGCCTCTTTTGCAAACCACAACACCCAATAAGAGAGAGAGAACAAAAGGGAATGCCCTGCCACAGAGGTGGGGTGGGATGGGGGGGATGGGGGGGTGGGAGGAATACTGGGATCCATGGTGGTGGGAAATGGAGATAGGAATGAGACACCACAAAACATATGCAAATGCACTGGTGGAGGGATGGGTATTTGATCATTGTATAATTGAAACCCAAGCACAAAAATTTGTAAGTCTACAACTGTACCTCATGATGTCTCACTAATAAAAATAATAATGAAAATAAAAGAAGTAGGTTTCCAGGGAGTTCAGAGTCATTTTTTTCTTTTTTTTTTTTTTTTTTTTTGTGTGGCTTTTTGGTTCACACCTGGCGATGTTCAGGGCTTACTCCTGGTTCTACACTCCAGAGCGATTCCTGGTGGTATACGGGAGACATTTTGGGATCCTGGGGATCGAACCTGGGTCAGCTGTAAGCAAGGCAAATGCCCTACCTAGTGGACTATTGCTCTGACCCTGAGTAATTTTTTTTTCTGAGAAGAAAATAGTAGGTCTAAGAAAAAGTTTAAGAGAGATGATTTATTTGATAGAATTCTCCCTCTGAAGATGAGATGTGTGTTCAGAGGAAAGGTTCTGATGACATGATTGAGATAGGAATGAGACACCACAAAACATATGCAAATAGAAAAAAGTGGGTCACTGACTGCTCTAACCTCATCTTCTAGAAAAATCCATAGTCAATCTCAGGTACTCAGTTTATATTTGTGGAATGAACAATTTATAGAATCTGCTTTCTATTGAGTCTAAGATCAATTCACCAGAGAAGTCCCTCATCCCTGTCTTCAGAGAAGGGAATGGAGGCAGCTCAGTTGGTCTACCACATGGAGCTCAGGAGGATTTGAATTTCCTAGGAGTCTTTCCAGAGTGAGAGTGAAGGAAAAGGCGAGGAAGGTAGAGGAGAAGCAGAGGCAGAGGTGGGGGAAGAACACTAGACCCGAGAGTGATCTTGTAATAGGACTTGGGAGAACTGAAGCTCTGAAAGGAATTGTTTCACTGCTTGCCATTGAACCATAAACAGTGTTTGCTGTTAAACCAGAAAAAAAAATCATCTTCTTTTCTCATGTCACTCATGCTTTTGCATGAATAGATTCCGATGGGAGATCTCAAAGCAGCTCTGAGGCCATCTTCTGTGCCTGTCCAATGGGAATAGAGAGATAGCAACTGGCCAGTACACAGGACTGGACAGTAAGCGAGTGGGCATTGTGAAGGAAAGAAAACCTGAGAACACTCTTCCCCTAAAGACACGTCTCTCTGTAAATCTGCTTTCCCGGGCTGTTTCAAAGCTCAGGTGGCTCCAAGCACTGGTATCGGGAGACTATGAACCTACATGCGAGCACTTTTCGTTTTACTGCACACTTTCTGCAGCGCTTTAGTGAGAGAGAGACTGTGGCTTTTCAAGCCCGACTTCCAATATGCATGAAAGTGGTACATTATGCAATCTTTTTGAGTTTCAAGAACACATTTTTGTTTTCAACTTTATATCCCCAAATGAAGCCCATCACTTTTATAGCTCTTTGTCCTTTCTTTCAATTTCGAGTTCTTTTAGGCCACCAACCCAGTATGACCTTAAGCACCTTGGAACTTTCAGAATCCAGTGCTCTTTTGATATGTGTACCTGCAATGAATATTAGAGGTGCATATTTCTAAGAGGAAACAGCCCTGTCCCCTAGCTGGATGTCTACCTAGAGGACAAATGGACAAGGCACCTAAGTGAAGGGTGTGACCTGGTTCATTGTCCATGTGAAAAGTTTTATCCTGATTCACTTACGGAGAAGATAAGATACAAATGGACAAGAAGTCAAAATAAAAAGAAGGCTCTCAAAGCATGAAAGCCCAAGAGTGTGCAGGAAAAATTAAGAGAAATTAGGATTTCAAGCCATTTTTATCTAAATCTTATATACCAGCCTGATTATAGACATGTCAGTTTCTGCATGCTCTTTCCATGGTTTATCTAATCTTGCCAAACTGTAAGTAATTCAGGGGATAAAAATCTCAGAACTACCTCATCTATCACTATTCAACATTCCTAACAATCGGGTAAAAGAAACTAATAAAAATGAACGAATGAGGTGTGTGACCTGCCTCTTCTCTTCTCCCCCCCTCCCACCCCCCCTACCCCCTGGATTCCTCTCTTCTCCACAGCTGGGTCTCAGCTCTTCTCTGCCAGGCAGTTCAAGTTTCAAGAGGCCCCTCTGTAGACACACAGGCCCAGGCACCCTACCAGCTGCCTCTATACACTCCACCCTTTGTTTAAAGCAGAAGCAGATGGAAGGTCTGCGTTTCAGGGTTGAGGGTTCCTTGAAAGAAAAACAAGGTATGCAGGCAAAGAAAATAAATATGGAGAAGTAAGAGTCAAAACCAACAGCAAGTAAGAAAGGGAAATGGGGGCTGGGTTGGGTTGATGTGTCTAGAAGGAAAACGTGGGGAGCCCTCTGAGGAGCTGAAAGGCACGTGGAAGAAGAAAATGCTTCACCTAATCTATCTAAGGTCAATTCATGTTTTCTTGTGGCCTGGGCCATTGTTGGCAGCCAGACTCTGGGCAAAAATAGCCTCCCTGTTTTTTGTACTTAAGCACTGAGAGCACAGAGAGAGAAGCTACAGGGTGGGGTTGGAGGAAGGCTTAAACTGTGGGAAGAGAAGTTTAATGTAAGGGGCCAATGAACCATGGTCTGAGTCTAGAATCAGGAAGGACAAAGGGAACATGAGGGATGGACAGGGCTCTATTATGGTGCCTGAGTGAAGGAGAGACCCGAGGGCATGCTCTGAGGTTTCCTACCTCACTCTGATAGATCTGGAGATGTGTGTGTGTGTGTGTGTGTGTGTGTGTGTGTGTGTGTGTGTGTAGCAATTAGGGGAGAGAGGGGAGGGTGCTCGGTAATGCAGTGGCAAATGTGGAGGAGAATACCAAAATGATGGGCTTCAGAAAGGCCATCAACCAAACAGAACCTGGAGGCTGTAGTCTAGTCATAGGTTAGAGGAAATATGAATGAGCTTCTAGATGATTCTCTGGGCATTCTGTTAATTCCATTCCAAGCATGTAGTATAAGAGGAGCTCCCAATCATGGTTCCCAGAGTACTCACACATGAGGTGACTTTCAGTTACAATTGAACAGGAAACTAATTCTGAACACCCAGAACAGCACTATGTATAGACTGTCCATTAAGGAGGATGGGAGGGAACTTTCTCCAGGGTGGGTATCTGAGTGGCTCTGAGGCATCTAGCACCTAGGCAATTTCCATCTTTCAGCTCAGTGATGCACTCTGCCCAGCTCCCCAATTGGTTACAAAATGGCCCCCGATTTTCCCCATTCTATTCATGTAAACATCGATGGTGAACAGATGCTAGGCCTCTAGAAGCATTCGGCTTCCATGATTCTTTTTCTGGTTTGTTTTGTCTTGTTTTTTATTGTTTGTTTTGGTTTGGGGCCACACAGAGATGCTTAGAGGTTACTCCTAGCGCTGTATTCAGGAACCATATGGGATAGCAGGGATCGAACCATGTCAGTCATGTGCAAGGCAAGTGTACTGCCTGCTGTACAATCTCTTGAGCCCCACATGCTTTATTTTCAGTGGGTAGAAATCTCTCCAGGCTTCATCTCCTAGGCTGTCAATTAACATTGAATTGTATGTACATTGGAATAAACCAGTCAATATCAAGGAGAAAGATTAGACCAGGCATCAGAATGTGGATTTTTCCCCCTTTTTGATAAAAGGTAAAGGTAAAGGCCCTCCCGTTGATCATCGATTTGCTCGAGCGGGCCCAGTAACGTCTCCATTGGAGACTTTGTTGTTACTGTGTCTGGCATATCGAATACTCTCGGTAGCTTGCCGGGCTCTCCGAGAGGGGCGGAGGAATCGAACTCGGGTCGGCCATCTTGGCTGCGTGCAAGGCAGACGCCCTACCCGCTGTGCTATCGCTCCAGCCCTTTTTAATGTCTGAGGTAAAAGGAAACTAAAAATAAGACTATTTCAGGACATATGAAAAGTCTAAGAGATTCAATCTTCAGCATCTATTGATGAAGTTCTGCTTGTCCATAGTCATGCTTATGGCTTATCTGTGACCTCTTTCACACCATCATGGCAAAGGCATTTGCAACAGAAATACAGTATGCAAAGCCTGAAAATATTAACCCTTTACAGAAAAAGTTACCTAACCTGCATCTTAAACCACTCAGAACCTCCCCTGAAAGTTGGACCTAGGATTAGATGCCCTGAAACTCCTGGAAAAGGGGTTGGCAGACCACATGGCGCTTCTTTAGAAAGGAAGAATGGGCATGAAATGAACTTTCTCTACTCCACTATCATTCTCAGTAACCATGATTCATTGGCTCAAAGGTTAGAATGACCCTCAGTCAAGCCAATGCAATTGTATGTACTTGAAAATAAAGGGAGCCAGGATCTCTTTGGTAGCTTGCCTTTCGAAAAGGAATCTGACACCTGCTAGTGGACATGTTCCAATTACAGTTTGACAGAATAGAGGTAGGACTAGAATCTAGGGTTAAAGAGGAAGGGAAGTCATGTTTGCCAAGTGCACTTTCCTGAATGCAAGTGTGCATGAGATGCCATCTCATCAGATCCCTGTGTGACCCATGCATATGTCATTGCGTGCACCAGGGGTATTTTCAGACAAATAAGGCACAGCTACTGCAGGCTTCAAACAATGCAGATTATCAGACCTTCCTCACGAGAAGGGAATTTATATCAGAGAGCCAATATAAAGAGACAAAAGACAAAGGACACTCTCATTCTGCAAGTGCTCTGAGATTTCAGAGGGGAGAAACAATCGGTGTTGTGTTCAATGACAAGCTATGCAGTAGTTTAAAGTTATGAGTACAGGTGAACTAGAGAAGGGTCTTAGGAATAGACATTTAGAAATTTTAAAAGCAGAGAGGAAACATTTAGGAGTCTCGATGAAAGAACTTTCAGGGCAGACACAGAGGAAAAGTGCATGAGTTGATTCAGTCAGCCGAACAATATGGTTGATTCGAGAGGTAAGAAAGCCACAGCAATGGACTGGCCACTCCTGAATAGCAATCTGACAGGATGCCATGTCTAAATCATCACCATTATCATAATCATCATCATCATCATCATCATTTGCCTACATCTTCATACAGCATCACTTATGTCTTGGGAATGTACAAAAACATATTGAAATAATCTTGTTTCCTATGTGTATGTACTCACTCTCAGCTTATCCTTCTTAGGACAGGGCTATTGGTAGAGTTTATAAGTGTTTTGCGTGGTCCAACAAAAGGACAGGAAAACACTGTCCTCTAAGCACTGTCCACCAAATATTGTCAATTGTGATTTATTTACAGTTTTTGTTTTCTTGTTTTGTTTTGTTGAGTGAGGGGCAGAGGATTCTCAGGAGTCCCGAGTGTCCCACAGGGGATTCTTAGCTAAGAACTAGTAGTTCAGTGTAAGGGTCCTAGGAGGCAGTGCTGCTCAAACCCTACAGTGCTAAGGATTTCCCAGACCTCTTGGACATCTAGTGATGTTCAAATGATCATGTGGTACTGGGAGTCAAACCCAGGTGCAACTCATCTTAGTATGAACACTAATAGCTTTACTGTCTCCCAATCCTGCTATTGTGATTTATAAAGAATATATATTAGGTGACCACAATATATTTTGTGACCAAAATGGATTCTTTTTATAGATATTTGGTCTTCCTGCAGTTCCTGCCTCATGGATCTCCAAGACCTTAGAATTTCTTGAATGTTGAAAGTGATCAGTATCTTTTGTTGTGTCAATGAGGTGACTTGGGGAAAGCACCTGAGGATGCTGGGAACTATTTGCAAAGATCTCAATGGAATCAGAAGATTGGAATGTCCAATTCTTCCCCCACTGACCTCCAACCTCTGTGTCTCCTCTATGAACAATTTCTAGGCCATCTTCTTGATAATAGGTGTTCTAGTGTGCAAACGAGTTTCTGAGTTCTATGAGTTTTATTTGTTCTAGCAAGGAAATAAATCCTGAGGAGAAAGTCATTCATGGGTCCTCCATCCCGTGCAGGTTGGTCGGAGCTCATGTGGGAGCCTAGCCTGCAAATAGTCTCTAAGACTAAGCCTGTGACCTGTGGACCCCAAGGATCTCTTTGGGTGTCAACAAATTGAATTCATGCACACCTTGCAGGGGTCAGAGAATTGCTGGACAGGTGGGGAAGCCTCCAGACAATGGCCGGGAAAGTGGGTTGAGGGATATTAGTGGAACACTAGGCCAAAAAGGCCAGGCTCCTCAAACATTCCTGAGCTGAATACTTCAGGAGGTTTCCAGAGCCTCTTAATTCCCTAAATTGATCTTTCTGACACTTTGAAAGATTAGGCAGGAAAACTGCTGGTCTCCTAGTAATTACCACCACCTGTTCTATAAGCAAACTCCTCCACCAATCCCCCACCCTCAATTATCTCCCCACAGGAAAGAGAGGGAGGCAGGGACGGACCACAGCAAGCAGCTTGGTGTTGTTTCCAAGATCTGTAAGCACGGTTCCTTTCAGAAAACAGGACTGCCCTTAACAGAACTGGGGAGTGACCATTTGTCTCTAAAGTCCTCTTAGTTCCATTTAATTCCTTTCTTTGAAAGCATTTTTCCCACCTTTCTCCCTTTCTCAGGCTCTCAGAGGCTGCTCAGTGCCATTTTGCTCTCAGGATCTCATCCTGGAGAGTCTATAAAACACTTCCGGGTGACAGTGACCCAGGTCATGCCAATAGGCTCCCTGTTTCCTGCCACATTCCTTACAGTCACTTCTGACTGTGACAGCCTAGATTTTGTAAGTCTAACTCTGTAGCCCTTTCCAGCTTAGGTTCAAGTCCTTCAAGGCAAAGAACAATTTCATCTGGGTTTTCATACTAGACTTTTCAAACTTGGAATCCTGGTAGGAGGCTCCCACTATCTGTATTGTAACAAGCTCTCTAGGCAATTCTGAGCAAGGACAACTTCGAGAACCATGGACATAGGCTGTTGATTCAGACTCAATCTTCAACTGCAGTGCAGTCTGTGTGCCAGGATTTTGCCTATAGATGGGAAAGAGATTTCACTAAATCTTTCTGTTCTCTCCAGACTTTAGTAGCTACCCAGCATATTGTGTTGATGAAAATGAAGCATCAGTTTTCTTTTATCAGGTAGAGAAATCACTTCCTGGTTGATGAGGGATGTCTTCACATGTAAGAAATAGAAAGGTTACACCATATTAGACATTGCTCAGGCTCAAAGTCAGACTTTCAATTCCCTGTAGCTTCATGTTGAATTGGTTTGATGGGGTAAAGAGTCTCTCTGGAGTTAAGATGAATATTTGAAAAGATGAACGACACAGCGAGAGCTAATTTATCTGTAAGAAACCAATCCTTAAGAAAGAGTGGGGGAGATTTGCTAAGGAGGTGGGTTAGGGAGAAAGAGGGAACCCTAGATCATTGGAGGAAGGAAGGAAGGAAGGAAGGAAGGAAGGAAAGAAAGAAAAGAAAAAGAGAAAGATTGGAGGGAAGGACGGAAGGAATGAAAGAGAAAGAAGGAAAGAAAGGAGGGAGGGATGGAAGAATGAAGGAAGAAGGAAGGAAGGAAGGAAGGGAGGGAGGGAGGAAGGAGGGAGGGAAGGAAGGAAGGAAGGAAGGAAGGAAGGAAGGAAGGAAGGAAGGAAGGAAGGAAGGAAGGAAGGCAGCAGGCAGGCAGGCAGGCAGGCAGGCAGGCTGGGTAAAAAATGGAAAGGATTTCGAGGGCAAGATTCTCTGCTGCAGCTCTTTCTCCTTGTGTGCTTAGCTGTAACTGATGAGGGCAGAGAGAAGAGCTTAGCGGCAGGGCAGATGGGAGACAGATCCTGCGAGCCAAGCCAGCACTGTCATCTCTTGCTGGAGATGGATACTGTGGTGAGGCTCCTGCTCAGGATCTCCAAGTCCTAAGGGGGGATTTAAGTGCTATACTTAATTTTTCCTACGTGAGAGGCAGAGGGCAGGGAGGCCAGACAGGGAGGGGCTAACGCAGCTCTGGCAGCCAGTGCAGCTGGAAGTGATTAGGCTCCAGTCAGAAGGCAGCAGACAGGTAACAGGCTGGGACTGGGAGAGCTGCAAAGAGGAACTTTTGCCCAAGAAGTGTCTGGCAAGTCCCTCTGCTAGGTTTTAATTTTGAGTTGGCCCCAGGGCCATGGGCTTCCCTGAAATGCCAAAAGAAAGCTGTCTAGAGTGTGTCTTTGTGCTCGGAAGCCTGGCTTACTCTACCTGCTGCTCATCCGTGCTCTTGCTGGACCAATCTGAAGCAAAAGGAACTTTGATTTTCCTGCAAACCTTTATCCTTTTTTACAAGACCAAAGTCTAAGGGCTCATGAAAACATACTGTTCCCTCTTTGTTTCCCTCCCCTCCCCTTCCCTGCTCACCCCTCCCCTCCTTTTTCTTCCCTTCACTCCCCTCCCGTCCCTTCTCTGACCTATATAACCCCAACTCCAGGCAGACAACTACATAGTGATGGCAGGTAAAATCCTCTCTCCCTCTCTGATGTGAGAATTCGGTTCATTTCATACCTTGCACAAACCCTTGGGTACATCCTTCTCCTGGACATCATTAGTCTCACTCTTCTATTTTCAGGAAAATGTACTAGTCCAGGGAGATAGCTTAAAGGTCTGGAGTATGCACTTTTCGTGCAGGGGCCCCAGATTTGATGCCCCCTCTGCGTGGTCCTCTGAGCACCAAAACAGGAGTAGCCCCTGAGTACTGTCAGGAAAAGAAAGAAAGAAAGGAGGGGAGAAAGAAAGAAAGAAAGAAAGAAAGAAAGAAAGAAAGAAAGAAAGAAAGAAAGAAAGAAAGAAGAAAGAAAGATGGAAGGAGGGAAGGAAGGGAGAGAGAGAAAGAATGAATGCAAGAAAGTAAGAGAAAGAAATAAGGAAAGAAAAGAAAGAAAGGGAAGAGAAGAAAGAAAAAGAAGAAAGAAAGAGAAAGAAAGAAAGATGGAATGAGGGAAGGGAGAGAAAGAATGAAAGAAAGGAAGAGAAAGAAGGAAAGAAAGAAAGAAAGAAAGAAAGAAAGAAAGAAAGAAAGAAAGAAAGAAAGAGAAAGTTGTACTTACCAAAGAAGCGGCTTCTATGTCACTTTTTATTGTGGGAAAAAGGGGAAATTTATCTATGTTGAGCTATACATGAAATATTCCAGCAAAGCCTTAAATAATTCCCTTTCATAATACACAATGGAGGAATGCCAACAAGAAAATGAATATGTGATTCATCTTCACGCATGTGTCTTTTCAGGAGGAAGAACAGACTAAAATGGAAAGGCATATTTAAGAACCCTCTTGATGTGCTGTTTCCCCTAAACGAGGCCAGCGGCGCAGGAATACAAGCTGCTCACTATTACCCCTTGTTTTCTAAGTCTCTGCTAAGTTAGATCAGGCCTGCCACCCTTGCTGTTAAATGTCAGTTAGGACCTAATTAATTCCACTGTTCTGACAAGTTTAAATTAGTTACCACAGAGACTGCAATTTGTCTTTTCCCAACTGCTAGTGCTACGGGCACCTTTATTTTATTTATTTATTTATTTTTTATTGAATCACCGTGAGATACAGTTACAAAGCTTTCATGTTTAAGTTTCAGTCATACAATGATTGAACACCCATCCCTCCATCGGTGCACATTTTCCACCACCAATGTTCCCAGTATCCCCCCACTCCCTCCCCAATCCCAACTCTCCCCCTGCCTCTATGGCAGACAATTTTCCCCATACTCACTTTACTTTTGGGCATTCTGGTTTGCAATATAGATACTGAGAGGCTATCAAGTTTGGTCCTTTATCTACTTTCAGCACACATCTCCCATCCTGAACTATCCCTCCAACCATCATCAACTTAGTGATCCCTTCTCTATTCCAGCTGCCTTCTCCCCCAGCTCATGAGGTAGGCTTCCAATCATGGAGCAATATTCCTGGCCCTTCTGTCTACTGTCCTTGGGTGTCAGACTTATGTTATGTTGTTTTATACTCCACAAATGAGTGCCGTCCTTCTATGTCTGTCCCTCTCTTTCTGACTCATTTTACTTAGCATGATACTCTCCATGCCCATCCACTTAAAAGCAAATTTTATGACTTTGTTTTTCCTAACAGCTGCATAGTAGTCTATTGTATAGATGTACTAAAGTTTCTTTAACCAGTCGTCTGTTCTCAGGCACTCGAGTTAATTCCAGATTCTGGCTATTGTGAACAATGCTGTTATGAACATACAGGTGCAGATGTCATTTCTACTGTGTTTTTTTTTTGCACCCTCAGGAAATATTCCCAGAAGTGGTATTGTGGGGTCATATGGAAGCTCAATTTCTAGTTTTTTAAGTAATGCCAATGTAGTTTTTCAAAAAGTCTGGACCAGTCGTTATTTCCACCAACAATGAAAGAAAGACCCTTTCTCCCCACATCTGTGCCAGCACTGGTTGTTCTTGTTCTTTTTGATGTGTGTATGGCACCTTTAAAAAAATCACTTCTATTGATTTTTTAAAATTAGTACTTGTGACATATATGTTCATTATAGAAAAGATGTCATGGAGAAAACCAAGGTAACAAAAGTATAAAATCACAACATTGGTTAAGCAGTTATAAGCATTCAAATATATCAATGCCTATACTTTCCCGTGTCTGTTTATTAAATGAGACACACTATCTCAAAAACTGTTAAAGAGCACTTCTCTTCTGCATTTCCCTACTCATGAGTCAAAATAGAAAATGGTAGTGAGCTAGTTGCCTCATCATGTTCAGAGACCAGATTTTCTAAGTTTGTAGCTACTTACTTTTTCTCAACCAAACTTGAGAAACTCAGATGATACAGCCTCTTCCCTAAGGGCATAAATTATTCTTTGACCTAGAATGACTACAGAGTTTCACAACTGGTAGTGATGGGCCAAGAGCAGGCCACAGAAACTTTCTATCAGTCCATGAAAAACCTATGGCTGCTTAATCCAAGGTCCACCTGGATAAAATTTATTATATTAGATTTTAACTTCTTTAAAAAAATTAAATTATTTAAAAAATTTTTAATTGAATCACAGTGAGATACACAGTTACAAAGCTGTTCATGGTTGGATTTCAGTTATATCATTTTCTAACACCTGTCCCTTCACCAGTGTACATTTTCCACCACCAGTGTCCCTAATTTCCCTCCTGTCCCTCTATTTCTATGGCAGTCATTTTTCTTCTCTGTCTCTGTCTGTCTCTCTCTGTCTCTCTGTCTCTCTCTCCTCTCACTATCTCCCTTCCGCCACCTTTTCCTTTTGGGAGGGTGTTTGCTACAGATACTGAAGGATTATCATGTATATGTAATATATATATATATATACATATATATATATATTTGCTTTTTGGGTCACACCCGGCGATGCTCAGGTGTTACTCCTGACTTTGCACTCAGGAATCACTCCTGGCGGTGCTTGGGGGACCATATGGGATGCTGGGAATCGAACCCCAGTTGGCTGCATGCAAGGCAAACACCCTACCCACTGTGCTATTGCTCCAGCCCTGTATTATGTTTTTAAAATGAACACACGGGGGGGGGGAGAGAGAGAGAGAGAGAGAGAGAGAGAGAGAGAGAGAGAGAGAGAGAGAGAGAGAGAGATTGCTCCAAGGGCTGGAGCACATGATTTACATTCAGGAGGCCCAGGTTTGTTACCCAGAACCACATGGTCTTCTAAGCACCACCAAGAACAATCCCCAGGTATGATTCCCAAACAAATCAACAAAGAAAAAGAATACACAAAATATCACAACAAATCACATTGTTTGTTGGTTTGGTTTCTTACTTTTGCCTCCTCTGCCCACAAAATAGTTTTCCTCTTTTGATTGGTCCACAGAAAACCTCTGGACTTGAACATCAATCGGGCTTGCAACTGAGAGAGAAAGGATATAGAAGACAGAGGAGGAAAAAAATTTCCTAAACCCAAATCACAACGCATAAGAATTAAGACGAGAGGAAGGGGATGCATGGAGCTCAGGCTCCCTGCTCCAAGGCAGAGGGGGTGATTTGTGATTTCTGTAGAAGAGAAACACTGGAACAGAGAGCTTTGTCAAGTGAGACATATCAGTTACTTACTATAAGGTTGGGTGTGACTTTCCTTAAGAGCAATCAGTTTCTTGCTGCCACTACTGGAAAATTCTTGCTAGAACACAGAGACTGAACTAGAGTAATTTGAATAAAAAGCCATTCTCTCCTCAAATATCAGCCTCATGTTCAGCTCTTCATTCAGAAGTTCATTCTTTTCCTTGTTCCTTTACCAACAGGGCAAAAATCATTGCCCTCAACTTTACAAAACAGCCATCCTTAGTCCCCATTTGGTTAGGAAGATAAATAAAGATGAAAGAATAAGACTTACGACTGGTCCTAAAGAGGTCCCCTATTCACTTAACCCCTAATCACATTTTTATTGGCCAGATCATGGTCACATGATCAAATCTAAGGATAAGGAATGCTGGAAAATATAGCATGACTGGGCAACCATATTTACTCTGCTACAATTCTGTTATGAAATGAAGGAAGAGCAGATTTTACTTACTTACTAGGAGTTTCCTCCAAATCGATACGCCCTATTGACAGGGTAGATGGATTTAGTTCTGAAGTGTTTGTGCGCCCTTAAAGGGGCCTCAGGGGTGAGGACTTTGAGAACCATGGGTTTGCCATCATAACATCATGAAGAGAGATGAAATGACTTTCACAGATGAGGCTCAGGGTATATCACCTTTTCCAGGAGAGGGCTACGGAGTGAGTGGAAGCCAAATGTGGCTAGTCCAGCTACGGAACACCACGATTCCTGACAAAGTAAGAAAGACTTGACAGCAAACTATGTCAGCAGCAAAGGTATGCCCGGCAAGCAGTGACTGACAAGAGACACCACAAAAACCTAAAGAAACAGAGGACATATCCTAGCTCTGAAGACCCATCACTAAAGCCCATAGAGATTTTCTTAATACTAAAACTTCTGTTTTAGAGACAAATTGTAAGTTGGGCAGAGATCTGACACATAGGGTACATAAAGCGATTCACAGGACTTGTGTTCTGAGTCAGATTGAGCAGACTATCAAAAGTGTTCATCAGATTGGGCTAAATTTATTAACTTCCATATTTTCCCAGCATGGGAGGGAACTTGTGAGAAAACTTGGTTCAGTTTATTAGCTAACGAGGAAACTACTTCGCCATTTCTACCCCTACATATCTGGATATTGTCTGAATGAATTTTACTACCCCTCCTCCCCCAAGTGTGCGTATAAAGATGTCTTGGAAACACTCAAGCTGGAATTATGAATCAGAGGCTGATGATGTGAACTACTTCCTACCTATACCCCAGAAATTTGCTTTATAGACTCAAAATCACTTTGTTGTCAAAGAATACTTACTTGGACATAAGGCATCCTGTACAGGGCACTTGAGCTATGTGTAACCAAGCTGGGGTGGGGACTAGATCTGAGTAAAGCTTTGATTTTTAAAAACAATTTTTAAAAATTGAGTCAATGTGAGATACAAAGTTACAAAGTTGTTCACAATTGCATGTCAGTCACACAATGTTCCAATACCCATCCTGTGAAGGTTCAAGTTTAAGGAGTGATTCCAAGGTGTCATGAGTAAAGAAGGTTCCAATACTTGAACTGAGCTCAGGAGAGGAAAACTGGTCTGAAGGCATTGCCACCCATTTGCTCTGCAGACACCAAGGGACTTAGGAAGAAGAGGATGATGGGTAAGAACCATATAAAATCCAAGGGAAATATTTAACATCTCAAATCCCGTAAAGCAAGTCAAAATCCCCAAAGTCTGAACAAAAAAATTTCTTTTAAAAGTTGGATGCAAACTCATTTCATAGAAAAGCTTCTCTTAAACTAAAGTGTTTTATGTTTTTTTAAAAGTCTTATTAGAAATATTCTTGCATTTCACCGCAGAAATAGTAAAGTTCTTAAACCAGGAGTATTGGGTAATACATGGCTTGTCCACTACATTACCTCTCAAGAATGTTAAGTACTACATTTGAAACACATCTGCTCAAGGGTTTTAGATAAAGATTTCATCACCTGGGTTTTAGAGTCTTCCCAGTCACCCAGCAAAGAGCACACTTAGTAAAGTTCTCTTTGTAGTCCTGGCATGAGTCTTTCTCTACTACTTTCAAGGCTCTTAAAGAGTTTCATCTAATGGTGAAATGATTAGAATTTATTTTCTTTATCAGACTTCTAATGCTGACTTGATGGAGAGATAAAAATTTAGCCAACTTTCAGTTTATGACTTTTAATTTATGAGGATACAGGAAGTACTGTTTCTTTCTAGTTTTTATTGCCCCTCTTTTGTACACCTAAAGTACTACTAATCTAACAGACACATGCTACACATAGCCATTTAATTCTTTCGTTACTGTTGTTGTTTATTTTAGGGCTACACCCAGCAATGCTCACGGGTTATTTCTGGCTCTGGGCTCAGGGATCACTCCAAGTTCCTTACCCACTGTACGATTACTTTGACCCCCTAGCCCTTAATTCTTTACTATTGTCACTCATTTGATAGGCAGTAGACCTATAGTCATATAGTAGATCAATAGTTATTTATTTTGCAACTCTAAGGATTGGGGAATGCACATTGGAAGTGTGTCCTTAGGTCTGAGACTGTGGAGGGCACGAAAACCAAGTTGATGAAGAGCTTGCTTATAGCCACATTATCTCCTATTTCATTTCCTGTAAACCTAAGTACAATTATTTTTTACTGCAACCTCATGAAAAGCTTGTTAAGTAAGTTAATTCATCTAGATAGTTGAGCCAACTAAAGCTCAGAGAGATTAAGTAATTTGTCCAAAGTCACATGGCCAGTAAGGGCCAGTAACTCCTGGCAAATCTCAGCACACAAGTCTTTCTGTTAGTTTGTTTTGGGGCCTGTGCTCAGGGATCACACGCCTACCGGTGCTTCGGACACCCCCTGTGGTGCAGGAGTTCTACCAGGGTCAGCTGCATGCAAGGCAATGCCATCCCCCTAGATGCTCTGCAAGGATAGTCTTGAGGTCAAAGGTGCTAATCTGATTGGCTTTATTGAGGCAATCTGCCCCATACTATCTTCCACTATTTTTCACCATCTCCACCTACCCTGAAATCTACCTCAAACAGATCTTTTGGTTTTGTCCATTCTCGGTTTTATTCATGGAACAACCTTGCTGAGAAACAAAAACAAAAAACCTTTTTTTTATAGCTCTCCGTTACTTTTAGGATAATAGATGACTTCCTGCCTCTTGTAGACAACACCGTTTATAATTTGACCTTTCCTCATCTTTCTACATTCCTCTCCAGGCTACAAAGAACTACTTGTCTGGACAAACTCTTCCCTCAGTCCAGAACACTCCCTTCCTGTAGCTCTCTCACCAACACCCCTTGGTAATTCACTGCATCTCCATACTTGTAGGTCTCTCTGCTGCTATTCTTGCCCACTTTTCACCCTACCCCAAAACCCATTCTCTTGAGAATAGCAAATGGGGAGTCTTGCTGATAAACTGGTTGTGGTTGAGATTACAATAGTTTTAAAATTTATGTTTTTTTATATGCAAGGTATTATGTCTCCACAACCATCAAAATGAACAAAACCCTCACCCCACTGTCCTTCTGTCCCTTTTAGTTCCTCTCTTCCTTCCTTCCTTCCCCTTTATCCTCCCTCCACCCTGCTTGGAGATTTCAGTTCAGTGTTCTAAGTCTAAGGGAATGTTTTCATTGGCTTTGCTTTCTTTCTTTATATCCCAATAGGAATGATATTATCCAGTATTTGTCTCTCTCCTTCTTTATTATTGTGTTTACGTGACACCCTATAATTCCATCCATGTTATAGCTAAAAACAAGATTTTATCTTTTCATATAGCTGACTAGTATTCCATTGTGTATATGGGCCACAATTTCTTTAGCTACTCATCTATTGTTGGGCATTTGGGTAGTTTACAGATTTTGACTATTGTATATAGTGTTGCAACAAACATAGGTGTAACATAGATATTTTTGAATAAACAAGTAAATTAAAAATGATAGTGAGCACAGAACTTTTTATGAGCAACTATCAAGCACAGCGGTAGGGCGTTTGCCTTGCACGCAGCCAACATGGCGACCCGAGTTCAATTCCTCTGCCCCTCTCGGAGAGCCCGGCAAGCTACCGAGAGTATCTCGCCCGCACGGCAGAGCCTGGCAAGCTCCCCGTGACGTATTCAATATGCCAAACACAGTAACAACAAAGTCTCCAATGGAGACGTTACTGGGCCTGCTCGAGCAAATCGATGAACAATGGGAGAACAGTGACAGTGATCATTTCCAAAACAGTGTTTTCACTATAGTTTTAAGGCATTCTTGCCCCTTCCTGAGAATAAGATTTTATAAAATCTAAGAATTGTGTTAAGCATTCTTTCTTCCTTTTAACAGCGGTTGCTTTTGACCACTTTTAGATGACTCCATATTTTCTCAACCCCCATCTGTCTTTGGAGCCTTTTCCAGAGTTCCAGAGCTGTGGCTAGAGTCAGGCACTTATAATGTAGGTGTTCCACTCTTAATAAAAGATTTCCAAGGTCTTTTTAATGAGAGAAACATCTTCAGTGTATTCCATGAGAGACAATATTGACCTCATTGAATGAACTGGATGCTGAGAAACAGGAGGAATGAGAGACAGCACTAGGGATGAGGGAGCCCCGACGATTTCATGCTCCCACCCCTCACCTCGGTTTCACAAGGTCCTTCCTCACTGACCACTTCCTAACTCAGAGACCGTCAAAAGTGGCCCACAGCTGTGAGCTTCTGCTTCCCTACTGACTCTGATCCACTTCGTCCTTATTTCCATGTCAGTGCTCAATCACTGCCAAGTACTCTTCAGGATTCTCCAGCAAAGGAAAAGTCTCTGGAAATGCTGAGGAGCCTAAATGTGTGAGCGATAGCACAGCGGTAGGGCGTTTGCCTTGCACGCAGCCAACATGGCCGACCCAAGTTCGATTCCTCCGCCCCTCTCAGAGAGCTTGGTAAGCTACCGAGAATATCTTGCCCGCACGGCAGAGCCTGGCAAGCTCCTGGCAAGCTCCCCGTGACGTATTCGATATGCCAAACACAGTAACAACAAAGTCTCCAATGGAGACGTTACTGGGCCCGCTCGAGCAAATCGATGATCAACGGGAGGGCCTTTACTTACTTACTTTACTCTCTCATATACTGAATTCTTAAAGTTTCTTTGTGTAAAACTACATATAAGTTTGGGGCCACGTAGACTCAAAATTACTTTTTGAGGGACTGTTCAAAATGTTGCAAGTCATGTGCATGGGTCCCAAGTTTGATCCTTGGTACACTGTGTGGACCCTCCATTACTTTTGGGTATGGTCCTAGTGACTCCCATCATCCTCAGGCCTGAGCATCACCACATGTAACCATCATGAATAATCTGGCTGATTATCAAGAAGAATGGTCCTGGGGCCCCGGAGCAGGGTTGGGAACCCCCCTCCCAAATAACAGCACACAACTCTTGCCTCTTTGTGTTCTGATTTAAACATAATACATGCACATCTTTGGAAATTTAAAAAAATATAAGGACATTGAAGAAAATTAAAGACATTAACATTCTCATACCACAAAAATAATCACTGAAAGACTTTTTAGTACTTCCTTCTAGTGGGACTAATCAAATTAAACATCCTGTGTGTTTCTTGTTCAAGTCTTTTTTTTTTTCTGTACAGGTTCTCATAAGTAAATAAGTATACAGTTGGAGTAGTTTTTGTTTCTCTGTGTTTTGAAAAAATGGGTTCACACTGTCATCTGTATTTAAAAAACTAACACTCTCCAGAAAACAAATTGTAATAATTTTTTTTTTAAAGTTTGAGTCTTTGGGTTCAATCACCAAAACACTGTATGGAGAACATTGTTTCATCCAATGTTTTTGTCCCCTAAAATTGTTTTCATCAGTTTAGGGAAAATCTTTCAGGTGGAGCTGTGAGAATTTCTTAGTTCCAACACACAGGGTTGGGGATGAGTCTAGTCGGAGCCTGGCCCATGAGGTTCTGACCTAGAGAAACTAATTAGACACAGATGGTGCCAGCTCTGACCCTGCCTCAACAGTGACACAGGGCAGCACCTCAGGAAAGCTCTAGAGAGACATTGGAGCAGCCCACTGGCCAGGAAGCCTACAAACTAAATTTTGACAAGGATCGAGGCTCTGAGAAAGAAGGCTGCTCCCTGGCACTTTAAAAACTGACTTTGTTCCAAGCTCTGCAGGCGTGTTTTCTTGCTCCAGCAAGAGTCTCTCAAGACATTGTGCAGCTGCAAAAGCTCATAAAGCCACTACCATGACTTCATCTCTGGCCTGCAAGAGCAAAATTACACAGAGCAGGAGCCACCAGCTAGTGCTAGTGCTAACTCGGGGTGTATAAGGATAGAGCAATAGTGCAGCAGGTAGCGTGCTCACCTTGCATGCAATCGACCTGGCTCCTACCTTGGCACCATATATGGTCCCCTGACCACCACCAGGAAGGATGCCTGAGCACAACGGCCAGAGTAAGCCCTGAGCACTGCTGGGTGGGGCTCCCAAAATGACAACGACAAAATCAGGGTAAACAGGAAAGACTGCGAATTACTAGAAAAGACCTGAGGGTCTGTACACATTAAAAATTATAGCTCCTAGCCACTACAGAACTGGTCTTCTCTGGGCTTCTCAGAAATTGCTCTAAAGCAAGAATTGCAAACTTAGATTGCCCAGCTCATCCCAGAGGTTGATCGGCCATTTGGGGTTCCTCTGTGATCATACGACTCAACTTTAGTACTGGTGAGATCTCCCCAGGGTTATCTTCTTTCCAACTCTTGAACTCAGTGTGCCTCTTCCATGAGTGCGTCCAAATTCTCTAATAAGCCAACCTGCACCATCTCCAGAGAGCAGATGTGAGTGGAGGAATATTCTGCTTAGGAACATCCATCACCAAGATGAGAATGAAAATAAGTTGGCAGGTATTGCTATGGCACACTCTCTACTTTTTCCAGAGAAGTTTTTAATCATCAAAACCAGTTAGACCCCAGATGCATTCTTTGTTTTCTGCTCCACAACACATACTTGCTATTAGCAAGCACTAATCGAGCACTTTCTGTGAACAAACCCATGTCCAATGCCAACGGATAATGTCCAGTGGGAAAAGATAAGAGGCCGTGTTGGAGAACTTTTGCAGGCCAGTGGAGAAGAGGCCAGAAGCCACAAAATAGTGCTGCAGTCTTGCTATGAAGGGGCTGCTGTATCTTGCTGCCCTTCCTTTTTTGCTCTAAGTTTGATGCTACTTAGACTTGAATCAATCCATTAAAACATAAAACACTGTCCTCCCGTTGTTCATCAATTTGCCAGAGTGGACCCAGTAACGTCTCCATTTGTTGAGACTTGTTGTTACTGTGTTTGGCATAGGGTAGCTTGCCAGGCTTCCGTGCGGGCGAGATACTCTTGGTAGCTTGCCAGGCTCTCCAAGAGGGGCGGAGGAATCGAACCTGGCTTGACCGGGCTGGCTGTGTGCAAGGCAAACACCCTACCACTGTGCTATCGTTCCAGCCCCATTAAAAAAAATTTTTTTTGCATCATAAGCAGCCTTCCCAGTGGTTCTCAACCAACCAGGCAGTGGTTCAACACAAGAGACTGAGGACAAGGTGCTGCTCAGGCACTACTGTGCCAAGGATGACCCAGGCCACCCTGCAGTACTTGGGAATCTCCAGAGCTGCACCCAGCTATGCTCGGGTGAAAATGTGGTGCAAGGATTATAACCAGAATCATCTGTATGCAAGGCATGTTCCTTCGTCTTTATTCTGTCTTTAAGGTGCCTTTGAGCAACCCATATTTTTCACTCGTTCATATCACTGAGGGACTATATAGTTACTCTAAGATGTGTCACCTTTTATTTTCACAGGAGATGTTCTGTGGGATGTAAGCATGGAGTTGTCTTTCCAGTGGTGAAGAGTTCGTACAACAATGTTACTGTGAATCCTGGGCATCTTCTGACTCGGGATGTATTTCAAATGGAAGAAAACACACTTTTGACTGGACTTTGAAAATCCAGTTCTGTACTTTGAAATGAAACAAACTCAGGATAACAATGGAGTAAAGAGAAGAGCTCGATAAGGGATTGTGAGTTTTCCCCAGTTGTCTCGCTCACTTATTTGATCCAATTCCTCAAATGGGGTGAGGCCAAAAGCTGTATGCATATTTCGCTGCATTCCTGGACTCATTTTAGAACACCACCCTTGTTTGCTTTCTCCTTCCATTCTTCTTTCAATTTACTTTTTCCTGCTGTTTATTGAAATCCCTATAAGCCTTCCTTAATCCTTTTGGAACAAGGCAAGATAGAAATGAATCAATCAGTCAAAGAATAATCTACAGTTGTCATTTTTTTCTTCTTCTTCTCCCTCCTGGATCACTGCTGACTTTTGTTTTCTCTATTATTTTGTTATGGGTCTGCAGAAGATACCAGATTTTTCCTAATAGCCTTTCTCTTTCTGCCTCCTTTTTACTATTTCAGCGGAAGGCTTTGGTGACAATCTCTGTATCCAGTTGGTTCCTCCTCTGTTTCCATGGATACCAGGTGTTTCTCCAATCTCATCAACTGTGGCTCCTTTTCTAGTTCCTAGTTCTAACCTGTTCATTAGTCCTGAAATGATGCTGAGATTCGTTGGGCTTTCATGGTTTCTTGTTTGTTTTTGTCTCAAGAAATGCTCATTTATTGCTAAAGATGCAGATGCAGGCCCCTGAGGAAAAGGACCCTATCTTGTGTATAATTGAAGCTCAATATGCATTACAGATTTTGATAACATGACTTTTTTAGGAGTGATGTTCTAAACTACTGTCACCTTGGATGGTTTAGAGAAGAATTTTAGTGAAAAAAAGCTACTACTTATGGATTCAATTATACTGTCAAATGAAGTCTACAGAGTTTTAAACCTATGAAATTAAAATGGACAAGAATCATTGAAATCTTAATAGAAATGGAAACCTTTTATTATGTAAATCTTACAGATCTGTTTTCTTGTTACCTTTTGTTTCCTGCATACTCTCTCTCCCTCTAGGCTCCCTCCCTCCTCCTTCTTTCCCTTCCCCCTCCTTCCCCTCCCTCCCTCCCTCCCTCCCTCCCTTCCTTCCTTCCTTCCTTCCTTCCTTCCTTCCTTCCTTCCTTCCTTCCTCCTGTTTCTTCCTCTATTCCTTCCGTTCTTTTGTTTGAGGGCTCTGTACACCCAGCAGTGCTCAGGGTTTAGTCCTGGCTCTGTACTCAGAGATCATTCATTTCTGGTGGTATTTTGGGGACCATATGTGGTTCCAGGGATTAAACCAGGCTTGACTGCATGCAAGGACTACTCCTTAATTCCAGTACCATCTCTCTGGCCCCATGTTGCATATATTTTTTTAAAAGATCCTGAATCCTTTGCCTCTCCCTGTTCTTATGTTCAACATACCACTTGCTATTTCAGACATCTGTAAGATTCAATATCCTCCTACAATCTCACCCTATTGGGTTTTATTTTTTATCTTGGTGTAATTTGGGGACCACACTTGGCAGTGCTCAGAGATTATTCCTGGATCTGCATTCAAGAATTACTCCTGGCAGTGCTAAAGGGACCATAGGAGATGCCAGGGATGGAACTGGCATCCCAGCTGGTCCTGCTTGGCAAGGCAAACACCTTACCAGCTATACTATCTCTCCAGCCCCTTCACCCTATTGTTTTCTTGCCTTTCTCTTGTATTCTCTTCATGAAAGCCAGAAAGATATTTATAAATAATTTTTCTAATTTTTTGGGTAGTGTTGGGATTGGAACCTAGGTTCTCACACATACAAGGTACATGCTCTATAATTGAGCTACATATCTGACCTTAACAGATATTTAAATGTTGATCATCTGGATGGTTACTCTCTGCTCCATCCCTTTCCCTGGCTTCTTATTTGCTTTGTGGAACAAGTTCTGGTGTGGTGTGTATGTATGTGTGTGTGTGTGTGTGTGTATGTGTGTGTGTGTGTGTCTGTGTGTAACTGATGCTTCACTTTTGTGTTTGGGCTGCTGGCCCTCCAGTAGCCAAGGCTCTTTGACTCAACTTGTTTATAAAAAGATAGTTGCCTGCCTGCTGCAGGGTTTGGCATGGAGGGTACCATGACTTGTATTTGTCTGACTCTACCTAGGGCCTGAACCCTCTTCCTGAAGTGCTGGGCAAATCAGTTTGTGCCTGTGAGAGCAAACAGGCTCCATGCTTCCTTCTGGGAATCTACAGAGCAGTGGACCAACGTTTTTACTAGGCCTGTGTGGGTGGAAATCTAAAGGCCACAGGTGTTTGGGTCTGTCAAGACCCACGGATGTCCACTGCACTCACTTTTGGCCCCATTGCCAATGAAGTGACAAAAACTCTCTAGATTTCTTTGCTCCTTCTTGAATCCTACTTGATTCACTGAATTACTTTACCACAGTTCTTCATGTGTGTGTACTCTCAAGGCATTCAGTAGATCTCTGTCACACTCATCCTCTGTGGGAATACTCATGGAATCTTTTTGTCTTTTCTGTATTTGGGGATGGGGGGCAGGAGGGGCATTGGTTTGGCCACCACCCAGCTGTGTTCAAGCTTTAACCTTGGTTTTGTGCTCAGAAATTACTACTGGTGGTGCTCAGGGGACCATATGTGGTGCTAGGGATCGAACTAGCATCAGATACATAAAAGGCAAGTACTTTTTAATCCCTGTGCTATTTCCTTGGCCCATATGTTTAGTTGAATTTATGACCTGGTGTGATTAACAGGGCACTTGATGCCATCACTTGGGCCCATTTCTCTGTATGAAGAAGTACTCTGAGGTACTTCTTCACAGAGGCCTACTATGACTCTTCAGATTAGTCTGGAAATTCTGATTATTCATGTCATTATTTACTATGCTTTTCCTTCCAAAGATTTATAAAAAGTAAAATGAAACAAATATTTGGGTGTTTTATTTGTACTTTTGGATTTCCTTGCAGGACTGTAAGGTTCTCTAAAAGGAGGCAAGGGACCTTTCTTGTCCTTCCCATGACAGATAGCTTGGAACACATAAAGAGTTCCATACGTGTTTGTGAAGTAAGAATAATTTAATGTTGCTAAAGAATCAGACTTGGTTGGTTGATGGTGTTTCAGTGAAACCCGGAGTTTGAAAGAAATCTCAAGTCTTGAAAGAGATGGGAGTAAAGAGGTGAACTGAGGGATGAAGCCAAGAACCCTTGAAGCAAGTTCTGCAAGCCTTAAGGAGCTGACAGTAATGTGACTGCAGTGAGGATTCATGAGAGTGTTGAGGACAGTGATCCCAAATCCTCAAAGCCATGGGAAGAAGCAAAGACTTGATCCCCACTTCTTCCTCTGCTAAACCTGCACATAAATGCCTTCTCTGCATGTGACAGATGTGTGTATGTGAGTGTGTGTGTGTGTGTGTGTGTGTGTGTGTGTATGCCACATTTGGCAGTGCTCAGGGCTTAATCCTGGCTCTGCACTCAGGTATCACTCCTGATAGTGCTTGAGAGAACATATATATATGGTACTGAGGATCAAATCTGAATTGGCTACATGCAAGGCAAGTGTCCTAACCACTGTACTATCTCTCTGGCCAGATACATAAATTTGTGATGTTCTTCTAAGGGATTCCTTGGATTGAACCCAACATACTAAATAAGTTGCAGGTCAAAATTCTTTTGAAAATTAATTGCATGTTAAATTTCATCTCACGTTTTCTTATCTCTGGAATTTTGACATACTTCTGAGCTTTGAAAATTAAGAACTTTGGGAAATGAAATGCAGCCTCTATGGTTTGAGAAATCTAAAAATAAACCATGAGAACCCAAGCTCCCTGTAATTCTCACCTTCACTTGGTTATTTTGTGGGGAGGGAGTTATGTTTTGACACCCAGAGCTAAGTCATTACATTTTATATTTGGTGTCATCAATTTTACTTTTTATGCATTCATTAATTATGGAAAAATTATATAAAGCTTTGGTGAAAAATTTTAATCAACATTGTCTGTTTCACTGCTGGAAATCTGTTCAATAGGAGAGCACATGCTTTGCATGTGTGAGATCCTAGGTTAGGTCCCTGGAACTACAAAAACATTTTTCATTTAAAAGATGTTAAAAGAACTTTTAAATTAAAGATCTTTTATTTAAAAGATGTAGGGTTTTTTGAGGTTTTTTTTTACCCCTGGAGGGTGGAGGGTGTGAGTGAACCATACCTAGTGGAGTTCAGAGCTTACTGCTGGCTCTGCACTTAGGGATCATTCCTGGCAATACCTAGGGGACCAAATGTGGTGCCATGGGTAGAACTTGGTGAGTCACTTGTAAGACACGTATCCAAACTCCTGTGCTGGAGCCATAGCACAGTGGTAGGGCGTTTGCCTTATGCGTGGTCGGCCTGGCTGAGCCGGGTTCAATTCCCCTGCCCCTCTCAGAGAGCCCAGCAAGCTACTGAGAGTATCTCACCTGCAAACACTTGGACCACAAGGCCTCCTGAGCCAGAGCTGCACAATGTACTTCCAGCTGAGAACTGAATTGCCTTCTCGGCTGGTGGAGAATTATGGGGAGTCACTCCCAGGGCCCCCGGGCACTGCTTGGGAGAGTCTCTCAGTTAAAGGATTCCTGGATGGACACCAGCCAATACTTTTAGACAACGTAGTTCAAGGGGGAAAACTGTAAGTGTTGTTTAGAGGACTTGCTCGTGTCTATTTTCCTTCCTATGTGTTGTGCCTAGCACATATTTTTGGATAAGGGCTGTTCTGAAATTTCTGGAAAGAAGATTTGAAACAGGTCAGAAAGATGATGAACCTTTTCATTTTTGCTTATTAACATTAGCACTGTAGCACTGTCCTCCCATTGTCCATCGATTTGCTCGAGCGGGCACCAGTAATGTCTCACAACAAATTGTGAGACTTGCTGTTACTGTTTTTTGGCATATCCAATACATCATGGGGAGTTTTTCAGGCTTTGACGTGCGGGCGAGATACTCTCGATAGCTTGCCGGGCTCTCTGAAAGGGGCGGAGGAGTCGAACCCGGGTTGGCCATGTGCAAGGCAATGCCCTACCCACTGTGCTATTTGTTAAAAATAAATAAATGTATACAGTGTTGAGACAAGAAAAGGATCCAATAAAAATCTTATAAAAGAAGACTAGGGCGATAGTGCAGTGGGTAGGGAATTTGGTTTTCATATGTCTGACCTGGGTTCAATCCCTGGTGCTCAGTATGGTCTGCTGAGTCAGCCAGGAATGATCCCTGAGTGCAGAAACAGGAATAAGCCTTGAGCACCCCCAGGTGTGGCCCCCCAAAAAAAAACCAGAAACAAAATAGTTAATAAGAGAACCTAAGTATAGGGAGTTAGTGTGCTTGCCTTGCATGCATCTTGCTCTTGGTTCAGATCCTTTCACTGCATATGGTTCCCTGAGCGCTACCAGGAGTGATCCCTAAGCACAGAGCCAGAAATAATCCCTAAGCACTGCCAAGCATGGCCCAAAGCTGGAAAAATATTGACTAAGCTTTCTAGATAGAAGTAATCACTACTGACAGCTGTCCCTCTGTCTGCTTGTGTTTGTGGTTGTTGTACAAAATTGCAGCCATAAGCCATATGACACTTGTACCCCGCTTTTCTCTTTTTTACAGTTTATCACAAAAATCTCTGTGTCTCCCTGTGAGTCAATGGCTGGGTCTGTTTTTATTGGGTAATGAATGGAATCAAAGCTGCAGGCACAAGTCCAGGCTTTTTGGGGAGCCATGGTCAGAGTGGGTGGGCAATTCTTTTAGGGCACAATGCCAACATGACTATCTCTCTTCTGGGCACCACACAAGCTGGCACCACTGCAAAATCACACCAAAGATGACCCCTTTTCATTCCAATAAATAACCTGATTTATGCAATCAGCTGAGATGCTACTAAGATGCTGGGGGTGACAAAAGATGGTTAAGAAAAACCGGATGAAGCAGAGCAGTGGCACCATGGATTCATGGCCAGTTAGAGCAAACGTGGCATGTGGACTGGGGTATTTTTATTTGGGGAATTGCTGCCAATTTGATGGTAAAGGCTTGCAATTTCCTGAATGTTTATAATCTAGGAGGGTGTGCTCAGGGTGCGGTCCAGTGAGAAGCTGACCATTCCACTTGAAAATGGGCCAGTGGAGGGCAAAGGGGCTCAGGCTGGTTGTTTTTCTCCGAAACAGAATCAGTTTTCAAGTGCCCAGCATTTCTGTTCTGAATCATGGAAGTGAGGATGATTCAGAGTGTCTGACCTTTACCGCAGGAAGTTGCCGTTTGCCACTGTGGCAGAGTTCCATGGAAGGAATATTGGTGGGCTGAAGTTCACAATGATGTTAGCCTGAGGTTTTGGAGCTGCTTGTGCACAACAAATGGAGACTATTAGCATCTTGAAAGTAAATGTCCTGTGACCAAGTTGAGTATGTGCAATGTGTTATCCATAGTTCTATTATTTGGCTCCTTATACATAAACACACACACACACAGAAAAATTTACTTGAAACCTATTACTATGAGCCAAGGACAAAGAGAAATTCCACTAGCCACAAAGAAAGGGCCTTTAAAATCTACCCGAATCATAGGAGAAAGAACATGGCACCAAGTCATACTTGGTGAAGTTACAGAAAGAAGGATACATGAAGAATCAAGAGAGTAGAGCAAATGGTATGTCTGGAGAAAGATGTGGCGAGACTCTGCCCTGAGAGTTTTCAAGGTCAGGATTGGCTGTTCCCACAGCGAGAGTGCCCGCATTGTTATCAATGGTTATCAAGGACAGACTGCATAGGTAGCAGGAACCAAAGTCTCATATCCCATTCAGAGGGGGTGGGGTGGGAGGAGAGAGTGAAGGAGTATTTCTATCAAGTCATTCATAATGTGTCATCCAGAAGCTTCTCGTTGCTTGTGCTCTTTGTCCCATGCTTCTAGAATGAGCTGGAAGATTCCCATTCTGTCTTAGCTGTTGCAGAATTAGCATTGTTTATTATTCCCCAGAGATATGTTGGTCCTCTCTAGCCTACCTTCCCCCTTACTTCCAATCATTCAAACTCACAAGGTAAGACAATTCTGATGAAGCTCTCCTCCCATTAGAGAGGAGAATAGGTCCTGGTTCCTAGGTCAAACATTGGCAGATGACATGCTCAGGTGGTCAGGGTAGGTTCGGGGCTGAGAACTCGGGGAATCTCTAGGGATGAAACTTATGGATTTGATTGTTGTTGTGCAAACTTGGACAAATCTATGTTTTAGTTTCCTCACCTAATAAGGAGGGTGGATAGTATTATCTACATGCTTGGCTGATTGTGATTTTTCAAAAGACATAATGCAAAATATTTAGAGGCACTCCTGGCATTTAGGTATTACTGAACAGTAAACTTTATTTTCAACTTTTAAACTATTATTATTATAATTACTACTACTGAATTGGGAGAGTTTTTGAACTAACCTGGGAATGACTTTTGGAATCCTTTGGTCATAGTTTCTCAAAAAATAATGCTGGCACAAGAAGAGACTCTTCTATTTTTTTTTCTTTTTGTGTCACACGTGGCAATACACAGGGGTTACTCCTGGCTCATGCACTCAGGAATTACTCCTGGCGGTATTCAGGGGACCATATGGGACGCTGGGAATTGAACCCAGGTCGGCCGCGTCCAAGAATTACCAGGTCGGCCCTGCCCGCTATGCTATCATTCCAGCCCCTATCTTTTATTTTTCTAATCGTTTACCCCCTTTTTATGTCAGATGATGAATAACTAGAAATCAGAAACAAAGTCTTTGCACTGACTAATAAAGTAAAACTTACTTCCCCATTTGTTTCCCTGCCAAGTCCTGCAGCTAGAGGGAAGGCTGGAAGCACAAGCCGACCTTACAGAGCTTGAGAGTTGTAATTAGGGGAGGTAGTGTGGTGGGGAACAGACAGTCAGACAAGAACAGGCAAAGTAAGGGTCAGGGATCTCCGGAGCCTCCAAGAGCACGTCGTGGTTTGCTTCCCCAGGCAGGGGGATTTGGATGGACCTGTAGGTGAGAGAAGCTGCAGCGGCCCTTGGCCATTTGGGCTGTCAGCATTGGCCAGTCAGTCACACTGGCAATGACACCACTCCAGAGTTTTGCCGGATGACATAAACCACCAAATCTTCCACCTTCACTTTTATGGGGCCTTTTAGCTAAATGTTTTTGCTATGCCTTCATGTCTGGACACACCTCTGTTTCGAGTAAAAAACAAAAAAATGATCTCTCTAGCATGACTAATGGTTCCAAAAACATTATATTAAAGTTCAATCAGTGTCTCACCTATTATTTCCACCAACCAGAAGACTTCCAGAGGCCAGAGTGACCTTAAGGGCTGTCTCACCCCAGACAGACAGCCCGAGGGAAATTTGCTCTTGGTATGGGGTTTCGGGTCTAAACAGGTTTTCAATGCCGACCAGAATCTGCAAACTTCCAACTAGCTCCTAAACATCTTACTGAAGTCTTGCAATTTAAGTCAAAGTGAAAAACAAAAAAATGGGCCCAGTGAAGTTTAATTCGGTTCCTACAGGAATTCATCTTGTATTATGACTGAAAGAGACTTCCCAAGGCAGATTCTGGTTCTGTCACTAAATTATCTGTGACTTAAAAACAACTTCTTGACCTTACTGGGTTGCTTTCCCCTCCTGCCAAACAGGGATAACAATGTTACCCCACAGGGTCATGAAAGAAATAAAGGATGTTACTTTAATGTAAGCTACCAATATAATTTTCAAGTATCCGGCCTATTTAAAATCACAAGTGTATCTTTATGCAGCACTGTCGTGCTATAGCACTGTCATCCAGTTGTTCATCCATTTGCTCGAGCAGGCACCAGTAATGTCTCCATTGTATGACTTGTTGTTACTGTTTTTGGCCTACCGAAAACTCAAAGGGAGCTTGCCAGGCTTTGCAATGCAGGAGGAATACTCTTGGTAGCTTGCCAGGCTCTCTGAGAGGAACGGAGGAATCGAACCCAGGTCGGCCATGTGCAAGGCAAACGCCCTACCCACTGTGCTATCGCTCCAGCCCATCTTTATGTAACTGTGCAAAAATGATTTAAAACATTTTGATAGTAAAATTAATACATGATAAATGAAAAAAACACTACATACAGTGGTATAATTTTTTGAGTTTATATGCACATACTATAAAGAAATAATATTTTAAAGTATAGGCCTGGGGGGAGCAAAAAGGTAATATAGTGGTTATGATGCATGCATTGCATGTGGCCAACACCAGCTCAATCCTTATATGACATCACATGGTCCTCAAAGCGTCACCAGATGCAGGCCTGAAGGCCCCCTGAGCACTGCTGGGTGTGGTCCTGGAAGCCCCTGAGCATTGTTAGAGCAGTGCTGGTGAGCCCTGGCACCGCCGGACCAGAGCAGCAGCATGTCCTTGTACTGAACCCCTAACCTGTTGACCAAAAATTGCCAAGAAGAGCCCTGGCCCTTCTGTGCTTAGAAGATCCTCCAAAAATTTTAAAAACAAAGAGTAAAGCATAGGCTTGGTTAAAAAAAACATAGTTCATCAAAGTAAAAGTACTGATATTTCCTTTTCTGCTTCTTGATAAGGAGAAAGAGGAAGTTGACTTTTAGCTTAAATATGGAAATATTGATAAAATTGGTCTCTATGGACCATTAAACAAAGATCATGGCTGGCATACTCATATTCATGGCTCTCATCAGGCACTCAAGCTCAAGACTAACTTCAATTTAATATGTCCTCTTTGATGGCCAACGAAACTTCAAAATCAAGATTTCTAAGATTGAAATTACCATATTTCCTTGCAAACCTGAACCTCTTCCAAGGATCTCAGTGATTTGTACCTCCCATCATTTAAGCCATAAAATTCAGTTCACCTTTGATATCTCCTTTTCCTCGTGTTTGACCCAATTGCTTACTAAAGAATTACTGGTTATCTCCTAACTTGCTATGGCAGCATCTGCTTCTTCACATATTTATTTTAATCCTCAGTGTCCTCACAGATTGACTCCCATCCTTAATTCTAACACTCCAGTTCAAATGACCAACACCTTTCATCTAACTATTCCCTTTGAACCAGGCTCTCATTTCTTTGCCTTTCATGCAGTTGACCCAGGTTCAATCCCCAGCATTACATAGCCCTGCTAGGAGTGATCTCTGAGCACAGAGTCAGGAGTAACCCCTGATAGCTACCAGGTGTGCGCCCCCCCCCCCCCCCCCCCGCAACAAAACAAACAGACAAATAAAGAGAAAGACAAAATCCACTCTGGGTTATCCAATCCATTTTCCACAGTGAAGCCAGAATAAACTTTTCAAGTCTGATTAAGTCACCTTGCTGCTTAAGTCACAAGTGGCTTCAGTGTTCTTAAAATAAAGATAGCATCTTTATTCACCTTCCTGATCTGCATTGTCTGGCCCTTCTCTTCCTTTGCTGTCTCATCTGACAGTCCAACTTCATTTGGTCTTTTCTCTTCTGTCCCGGGGGGCTTCCTTCTGTTCTTTATCTTTCCTCAGATCCCTCCAGCCACAGGAGGGGGGATAGTGCTTTGAATGACCTTTTCTACTCTCTCTGCCTAATCAATGCCAACTTTTATCTCAACTCAAGCAAGGAAGGTATTTAAATCTTTCTGATTTAGTTAATTTCCTTTAACTAAAGATTCCATTGTAACACTAAATACTTCTCCTGGTAAGACTTTATTAATGCATTTATACAACAAATATTATTGTGCACCTACCATGCCTTTGTTTCTGTTTTAGATACACAGGATATATGTATATACAGATACAGATCTCTCTTCTGAAGCTGCCAGAGCAGATGGGAAACAGACAATAAACAAATGTAATTGTCACAGGGTGATCAGTACTCTAAGAGCAGGGGAGTGGAAATAGACTAGGGGTAGGCTCAGATATGCAGTTTTCTACTTGTGCATTATTTCGTTAATATTTGAATTCACCACTAGATCATAAGCTCTAAAAAGGCAGGGCTTTGTCACTTCAGCATCTAATATATATATATATATACATATATATATATATATATAGTCACTGTCCTCCCGTTGTTCATCGATTTGCTCATGCAGGCCCAGCAACGTCTCCATTGAAGACTTCGTTGTTACTGTGTTTGGCATATCGAATACAACACAGGTAGCTTGCCAGGCTCTGCTGTGCGGGCGAGATTATATATATATATATATATATATATATATATATATAACTGTCACTGTCCTCCCGTTGTTCATCAATTTGCTCGAGCGGGCTCAGTAACGTCTCCATTTTGAGACTTGTTTTACTATGTTTGGCATATTGAATACGTCACGGGTAGCTTGCCAGGCTTTGCCATGTGGGCGAGATACTCTCGGTAGCTTGCTGGGCTCTCCGAGAGGGGCGGAGGAATCGAACCCAGCTCGGCCAGGCTGGCTGCATGCAAGGCAAACGTCCTACCTCTGTGCTATCACTCCAGCCCATATATTATATATACATATATATATATATATGATAATAGAATAATTCTTCTTCCAGCTAACAGCAGTTGGAATAAAAAGAAGTGCAGCATTGTTGGGTTGCCTTTTATAAATAGATGACAATGATTTTTGTTTGGTTGGTTTGGGGGATGACACCTGGCAGTGCTCAACACCTGGCAGTGCTCAGGGCTCACTCCTGGCCCTATGCTTAGGGATTATCTCGTAGAGCTCAGGGGAACTGTATGAGGTGCTGGGAATCAAACCTGGGTCAGCTACATGCAAGGAAGCATTCTCAGTACAGCCCCAGATGTCAGTGATTTTTCAAGTGTGATTTTAAAATGAATGGTGTTTCACTTCAAAGTACTTTAACTCTTTAAACCTCTAAGTTTAAGTGAAACCGTTTCCTGTGACATTTTAAGCTCTGAACACTTGGGGTTCCCTTTGTTCTTCAATAAAAAGCAAATACAGAAAACACCCTGAATTTCCTTGATTTTTATTTTGGTAAATGATTTTCAAGATGCAAGTAAGGGGAAAAAAATGCACACACACAATAGTAAATTTTCTTGTGACTGAAAATGCCAATTAAAACCTAGACCTGCTTCACAAATGGGTCTGTATTCTTGGAAAGAACAGAACTGTTCCCCCCAAAAAATGAACAGAGCTCTGAAGTCCCATGCTTTCCCTTGAGCTTTTTAAGCTATCCAGGAAGCAAAAATGGTTGCAGTTCCAAAAGATTTATTTTTCTTCCTCATAGAGAAAGTCAGCAGTTTTAAGAAACAGAGGGTTTGCATGCTAAGCATTTCTGAGTAAGGCAAAGCTCTGGTATTTCTGCTTTACTTCTCAATTAGAATGCAAGCTTTTTAGCTCAAACGAGGTAATGATAACAGGATAGTGAAGAAAAAATAGAAGGCAAACGATATATTTCAAAACAACACTTAATTTTTAAAACACAGTATCTGTAATAACTAGCGTTAATCATTTTTAAAAAGTTGATGTGGAAGCATGTCTTTAGATTTTCTTGTAAAAGATAAAAGTGATAAAAGTTCTTGAAAAATAGTGTTTTAGAATTTTAATCTCCACCCTGCAAGCTACTGAGAGTATCACGCCCGCACGGCAAAACTACTGTGACGTGACATATTCATTAAGCCAAACACAGTAACAACAAGTCTCAGAATGGAGATGTTACTGGGCCTCCTCGAGCAAATCGATGAACAACAGAAGGACAGTGCTCCTCATCATGGCCAGGCCCTGTTTGGCTGTACCTTCCCAGGTGGTCACCCGTTACTGACCCCCACTCCACTCCACTGCCTTTGTCCTTGCTGAAATTATTTAAGGTGGGAACTAAAGCCTAATTGTTCTATTTGTTGGGTCTCTCCCACGCATGCAAAAAATAGAGAGCTTATTCAACTTTTTCATTTTTTTCTCATCAAAAAATTCTTTTGGTAGGAATTCCTCCAGAAAATAAAGACAGGGAAGCTCCAATAAACTAGAAGGTGAGTGTGGTGGTCGGGCACACACATTCAGGGCCTTTTAGTAAGAAATGCAAAATAAGCAAACCCTAATGAGCTTGCACTGGAGAATTTCCCAGGAGCAGATCCCAGCGAGGAAGCTGGGTCCCTCGGACCCATGGAGCTCTACTGACATCTAGCGTACAGAAACGCGAGGTCTCTCGATGGTGTGAAATAATCTCCATTGTTACGGAGCTGAGCAGGAAATTATTTTATTAATCAAAACATGTTAAGAGGAACCATAGCCATGGTAACTCATTTGATTCCCTCTATCTTAACCCTGCCAGCAAAGCCAAACAATGATTTGACACATGGGTAAACTGAGGTTGGAACAAAGAAATGTTCAGTCATCTGCTCCAGGATAACATGCCTCATGCGTGACCAACCAGGACAAAAACAAAGAAAGCTTTAAAAAGATCCGAGGTAACAAGCTATGTATGTTTTAAGGGTACAATTTTACATCTCTTTTAAATGTGTCACCAAACCACAACCACTATCAATGTCCCTCCATGACCACCACCAATGTCCCTTCACACAGGGGCCCCTATGCTCACTCGTGCCCTCTGTTCTCGGGGCCCCTCAGCTCCTCTTAGGACCCACTTAACCGGAGAACTGCCATGATAGGCTCTGAGTAACTTAGGCCTCTTCCAGGAGCAAGAAAGGCAGAAAAACCAGAGGATTTCGTCAAAAATTACATCTCTGGAATAAGATTAGGTCTCCGGAATGTAACTGTCAGGGAGGTGGGTTGGAAGTTGCAGGCCAAAACAACAACAACAACAACAACAATATATGTGTACTCTGTAGAAAATAGAAAATTGCTGAGTAATGCTTACTTGCCAAAATGAAAGTATAAGAACTTGCTGAACCTAGTGCTCAGGGGTCCTTGTTGAAATATTCTGAGTCAGGCGGATACTTGGACCCCAGCTAGCTGGAACAAAAACCTCGTTGTGTGATTTGCATCATCGACTCTGTTCTCTGTCCTCGAGGGGTGGTCAACTCCGCACTCTAACACTCCTTAGTCTGAGTTCACAGACTTGATTCCTTCACTTCCCTTGTTTTACTTCTCTGGAGATCCCACCTTAGTGACATCAACTGCTACTCCTCTTCCTCTCCAATTTCAACAGTGTTGTAGCAAAAGGAGTGTTTTTATCTTTTGAATTTTTTTCTTACGGTGGAGCAGTGTTCCATTGTGCCTGTCTCTTTTATCCATTCATCTGTTGTTAGTTATGTGGGTGGACTCCAGACCTTGACTACTGTAAACAGCAACCCCCCCCCCCCCCCAACAAAGGTGTGCGTATTTCTTTCCAAAGGAACAAAAGAAGAGAATCATTTCACTTTAGATTGTTCTTCTGCAACTCTCCTTGCCCTCCTTCCATAGGTCTGTTCTCCCAGCTTCAAGGGCCTGGGAAAAATGTCCTCCAGGGGGTAAAAAAATGGTAACTTCTCCTTTGAGAGATTTTTTTTTTAAATCCAAGTCTCCAAATTAGGATTGAGGACTGTTTCTGAAGGCATCCTACCTGGCTACCTGGACATCTAAAATCACAAAATGGAAAAATACATCACCTTAACAAAAAAAAAAAGGGTTAACAGGAGATGAGTAGGTAAGTATAGAAGATAGTTCAGATTTACTGAACACATCGGAAAGCAAAGTTCCCATCAAACACACAACCAGAAATTAAATACATATCTCCAATAAAGGCTCATCATTCTGGAAGACGCACGCATTCATATAACTGAAGATGGGTAATCAAGGCTTAGAAGTGTAAAAGGTGATGAGCTGGAACTCTTCAGCAAGGTGCATTGTGGGTACCGTTACTGTTGGCCGTCTTGGCCCTGAGCCGGGGTGGATCAGCACTGTGGAAATAACAGTTCACACTGTCCATCAGTGGCCAATAGGACTGGGCGGGGGTGAACCTACACGGCTCCTAGAAACCAACGCAAGGAAAGTTTGAGTCCCTGGGCCAGTTTTGGTTTTGGTTAGGGTTTTTTTTTTTTATTTTATTTTTTTTATTGACCACAGCTGAATCTTCCTGTCTCTTTCAGGAAACCAACGCAAAGGTTGGTTCAGTCGGGAGGAAGAGACCTGGAAACCAAACTCTTGGCATAATAGGGATTGGGAGTAGCGCCAGAGGTGACAGGGCAGTATGGAACTCTCGCTCAGCGCTCTTCCCAGCCCATCCCCCAACCAGCAACCCTTCAACCCCTGCGGCTTTAAACTTCTTTCTTTCCACTACCTTCCCCTCCAAAACAAAAGAGTGCTCCAACAGTAAGGCCACAGTGCCATCTGCAGGAAAAGAGAGTAACCCAACTGTGTTAGCAGGAAAGTTGTGGAGCCAGCTTAGTTTTAAAACTTAGTTACTTTATGTTCCCCAGGACGGGAGAAGCATGCTGAAAGTAGACTATAGACCAAACATGATTGCCACTCAATGTCTCGTTTGCAAACCACAACACCCAAAAGAAGAGAGAGAACAGAGGGAAATGTCCTGTGACAGGCAGGGTGGGATGGGGGGATGGGGGTTGGGAGGGATACTGGGATCCGTGGTGGTGGAAAATGGACACTGGTGGAGGGATGGGTATTTGATCATTGTATAATTGAAACCCAAGCACAAAAATTTGTAAGTCTACAACTGTACCTCATGGTGTCTCACCAATAAAAATTAAAAAAAAAAAAACTAAGTTGGTATTCCTCAAAGAAAACGACAAGTGTTTGGTGCCTTAGTACAGAGATAAAGGCACTTGCCTTGCATGTGGCTCTGACTCTGACAGTGGTTTGTATCTTATCATAACTTACGGCCCCCTGAGTACAGCCAAATGTGGCACCTGAACACCACTCACTAGGCATGACCCCCAAACTAAAAGAAATAATAAATAAAATAAAAGGAAGTAAGAAAAAAAATGACAAGTATCCAGAGGGAAAACTTAAAGACAGAATTGAAAGAGGTACACGGAACTGAGAAAAGCTAGTATAACAAAACAAATTTAGAATCTCAACTGCATATAGGAAAGGAGTCCAAGCTATATATCTTTTTTTTAAATTTTTTAATTTTTATTGGTGAGACACCATGAGGTACAGTTGTAGACTTACAAATTTTTGTGCTTGGGTTTCAGTTATACAATGATCGAATACCCATCCCTCCACCAATGCCCATTTTCCACCACCACGGGTCCCAGTATCCCTCCCACCCCCCATCCCCCAATCCCACCCTGCCTCTGTGGCAGGGCATTCCCTTTTGTTCTCTCTCTCCTTTTGGGTGTTGTGGTTTGCAAAAGAGGCATTGAGTGGCAATCTTTATCTGTACCTGTATCTATATCTCTCTGTCAATTTTTTGGGGGTCACTCCTGGTGATGCTTGGGAGCAGTGTGGTGCTGGAGATCAAACCTGGGGCTCCATCATGCACAGCATCTGCTTAGCTCTTTGAGCTCTCTCCCCAGTACCCCAGGAATGCTTTTAAGTTCAGTTTCTGGTAAAGAGTAATTTTAATGCCCCTAAAATGTGTCTTCAAATGTCTGAAGTCAGCGTTTTCCCCAACAGTAATACATATCTGAAATGCTAACCAGGGACAAATAACCCAAGATATTTTTTACAAGAGCTCTAAGAGAATAGAAAATTCTTCACTAAAGGGATTAAAGACATTTTAACATTCCAAACAGAGATGTTGGATATGAAAGGCATGTCATATGAAATCCAGTATAACATGGAAAGCATAATAAACAGACTCAGTCTCCCAGAAGAAAGACTATTAAGATTCAAAGATAAAAATCACAGCAATAAGTCGAATGAAAGAGGAGAAAGAAATAAAATTTAGAAAAAAGGAATAAAATCTATGAAAAATATCAGGCTTGATCAAAAGAGTATACACCAAAGTATTGGGAATTTTATATGAGAGAGAGAGAGAGAGAGAGAGAGAGAGAGAGAGAGAGAGAGAGAAGGAAACAGAGACTTATTCAAAGAAATAATAGCTGAGAATTTCCCAGACCTAAGTGAAGAAGGTAGAGAGGAAACAGAGAACACCCAAATTTCTGAGCCTAGAACAAGGCATACTGTTATTAAACTATCAGAATTCAATGATACAAAATATCAAAAGCTGAAGAAAGAAAGAAAGAAAGAAAGAAAGAAAGAAAGAAAGAGAAGTAGCATCCAAAGATACCTCTAGCAGGTTTTTTTTCCTTTTGTTTTTGTTTTTGCTTTTGTTTTTGGGCATACCTAGAAGTGCTCAAGGTTTATTCCTGCCTCTGAACTCAGGGATCAGTCTTGGTGGAGCTTCAGGGTCATATGGGGTACTAGGGATCGAACCTGAGTTGGCCTCACAAGACAAGCACCCTAACCTACTATTTTTCCAGTCCTGTAGTGAGTTTTTATTGGACTTCTTAGTAAACACTCTATGGGTTAGAAGAGAAAGAAAGAAAAGAAAAGAAAAAAGAAAAGGCCCTCCCATTGATCATCGATTTGCTCGAGCGGGCCCAGTAACATCTCCATTGGAGACTTTGTTGTTACTGTGTCTGGCATATCGAATACTCTCGGTAGCTTGCCGGGCTCTCTGAGAGGGGCGGAGGAATCGAACTCGGGTTGGCCATGTTGGCCGCTTGTAAGGCGAATGCCCTACCGCTGTGCTATCGCTCCAGCCCAGGTTAGAAGAGAATGGAATAAAATTTGCTACTAAAAGATTAAAACCGCCAGCCAAGAATAAGTTAGCTTGAAAAATTTCCTTTCAGATGATGGAGAAATAAAGTCATTTTTAGTCAAACAAAAACTAAGAGTTTACCAACACTAGATCTATTCTTTCAGAAATGCTGCAAGGGATTATATATAAAAATAAGAAACAAAAGAGCACAAAGCCTTGAGCAAGAGTTAGTAGTAATACAATAGCAGAAACATAAGCAACAGAAATATGAGACAACAAAAACATAAAAGGAAAGGAGAAAAGGGAAAGAAATGCGTAGTCAAAAGATGATGAGTCAAAACCAGGACATACAAAAGACTTATTTGCTCTAATGAGTTTGATGCAACTCTTATGATAACCACAAAATGAAAATCATAGACAAATGGAGGGGGACAACATAAATATAAAACAATCAGAAAAAATAGAAGAATGACAGTAAGAAAATTCATATATAAATGGTTTGTATTCACAAAGAGTTGCTATTAGGTTGTTGTTACTTTACCTGGGGGTGTTTTTTTTGTTTGTTTTTGGCTCCACACTTAGCTGTGCTCAGGGTTTACTCCTGTCTCTGAGGTCATAAATTACTTCTGGTGGGCTCAGGGGACGGTATGGGGTGCCTGGGATCGAATCCAGATTGGTCACATGCAAGGCAAGCTCTCTGCTTGCTGTATCATTGCTCTGGTCCATAGACTGTTGTTGTTTTTTAATCTATCTATATGCATGCCAGAGTCTCACATTAGGTATAAAGATAAGCACAAGATGAGAGAGACTGGAGATTCATTCAATACAAAAGCACCTAAATACACAAAATATTATTAACAGACCTCGAGAGTACACTGGAAGCAACACAATAATAGTAGGGGATCTCAACGCATACGTAAAATAATGAAAATATTCAGACCCTTCCCCGCAAAGCTAGGAGATACATATAGCATTAAAGAAGTCAATGATGAGATGGCTTAATGTATATACAAAAAATCCACTCTCATATAAATGAATATGTATTCTTTGCAACTTCATATGGAACATTATCAGAATTGATCATATTTGGAATCCAAAATAAGTTTTTAATAAATGTGAAGGTTAAAATCATATAAAGCATTTTTCTAGTTATAGATATAAGACTAGAAAGTAATAACAAAAAGAAAACAGATAAAGTGTCAAGTATGTGGTGATTAAACAACATATTATCAAATAATTTGGGTCAATAAGGAAATCGAAGGAAAAATTATAAATTACTAAAGAACAGCAAATCCAATCAAGAAGTAAGCTATCATATATAATGGGACACAGCAAAAGCAACATTAAAACATTAAAAAGGGGGGCTGGAGCTATAGCACAGCAGGTTGGGCATTTGCCTTGCATTTGGCCCACCCAGGTTCAATCCCCAGCATCCCATATGGTCCCCCAGCACCACCAGGAGTAATTCCTGAGTGAAGAGCCAGGGGTAATCCCTGAGCATTGCTGGGTGAGACCCAAAAAGAAAACAAAAGCCAAAACACACATTAAAAAGGAACTGGAGTGATAATACAGTGGGTAGGGCCTTGCATGTAGCCAATACAGGTTCAATCCTCAGTACCCCACCAGCTGTGGTACTCAGGAGTTATTCCTGGCAGTGCTCATGGGACCACTGGGGTGCTGAGGATTCCGTTATATATGATAGCTTACTTCTTTATTGGATTTGCTGTTCTTTAGTAATTTATAATTTTTCCAAGGCCTCTTGACATAGGCCTTCATTAATAAATAAGGCAAATCTTTAGTGAACTGACTTTATACCTGAGGGAATTAGAAAAGGGGTAGAAAAGAGAACCAAAAGTCAAGAGAAGGAAGAACAATAAAAATTGGAGTGGAAGTAAATAATATAGAATCCAAGTGATTATACAAAATATCAACGAAACTAAGAGCTATGTATTTGAAAAAAAAGAATCAGTAGAATTCTCACTAGGCTCACCAAGGCAAAGAGAAATAACCCTGAAGAAAGGAATCAGAAATAAAAGAGGGGAAGTTGCAACTGATACAGCAGAAAGATACAAAGAACCATAAGAGGCTAAGACCATCTATATGCAAACAAATTGAACACCTAGAAGAAATAGATTTTTAGAGAATCACATAACCTTCTAACACCAGCCAGGGAGAATAACTGGCTTAAATAAACTAATAACAGCTACAGAAATCAAGTCACCCTAAGAACAACTGCCCAAGATCAGACTTCACCAGGGAATTCTACAAAACTTTCAGAGAAGAACTGAACCCCATCCTACTAAAATTCTTCCCCAACAAAACTGAAGAGGAGTAATACCCCAAATAAAATTCATCAGACCAATATCACATTGATTCTCAAACCAGAAAAGAATAGCACTTTGTAGAGTGTTCACAAAGAGCAAATAAAACTGCCTATCTTTTCTGTTTACTTTTGTCTTTTTTTTTTTCAAACCAAAAGGATATCCAGATAGATAGAGACACAGTTCTTAAAGAATCCAAAAAAGACATTTTCTGGGTTTCCCCCCAGGACATGTACTGTGTACAGATACATACACATCTTTTATCCCACTTAATAGCAAAAACAAAAAGTGATCTAAAGACCCCGGGAGGTCAAATATAAAAAAAATACATAATTAAGAAATTATGGGAAAGGATGAGGACAGAGAGATAGTCATCTTTACATTGGAAAAATAAAGAAAACTTTCTGAAAGGAAAAATTTGTGTTCATTTGGATTTCAAAAGAGAATTGCATCTCCAATTCAAATTTCAAATTCGGCTTCAATCTTTTCAAAGGTTTTTAAGTTCTATGTCTTTGTAGTTAAAATACTAAAAAATCAACTTATTTTGAGTGCCACTAGATATATAAAAAAGTAAATTCATATAAACAAGCTAGCATATTTGGGGAAAATAGAACTTTCCTGATACACATAAATGAATATTGATTAATTCAATAAATTTTATAAAAAAACATTTTCACTTGGGAAAAGGTCATCACCTATGCCCTCAAATATACATTTTTATACATTTAAAAAACACATAATTTATGTGTTTATGACTTAAATAACAAGCAAAAATAAATAAAAAGACATTTGCTCTATTTTAGACTTAAGCCAATACTAAACTTTCAGAGGAAAAAATCTTTCATTTTCCATCATGAATTCTGACCATTTGTGCTAAGTCTGTTTGAAACAAAAGTGTCCAACAAAAAACACTGCACAAAATTTTAAATGAGATAAGAGTCCTTAGAATTTAAATATTATCTTAGGTATTCCAATTTAAGATTTGACTTATTAAGCTATATTTTCATTGGACTTCAGAAAGCAAGAAAAGACTTTAACTCAGGAGAAATAATGGTCATTTGCTGAACCAATGCAATTATTTGCTCAACCAGAAAATTACTATAATTTACTTAAACTCCCATCCAGCTCAAAGTTTCATTTTCATATCTATTTCCTGTGACATAGATAATGAACATATTGTAAAGCTGCTGAGAGGTTTATCAGAACATCTTTATCTGAACAAGAAATAATTGAAAATTGGTCAACAACTACCAGTTTAGTAGATTCTTAGAATTTATGCCTTGTGCCCACACAAGTGCTGGCAAAACAGGCAATGATTTAACACTAGCTACACTACTTTCAACAAAGAAGAACCCAGGTCATACTAGCTTAAACAGACACCTAGTTTGGTTCTTGTCTATAGTAGGCGAATTAAGCTACCTTCCTCTGAAAGGCTGTTTAGTGGTCAGAAATTTAGAAAGAGAACCAGTAGGAAAGTGTAAACACCTGCATGAGGGGTCCCTTTCAAGAAACAAAAGAGATTTGATACCACCAAGAAATTGCCCATTATAGGAACTGCAAAACCAACTGACTATAAGAACAAGACATGCAAGAGTAACAACAGTTTCATGGCACCACAGATGGTAAAGAATGTGGCAAGTGGACAACATATGACCTGCCCCAAGAGGAGCTGTCTATTATTTATATCCTCAATCATGCAAAATATAAATATGGGGAGAAGCCTTGGATCTGGAGTTTGAATGGAGAGCTCCCAATTTACAACATAGTACTATAGCTCAACCTGAAAATTCAGAAAGGACCAAACCAAGAATGCCTGTAGACTGCGTTCAATTCTGTTAGCATCCGGGTGGCACATAACATCTGGGTTGCATCAATCTCGCATGTTTTTCTCTGCATGTTTTTGTGTACATGTATGGTGTATTCAGATGTAGATTTATATATGTTATATTGGGCTACAGATCCAAAGATGAGTCAAACTGACCATGAAACGGCCACCTCTCCAATCAGCCCATTAATCTCTTTGTGTTAGTGTTAGATCCTTGACACTTTCTGGAAAGTGCACTACCTGGCACCACCGGCTACTTCATACCTTTGCTGTGCTTTTGCTGTATCTGCAATTATGCAGGACAGCCTTTGAGCAACTGAACCATTTCACTGACAGGGCAGAGAGCCAGAGGTACATCCCCCTCCTAGGGCAGGCAGTCCTTAACTACTGACTTCCAAGCATGAGAATGTGAAAACCAAACTCCCCTGTCTTGGATCATGCTTACTTTGAGCTGCAACATATGTCCCGTGGGTCTCCTGCAAAATCAAATTGCTTCTGTGGACTTTGTCTCTGCTGGACCTCTGGCTGCCTCTTCTTTCTCCTGTTACTCTACTCCCATTCCCCAATTCCTGGGATAAAGCACTTCCTTAATAACTCACTTGTACATAAATTGTCATCACCAAATCTCAATTAATCCACCTGAAGAACATTTCTTCTCTGTCTCCATTTCTTCTTGCTTAATATGAAGGCAATAATGTTGTCTCCCTCATTGGGCAGTTGTGATAATTCAGTGAGTTAGTATATGAAGAGTTTAGAACAATCTCTGAGTACTGGCTAAACTTAAGCTCTCATGACATTAAGATGATGCAAATGAAATGGAAATATCACATCTTATAGTCAATATCGGTTTCCTAGTGGAAGTATATATTGAAACAAACTTTGGAGATACACACTCATACACACAAGTGCATGTTCTTCAGGATCATACATGACCATCGGAATGAAGACCATGCCTCTGGAGTGAATAAACACACAAATAACAAACCCAAGCTAAACACAAGAATAGAGCATATGTTTAATAGGTAATAATTCCACCAGAAACTGGCATGGGACATATTAAGACACCTCAGACATCTTAACGAAGCATTACAATGGATTCAGCTGCAGTACATCTGTCAAAGGAATAGGCCATCTGTCCCGAGGCCCACTTGTTTCTTATATATTAACATGGCCTGCCGACCCGAGTTCGATTCCTCCGCCCCTCTCGGAGAGCCCGGCAAGCTACCGAGAGTATTCGATATGCCAGACACAGTAACAACAAAGTCTCCAATGGAGACGTTACTGGGCCCGCTCGAGCAAATCGACGATCAACGGGAGGGCCTTTACCTTTACCTTTAACATGGCCTAAGCTTCCGCTTTCTGCAGCATTAGACATCTCCCTCCAACTTTCTCCATTGCTGTCATCAACGTCATTAGCTTTCTAATCCATCAAGATTATCAGCTTAGAAGAATTTATTTCCAACTTCATCTTCTCAACCAATCTTTCAGCATATTTGGCTTATTGTTTTTTTTTTCAAGAAGCTCAACAGATCTTTTCCTTTCTGTAATGCCAATGGAATTAACATAAGCTCTAATACATCCTGTTTGGGGATTCCCATTGCTGGCTTACTCACATACCTTCTTATCTCTTCTGTCTTCAAATCACTGTCAATATAGTGAGGAGACTACTCCAATATGTTTCATGATTTCTCTCTATCTTCAAAGAGCATAATCTTCTAAATTATGTACTGGGCAGGGATGAAGTGCAGATAATGTACCAGGGACTATTCTAAATGCTTTACACATATTGACATTCCAATTTTAAACGCATTAATGGCCATGATCCAGACTAACAAATGAATCTCGGAAGAAAGCAACACATTGCAGAGATGTTTCCACACCCCACACCAGGCTTCTCTCAAATAGGCACCTCCGAGTGGGGCAGGTGTGTTCCTTTGCCTTCCCCAAGAGAACCCCAGCAATCACAAACCTCCAGAATCCAATCACCAGCATGTTCACAGTTGACCTTCATGTGAAGGTCACCCACCCTGAGTCCCCCACCATTCATGAGATTTAATCCACTGAAAAAGCCAGTTGTGTGGGACTTGTGACTGAAGTATCCAGGCTTTCAGAGTCAGGAATGAGCCCCCCTCCCATCTACCTGCACTTCCACTTTCCTGGCAGTCATGCCCACAAACAACCTCTGGGTTCCATTTAAGTGCATTAATGGCCATGATCCAGAGACCCAAAAATGAATCTTAGAAGAGAGCAACATGCTTCAGAGATGCCTCTGGACTCCTAAATAATAATCCAGTTATAAAAATTTAACTTCAGTTCTAGCACCCTATGAAAATCATGCTATTGATATACCAAAAATAGCACACCACATTGATGGGGTGTAGGGTAGAAGATAACTAATCTTGATCATATATATGTATGTATGTGTATGTGAATATATATGTAATATATATATGCATACAAAGACTCAAACTCCAATAACAGCTTAATGATCTCTTATACAGGGGCTTAATGGCTCCAAGATGAGATACTACAATTTTCACACAATTTACTCTAAGGAAACCTTTTTGGATCATTTTTAGTTAATTATTCATAACAAGCAATACAAAATAAAATAGCATCTGCCTTTGGGGCAGCTTTGGGTAATGGTGGGAAAATTTAAAATAATAGTGGTGGGAAGATGTAATGATGATGGAATTGATACTGAAATATTGAATATAATCAACTATTGTGAACAACTCCTTGCAAATAAAATTTAAAAATGTATGTATATGTATAAACATTCCTCTGATGTTGGCACTACCATTACCCTAATTTCAGATGAGAAAACTGCAAAGGTCAGCATGCTCAAATTTACAAAGCTGGTGTCAGAATCAGGACTAAAATCCATGTGACTGGCTCCAAGGGCCATGTGCGATGGTTCAATACATACTGACAATACCACGATGCTAACAGTAAGTGTTCACTATCATCATCAACATGGCACTAACTCCAGCATTCACTCTGGACTCTAAATTATCTGCATTGTGAGTTTCTTTGTGTCTTTCTATGGATTCAAAAGGGCAAGAGACATTTTGTTAAGGTGGCTTGTTTGAAAACTTTGGAACGGAAATGCTGGGGAATAACACTAGGGGGTGGAGAGATTGATGTCTTTGTGAAGGATCAGGCTATAAATCCAAGTAGTTGTGTGTGTGAACATCAAATCAATGAAAATGTTTATAAATGACTCTCAAGGTGTTAGTCGTCCCGGGTCCCGGGTTTTAGAGCCTTCTATATTGATAGGGATCTTGGATGGAGGCTATTTTATGACTCCACAAAGTTCTTTTCTCCATCATTGGGACCACCAATCTCAGAGTCTCTCATAACTCTTATGTTCTTGTGAGTTCCTTAAATCTCTTAGATTCTCAGTATTTGTAATAGGAATGATCTCTCTTTGCTTAAAAAAACCTTCAAATTTCTAATGCTCTCTTCTTAATATGGAGTGGGGGTGTGCCTCAAGTGGTACTCAGGAGGACAAGGTACCCCAGCAATGATTCGTTTTTTGGTTTTGTGGCTACAATCTTCAGTGCTTACTCTCCACTCAGGGATAACTCCTGGAAGATTCAGGGTACCATATGTGATGCTGAGGATGAACCCAAATTGGCTGTGTGCAAGACAAACACACTGTCCACTGTACTATGTCTCCAGGCCTCTCACCACTGACTCTTCACCAAATGAGCCAGTGCTTTGAACACGGCAGGCATACCCGGGCCACCCCAGCAGTACTGGGGGCCATCAGAGTCACATTCTGAGGTGCATGAGGGCTCCCAGTCCTGCACTTAATGATGCTTGGGGGACTATGTGGTGCTGGGAATCAAACCCAAATTGGGAGCATCATGCACCTTAGCCACTGTACTATCTTATATTTTATTTCTTCAATATTTTTCTTAGAAATCTAAGGAGTCCTCATAGGACCTCACAGGACCTCATGGAACTTTAATAGTCTTCTTAGGACCTCATGGGATCTCATGGGATGCTAATAGTCTTCTTAATATTAAAAAAGTTTCATAGGTGGTGTGTACCTTAGGGTGTGGTTACAATTCTACTACACTTGATAATATATGCATATAAATAAACTTTAAAGACTTTGAAAATAACATGTAATTCTGTTATCATACTTAATACTTTTCATATTCAGAAAACCCATAACATTTTTATTTGCTTTCAAACAAACTGAATTTGTCTGTGGTTATGGGTCTTTAATGATTAGCAAATCATTTTTCTCCTTCTACCCTTTCCCATGCCCATTATTATCATTATTATTTTTGGTTTGGGGTCACATCTAATGGTGCTCGGGTTTTTTTCCCAGCTTTGTGTTCAGTGATTGTTCCTGGTGATGTTCAGGGGATCATAGTGAGGTCATCACCATGCAGGCCTAGGATTTTAACCTCTGTACTATCTCTCTGGCCCATTGCATTAATTTTTGAAATAGTTGCTTAAATGAGAGTTAAGATCTTCCTTAAGGCTATATTAATATTTGTTGACTCAACTAAAATAGAATTATGAGGGATGTATCAGTAAACAATTACTAAATGAAGTGTTAAAAATAAGCAATAATATAAAACATTCTATAGTTTGCAATATAGCTATTAAACTAAAGAAAATAAAGACTTCAAATACGTCTTGTTAAGTCACCATCTGGAATAGCTTAATATAGCAAAAGACAAAAACAATACTATAGAATACTTTTTGCTGTATTTATTCAAAGTAACTCAATTATAGAACCATATAGCAGGAGCAGATTGTGGTTATATGGTCGGGGTGAACATAAGCTTTTAAATTATTGTTTTCATTTGGGGCCCATAGGGAGGTAACTAAATAGCTGTACATAATTCCTTTAGAATTTTTCCTTTGGGGGAATATAACAACAATTTTATTCCATTGTACAAAGATGGAATATCATTCTGGCCCCCGCAAGGGGATCAAACATGACATATGACTGAGCCATGCACAGCAGATGAGCTTATGGCATGAGATCAAAGCACAAGGGAACAGAAGGTTCTAGAAGGCAAATTCTCCTTGGTCAAAATTCTTGCAAGTTTTAAATATTCCTCATGATACTGTCTCAGAATTTAGAGCAACTTTATAACAGAGTGTTTGTCAACGTATACAACGTTTCTGCTCCAAGTGGAAATCAAGGCTACAGTCTTCCCACTCCTAGAACTCTATCTTAAATAATTTCTGTAGGGGATCTCCTGGCTGGAACCATAGCACAGCAGCAGGGCATTTGCCTTGCAAGTGACCAACATGGCCAACCCAAGTTCGATTCCTCCGCCCCCTTGGAGAGCCCGGCAAGCTACCGAGAGTATCTCGCTTGTACGGCAAAGCCTGGCAAGCTACCTGTGACATATTCGATATGCCAAACACAGTAACAATTGTCACAGTGGAGAATGTTACTGGGCCTGCTCGAGCAAATTGATGAACAATGGGAGGATAGTGACAGTGACAGGGGATCTCCAACCAAAATTGAGTTAAGAATGCCAGAATAGGAACTGAAGAGATAGTACAAGATTAAGGTATATTACTTGCACGTGGTGGAACCTGGTTCCATCCCTGCTATGATCCCAGATGCCACATTTGTTCCTCTGAGCACCACCAGGACTGAACCCTGGGCTCAGAGCCAGGAGTAAGTCCTGAGCATCAACCAGAACCACCTGTCCCCCAAAACAGAATGCCAGGATACATTTTAAGGCATCAAAAGATTTATACTTACCATATAAATCTTACCACACATTAAATCAGACTCCAAAAAATTATTATTACTTAAATAATAACTCAGAGAGCTGGGGATATAATGCAAGTATTAGAGCACCTTCCTTACCTATGTGAAGCCCATGTTAAATTTTCAGCCCTGCAATAAGAACAATGATAATAACAATAATAAATATATAAATAAGTATAGAAAAATAAAAGACTAGTTGATGGCCTTTAGAACAGACAATGTAGGGGAGCAAATCAGGACATAGGGAATAATTTTATAATAAAGGATAAAATAGAACTTTTTTTTTGCGTCACACCCAGAATTGCACAGGGGTTACTCCTGGATCATGCACTCAGGAATTACTCCTGGCCATGCTCACGGGACCATATGGGATGCTGGGAATCGAACCTGGGTTGGCTGTGTGCAAGGCAAATGTCCTATCCACTGTGCGATTGCTCCAGCCCCTAAAATAGAACTTTGGCTGGAGCGATAGCACAGCGGGTAGGGCGTTTGCCTTGCATGCGGCCGACAGGGCCAGCCCGAGTTCGATTCCTCTCCCCTCTTGGAGAGCCTGGCAAGTCACTGAGAGTATCTCGCCTATAGGATAACACTCCTTTGTCCTTCCTCAGGTAGCTTAGGTTTGTCAGGTCACACCCATCTAAGGACACTGAACTTGTATTGTAAGCAATGTCCTTTCTGTGTGGACACAGGAAGACAGTTAATATTATGCTTTGTAACTTGGGAGTTGATTGACTCCGAATAATATTTACTCTTGGGCATCTGATTTCTTGACTCAGTTGCCCTTAGTTCCTAGCACCCCAAAAGCAGGGTCCCGACGAGGGACTGAATGGACCCAGGGCAAGCAGTGAGCTACCCTGGCATCGAAATGGGCCAGGCCAAAGAGCCACGATACTCAACTATAAGTTGAGGGCATGATCATGGACAAATGCTGTCATGATCCAAAAGTAAGTAACGACGAGACTAGGACCCTGCTGGAGCTAGGAAGATTAACCTGGCCTGAGGACTGTGGAATGTATAGTGAGATGTTCTCAGGAAGAACCAAACTAAATTTATATCTCTTACTGTGCTCATACAGAATGACATTGCTAGAAATATTAGAAGTAGATTTATTACAACTATTTAAGTAGATTACTAACTGAGGGAAGAACACACCCTTGTTGGGATCCCACCCTTGAGCGGATCTCCTAGTAATTTGAAGTAATCTCTGTAGATGAGATTTTATCCTTGAGTTAATCTCCTGGAGGAATGGTCTTACCTCTCTTTGTTGATTCGTCAGTATTCAACCCACCTTTATGTCACCGCCTTATGTGACTGCTATATAAACTAAGACGTAAGCTCGGAGAGGGAGTCAGAAGCGAGAGAGCTCAGGCTCCAGAGATCCAGAGTCAGAGCCAGAAGGAGAGAGGTTCTGAGATTGGGGCCCAGGAGATAAGGAGGCAGAGAAAGACAAGAGTGAAGAGGATTGGAATAAACTACTATTGATATAGACCGTCCTGGCCCTCGTTTCTTCTTCCATCTGCCCTTGGCCAACAGCCTTTCCGATCCAGGCCACACACAGTGGCTCAAAAGCACTGAACGCAGGCGGTGAGACAGTGTCATCCAGTGAGCCTGTGAACACACAACCTTCGGCATGATAAGATTTTACACTCACCCACACGGCGAAGTCTGGCAAGCTATCCGTGATGTATTTGATATGTCAAACACAGTAACAAGTCTCACAATGTTACTGGGCCCGCTCAGGCAAATTGATGAACAATGGGAGGACAGTGACAGTGACAGTGGTAAACTTAATGCAATATAGAGACACGCTGGTGTTCAATGATGCTCACCTACTATCTATACAGTGCTATAGTGCAATGCTGCCTAAATTTTAAAAAAAGAGAAAATGAAGGGTAGGAAAATATTTGAAGACAGGGACAGAAAAATTACTATATTCAATTTATTCAGACATAAAAATTACTATACTCAAATATAAAGTATAATTACCAGATATTGATAACAAAATTGACTCTATGTCTCCTAGATGCCAAAGCAAAGGAAAAGGTATCTTGATGTATGTATCACAGAATCTGTAAATCTAAAACAGGACACTTTTGGTTTTTTAGGTATTAAGACCTGAAAGAAATTTCTTCTGCAATTCCTCATCAAGGAAACCTAGTTAAATCCAGTTTTCCCCAGAGGATTTGTTTCAGTGAGGCTGGTATGCATGCTCTCCCCTTTTTTTCAAACCCTTAACATGTTCGTTTGCTTTTGATCCCAAAATATTTCCCTAGAGTTTGGGGTGGTTGATGAAGACAATAGTAAACAGAGCTGACCCAACCTTAGCAAAATGAGGGAGTCTATTATAGTCTGGAAAGTAGAGAGGGAGGTATTTGTCAATAAATGGATTTTCCTAAAATGAAAACCTTGCAATATATATAGCTATCGTGTGTGTGTGTGTGTGTGTGTGTGTGTGTGTATGTTTGTGTGTGAGTGTGTGTGTGGGGGGGCAGTTCGGTGCAAAGTTACAAACTACAAAATGCTTCAAAGGATCACCATTTCCTGAGGTAGTAAAATTTGCACTTACAAATACAATAGGAGCAAAGACTGAGTCAGGACACCAGGACTCTGTTGAGGACTGTATTTTCTTCTAACTGAGAAGGGAAGAGCTCTGGTCTTGCTTTTCAAATTTCCCTTGTGGATGCTGAGATTTTCTTGACATCAATTATACTTCCTCTTTCTGCAGGTCCCCCCTCTTCTGCCTCAACGTTGCCAGGTCCTCTCACTCTAGAAAACTCCAAAGCAATCAAGTTCAGGTAAAGGAGACATGCTCACCATTTCACACTCCAGCAAACCCAAAGCTCACAGCAAGAAAACATAGCTCCCTTCAGCCTCCATGCAGGACTTTGAACCAACCAACAGCTTTACTGAGAGAAAATTCAAATACCTCTTTCAAGCACTTTATTATTATTGCAAGTGTTGAGGGCGAGGGATGGAGGTCCCCTGAGATAAATTTAAGCTGGTGTGCTGGAAAAAATCCATGCGTTGTTACAAACTGGGAATTCCTCTTCACGTGGTGTTTTTCTTCTGCTCACGGTAACTAATATTTCACTATTCCCTCTGCACCTGAGGCCAAGCTGCACCTGCAAGAGTCTTCTCTTGTTCTTACAACAAATCATTCATTATTCAAAAGCACTGTCAAATTGTTTTAATATCTCTGAGGCCACTGGAACCAGTCTCAGTCCTTCTGTTCACTTTGTCTCCTTTAAAAAAATGTTTGAGGAGGGCACTCTCCCTGGGCTGGAACAATAGCACAGAGGGTGGGGCGTTTGCCTTGCATGTGGCTGACCCAGGTTCAATACCTTCGTCCCTCTTGGAGAGCCCAGAAAGCTACCAAGAGTATCCCGCCCACATGCAGAGCCTGGCAACCTTCTTGTAGCGTATTCAATATGCTAAAAACAGTAACAACAAGTCTTACAATGGAGACATTACTGGTGCCCGCTTGAGCAAATGGATGAACAACAGGAGGACAGTGCTATAGTGTCACAGGGCACTTCCCATAGTGCCATACTGCCATAGATCCTTACAAGGATCAAACCTGTAACTCTCCCATGCAAAGCATGCACTATGTCTCTTCAAAAATTCTCCCCAGCAATCTTTTTCATCCTTCACGACATCTTCCTTCTCTCTTCTCTCTTTTTATTCTTTTTTCTTTTTATGGAGGGGGCAAGGGGGAGCCACACCTGGAGGTGCTTGGAGCTTGTTCCTGACTCTACATTGTAGGATCCCTTCTGGATCTCTTCTGGCAGTACTCAGGAGACATCTGGGATGCCAGAAACTGAACCCAGGTCAACCACATACAAGGCAAGCACTTTGCCCACTGTACTATCTCTATAGCCCCTCTTTTGGAAGAAGCCTTACACTCGCCACTCCATATATCTTACTGGATTCTCCTTCTCAAGTTGCAAAAATAATTAAAACTTTATGAACAGATGCTTCCCAGTGACTCAAGTGTCTTGAGATCCTTGGTGATATGCCTGGTGATCTTTACTGGGACTTTCCTATCTGGAGTTATGGGAGATGAGGCTGGGCCTTGGAGGATTCCTGAATGTTGTGTGTTTGTTCGGGGGGACTGTGGAGGGGGCGGTTGCAGTTAAGTTAGAGATGAGGTAAGAAGGAGAGGCTAGAAGAACAAGAGGGATGGTGGTATCTTTATTCCACATTAGAGAGAAGCCAATAGTAAGGAAGTATATAAATAATGCAATCAGTGGCATGGGTGGAAAGAAAGACTGGCACCCAAAGATAGGTCTTCAGTGGGTAATGGGCAAGGCAGAGAGTTTAGGTAAGAAGACAGAATTTAGAGGAATTTCCAGAGCTGAGAACACAAGCAAAAGGAATTAGTCTTAGGTTGTCTCAAAAGGAGGAATTGCCACTGAGATTTATTTGCCAATATAGAGGTCTCTTTTTCCCTCCCAGTTTTATTTGAGATATAGTTGACAAACATCATTAAGTAAGTTTAATATATACCATGTCTTCATTGAAATGTAGCAATAGTAACATGGCTACCACCATTGAATTGACAAGTACTTCATTCACGGTTATCACATCATTGTAGCAAAGTGATGAGAGAGTGTGAAGAGCACCTGTAAAACCCCGAGATTCAGGAGTGGTTTTCCAAGTTTCTCAGCCTGTGATCCATTCACAGCCCATGCAGGTAACCATTGCTTAGGGTAATAGTGTCTTTTTTACTTTTAACTTTTATTTTCATAAAGTTGTTCACAATAATTAATTACATTCAATATTATAACACCAATCCCACCACCATTATACCTTCCCACCACCATTATTTTGAATTTTCCCACCACCACCCAAGCCTTCCCCACAGGCAGATGCTAAATACTTTATTTTGTATTGCTTATTATGAATAATCAACTAAAAATGATCCAAAAAAGTTTCCTTAGAGAAAAGTATGTGAAAATTGTTGTATCTGATCTTGGAGCCATTAAGCCCCTGTAAAAGAGATCTTTAAGATGTTATTAGAGTTTGAGCCTTTGTGTTCATATATATAAATATATCACTATCACTATCACTATCATCCCGTGTTCATCGATTTGCTTGAGCAGGAGCCTGTAATGTCTCCATTTGTTCCTGTCACACGCCAGTGTAGCCCGATGGCATATTGGGTACTCTTTCAGGGTTAGGGGAATGAGGACTCATTGTTACTGTTTTTGGCATATCGAATATGTCACGGGTAGCTTGCCAGGCTCTGCCACGCCAGATATATTCACACACACACACACACACATACATATATATACATATATATCAATATATCAAGATCGATTATCTTCTACCTTGCACCGTATCAAATGTGGTGTGCTACTCTTGGTATATCAGTGGCATACAGTATGAGATGTTACGTGGCCACCTGCTCCTGGAATTCTAAAATTTTAAATAGGATGCTATTTAAATATTTTAATTGGATGATTTTGCGGTTTGAAGGCATCTCTGTGGCGTACTGCTCTCTTTCGAGATTCATATGTGAAGACCTGGATCATGACCGTTAATATGCTTAAATGATGCCCAGAGGTAGTTTGTGGTTGTGACAGCCAGGAAATTGGAAGGGAGAGGAGAGGGTAGAAGGGGACCATTCCAGACTCCGTAAAGTCTGGAGATTTCAATCATGCATGGGGGGCTCAGGATGAGCCTGTGAAGGTCAGCCATGAGCATGCCAACTTGGGGTTCTGGAGGCTTGCAGTTGCTGGGATTCTTTGGGAAAAGTGGAGGGACACACATGCCCATTTCTGAGGTGCCTGGATGAAATTAGCCTGGTGCGGGGTGGGAAGACATCTCTGCAGCATGCTGCTCTCTTTCAAGATTCTTTTGTGAGTCTCTCGTGATTGTCTTTTTTTTTTTTTTAATAAAGAACGGTCTGCTAGCTATTTAAATTGAAAATAACCAGAAACTGAACTGGTCTAACAAAAAAGCTAGTAATAGAACATCTCAAACTTAGGAGAAATCAGCATTTAATTTAAATGACATAAGTCCCAAAATGCATACACACTGCCACTTAGTCTTATTTATTCTCATCATCTGGAGCAGTGTGAGCCCTGTGTGGCCTGGATGGTCCACGTGTCGCCTATATGAAGTACTGATGACTTTCTCATGGAATGACAGGAAATTTCTGTGGACCATTACTGTCTACATTTGAAAATCATTGATTTTAAAATGATTCAACTCCTGATCCTATTTATTAAGGCCTAGGACCTTAGACAAATGACTTACTTCTCTAAGCCTTGTTGTATAATCTGTAAAATGGGGATAATAAGTCTAACCTACAGTTAAAGTTGCCCAATAAAGCAGTTCTTATTTCTTGTTCTACTACTACTATTATTATGGTGTCTATTGCGTGACAGATACTATGCTTTCTTCTTGTTGATAGTGAAAGAATATATATCTTATATATGAAAAATCAGGGTTGTTGTATTATGAGTCAAAGTGCAATATGTGAAGACTTTTAGCAACTTTTTCCACATTTCAACCAGCATTGGCTGACCATCAAAGAACTCTCTTTGAGCCTTGACAGTTGCCATATGGCCACAGAGCACTGTCCTCTGCTTATTTTTCTGAACGTCCCCCTATCATAAAATCATGACTGCGTCATTCTTTGGGAGTTACAACCAGCCAATGGAAACATCACAGCATCCTCTCCCTCGGGCCAGCAAGCTATGCTATGGAAAGGAAAACAGGCCTCTTGACCTGCAGTTAGATACAAACCTTGATTTGGGGCAGCCAGGAGCTACGAGGCTGGACCTCTGTGCTAATGATCTCTGGGAACGTGTCCCATTTCTAATAATGTGGATTTTAATCCACAGCACAGCAAGTCAAGTGCCTGCCTGTAATCTGCGCTCTTTCTGACATTACTGACGTGATTGCTGGGACCGTCCATTCCAATTTAGATGATTAGAGAAAATGAAAAAGAAGCCTTAGGTAAACCAAACTGAGATGTCAAGCATTAGGATGGTGAGGTCCCATCTACGCTGAACTTTCAGATACCGCATTTTACACAAGCAATGGGGAAAAAAATGAGTTGTGTCCCAAGGATACCAGCAAGAAGAGTAGAATAAAGGTAACTTATTGTCTGTTGATGTGTCAGGTACTGAATGAAGAGCTTAAAAAGACTGTATAAACATCTTTTCCTGGAAGATTCACTACCAGGCCAGAAGAATGCTAATGTGGTCTCCATATGAAAGATAAAAAGACAAATACTAGGGAACTATACTCAGCTTTGCCAAAGTCACATATAAAAAGCAATGAAGAGGGGTTACAGCTGAAGCTCTGCCTGACTTTAGAGTCTCCCCTTTTAACAATACAGAAGTTTGGACCACAAGTTAAGCTGGGAACACTGAAGAATGATTAAAACGGAGGGAAAAAATGACAAAGACAAGACATGGTACCCATCTTCATTGGAAGAAAACATTTGTATACTCTTTAGCCACAGACTTTATTCTACGACAAGATATTCTCTGGAAGCATGTTTCACTTCATATAAACAAAAAATTGTAACTAGAAATTCTCATGTGTGTGTGTGTGTGTGTGTGTGTGTGTGTGTACATGGAACCCAAGTCCCACACATGTGAAGCGTGACCTTTACCACTAAGCCACATTCACAGCTCTAAGAATTCTTTTTTTTTTTTTCAGGAGCAGGGGTTGAACCCCACTAATCTTTGTTCATGGTTTATTCCTGACTCTACACTCAAGGATCACTCCTGGCTGGATTCCGGAATCATATATAGTGGAAGGGATTGAAGTCAAGTCAGTTGCAAGCAAAGCAAGCACCCTGACCGTTTTACTAACTTTTTAGCTCCCCAGGAATTCTTTAATGGCCAGAACCTATGTGCAGAGAAATGAGCAATCCTGGGTGAGTCCTGAATGCCTCCAAATATGCAAGCAGTGGCCCTATGTTCTGACAGTGAGCGGTAAGAGAAACCCTGCATCGGGTAAGTCCAGACCTTTGCTTCTATTCTACAAGCTCCCATCAGCATGCGTACTGTGTGCTGCCAGGGCATGAACACACATGTCACATAACAGCTCTTACACAGGCAGCTCTTTAGGAAGCAAATGAATGAAGGTTAGTTAATAATAAAAGTGGAAATACATAACCAGTGTGATCATACCAACTCAGGCGACTAGAGTCATGTGGATGTAATACCTACCACTGAAACTCAGGGCAACAACGATAACATGGAGATCCGATTTTTTTCTTCTCACACCCAGCTCTGGTCCTCTTCTGAGCAGACTCAAACGGGTTCTTTTCTAAGAGCTCAGAATACCAACGTGGCTGCTAGAGTTCCCAGGAATGACACAAGTTCCAGGTTCAGAGCTAGTAGGAAAAAAAGCAAATTTAAACAGTGTGTTTGTCCAAGCACATGGTAAAATTGTCACTTTGGTAAAACTAGGCTCATTTGTGTTTATACCTGGAGTCTTTTGCTAAGGTGTTGAGGGTCAGATAGTCTGCCTGACCTTGGCCAGGATCAGTGGTATATTCCCAGGAGTGCTGGCCAGTCCTTGCGGACAAATATACGGAAGGAGTAGATCTTTTTTTTTTTCTTTTTGTGTCACACCTGGTGATGCACAGGGATTACTCCTGGCTCTGCACTCAGGAGTTACTCCTGGCGGTGCTCAGGGGACCATATGGGATGCTGGGAATCGAACCTGGGTCGGCCACGTGCAAGGCAAATGCCCTACCCGCTGTGATATATCTCCAGCCCCGGGAGTAGATCTTTTAACTCACTCAAAAAACCTACTATGTGAAGAAAACATTGTACTGAGAAGCACCAAGCATTTGACAGTGAGCTGTCAAATAAAAGCTGTACGTATGGCAACAAAAGACAAGAAAGTTTGGTTATGCTGGATATCTTGTTCAGTTTAAATTCCCTTGCAAAAGTCACAGCTAAACAACTATAAAGAGAGACTACAATCTGAGCCCTAGAATGGTAAAGACAAAGAGCCATGGCTTGCAAGGATCATTCTGACTCTGTGCAGAAGTGTCTATTCCTTTGCATATGAAATTTTGGGGCCCTTTACTGCCTCTAGTCTGCTGAATTTTTTTCCTTTTTCTCCCCACCTCCTGGGAGATGTCTGGAGACATCTTTGATTGTTATAACCAGAGGAATGCTCCCGGTCCAGCATGTGATGGCTAGAGATCAGAGTCCTGCTAAACATCCCATTAGACACAGGACAATCCCTTACAACAAAGAATTCCCCAGCGCCAAGTGCTGAGAATCCCTGCTAAATGGGAAAGCTCATCATGAATTTTCAATCCCCAGAAGTGTCCTGGTTGTACACCAAACTCTACTGTACTGTCATAACCAACAGCACTATAGGTCAGTTCTAAATGAGAATGGCAGGCCACGTTCAGGTTGGAACAAAGGATAAAATACAAGGTCTGGTTCTATTTCATCCAAAGTGCCCCTAGTAATTGCTCACAGGTGGCTGGTCACTTCCATTCTCATCTTAATTAAACCACCCCCCGCTGGAAACTCATAACCACTCAAACCCAACCATCAGGGACTCAGAATCTCTACGAATTCATACTTGCTGGAAAAGAGCTAATAAATTGCACAAGGTTTCTTTCAAACACACATCTTATAATCAGGCTAGAAACCTAACTTCATTTTCAAACTATTTGTTTGTATTTCAGGTGGGTGGGTGTACCAGATGTCAAGGACAGAAACCTGTAGATGATTCTGAGCCAAAAACCTTGGCTGGAAGCCTTCCAAGAAGTTGACTTCACATTCAACTGTAGGCTAGTGTCAGCCTGTGGTCATGTGAAGACAATTATTGAATTTGGGATGCGCAGCCAAACCTCCCAGTCCAGAAACTTCATCAGTCTCCAGTTAAACTTCCTGTATAGCTTTAGCAAAGTTAAGGGTGTCTGGAAGACTAAAGAACAGAAGAGGGGAGAATGTAATCAAAACCAAAGATTTCCAACCACTAGTGCCCCCTCCCCACCATTACCCCGTCCTTTTGCTTCCCTTTGCTTTCACTGCAAGGATCAAGGCTTGCACACATGTGCTTGGTTGTGATGCTCCCTGGGGTTTGTACACTTCGAGTTGCAATGCATATGGTGGTGCTCCCTAGGAATCACTATGATGCTCACATAAGTGCATCCTGAGTGTCAATCCTGGCTGCAGGACTCACATCTTTGTAGCTGTGGTTCCTAATAGAGGTCATGGCCTTTGACTTGCAGTGCTTGTAGGGCCCAGAAGAAGAACATCAAGGATCCTGCTCCATTGTTTTTGGGTTTTTTTTTAAGCCTTTGTTTTACATTGTTGTAAAGTCCTGCTATAATAAAATTCTTTCACCAATATCCAGTAAATGGCTCTTGACTTGCAGGGCATGTCTATTTCAAACTTCTAACACAACTGTTTTATATATTCAATTCTGTAACAAAAAACCAAATCAACTGACAAAATTGGCACTGATTTTTACTTCCTTCTCAAAGGACTGATGTAAGTGAAAATTCTGTTATTTTTGTAAACAGTACTTCTCAACCCTGTTTACTTCAGAACCACTTGTGCAGTTTAAATGGTGCCCAGATCACTCCCTAGAAATTTTAGCTCTCTAGGGGTAAAGTTCTCCTGGAGATCCTACGTATATATAATCCACATTTTGTGATATGGGTATCACAGATAACTTAAAAAGATGTAGATCGGGGGCTGGAGAGATAGCACAGTGGGTAGGGCATTTGCCTTGCATGCGGCCAACCCAGGTTCGATTCCCAGCATCCCATATGGTCCTCTGAGCACTGCCAGGAGTAACTCCTGAGTCCAGAGCCAGGGGTAACCCCTGCGCATCACCCAGTGTGACCCCCAAAAAATGTAGATCAAAAGCTGAGTCTTTCCAGCAAAGTAGGAGGAAAATAAGGAAGCAGTTTATTTTAGATCATGGCCGTAAGTTCCTTTGATATGTAATTTGGGTTTTATTGTGCACTACTAATGACAAGAAAGAAGCAGCTGTTCAGTCCTCCTCCAAGAAGTAACTCCGCACTGCAAAAGAGGCTTCCTATGGTTTTCTCAACTGGAAATGAAAATTGTGCACAGATCACAGAGGTACGGCCAATGCTGAGACAGGTAACTTTCTGATGTTGCTATAATTGCCAACTTGTCTATGCTATTAAAAATATTCAGTGATGGGAAACTGAATAGTGGTGGGAGACAGGGGAGAGGCTCCTTGATGTCATGTAAGTCAATTTAGAAAAGTTTCAAGGACTTCTGTTCATCTTCATTAGCCTTGAAAGTAGATGGAAAAGGGCCGCAGTGATATCACAGTGAGGAAGGTGCTTATCTTGAATGCAGGTGACCCAGGTTAGACCCTCAGAACTCTAAGCATATGGTCCCCCAAGCACAGCCAAGTGTGTTCCCTGAGCACAGAACCAGGAGTAAACCATGAGCACTGGCAGGTGTGGCCCTCCTCATCCCCCAAAAGAAAGAAAGAACCAAAAAGATAGCTTAATAGGATAAGCACATGATTTTGTGTGCAGGAGGCTTGAATTCAACCCCCAACACCATATGGTCCCCCAAGCACCTCCAAGAGCAACCCCACAGGTTATGGTCTTAAAAGTTGGAAGTGGGGCTGGAGTGATAGCATGGCGTTTGCCTTGCACACGGCCAACCCAGGTTCGATTCCCAGCATCCCATATGGTCCCCTGAGCACAGCCAGGAGTAATTCCTGAGTGTAGAGCCAGGAGTAACCCCTGAGCATCGCCAGGTGTGACCCAAAAAGCAAAAAAAAAAAAAGTTAGAAGTACCACCAGTTATGGTCTCAAAACCAAAATATATAAATAAATAGTCTGTAGCTCTTTTAGGGGCCCTGGGTCCTCTTAAGTCACTAAACATACCTCCCTAAATGTAGGTTTTCAAAAAATAATGGAACTTGAAGAGATGAGATGAACTTCCTTTCTCCATGGTAACAGGAGAGCTTTTCAGCAATGAGCCTCTCTGAAGAAACAAAATCTAGCCTTAAAAACATCGTAAATTCGCCTGAGAGTTCTGTTTCTCTAAGCCCAGGTTCCTAATATAAGCTGTTTCCTGAAATTAATGGCCAGCTGGAGAGGATAGATGTTTGGAATCTGCACACACGCAGGCAGTATATCCATCAGAAACCTAGATCCCCTTTTTCCTGGGAGTGGTGTGTTTCTCCCAGCCTCCTGTACCACTGCATGGAAGCTTGACACTTAATTACTTGCTGTCATCCCCACTGGAGATGGGAATGTTGATCCAGCTTCCAAGTACGGAGCGGAGGGATGGTGGAGTGTATGTAGAGAGGGTGTGGGCCTAGATGAGGTCGACATGGCTTGACCTGGCATGTACATGCTGAATCTCATCTTCAGTCATGGGATTCAGCATCACAAAGGTGAGTGGGCAGGATTGGAAGGTGTTATTTTGCTTGTGTGCTTGTTTGTTTTTGCAGTGCCAGGAACTGAATTTAGGTTTCACTCATGCAAAACATGTGCATTACAGCTAGGCACACCCCTGATTCATCTAGAGTTGTTGTTATATCCATTGAATGCAGACTTTATTAGCAGTACATGGTGCCCCTACTAACCTCTAAATTGATATTTTTCTAAGCCTTGAAGTTCTTATAAATAATGTCATTTTGTTGCCTTGTTTCTTCATGGGTTTTTGTTTTTATTTTTTTTCCTTTGGTCAAACCCGGCAATGCACAGGAATTACTCCTGGCTCTGCACTCAGGAATTATCCCCGGCAGTGCTCAGGAGACCATATGGAATGCTGGGAATCGAACCCTGGTAGGTCTCATGTAAGGCAAATGCCCTACCCACTGTGCTATTGCTCCAACCCTCTTCATGGGTTCAAAGGATTTATACATTAAATGTCAACATTTAAAAAATAGAATACACTGGGGAATGGAGAGGCAGTACAGGATAAAGGTGCTTCAATTGTACACAGCTGAACCTGGTTTGATCCCTGCCACTGCTCATGATCCCCTGAGCATCACCAGGAGTGATCCCTGAGAAAAGAGCCAAAGTAAGCAAAATCATCATAATGATTAAATAATACCTGAATTTTTTAATGGGTTTGGAGGTCTGGGCCACACCCAGCAGTACTCCTGGCTCTGTGCTCAGGGGTTACTCCTGGCAGTGCTTAGGGAGACCGAATGTGGTACATGAAAAAGATCCAATTCAGTTTGGTCATCTATAAGGCAAGTGCCTTTCTTTTATACCATCTCTCCAACCCCTGGTTTGTAATTTTTTTTAATAAACCCAGGGCTGGAATGATAGCACAGCGGGTAGGGCGTTTGCCTTATATGCAGCCGACTCGGGTTCGATTCCTCTGTCCCTCTCCAAGAGCCTGGCAAGCTATCGAGAGTATCCTGCCCGCACGGCAGAGCCTGGCAAGCTCCCCATGGCATATTTGATATGACAAAAACAGTAACAACGTAACAGAATGGGAGACTAACACCCAAGAATAATAGAGATAAGTACCAGAAGGATCACTCCACAGCTTAGAAGCTGGCCTCACATGCTGGGGGAAAAGGCAGCTCAGATAGAGAAGGGACCGCCAAGTAAAGAGTGCTAGGAGGACCTGCTCGAGATGGGAGATGAGGGCTGAAAGCAAACCATAGACCAAACATGATGACCACTTAATACCTCTACTGCAAACCATAACACCCAAAAAGAGAGAGAAAAGGGAATTCCCTGCCACAGAGGCAGGGTAGGGTGAAGGGGATGGGGTGGGGGTGGTGGGAGGGATGCTGGGACCATTGGTGGTGGAAAATGGGCACTGGTGGAGACATGGGTACTCGATAATTATATGACTGAAACACAAGCACAAAAGTTTGTAAGCCTGTAACTGTACCTCATGGTGATTCACTAATAAAAAACAAAACAAAGCAAAACAAAACAAAAACAGTAACAAGTCTCACAATGGAGACGTTACTGGTGCCCGCTCGAGCAAATGGATGAACAATGGGAGGGCAGTGCTACAATAAACCCAGACATCTGGTCGAGGTCTCTCTCCAGTTCCAGGAGGCCCTGGTGAAAGGCTGCATGTCCAGATACAGTTGTAGAGGTCTCCCTGGGGAGAGAGGTACTCAATGTGACCTCTGCTCAGGGGGGTGTTGGGAATGGGCTTGGTGAGTCTGACCTCCCTGCTTGCTGACCGTCCCATTTGACTCTCCATGGGCTAGCATGAAAGAGGGACTAAAGCCCCTCTGAGTGATGCCTGCCCCACAGAATGCAGGCAGGTAGTTCGGGGGAGGGGGGCGGAGAAGGGGATGCCCCCGTCAGAGGGGATGGTGGCATGGCTCCACCTGGGCTGCTGCTTCACACCTTCCCTGGTGAGGGTCCTGGGGCTGAGTTCAAAGGGCACAGAAAGGGGGCCAGAGAGAGGACAGAATACAGCCAATAGGGTGCTTGCCTAGTAACCTCTGGTTTCCTGGGCACTACCAGTAGTCATCCCTGAGCATAGAGACAGGATTAACCCCTGAGCATCACTGATGTGGCTCAAATGCACCACACCTCGCAAAAAAGTTCAAGAGTCTTTTTCTCATGGGAACCAGAAGGCCCAGTTCCCATGGGGAACACCTGGGCACAGAGCACTAGCAGTTGGATGCTTCCTAGCCCTTGAGCAGAGAACTTGAACCGTGCCTACTGGTGACCTGGACAAGTTTTTTCATGCTCCAACAACCCCAAATAGGTTTCTAAGATAACAGGAAGGGAAGAGTGGTTTGGTCAAATAAAGGAAAACAGCCGGCTCCAATCCAACTGTAATAAAGGAACCTAGGCTGATGTCTTTGTTTCCTGTTGCTGCTAGACCAGCAATGGCCCCAAACTTAATGACCTCAAGCCAGGCAACTCTTTTATTGCACTATGGGGTTCCATTTCTAAACAAGGCTAGGCAGGCAGCTCAGAGGGCTGGAGTACATGCTTTGGACGAGGAGGCCCCAAGCTTATGTTTGTTTGTTTGGGTGGTTGGTTTGGGGCCACATCTTGCAATTTACATAGGGATTACTCCTGGCTCTTCACTCAAAAATTACTCCTGTGGTGCTCGAGGGACCATATAGGATGCCAGGGTGATAGATCACTGACTTCAGGCAGCATAGATAGAGAGACAGAGATGAGTAAAAGTGAAGAAAATAGGAGGTGTTTATTGGGGTGCACTCCTGGTCAGAACTCTATGAATCTTGGGCAAGGCTGGGTAGAGCCATGCCCTGGGAGAGACTAAGCAGGATTTTTAAGCTGTCTTGGGCAGGAAAAGGGAACCAAGACCAGTGCGACCAGTACACTTGGTCTGGTCTCCTGTTACCTTTAGGGTTTCGAAGTGAGGAAACATAGAATGCAACCTGGTAGCTTCCTGGCACCAAGTGGGCCATAAGTCCTGTCTTCTGTGCTGGGAATGGGTGATCTCTGATTCTAGGAATGTTGCTGTCTCATCAGCCCTTTGTCATTTGGTCCCAGTCACCATTTGGTCCCGGTCACCATTTGACCGGGACAAGCCTTACACAGGGATCGAATCCAGGCCAGCCACATGCAAGGCAAATGCCCCACCCACTGTATTATTGCTGTGGCCCTGTAGCCCTGAGATTGATAACTGATACTGCCATTCATGGCTCACATCTGGTCCTTCCTGGAGACCTGGTGCCAGGACTGCTCCCATCAGGCCCTCTGAGCATTGCCTGGGAAGTGTCCCATAACTGTCACAAATCTCCCTGCGTTCCCATAAGGTCTCAGCCGAGCTGTAATTCTTCAGAGGCTCTATGGTGGAATGTTTCTTGGCCTATCCCAGGGGCTGCCCAGACTTCTTGGCTTATGGTTTCTTTCCTCCATCCTTGAATCCAGCAACAACTTAGCAGGCCCTTCTCACTCCCAGAATCTCTGGATTCTCTCTTGTATACATACTTTAAGGCCTTTGGAAGTACTGTGGGTCCACTCAGATAACCCAGGAGAATCTCCCTGCTTTAAAATCTATTGTTTTCAAGTCAGCCACGAGAAACCTGGATTCCATCTGCAATCTGAATCCCCTTCCCACCTTTGGCCATGTTGCCTCATGTGCTCTTATGTTGGAGGGATTTCCATCTTTGGGAGGTGGTTATTCTTCCCACCACAAACATATGTGTGAATTATACTTGGGGATCCAATAGTGCTAATATACCAACTCATACAATGGATATAAACAATAGGCAAGAGTGGAGATGGCTATCCAAGGAGTGACCTGATGGAAGTCTATGGAATGGCTCTCTGGGCTTGGATGGGGTGGTAAATTCCTCACACTAGAGATGCTATTTTTTTGCCCAGAATCTTCCCTCTTCCCCCCACTTTCCTGACAATCACATCAGAACTGCAAAAAGAAAAGAGAGGGGAGTGTGTGATAAATAAGGGACCATAATCACTAGTGTTGAGTACATACTGACACCACATACTGGGTTGCCTTACTTGTATTACCCCCATTTAACCCTCGCAATAATGCCAGGAGGTAAGTACTATCATCTCCACAATTAAATGCTCAAGTTTATAGAGCTGGAAAAACACTCTTGTTCTTCCTCCTTGGGTGGATAAATTTGGGTCTAAAGCACAGGCAGGAAAAGGCCAGAGCAATGGAACCAATGATCACTTTTTGCCCTGTGTCATGCTAAGTGGTGCACATACATTGACTCATTTATTCCTACTGGTTATCCTAAGAGCAAATGATGATTCCCACTTTGCTAATGACTCCAGAAAGATTCAAAGGCTTTTTCTTGACCGAGGTTACATAAGAAAGTTACATAAGAAAGCCTGTATTGTTTTAAAATCTGTGCTTAGCAAGTAAAAGACAGAAAGACAACTTACAGGGCTGGGTTCTTCATCTTAACTGTGCATGGAATTCCCTAGAGGGTTTGTGAAAATCAGCACACTCAGGATTTCTGATTCAATGGGTCTGGATGGGTGGGGCCTCAGAATTTGGACTTCCAACCAATTCAGAGTGATGTCAGTTTTGCCTGGAGAACCCACTGGCATAGAGCAATTGCCAGAGGCACTGAGTCAGATCTTGCTTTGAATTGGACTGTGTCACAAGCAGCTGTGTGACCTTGAGCAAAAACTTAGCCTCTTCCATTTGACATCTGGAAAATGACCATAGTTCCCAGTTCTCTTATTGTGAGGATTTTAGGTGAGATCACACATCTTCTGCACCAGCCAAAGACAGAGAGCCCTTTCTTAAATTTGTGGGAGGTTGTGGGGTACAGGGGGAGGTGAAGGAGGATCCCTTTCTTCTCTGGATCTCTACACTCAGAGCAAATACTTTCTGGAAAGTTGCTCCAGACTCTTAAGTTTATTTGCAAACTGGAGTCAGGAAGTTTCTTAGATGGTGAGATTTAGATCTCTACACTATAGCCATGGCAAAAGGATGTACCATTGTCCTTATTCTTTCAACATAATGGCTATATAGGACTTTGAGCTTTGACCTCAACATCATGTGATCAATCAAACTGGTTCCCAGGAAGCACAGAACCTTGTTGTGATACTGTCATGGATTCAGGCCTCCCACAGGCCTGGGGAGCTATCTCCTCTTGGGAAAGTCTTGGAGCATCACACACAGAACTCTAGCTTCCTTGGTAACGGTGATGAGGAGAGAACATTTGTGGTTTCAAAAACCTTAGCTGGGTGTGAGAACCCAGAAAAACACTTGGAAAAATAAGCATGTAAGCAATTGTATCATTGTTTTTCATCCTTAAAGGGATGACTGTATTTGAAGTATTCCTCCTTTTCTCAAGCACTTGAGTTCCAGTTCAAGTACTAGGATCTGCCACTTTGGGGTCTGGGGGAAGGTCAGCTTCCTTCTCACTGGAAGACATGCAGTTACTCTGCCAACCTCCTGACATCAGGGTAGCCCAACCAATCACAACCTCTCCCTCGATTTTAGACACACCTGAGGCATTTAAGATGCAAAAATCACCTTCCAAAAAAGCTATTGACTCAGAGACATTTTCAATTGTCAGATAAACCAACGAAATTGGCTCCTTGACTATTTTTATTATCATCTCCTTGGACAGAAATGATATTCTCACGGAAATTAATCTGATAAAAATGAGAAGCCAATGTCAAGGCTCATTAGCAAGATAACCTCTGCAGGAGTGACAACCATGAACCATGCCCCAGAGGAATGACTGACTGCTCTTGGCAAATAGGGCCATGAGCACCAGGAAAACCTGACTTCTATAATCCTGTGGGGGAAAGAAACGGAAGCTAAGGAAAGGAAGCTCTAGTCTCTTCTTCTCAAACGTTGCAGCCATGCGTTTGCTTACACATATGCAGATTGTTTCAGTACTCATATTTCCACCCCCCCAAAAAACATTTCTTTTAACCATGTATGGTAAAACACTCAGACATAAAAACTGTACAAATGAAGACTTTTTTTTACTCCTATCTTCTTACACAGGAAACATGACACACAACATAGAACACAGGGGAGGCACCAGGTTTGACCAGACACGAAGGTAGTGAAGGGAAAATGTGAGCAGGGGGAAGAGTGTTGATTGTGTGAGTTTGGTGGGAAGGAATGAGTGAGACAGGCTGAGCAGAAGAGGCTGGTTGGGATCAGTTTAGCTCGTTCTGGGATGCAGAAGCTGGCTGAGTTGTTCAGTGCCTGGTCTTAGGGTGAAGGAGGTAGCCGCTCAGGGTGTTGGCTACAACGGGGAAGGTTGGGGTGTGGATTCTGGTGTCAGTTGGTTTGCATTTGAAAGGCACTTTCCTACTTGAGAAGCACTGTAGCACTGTCCTCCTGTTGTTCGTGGATTTGCTCGAGCGGGCACCAGTAACATCTCCATTGTGAGACTTGTTCTTACTGTTTTCTACATATCGAATACACCATGGGGAGCTTGCCAGGCTCTGCCATGTGGGCGGGATACTCTCAGTGGCTTGCCGGGCTCTCCGAGAGGGATGGAGGAATTGAACCCGGGTTGGTTGCATGCAAGGAAAGCACCCTACCTGCTCTGCTATCGCTCCAGTCCTACTTGAGTAGGTGCTGTATTTAGAGATTAGCTAGTCCTGGGGTAGGGAAGTCCTTGCAAGGCCACAGGAAATAAAGCATGTGGTTAATGCATGTGTGCCACAAATGCATACATGCATACACAGTTGGATAATTTTTCAGCATCACACACTAAGCCAGGCAGGTGTCTAGTTAAAGGATTTGTTTAGTGTTTCCTTTTACAGGCCCTCTGTTGGCAGTTTGGACAGTGGTGCTTGGTGCTTGGTGCTTTCCCCATCCTGAAAGTATCTACCTCAGAAGTGGCTGTTGCTGTCCCATCTCCCCATCACCCCTAGATTCTAGCACAGTGTAGTGGTGGGCAGGGAAGGACCCTGGGGTTTCAGGTTGGCCAGGCTCACCGGGAGCTGTCCCAGCACTGAAAGAAAACTGAGATCTCACCTTCATATAAGTCTGATAGATTTTTTAAAAAATGACTCCTAACGAATGGACACTGGTGGAGGGATGGGTACTCGATCATTGTATAACTGAAATCCAAGCACAAAAATTTGTAAGTCTACAACTGTACCTCATGGTATTTCACTAATAAAAACTAAAAAATAATGACTCCTAAGAAGAGGAGATCACTGATGATAGCAAGTCCTTGTACACAAAGTTTATAGGCGTTTAACAGACTTGCTATTTTCTCACAAGGGAAGTGAGAGCTACAGTGTCTCCCCAGAACCCACCATCCTTGCCCTTTTTTGCTTCCATACTCAATCACAGCCCCTCCCACCACCATCCTCACCAAAATAGATGAGTCCACCTGTCTGGGTCAATCCTAATGTCCCCTCTTCCTGTCTACAGGAATGACAGGAAGTCCTTCATCTGAACTGTCCTTTCCTGAGATGTCTCAGGCTGTTGCCCTCTACATTCATAAAGGTAGAATAAAAATCAATTGAGAACGACTCATCTGTCTTGAATAATGATTATATCACTCAGCACATCAAAGAACTTTACATACATTATCTCTTTCAAGTTGGTTTCCACCACAAACTTGTAAGGTAATTCCTATTTTTATCCCCATTCTGGAAAGAGAAAACTGAGGCACCGATTAAAAGGTCATGATAGAGTGAGTGGTGGAGCCAGGATGCGGTCTGACTCCTGAATCCCAGCTCTTTATCATTATGGTCTCTTTTTTTGAAATTACACAGTTTTTATTTGGAAGTTTTGAAGGGGAGGAGGGAGATAAAGTGGGAGAGAGTGGAGAGTAACCTACTCAAAAAGGAGCCCGGTCTTCTCCAAGGGAGGAGAGAGCCCCTACACACATTTCAGCATTATTAGAAATGAAAACATGAAAGTACACATCTCAAGAGGGGATGCGGGCGACACATGTGCTCAGGCAGCATATGCACCTCATCATTATTGTCTCTTTGCTCTGCAGTTGCTGGCAGCTTCGTTCTCTCCTGCTTGGGGGAAGCTGTTTATGGGGGAAGGGAATAAACTATTTCCCATTAGAAATTGTTTTCAGCTTCAGATAATAGAAACCCAAATAACAGAAGCTTAAACTATATTTCACTTGTGCAATATGAAGTGCAGGCATCAGCCATCCATGGCTAGAATTCAGGCTTTCAATGACATCGGGACACAGGCCTTTTTTTTCCCCCTATCCTTTTTCTCTATCCTCAGTGAATGGTTTTTATCATCAAAGTTGCTTTATCATCTAGGATGACTGCCAGAGCACCAGCCATCGGGTTATTATTCCAGGCAGGAAATAGTTTGGGGGAAAGAAAGAAATAGTGGTTCTCCCTAAAGAGAAGTCACATCCAATAACGTTAGCTTCTACTTTATTGGCCACTCTGGATTACAGGGAATGGGAAATACCATTTCCTAGGTGCTAATCCTCAGGTGGGTTACAAGGAGGGGACAAAGGCAGAAGGACTCAGTTTGCCACAATTGTAAAGGTAATCTAATAAGGACAATGATGAGAAAGCTGCCATGGGTCTAAATCACTAGTTCATAGTTAACGTAATTTACTCAAGACTCCAGTCTTCTGAACTTCAGCCTGGAAATTCACCATCACACAAAGAGCTCACAGTCTGAAATAACAGCCTGTGTTGAACTGGGCATTCTTTTACTCTCAGGAAAAGCAAGCAAAATATAGCAGAATCTATTATTATCTCCATGTTATCGTAAGGCTTATAGAAAGCAGAAGGACTAGCTCATTAGAAATGAAATATGCATCAGGATATGCCCACACTCTCCAGCACTCTCAGGAACCTGGACAAATCACACAAGCTGGTTTTGAAGGTCAGTTGCACAGTCCACCACAGACTGAACCCACGAAATCTGTTCCATAAGAACCCAGTCGTGGTTATGAGAAGACTCCCAGAGCAAAGGGGAATGTTCTCCACAAAGGCAAAATAGCCCCTGTAAACAGATCCTCAAGTTGGACTTCTCTGCCTTTATTTGAGAGCAGTAGACGTATGTTATTTCATATTTCAAATAAAATTAGACAATGTTGTGACAATGATAAGGCTTTTCCCTCCTGTGTTGTTCTTTCCTCAATATATATTCATATAGACATAGAACTGTTAGATGTGACTCACCCTTTAGGAAATATATCAAGAATGCAAGAGGGAGTGTTGCTGGTAATTAATTCTAAACATCTCTCTGTAATATGGAAGAAGATAATGATTCTTCACAGCTGTGCACAGACTCCTATGTGCATGTTTAGATGATCTTTAATCAGAATCTCTGTCTAATGCCCTTCTCTCTACCTTTTGGTACTTTTTGCCCTTCAAAATTCTGTTTTGTTGGGCTGGAGCAATAGCACAGCAGTTAGGGTGTTTGCCTTGCACGCAACCAACCCAGGTTCAATTTCCAGCATCCCATATGGTCCCCTGAGCACCACCAGGGGTAATTCCTGAGTGCAGAGCCAGGAGTAACCCCTGTGCATCGCCAGGTGTGACCCAAAAAAGAAATTTAAAAAAAAGAGTAAGTAAATAAATAACAAAATTCTGTTTTGATCTTACCTCCTCTTAGAGTCCTAAATTTACAATTCAAGATTTCAAAGAACTCCCCAAACATATTCATTGCTGTTCATCCTTTTCCATGCAGCCACTCAGCATAATTATCATAATACCTCACTCTCACGGGATCTGAGCATTTAGTACAGCAGGCAGGGCATTTGCCGTGTAGGCAGCCAACCCAGATTTGATCCCTGGCACTCCATACAATTCCCTGGGTGCTGCTAGGAGTGATTCCTGAGTGCATAAAACATTGCTATCAGTTTACTTGTCATTCTCACTTACTAAATTAGACAATGAATCTGTCAGCAGAAACCATGTTTGGTATTTGTTTCTGTATGGTTTGTTTCGAGACCATACCCAACAGTACTCAGGCCATACCCATACCTGACTCTGTGCAAGGAATCACTTCTGCAAGGCTCAGGGTGACTATCTGGGGTGCTGGAGGTTGAACGTGGATTGGCCATGTGCAAGACAATTGACCTACCTGCTGTACTATTGCTCTCGCTCTCATGTTTGATTTTGATTTCTGTAGTCTCTGTAGCTACACAGTAAGAGCTTTGCTTTTTTATTTTTTAATGAATTACATTGGAGATGAACTCTCATCTTAATGATTTTTTCCAAGCTTATGACCCCTTTTACTGTTTTCTCCCCCCTATACTTTGGCTCTTCAAGGACTTATGTTAAAACTTACTCTGGTTGACTTGTGCCTTTCTCTAAGCAAGTAGATCCAAATATCTAAAGACTTCAAATTCTGAAGCCAAGAAATCCACTTTACTGGGCTCACTGGGTGTTTCATCTTGGTTCCTCGAATTCTTCCCAAGCACCAGATCTTATGAAAGTGAAAAATGCATTTTTAAAATATTTCAGAGAAGAATATTAATTTAAATGACCTATAGGTAGGTGGTTGGTGTAATAGTACAGGTGTTTGCCTTGCGCCTGCTGACCCAGGTTTGATCTCCAACACCTCATATGGTCCCATGAGCCTGCAAGAGTTCCTAAGCACAGAGCCAAGAGTAATCCCAAAGCACTTCAGGGTGTGATTGAAAACAAAACAAAATAAAAATCTCTTATCTAGTTCAGGAAAAGAGTGGGTATTATTGGCTCATAGGCAGTCTAGAAGGTACTTTTTTAATTCTCTAAGTGAGAAGGGCAAATGTTGAGCTCTTCTGGAAACAGTGATTGTGTCAAAGAACTGTGGGGACTGTAAAGGGAGACTGAGTGTGAATGTTGGCAGAGGATGTTTGGGGGAGCCTGGGCATGATGCTGGATCAAATGCAGTTCATGAACAAATGTGTTGGATAAAGGTTTTTAATTGAATTTTATTATTGGTAAACAAGAAGAGACCCAGCTTGGGAATTAAGATTTGGGCACGATTTGGTCAATTTCTAAGTGTGTTGGGCTGGAGGGATAGCACAGCAGGTAGGGCATTTGCCTTACATGTGGCCGACCCGGGTTCGATTCCTCCCTCCCTCTCCAAGAGCTCAGCAAGCTACCGAGAGTATCCTGCCGGTATGGCAGAGTCTGGCAAGCTCCCCGTGGTGTATTCAATATGCCAAAAACAGTCACAACAAGTCTCACAATGGAGACGTTACTGGTGCTCGCCCAAGCAAATTGATGAACAACGGGAGGACAGTACTACAGTGCTAAGTGTGTTACTAAGCTTCTGAGCTTATAGACATATGCTTTACCGAGCCTCAGATTCATCATTTGAAAACTGAAAATGTCAATGTTTTATTCACAACACACCCGCAAGGAATTTATCCCTTCAAAAATACCAGCCCTCAACGACCCATCCCTGGAATATAGCCAACTGAGTATTTTTCTTTTCTATTTTTCAGACTTGTGTCAGGAGATGTGCATGATTATTCCTGGATGCTTTCGCACCTGTCTTTCTCCTAACAATTTGTTTCCTTTTCTTTTTCTCTCCATCACTTTTGAAAAAAAATTTTTTTAAAGACTTGTTTTTCTTTTTTTGTTGATTCTGCTGCTGCTTGCCCTTATCTAAAACAAATGCCAGTGCTTTCACTTATGCAGCAAACATTATTGAATAAATATTTAAATGTGAATGGAGCCTCAGACCCTTCTCCCATGAAACTCAGTCAGGAAAGAAAAACAAAGCAGTAGTTAAGATTTTTGTACTAATGAGAACAGATAGCCCGTATTAAGGAAAGGACCATCATCCCCATAGAGAAATCTCACTGAAAGCAGAGAGTTGTGGTGGTAATATAGGAAGAGACATTTGTAGACTTAAGAAAAGGGTGACAGAAAAGTAGTTTTCAAAACTTAAGAGTTGTTCAATCATAGCTTCTAATTTAGCACATTTTTTAAAAAGGAATAGATTGACCCAACTTATTAGAATGTATGGAAAGGGGTTTTAAAGGAGAAGAAACAGTGTTTTATTAAGATGTGAATACAAAGGAAGGAGCTAGTGGTGAGTGGTGGGAAGCAGGGACAAAATATTCCGTTTTAGATATTGAGCTTGAGGTTCTATAGGAGTTCTGAATAAAGAGGTCTAAATGACAAATTAATGTACAACTTGTGTACAAAGAATATAGATGGTAGGCAAGCTTGAATATAAATAGTAGGTGATCTGATAAGATTATCCAAGAAGGAGTTGGAGAGATAGTAAGGAGTTTGCCTTGCATGTAGCTGACCCAGGTTCAATCCCTGGCACCACATGCAATCCCCTGAGCTCTGCCAGGAGGGATCCCTGAGTCCTGAGCATAGCCAGGTATGGCCTAAATATACTTTTTTAAATATCCAAAATCTGTAAATTGGCTAGCCTTTTATCAGGAAACCTGCAAAATATTCTTTTTGGTTATAAATTGTGAGATGAAACATGCCTTTGGTACCTATTTGTACCAAAGATTGCATGACTAAAATGTGAGCATAATCCATAAATTCAAAAATAGGACCCCACCATAACTTCAAGGCTTTATAATGTATCCTATGTGGTTTAAAATAGTGGCTGCTACCTGGTTCTCAGGCCCTCTTGGCTTTAAATTTGTTTTATTTGACTAATAACTGCCAAAGATGAAGCTGAAGGGCAAAAAAGTAGTTTGACCCAGATCTTCACAGGTGAAAGAATAAGTGAGGACAAATGCTCAGAGAATAGGACTTGGTCTTAACTTGAACACAAACTGCCTCTTCACCCAGGTACAACCTTGTTTATACTGATGTCTTCCAGTGAAGTGTCTGGTTTTCAGCATACAAGTCAATGTTTCCCTAATATGGGTTTCTATGGCCCTGCTTCTGTCTGGGTGTGTGCTGGATCAGACCATCTCTGTCTTGAGATAGCCTCTGACATCACACAACAAGATAGCTACCCTAAGTGGATGGGTCCAACTTCAGTTGCTCTTTTCTTGGCCAAAGATATCATAATGCTATATAATAGTCATGTGTCTAATGATCGCAAGTCTTCTCAAGGATGCCACTGATGTGGCTATTTAAGAGAATTGATTTCAGCAGACCTATTCACTGAAAGTGAATAAGAAAATATGGCCTAACAAAACACAGGGTCAAGATCTTATACAATGCCATCAACACTGGCTTTGGAGCTAGACTGACTGAGTTCCATGTATCTGTTGTATCACTGCCCATGATAGCCATCATCTTGAATCTCTGTTTTCCACTCTTTTAAAGTAATAGTTGAGGCAGTCAAGGATTGGGGGAAGGGGGTGTTGGGAGAGAAACTGGGGACACTGGTGGAAAGATGGCTGTTGGAATACTATATGACTGAAATCCAATCATGAACAGCTTTGTAATGGTCTATCTTACAATGATTCAATTAATAAGTTAAAAAATATTTTTTTAAAAAATAAAATAGTTATGCACATCTCAATGCATTATTGTGAGAACTTTATATTTACATATATATAATGTATAGCACTGCAGCACCGTCCTCCTTTTGTTCATCGATTTGCTCGAGCGGCCCAGTAACATCTCCATTGTGAGACTGTTGTTACTGTGTTTGGCATATCAAATACGTCACGGGTAGCTTTCCAGGCTTTGCCATGTGGGCGAGATACTCTCGGTAGCTTGCCAGGCTCTTGGAGAGGGGAGAAAGAATCGAATCTGGTATATTAAGTATAAATTATTTAGAATAGTTCCTGGCACATATAAATGTTCAATAAATATCAGATATTAGTATTTATATTATTATTCTAGATCCTTTCTAGAAGGATGATGTGCTCTAATTTATCTCAGTTCCATTTAGTCAACCAAGGAATAAAGTAACAAACATGGAGTTAATTAAGGAAAGGAGCAGGAGAGTATATCATCAAGTCCACTTAGAATAGCTGGGATTGGAATCTGCTAGCTGCACACAAGCTGCTTGCTGATGCGTTGCAGAAGCTATGACCCACATTGTGTTCTGAAAAGACCCAGAGCACTAACTTAGAGTCCAGTTAACTCTGACCAATCCCAATGACATGGGCGCAAATGCGTCAAAAACACATGGACTAGATTTCCTGTTGAATACACATGGGTTTACAAATTAAGGGGAAGGAGCGCTTGCCAAAATGCATTTCATAATAATCACTGTAATAATGAATGGTTCACTGAGCCGGAAACATCAATGGATCATCTGTGATGCTCATTAAACTCGCGAGGCAGCAGGTTGAAGTACTCAGGAAATACTTAGAAAGAGATCAAAGAAGCTCTGTTCCATCAATGTTTGAAAGTTGGAATATGAACAGACTTGGGAAGGAGAAGGAAGATGTTTCTTCCCTCTAGTAAGGAACATGGCACCGAGAGAGAGGGAAAAGACAGGTTGGAAAGGTAACACTCTACATTTCCGGATACTATACAGGATTGCAAATTGAATTCTGTGCTCCGTTCTCCCTAAGATAGCAGGAAGACCTCAGACAATATCTTTCACTTATTAGCCCTATTTCCTCCCCTGAAGTCCACTGATGTTCCGAATGCCAAAGACATTTTTTCAACAGAAAACAGAACTTAAATTATCTTGGTAACTGGGGGAGGATGGCACAACTAGTTATGCTCTTAGATTATTCCTAGCCCTGTGCTCAAGAATCACTCCTGGTGATGTTCAGGGAACCATATGCAGTGCTAGGTCATTGGCAATCAAGACAAAAACCTCACTTGCTATACTATCTCTCTGGCCCACAGAGTCTACATTCAATGCAGTTAAGGTTTTTTGAAGATTAGGAAGATTATAACACAAGAAAGAAAAGCTTTTCTGCTAATATAATTTTTCTGCTTTTTTGGTTGGGTGTTGGCTTTAGGGTCACACCCTGCAGTGTTCATAGGCTACTCCCAACTCAGTTTTCTGGTGCTGCTCACAGCAGTGCTCAGTCATTGGTGCCAAGGACCAAACTGGACCTCTTGCACTCAACTTGTTGAACTTTCTCTATGACCCTGATTTTTCTTCTTTTGCTAATCCCATGTTTTAGGGAGGAAATGGGAGAAGGTCACATCCAGACAGGTGTATTTGCTTAAAATGATCTTGATGCCCATTTGAGCTAAGCTTCAGTAGGTTTAGAAATCACCTGATCACTCAATCACTTGATATCCCATTACTCATCGATTTGCTGGAGTGGGCATCAGTAACATCTCCATTTGTTCCGTGCTAATATAGCCCAATGGTGTCTGCTTGCTACAGGAAAATGAAGAGCCTCAAACCATTTGTTCAGGGTCTTGATGAAGAAGTCTGACCATCTTGTAGGTGGGTGGCCACGCATTCTTTTGACGTCACGTGGAATCTAGTCGGTAACAGCTGTAGTCCAGCGGTTGTCTCCAAATCTCATTACGTGTCCAGCCCATCTGATTTTCTATGACTTGGTAAATGAGACAGCGTCCCTGATTCTCGATCGTCATTGGAGTTCAGAAGTCTGGATTCTTTCTCTCATTTGAGTGAAGCATGATATTCCAGCTAAGAGGACGAAGAACCTCCGGCTCCGGGCACATCTCTTTGATCCCACTGTTCTTCCTGCATTAACATATGCCTCAGAGACCTGGGCCCTACGCAAACAGGATGAGAACACCATTCAGGTCTCTCAAAGAAGAATAGAAAGAGCTATGCTTGGAATATCACGTTTCACTCAAATGAGAGAAAGAATCCGGAGTTCCGACATCCATCCACGATCAAGAATCAGGGACGCTGTCTCATTTGCCAAGGTGTCAAAAATCAGATGGGCTGGTCACATAATGAGATTTAAAGACGACTGCTGGACTAGAGCTGTTACCGACTGGATTCCACGGGATGTCAAAAGACCGCGTGGCCGCCCACCTACCAGATGGTCAGACTTCTTCGTCAAGATCATGAATGATCGGTTTGAGGCTCTTCATGTTCCCAGAGCGAACAGATGCCATTGGGCTACACTAGCACGCGACAGGGACAAATGGAGACGTTACTGGCGCCCGCTTGAGTAAATCTATGACTAACGGGAAGTTAAGTGATTAAGTGATTAAGTGATGATATTCCAAGCATAGCTCTTTCGATTCCTCTTTGAGAGACCAGAATAGCATTCTCATCCTGTTTTTGTAGGGCCCAGGTCTCCAAGGCATATGTTAATGCAGAAGAGATGTGCCCGGAGCCAGAGGTTATTTGTCCTCTTAGCTATTTCTTCAAGGCTCTTGAAGGCATTCCAAGCCGCTCTCTTCCTCCTGTGCAACTCAGGCACCAGGTCGTTCATCATACTGACTTCTCCACCTAGGTACACATAACTGTTGCATTTGGAGATGTTTGTTCCATTGAGAGTGAATGGAATGTCAGGAATGAGTCTGTAACTCATGAACATTGTCTTAGTGAGATTCAGCTGCAGTCTGACCTTTCCACACTCACAGTTGAAGTTGACCAGCATTTGTGTTGCTTGGCTGATGTTTGATGTTATTAGAACGATGTCATCAGTGAAGCGGAGGTAGTGTAGTTGCCAACCGTCTATCTTCACTCCCATTTCTTCCCATTCCAGTAGTCGCATGGCATTCTCGAGGGTGGCACTGAAGAGTTTTGGTGAAATGGTATCACCCTGCTGAACCTCTCTCTTGACATGGATGATCACTTCCTTGTAGAATGGTGAGATTCTAGTGGTGAATCCATAATATAGCTCACAGAGGATCCTGTTGTTTGAACAGCCTCTTTGGCTAGTGGTTTGATGACCGCTTCAGTCTCAACTTCCACTACCCAGCTGCTGCCATGCTCCAAGGCTGCTTTACGGACCAAGCCTCACACATGAGAGAAGACCCACGGAACCAGGTAAGCGGAACTTTGAGACTTTGGACTCCAGGCTCAACAGGACCCGGAAACAGAGATCCTCTGCCTGCTTCCAACCAATCTCCGGGGACCCAGATATCACACCCAGAAGCCCTACCCTGTCGTTGCCAGATAAATACCTCATCCTCTGACCTCCACTACCTCCACTACCTCCACTACCCAGCTACCATGCTCCAGACCACTTTCAGGACCTCGCGACCTCAACACATCATAAGACACTTAATACCCTCTTCCAAGATTACCACACCATATTTGATGAGGTCGAAATATGGTGTGAACCATGGGAACATCTATAAGGGCGATTAGAGGCTGCCATAAAAGCCTCCATCCCTCTTGAAGAGCCCAGCAAGCTACTGAGTATATTCCGCCCTCACGGCAGAGCCTGGCAAGCTACCCATAGTGATGCCAAACACAGTAAAAACAATGGGTCTCATTTCCCTGACCCTGAAAGAGCCCCCAATATAGCAGTGTTAAGAAGGATGAGCAAGGAGAGGCTTATAAAGTCCCAGGGCTGACTTAGGCTGCCAAAACAAAGAAGGACTAAAATGACTGTAATTTCAACGCACGTACGCTGGCATCAGAAGCATCCATCAAGGACCTGATGGTGCAAGCACAAAAGATCAAGTATGACATCATTGGTCTGACTGAGAAGAGAAGACATCAACCACATCACACCACTTTTGACACTGGAGGTTTAGAAATATTAAGGAAAATTCAAGATATACCAGGCATAACTCTTTAATTGAATTAAAAATATGTGGATAAAAAAATTAAGCAGAATGCAACCAAAGAGGCATATCATAATCAGAGAATAGAATTGTGACATAATCACTAAACTATCTAACCTATTAATAGTAAATCATTATTATTAAGTTTATTGTTTAACTATTAACTAAATGGTACAAGTTTGCCATTAAGGTTGGGACTAATCATTTCTGAGTCTTGTTAGTTGCTACTCTGCTTCTGAGGTTACTTGTTTCCTTGTTTTTCACATCAATCCAAAAGCAGATGAAGAGGTAAATGGTTTTCAGGTATCCATTTTTTCTCTAGTACTTTCTTGGTTTTGTTACTGTTTTCCTCTTAGATCTGGACCAAAGAGTATTTTTCATAGCTTCAGCTTTTATATGATTCTGAGTTTTTCCTCCTCATACAACTTTGAGCTTGAAAAGTCAGTACTTCCTTTAAGAAATTCTTAGAAGATTAAATCATGCAAAAGTTAATCACTTTTTTAAGGTGATTTTATTTCTTAGGAATGCTTAAAACAATAGTTTCATGAAGACTGATATTGATAAGAACTGAGTGCTTTTATTTGGTCTGTATGCACACATATTTTAATGTTTGTAGGGACTTGTGAGCTCGAAAAGAATATAAAGTTTTTCCTAAAAGTATCCACGATCGATCATGATCATGACCATCCTGTTGTTCGTCGATTGCCTGGAGCAGGCCCCAGTAACGTCTCCTTCATCCTAGCCCTGAGATTTTTTTAAAAAGTGACATATTAAAGGCTCTTTCGGGGTTAGGAGAATGAGACCCATCATTGTTACTGGTATTTGGCATATTGGGTACACCACGGGGAGTTTGCCAGACTCTACCATGTGGGCAGGTTACATTCGGTACCCTGCCATTTTGTCCAAAGTAAGAGATAATAAGATGTCGTGTGGAGCTGGGAGCTGGGTTTTATAGTCTCTGGGTCTTGGCCATTGATGGGATTACACGGCGCCAGGGGGCCAGATGTTGGGTGTGACCCCTGTCTACTGGAATATGGAGGATCTGGGTGGAGGATGCTCAGTCCCGATCCGGGCAGGCTTGGAGATCTCAGCCCCGGAACCCGCATGCCTTTGTTCCTCTGCCAGTACCTTTGTGTGTGTGGAGAGTGGTCTCAGCATGGTGGTGACTGGTTCTGGAGGTCTCAGCTGCCGGAGCCCTGGTTCAGGCGGTGCGGAAACCCAACCCGCTCCCCTCCAAGGGGCCCCAGCGAGGACAGCCAGGCGCGGGGACAGGAGACTCTGCCAATAAGTACATCATTCTCAAATTCTTAGTGACATAAAAATCAACTCACCCGAGAAAACAAAAGGGAATGCCCTGCCACAGAGGCAGGGTGGGCTGGGGGGATGGGGGTGGGAGGGATACTGGGATCCATGGTGGTGGAAAATGGGCACTGGTGGAGAAATGGGTATTTGATCGTTGTATAATAGAAACCCAAGCACAAAAATTTGTAAGTCTACAACTGTACCTCATGGTGTTTCACTAATAAAAATATAAAAAAAAACTTAAAAAAAATCAACTCACCCACTGAAATGTTTGACAAGTTATAATGTTTATTTAGAAAGTTGGCCACCTTGGCAACAAATAAAAATATTATGCAATATTATTCTTAAAGTTAGTAACTTCAAAAAATTGAATTTCAACATATGAAACACATATAGAAATTTTTATACTCCAACAATGTTTATTTTTTATTATTTTTTTAATGTAGGAGTACTGCTATTTATTCAGTCACTGATTAGGCAGATTGAATTGTGCATGAACTCCACTACTCTAACAATGTTTATATACAATTAATAGCCAATGTTCAAATATTACTAAATTTGGCAAGGTTTTTTTTATATTACTATCTTTGTTATGTTGAGTGATATGATCAATGTGATTGGAACTTATCCATTCATGCAATCACTCAGCCTATGCAGCTGTAGGGAGGCCAGAAATTATACTGGAAGAACAACTGGCAATTGGGTCTTCCAAAAGTGGGAGCCCATGCCAAAGCTAACTGTCAGCTTTTGGCCAAAGCAACCTGTAGTGTGTTCCTGAAATGTTCACAGATCCTCCAAAAGCCTCCTAAAAATCCTTTGCCCAATCAGTGTCAGGGCTTTCATTGCACTCACCAGACTTATAACCAGAAATTTAAAACATGAAGGGAGGATGTTTATTCACAGGTGAGGGGCACAGACCTGGTGCAGAAACAGGAGGACAGAGTGAGCAATCAGCTGTTAGAGAGGAAGACACTAGACCGGGTGAAGGGCAAGCAGCTGTTATCAAGCTGCGACTCTAGTGAGAGAGCAGGATGTTTAAAGCTGGTGTTGAGGAAATTATGTTGGGTCACGCAGCCAAAGTTTCCATTTGCTGCCTCTTCAAAGAGACTTTCATAAATTTTCTGTCAAGACTTTGATGTGAACTTTCTTTTCCATCTAGATGAATCACATGCTTCTGGTTTTTGAGAGGACAAAACCCTATTGGATGGGCCAAGAGAAAAATCAAAAAGTCACATTGCCCTCACAACAGTATTCACTGCTAAGTGTTAAATATTTCTTAGAAATGAAAATGCACTTAAAGATTTTTTTGATGAAATGGATCTAATAAATGATCTGTTAAACCATATGTTAAATGGTGTCTATGAGAGTATTTTGTGTACTTGGAAAAGTGTTGTGCGTATTTGAAAGATTTGTTTTCAATGGCATAGAACTGTACGTCATGGGCTAAGATGATGGCCCAAAGGCCTTAAGTATATGTTTTGCAAATGGGAAACTCAGATTCAACCACAGCATCACATGGTCTCCAAGAGCAATCCTGGAGCACTGTCAGGTGTGGTCCCAAAGTAATGCCCCTCCCCCAACAAAAAGCCCATAAAACACAAAAAGCAAACATACAAAAAAATACCAAAAATAACCCCACTGTGCCAAATGGTTCCACAAAGATTATAACTTCATAAGAATTATCCCCATCTTATAGCTTTGTGATATATTTTTGCAAGTATAATGTATATCTAACACAGGTGTTTCAGATGCATCATTCAGAAATTTGTTGGGGTAAAATCAGTTTTGGGAGGGTTCATGGAATAGAATGTAGAGCTTCTTTTATCAGTTCTTTTGAAACTTTCTGTTTCTGTTTCTCTCCCAGAGAAAACTCTGTTCCCACATGGAAACAAGCCAACTTCATCTCGCTTTTAAATAAAAATGGGATTACTTTTCTTTTAAGTGTACTTGAAAATACATATAAAATTTGGGGAGGAATGTTTATTAGCTTTTTCCTTTAAAAAAACCAACATATTATAGACTCTCATACTCTAGGAACCATGAAGCTTCAGGATTTTTCTACCAATTGAAGTATGCCATGCGATTACCTATTCTTCTTCTTGTTTAAATGACACCAATTAAAATGAAAACATACTACTTAATCTCATTCCCACTGAGGTATAAATATCTGGAAAACCTTTTTAACAAAATTCAAGTAAAGATATTGTGTTGTTTTTTAAAGAAACCTCTATTCCTTTTTTTAAACTGATGCCTTATTACCATGTTTTGTAAGTGATAGTGTTTGTCCCAAGAATAGCCAAGGTAAGTACCAGGAGGTTTACTCCACGGCTTGGAGACCAGCTGCACACACTAGGGGAAAAGGCAGCTCAGATAGAGAAGGGAGCACCAAATAAAGGGTGTTGGGAGGATCCGCTCAGGATGGGAGATGCATGCTGAAAGTAGACTGTAGACCAAACATGATTGCTACTCAATGCCTCTTTTGCAAACCACAGCACCCAAAAGGAGAGAGAACAAAAGGGAATGCCTTGCCACAGAGGCAGGGTGGAATTTGGGGAATGCGGGGTGGGAGGGATACTGGGATTAGTGGTGGTGGAGAATGGGCACTGGTGGAGGGATGGGTACTCTATCATTGTATAACTGAAACCCAAGCACAAAAATTTGTAAGTCTACAACTGTACCTCATGGTGTTTCACTAATAAAAAAATTTTAAAACATTGGAATTTCAAAATCACGTGGCCACTACTGCAGCCACTACAATATCATATGTTATTCATAACCAGCAATAGGAAACAAATTGTCTACTGTTGCCTTTTCAGCAGATCTAAATGTTGGGGTAAAATCCCAAATAATAATGGTGGGTCTGGTGTCAAAATATTGAATGTAACCAAACTAGAGAGAAAGAGTAATGTGAAAATCATCTGCCCCACAAGTAGGGGGAGGGTGTCGGATGAGGTATACTGGGGTTTTAGGGTACAGAATGGGCACTGGTGAAGGTACAGGTGTTTTATTGTATGACCAAGACTTAAACCCGAAAGCTTTGTAACTGCTCTCACTGTAATTCAATAAATAAAATTATAAAAAATGAAAAAAAAGTAAGGTGAAGTTCAAAAAAAATAAGTTATAGTGTTTGATTTCTAATTTCAGTCTGCCCCTCATCATATGATCCTGGGGAAACAACATAACCTTTGTCTTGGTCTCAACATAACCTGACTTTCAGTTTAGTCATCTGTAAAATGATCATCAGAATTTCCACTTCATATGATAAGGTGCTTAGAATAGTTCCATGCCCTTAATAATTATGCTCAATAATTTTGGGTAATGATGGTGGCAGAGGAGGAAATAACGGCATCAAAGCAAGCACAGTAAAGAAACATGTTCAAGTGTTTATCTCTAGATGGGGAATTTGAAAATCATTGTTTTTTCTTACACTGTGTTTCAAAACCTTTTTAAAATGAGATAAAGAAAAGAATGGATAAAAGAAAAGGAAGGAAAGGACGAAAAGGTAGGTAGGTAGGAAACGAGGAAGAAAAAGAATCTAAGAAAAGAAATGGCATATGCAATCCTGTACTTTTTTAAAAAATTTATTTATTTATTTATTTTTTATTTTTAGTGAAACACCATGAGGTACAGTTGTAGATTTACCATTTTTTGTGCTTGGGTTTCGATTATACAATGATCAAATACCCATCCCTCCACCAGTGCCCATTTTCCACCACCATGGATAATATCCCTCCCACCCCCATCCCTCCCATCTCACCCTGCCTCTGTGGCAGGGCAATCCCTTGTGTTCTCTCTCTCCTTTTGAGTGTTGTGGTCTGCAAAAGAGGCTTTGAGTGGCAAACATGTTCAGTCCATAGTCTACTTTCAACATGCATCTCCCCTCCTGGGAGGATCCTCCAAACACCCTTTATTTGGTGCTCCCTTCTCTATCTGAGCTGCCCTTTCCCCTAGAATGCCTGGCTGGCCTCTAAGCTATGGAGTAATCCTCCTGGTGTTGATCTCAGCTATTCTTGGGTATTAATCTCCATATTTTGTTTCTTTATATCCCCCAGATAAATGCAATCTTTCTATGTCTATCCCTCTCTTTCTGACTCATTTTGCTTAGCATGATACTTTCCATGTTGTACCACTTGTATATAAATTTCATGACTTCATCTTTTCTAACAGCTACATAGTACTCCATTGTGTAGATGTACCAAAGTTTCTTTAACCAGTCATCTGTTCTCGGGCATTCAGGTTTCTTCCAGGTTCTGGCTATTGTAAAGAGTGCTGCAATGAACAAACAAGTGCAGATATCACTTCGACTATACATTTTTGCCTCTCTGGGATATATTCCCAGGAATGATATTGCTGGGTCAAATGGGAGCTCAATTTCTAATTTTTTGAGAATCGTCCATACTGTTTTCCAGAAAGGCTGAACCAGTCGACATTCCCACCAACAGTGAAGGAGTGTCCCTTTCTCGCCACATCCGCGCCAGCAACGGTTGCTTTTGTTCTTTTGGATGCGGGCCAGTCTCTGAGGTGTGAGATGGTATCTCATTGTGGTTTTGATCTGCATCTCCCTGATGATTAATGATGTAGAACATTTTCTCATGTGCAATCCTGTACTTTTGTAACTGTGTTTAAAAAATATATACTAGGGGCCAGAGTGATAGTATAGTGGATAGGGCATTTGTCTTGTATGTGTCTGACCCGGCTTGGATCCTTGGCATACCATATAGTTCCTCAAGCACTGCCAGGAGTAATTCCTGAGTGCAGAGCCAGGAATAAGCCCTGAATATAACTGGCTGTGATGATAAAAGCGTATATTCTAGGCTATATATAGCCTAGAATGGAATGAACAGCATGAGAGACTGTCTGAGTTCATCATGTCGACCAAGACTATCCATGGTAACTCACAGTTCCAGAAGACCAAATCTAAACGTTGGTCATGAGAGTCTCTCGCTGAATGGTTCCACAATGAAATTGACCACATAATATTCAATCAATGGTTTTGCCTGACCGATGTCACTGTTGTCCCAAAATTCCAAATGGGATCAGACCACTGTCTCCTTCATGCAAAATTCTACTTCACAGAGCGGGAAGAAAGGGTTGGAAAGTTTAAGAAGAGAACTCCCAGAACGTCACCAACTGAGAGCTCTTTGCACTATTGCAGCAACATGGGAAGATGCCGTCATTGACAACATTGATGAGGAATACGATGGACTGGTTCAGCACCTCCATGATTGTTCAAGGAACGCGAAGAGAGAGATAGCCACAAAAAGATGCCTGTCTTCAAAAACTCTTAAGCTCATTCACCAACGTGGCTTGGCATGAGCCTCAGGCAACTGAAAGTGAATGTCTGAGTTCTAAAAGCAGTGCAGGAAGCGATCAAGGAAGACCTCAAAGAGAGAAGAGCAGCAGTGCTGGCAGATGCGGCAGAAGCCGGGAAAAACATTCACAATGCCCGCCTGTCCTTCGTCAACTACAAGACCAAGATGACTGCCCTTGGACGTCCTGATGGATCTATCACATCTTCCAGAAAGGTAATCCATGAAGAAGAAGATTATCCAGACTTCTACTCGGATCTCTTCGATAGCCACGTCCACCTATCCAGAGAAGATTATCCATGACTTCTACTCGGATCTCTTTGATAGCCACATCCACCTGCCTATATACCAAATTCCGCAGGATGGATATGTCGTTCTCAACATTCTTCCTCCCAAAATCCAATACGCCATTTCGTTGGTAAAGAAGCGAACAGCATCTGTCCCAGACAAGGTCAGACCCGAACACCTGAAGAACCTGCTGTCAGTACTCATCAATACACTGGCTCAGCTTTTCACACACTACCTGTCTGAATGCAAGGTTCCATCCCAATGGAAAACCAGTAGGACTGTTCTACTGTACAAGAAGGGAAACATCCATGACATTGGCAACTATCACCTGATCTGCTTGTTTTCTGCGAGCTGTTCACTCGAGTCATCCTGAATAGGATTGGCAGAACACTAGATGAAGGACAACCATGTGAGCAAGCTGGGTTCTGTAAAGGATTCAGCATGATCAACCATATCCACATGATAACCAAGCTCATTGAGGTTTCATGGGAGTTCAGGATGCCGCTCTGTCTAACGTTCATTGATTTAAAGAAGCCTTTGATTCTGTTGAGACTGAAGCAGTCATAAAAGCCCTACCCAAACAGGGCGTTCAATCTCAATACATCAGGATTCTCTGTGAGCTGTATTATGGATTCACTACCAGGATCTCACCATTTTACAAGGAAGTGATCATCCATGTCAAGAGAGGGGTTCAGCAGGGTGATACCATTTCATTGAAACTCTTCAATGACACCCTTGAGAACATCATGCGATGACTGGAATGGGAAGAAATGAGAGTGAAGATAGACAGTCGGCAACTACACCACCTCCACTTCACTGATGACGTCATTCTATTAACACCAAACATTAGCCAAGCAGCACCAATGCTGGCCAACTTCGACCATGAGTATAGAAAGGCTGGACTACAGCTGAATCTCACAAAGACAATGTTTATGAGAAATGGACTTGTTCCTGACATTCCTTTCGCTCTCAATGGAAGGAACATCTCCGAATGCAACATTTATGTGTACCTAGGTCGAGAAGTCAACATGATGAATGTCCTGGCACCTGAGTTGTACAGGAGGAATAGAGCAGTTTGGAACGCCTTCAAGAGTGTCGAACAAATAGCTAAGAGGATGAAGAAACTCTGGCTCCAGGCATATCTCTTCAATTCTACTGTTCTTCCTACATTAACATACTCCTCAGAGACCTGGGCCCTACGAAAACAGGATGAGAATGCTACTCGGGTCTCCCAAAGAGGAATCAAAAGAGCTATGCTTGGAGTATCATGCTTCACCAAATGACAGAAAGAATCCAGAGTTCCGACCTCTATCCATGATCGAGAATCAGGGACACTCTCTCGTTTACCAAGACATTGAATATCAGATGGCTGGACACGTAATGAGATTTGGAGATGACCGCTGAACTAGAGCCATTACCAACTGGATTCCACAGGACATCAAAAGATCACGTGGCCGCCCACCTATGAGATGATCAGACTTCGTCAAACCCTGAATGATCGGTTTGAGGCTCTTCATGCTCCTGGAGCAAGCAGACGCTATTGGGCTACACTAGAATGTGACAAGGACGAATGGAAATGTTACTGGAACCTGCTCAAGCAAATCGATGAGTAATGGGATATCAAGTGGATCAAGTGATGCTCATATATGTATATATATGTGTGTGTCTGTATGTGTATATATACATATATACACATACAGGTATATATATACATATATACACATACAGACATATATATATACTCTAGTCAAATTTCTAAGAGCAACACTCAGATCAGAAGAAAACTCTGTCCTCTCAAATATGCTAAGATATATGGGTGGATCAGACAAGGATGAGAGAGAAGAAAGATTATTTAATTAGACTGACTAATTTCCCTCAAGCATCCCTAAAATCTGAAAGTGGACATGTAGGACTATGGTAATGGTCTTATATTTCCTACATGTGTTTGCAAACCACGACACATGGTGTTAAAGAGTGCTATGATATTTCTAAACGTTCACCCATTTATTTTTTAGACTAAGTCTAATTTTCAGTGTAAGAATCCATCATGAGATAAGACGCTGCAAACAATAAAAAGCACAGTTGAAATCAAATGCACTTAAAAGTACAAGGCTCATCAGCTGTGAAGAACAGGATCCTGGATAATCTCTATTAGCCCTTCTTGCTCTATCTGTTGCCTTCCACTAGGTCCTGGGGCACTGATCTCTATGTACAATACTTGTTGGAGTCCTTTGCTCTCTGCTTTCTGTATGTTTTGTTTCAGTGATTATCCCTGGCATAAAATGGAAGGGAAGGGAAAAAAGGATGTTAAGAGACTGGCTCCAGTTTCCTTCTAGGTAGGACCTTGGGTTGGCAGCAACATGGCCTTGCACTCAACTGTCACAGTTCCCGCTGCCTATTACTCTCCTACAGCCACAAGCTTCTTCCATGCCTGCCAACTGCTGCTTCTCATTTCTTCTTGGATGACTTGCTCATGGCTTGCCCCAGGAAGTTCCATCATAACCAGTTTCCCTTCAATTCTCCCAAGCCCTGATGAAAGTTCCCATAATGACCTGTTTCTACTTGTCAGGTGGTCAAAGACCCTGGATAATAGAGGGGCAATGTGTTCAAAGAGGTACAGTGAAGGAAACAAACCAGACTCATACACAAAACTATGCTCCAAGCCTCTTCTTAGGCAATGCATGAAGAAGAACATGATGGATTCCATGACTGTCCCATTCAGCAAAAGATGCATGCAGGCAGCAGGGAGCAGATTCTTTTCTTTTGTGTGTGAGGTCTGAGTGGAGCTTTTCTCATGTTTCTTGATCCAAGAGATTTCTCAGCATTCACTTAACCACTGAAAGTCACAGTAATCCAAACCCTCAGGTAAGAAGAAAGCCATCAGCTTGCAGGTGGTACATGCGTGAAGAAAATTTAGCACCTTCAGGGAAGGTCATTCCTGCCCAGATGACAATCCTGCAACTGAGGTCACCAGAAGCCAGGACTGTCTGGTTCACGATAGTATTCCCATTTTCCTCTGAGATTATTGTCTCAGAATAAGTCTAAGAATAATCCTTCTCAAACTCTGACTTCTCAAATCCTTCTTGAATGCCTGACTTACTTGGCCTAGAGCCCCTTTTCAGAAAAACACATCCTCAGTGTTCCTCACCCCCAAATATGCTTTCTTTAAGTGAATAGATAGAAAGTGCCCACCTTCATCGCACCCAAAGCTACTACCTCTCTGTAAATAATTCCAGCCAGCACCGAGCAGGGTGGCATAGTCCACTTTGGGAAAAAGTGTCCTAGACCACTGCCTGACATAGATTCTCAATAAGTAGTAGACGAAAAAGCAAATATCCTCACACCTTCCTAGGGTCACGTTTTGATCTCAAGCACTGTAGCTTCTAAATGCCTCCCTCCACCCCCAATTTAAGAAGAAACATATTTAGATCTCAGATCTCTAACTTTGCTATGTATGTGGTGTTATCTGAGGAATGGTGTTAAAGACTGTTGCCTGGGTCTTTGGCCAATTGATTCTGATTTCATTCATCTGGGATTAAGCCAGGACGTTAGGACTTTTTTGGGGAAACGCTGTCCAGATGATTCTGATATACATCCCAGATTGAGAACACAATTGAGCAAAATGTTATGAAAACAGGAATCAAGAGACTCAGGCTTAGACCTTGCTCTACTGTGGCAAGTGACTCAACAACTTTGAGTCTCAACATTTTCAGGTGTAAAGCCAAAATCAAAATACTTGTCTGAAGACGTCACAGACTAGTTGTAGGAGTTAGATCACCCCGTAAACATTCTTTGTAAATTCTTGAAGCACATGACTCAGATATTGCCATCAGTATCAATGTGTAACATGAAAAATGTTAACATGCCAATATTAGGATCACACAAACCTGCTCCGAGTGTGGCATATTCTGTTTAGACCATCTGTTCAAGTCCTTGCAAGAGACTGTGCTTGGACTTTACTGTTAGAAGTCCATGAATCATTCCCCCCACCCCACCCTCACCTCAACTTCAGCAAGCATAGCATATTTGGCAAGAAGACTGGGAGCTCCAAATAGAGGAGCTTTTTTCTATCAAACTGGATGGGCTTGTAAAGACAAAGAAATATGTCCAGAATAGATAGTGGTCCCCTGGCCACAAAGGAGTGCTATCACAAGTCAAACCATGTCAAAAGGTTCCCAGATGGACAGGCTGAGCCAACAAGACTCTTCCAACAGGTGTGCTTCCCACTGTGGGGGACGGTTGTCTGGAGTTCTTAGGGTTTTAGAATCCTGGAGTATGCTGGCTTTCTGCCACTGTTTATTCATCAACTTAATGTGTGATCATAGGAGATTACATTCCTTTTTCTTTCCAAAACCCCCAAAAGGCATGTATAAGAACTCAGTCCAAAAAATGTTCGTCTTCTACAAATAGAGTTCTGCTTCAATCTAGGAGGACGTTTAAAGATTCTTTGGACTATATAACAAAGAGAATTCAAATAACACATGGACACAAAACTGTGGGTTGTCTTCTATTTAGCCTAGAGATTTGCTGTCCTCTAAAGTATTCAGCATTTACTAGATCCCGTTTAGTTTCCATGTAATTTTCTAAAAGGGAAGATAAGCTTATGGGGAGTGGTTATCCCCCCAAACTAATCTTAAATTCTCTTAACCATTCAAGTCTTAGGTTGTCTCATCATCAGTATCTATTTTCTTGAGACAGAAAAGAAGAATTTCCCTCATAAATCTGGAAGTGTTTCAATCAAATCTGAAGTCAATACCATGGCTACAATTGAACCACATGCCTTTGGCTTCTCTTCAAGCATACTCTAGGAGCAAGCATTAACTTACAAACTCATTTGCACAGGTCCTGCTGGGAGATACTGTATTGGGATGAGACAGAGCAGACTTCTAAGGGGCTTTCAGATTATGAGGCTATGGACAGGAAAGGAATTTTGGAAAAAAAGGAATTTGCCTGAAGAATTTACCTAGAAAAAGACCAACTAAATGATAGTTATATGAATAGAGAACAGAGAAAAATCCTCATCCTTCTCTCAAATATAAGCAAATGTGTTTGGTGGGTGAAGAGATCAGATAGAAAGCAGGATAGGGTAGAAGAAATTTTTTTTAAAAAAGCACCAATTCAGCTTTTAAAAACATGTTTTTTAAGCAATTCTTGGGAGAAAGAAAATGGGAGGAATCAACCTCCCTAACTTGAAACTCTGCTACAAAGCAGTAATAATTAAAACAGCATGGTATTGTAACAAAGGTAGCACTGTAGACCAATGGAACAGGGTTGAATATACTGACATCTCCCTCCAAGCATATGAGCATCTAATCTTCGATAAGGGGGCAAGAAAAGTGAAGTGGAGCAGAGAAAGACTCTTTAACAAATTGTGCTGGCAAAACTGGACGGCTACATGCAAAAAAGTGGGTTCAGATCTCTGCCTAACTCCATGTACAAAATTAAGATCAAAGTGGATTAAAGATCTTAATATCAGACCGGAATCCATAAGGTACATTGAGGAAAAAGTTGGCAAAACCCTCCATGACATAGAAGCTAATGGTATCTTCAAAGATGTCACACCACTGGCCAAGCAAGTGAAAACAGAGATAGACAAATGGGACTATCTTAAACTAAGAAGCTTCTTCACCTCAAAAGAAACAGTGACCAAAATACAAAGACAGTCTACAGAATGGGAAAG